>NC_047040.1:53905140-55122687 GCF_011762595.2 Tursiops truncatus
ATCTGACTGGGCTTTTTCTGTTTTGATTTTTAGAACTGAACAATATTTTGGGAGTCCAAGTGACATGGCTTCTACTGCAGAACACATCAGAGACAGGATGAAACTAGTTAGTCTCAAAAGGCAGCAGCTGAGACATCCCGAAATGATGACTACAGAGAGCTAATAGCTGCCTTCTTCCCGCAGATCTGCAGTTCATAATCCCGCATGTCGTTGGCATACTGCAGCATCGGCTACAATATGTTAAGATGCATTTCACAGCCAGGATAAGCCTCATTTCTTTCCATTACACGTTTCTCTCCATGTGCTAACATCTTGTAACTACCAAGGCAGAATTATTTAACATGCTTTGAGACCATAGACTCCAACTATCTTAAAAGAAGGAACTGTAAACATTGCACTGAAAACTTGCTTTAAAGCTTTACCTGACCTGTCAGTTTGTAGATTAATAACTGATAATAAGCTTTGAATGGTGCTAATAAGAGTTTAGGAATTCTCTCTATAAAAAATGGTTGCCCTTCCTCCCCGAGTGATGTAGTAAATTTAGACTATAGTTAAACTGTTATTAGTAGACAGTGGTGTCCTCAAAATTTTACTTTGTAATTCTCCTTCAAAATTGATTATTTTTATTGTGTCAGTATGAAGAAAACCTTCAGATTTTTGATATATCATATTCATTAAAAAACATTTTCCTATTTGTATTGATAATGTATAAAAGTTGTTTGTGCTTAATAAAAGGCTTCTTTTAAACATTTTATTTAATTTGGTGGTTATATCTATTTCCAAACATGAGTGCCTTATTTAAAAGGGCATTCTTAGCATTGTGAGGATGGTTTAGTATTTGTTTTTTCATGTTGGTTGCATGTATTTTAGCCAGGAAATTTATATGTAAGCATGTGTATATAATAAATAAGCATGTTTTATCATGAAAAATTATTGTGAAGAACAATTTAGATCTTTAAGAACTTATGAATAATGGAATACTATTTCTCGTTTTTCTCTTCTTCAACTTGAAAAATGTTATCCAAATTATTAACTACCCTGAAGATATTTTGTTTCTGGGGGAGGAGGGCTGGGGAAGAAGGCCTACATAGTTACTTAAGTGTAATCCTTTATATCAGAGTAATCTTTCAGGAACTAAAATAGCAATTGTTAATAAAATTAAATTTCTCAAGATAGACTAGAAGCAAGATTCTGAAGTGGTATAATAACAAAAATTGTACAACTCTTTTAGAAATAAAATTTATAAAATGTTAGTGCTTTTAAGTTTATATTAAGTTTAAATGGTAAAAACATAATTTTTTGTTAATTTTTATTTCAGAAAATGTTTTTGAGAAAGATTAAAAACAATTTGTAGTCTGTGATCAATACAAAATTATGCAAAGAATTGTATGCTGGTTCCTTTCATTGTCTACAGAAATGCTTGTGTATCTTCTAATGCAAAAAGCTCCCTCTGAGCCTGCTGGTTTCTCCAGCCTTCTTCACTGCCAGACTTCCTGGAGAAATCCATATCCATTGACCTGCACCCTCATCACTCACTGCTCAGCACCTTGCAGTCTGGTTTTACACAGACCAGCAATGCAGTGGTTCTCAATGGGCTCCCAGTTACCGAACTGAATGACTTTTTTTTCTCAGTCTGCATCCCTTATCCTTCTTTGCCTCTGCAGCATTTATACCATTGAGCAACCTTTCCTAGACAGTGTCTTCTCCCTTGAAGATGTTATCCTCTGCTGTAACTGAGTCCAGTCACATAAGTCTTACTTAAAATGCATCTACTAAAATGTGCTCTCTCTGATTCTGTCTTCAGAATGCTTCTGGAAGTATCTCATCCTTAGGGTTTCTATTTTATCCCAGTGTCCTGGGTTACATATCTGGTCCAAAATTCTAAGCTTGTACTTTCAGCTACCTAGTTGACATTCCAACCTAGGTGAAGTTATTTATCATATTTTCCACCTTTCACCTCTTGGAGTAATTTTGGTAAAAGATGCAGCCTTTTTTTAATAGACATGCCAGAAAATCTGGGGCCACATTCAGCTGTTCCCTCTCATGCTGCCACTGCTCTGAGAACATCCAGGAAGGTTTTTCTATATTCGATAATCCTCAGTCTTTTAGGGCTTAACTTTTGTGAGTGTAAATGTTTGTGATTCTTCATTTCAGTCTTCATGATGGTGCTAACCACGCGCTACAGTTGTTTATGTCTGTACCTGCTACATTATAAGCTCTTTTGAGGGAAGGAATCTTTTGGGCCTGACTTCTCCTGTTCCCAGCCTTTTGCTCATGCATAATAGTTTCTCAGTTCCCCTGTATGTGAATGGTCTGTTGTAGGCATTAGTAATAATCCCTCTTGTATTGTAGTCTGAAGTATGTTTTAAACAGATTTCCTAAAGTTAGGACTGACTTATGAGTGAATCTATTCATCAGGAAGTCATTTGGTATTTTAAATACTGGCTAATTTAGATACTTAGTTGTATTCAATATCTATTTCTCTTACTGAATTTCACAGAATTGGAATGTTTTTATTAAGACTTTGCCAGAAGGGAATTTGACTGTAAGTAAAGAGACTCTTTAGTTCTACCATCAACTCGCCTACTGATTGTCAAATGAGTTAATTTTATATGCTTTAAGCTATCCTGTCTACAGCAAGAGTGAAATAAGGCACATCTGGGAATATTTGTAATTTGAGTAGTTCAAATGAAGATGAATATGTTTTTATCACATAATAAATATTGTTGCTTTTCATTTGTAACTGTGCTGCTACTTTCTATTTGTATATCCGTATACACATAGACAGTTATGAATGAAAACCCAGCAGTGCCCTAGTGTGATTTTTTTCATAAGGTCATAGTTCACTTGGAATACCTGTGAAGGAAGTGACTGCAGTCTGTTTGAAATGACAAGTTCTTTGTACATCATAAATTAACATTAGCCCCGCAGATATAACGGAGAAAGAACCATCATTTCTAATTGGTATATGCTGCAACTTTCCACATTACTTTAGCTCATCTCAGGGAATTACTGAAATGTTAATTGGGCCAGCTTCATTTTGTTTTGTTTTTTTCCTTTTGACTTCATGTCATGTATTTGTTCCCGTGTAAGCTCCATATCTAAGGACAGTTTTGGCCTCTGTTCTTCACACAAGTCTAACCCGGCAGAGTTATGATATGTGAAGATGATAACTTCATTTCAGATGAAATTGACTTTATTCCCAGTCCTCATTGTTGGTGACCTTGTTCTACTCTTGTAGCTCATTGGTCATGTTGATGAAACTGCTCAGCCTGCCAACTAAGATATCAGTGGCAGTTCTAGGCTTCCTTGCTGTGTAGAAGGTTGGATATTTCTCTCACTTCACAGGCCTTTAAATTGGCCAGTGCTCCAAAGTGTTACCTAGTATTAACGTGTTTGTCGTTTGTTTCATTACCCTGTCAGTTCATGTGTGGGATGTGCTATTTAGTGTATTATTATTATAGTTAGTGCATTCTCCTTAATGTGAACGTGACAGTTACTTTTCTGATGGTGCTGAGTAAATCATACATAAACCCACTGTAACAAATGTCATGATTGATTGTGAACCTGTCTCACTGTACCATCTGCATTTGGAGAAAGAATTCAGAATTTTCTACTACACTGTAAGTTCTCTGCCAGAGAGATTGGAAATTACTGTGTACTTTTCCCGTCCTCACAGGACCGTAATAAAATACTGAGGTTACTAAAAACCAAGCATACTATAATTGCTAAAGTCCTCCCCATCTTGAGCCTATTGAAAACGGTAGAGGAAATTAACATCGGTAAATATCATCAATGACAAGAGTTCTATGATTGGGATGTCTTTGCTTAAACCTTGAAAGGAAAAATTCTCTAGGATTACGAAGATGGGCTGGAACATAGCTGACCAGTTAACCTAATTAGCAAACTTAACCAGTGTTAACTTTCAGTTCTAAAAATAAAAAGCTCCAGATGGGAGTGGAAAATACGCTCTTGGTATGTAGGGCAATGAATACCTTGATGAGGCAAAATGAAGCACAGATAAAACACCTGACATTATTTGACTTTAGTGTGTGCTACAGAAAATCTAGTTTTAGCTAAGATACATGAATAGTGGCAAGAATAGTAGAGGAAAGATCATAAAGGCTAAAATAAGAACTATAGTGAATATAATGCAAAGAGTTTGGAGTTTAAATACCTGACTTCAAAGTCTGGCTTTGTCATTTACTGACCTTGGTAAAAAAAATCACTAAATTTCTCTGGATCTGTAAAATAGAGAAATCATATCAAATAATTTTAAGAATGAAGTACAATCATGTTAAAAAAGTATTGAAAGCCAAAATGTCTTTCAAAGTGGAAGGTATTATCTTTTCAGAATAGAAAATGGAGCATTCTTTAATCTTGCTCTTGTCACAGGTGGAAGCATGGGGTCTTGGGGGAAAGGGAACCTTGTCTGCTCACCTCCCAATGCTCCGTTTCCCTCCATTCTATACACTGAAAATGCCAAGGGTGGGGTCAACGAGCTTGGCAGTAAATAGCAAGCCTTTTACATCTGACAAATTAACTGTTTTATGACAGGATGATAGGCCAGCCAGATGGAGGACAAATGAGGAGTATCATCTACTTTGAGGTTGACAGAACATGACACAGTTCCATCAATAAGTAAGAAAGTAAGTAAAAATCATACTTAGGATCTTAGTGAGTCAGCACCAACCTATAGAAACAAGAGCATGAATCTGGCCACCGTTAGTGCTGTTATGGTTAGAGAAGAGTAATCCTGGTAAACTTGGGTAGTGATAATAACAGAAAAAAGACTGGTCCTGTAATAGAGGCTGATAGAACTAAGGGTGCTCCATGAAATAGCATAAACAAGGGGGAATGTTTTAAGACTGAAAAGCGTCCTAGATATGATGCTGAATAACACGACCGTAATATTTTAAAGCAGACGAGAACATGTCAAAACTAGTCCGTGTGCTTCAAGAAAAAGCAGAGCCTGTACTAGAACATGAAGAACTTAAGAGATCACAGGAAAGCCACAACCATGACTACGTAGTGTGAAAGCAGTAAGTAAAATTTTAAAAGAATCAAGATTATTTTTGTTAGAAAACTCTTAGGAGGCAATACACATAATACCCATGTATCATGATACAGGAATTCTTAGCAAATAACTAAAAATAGTTACCAGCTTTAGGTATTACGAGCAGCGTTGTTACGGATCCAAGGCATGTAGAAAACTGTTTCTGTCAAAAGACTAAATTCTGAAGCCATTCTTGGTGAATCTCAAGGTGCCACTTTAGAAGTATTTACAAGTCAAATGCCATCTCTTTAGGGTGTCCCTAAATGTGTTGCTCCCTGAAGAGACAGGTGGACGGTTCAGATGTCCTTCCATTCAGAAAAAGAGACCTGTTCACTATGATCAAGCCTCACATCACGTTTCGGTTCTACACATCTCTTCTATTACTGTTACCCTGGTTGTTTTAGAAGTCAGTAAAAATGTCTATGCTTGGTTTTTCCCTTAATGTTTTTTCATCTTAACTCTTATGTTAGTCTACACAGCCAAGAAACTTGCTCAGAATATACTATCAATATATGTATTATTTTTATTAAGGTATGAGGAGATCGAAGTATCACTTTGACAATTATCAGTCAGCATAGATTTGAAAACTGGTTGCTCACCTCACACTCAGGAATATCCTTTCACAAACTCTTAAGTTTCTAAGTTGACACTGTTTGGATGAATTTGATGGTTATGTTGCTGTGAGATCAATGATGAAATTCTCAGCAACATTATTTGGCAAGCATTGCACCCTGGATTTTTTCCCCCAACGTTTTATTATAAAATTTTTCAAACATAAAAAAGTTAAAATTTTACAGTGTACTCACCACCCAGATGCTAGTTAGCATTATGCTTTATCACATACCTATCCATCTATCAATTCATCAATCCAGATTATTTTTGATGCATTTTAAATTTCAGAAATCTACACACTTCCTACTAAATACTTCAGCATACATATCATTAACTAGAATTCAATGTTTGCTTACATTTTTACTTTTATGTAAAATTAGCATACAGTGAAATGCATAAATCTTAAGTGTGTATCTGCTGGATTTCGGCAAATGCATACAGTGCTATCAAGATATAAAATGTTACCAGAAAATTCCCATATGGCCATTCCAGTCAGTCCTTGTTCCCCCCGCCCCCTGTCCCCACAAGCATCCTCTTCTTTATTCTACTGTAAATCAGATTTGTGCATTCTAGATCTTTGTATAAGTAGAGTCACACAGCATGTACTCTTAGAAGCCTTCTTCATTTACTATGTTTTGGAGATTTATCCATGTGGTTGAGTGTATCAATAGTTCGTTCCTTTTTTATTGCTGAGAAGTATTCCATTCTATGACTATATTACAGTTTATTTATTCACGTCCCTATTTATAAATACTTGGGCAGTTTCCAGTATTGGCAATTATGAATGAAGCTGCTATGATTATTCTTAACGAAAGTCTTACGTGAACATAATCTTTCATTTCTCTTGAATACCTAGGATTAGAATTTCTGTGTCACAGGGTAGTTTTAAAAGAAACTGCCATACCTTTTTTCATTGTGGTTGTGCTGTGTCCTGGATTTTCACCATATTTTGAATGTGTAGAAAGGTGTAAACTATTTTTATGACCCATATTTGAAGTATTAGAAGTGGGTTTGGGATAGAAATGGCATTCTTCACGGTTGGTAGTTGGTGTTGAGGGAAGCAAATGCCTGTCTGCCTGAAACAGCTCCCCAAATGGTTCCTATCCCTGGAATTTTAGAATTAATTTAATTCCTTGAAAGATTAAAGTACTTACCCAAGCATGGTGATATATTAACTAGAAGAAACAGCATTAGTTTATGTTACTAACTTTTGCCACCCGTTTTCAGTAGGTAAAATAAGACTGATAACTGAAAAGATTCTGTTCAATGGCGGTAGTAAAGAACATGTACTACTAGTCATTCCCAGGTACAGCAGTGTGAGAGAGAACTATCTGGACAGGAAAATCCCCCAAATGGTGGTCAAGAAACCAGAAAACGGGGTGGGGAGAATTCTACCTCACAGTTGTGCATAGGGGATAGCTATGTTTTTGCAGGACATTTTAGCCTTTACAAATCATATTTTCAATATTGTCTTTTTATTCTGTACCACCCAGCTATAGTTATTTCACACCCCAGTGACTTTTATCCCCTTTGTCTTACCCTTCCTGCCTGTTCTGTTACATATAGTGGTTACCTGTATAAGGCTATAAAATTATAATCATATGTATGTTTCCAATGCTTGTGTTCAAAGATATTTATGTATGATTCATCCAGTCTTTCCTATTTGATTTTTAAGGGTTGGGATATTTGGCTTCTACTGTAAATCCTTATAATGTTCCACACACATTGTAAATGTAATAAAAATGTTAAAAACTATAATTCATGGCAACAGATTTTGATATGTATTTCTTCGTATGTTATCACTTTGGACAATAAATTTGGTTTCTGTTAATAAAGATTGTTCATCCCATCTAGGGAGAATTAAGTCATACTGGTCTGTATAACATAATCTGATGAATTCTGCATTTCTGAATCTATTCAAATTAGTTTTTTAACTTTAAATTTTTTCTAGCAATATTCTCTGAAATCTTTGATTAAAACAAAAATGTAACTCTTTTATTCTGAAATAATCTGGAGTCTTAGAAGACAGAGGCTAAGCACACTTTCCCTTGTGCTTCTCCTTCCCTTGTCAATAGCCCCCATCCTACCTTCCCACAGGCTTAGCACAGAAACTCAGGGCTTTCTCTAAGTCCTACTTTGTCAGAAGTTGTTAGGTTCTCATCACAGTAGGTAGTAGCTAAATTTGTTCCTACCAAGAAGTCCTTTTTTTTTTTTTTTAAATTTTTATCTTTGGCTATGTTGGGTCTTAGTTGCGGCGCATGGGCTCTTCACTGCAGCTCACGGGCTTCTCTCTACTTGTGGCATCCTGGTTTTCTCTAGTTGTGGTGCGCAGGCTCCAGGGCACGTGGGCTCTGTAGTTTGCAGCAAGCAGGCTCTCTAGTTGAGGTGTGCGAGCTCAGTCGTTGTGCCGTGCAGGCTTAGTTACCCTGGGGCATGTGGGATCTTAGTTCCCTGACCAGGGATCGAGCCCACGTTCCCTGCATTGGAAGGTGGATTCTTTGCCACTGGACCACCAGGGAAGTCCCTCAAGAAGTCCATTTTTAAGACTGAAAAGGCGAATGTGTATTTGGGGCTGGGGAATGCATATTAGAACAAAGTTAGCTGTATTTTAAAATAACACAATTAATCATATTATGCTATACATAGTAGCAGCTCCAGAATGGCTACCAGGAGTTTAGAGTTGCCAGAATTTGGAAGTTGGCATGCCTTATACCTTGTCCAATTAAGTTAGGTACATTTGAGTGACAGTTCAACATACAAGCAAAATACGTGTATGAAAAAGAATGTACCTTTATTATTAATATTTTCATTTTACTAGCTATAGTATCCACCCACATCTCTAGATTTCCCATTAGACACATGTATCCACAAAGTTGTTCCACCTTCTGCATAAAATCTACCCAAAAGTATTCTCATAAGCATAAACTCTTATGTGAAAGTTAAAATAAGCACAAAAAATACCCAGTTTTTGCCAGGACCAAGAGGAAGAGAATTACAGTGACAGGAAGAAGTCAAAAAAGTATCTAAAAAACAACAGGTGGAAAAACTGGAAAAGAAGTGAACAATAAGGATAAAAGTTAGTTTGTAACCATGATTAAATAAAATGTAATGGTTAGTAAATCATACTCCCTTATTAAATAGCCTTGCACTGCACCAAACTGTAACTTAGCTGTCTTTGGAATTTTAACTTCCACTTAAAGAGTCTAATCTTGAAAAGATTTAATTATAAATATGTTTATAAGAATAAAAAATTGCAAACAGTCCAAAGGTTTGAATAAGCTTATTCTGTAAGGTTAAAGTATTATGTTGTTACAGAAGTATGTTTTTTGAAATTGGTAAAAGTCTATTGAAAAGAAAGATATTTATGGTATATTATTGGGTGAAAACATACAGGTTCCAAAACTATAGAAATATTATTCCATTTTAAAAATAAAAATAACTTTTTAGAACTTGAATAAGTTATCTTTGAGGTGTGGAATTAATAGGTCATCATAATTTTCTTACGTTTGTTACTTTCTGATTTTTTTTGTTAAAATGGGTATTTTTAAAGAGCTTCTAAATATTAAATGCCTAGCAAGTATTAGTAAGTATATTCTGAAATATCTGTTGAAACAAAGGTGAAGTAGGAAAAAAAATATGAAAATCTGGGGGGATAGAATTTTAAAACTGAATATACCTTTTTTATTTTCACAATGCTACAAAAAGTAAATCTCATTGAAGTCTTAATATCTCAGATATGTAGAAGATAACATCATGGGTTTAAATACCTTGAGAAAACAATGTGCATTTAAATCTGCTTACATCCCTCTCTTCAGGTCTATTTCAAACAAATTATTTTGTATCGGACAAAGATCCATTTTAAGAATGGATAAGCAAAGAAAATACTCTGAAGATTTCAATGATAACTCTGTTGCTGCAGGTTGATGCTAATGAAGCCATACCTGTATTGGAAGGGTCAAGTACCTCAATCCCAGGATGATGCGTTCCTCCAAATCCCTGAAGATAAGTAATATTGCCAGTGTCTATCCTTAGTCAAAATAAAGTCTGGGAGGGAACGTGAAAGAGTCAGCAGCAACCTTTGACTTTCCTTTCTTTCTAATCTGTTTTATTCTTGTATCTAGAACACTCTCAGAATAGGACTATTTGCTCTACCCACTTGTCTACACAGTTGAATCTTCGGGGAAGTCCTGCAGTGATGACAGGACCAGGCTTTCCTAGAGTATTCTTTTAGAACTGGGGACATATTTTCCTACCAAAACGATTAAAATTCAATTGGTCTTCTTCAGCTACATTGTGGATTAAGTAAATTACTCTGTTGGATGACCTAGAGACTTAGTATTAATATTATTGTATGTTGCAATTTATGAACAACTGACCTACCAGTAGATTTTTAGAACATATCTCATTCATTAGTTGGAAACTGAGTGATGATTGTGGTCAACTGTCCCTTTTTGCTTTATTCTTTAAAATTCTGTTTAAATATAAGAATAAAGTATAGTTATTGTTTTTAAAAAGTACCCTAGGAAATAGAGAAAAATATTAAAAATTAAAAATTGCCCATAATTTGTCAATGCAGAAAATATAGTTTATATTTGATGCATTTCCTTTGTATTTTACCTAACAATATTATACAATTATTCAACTTTATTTTCTGCTTTTTACAGTCATTGTAACATAAAAATTTCCCTTTATTAATTTTTTTCCAGTGCAAGTCAATAGCTGTGTAATAGTCAATGATAAGTAGATACCATAATTTAACTATTATTACTGTTAAGCAAAACATTTTAGTTCATTCCTTCTTTTTCTTTCTTTCTTTCTTAATGCTTTGATAAGTAATGCTGCAGTCAACATTCTTGTATTTAACTGTTATTGTGTCTATCCTTGAGATTGATTTCTTAAAGTGGAAGTATTGGATTGGAATCCAATCCTATCCATATAGGATTGGATTCCAAAAGTCCAAAAGTCCTATCCATATTTTAGGACTTTTGATAGCTATGATTAAATTGCTTTCCAGAAGCAAATTTATGGTTCCCATCAAAAGCTAGCATGCCCATTTCATGGCACTCCTTCCATCACGAAGTGTTATTTATTAAAAGTCTTTGCAAATTTTTGAAAAAAGCATTTTATTTACATTTCTTTAACTGCCAGTGAGGCTGAAAATAATTTAATAATTTGGTATTATTTATTGTGTTTCCCCTTGATGATTTGCTGGTTATTATTTTTGTGTACTTTTCCTCTGGAGTCTTAGCCTTTTTTCTTATTTGTTTGTAGAAGTTTTTTAATAATCCTTTATCATACTTGGAGCAGTATTGTTCCTAGTTTGTCATTTTTTTTTAATCTTCATGAATTTTGGTGATGTTAGTGTGTTTATTTTTATGGTGAAATCTATTAACCAATCTTCTTTTTGATTTCTTACATTGCCTTAAAGCTTAAGTCCTGCTCCTTCAGCTTAAATTTTGTTCCTCTTGTACAGTTTTAATTTTTCACTTTTAAATACAAAAGAATTGGCACATTATATGAGATAATGATCTAATATGATAGATTTTTCCGAACATCAAATGTTATCAACATTACTTATTGAATAATCTATCTCTCCCATTAATTTCTGATACTCCCTTGAAAATAAGTTCTTAAGTTTCCTGGCCTGCTTCTGGGCTTGCTGTTCTGTCTACTGATTGGTGTAGCTATTCTTTTGCCAGTACCACACTGCTTTTAGGACTGCTTTCAAAACAAAACAGAAATCAAAATTTCTTTTTAATAGCATAACATAGAAGCAGCTCTTTTGTACTGAAAGAATTTTTTTGTGTAGCATAAGTAAATGAAGAAAAAAATCCCTGGATGAGTATAGGTGTCAACAGATTTAAAGGAATGAAGAGAAAAGGTTATATGCTTAAAGATGATTAAGACAAAAGACGAAGGGAAGTGAAGAAGCAGTAGCTGTAGATTGTATTACTTGAATGGGCACAGTATACAGCATGGAGAGAGAGAACAAGATTGGTATGCAGAATGCAGAGAAGAAAAAGTATAAGAGAGAAGTACAAAACAACCAGAAAATAGTGAAAATGGAAGGGTAGGAGAAAATGGAGAAACAACATGAAGTTTTGCAAGAAGAGGAGAATAATTGTAGTATTACAGTATAAATATATAAAGTATATTTATAGTAGAATATTTCCATATAAAGTGTAAAGCACACACATAACAAGGCCCAACCCATGGGGTAAATAAAGATGTACAAGAATAGCATGTTGTATCAACATTAATGACAGATGAAATAGACTGAAACAAGAACCCAGGTCCCCAGACTAACAAACCACAACCAATTCTCTCTTGTGGTCAGATTGATGGTGAAAAGAATTTGCAAGTGTAGCGCTTACCTGGAAATTATTAATATACAGTTGACCCTTGAACAATATGCATGTTAGGGGCACCAACCCTCTGCTGCAGTTGAAAATCCTCATATAATTTTACAGTCAGCCCTCCATATGTACAGTTCCACATCTGTGGATTCAACCAAGTGCTGACTTTGTAATACTGTAGTACATATTTATTGAAAAAAAATTCACATGTAAGTGGACTCATGTAGTTCAAACCCATGTTGTTTATGGGTTAGCTGTATAATTCTTCAATTTGTAAGTTTGCTTTGGAGTTATACAAGCTTTGGCTCTACAGTCTAGAGCCAGTGGTTAATAGTCTTGTTTTTGGTGTTGGGTTGACATGAGTTAAGCCATATTAACCTCATAATCTTGGATAAGTTATTTAATGTATCTAGGTCAGTTTCCATAATAAAATGAGATTAACAATAGGAAATACCTGAAAGTGTTTCTCTGGTAATTATATGAAATCATAAACTCTTTCATAAGAGGTTAGCTGGCACATGAGCAGTGCCCTATATTGAAATTTTTTTCTGTGAGCTTCCTAGACTGCAAATTCCTTGAGGGCAAAGACCCCATGGGTCTCCTTCCCATTGTTTTGCTGGTGCCTAAATCAATGCCTGGAACATCAGAAGTGCTTTGTTGAAAAAATAAATGAATATTTGCATGGAATCTAATATGCCATCAAGTTTTTGTTGTGTTTTGTTTTTAACCCATTTGACCATTTTACAGGGCTTTTCTCTAAGGGATACAAGTGTGATGATAGGGGAGAGAGAGAGGACAAGACCACAGGTTTGCGTTCTGAGGGTCTACTCTCTGAATGTAAAAATGCCATCTTTTCTTGTCAAGAGACTCCTCTCAATGCAGCTTCATCTAAAAGGAGCCATAGTTTAAGTCAGCATCAACTAACACGTTAGATTACGAACCCCCTGATGGGAAATGGTTAATAACCAGGTAAGGGCAGGAGTGGATGGCACTGAGGCAAGGGGCCCATGGCAGAGGAGACCAGGAAGGAGCAGAGACTGTGAGGCTACAAAAACAGGTACAAAGACCTCTGCCTTGCAATTCCCCATCAGCTGGTCTGCCTGTTATATTCTGCAAAATTTTCACATCCAAATATACTTAGGAGATGGAATTCTGGGGAGAGATTCTAAATAAAATACACCCTCTTCATTATTATTCTGGAGCATACATTCTGAACCAAAAAGCTTCCTTCCAATTCCTTAATCTCAAAGTTCTGTTTTTAAAGAAATGAGTTTGAATTCATACTTCAGTTTGATTAAAATGTGCCTTTGCTTCAGCCGTGTTACTTTTCCAGGCCTCCTGACAGCCATGAAGGAGAAAATTAAGGAAACTGTCCAAATACATAACTCATATGTCCTCAAACCTAACCAGTCTGTGGATGCTAATGGTGAGAGGGGATATCAAATTTCCTGAATTGAGTAATAACTCAAATTAACCATATTATTTGTTCTACCACCTGTTTGACCTGGACTGTTTGGCCCATTCAGTCAAATCTCCCTGTGACCTATGGGTGGCTGATGATACAGCCAAATCACCCTCCTGTCTTGTCCAGGTATCTATAAACCAAAGTAGACAAAAGTGATTTTAAAAGTAGGAAGAAGACGGGCTTCCCTGGTGGTGCAGTGGTTGAGAATCTGCCTGCTAATGCAGGGGACACGGGTTTGAGCCCTGGTCTGGGAGGATCCCACATGCCGCGGAGCAACTGGGCCCGTGAGCCACAACTACTGAGCCTGCGCGTCTGGAGCCTGTGCTCCGCAACAAGAGAGGCCGCGATAGTGAGAGGCCCGCACCCTGCGATGAAGAGTAGCCCCCGCTTGCCACAACTAGAGAAAGCCCTCACACAGAAACGAAGACCCAACACAGCCAAAATAAAAAAAAAGAAAAAGAAAAACATAGGTCTAAATGGGAAAAAAATGTAAATTAAAAAAAAAAGTAGGAATAAGAATCTCCTGAACAACCAATGAGTCAAAGAAGAAATCAAGAAGGAAATTTTTAAATGCCCTAAAAAAAAAAAAAGTGGAATCACAACATGCCAAAATCTATAGGATACTGCAAAAAACACTTTAAGAAAACTATAGGGCAGTATCCCTGATGAATATAAATGCAAGAAGAGAGGGTTCAAGGTGGCAGCATAGGAAGATCCTGAACTCACCTCCTCCCAATGGACACAACAAATCTACAACTACATATGGAATAATTCCCTCAGAAAGTTACCTGAAAACTGAATGGGCAGAGCCTCCACAACACAGGATAAAAGGACAGCATTGAGACAGGTAGGAGGACTGAGATAAGGTCTCACCAAGGGGAAAAAACCACACCTCAGCCACAGCAGTCCACAATCAGGAGGGATCACAACATTATGGATCCTTTCCATGAGGAGTGAGGGATTTGAGTTCCACACTAGGCATCTCAACCCTTAAATCCTGCACCAGAGAAATGAGCCCCCAAAGCACGTTTGGCTTTGAAAACCAACAGGGAGTATGTCCAAGAAAACTATAGACTGCAGAGAATGGAAAACTCACTCTTAAGGGGCCTACCTGCAGACTCACTCAACTTGAAAACCACCACCAAAAAAATTTTAAAAAAACCACCAGATTGAAAAGTGCATGGATCATAGGTGAAGGGGACCCACTTACTATCTTGAAGCATCTGCCAGAGAGACAGGAACCAGTTGGAATTCTCCCTGCAGACATTTTTGCAACCTCAGGTTACCTTGCTAATGCAGCACTGGCAGGCAAATTTTGAAATTCTCCCTCTAACCTGTTAGTGCCAGTAGGCATGCCCCACTGAGAGCATCACCCACCTCTGCACCTCAGCTAGTCCTCTCAGCCAGCCAACCAGTAGCCCCACCTACCATCAAGTGCAGCAGCCATGGCTGGACCCCGTAGCTTGTCTGGGAGCCAGCACCACTCACCAGTGCATCACAGCAGCAGCTGTGGCTCCACCACAACAAGAAGGCAAACAGAGCCTTCAGAGAGGACACCCTTTGAGCACCAGGCTCTGGTGTACAGGCAGGATTGTACCTCTGAGCCCCACAGGACATCTCCTAAATAAAGCCACTCCTTCAAGACTGGAAGAGATTGCAGATTTACTTAATACACAGAAAGAAACACAGAGAATTACACAAAATGAGAAGACAGAGGAATATGTTACAATAGAAAGAACAAGAGAAAACCTCAGAAAAAAAGACCTTAAAAAAGACCTAAACAAAATGAAAATAAGCAATTTACCTGATAAAGTGTTCAAAGTTATGGTCATAAAGATACTCACTAGTCTCAGGGAAAAAGTGGATTAACACAGTGAGAACTACAATAAAGATATAGAAAATATAAGAAAATACCAAACGGAAGTTAAAACTGAACTGAATAATACACCAGACTGGTTCAACAGCAGACTGGATGAGGTAGAAGAACAAATGAGCAAGCTGGAAGACAAAGCAGTGGAACTCAACCAGATAGAGCAGCAAAATGAAAAGAAGAATTTTAAAAAGCAAAGGTACCGTAAGGGACCTTTGGAACAACATCAAGAGGAATAACATCCACATTATAGGGGTTCTAGAAGAAGAGAGAAATGATCAGAAGACTCAGTTGAGGAATTAGTGGCCAAAAACTTTCATAATCCAGGAAAGGAAACAGACATCCAGGTTCAGGAATCCAAGAAAGTTCCAAATTAGATGAACCCAAAGCAAAACACACCAAGACACATTATAATTAAAATGGTAAAAGTTAAGGATAAAGAGAGAATCCTAAAAGCAGCCAGAGAAGAACAACTTATATACAAGGGAAATCTCATAAGGCTATCAGCAGATTTTTCAGTAGAAACTTTACGGGCCACAAGGGAGTGACATGACATATTCAAAGTGCTGAGAGAAAAAACAGTCCAACCAAGAATTCTCTACCCAGCAAGGCTATCATTCAGAATTGAAGGAAAGATAGTTTACCAGATAAGCAAAAGCTAAAGAAGTTCATTACCACTAAACTGGCCTTATAAGAAATGTTAAAGCTAAAAATAAATGGCACTAATTAATAATTATAAAACATACAAAAGTAAAAATCTCACTGGAAAAAATAAGTATATAATAAAGATAGTGGATCAGTCACTTTTAAGGCAAGCATGAGGCTTAAAAGGCAAAATAGTAAAATTAACCAGAATTATAATAATTAGTTAAGGGATGCATGAAATAAAAAATGTAAAATGTGTCATCAAAAGTATAAAATGTGGGGGGGGTAATAAAAAGGTAATGCTTTGGGAAATGTTCAAATTTAAGTTGCTACCAACTTAAAACAGGCTACAATTTACATAGGGTGTTATATATAAACTTCACAGTAACCACAAGGAAAAAACCTATAGTAAATACACAACAGAAAATGAGAAAGAAATCTAAACATAACACTGAAGAAAACCACCAAAACACAAGAGAAGAGAGAAACGGAAAGGAACTATGAAAATAGTGAGAAAATAATGAACAAAATGGCAATAAGTGTATACCTATCAATAATTACTTTTAAGTGTAAATTCACCAGTCAAAAGATATAGCATGGTTGAATAGATTAAAAAAACAAGATCCATCTATATGCTGCCTACCAGAGATTCACTTCAGAAGAAAGGACACACACAAACTGAAAGTGAAGGAATAGAAAAGATATTCCATGCAAATGGAAATAAGAAGAAAGCTTGGGTACCCATACTCATATCAGACAAAATAGACTTCAAAACAAAGATTGTAATAAAAGACAAAGAAGGGCATTACATAATGATAAAGGAGTCAATGCAGCAGAAGATATAACATTTATAAATGTATATGCACTCAACACCAAGAGGAACACCAAGATATATAAAGCAAATATTAATGGAATTAAAGGGAGAAATTGAAAGCAATACAGTAATGGTAGGGAGCTTTAACACCTCACTTACATCAATAGATAGATCCTTCAGACAGAAAATCAATAAGAAAACATTGGATTTAAATTACACATCAGACCAGATATATACAGATCATTCCATCCAAAGACAGAATACATATTCTTCTCAAGTGTATGTAGAATGTTCTCTAGGCTAGATCATGTATTAGGTCACAGAATAAGTCTCAATAAATTCAAAAAGATTGAAGTCATATCAAGCATATTCTGCAACCCCAATGTTATAAAACTAGGAATCAACCATGAGAAAAATAAAACCAGGAAAAACCACAAAATAGGAGGTTAATCAACATGCTACTGAACAACCAATAGGTCATCAAAGAAATTAAAGGAGAAATAAAAAAATACCTAGAGACAAATGAAAACAAAGTATACCAAAATCTATGGGATGCAGCAAAAGTGTATCTAAGAGGTAAGTTCAAAACAATACAGGTTGACCTCAAGAAACAAGAAAAATCCCAAATAAACAATTTAACTTAACACCTAGAAGAACTAGAAGAAGAAGAACAAACAAAGCCCAAAATTATTGGAAGAAAGGGATAATAAAGATCAGAGCAGAAATAGAGAGTGAAAAAATTTAGAAAATCTCAACAAACTGAGAGCTGCTTTCTTTGAAAAGATAAACAGAATTGACAAACCTTTTGCGAGCCAAACCAAGAAAAAAAAGAGAGGGCCCAAATAAATAAAATCAGAAATGAAAGAGAAGTTACAATTGATACCACAGCAATACAAAGAATCACAGGAGACTACTATGAAAAATTATATGCCAACAAACTGGGCAATCTAGAATAAATGGATAAATTCCTAGAAATACACATTTTTCCAAAACTGAATCATAAGCGAATAGAAAATCTGAGCAGGCCAATGACTAATGTTGAAATTGAATCAGTAATCAAAAATGTCCCAGCAGGGCTTTCCTGGTGGCACAGTGGTTGAGAGTCCGCCTGCTGATGCAGGGGACACGGGTTCATGCCCCGGTCTGGGACGATCCCACGTGCCGCGGAGTGGCTGGGCCCGTGAGCCATGGCCATTGCGCCTGCGCGTCCGGAGCCTGTGCTCCGCAATGGAAGAGGCCACAACAGTGAGAGGCCCACATACCGCAAAAAATAAATAAATAAAAATAAATAAATAAATAAAAATGTCCCAGCAAACAGAATTCCAGGACCAGACAGCTTCACAGGAGAATTCTACCAAAGATGTAAAGAAGAATTAATACCTCTCCTTCTCAAACTATACCAGAAAATTGAAAAGGAGGGAAAGCTTCCAAACACATTTTACAAAGGCAGCATTACCCAGATATCAAGACAAGGACACCACAAAGAAAATTGCAGACCAGTATCCCTGATGAACATAAATGCATAAATCCTCAACAAAACATTAGCAAACCAAAGCCAACAATACATTAAAAGGATTATACGCCACCCTCTAGTGGAATTTAAATTCCAAGGAGGCAAGGATGTTTCAAGATCTGCAACTCAATCCATGTGATACATAACATTAACAAAATGAAGGATAAAATTTATATAATCATCTCAATAGATGCATAAAATTCAATATCCATTTGTGATAAAAACTCTCAACAAGGTGGATATAGAGGGACCATACCTCAATATAATAAAAGTCATATATGACAAACTCACAGATAACATCATACTCAACAGTGAAAAGCTCAAAGTGAAAGGAAGAAGTAAAACTGTTACTATTTGTAGATATTTGCGCATTTAAAAAATGGGTGGAAAAATAAAAAAATAAAATAAAAAATGGGTTGAGCATATGAATAGACATTTTTTCAAAGAAGACATACAGATGGCCAACATCACTAATTATTAGGGAAATGTAAATCAAAACCACAGTGAGATACACCTCACACCTGTTAAAATGGCTATTATTGGGCTTCTCTGGTGGCGCAGTGGTTGAGAGTCTGCCTGCCAATGCAGGGGACACGGGTTCATGCCCTGGTCCGGGAAGATCCCACATGCCGCAGAGCTCCTGGGCCTGTGAGCCATGGCCTCTGAGCCTGCGCATCCGAAGCCTGTGCTCCGCAACGGGAGAGGCCACAACAGTGAGAGGCCCGTGTACCACAGAAAATAAATAAATAAAATAAAATAAAATGGCTATTATCAAAAAGACAAGAAATAACAGATGTTGGAGAGGATGTGAGGAAAAGGGAACCCTCATACACTGTTTTCTACTATGGAGGATGGTATGGAGAGCCCTCAAAAACTAAGAATAGAACTACCATATAGTCCAACTATTCCACTGCTGGGTATTTATCTGAGGAACATGAGAACACTAATTTGAAAAGATACATGCACCCCTATGTTCATTGCAGTATTATTTATAATAGCCAAGATATAGAAACAACCTAAGTGTTCATCAATGGATAAATGAATAAAGAAGATGTGTGTATATATACATACATACACACAATGGAATACTACTTAGCCATAAAAAAATAATGAAATCCTGCCATTTGTGACAACATTTGAAGGTATTATGCTATGTGAAATAAGTCAGATGGAGAAACACAAATACTGTATCATTTCACTAATATGTGGGATCTATAAAAAAACAAAGCAAATGAACAAACAAAATAAAACAAACTCACAGATACAGAGATCAGATTAGTAGTTATCAGAGGAGAAGGGGGTTGGGGAGTGGGCAAAGTAGGGGTAGGGGGTCACACTTGTATGGTGAAGGATGGTAACTAGACTTGTGGTCATGATCACTTTGCAGTGTATACAGATGCTGGATTATAATACTGTACACCTGAAATTTATATAATAATAAAAATATGCATTTAAATGCAAAAATTCTAAATAAAATATTAGCAAACTGAATTCAAGAGCACATTAAAAGGATCATACATAATGATCAAGCAGGATTTATCTCTGGAATGCAAGAAATTTCAACCTATACAAATCAATAAATGTGATACACCACATTAATAGAATGAAAGATAAAAATCAAATGATTATCTCAATAGATGCAGAAAAAGCATTTGACAAAATGCAACATCCTTTTATGATAAAACCTGTCAACAAATTGAATATAGAAGGACTATACCTCAACATAATAAAGGCCACATACAACAGGCCCACAGCTAACATAATAGTGGTGAAATGTTGAAATCTTTTCCTTTAAGTTCAGGAACAAGGCAAGGGTGCCCACTCTCACCAGTTTTATTCAACATAGTACTGGAAGTCTAACCAGAGCAATCAGGCAAGAAAATGAAAGAAAAAATATTTAAATTGGAAAGGAAGAAGTAAAATTGCCTTTGTTGCAGATGATATTATCTTATATACAGAAAGCCCTAATGACTCCACCAGAAAAACTATGAGAACTAATCAACAAATTTAGTAAATTTGCATGATATTAAATCAACATACAGAAATCAGTTGCATTTCTATACATGAACAACAACTTTGTTGTTCTGAAAAAAAAATTCCATTTACACTAGCATCAAAAATAATAAAACAGGGCTTCCCTGGTGGGGCAGTGGTTGAGAGTCTGCCTGCCGATGCAGGGGACGTGGGTTCGTGCCCCGGTCCGGGAGGATCCCACATGCCGTGGAGCGGCTGGGCCCGTGGGCCATGGCCGCTGGGCCTGCACGTCCGGAGCCTGTGCTCCACAACGGGAGAGGCCACAACAGTGAGAGGCCCGCGTACCGCAAAAAAATAAATAAATAAAAAAAAAATAAAACACTTAGGAGTAAACTTAACCAAGGAGATGAAATATTTGTACACTGAAAACTACAAGATTTGATGAAAGAAATTGAAGGAGACACAAGAAAATGGAAAGATATGTGTTCATGGATCGGAAAAATTAATATTGTTAAAATGTCCACACTGCCCAAAGCCATCTGTAGATTCAATGCAATCCCTATCAAAATTTTAATGGCATATTTCACAGAACTAGAATAAACAACCCTAAAATTTGTATAACTCCAAAGTCCCTGAATAGCTAAAGCAATCCTGAGAAAGAAGAACAAAGCCAGAGGCATCACATTTCCTGATTTCAAACTATACTACAAAGCTATAGTAATCAAAACAATGGACCAATGGCACAGAATTGAGAGCCCAGAAATAAACTGCCCCATATTTGACAAGGAATCTAAGAAGATTCAATGGGAAAATGATAGTCTCTTTAATAGTTGATGTTGGGATAACTACATGCATAAAAATGAAATTGTACGCCTATCTTACACCTTTCACAAAAAGTGGCTCATAATGGACTAAAGACTTAAACATAAGATCTGAAACCATAAAAATCCTAAGAAAGCATAGGGAAAAAGCTCCTTGACATTGGTATTGGCAACAAATTTTAGGTATGGCACCAAAAAGCAATAATTTATAAGTGGGGTGACATCAAACTGAAAAGCTTCTGCACAGTGAAAGAAACAATAAACAAAATGAAAAGGCAACCTATGGAATGGGAGAAGTTATTTGCAAAGCATATGTCTGATAAGTGGTTAATATACAAAATATATAAAGAACTTATACAACTCAATAGCAAAAAAAACCCCAAAAACCCCAAAAAACTGATCCCATTAAAAAATAGAGGAACTGAATAAACATTTTTCCAAAGATGACATACAGATGGCCAACAGATACATGAAAGGATGTTCAACATCTCTAATCATTAGAGAAATGCAAATCAAAACTACAACGAGATATCACCTCACACCTGTTAGAATGGCCATCATCAAAAAGACGAGATGACAAATGTTGGCATGGATCTGGAGAAGAGGGAACCCTTGTGCACTGTTGGTAGAAGTGGAAGTAATGCGGCCAATGGAAAACAGTATGGAGGGTCCTCAAAAAATTAAAAATAGAACTACCATATGATTCAGCAATCCCACTTCTGGGTGTATATATAAAGGAAATGAAACCAGGATATCAAAGATATCTTCACTCACATGTTTACTAAAGTATTATGCACAATAGCCAATATCAGGAAGAACCTAAGTGTCTGTCAATGGATGAATGGATAAAGGAGATGTGATATATATGGAATATTATTCTGCCATGAGAAAGAAGGAAATCCTGTCATTTACAACAACCTGGTCGGACCTCAAGGGTGTTATGTTAAGTGAAATAAGTGAGACAGAGTAAGACAAATACTGTATGATATCACTTATATGTGGAATCTAAAAAAACAGCCAAACTCACAGAAACAGAGAATAGAATGGTAGTTACCAGGGGCTCAGAGATTGGGACAATGGATAGATGTTGGTTAAATTGTACAAACTTCCAGTTAGAAGATGAATTCTGGGGGTCTAATAATATATATATGTATATATATTAAATCAACACATTGTATACCTTAAACTTACACAATGGTGTATGTCAAGTGTATCTCAATAAGCCTGGAAAAAATAAATAGTTGGAATACTAATATTTCTAAGCCTAAAATTTGTGATACCTCAAAGTATCTTTAAACATCTCCACAGGAATATAAATATTTTCCCCAAACATCTTTTAAAACCTAATTAATATTACAACACAATTTTCTCCATGATATGCCATTGGCAAGAAGAAGGAAGTGATGGGTTAGTAATTTCACAGATTAGACCAGAGTGTGGTAGTTTAAAAGTTGGAAATCATTACATCAAAATATGTTCTGAAAAACTAGTGGAAAGGCCAAAGTTAGTGGATTCAGGTATTCAGGGAGTCAGCCCATGTTTAAACATGGTCATATATGCCTCTACTTTTTATCTGTATTAAATTTATCTATATGACATAATCCAATGAAATGGCAAGTAAAGACAGACTGAATATTCAACATACTGGTAAATTTCAAAATGAATGCTCAAAACAGCTATTTCCCCTCCCCATGAATTTTTTTTCTTAAATATCAGTGAGGTACATGGGAAAAAGAAAATCCAAGGAAACCACGTCTTATTTTAATTATTTATATTTACACTTAGCTGTTTAAAGTATGGAGAAATTAATAAAATAGAATTAGGAACCTGAGAAGTTGAAAGTACATAAGATAGATTTTAAACAGACATTTGAAAAGCAGATACTTTCATGTTTTAAGTCCAAGAAAGATGAATATCAATGCATAATTCATACAAATGGCTAAACAAATCACTAAACAATCCTATAGTGTATGTTACTAAAGAATTGATTTCCATTCGTCTATGTGATAAATCCTTGATGTGATTTCATTTTAACAAGAGCAGAAAAAGAACTATGACACAAACCCAAATCAGTTTTATTATAATGTTAATTTACATCCATGCATAAAGCTGTTCTGTCTAATGATTGTTCACGTTGATTTGGAAAATTCTTTAAAAGGGTTCTTGTCATTTACAGGACATTTTAGTTTTGTATATTTCCTATGTTATAAAGCTTTTCTGGCCAAATTGCTTCATATGTGTATTTTATCTTTAGTTTTCAAATAGGGAAAGCTGAGAATAGATATGTGGCTTTGTACTTCTGTTGTTGCCTTTTAAGGGTGGTTGGTGTAGTGTTCTGACTCAGAGGGCTCTGTCAGAGAATGCTCAACTTTTGCGGACTAGCTGGTTTGTATGGACATCTGTATAATTTTTCATCCAACATTAGGATAGAACTTACTCCCTGTGGCATTGGAGCAAGGGAGTAAGAGGGAAGTGGCTGGGTTCTAGACTCACTCACTTCATGAACTTGAATAAGCCATTTTAACTTCTCTAGCCTCAATTCTCCAACTCATACGGCAGAATTAACAGTCCTGCCTTGACTATAGTACAGTCATCCTTTGATATCCACAGGGGATTGCTTCCAGGACCTTCTGTGGGTACCAAAATCCACGGATGCTTAAGTCCCTTATATAAAAATCTTCAGATACAGAGGGCCAACTGTACAAGGTTGTTGAGAGGTCCAGCCAGATTAATTGGTTATAAATTTTACAAACCTAAAGGGATTTAATGAGGATGGGGCTGATGAAGGAAATCAGGGCCCGTGTACAGCAGGTGCTCAAGAGACATTAGTGGTGAGGCCTTCAACTCACCCTGATAGCAGGAGCTTAAGGCAGGGACATGCCAGAGCAGAATCTAAACTCTGCATAAAGTAAATTGACTTTGCTTTTGAAGTCCTTCCTTTGTGAGAGTGGAATTTGTGATAGGAAACCGGTTTGCTCAGAGTGGTGTGAGTTGTATGGGGTGGGGCACAAACGACCTGCTACTTTTGTTTCCATTTTTGATTTCCAGATTTCTCTGAGTTTCTCTCATCTTGTTTCCTGCTTTTCCTAAAAGCCTGAGTATATGAATAGCCTTTTTCCTGCAGGTGTTAGTAACTTCTTTATCCTTCCGGACATTCTCAACAATCATTGCCTTTCAGGTGGGTTCCACAACTAGGGTGAGTGATGTATTAACAAAAATGAAGATAACGATAGCAAGGGACTTCTTCTGAATGCTGGTGTGAGGCATTCTTACTTGGACTGAGGATGCAGATCTCAAAAACCATACAGTAAATTTTTAGAAACTCAGTTAAGTTTTTAAAAACATAATCTACAGGGGAATTCTATTAAAAAGGGCTTTGTCATTAAACTGTTGCCAATAAACTGTCAGTAAATGATGAAATATCACCTCATACAACTGAGAAAGCCCATTATAACACTATTATCAGAGTCTTATTACGTATAATCATCTGCACACATATGTATATTGTATACAAAATATATGCACATATACATTAATTCTTTAGGTCTTAGTATTTCTTAATAAAACGTCATTAAAAAAAAAGAAACTTTCTCTTTTTAATTCTTTGCATACTTCCTGCTTAGAATCCATGGATAACACCATCTTGTTGAGGTTATGTGATCTTTGTGTTCTTGAGTTTTATATTATTTTTCCTTCCTTGGCAAAAATTATAGCTGCATGGAGAAGTGGCAGCTCACCCTTAGTGTCACTGCTGGGTTCCCAAGCAGCTGGAAGGACTGCTGCTCTTTAGGCCTCCCTGGGAGTTACTCTGGGATGGAAATTCTCAGCCTCAACTGGAGTTTAGCAACAGTATGGAAAAACAAAAGAAGTGTAATTTTCCAAAATCAAGTTGACGAAGACTCTTGTCTTCTCATTTACTCACCCTCCCTTCTAAAGGGTAACTCTCAGGACACTTCATTATGTTAACTGGAATTATATCAGAGAAAGAATCCTGCTACACTGAAGCCTGGGTGCACAGCCCAATGCAGGTAGAAAGCCTTGTGAGTTTAAATTTTAAAAATAAACTTTCTACATGAAAGCTTTTCAGTGATTTTTTTAAAAAAATCTTTTCTGGCTTGAAGTATCATATACATCTCTCCCACTCAGAAAAGAAAGTTTTGCCAAATCAATCATAGCCACATTTGCTGATTATTTTAACTAAACTCTACACAAGTATTTGACAGTTTTCCAGATCATACATTGGTCTAAATAGAGAATTTTAGGAAAATATGTACATGATAGTTGAACAGATACTGCTGTCATTTCACACATCATTTTGGTAAACTATGGCTTAAAATTATAGTAAGTACAGCCGTCTTTGATCTTTGACCACGCTAGGTATTCTTTGAACTTTCCCAAGTTTTGTTTTGCTTTGTTTTCCTTACTACTTATAGAAGGGAAATTTGCTGGATATTGAAGTTGCTTATTTATAATTATTCTCCTAGGTCTTATGGAGGAGCTAGGGATTTATGTCATTACATACATTTAATTGTAAGGAATTCTATGGCAGTCAATGTACACAGAATGTAAAACTGTTAAAAAAGAGTCATGATGTTTCTTAAGTAAAACTTAAGTGTCTGTAAAGAAACATCCCAAAGGAGAATTGTACTGGCATTTGTGTTTTGGGTGCTACGGAATTCATCCTACCTCTGCTTTCACTCTTGACTCCTACAGTCTTCACCATGAAGAGCTTCTTTAACAATGTTAAGTCAAATGATGTCATTCCTTGGATGAAAACCTCACATTAATGTCCCATCTCTCTCAGAATGAAATCCAAAGTCCTTACCTTGGCATAATAGCAGGGTTACCACATAATTTATCATCCAAACAGGACTCTTTAAAGAGTGGAAGGTGCCTTAAGAGTAATTTTGCCAGGGAAACAGATGTAAACCATGATTGTCCAGGCAAACCGGACCCCTACCTGGTAGATATAATGTTCTATCAGTGTCCTCTTCTTTCAATCCTCACTTAGCTCCAGCCACATTGACCTACTGGATGTTTTTCAGATATAGCAAGTGTGCCCAGCTACCTGGAATGTTCTTCCCTAAGATATCTGCATATCTTGCTCTTTTCAACTTAATCCTGGTCTCTACTCAAATCTCATCTCTTCAGGAGAACTTTCCTGACTCCTTCCTAAAGTAGTATCCCTCTTCCCCTGTTCACTCTCACCTTCTTACTCTGCCTTATTTTTCTTCATAACACTGATTACATCTTTACATCATTATATATGTATTCTTGTTTGTTTGTTTTCTAGTTGGTTGTGCCTCCCCCACCAGAAGGCAAGCTCCATCAGTGGATGAACTTTGTTTTGCTTATTGCTTTGTGCCTGGCATCTAGAACAGTGCCTTACACCTACTAGATATTTAATCATATTCAGTGAATGAACAAATGAATACCTACATAGAAGAATAAGTTGATGGCCAGAATGGAGGCTGTTTTAAAAGGAAAGAGCAGCTTCACTTTACTTATGGATGTTAAGTGACAGTGCTTGTAAACCAAGAAATAAATGAGAGGTGCCAGGAAGAGTATTACATAATACAAAGGATGAGTTAGGGAAAATTTTGTCTCAAGTGAATGGTTAAAGACGGTATTCTAGAGAAATGCTGACTCGTTGAGATTTTTTACCGTTTGATTATACTGAAATATTTCCTCCCTGGTAATGCATATTTTATGTCTCTCTAATATATTTCATCCATTTGGGTTGCCTACCAAGTGTTGTAATTCAACTTAATTTTAAAAAGTTATTTCAAATTTTGTGACAGTTACTAGATTTAGGAAATCCCTTAACAGATGTTGTCTTAGAAATGATCATGTATAACTATCCGAACACCACCTATGTGCCAGGCATTAAAGTGTTTTACAAATGTTATTTTATTTAATCCTCTCAACAAACCTATATGACATAGAGATTCCCATTATCTCCAATTTGCATTGAGGAAACTGAGGCACAGAGAGGTAAAGGCAGTCTGACTTCAGAGCCCTTAACCCATTGCCTTTGCCATTTTGTATGGTTTACTTTTTCTTGTTGTTTTGGAATCACTATCAGTTTATTATTCCTGTTAATCTCTGTATTCCAATAGAAATACCCTGAAAGTATCCCCTGATTTCTCTGTCAAATTCTAAATGTAACCTTTTGTGATTCAGCCTACTTAACCACTACCAGTTGTTTTCCCTTAGCTTTTATCACTGTGGATTTCTGTCTTGGTTATGTTTTTCATTGTTTATGGTCTTTTTTCACAGGAATGTCACCCTTTCGAGAGTAGAGACCTGTTTCGCTTACTGCTATATTCCTAATGTGTAAGTGCCTGGTATGTAGCAAATGCTCATAACTATTGGTTGCATGAGTAAACACTGAATGAGTGAATTGTATCAAAACTTTTTTCTATATGACTAATGTGATTCAATCAGTCAGCCAGTATTTATAAGCACTAATTCTGTGCCTAGTACTGTGCTCCATATATATACTAATACACACACACATATTTATATATGTGTGTGTGTGTATATAGTATTTGCTAAATGTCAGGTCCTCTTCTAAGTGCTTTACGTAAAGCAACTCTTTTATTCTCTACGATAACTCCTTGAGGTGGTCTGCAAAGATTTAAAAAAAAAAGACATTAAGACATAACTCCTTTATATAAGGAGCCTTAAATCTAGTTAAGAAATAATACCAATGGAAGTGAAATAAATAGAAAACAATACAAGTTTATAATTCAAGGCAATTATTAAATTGTGAATTACAATTAAATTTTGAGGAAAGGGGAATATAAGTAGGTATTTCAACTTTTAAAAGGAGTTGATTCTTTATCTTGGTCTTAAACAATGGGAGGAATTGGATAGATGAAAGGAAGAAGACAATGATATTTCTGGATAGAATAACTGAATTAAGGTAGAGAGCAAAGGTTAGCTATTATTCACAATAGCTAACACATGGAAGCCACTCAAGTGTCCATCAGTGGCTGAAAGTATGAGCAAAATGTGGAATATATACACAAGGGAATATTATTCAGCCCTAAAAAGAAAGGAAATTCTGACATACACTACCACATGGATGAACCTTGAGGACATTATGCTAAATAAGATTAGTCAGTCACAAAAGGACAAATACTATATGATTCCACTTATGTGAGATACTTAGAGTAGTCAAAATCATAGAGACAAAAGTAGAATGGTGGTTGCCAGAGGTTTGGGGGAGTAGGGAATGGAATTATTGTCTAGTGCGTGTAGAGTTTCAGTTTTATAAGATTAAAAGAGTTATGGAGATAGATGGTGGTGATGGTCGTACAACATTATGAATATATTTAATATCACTGAAACTGTACACTTAAAAATAGTTAAGATGGTAAATTTTGTTATGTGTATTTTCCCACAATAAAGAAAAATTGGGGGAAAGAAGTGCTATTTGCAATTCTACAGAATCCAATTATAGCTTTTTGATTCCCCACAGAGGATTTTTCACTAAAATTCAGCTGGTATAAAAACAGACATTTCCCAGAGGGATAAACAGAGAAGACATAATAACCTCTGCAAGATCCTCTATAAACTGCAAAGAATATGAGAATGCCTGTAAGGGTTTTTGTTTTGTTTTGTCTTTTTTTTTTGGTGATGATAGGGGAGGTGGAGTATAAACAAGCTCAAAAAGCTTTAAAAAGTATAATTATAGTGTAGCAATTTCTTTAGTACAATATATTTACTATTCTCCAAACTATTTCTCCAAATAATGCAACTTACAATTAAATATTATGCTAGATAAAGGGACATATAGACCAAGGTTCTAAATGAGCTAGATGTGGATGGAGAGGTCTGAAAAACAGAGCTTCTGAAGGGAGAAGGACTAAAGAGTTGAAGAGGAAAGAAATAGAAAGCAAGGGAAGGGGAGAGAAAAGTGATTCAAGTCTTTTCAAGATTTTAAAGCCAAGAATTTGAATTAAAAGAAAATTAGTTAGAAACCACTTAAATTCGTATATGCAGTTTACATTATTGCTCATGTCCACCAATGCAGAAAACATTTTCTGTGCAACACTCTGGGACTGCTTGGAAAGAAAGGTCATCTATACACAGATAGATACTACCTTTGCTGCTGAATTGTTGGATTAATCTTTTAACAAAGTCTTAAATATTTCTAATTCCCTTTGCCCTTAAGCCTTGGAATTAATCAGACTTTCAGTGGTGTTCTCTCTCCTCCCCACCTCTCTCCTTCCTTTCCCTTCCTGTGGGCCTGTGATTCCACACAGTCCACACGGCCCTCCACACCCTTTACATAATCATCCACCTGAAGTGGGGCTCTGTGGACATAACCACTCATTTCTAGCCGTGGTCTGTGCAGCCTGCTGCCAAAAGTTCCCTTCGCCTCCTGAGGGCCTTTAGGCAACTTTTGACACACACTGAGTTTCTAACAGTAGGGTTAACTTTGGGCGAAAGTGCACTGTGTATTTTGGGTGTGGGTCACTGTTTGCTGTTCTGGTTTGCCGTGTACACAAAGGCTTAAGCAAGGCTCCTCTGGGCATTTTAGTTTAGGGTGTAGAGATTATGTGACACAGTTGTCAACTCTTGGTTTTCCTTCAGGCCAATTAGCTGAAAACTGGTTTCACTCAATTTGTTTTGGTTTGTTTGGACCAACTATTTGCTAAAGCGGAAGGAGCCCGCCTTCAACACTGAGGCAGCCCCTACAGAGAGTCTGGGTTGGTTCTCTGCAAGCTCTCCATCCCTGCCATAAAATGAAACCATTTGCAATATTTCCTACATCATGGTGTCTCTTGTCATCTGCTCTCCCGAGCTTGTTCCAAATGCTCCCTTTCTGGCCTCAAGTAAAGTTCCCAGAGCCCAGGAACTGGGATCCAGGGTGGTTTCCTTTCACTGGAACAGCAGGCAACTAGGTCATGGCTGCATAACTGCAGAGCAGCCAGGATATGCTCTGGGAAAAAAAAATAGTTGCTGAAACCAAAGTATATGTAAAAGCACTATTTCCCCTTTGATTCAAGAATATTATCATGAACCTTAGCAGAACAAAACAGTGGTGCTGACTCAGCCTTCTGAATATTGGCCCTGAATCTGATCGTGCTTTTAAATTGAGCTAAGGGTTTAAACAGCGAGTGGACTCATTTAACTCTGTTTATTGCTATATCCTCTGTTCTGGCTTTGTTCCAGAGATTTCCGATGGCTCCAGCAGCTCTGGAGTCAGTATCTCTGATGTGTTTGCATCTGACCTCTGACCTAAGCTTCAGGGTTATTTTCAGCTGTTTCTTGACAGGGAATCCAACAGCTGCTGTTTAATACCACCGACAACTTGTAACACACACTGAGTTTCTAGCAATAGGATTAATCTGCCGATCCTGGGCTCTGATTTAAGCTGTCTATAATTTTCCTGCACAAGGCATGGGGGAAAAGTAAAAACCGAATCTGAAGTACAATGTTATCCTTTTTTTAAAAAGTGTAGCGAAATATACATAGTCTTAACCTTTAATCCAAAAAACCCAAAACATTTTCCTGCTGCAATTAAAAGTAACAGCAAAGTGTATTACTTCCTAGTAGTTGTGGCAACTGGACTTGAAAATACTGTTCAGTGGAGTAGATGGTCTTAAAGAAATCCTGACTTGGTAGATATCTATTGATAACTGCTCATTGAAATATTTTTTAAAATGTCCCTAAGAAATCTGAGACTGAGAAAATGTGACCATTTCATATAAATTTCATTTGACAAAAGGCAGTAAGTTTTAGGAAAACAGATTAATCCAAAAAGATATTTCAAACAATTTTGTGGCTTAATCCCAAAACAAATACCAGAACTTATTTGTAAAGTACATTTTTGGGAGTTTTCTTTGCATGGAGGAGACTTCAAAAATTTTGAAAAGATTGATACCCAGGTTAATGACTGGCTGGTTTCAAAGCCCACCAAAACTGTATAGATTCAGTGGCTAAAGTAATTTGGGTTGTGAGGATGTAATTCTTTTTCCATTTGCTATCAAACATCAGCTGATAGTCAGAGAGCTAGAAGCTGCCCTCTGCATTTAAGATAATGGCCAAAATAACAGGCGTTCAGTGTTACCATACTAGGGGTGTGGCTATTCTCTCCCGTTCTTTCCTCTGTCTCTCATGATAAACTCAATGGGGTTGTCTATTTTTAACCTCCTGTTCTTTCCTTTTGGCAGAGTAATCAGTGCGAGGGGAGCTCTTGCCCTGAATGAATCCAAGTAACCCCGGTGGTTGCCTTCTGAAATGACCAGCAGACACACAACTGTACGGAGGCTACCCAAAGCGTAAACCCTGGTTCTAATGTACCATGTCCAGCCAAGGAAGCCCTGGTGAGGAGTTTTCTACGACGACAGTCAGTTCAGTAGCTGTGCAGGCTGGGGACTCCAAAATCGTTATAGCCATCATAAAGGTAAGCTGACAACTTCCTTTTTTCTGTGTAGCTGTGGGCTTCTTGCTGTGTGCTGATAATCCTAAAGAACATTCCACACAATCGGCAGTACACGGCATTTAGAAAATAACCCAGCACCTACATCTTATTGCTTTCTTAAATTGCAACTAAGAGGAAAACCTCGAAGTTTCAGCCAGTTGCTAGTTTCTCTTTCGGTTAGCCAGAAAACATCTATAAGCAGCTTGATTTTTCTAAAAAGCAACAACAAACTTTACCATATACTTTCAGTTTGGTTTTTAAAGACAAAGCATTTGTGATTAAAAGTTCGTGATTGCCAGGCTGGAGTCCAGTGGACCTGGGAAATGTCTGTGATTTTTGAGAGTGGATGTGATGAAGGAGGGAAGAGGAGGGTCCCAGCAGATAAGGGGTGGCATTGTTTTGGCATGATGAGTGCAGGGAACACCTAATAAGAGACTGTGACACGTGCCCTCTGCAACTTTGGTTCTGACATGGTAAAGACACTAGTAAATCCTTGTCACATGTTTGGGGGAATAAAGACCCTACCGGGGAAAGTGCTGAGGACATGTGTCAAATTTGCCCTTAACAGCAGGAAGTTGAAGCCACTTGGGGCTTAAAGGTTTTTTTTTTTTTTCCATTTTATTTTATTTTATTTTGTCATGTGCTCACAGCATCTCTCTCTCCTCTCCCTGGCAGGTCACAGAGATAAATTAAAAATAAAATCTACAAGGAAAATAATTTATAAAAGCAATTCCCTTCAAGGTTTTTCCATGTTTTATGTCAAACAGTTTGCTTATTTGCAAAGGTGACCACACATCTTTAGGTTGAAGAAGGCATCCATGATTTTATTTCCTATGAATATGTCCTGTAAAAATCCCTGAAGCCTTATGCTTGGATTTAGACAACTCACCACCTCAGGAATTCAGTGTTTAATGAAGGGAATTTAGCAAACAAGCTGGTGCTCACCACAGCCTGTTACTTTCAGAGCCCCCCCAAGCTTAATTGAATGACTTTTCTGGCCTTTTGTAAGAAGCATAGACGACAGGCCTGTTTACTTTCACTTAATTGCTGCGAACTTTATGTTAATGTGAAAATTATTAACAGGAAAGCAGCACTTGACATTGAGCAAAATGATTCACTCTAGAAGCACTGAATGCAAAGTGTGCCTACCCAGGCCGATTCCCCAGGGCTCTTAAGACTTGGTCTACATAAACAGAACCTCTGCTGTGTCCCTTGACCTCTATTCTTTTCAAGGGCAATGAGTGGACATGGAAAGAAGCCTGAAGCAAAAGTAGCAAAATTGATAATTCGTGTTTGATTCTATGATGCTTTGAGTAACTGCAAATTTCAGCAGAGAGGGAAAAGAGGAAAAATTACTGTTTTTAAAAAAAGTTAAATTTTCTTTCCCTTAAATATGAAACATTTCTTAGAGTAGGATGAGGAAGAATGCATACAGAGTAAATGATGAATCAGAGGTAAATTGACAGTAAGAAAATAAAACCTCTAAAATTGTACTGGAAACTCTTATTTTAACTGAACTGTGTTTCTAAGAATGTTCCCTCCGTCCTCCCTCCCCAGCTCCCTTAGTTCACTGCCATCCCATATGGAATAAACCCCAAGCTTTTCAAAGTGGGAAGTCCATCTGAAGGGAGTAGAAGTGCCTGTGTCTGCTCTATGTGGACTTCTCATTTCTAAACAGTCTCAGGGCACTAATGATCTAGAATAGACATGTGGTTTCTCATTTCTCTTCAGCAATTCACTTACCCACGTGCACATGCCTCATAGCAGTTCCTCTTGCTTCATCGGTTGTTTCTTCTTAGAAAAGCAATTCCTTAGGAAATGCAATGATGAGTTATATCTTGGAGCAATGAAAGGGTCCTAAGTGTGGAAAACAAGCTGGCTGCATTCAAATAGCAGTTGTCACACATCTAATTTCACTGACACTTTTATACATACTTTATTGAATATTCAACAACAAAATTTGGAAAATATTGTTTTAACTTTGGAATAAGGGAAAAATCAGTTGCTTCATCTGCTGTTTATTCTTTCTGGTTGGATCAGCAAGGTCAGTGTAAAGACACTAATCAGCCTACATTACATTTATGAAACCTTTTCCCTTTGGTGAAGTTTGCACCCTACTTGCTCAGATCACTATTTTTATAGAGTTCAGTTTTGTGAGTGAGAGAATGTAAAAGTGTGTGAATTATTCTATAATTTTGTACTCTTCAGTAATACATAATCTACTGTATATATTCCTCATTTGGGAATTTTGAATTTATATCCAGTATGCTAAGAGAAAGGAATTTATCCTAAGCATAAAAAAAAAGAAGGAAAGACAGGGCATGGATTTATGTTAGACCTGTTCTATTTCAATTTATGTAAGGCCTATCTATCTCTGTGGAAAGAATAAAGTATTCACAGTGTAACTGGAAACTTAAAAAAAGAAAAGAAAAAAAAGGAGAAGGGTGAAAGGAAAGGAACAAGAGGAACTAAAAGTACATTTTATTTCATTTTTATTTTTAGTGTGGCAAGTGGGTACAACTTCAATTGGCTGAATCACAGCCCAATCTTCTGGAAATTGGAAGCAATCAAGACGAAACCAAAAAACTTCTTCATGATCATGAACTTCTTTTGGCCAAGCTTAAGGTAAGATATTAAGATATGAAGCAGATACAAAATTAAAAAGAAATAAAAAGCTGTTTCTTACACTTCCTCTTGATTCCCCTGATGCCACTGGCCTATGTCCAGGTTAACATAGTGCCAGATAGGTAATGGAAAAACACTATAGTTATTTATGAGCAAACACCAACATTGGAGAGAATTAACAAGATTGTTTTCAACTTTCCCTAATGTGATAGAAAATATGGAGTGATAATATTTTCACTGTGGAGAAATAAGTACCTTCTTTTTCCTGGCTGCCTCAGTGGAAAAAAAAAAATTCCTTCATTTTTCCATTTCATGCAACATACTGTCAAGCCACAACAACAGATCCAAACTTCCTATTGTTAATGAGACCTGCTGGCAAAAATAATATAGAGGCTTTTTCCCTCTCGAACTATTGAAAATATCTGATTTTATATTTAATATTAAGAGTTCTTGAAACCAAAGAATGGTTTTAATAAATAGAGTTATTATTACCTATATGTTGTGATTATTTAGTTAAGAATCTAGAAACAGTGTTGGTTTGAGATCGCCAGATAAGGTATCTAATCAGAGCCAAGAATGTCGTTTGTGGGGCCCTGTGCAAAGTGAGAATGTGGGACTCCCTGTTCAAAAAGCAGGAAAAAGCTTTTTCTTGGCCTGTCATGGTGTTTTTTTAATCTGCTATGTAATGTCTGGCTCCTTCATCCATGGGGATATATGTGGGGTGAGCGCACCCCTCACAGGCACTGGGCCTCAGTCCCAGCTCAGTGCAGAGGGTGTGAGCCTAACCCCAACCCTTCCTGAGCTGTGCCCTGACCCCTGCCAGGGCAGATGACAGAGATCACTGAGCAGGGGCGGGAAAGCAGACAGGATAGCAAAGAGATTCTCCCCCCGGAGGGCAGGACCACACGCGAGATGAAGCTCCCATCCCCCAGCACTTCCTCTGTTGTCCCATTGGACTTCACTTATAAAACACACAGTCAAAGATAAAATTGTTAAGAATTTCAAGACAGTGACAGGTAAGACGTTAAACTACAAGTGGTTTCTCCGTCTGAGAACGGAGCCCTGTGCAGCAGCCAGCTCTGTGAGTAATAACCCTCTTAAGCAAATGAATGTCATCACTAAGATCAAAGAGGTTTGATTCAGAAGGCTGCAATGACTAGATGTTCTGTGTCTTCAGTACTTTAATATTACTGGCTTCTTTGAACATCTAGGCTGGAATTTCCACTTGCTTCCTAGATTTAGAGGCAGATCTGTTCTGCTTCTGACATATACCAACAGCAGTAGTAAAAGTAAAAGGGTAAATCAGACTGAGAAGTTGAAGAAAGAATTAGTACTGAAGCAGGGGGCTATTAGAATCCAGAATTTATTCTCCTGTGTAGACAGCTCCTTGTGCTGGGCTCTGGGCTGTCTTTCAAGGAAGAAATCCCTGGCGACCAGGAAGTCCTTGGTATATCTTAAAAAACACACGATGATGTGAACAGTCATTGAACCAGGAATCAAAAGACCTATGTTATAGCACTAATTGTGCTGCTAACTAGTGTCGTTTGGCCAACAATTCAAGGTTTTGCTGCTACACAAAAAGCTTAATATTATGAATTGTGGAAACCCAACACTTCCTTGCAATTCTTGCCCATCCACAGAGGTTTACTTTCTCAAGGTCTCCTGTGTCCCCAGCCCCTTCATGTGTACCTGCCGACTGTTTCTAAAGTTAACCTGGATTTGAAGCTACATCCCTTCCCCAGGTTCCGCTAGCAATTCATGCCCAGCCAGCACTTTCAGGTACACTGATGAACTGTGAGTGGTGGGGAAGCTCACAGCAGTCTGGGTCTCTCAGGCTACCTCTTTCCCCCGCCCCAATCCTATTCCTGTCCAGGCCCACAACTCCAGGGAGAATTCTTTTGTAAGCAGAGCAGTTCATCTCTCCTTAACGACTATGCTCAAATTTGCATACCTACGTCCATTCAGGAGCTCAGCTGGAAAAGTGTTTTCCATCAACAGGATCCATCTTTAGAAGGTGCTTGTGATTCTCAATTTTAAAGTCTTGTCCTTTAATGCCAGTCTTCTGGCTATGGACTAGCCTTCTGGACTTCACGCTTTTATCTGTAAAAATGATTGGGAGAGGATGAATCAAAGGTTCATATCTATTGCGGATCTTACCATAACAAGCAATGGAATAGTGGGACCATTCTGCCTCTCTGTACGTGGATCTAAGAACATGAGGTCTCAAGTAAAAAGGCCTTTTGGCTTCACGCAGGCCTCTAACCATGACCTCTTAATGTCTATCTCCCATACTCTCTCCCACCCCACCTTACGCAACAAACCAGCCACTTACCCCCAAGAAATTTTAAGTAGTAACATCGTTTTGGTTAAAAAAAATCAAGGAGTCTGAAGTCTGTTTCAGATTTGCTGACAAAATACTTTTTTAAGAAAGAAAAATGTGATTTCCATATTGCAAATAGATAGAGCACTAATTTAATCAATGTACTAGTTATTATGCTGTTAGGGTAGGTACAGTCTTAACCTGTAGCAGAAAATTGTTGTACCAAGTCATTTTTAATATGAGCTTTTTGAATGATAGGAACATTAGTAGTTCAATAAGCCAATAATATTTCATATTTAATGTTCATTCCAGTCCTTTTCCTATGCACAGGGCCCTGGGATTTGTTCTAATTATAAAGAAGAATGTACTCTTAGGAGTGTCGGGAGGGTGTAGGAGTTCTGTGCTGAGTCCACTCTGCTTTGGGCAAAGCAGATAGACTCTCTTGTCTCAGGTTCTTTATTTGAAAAATTATGATAATAACAGATACCCTTAAACACCTAAAAAGGAAATCTGGGTGAGACATGCAATGATTTATAGAAGTGCTTGCTGTTGATAATTAATATATCAGAGAAATTTGGATGTTTAATTTGATAGAAAAGCTATTTTCCGCCTTCCATTGAAAAATATCTCAGACCATAATAATTTAGACTAAAGGGAAAAATTCTGGAAACACAGAATTTTTATGGGTGTTTCTAATGTTGGTAATATCTTATACCCCAGAGATCTGATTTTCCTTTCAGCAGGGTACTTAACCATTCCTGTGGAGTGTCCAGAGAAAAAATATTTCCCTATTTTCAGTGGGGAAAACATAGTCATGTGGAAAAAGCATTCATTCCCTAAAGGCATCTAGATTCCCAAACCAGACTCATTATTTTTAATGAGAAAGAAGAAGTTCAGGAGAGGGGAGAGGGAGATGTAAGCAGGTAACAAAGATCTGTCTGTGGCCACTGTCAACACTATCCTCAGATGGTCAAAGAGGAAAAGAGGGGTTGGAAATGCCTTACGAATGTTGCTGAGAACGTTCTATCCCTCAGTATCCATCTTGCAAGTAACTACATTGCTATTGTGCAAAGGAGTTACAACTGTAAGAACCAAGAAAACCTCTGGACCCTAGCTCCTGTATTTGTATTTAATATATGATATTAGCATTCAGTGAAGAATGACCTTTTAAAGTATAAAAAACTGAAAAATTTCACCTCTGACTTGACTCATAAATCTATTAACTCCCTGATTCTGACTAAATCTCTGACCCAGTGAATGTTTATTTTTGCCCTGTTTCTCTTTACGTAGTTAAAAATGAATAGTCAAAATGTATTAGTAGTAAAGTTTAAAGTCTTACTAAAACTTATTCCTTAAATAAGGAATAATGTGATTTTCTGCTGTAAGCTGGAATATTTAGTGTGAATACATTATTTAAAAAAATTATTATTGTGGTAAAAAAATATATACTTTTTTTTTTTTTTTTTGCGGTACACGGGCCTCTCACTGTTGTGGCCTCTCCCGTTGCGGAGCACAGGCTCCGGACACGCAGGCTCAGCGGCCATGGCTCATGGACCCAGCAGCTCCACGACATGTGGGATCTTCCCGGACTGGGGCACGAACCCATGTCCCCTGCACCGGCAGGCAGACTCTCAACCACTGCGCCACCAGGGAAGCCCAATCTCAACCATTTTTAAGTGTACAATTCAGGGGCATTAATTATATTAAGCATGTTGTGCAACCATCACAGCTATCAATTTCCCAAACTTTTTCATCACCCCAAACAGAAACTCTGTAGCTATTAAGCAAAGACTCCCACTCCTCCCTTCCCTGGTTACCTCTAATCTACTTTCTGCCCTTATGAATTTGTCCGTTTTAGGTATTTCATGTAAATAGAATCATGTAATATTTATCCTTTTGTGTCTGGCTTATTTCACTTAGCATATAATGTTTTCAAGAGTCATCCATATTGTAGCAGGTATCAGACCTTCATTCCTTTTTATGAATGAATAATTTTCAAATATATGGATATACCACATTTTATTTATTCACTCATCTGTCCATGGACACTTGGGTTATTTCCACTTTTTCAGCTACTGTAAATAATGCTACAGTGAATGTTGGTGTACAGGTATCTGTTTGAGTACCTGCTTTCAATTCTTTTGGAGTGGAATTGCCTAGTCTTAGGGCATTTCTGTGCTAAGTCTTTGAGGAAACACCAAAATGTTTTTCACAGCAGCTGCGCCATATTACATTCCCATCAGCAATGTACAGGTGTTCCAATTTCTTCACATCCCGGTTAAACTTGTTTTTTAGTTTGTTTGTTTTGCGGTACGCGGGCCTCTCACTGTTGTGGCCTCTCCCGTTGCGGAGCACAGGCTCCGGACGCGCAGGCTCAGTGGCCATGGCTCACGGGCCCAGCTGCTCCGCAGCATGTGGGATCTTCCCAGACCGGGGCACGAACCCGTGTCCCCTGCATTGGCAGGCGAACTCTCAACCACTGAGCCACCAGGGAAGCCCAAACTTGTTATTTTCTCTGTGTGTGTATGTGTGTGTGTTTAATTATAGCCATCCTATTAGGTGTGAAGTGATATCTTGTGGTGGTTTTGATTTGTATTTCTTTAATGACTAATGACAGTAAACATCTTTTCATGTGCTTACTGGACAATTATATATCTTCTTCGGACAAATGTCTTTTACCCATTTTTTAATTGGGTTGCTTGTTTTTTGTTACTGAGTTGTAGGAGTTCTTTGCATATTCTGAATATTAATTCCTTGTCAGATATAGGATTTGCAAATATTTTCTCCCATTCTGTAGATTATCTTTTCACTTTCTTGATGATGGTCTTAATAATATATTTTAATAAAGTAAGTCTGTGTGACTTGAATTATATATATTTACATATTAGAGAAAATTTTATAGCATGTGTGTTGTGAATGTGATGGAACGCTTTAGAACAGTATTGGAAGAGGACTAACCTATTTTACATTATCTATGTCATAGCAGTGTTTTACCCTAAATGTTTACTTCATATAGGAGATTCGTTTTCTCTCCTTCGTGTTTTCCTATAGACCCACAAGTTAGGGAATTCTACTCTCTCAGAAATGTTGTGGACGATGCTTTCACCCATGTCTTCTCTTCCCTTCTCTTCCTTTAGGAGTGAGGGGGCGGGGGGTGTTACCCAGTTGGTGAGACTAGGGGAAGAAGTGGCCACCATGGGGAAGCCAGCCTCAAAGGCTCTCTCTGCAGACTCTGACTACCCGTGGGCTGCAGGTTCTCTAGTCTCTCTGCTTCTGCATGATTTGGCCAGTTGTCCCTATGTGGAAGAGGAAGGCCACAATCCAACCTACACAGAGCAGCCAAATATGTGTCTATACCTCAGACCCAGTTGTCTCCATAGGCAGGTCACAAGGACTAGGTTTTTAAAGAGAAAAAGTAGGAAGTCAAATCAAACCCACCCTCCAGTCCAGCTTTACCAGTAATAAGAGCAGATATTTTGATCCATATCTGACCTTGATGTCTGTTTCTCAGTTGATTTGGAATCTTGAGGAGAGAGAGGTGAAATTAATTGGCACCTTCCAAATTCCAACACTTAATTGATCTTTGGTTCAAAGGGATCTGTGTCTTAGTGTCCTATACATGTAAAGTACCTGGCATATTTTCACTGATCATTTTGACAAAGGTCACTGAAACAATGTAGGAACAATGCAGGGTTCCTGGGGGAGTGGGAACTAGTGGGTGGTATATTTCTCTTTTAGGCTTTTGAGAATAGAGAACTTTTATATTTAAAAAACAAAAATAGTATTCTCACAACTATGAAACAGCAAAACTTCCCAGTGATTTTCCCTGGCTGACTTAACACTTTCCTAGTGTACAGGGTATTTCTTTTCCCAGATGTTCAGTTCCAGTGAACAGTATGGAGCTGTGGAGCAAAATAAAATTCGAATAGCATTCTCTGTATTTGGAAAGTGTCATGGGCAATCTTATAAAATATTGTTTTTATAAGATAGGTTGGTTTAAGAGGCTAGAGAGTCCATGAAATAGGCTTCTCAGACATGGAGTTAAGGCACATTAAGATTGCAGATATCACAAATAATTTGTTACTAGTTTGGGCTAAGCCGCAGTTCAGAGGATGTCCATACTTAATGAAGTGTTGATATGAGTTGATTTACTAGAGGGGAAGGAGTTCTATAAGGAGAAAATTTTGTTGGCACAGAGCCTGAAGAGTACAAAATTTGGAAAGGATGCTCTCTATCTTATCCCTGTCTTGGTTTAGCAGTCAAGGTTGGGCTCCTTGGCTGAAGCTGAAGGGCCTGTGGGAAACATGAAGCACTCATCGTATTGCTTTGTGGCTGGGACACCAAGTGACACAGAGTCCACAAGAAGAGAAGCATCTTCCACACTTCTGCAAGGAACAGAGCAGGGCTTGGTTATAGCAGATACTGACAACTTTTTTGACAACTCTAGAAGGACCCAATATACAAGAAGATTACGGTAGATTAAAAATGGCCATAAAGTCTTTGGCACTCTTCCCAATGAGAAGTGGGGTCTATGTTCATTCCCTTAAAACTGATCAGACTCTGGGACTGCTTTGAGCAAAAGAATACAGCATAGATGATGTGGTGCCAGTTTCCAGTCCAGTCTCAAGAGACTGGCTGCTTTCTCTTCCTGTAATTTCAAATAGTTGCTCCTGGAACCTAACCAACTGAGTACGTCAAGGAGCACTATGGAGAGGCCCATGTGGAGAAGAACTGAGGGTCCCAGCAACAGCTCTGGCTGAGATCCTGGCCAACAGCCAACCAATTTGCCAGCCCTGTGAGCGAGCCATTGAAGCCATCTTGAAAGTTGATTCTCCAGACCTGGTTGGGCTTCCAACCTGACCTATGCTGAACAGAGACAAGTCTTACCCACTGAGCCCTGCCTGAGAATCATGAGCACAATAAATAATTGTTATTTTAGGTCTTTAGAGTGTGCAGTGGTTTGTCACACAGCAGTAGATAACTGGAACAGAGGGCAAGAGCAATGGTGGCATCCTCTAGGGATTTTGAAGGCAACGCTCATGAATGAAAAGAGACAGGCAGAAGAAAGCAAGAGTTTTCATGGATAGATAGTTGAGAAGCAGAACTAAGATTCTTTAAAATGAAAGATGGTATGATGAATAAGTAAATAAATAAGAAGAAAATTTTGAAGTTTGTGAATGATCTACTTTTGGAAAAATGATTCTGAAAAGCAGATGCAAAGACATCTATTATAATGTTAGTCTCTTTGACTTGAATTTTAATATACTTTCTTGATCAGGAGGAAAAAGTTTGTAGTTATAATTCAGCACACAGGGGTGTGCACAGAATATTATGGGTATTTTGTGGAAGGAATGACTAATTCTGCCAGGAAAACTAGGGGAAGCTTGACAGAGAAAGTGATTTATGAGCTGTCCTGGAGGTGAATATGAGTTTTCCAGACACCACTGACCAATTTAAAGGACAAACGATGAACTGGAAGGAAAATATTTGCAATTTATATGACAGTCAAAGGGTTATACTCCTTCATGTTGATAAGAAAGACAAAGAAGCCAAAAATAAATAAATAAAAAATAGACTATTCACAGAAGAGAGGCAGATTGCCAATAAACATGTGAAAAGAAACTCAATGTCAATAATGGCCTGAGAAATGAAACTAAATAATGATAAAAAGATAAATTTTTAATTGCCTATACACCATTAAAAGTTTAAAATATTGATAACATTCAGTGATGGTGAGAATGTGAGGAAAGGGGCGTTCTACTATACTGTTGGTGAGAATTTGGATTAACACAATCATTTTGGAAACTAGCAAGCATTAAAATGTAAAATGCTCATTCACATCCTGAGACTCAGCAACCTCACCTCTGGGAATTCATCCTTGGAAATGAAAGCACTAGTAAGGATATAGATATGAAGATGCTTTGCTATGATATTAAGCATCTTTTCACATGTTTTTGGTAGAATAACCTAACTGGAAACAAAACAATGTCCAACAATAGGGGAATAAATTTATAAGCTGATTATTTATGCTACTTTTATACTGTGGAAGAGTATGCTGAGCCCTAGGACTATTGCTGTGACATAGATGAACCTGTGAGTGTTTAAACCAGTGTTGGTTGGGCTTTATGTTATTTGTCACCAACATATTCCTATTTGAAAACTTGGTCAAAAGTCAGGATCACAACTAACATTTTTGAGATCATAGGCCTGTAGTTTCCAAGCTGTTAATTATTTTAAAATACTCCTTTAAAATATAAATCTACAAGCAAAAATTTTTAATGGAAAGTAGAACCCATAGTCCTTATTAGTTATGAAAAGAGGGTCTTGGTCCAAGATTTGGACTGACAAGGCAGAGCTCTGACAGTTCAAGAAATATAAGTGAGGGGTAGTAGAGGTAAGATTGTAGCTGGTAGCATAGGACCCACTCACCCCCACTCCCAATCTTCAATATACTGAGTTATATTAAATGTCAGGGTAAAAATATACCTTTTTCATTCTATACAGAAGGCAACAGATACTTCTTCTCCAGAAAAGCCATAAGTAAGTATTGTACTTAACCAAGAATGAGGGGATTTTGTTTTGTTTATTTGTTTTAAGTCTAGTACGACTCCTACCTGATTAGCCTTAGCCAGAATGCATCTTTTCTAAACTCTAGACTTATCTTAGATATACTATAAGTATAAATGTGTAAAACTCAAGATGTTTTCAAATAACATGGCTATATCATTCTCATGACAAGTTCATCTAGCTATTAGTCCTCAGGAGAATACATCAAACTTCTGATTCTGTGGTTAGCTCTGATCTTCAAATTACCTGTATCCTCTATCTCCCACCTAACACATATTTGAAGTTCAGGGACTTGAGTGAGATTAGAATTTTTGTCTTTTTTTTTTTAATGTCTTAAAGTTGGATACTAGTTCCAGTTCCAGGAAAGATGGAATAAATAGCCTCTACCCTGTCTCCATTAAATGCAGCTATAAACCTTGGCAGTATGTTTGTGTGCTGAGGATGCTGAAAAGGAGGGACTAGCATGTAGATTAGGGAAAGAGACCAGAATTCCAAAGGCCACCAAGCCAGCAGTATTGTTTTTTCTCTCTTCAATATTACCCGGCTTGGATTCAAAAGCAAGTTGACACTCCGAAGTATGCATCAGATATGGACAGAAAAAGTTCCAGAAAAGTCTTCTCTTTCAGATCTGAGCACTAGAAAGACGACTTCTGTGAGTCAGACAGAAAGGGAGGAAATACTGTGCTTTTGCCTTTGCTTTGTGCTTTTCTATTCTCTCTTCCCCAGCCCAGGCAATCCCCCAGCAATGGTGAAGATGGAGGCAACAGGCAGGTGCCTGAATCTCTGAGGTAGGGGGTCCTCTCTGACCAGAGGACCTGTGGTCCCTGAGCTTGTTGTAAATTCACATGGCGTTTTCCTCCCTCTATTCTCCCCACTGCTTGGTCCGGCAGACACAGTGGTGGGAAGGAGACCAAAGCCCCAGGTTTCAGGCCAGAGGACCAGTAAGGGGGCTTCTATGGTACAAATTTCAGGCACTGGGTCAAGCCAGTGAAATGAGAAGACAGAGAAGGTGAGAGAGCAGTCTCACCGTTCAGCCCAGTAACTCACGTTATACAGATGGCTGATTTTCTTACAGAAATCCTAATTACTCTGTCAGTAGAGAGGGAACTCTAAAAACCATGAGCTGTTAGATTCAGTTTCGTAGGACATGTTTTTTTTTTACTTTAAGTTCAGCTCAAAACATATCCGAAGTATTTACATAATCGGAACTAGAGAAACCCAAACCACTGAAGGCTGTTGCAGCTGCTTTCTGAAAGCCTGAGATTTCTGCTTCACTGTTCCCATAGGCTATTAAACTTTTATTAATGTGTTGGACAGAAAATACTTTGCTAGTGTGTTATACTTCTGAGAGCAGTAATAAATAGAAACATATAATGTGAACCACAAATGCAATCTCATATTTACTTTTATTTATTTATTTTTCCAGTTTTATTGAGATAATTGGCATACATCACCGTATAAATTTAAGGCATACAGCGTGATGGTTTGATTTACATATATTGTGAAATGATCACCACATTGGTTCAGCTAAGATCCATCTTTTTATACAGGTACAATTAAAAAAAGAAAGAAGAAAAGGAAAAAAAATTCTCCTTGTGATAAGAACTCCCTTACTCTCTTAACAACTTTCCCCCGTATCATGCAGCAGTGTTAGCTCTAGACATTGTGTTGTATGTTACATCTTATAACTGGAAGTTTGTGCTGTTGACCACCTCCCTCCAATTCCCCCGCTCCATACCTTCTGCCTCTGGTAACTACCAATCTGTTCTCTGTATCCATGAGCTCAGTTTTGTTGTTTGTTTGTTTTGTTTTTAGATTCCACATGTAAGTGAGATCATACAGCTATTTGTCTTTCTCTGACTTATTTCACTTAGCACAATGCTTTCAAGGTTCATTCATGTTGTTGCAAATGGTAGGATTTCGTTGTTTTTTTTATGACTGAATGATATTCCATTGTATGTATATACCACATCTTCTTTATCCACTCATCCATCAATGGACACTTAGGTTGCTTCTGTGTCTTGGCTATTGTAAATAATGCTGTTATGAACATGCGGGTGCAGATATCTTTTGAGTTACTGTTTTCACTTCCTTTGGATATATTCCCAGAAATATATCATTTGGTAGTTCTATTTTCAACATTTTGAGGATCCTCCATACTGTTTGCCGTAGTGGCTGTACCAATTTACAATCCTACCAGCAGTGCACAAGGGTTCCCTTATCTCCACATCCATGCCAGCATTATTATCTCTTGACTTTTTGATGACGGTCATTCTGTCAGGTGAGCGATGATGTCTCATTGTGCTTTTTTCTTTTCTTTTTTTTAAATGAATGAATTAATTTTTATTTTTGGCTGTGTTGGGTCTTTGTTGCTGCGCGTGGGCTTTCTCTAGTTGTGGCGAGCAGGGGCTACTCTTCGTTGCGGCACACGGGCTCTAGAATGCAGGCTCAGTAGTTGTGGCGCACGGGCTTAGTTGCTCAGCGGCATGTGGGATCTTCCCTGACCAGGGCTCAAACCCATATCCCCTGCATTGGCAGGAGGATTCTTAACCACTGCGCCACCAGGGAAGTCCCCTCTCATTGTCGTTTTAATTCACATTTGCCTAATGGCTAACGATGTTGAGCGTCTTGTCATGTACCTGTTAGCCTTTCATATATTTAATTTGGAGAAATGTATTCAGATCCTTTGCCCATTTTTTAATTGGGTTATTTGGGGTTTTTTGCTATTGAATTGTAAGAGTTTTTATATATTTTGGATATTAATCCCTTTTCAGATATATGATTTGAAAATATTATTTTCCCATTCCATAGGTTGTCTTTTCACTTTGTTGATGGTTTCCTTTGCTGTGCAGAAGCTTTTTAGTTTGATGTAGTCCCACTTGTTTATTTTTAATTTTGTTGCTTGTGCTTTAGATGTCATATCCAAAAAAATAATTACCAAGACACGTCAAGGAGCTTTGTTCCTATGTTTTCTAGGAGTTTCATGGTCTTCAATCGTTTTGAGTTAACTTTTATAAGTGGTGTAAGATACAGATTCAGTTTCATCCTTTTACATGTGAATATCCAATTATCCCAGCACCATTTATTTTATTTTTTTAATTTTTTTAACATCTTTATTGGAGTATAATTGCTTTACAATGGTGTGCTAGCTTGTGCTTTACAACAAAATGAATCAGCTATACATATACATATGTTCCCATATCTCTTCCCTCTTGTGTCTCCCTCCCATCCTCCCTATCCCACCCCTCTAGGTGGTCACAAAGCACCGAGCTGATCTCCCTGTGCTATGCGGCTGCTTCCCACTAGCTATCTACCTTAAGTTTGGTAGTGTATATATGTCCATGCCTCTCTCTCACTTTGTCACAGCTTACCCTTCCCCCTCCCCATATCCTCAAGTCTATTTTCTAGTAGGTCTGTGTCTTTATTCCTGTTTTACCCCTAGGTTCTTCATGACATTTTTTTCCTTAAATTCCATATATATGTGTTAGCATACGATATTTGTCTCTCTCTTTCTGACTTACTTCACTCTGTATGACAGACTCTAGGTCTATCCACCTCATTACAAATAGCTCAATTTCGTTTCTTTTTATGGCTGAGTAATATTCCATTGTATATATGTGCCACATCTTCTTTATCCATTCATCCGATGATGGACACTTAGGTTGTTTTCATCTCCGGGCTATTGTAAATAGAGCTGCAATGAACATTTTGGTACATGACTCTTTTTGAATTATGGTTTTCTCGGTATATGCCCAGTAGTGGGATTCCAGCACCATTTATTGAACATATATGTAATTTTAAATTTTCTAATAGCCTAATGTAGATTTTAGAGCATTAAACACTTACATTAGAAAAGGATAAATGTCTCAAATCAACAATCTATGTTTTTGCCTTAAGAAACTAGAAAAATAAGAGCAAATTAAAACTGAGGCAAACAGAATGAAGCAAAAAATAAAGATAAGAGCAGAAATCAATGAAACAGATAACAGAACAATAACAGAGAACTGCATGGTTCTTTGAAAAAGTCAGTAAAATTTTGATAAGCCTCTAGCCAGACTGAGAAAGGTAAAAAGAGGGAAGGCAAAAATTACGAGTATTAGGTATGAAAGATGGGGCATCACTATAAACCCCACAGACATTAAAAATATAATGTAGTAATACTATGAACAACTCTGTGCACATAAATTCAACAATTTAAATGAAATGAACCAATTCTTTGAAAGCCACAAATTACCAAAACTCACCCAATAATAAAAGTAAAAACAAGTGAAATTAATTTGGTAATATGTTTAATTTATTCTAATATATCTAAATTATCATTCAATATGTAATCATTATAAAAACTATTAATGCGATATTTTAATTTTTTGTATTAAATCTTCAAAATCCTGTGTGTACATTATACTTATAGCACATCACAATATGAACTAGCCATTTCAAATGGCTAGTGGTTACCGTATTAGACAGTGAATATTTAGAGACTAAAGGAGGTTAAATCTTCTGGGAATGAAAATAGTTTATTTTTTAGCTCAGGAGAAGTCTGCTTATAATCAAGCCAATGTATGGAGAATCTGAAAAGGATAATTATGAGAAGAGATTTCTTTCAGGGACAAGAAATGAAAGAAAAGTAGACCAAAATATTTCTAATGGTAATTTTTTGAAGGTGATTAATAAAGCAGTGTTATTAGAGACTTTCACAGGAGTAGGTATATTTTTCCCAGTGTAATATTTTTTAAAATGTAGGAGTGTAATTGCATTTGCACATGTGTTTTAGCTCTTGCAATTGATTTTACTTGAAAGAGTAATTTCTTTAAAACAAATTACATAAGCATTTTGAAAGAATGAAAAGAAAGCTTTGTATCAATATTAATCTAGTTTGAAAGGCTGACAGTAGAAGGCAGTAATTAAATGGTGAATTGTCTGGTTGTGAGTTCTGAAAGCATTAGTGCACATTTCGTTAATGATTTTATGTGTAATTAGTTTGTTGTTCATTGTTCATCCATTTCTCAGATATTGCTCAGTGGACTTCTTATGGTTTTGTTGCTTAGTAGTGCTAATAACATGGGCGGCCAAATGCAATTCAGATTCTAAAAACAGCTGAAAGGATTCTGTTAATATGCCTTGGTTAATTTTGCTTAATGTTGGTTAACAGGTCATTAAAGACTATATATTTTGTTACTTGAGTGATGAATATAGAGCAAGGATATATTTTTGTTAGCATATTTATAAAACTTGGACTAACAAAGAATTTTTCTTTGTGTTGCTTAATTCATTTATAAGTATTTCACATATGACTAGTTTTCCTTTATGGTTGTAGGCGGTGGCCTAAATTCTGAATAATAAACAAAAGAGAGGATGCAAATGTTACTGAAAAAATACAATCTCTAGTAACTTGAGTGGTCCACCAGTTTTTATTGTCATTTAGTGTTTTGTACTTAGAGAAGGACATACACGGTCTGTAAATGTGGTAAAGATTTAAATCTCTGGTAAGTCCTGCTTTTCAGAACTAAGCCACCCCCCTGGAAAAAGTGTTGGATAATTCATCAAGATGAGGAGGACAAATAATTATAAATTCTGGATTTTCTTTCTCTTTCAAGAACAATAAGGTTTTCCATATTATCTGAGACTTACAACTGGCCTGCAAAAAAGTTTAAGTAAACACAGGAATACCAAGCAACATTTTCAATCCTGAAATTCCCATTTTGGCCAATTCATTAGTCATTGTGAGAGATTACTTTTAATAACTCAGGTTTATATTTCTACAAGACAACCAGCTAAACTTACACGTAGAATTTCACCATACTTACCAGAATTTTCATCATTGACTTAGGGACCCAATGTATAACTATAGGTCATCCTCTGTGTACACAGATCAGAATTGGGTGCACAAAGGGTTATGGCCATGAAACATTACAAAATGAGGACAAGTTCCTACCCCTTGAAAGGCTTGCAGAAGCAATAATGTTTACTACCTATTGGCCATTTTTATGTGCCAGTCATCATACTAGCAATAAGTATTTAATCCTTACATCAAGGATATATTCACATTTACCAGATGGTTAAACAAGTTCAGTAGTGGCTTTTGCCCAAGTTCCACAACAGTTTATGTCACTATGCATTACTGCCACTCTAATTTATTTAAAGAGGTAGGATTAATATTCAGAATACATCCATTGCCAGGTAATATCAATATATGAAAAACTATATACAAGGTGCTGACAGATGGCTCATGCAAGAGTTACCAGCCCAAGAGATGAGAACATTATTTGGATCTCAAAGCAAGTGACAGGTAAGGATTGCTTGTCAAAATGACATTCCAGATCAGAGAATGGGTTAGCAAAGCTGTTGAGACAAGTGTAAGCAAGATACACATAGGCACATGAAGAACACTGCCAGGAAATATTGAGATAAGGCAAAACTTGTATGGAGGATAAGGGCTTGGGCTGAAAGGCAGGACATGTTGGGTTATGCAGTTAGATTTGATTGTGGCCAAGAGTGGGTTCTTAAAGTAGGGGAAAGTTTGCTAAAAATGGAGTTTGAGAAAGGTTACCTTTAAAACAATATACAGGGTGAACTTAAATGGAAAAACCACTGGAGTTAAGAGATGTCTATGGAGACATTGGAACTTGGACTAGAGTTCTGAGTGTGAGAGTCTTAAAGAGACTCAAATTTAAAAGTCCTTGTTTCTCAAATAAACAACCTAACCTTACACCTAAAGCAATTAGAGAAAGAAGAACAAAAAACCCTCAAAGTTAGTGGAAGGAAAGAAATCATAAAGATCAGATCAGAAATAAATGAAAAAGAAATGAAGGAAACAATAGCAAAGATCAATAAAACTAAAAGCTAGTTCTTTGAGAAGATGAACAAAATTGATAAACCATTAGCCAGACTCATCAAGAAAAAAAGGGAGAAGACTCAAATCAACAGAATTGGAAATGAAAAAGGAGAAGTAACAACTGACACTGCAGAAATACAAGGGATCATGAGAGATTACTACAAGCAACTATATGCCAATAAAATGGACAACCTGGAAGAAATGGACAAATTCCTTGAAAAGCACAACCTTCTGATACTGAACCAGGAAGAAATAGAAAATATAAACAGACCAGTCACAACCACTGAAATTGAGACTGTGATTAAAAATCTTCCAACAAACAAAAGCCCAGGGCAAGATGGCTTCACAAGCAAATTCTATCAAACATTTAGAGAAGAGCTAACACCTATCTTTCTCAAACTCTTCCAAAATATAGCAGAGGGAGGAACACTCCCAAACTCATTCTACAAGGCCACCATCACCCTGATACCAAAACCAGACAAGGATGTCACAAAGAAAGAAAACTACAGGCCAATATCACTGATGAACATAGTTGCAAAAATCCTCAACAAAATACTAGCAAACACAATCCAACAGCACATTAAAAGGATCATACACCATGATCAAGTGAGGTTTATCCCAGGAATGCAAGGATTCTTCAATATATGCAAATCAATGTGATAAACCATATTAACAAATTGAAGGATAAAAATCATATGATACCTCAATAGACACAGAAAAAGCTTTTGACAAACTTCAACACCCATTTATGATAAATACCCTCCAGAAGGTAGGCATAGAGGGAACTTACCTCAACATAATAAAGGCCATATATAACAAACCCACAGCCAACATTGTTCTCAATAGTGAAAAACTGAAACCATTTCGTCTAAGATCAGGAACAATACAAGGTTGTCCACTCTCACCACTACTATTCAACATAGTTTTGGAAGTTTTAGCCACAGCAATCAGAGAAGAAAAAGAAATGAAAGGAATTCAAATCAGAAAGGAAGAAATAAAGCTGTCACTGTTTGCAGTTGACATGATACTATACTTAGAGAATCCTAAAGTTGCTACCAGAAAACTACTAGAGCTAATCAATGAATCTGGTAAAGTAACAGGATACAAAATTAATGCACAGAAATCTCTTACATTCCTATACACTAATGAAGAAAAATTGAAAGAGAAATTAAGGAAACACTCCCATTTACCATTGCAACAAAACGAATAAAATACCTAGGAATAAACCTACCTAAGGAGACAAAAGACCTGTATGCGGAAAACTATAAGACACTGATGGAATAAATTAAAGATGATACAAACAGATGGAGAGATATATCATGTTCTTGGATTGGAAGAATCAACACTGTGAAAATGACTCTACTCCCCAAAACAATCTACAGATTCAATGCAATCCCTATCAAACTACCAATGGCATTTTTCACAGAGCTAAAACAATAAATTTCACAATTTGTATGGAAACACAAAAGACCCCGAATAGCCAAAGCAATCTTCAGAATGAAAAACAGAGCTGGAGGAATCAGGCTCCCTGACTTCAGACTGTACTACAAAGCTACAGTAATCAAGACAGTATGGTACTGGCACAAAAACAGAAATATAGATCAATGGAACAGGATAGAAAGCCCAGAGATAAACCCACACACATATGGTCACCTTATCTTTGATAAAGGAGGCAAGAATATACAATGGAGAAAAGACAGCTTCTTCAATAAGTGGTGCTGGGAAAACTGGACAGCTACATGTAAAAGAATGAAATTAGAATTCTTCCTAACACCATACACAAAAATAAACTCAAAATGGATTAAAGCCCTAAATGTAAGGCCAGACACTATAAAACTCTTCAAGGAATACATAGACAGAACACTCTATGACATAAATCACAGCAAGCTCGTTTTTGACCCACCTCCTAGAGTAATGGAAAGAAAAACAAAAATAAACAAATGGGACCTAATGAAACTGAAAAGCTTTTGCACAGCAAAGGAAACCGTAAACAAGATGAAAAGACAACCCTCAGGATGGGAGAAAATATTTGCAAATAAAGCAACTGACAAAGGATTGATCTCCATAATTTACAAGCAGCTCATGTAGCTCAATATCAAAAAACAAACAACCCAATTTAGGCAGAAGACCTAAATAGATGTTTCTCCAAAGAAGATACACAGATTGCCAACAAACACATGAAAGGATGCTCAACATCACTAATCATTAGAGAAATGCAAATCAAAACTGCAATGAGGTATCACCTCACACTGGTCAGAATGGCCATCGTGAAAAAGTCTACAAACAATCAGTGCTAGAGAGGGTGTGGAGAAAAGGGAACCCTCTTGCACTGTTGGTGGGAATGTAAATTGATACAGCCACTATGGAGAGCAGTATGGAGGTTCCTTAAAAAACTAAAAATAGAACTACCATGTGACCCAGCAATTCCACTACTGGGCATATACCCTGAGAAAACCATAATTCAAAAAGCGTCATGTACCACAGTGTTCACTGCAACTCTATATACAGTAGCCAGGACATGGAAGCAGGGTAAGTGTCCATCAGGAGATGAATGGATAAAGAAGATGTGGCACGTATATACAATGTAATATTACTCAGCCATAAAAAGAAACGAAATTGAGTTATTTGTAGTGAGGTGGATGAACCTAGAGTCTGTCATACAGAGTGAAGTAAGTCAGAAAGAGAAAAACAAATACTGTATGCTAGCACATACATATGAAATCTAAAAAAAACAAAAAATGGTTCTTAAGAACCTAGGGGCAGGACAGGAATAAAGATGTAGAGAATGGACTTGAGGACACGGGGAAGGGGAAGGGTAAATTGGGACAAAGTGAGAGAGTGGCATGGACATATATACTCTACCAAATGTAAAATAGATAGCTAGTGGGAAGCAACTGCATAGCACAGGGAGATCAGCTTCGTGCTTTGTGACCACCTAGAGGGGTGGGTTAGGGAGGGTGTGAGGGAGACGCGAGAGGGAGGAGATATGGGGATATATGTATAGCTGATTCACTTTGTTATACAGCAGAAACTAACAGACCATTGTAAAGCAATTATACTCCAATAAAGATGTTAAAATAAATAAATTAATTAAAAGTCCTTGTTTTGGCAGGTAGCACAGTATGTTATGTATAATAGAAATATATTTTAGTTGAATTAAACTAATAAGTTGTGAAGAAGATATTATAGAATCAGATCATTTATTTTATGTAGAGAGTGAGGGAAAAGTCCATGATAATCCCAAACCTTAACGCCTGTCAGATAAGAAAAGTAGATGTCCTCCTGATGTTATTACGTAATTGCCAAAGGAGTGCCATTTTAATTGGAATGTTCTTTCTATTTGACAGGTTGGAGGTTACTGGTATCACTTACTAGAGTAGTTTCAGGGGAGCAATGATGCTGGACACCAAGTTGTGGTTGTTTAATGAAGGAACAAATGTAAAGAGAAGAATCAGAGATAGCACAAGTAGGCCATTCTCCAACAAACTTGACTGAAGTAAGAAGGTGATGCTGATTGAGAGAGATGATTTCGTTACAGTGGGAGAGACCAGTGTTAGGGGAGAAGAGCAGCCTTCACTTAAGTAGTGGAGTGTGAGAATTAGTGAAGACTTTGCCTGCTATGAATCTGAATTTCCATGAGATACAGTGGTGAAGTTTGGAAGAAAAGGAATCAGGGAGAGGATTATAAAGAGGATAGATGATCAGAGGGTCTTTCACAAGTGACCAAGGGCAAGAGGAGTAGGAGGCAGTTCTCAGATTCCAAATGGTCCCAGTAGAAGTAGTCTTAGAAATGGTATCCTGGGTGGAGAATTCTGGGACGGTGACTTCATGCTCCACAGTTCTCAGTCTGATGACTGTTTCCAGGCCCAGAACTGAGGCAGTTCAGGAAACCCGTGAGAGGGAATGACGTGAAAATGAACAGTCTCCACATGGGACAGTTAGAGGTAGGCAGGCCTACGTAGGTAGTTCTCATCCTGACTGGCATAAGAATCTTTAAAAAAAAAAAAAAAAAAAAGCACATGGCTCATATATCCAGGCCCCAAAACCCAAGTCAAGGGAATGCTGGGACACCTGTACATTTTAAAAAGATTTTGCAATAATTCTCATGCACAGTAAAGAATAAGAAACTCTGGCCCAAACCAGGAGAAACAACTACCATCAAACAACCACATTAAAAGGCTTGAACAGAGGTGCCATCAATGGAATTGGGAAAGGGCCGTGGAAGGTTAGAGGCAAAAATAATCAGGGTCTCATCACAAGATTTGGGCAAAAGGAAATTTCAAGACAGTCTTGGATAGTGTTGGAAGCAGCAGCGTGTTTGAGGAATGTGCCATGAGATTTGACAGTGAGGAAGTTATTATTGCTCTCTGAAACCTGTCTGCAATCCTCCCCGTTTATGCTATTGACCACATTCTCCTCTGAGGCCCCTCTGCAACTTGTAGACTACCTACCTCTACTATATCATCTGTTTCATGGAATACCGTCTATGTTTCATTTTTGTCTTCTTCATTAGACTGTTGAACGTGTTTCCCCTTAGGACCTATAGCACTGTGCGTAGATTAGATATTCAACAAATTGTGTTTGTAGAATGAGTGAATAAATGAATGAGTGAATGAGTGAATACATGTATCCTTTACATAATTTCAGGAACCATTCATCTCTGTGTAGTAAAAAAGGAAATGTGTAAAAAAGGACTGTGGTAAAGACAATAGTGATGATTTAATGGTATTCACATACCGTGTTCATCTTGCTCACAGCAGTTCTGAGGGTTTTAAGAAGACTCAGTTATTAACGTACAGAACATTTGGGCTCCTAAGAGAACAGGGTGGAACTGATAAATTATTCATACTTTTAGTTTTTCTGATTTGTGTCATTATTCTTCTTTTAACTGAGCTGGAGGATGCGTTTCCGAGTGAATCACTGATGTCCTTGCTTTAGAATGCTAAGTCTCCCTCCTCTGGGAAGCATTCCCTGGGCTCCAGCCCCACCTTGGGCCCATCTCTCTCCACTTGTTTCCGCTGGGCTTCTCAATCAGCACCTCTTTATATAAGTATAGTCTCACACTCTATTATGGTACCTGTTCAAGTGTGGCCTATATAAATGTGCTGAAAGTGTGGTTTATGAGTATTTACACCAGAATCATCTTGGGTACCTGCTAAAAGGAGCTACCTAGAGCCCTATGTGATAAGACGCTGGATGGGGCAAGGGCAAGCCACAATTGCCACCTGCAGGTCTAATGGCTTCTTCCTCATCAGGTAGTGTCACTTTTAACATCGGTTTGCTTAGTTTTTCTACATGCATATATATTTCTCCTAAGAGTGTAAGCTTCCTTCTGGGCAGAGATTGTGTCAGCATATATTAAGTTATTATCTAGATCATTTTTGTTTAAATTAGTTGTAGAGTTTTGAAGCCTAAATTATGACATACCTATAAACATAATACCGTGGACTTTTATTGAGTACTTGCTATGTGTCAACCACTTTAAAATATTTAATATCAAGTATTAATAAATATTTTAAAACTATTAATTTGTTTAATCCTTAAAATAATCATGAGGGGTAAATTTTATGAGAGGCAATACACCTTGCAGGTGAGCATGTAAGCTCTGCCTGCCTAGATGTGAATCCCGGGGTTGCTGCATAGATGTGTAACTCTGGGAAAGTTACACTCTTGCCCTCTCTCTGTCTCAGTTTCTTCACCTGTAAAATGGGCTTATAATAGTGCCTACCTAATAAGGTGTGTGTGAGGATTCAATGAGTTAAAACATTTAAAGACTTTGGAACAGTGCTTCACAACATAGTAAGTGTTGAATGATTATCAGCTACTATTACTTTTAATCCCCATTTTACAAATGAGGAAACTAATGAACACACAAGCCATTTGCCATACAGCTGGGAAGCAGTGGAGCTGGGACTCCAACTGCCGTGGTGTGCCTCTGTGCTGTGTCTGTACTCAGCATGCTGCAGGCCTCGGCCATTAGCTGGAGTATAAAATCCCACTCATTCGAGAGTTGTAAGGATGTGACTTCTCAATTGACTGAAAAGGACCACTCTGTAATTTCTTATCAATGTTACGGCCGTGAATCTTAGAGGATTTGCAAGAGTCTAGTTGTTTAGCACCATGATGGCTCTGCTCTGCTGGACTGGCCGCCCTGTCTGCTGTGTTCCTGGCTCTGTACTTGGCATTTCAGGGTGGGGAGGCACAAAAGAAACGGAAGAGACATCTTTGGCCTCTAGAAATTTATAATACGTAATAACATATCAGGAAATGACCCTAGGAGACCCATGAAGCAGTGAAATCACAACATCAAGGCACTGGATGATTAATTAGGTCCCCAGATGAAAATTGATGATAGTGAAAGTACAATAGGCAAGTTCGGGTGAAAAGAGAAATTGATATAGCTGGAGTAGTTTCATGGAGAAGGTAGAATTTAAGGTCAAACTTGAAATATGGGGCTGTGGGAGTATTGGGCGTGAGAAGTTTTGTTTCTGGGTCAGGGAAGAGAGCTAACTCTTTAAGACAGAAGTAGCTGTCTCTTTCCTCTACTTTGGCTTCATCCTGTGAACAAATGTTAGTTTAGTACTTGTATTTATTTATCCTTCTGTTTGGTACAAAAACTTCCCAATGTCCTAGCTTTCATCAAGTCTTAGGGAATGTGTCATTCTCTTTGTTCTTACTTTGGTTTTTTATTCAAGCATGGTAGAGTTCAAGTTCTCCAGTAAAACACACAATGACATTCTTGATAAGCCTCCAGGACTCTGTTTTTTCAGTCACATAAAAAGCTACAGATCTGAGGGAAAGGTAGTAAAATCTAAACAAATCCAAGGGTACAGGCACACCCCTCAAACAACAGAAACCACTGCTAATAATCTAATCCATGCACCTGTGGATTATTTCTAATTATATTATTTACGTCATTTCATGGAGCAGACATGGAAGAGTCATTTGTATGCAAATACCCAAGAAGGAAAAGTTAAGAAAATCCATTTATGAAAAATAATGTTGTAGAGCCCTTTGGATACATTTTAAATCTGTTTTAAAATACTGTATTTTATTGGGTCTGTACAAAAGAAATCTTTGTACAGAAATTTTTTCGCAGTAAATTGAGGAAAAGAAAATATCTGATTCTGTTTACATATAATTATAAAGGGAATAAGTTGTAACTTTGAAAGGGAAAGGTGGTTCTGGCATTTCCTTTATGAGTAGATTTTCTGCTAAAATGGATGTTTTATGGGTCTTTAGTAAATGGCTCTGGTTTGAAAAGTGACCAAAAAAAAAAAAAAAAAGACCTGCTTATTTTTGTTTTTAATCCACATTGACTGATTCAATACAATGTCAGAATTTTCCAAGTTAGTTTTCTTAATTTTGTCCATTTCTGTCATGGCTTATGTTACTGACATTTCCTAGCAACAGCAGAACCATCTGATATTTTACTAATTTGGTTTTAGCACAGGAACCACTGAAAGTTAAAGAGTTGCCCCAAGAATTCTTAACTGAATGAGGGCCACGGCAAGCTTTCAGTTAGAGGCTGTTTCCACCCTGGACAGCTATGGCCCTCAGGGTTTTCAGCAGCCCATTAGCTGCAGCTTCTGTTTCAAACTGGAAGCCAACCAGACATCGAGTTCCGTTATGTGTGTGCCAGTTATGTGTGTGCCTTACAAACAGGGCAGGGTGATAACACCATCAAATAGGCATGTGCAGTCAGGTTCTCACAGCTGGAATTAGGTATGGCATGTTCCTTTCTCTTGCATCAGAAAATATTTTAAGCCAGAAAGCCATTTTGTTTCCATACTGTATGTATAAACTAAAACTTAAATTCAATAAGTATGGTTTACAGAGGAGGGTATATATCCTATGTTGATAGTGAAATAAAGGCGTAAACTGCCTATAAAAGGAAGTGTGTGGTTTCCAGAACATTTATGACCTTACCATTATCTTACATTTTGGCAACTGTTAGTAATGAAGATGATGCTAACAGTTACTAACCTTATAGAAGACTGCAGTGGCCAGGCACTGTGCTAAACACTTTCCATGCATCATCTCATTTTGTCCTTATGACAATATTATGAGGAAAGCACATTGCCTCTGGCAGCCACCAGTCTGTTCTCAGAGAGGTTTGATGACTTGCTCAGGGCAGGTAACTGGCTGAGCTGGGACTCCCACTCTGATTAAAATCCAGTTTGTCATGATCTTTCCACTATGCCGGATCCTGAGGTCTCCTGGCACAAGCTGAGCACTCAGGCCTCATCCTATCTAGAAGTGTATACTTGATTTCACAAAAAGTGCTTTACATCACAGCCTACAATGAAGGTGCCTTGGTCCCCAATGGGGAAAAGTGACTTAAGTCTTGTCCTGTGCCAGCATGGAAGATTCTGGTGTGCAGATCCTTAGGGCCCCTGGCGGAGGCAGTGTGGATTGGCCAGAGGAACACCTGGTGGGGGACGTCACATAATTCACATACAGGCTAAGGACAAAATTAGGTAAAATTAAACTTTTATATTTTAGTTCTAAAGATCCTCATATGGTTAGAGTAGCAGGACAAGATACAGCCTTGTATTGAGACACGCAAATGCTTTCTATGGAATTCTTTGGATTCTAAGTGATCATAATAATAATAAAGTATTATTATTATATTGTTATAATAAAGTTACTTATTATAATGATAAAATAGCACAAAATTATTTTCTCATGTCTTATCTATTTAAATAATCTTCCCATCACTATGAGACTAAGAGCTATACTGATATATTGAACTATATTGTTACAACATTTTAAAGTCAATGTTAATTATTATTTTTAATTAATTAATTAATTAATTTTTGGCTGTGTTGGGTCTTCGTTGCTGTGCGTGGGCTCTCTCTAGTTGTGGTGAGCGGGGGCTACTCTTCATTGTGGTACGTGGGCTTCTCATTGCGGTGGCTTCTCTTGTTGTGGAGCATGGGCTCTAGGCGTGCGGTCTTCAGTAGTTGTGGCACGTGGGCTCAGTAGTTGTGGCTCACAGGCTCTAGAACGCAGGCTCAGTAGTTGTGGCGCATGGGCTTAGTTGTTCCGTGGCATGTGGGATCTTCCCGGACCAGGGCTTGAACCCGTGTCCCCTGTATTGGCAGGCGGATTCTTAACCACTGTGCCACCAGGGAAGTCCTAACTATTATTATTTTTTAAAAATATAATAGAACTTCATATTTTTAAAATTATTTTTGTGCTTTACAATGTCAAGTTATATACTTCAAGGCTAACAAGGCATTTTTTGTTTACTGAGAACTTACATAAGCAACAGTTAGAGTAACTGTGTGTCTGCACTTACTTGAGTAAATGAAAGACAAGATCAAATGGAAAGTTAAGGAGATAAAAAGATGTTTTGATATGATTATTACAATTCTCATGATCAGGATCTGAGACTGTGAGTATCTTTTCATCTTTTACCGTAAGTTATTGCATATACATGCTAAAGCAATAGATCTACTGTCTCACTTGTCTCATTCAACAGATTTTGACTGAATACGTTATGTATGCAAACACTGATCTAAGCTCTTGGGATTCATCAGTGGACAAAACAGATGAAAATCATTGCCCTCCTGAAACTTACAATCTAGAGGAAGACTGATAGCATACAAGTAACATTAAAAAATAAATATGGAGCAACAATATAGACCTAGATGCCCAGAAGAGTCCTAGTATATATATGCTTACTGTCATTGAATTCCATCCAGTTTTACATATTTACAAGATTTTATTTTCTTTTTATATATTTTTAATTTTAACCATTTTTAGAAATAATTTTAGACTCACAGGAAGTTGCAAAGTTAGTTCAGAAAGGACCTGGGTATCCTTCACCCAGTTTCCTCCAGTGGTTATAACATACTCAATTATAGTATAATACAAAACCAGGAACTTGATATTGATACAATGTATTTGCATAGTACTCTATCTTTTTATCACATGTGTAGATTTAGTGTAACCACTTCTGCAATCAAAGAATTCCTTTATCACAAAGATCTCCCTCTGCTACCTCTTTATACTCATTTGTATCTCTTCCCAGGCACAACCCCTAAACGCTGGCAACCACGAATCTGTCTTCCATCACTATAATTTCATTATTCAAGAATGTTATTTATATAAATGGAAGCGTACAGTTTTGACTTTTTGCATTTGGTCTTTTTCACACATCATAAAGCCCTTGAGATTCATCCAAGTTGTATGTAACATAGCTCATCCTTTCTTTTGCTAGATAGCATTCGATGGTATGAATGTACCAGTTTGTTTAATCATTCATCCATTCAGGCACATATTAGCTGTGTCCAGGTTTGGGGTATTACAAATAAAGCTGCTATGAACATTCATGTACAGTCTTTTCTGTGGACAGAAGTTTTCAATTCTCTGGGATAAATACTGAGTCTTATGGTAATTTTATGTTTATTTTTATATAAAAGTACCAGACTGTTTTGCAGAGTGGCTATACCATTTTATATTCTTACCAGCAATGTTGAGGGATTCAGTTTTTCTGCATCCTCACCAGCATTTAGTATTGCATTACTTTCTTATTTTAGTTCTTCTGATGAGTGTGTTGCAGTTATTAAAGTGTAGTCTCCTACTGTAGAATAATCATTTTACTTTTGATATAAAGCAAGGTGTGAATAAAGAAAATAGAGAAAGAAAATATGTAATAGTTCTGAGTAGCTTTGCCTACCTGAACACTGCTAAAAGCATTATGCAGTTAAATTAGAATTACTGACACAAGACAAAATGTAGTATTGAGTAATCGAAGTATACAGTAGTGAGGCCTCAGTATTGATAGGTCTTTATAATGAATGCATCTCTCTCACCATTCATGTTCTACGTATATGAAAATAAGGCTGTAGGAGTCATTTATTTTTCTAAATATGAAGGTACCTCACTCATCAGTGGTGTAGATCATGAATATATTTTATCAGTTCCTGAAGTCTCTAGGAAAACACACGCCAAGATAATAGAAATATTTGGGATATGTATTACGTTTTTGGATTTGTATTAAGTACTGGGATCCAAGGAGATTTTAATCTTAAAATGGCAAGTACATAGAGCCATGTAAACTGTAGCGTTGGCTTGGTAGACACAGTAGTATTTTTGAATCACCAAATAATAGTTAACACTGACAAACCACAAGGTTTTGAACTTGGAGCAGTGGGAGGCTAAAGAAAGTGGGGCGTGGTCTGGCTTTTGGGAACTTATAATCTAATGGAAACTGGATTTTTTTAAAAATTGGCTTTTAAGGAATTATTATCTGAAAGAAAATTTTAATGACCTTTCTTCTCAGGATATGAATTTTATTTTATTATTTATTTATTTATTTTTACTTTACAGAATCACTGGAAGTTTACTTTGTAGTTACACGTTTTTGAAAAAAATTTTTCTCTCAGTAACCATCGTACCTCAGCATGCAGTAGTGGTTGGCCATCACCAGCTTTCATCTGATCACGTAATAAAGAAAATGATATCAAATGTCATGCGTTAGCTTTTATAAATCTACGATCTTCATTATGTCACTAAGCACACCGTGTAGTGCAGTTGTAGTTTCTTTTCCAGAGTAGGACTTTCTTGATGAAGGAAGCGTGATGTTGATTTTCATTGCAGCAAATCTCCTTAGTATGAGTCCAGGATATTTTCTTGTCATTTCAGTTGTGCCATCAGAACATAGACCCCCACAAAACTTAAATTTCAAAATATATTTGTTGACAATGCAATCCAATTTAATTTTCTACATTTCAGAGCTAGTTGTGTTTATCAACAATAAAGCAGAAAAAAGGAATTCTTCCTTCATATCACCATATTTACATTGCATGTATAGTAAAAAAAATTATCATATTAGCAATATCTGTGCAATAATCAAGTTTCAATAAGCCTATTTTCTAGCTTTATTTGTTCTCTGAATTGGCTTTCTGTATCATTAGCCAGTACCTGACTATGTCGAGCGGTGGTGTCATTGGAATGTACCTGACCTCCCTTCTTTACTGCAGATTCATCAGCATTTGTAAGCAAACATCCTTCACTAATGTCTCAATGACTGTTTTAGTATCTTAGTCTTCTAAACACAAAGGGCTACTTTATAAGAAGCCCATCAATCACTAAAATGGCACATGGAACATCTAATTCTGTTGGCTTTTTAAGTCAAAACTTTTTCAGAATATGAATTTTGAGGCACTGATTTTACTATTTTTTTGCTATTTACCTTTTGCGGTAGCTTCAACTTGAACAAATTGAAAAAAAGAAATATTGTACTGTCCTATAGAAAGTCAGTGCTCTCATCTGGTTTATAATCGACAGAATTTACAACTTGCTCTTTCACAATTGTACTATAGAGTGAAATGTAACATGCAAATTAGAAAGGTGAAAATAAAGTGACAAAGGAATCCAGGCAAAGGAGGAATTGCTTTTGGCTGGGGTGAATAGAAAGGTTTCACGGAAGAGGCAGCATTGGAATTGGGATGTGAAGGCTAAGAGGTTGTGGGTAGGCAGAAATGAAAGTGTAAGTATTCTAAAAAGAACAAGAACAAAGTAAGTTAAAAAGAACAGCAAAAGCCAGAACAAATCTGTGATGTTATGTGCAGGAGACTGACAAAAGTAATGAACTTAACAATCTACTATTCTCAAAAGTTTCCAAAAATTTCACTCTTTGCTTTTAAGTATCCTAAATTAATTGCTTTCACTTTAGCGGTAAAACTGAGTTTTGTTTTTTTGGTTTTTTTTTTTCTATGAACCAGAAACTGTTACCTGTATCCTGCAGTGTGTGTTACAGATAGACTCTGCAGTATCAGGAAAACATATGCAGGATATGCCACCTATATTTGCTCTTTTAAAAAATTGCTATTCAGAGGACTATTTAATGCTCCACTGAAGAGAAAATCCATAATCCTTTTTGTGTGCTGCATGGCAGTTGAGATGGTATAATGTCCATAAAATATGCTATACTTAAAACCAGCGATTTCAAAGCTACACTTAAAAAGAGTGCATTTTTCAGGTATCTCAGAATAGCTTTGATTTCCTATTCTTTTGGAACCCAAAGGGAAAGTAGTGCCTTTTAGCATCTCTTTAAATAACCAGCTTTATGATGTTGGCCAGAGTGTCTTTTTCTCTGATCCAATTCCAAAATACTTTCCTGAGTTTAATGACTAAACAAGTGGGAGAGGAAAACTTCAATTAAGCTGGCCTTGACCGAGTCCTGAGGCAAGCTATTGCTCATCTTAGAGGCTCCATATCTCATTGTCAACACAAAACCTGCTTACACTGTCAACTGGGCATTCCATTTTGTTCTGTTTAATCAACTAGCTTTTTTTTTAAAAAAAAAAAAAACTAAGCAAAACCAAAACATGTTATTACTGCTACTGTCAGTTAATCTAAGTGTTGTATTTGGTGACTGCCCTGAGGCTTCTTTAACCTGACAATGGATTTTTTATATCTGAGAATATGGTTTTTTTTTTTCCAAAGTAAGGACAAGAAATGGATTTTTTTTTCTTTAGAGTTTGAAAAATTGAAGTAGTTTTGGGGTTTTTTTTTTTTTTGCACTTCAGATAGTGTCTAACTAATTTTTCTCTGTGATATTTTGTGTAACCCACCTGCCTCTTTTTTCCAGTTTAAGGAAGGCACCAAGGTGAAGGGAGGGCTTTATTATGCTCTAAAGTAAGTAACAGGGAATGAGGGTGTAAAGAAGGGCTCAGAGAAGACTCATGAGGTGAGGGCCCAGGTGTTTTTAACTCCCCAGGAACACCCTGATAGGGCAACTTTCTCCCAAATTAAGACATAAGTAGAAACTGGAAGCTCATTTGTAGGATGGGTCCTCCAGTTTACAAGGGAATAATGTGTCTCCTTAGCACGTTAGTAAATGTGCTAAAGAGACACATTAGTGTAAAGATAGAAAGATATCTTAGTAAAAAGATAGAACTACAGTCATTATTATTATTATTTTGGAAAGGTCAACTATTATTTCGATACAAATCAAGAAAGTAATATGTGGGGAAAGTTGGACTAATAGGTCACTGGTAGGCACTTATTTTTGTTGTAAGTAATAATTAAGAAGTTCAGAATGTCTGATAAAATTAAAAGTTTGATAATTGTAACTTAGAAGTATTTCTGCTGTGTGAAAATTGAAATTCCAAATGAATAGACAGCTACATTTTTATGGGTGTGCAAAATCTTCCTCAGCCCCTACTAAAAAAAAAAATAATAATTCTCAAAGCATGGGGCCTGACACAGGGAATACGTTTTGTAATCAAGTTTTGCCTGGGGGACAGTTCATCCCAACTTCACCATTTCTTGCACCTTCTACCCTGTAGAAACAGTCTCAGCAGCTTAGAAAGTCCAGCCTCCTCTGCTCCTGACCCTCCACCACAATCCCAACCCCCAACCCCTCCAACCTCAGCTGGAATTCAAACTATTTTCCACAAGGTAAAATTTAACTCATGCATCAAAAGAGATCAAGATATTAATGTGCTATTCCTCTCGCTCACTGATTCATTCAGTAGTTAATGAAAGCAGGTATTAGATGTGGGCAATAAAAGATGAGTATGGGGGCTTCCCTGGTGGCGCAGTGGTTGAGAGTCTGCCTGCCAATGCAGGGGACACGGGTTCGTGCCCCGGTCCGGGAGGATCCCACATGCTGCGGAGCGACTGGGCCCATGAGCCATGGCCGCTGATCCTGCGCTCCGCAACGGGAGAGGCCACAACAGTGAGAGGCCCGCATACCGCAAAGAAAAAAAAAAAAGATGAGTACGATGCTTCCCATACTCCAGAAACTTACACAAAGGTAGGCCATTTGGGGTAGTTAACTTTTCATTTTGAAAAATTTCAATCCTACAGAGATCCTTCACCTAGATTTACTAATTGTTAACATTCTTCCATTAACATTGCAGTTTTCTCTCTCCCTCTCCCTCTCCCTCTCCCTCTCCCTCTCCCTCTCCCTCTCCCTCTCCCTCTCCCTCTCCCTCTCCCTCTCCCCCTCCCCTTTTCTTTTTTTGGGGGAGGGAGGGGACTATTTAAAGTTAAGTTTCAAACATCAAAAGATGAACATTTAAACAAGTTAAGTCCAGTAAGTTTAGAGAGGCTTCAGCAGAAACCTGTATAAAATATAGTTACAGGGGAAAAGGAGAGTATAGGAAGGAATCAGGGCATTCTTCATAAGATTATTTTCTAGGTATAAAAGGTGTGGCAGACAGCTGAGCAGTAGGAAGAGCACATACCAAGGCCCCAGAGCTGAGCCTGTGTGGAGCATTAGGAGAGCAGTAAGAAATTTTGCATCACTGGGCTACAGGCAAGGGAGAAGGGTATTGAGAAAAAGATCCTGAGACAAATAGGGATGGACAGGTAGGCAGTCGCCAGATCATGGAGGGCCAGGTATGCCACAGAGAGGAGGTTTCTCTTTATCTTATGGCTAATGAATAATCACTGCTATATTTTAGGTAGAGAATGACCTCTGCCTAAAGTTAAAAGAACTACTATAAAGGAGAAATTATCAGGCGCCCTGGTAAGTCCAGTGATAGAAATATTTTGGGAACTGGTGGGTTTTTAAAAGCCCTAATACTGACCCATGAATAGCTGTCCTATTTTCCATCCTCAGAAGAATGGATATGTGGAAAAGTGCTTCCAAAACATGGTTGCACATCATACTCAAGGGGTAGTTTTTTTTAAGAAACATAGATCCCCATTTTTTCACTACAAATCTATTGAGTCAGATTCCTCTGAAGCAGGGCCTGGGAACCTGCATTTTCCCAAATCTCCCCCAGGTGGCGCTTGTGCAGCCAGTTCACTGCCTGAGGTTTGGGAGCATTGAGCAGTAGAGGAAGATAGGGAGGATTCAGCTGCAGAGGTGGTTGCAAAGGGCTTAGAACTGGTTAATGCCCAGGACAACCCTACCAAATGCTATGGGAATATATACATCACACTAGCCTGTATTGTTAGGACACCATGTCATATGTCTCTCTGTGACCTTGGAAAATATCTCAAAGTCAGGCTCATGGTAGGGACTCCACAAATATCTGATGAATGAGCATTGCTCAACCCTAATGTTAGCAAAGGAGATGGCTAGCAGTATGTTATGTAACTTTGGCCAAAACACTAAAAATAACAATTTACTAAAATCAATGACATAGATAACCTAAAGCTCAGATTTACTCAGACTTTTCAGCAACTCTGTTAATTTTTTAAAAATCAAGACTCAGCCATTTTGATAAAATACCTGCTCCGAAGAAGATAACAGAATACAGAAGATGACATCAGTCACTTTGTGCATACTGCCACACTGAGATGTTCTGGGCTAAGCTAAGAAAATGTATTTCCTGGGACTCCTTCTGAATCAGTTATCATTACTGTGTGATTGTGACAGATAAGCTAAGTGATGACAGGTGAATGTAATAAATGGTAGTTAATCCAGACATATTTTAAGTAGTGGAGACAAGAGAAATCATTGAACACTGAACTTGACAGTGATCCCATGATGTTTATTTCAAAAGTGTTTTGAAATAAGTGTTATGAAATATTTTATCATTTTACTTACTAAAAGAAGGGATAGTATTACTGCACAATTATTAGTTAATATTTCATTATAGATGTCAAAACCAAGATTCTTGTTAGACCTTAAAAATTTAAGTCTTTTATTTCTGATCCTCAACTATTTAAAGTAAAACAGTTTTATTTAGACATTGTGGACGTGGGGAGGGGCTGAATGGGCAGTCAGAAAGGGGGTGCTGGGGAAAATAACTGATCTTCAGGGACTGACACTTCACTCTGTTCAAAAACCATATTCCAGAGTCACATGTTTTTTAAACTGGCTAAATAATGATGTTTATCACATACAGTTCTTTTGCTAACCCTCAGTTCAAAGACAGAGGTGATTTTAATTTGTCTCATGTATTCATTAAGTAGGTTCAGTTTGGAGAAGCCATGAGAAGTGTGAACTAAATTGCTGAATGTGTTTATTTGTGTAAGTAGGAGGGTCAGGCACAGCTGGATCAGGAACACAGTAATGTTGTCAAGGCTTTGTCTCTCCATCTCTTGGATGAGCTTTCACACATGGCTGGTAGGATGGCCAACCAGCTACTTTAGGTTCACATTCTACCAACTTAGTAACTCTGGTGAAAGGTCTTTTTAGATAGCTCCCACAGAAGGACTCTGGAGGAATAGGCTTTTCCAGGCTTGGAACATCTTCCATCCATGAATCAATCACATTTTCGTCCTTGCATCTATCGACCAATTCATAACTGGGGTGGGTAACTCCTGTGAGCTAGCCCTATATCATTGCCTTCCCTTGTCAATGGGTGAGGAAGCAGGGTTGGCCCTTCCTAAAGTCACATATCAAGGGTTTCTCACATGAAAGAAAGGTACTATTGACAGGGAAGAAAAAAGCTATTCTATTGGCAAAAAGAAAAAAAAACCAACAAGCCTGCCATAGCAACTTAATTTTCTCATTAGTGTTTGTGTGTCTAAGAAAGGAAGAAAAAGTAAAGTCTTCAATAGCAAAAACAAATTATTTCCTATCAAGAGAGAAAAAATACATTTCTTCAATAGTATGAACAATGGTTTTATTTTTGTATTTCAATAAGAACTTGGATATCATAAGCCTTTTACCAACACCAGCTTTAATATTAACCCCTTTGTATGAAATGTGGTAGAAAACAAAGTTGAACATTTTGCATACAAAGTCTAGATTTCAGCTGATCCTTGTACCTTGCAAGTGGTAGGTACTCAATAAAGTTGAGTGAATTAATGGATTATTGTATCACGAAACCATGGAATTTGATGGGACCTTAAAAGTCATCTAGTTAATCTCTTAGATGGTTGTGGAGATCCCTTACAATATCCTGAAGAGTGGGCATTGAATACTATTTGAACAATTTCATATGAAAATCCCCACTGTTTTCCTCTCAGGGTGGTTTTTTGCTGTATATTAACATCTTATGAAGTATTTAGAAGCTGATAACATTGAACAAAGGTGCATTCACATTGTTTAATTTCTTTTCTTTTTCTCTCTCCACCCATGCCCCATGCATGTAAAACACAAATAACAAGTTACAATTAATTTACAAGTTATAATTAAGTGATATCTCAAGTAATATTACCTGCCATGAAGCTCAAATGAACAAGCTGGACTTTGTTGGAAATTTGAGGAGGATTCTGGCCAAGGAATTGTTTGAAGAGAGATAGAGAAGGAGGCCACAGGGCATTATTTCAGGAACAGACCCCTCAAGGGCAGCCTTGGAGCTGTCGGAGAGGAAGGCTGCAGTAATGGTAATACTGAGTAGTTGACATCTGGGCCAGTAGCTGGGGGGCTTCCTTGTGGCTGGTGGTAGTGTATTTTCACTGGGGTTACAGAGAAGAGGGAAATGAGGGGTTGCTCATCTGGAAGATAGGAAAGTACAAAGTATCCCAGAGAAGTATCTTATATTAAGAGACACACACTGTATTGAAGCAGGGGTAGGGATGGGAAGCAAACATCCCATTCCTCTTGTATTATTTGTTACCTCTTGTAATGAAAGTTATTTAGAATGCTGTGTGCTGTGCTTGTTCACTGCAGTATTAGTTTTTTCTTGTTATTATTTTTTCCATAGATAAATCCAACATGTAGGCAATTTCTAAATACATCCCAGTTTTGGGTTAACTTGTTTTGTTCTGTTCTTGACTTAAATAGAATACTCTAAAATATTCTCTGAATTTTTGTATGTTTGGTAATTTCAAAACTCTAAAGAAGCCAAAAGAAATTCTGTGACTTTTTTTTTTTTTTTTTTTTTTTTTTTTTTTTTTTGCGGTACGTGGGCCTCTCACTGTTGTGGCCTCTCCCGTTGTGGAGCACAGGCTCCAGACGCACAGGCTCAGCGGCCATGGCTCACGGGCCTAGCTGCTCCACAGCATGTGGGATCTTCCCGGACCAGGGCACAAACCCATGTCCCCTGCATCGGCAGGCGGACTCTCAACCACTGCACCACCAGGGAAGCCCTCTGTGGCTTTTAAAATCAGATTTTATGCTCTTCTTTACTTGGATGTATTTTAAATTACCTGACAGGGCGAGGTGTGGTTTCAAGAAAACTTCAGAAAATCAAAATTCAGATCTCATCTGTAGGAAAGAAATTTCAGATGGTATCTTCATCCTGACTCTGAAATGTAATCTAATAACCAAAATGCTTGGCAGTAGATTAGAATCAGATTGACAGTAAACTAGTAATATTTATTAATTCAAAGACTGTTATATTTATAGATAAACACAACTCACCCATCAGCAAATGGCAATTATTCTTAAAATACTGGTCATTAGTATGGATTGTATGATGAGTTTTGAAACAAATTTGTCAGGACAGTTATTAGCATTAGAAGAAATAGCAAGAGATCACTATAAACTTTGATTTAGAATACATTTTGTATCAGCATTGGCAATGTGGTTGTGATAATGACAGAACATGTTTGCTTTCACATATGTTTACTTTGTTTTAGTGAGGCATACCCTAGAGATGCATAAAAAGGAATATGTTGATATCTTCCTAGTCATTCATACAGTCCTCAGCCCATGGGAACTACAAATCCCAGAATGCATTCTTACTTAAACCTGGGTTTCAGAAACTAATGGACTCAATTTAATGAGACAATTAGATTTACCATGAAGTCCAAAATGCTGACTTGAACTTTACAAAACATAGACCTTTGTCAAGTTTGCTACATTTCTACATTCAGTTTTGACTAGCAAATGTTTGTACTGTCTATCTCATCTGTATGTGTCATACAATTGTTTTCATACATTAAAAAAAATAATCATTTCACCATAGGGAACTAGTGTAAAATTTATGGACAAAATAAACAATTGAGAATTTTTCTGAAAGAACAATTCTTTCTAAAATGTATTCTAACATACTTGTTCCTTGGAGGTAGATCACTGTTATTTGGATTAACGTTTAAATATCTTATGTTTTGAAATTCTCACTGGCATGTCACGTAGCGACTTCAATCAGAAATAGCTTTTTGTTTTCTATTAGGGGTTTGAAGTCATTTTGTTCATTTCTGCAAGGACCTCAATATGTTCTCCATCCAGTGTTTTTATATATTTTTTTCTTTTTTTTTCTAATTTTTAAATTTAATTTTATTTATTTTTTTATACAGCAGGTTCTTATTAGTCATCCATTTTATACACATCAGTGTATACATGTCAATCCCAATCGCCCAATTCAGCACACCACCATCCCCACCCCCCCGCCACTTTCCCCCCTTGGTGCCCATAGGTTTGTTCTCTACATCTGTGTCTCAATTTCTGCCCTGCAAACCAGTTCATCTGTACCATTTTTCTAGGTTCCACATATATGTGTTAATATACAATATTTGTTTTTCTCTTTCTGACTTACGTCACTCTGTATGACAGTCTCTAGATCCATCCACGTATCAACAAATGACCCAATTTCATTCCTTTTTATGGCTGAGTAATATTCCATTGTATATATATACCACACCTTCTTTATCCATTCGTCTGTTGATGGGCATTTAGGTTGCTTCCATGACATGGCTATTGTAAATAGTGGTGTAATGAACATTGGGGTGCATGTGTCTTTTGAATTATGGTTTTCTCTGGGTATATGCCCAGTAGTGGGAAAGCTGGATCATATGGTAACTCTATTTTTAGTTTTTTAAGGACCTCCATACTGTTCTCCATAGTGGCTGTATCAATTTCCATTCCCACCAACAGTGCAAGAGGGTTCCCTTTTCTCCACACCCTCTCCAGCATTTGTTGTTTGTAGATTTTCTGATGAGGCCCATTCTAACTGGTGTGAGGTGATACCTCATTGTAGTTTTGATTTGCATTTCTCTAATAATTAGTGATGTTGAGCAGCTTTTCATGTGTTTCTTGGCCATCTGTATGTCTTCTTCGGAGAAATGTCTATTTAGGTCTTCTGCCCATTTTCTGATCGGGTTGTTTGTTTTCCTAATATTGAGCTGCATGAACTGTTTATATATTTTGGAGATTAATCCTTTGTCCATTGATTCGTTTGCAAATATTTTCTCCCATTCTAAGGGTTGTCTTTTCGTCTTGTTTATAGTTTCCTTGCTGTGAAAAAGCTTTGAAGTTTCATTAGGTCCCATTTGTTTATTTTTATTTTTATTTCCATTACTCTAGGAGGTGGATCAAAAAAGATCTTGCTGTGATTTATGTCAAAGAGTGTTCTTCCTATGTTTTCCTTTAAGAGTTTTATAGTGTCCAGTCTTACATTTACGTATCTAATCCATTTTGAGTTTATTTTTGTGTATGGTGTTAGGAAGAGTTCTAATTTCATTCTTTTACATGTAGCTGTCCAGTTTTCCCAGCACCACTTATTGAAGAGGCTGTCTTTTCTCCATTGTATATTCTTGCCTACTTTATCAAAGATAAGGTGACCATATGTGCGTGGGTTTATCTCTGGGCTTTCTATCTTGTTCCATTGATCTATGTCTCTGTTTTTGTGCCAGTACCATATGGTCTCAATTACTGTAGCTTTGTAGTATAGTCTGAAGTCAGGGAGTCTGATTCCCCCAGCTCCGTTTTTTCCCTCAAGACTGCTTTGGCTATTCGGGGTCTTTTGTGTCTCCATACAAATTTTAAGATTTTTTGTTCTAGTTCTGTAAAAAATGCCACTGGTAATTTGATAGGGATTACATTGACTCTGTAGATTGCTTTGGGTAGTATAGTTATTTTCACAATATTGATTCTTCTAATCCAAGAACATGGTATATCTCTCCATCTGTTTGTATCATCTTTAATTTTTTTCATCAGTGTCTTATAGCTTTCTGCATACAGGTCTTTTGTCTCCCTAGGTCTGCATACAGGTCTTTTGTCTCCCTAGGTAGGTTTATTCCTAGGTATTTTATTCTTTTTGTTGCAGTGGTAAATGGGAGTGTTTTCTTAATTTCTCTTTCAGATTTTTCATTGTTAGTGTATAAGAATGCAAGAGATTTCTGTGCATTAATTTTGTATCCTGCAACTTTACCAAATTCATTGATTAGCTCTAGTAGTTTTCTGGTGGCATCTTTAGGATTCTCTATGTATAGTATCATGTCATCTGCAAACAGTGACAGTTTTACTTCTTCTTTCCCAATTTGTATTCCTTTTATTTCTTTTTCTTCTCTGACTGCCATGGGTAGGACTTCCAAAAGTATGTTGAATAATAGTGGTGAGAGTGGACATCCTTGCCTTGTTCCTGATCTTAGAGGAAATGTTTTCAGTTTTTTACCATTGAGAATGACGTTTGCTGTGGTTTGTCATATGTGGCCTTTATTATGTTGAGGTAGGTTCCCTCTATGCCCACTTTCTGGAGAGTTTTTTTTTTATCATAAATGGGTGTTAAATTTTTCAAAAGCTTTTTCTGCATCTCTTGAGATGATCATATGGTTTTTATTCTTCAATTTGTTAACATGGTTTATGACATTGATTGTTTGCGTATATTGAAGAATCCTTCCATCTCTGGGATAAATCCCACTTGATCATGGTGTATGATCCTTTTAATGTGTTGTTGGATTCTGTTTGCTAGTATTTTGTTGACGATTTTTGCATCTGCATTCATCAGTGATATTGGTATGTAGTTTTCTTTTATTGTAGTATCTTTGCCTGGTTTTGGTATCAGGGTGATAGTGGCCTCATAGAATGAGTTTGGGAGTGTTCCTTCCTCTGAAATTTTTGGAAGAGTTTGAGAAGGATGGGTGTTAGCTCTTCCCCAAATGTTTGATAGAATTCACCTGTGAAGCCATCCGGTCCTGGACTTTTGTTTGTTGGAAGATTTTTCATCACAGTTTCAATTTCATTACTTGTGATTGGTCTGATCATATTTTCTATTTCTTCCTGGTTCAGTCTTGGAAGGTTATACCTTTCTAAGAATTTGTCCATTTCTTCCAGATTTTCCATTTTATTGGCATAGAATTGCTTGTAGTAGTCTCTTAGGATGCTTTGTATTTCTGTGGTGTCTCTTGTAACTTCTCCTTTTTCATTTCTAATTTTATGGATTTGAGTCCTCTCCGTCTTTTTCTTGATGAGTCTGGCTAATGGTTTATCAATTTTGTTTATCTTCTCAAAGAACCGGCTTTTAGTTTTATTGATCTTTGCTATTGTTTTCTTTGTTTCTATTTCATTTACTTCTGCTCTGATCTGTATGATTTCTTTCCTTCTGCTTTGGGTTTTGTTTGTTCTTCTTTGGGTTTTGTTTGTTCTTCTTTCTCTAGTTCCTTTAGGTGTAAGTTTAGATTGTGTATTTGAGATTTTTCTTGTTTCTTGAGGTAGGCTTGTATAGCTATAAACTTCCCTCTTAGAACTGCTTTTGCTGCATCGCATAGGTTTTGGATCGTCGTGTTTCCATTGTCATTTGTCTCTAGGTATTTTTTGATTTCCTCTTTGATTTCTTCAGTGATCTCTTGGTTATTTAGTAAGGTGTTGTTTAGCCTCCATGTGTTTGTGTTTTTTACATTTTTTTTCCTTCTAATTCATTTCTAATCTCATAGTCTTGTGGTCAGAAAAGATGCTTGATACAATTTCAATTTTCTCAAATTTACTGAGGCTTGATTTGTGACCCAAGATGTGATCTATCCTGGAGAATGTTCTGTGCGCACTTGAGAAGAAAGAGTAATCTGCTGTTTTTGGATGGAATGTCCTATAAATATCAATTAAGTCTATCTGGTCTATTGTGTCATTTAAAGCTTCTGTTTCCTTATTTTCATTTTGGATGATCTGTCCATTGGTGTAAGTGAGGTGTTAAAGTCCCCCACTATTATTGTGTTACTGTCGATTTCCTCTTTTATAGCTGTTAGCAGTTGCCTTATGTATTGAGGTGCTCTTGTGTTGGGTGCATATATATTTATATTTGTTATATCTTCTTCTTGGATTGATCCCTTGATTATTATGTAGTGTTCTGCCTTGTCTCTTGTAACATTCTTTATTTTAAAGTCTATTTTATCTGATATGAGTATTGCTACTCCAGCTTTCTTTTGATTTCCATTTGCATGGAATATCTTTTTCCATCCCCTCACTTTCAGTCTGTATGTGTCCCTAGGTCTGAAGTGGGTCTCTCATAGACAGCATATAGATGGGTCTTGTTTTTGTATCCATTCAGCAAACCTGTGTCTTTTGGGTGGAACATTTAATCCATTCATGTTTAAGGTAATTATTGATATGTGTGTTCCTATGACCATTTTCTTAATTGTTTTGGGTTTGTGTTTTTAGGTCCTTTTCTTCTCTTGTGTTTTCCACTTAGAGAAGTTTCTTTAGCACTTGTGTAGAGCTGGTTTGGTGGTGCTGAATTCTTTTAGCTTTTGCTTGTCTGTAAAGCTTTGGATTTCTCCATCGAATCTGAATGAGATCCTTGCCGGGTAGAGTAATCTTGGTTGTAGGTTCTTCCCTTTCATCACTTTAAGTATTTCATGCCAGTCCCTTCTGGCTTGTAGAGTTTCTGCTGAGAAATCAGCCGTTAACCTTTTGGGAGTTTCCTTGTGTGTTATTTGTCATTTTCCCCCAGCTGCTTTCAATAATTTTTCATCTTTAATTTTTGCCAGTTTGATTACTATGTGTCTTGGCGTGTTTCTCCTTGGGTTTACGTATGGGACTCTCTGAGCTTCCTGGACTTGGGTGGCTATTTCCTTTCCCATGTTAGGGAAGTTTTCGACTATAATCTCTTCAAATATTTTCTCTGGTCCTTACTCACTCTCTTCTCCTTCTGGGACCCCTATAATGCGCTTGTTGTTGCATTTAATGTTGTCCCAGAGGTCTCTTAGGCTGTCTTCATTTCATTCTTTTTTCTTTATTCTGTTCTGCGGCAGTGAATTCCACCATTCTGTCTTCCAGGTCACTTATCCGTTCTTCTGCCTCAGTTATTCTGCTATTGCTTCCTTCTAGTGTAGTTTTCATTTCAGTTATTGTTCATCTCTGTTTGTTTGTTCTTTAATTCTTCTAGGTCTTTGTTAAACATTTCTTGCATCTTCTCGATCTTTGCCTCCGTTCTTTTTCCAAGGTTGAATCATCTTTGCTATCATTACTCGGAATTCTTTTTCTGGAAGTTTGCCTATTTCCACTTCATTTAGTTGATTTTCTGGGGTTTTATCTTGTTCCTTCATCTGTTATATAGCCCTCTGCCTTTTCATCTTGTCTATGTTTCTGTGAATGTGGTTTTTGATCCACAGACTGCAGGACTGTAGTTCTTCCTGCTTCTGCTGTCTGCCCTCTGGTGGATGAGGCTATCTAAGAGGCTTGTGCAAGTTTCCTCATGGGAGGGACTGGTGGTGGGTAGAGCAGACTGTTGCTCTGGTGGGCAGAGCTCAGTAAAACTTTAATCTGCCTGACTGCTGATGGGTGGGGCTGGGTTCCCTCCCTGTTGGTTGTTTGGCCTGAGGCAACCCAACACTGGAGCCTACCTGGGCTCTTTGGTGGGGCTAATGGCAGACTCTGGGAGGGCTCATGCCAAGGAGTACTTCCCAGAACTTCTGCTGCCAGTGTCCTTGTTCCCACGGTGAGCCACAGCCACCCCCCACCTCTGCAGGAGACCCTCCAACACTAGCAGGTAGGTCTGGTTCAGACTCCCCTGGTGTCACTGCTCCTTCCCCTGGGTCCCAATGCACACACTACTTTGTTGGTGCCCTCCAAGAGTGAAGTCTCTGTTTCCCCCAGTCCTGTCGAAGTCCTGCATTCAACTCCCACTAGCCTTCAACGTCTGATTCTCTAGGAATTCCTCCTCCCGTTGCCAGACCCCCAGGTTGGGAAGCCTGACGTGGTACTCAGAACCTTCACTCCAGTGGGTGGACTTCTGTGGGATAAGTGTTCTCCAGTCTGTGAGTCACCCACCCAGCAGTTATGAGATTTGATTTTACTGTGATTTAGCCCCACCTCCCATCCCATTGGGGCTTCTCCTTTGTCTTTGGATGTGGGGTATCTTTTTTGGTGAGTTCCAGTGTCTTCCTGTCGATGATTGTCCAGCAGCTAGTTGTGATTCTAGTGTTCTCCCAAGAGGGAGTGAGAGCCCGTCCTTCTACTCCACCATCTTGGTTCAGGCTCCTATTTTTTATTTTTCAATCAAAATGATTATTGAAATCCATAAATAAAATAATTGCTGAAATAAAACTCGTCATAGAATATAGAATATCATCATTAACCACCATCCTGATTTTACTAATGAAGAAGCTAATTCCCTTGAAAATGCAGCAACTTGCCTAAGCTAGTTTGTGGCCAATCCCTAAGGAAAATATGCTCTGAAACATTGTTTGCCTTTTTTCATCATTAGCAATTTAGATTCTTTCATTTTTTGGAGTAGCTTTTTATTCATTCAACAAATAACTTTTGAATGTCTTCAATAAAATTACTACTCTAGGCACTAGGGATGCAGCCAAGGTTGAAATGTAGTGGTGCCAGGAATACAAAATCAAAAGTCACAGTCTGACAAGGAGATAGGCTTGTAGACTGGTAACTTAAATGTAACGTGATGAGCAGAATCTAAACAAGTGGAACCGTAAGAAGTGTGCTCCAAAGTCTACCTGAGGGACTCTGGGGGTAGCTTTTCAAGAAAGGTGGCCTCCTTCAAGGAGGAACAGTTTACAAGGAATGAAATGAGGAAGAACAGAAGAGGCAGACAGAATATCACACAAATGGGATAGGAGACTTGAGAAGCTACATAGAGTTGGCCCCACCATTTTTTTTTTTAACATCTTTATTGGAGTATAATTGCTTTACAGTGTTGTGTTAGTTTCTGCTGTATAACAAAGTAAATCAGTTATATGTATACATATATCCCAATATCCTCTCCCTGTTGCGTCTTCCTCCCACCCTCCCTATCCCACCCCTCCAGGTGGTCACAAAGCACCCAGCTGATCTCCCTGTGCTATGCAGCTGCTTCCCACTAGCTATCTGTTTTACATTTGGTAGTGAATATATGTCAATACTACTGTCTCACTTCGTCCCAGCTTAGCCTTCCCCTTCCCCATGTCCTCAAGTCCATTCTTTATGTCTGTGTCTTTATTTCTGTCCTGCCCCTAGGTTCGTCAGAACCTTTTTTGTTTTTTTTTAGATTCCATATATGTGTATTAGCATACCGTATTTGTTTTTCTCTTTCTGACTTACTTCACTCTGTATGACAGGCTCTAGGTCCATCCACCTCACTACAAATAACTCAATTTCATTTCCTTTTATGGCTGAGGATTATTCCATTGTATATATGTGCCACATCTTCTTTATCCATTCATGTGTCGATGGACACTTAAGTTGCTTCCAGGTCCCAGCTATTGTAAATAGAGCTGCAATGAACATTGTGGTACATGACTCTTTTTGAATTATGGTTTTCTCAGGGTATGTGCCCATTACAATGCTGTTTTGACTACTATAGCTTTGCAGTATAGTTTGAAATCAGGGAATGTGATTCCTTCAGCTTTGTTCTTCTTTCACAAGACTCCTTTTTCTGGGACTTCCCTGGTGGTGTAGTGGTTAACAGTCTGCCTGCCAATGCAGGGGACACAAGTTCGAGCCGTGGTCCGGCAAGATCCCACATGCCGCGGAGCAACTAAGCCCGTGTGCCACAACCACTGAGCCTGTGCTCTAGAGCCCGTGAACCACAACTACTGAGCCCGCAATGCCACAATTACTGAAACCCGTGCACTTAGAGCCTATGCTCCGCAACAGACAGAAGCCACTGCAATAAGAAGCCTATGCACCGCAATGAAGGGTAGTTCCTGCTCGTTGCAACTAGAGAAAGCCCGTGCGCAGCAACGAAGACCCCGTGCAGCCAAAAATAAATAAATTTATTTTTTTAAAAAAGATTGCTTTTTGCATTCAGGGTCTTTTGTGATTCCATATAGATTTTAGGATTATTTCTTGTAGTTCTGTGAAAAATGCCATGGATATCTTGATAAGGATTTCATTGAATCTGTAGATTGCTTTGGGTATTATGGACATTTTAGCAATATTCTTCCGATTTATGAGCATGGTATATCTTTCCATTTATTTATGTCATCTTCAAGTTCTTTCATCAGTGTCTTACAATTTTCAGAGTATAGGTTTTTCACTTTTTTGGTTAAATTTATTCATAGTTTATTTTATTCTTTTTGATGCAATTATAAATAGAATTGTTTTCTTAATTTCACTTTCTGATAGTTCATTATTAGTGTATAGAAATGCAACAGATTTCTACATATCAATGTTGTATCCTGCACCTTTGCTAAATTCATTTATTAGTTCTAATAGTTTTTTTGGTGGAGTCTTTAGCATTTTCTATATATATTGTATCATGTCATCTGCAAATAGTGAGAATTTTACTACTTTTCTTCAAATTTGGATACATTTTACTTCTTGTCTGATTGCTATGGCTAAGACTTCCAATTTTATATTGAATAAAAGTGATGAGGATGGGCATCATTGTTTTGTTCCTGATCTTGGAGGAAAGCTCTGTTTCCTTACCTAGTTTGGGGAAAGTTTTCAGCCATTATTTCTTCAAATAAGTTTTCTGCCCCTCTCTCTTTTCTCCTTCTGGGACCCCTATAATGCGAATGTTATTACTCTTTTTTAAATATAAATTTATTTATTTACTTTTGGCTGCATTGGGTCTTGATTGCTGTGCACAGGCTTTCTCTAGTTGTAGTGAGTGGGGGCTACTCTTCCTTGTGGTGTGCGTGCTTCTCATTGCAGTGGCTTCTTTTGTTGTGGAGCACGGGCTCTAGGTGTGTGGGCTTCAGTAGTTGTGGCATGATGGCTCAGTAGTTGTGGCTTGTGGGCTCTAGAGCACAGGCTCAGTAGTTGTGGCGCATGGGCTTAGTTGCTCCGCGGCATGTGGGATCTTCCCAGACCAGGGATCGAACTCATGTCCCCTACATTGGCAGGTGGATTCTTAACCACTGTGCCACCAGGGAAGTCTGAATGTTAATACTCTTGATGTTGTCCCAGAGGTTTCTTAAACTATCCTAATTTTTTTTAAATTCTTTTTTCTTTTTGCTGTTCTGATTGGATGATTTCCACTATTTTGTCTTCCAGGCTGTGTGTATGTTCTTCTGTATCATCTAATTTGTGGTTTAATCCTGTCTAGTGTATTATTTCAGTTATTGTATTCTTCAGCTCTGATTGGTTCTTTTCTATATTTCCTAAATCTGTTGAAGTTCTTACTGTGTTCCTGCATTCCCCTCCTGAGGTTTTGTTTTTTTTTTGCGGTACGCGGGCCTCTCACTGTTGTGGCCTCTCCCGTTGCGGAGCATAGGCTCCGGATGCGGAGGCTCAGCGGCCATGGCTCACGGGCCCAGCCGCTCCACGGCATGTGGGATCTTCCCGGACTGGGGCACAAACCCGTGTCCCCTGCATCGGCAGGCAGACTCCCAACCACTGCACCACCAGGGAAGCCCTCCCCTCCTGAGTTTGATGTGCAACTTTATGACTGTTGCTTTGACTCTTTATCAGGTAAATTACTTATCTCCATTTTATTAGGGCTTTTTTTTTCCCTGAGGTTTTATCTTGTTCTTTTGTTTGGAATAAATTCCTCTGTCTCCTCATTTTGTTTGGTTTTCTGTATTTTTTTCTATGGATTAGACAAAATAGTTACTTCTCCCAGTCTTTAAGGTGTGGTCTTGAGTAGGAGCATCTTCAATGTAGACTGCATGTGCCGGGCAGCGTTGGCAAGCCATCTGGAGCTGGAGCAGGCATGGGCCAGGGGCATGCTGGGGCAACCTTGGCAGGCTGGCTAGAACACCAGGCACTTTTCAAACTGCTGCCTCTGCACTGGGACGCAGAATGAGTGAGTCTGTGTGCAAGCCCTCTAAGACTCTGTTTCTTACAGCCCTCTAGCTCTGCATAAGCCCTGCTGGTTTTCAAAGCTAGTTAAGGGGCCTTGTCCTCCCAGTGCTGGTACCAAAGCCTGAGGTGCCCAGTGTGGGGCTCGAACCCCTCACTCCTTAGAGAGGACCTTCAAGTTTGTGATACCCCTTCCCACTTGTGGGTCACTGCACCAGGGTGGGTGTGGTGTCCTGACTACATCACATCTCTGCCCCTCCTACCCATCTTGATGTGGTTTTTAAAAATTGTCCTTAATTTTGGAAGAGCTGTTCTTCAGGTCTTTCTCAGAAAGAGTTGTTCTATATCTAGTTGTAGTTTTGGTTTGTCTGTGGGAGGACATAAGCTCAGGATCTTCCTACTCTGCCATCTTGATCCCACCTGTCAGATGTTTTTATATTTCATTTGGCTTTTCAATGAATCAACATTTTAAAAAACTTCTTATATTTTTCTCTAATTTGTTAATTTCTGATTTTGTATTTAATCAATTAATCCCCTTTAATTTTTGTTTTATTTTATGAATCTTTTTCTATAATTTAGACTTGAATGTTTAATTAATATATTTTTTCTTTCTTTATGAACAAAGTTGTCTAATGCTATGAATTTCATCTAAGCATAAAGTCATCTGTATATCTTAGGTTTTAAACATATTTAAACATTGTTTTTTTTTCTAAATAGTCTGTAATTGTAAGTTTTTCCTTCATTTGATCTAGGAATTATTCTTTAAATTGTTTTCTTAAAATTTCTAAGAGATTTGTTTTATCATCTGGCCTTTTGTTGTTTATTTCTACTTTTATTGCATTTTGATCTGACTGGGTATACCTACTTGAAATATTTAAATGTCATAAATGTAAACATCATAAGTGCCTTATTTTCCCTACAGATTGTGTAATTTATCAATATAGAGTACCATTTTTTAATCACAGTGATTTTTGTTTTGATTTCTAATTTGTCTGAGATTAACATTGCTAATCCTCCTTTACTTTTTTGTCTTTGCCTGATATATTTCATCCTCTTATTTTCAAATGTTATGACTTTTCAGTTTATTTTCAAATGTTATGTCTTTTCAAATGTTATTTCTTTTCAGTTTATTTCAAATGTTACGTCTTTTCAGTTTAGTTTTATGACTCCAGAAAACATAAATTAGTTGAATTTTTTTCCCCTTAATCTGATAATGTTCATCTTTTTTTTTTTTTTTTTTTTTTTTTGCGGTATGCGGGCCTCTCACTGTTGTGGCCTCTCCCGTTGCGGAGCACAGGCTCCGGATGCGCAGGCTCAGCGGCCATGGCTCACAGGCCCAGCCGCTCCGCGGCATGTGGGATCTTCCCGGACCGGGACACGAACCCGTGTCCCCTGCATTGGCAGGCAGACTCCCAACCACTGCACCACCAGGGAAGCCCATGTTCGTCTTTTAAGTGAAAAGTTAACATCCATTTTTTGGGTGTTAACTGATATTTAATCATATTCCTATCGCTATATTTTGGGTTTTTGTGTGCCCAAATAAATACGTTCTTATGTCTTCTGTTTTCTTTGTTGTATTTTGCATTAGCACATGTTTAGTTTCCTTTTCTGTTGACATTTTAGAATTTATTCATGTTATTGTTAGTCTATTATATTTTTAAATTGTGCCTTGATTTTGGTGCCAATATCAAGAACAAAACGGGATCTGTGGGATCCTTCTTCATCCCCAAATGAGACAATTATGGAAGCACATGTTGCCCTTCATCTTCCATATTTTGTTGAAACAATTTGTAGTGTTGGTTACAGATATTCTAATTTTTACATTATGACTATTCACTTTCAAGAACTTACTCATAACATTTACACTAAGCTTCACTACAAACAATTTGTAGTGTTGGTTACAGATATTCTAATTTTTACATTATGACTATTCACTTTCAAGAACTTACTCATAACATTTACACTAAGCTTCACAAGTATATTAACAATAACAACTATTTAGAATAAATAATAAATTTTACTGGGTTCATTTCTCACAATAGTTTTTTCATGATTACTCCTTTCTAGATGTATTCCAATTAGTTCTCCTTTTTTGAAATGTGAGGTCAACACAGTATTCTGTACCCCTGGGTATGTAGTTGTATTTTTAGGGGGGTGCTGTGCCGTGGCATGCGGGATCTTAGTTCCCCAACCAGGGATTGAACCCATGCCCCCTGTGGTGGAAGCACAGAGTCTTAACCACTGGACCTCCAGGGAAGTCCCTGTAGCTGTATATTTTTGATAAATCTCTACAGTGTTTGAACAATGTTTAAATGTGGATGTCTTTTGCCTGGCCATGCTCCGCAGTTCACCACAGTCTCCATTGCTCCCTTCTGCCTGCTTGATCTACCTGCCTGCACAGCAGTTTGTGTTTATAAATTCTCTTCTAGACCTTCCTAGAGTGCATATAATTTCAAAAATCCAAATGTTTAAAATATGATCCCAAGTTCTTATATTGAGTGACACTCTGTCTTTTCTTGCCTGGACTTAGGCTTTGGAAGACCGAGTATGGGAACTCCTGCAGGAAGCAGACAAGACGGCTCAAGAGAACAAGGATCAGAGCCAGGTCTATGATGCCATGGCCAAAACTCTGGGTGAAGCGTGGGCAGCCCTGGTCTCCATGCTTGAGAGAAGGAGGGAGCTTCTCAGGTTGACCTCTGAATTTTTTGAAAATGCCTTGGAGGTTTGTGTTTAAAAAAACTTTCCCCTTCTCCACATCAGAGCACTCATGAAAATGTTTTCTTTCTGCAAATAGACATTGTATTCAGTTCAAAAAATGGTAGAATAACCAAGATATATACATTTAATCTTTAATTTTCAAAAAATAAAATTGTTAATATTTTAAATGTAGGCCTTCAAACAAAAACTAAGTACAGTTAATTAAAATAGATAAATATTAAGTAAAAATGGGATCTTTTACCCATAAGTCATTTTGATATATTTCCCTCTTTAGATAATAGTAATACAATTACTAAATCAAATAATTACCCCTGATGATAGGATTACTAGGAAATGCTGGTCTAACGTGTTCTTGTTAACTGAAAGTTGGAAGATACAATTTCTTCTACTGCTTATGAAAAAGAAATTGCAGAATATTCCATAGAATGTTTGACTTGTAAGCATAGTATATGATAGAGTACTTTCCTAAGGCATATAGTTGAGTTTCCATAGTCTGAGCTTGTTAAAATATAAGGGAAGGAAAAAGTCCTGGGCCTAAGTTTTTTTGAGGAACCCAATTTCAAAATGTAAGATTCAAAGAACATTATCAAAAGAGGTGTTATATTTAGTGTAAGATACTAACTGGAAATTTCACTACATTCATTTTGATGTGAAAGCACTGCTTCATTATGATAAAGCACTAGGTTGAAAAATATGACATTTCCAAACTGAAAATTCAGGACTTAAATCCAAAATAATGAAGGAAAGAAGATTAGTAATAGAACATTAAAATTGAGGTAGATAATTTCATACATCATGAACTCGTTTAAAAGTTAAAAGGAGGAGCAAAAATCTTATTGTAACTCTCAAGGTTTGTTTTTCACAATTTGAACACTGAAGTCCAACTCACAGATCATCTCGGGGAAAAGTTCCACACACAGTTTTCTTCTCTGAAAAGAAATAAACCAAGCAAAATACACCTACAGGGGTCAAATTATAGATACATCTGATTCATTTCATCTTAGTAAGTGGGGTATAAGTATTAGTGCCCTTGAAATTCAGGTCATTTGAGCATAGGAAGTTATCTTTTTTTAAACATTAAGTCCAATATTTGTTTCTCACTGGGTAGGAGCATTAATACTAGCTGATTTTCTATATGATGAGAAATGACTTCCAGATATTACATGAAATAAAAGGAAGTGTAAGTCAACCTGTAATTCAACCCAGCACTCTGATTCCTCATGAAAAGATGAAGTTTCATATATTATCCTCCTTCCAATTTTGTGGACTACTTCATACTTAGCTGATGGAAAACTCCTACGTGATTTTCCCTGCCCCTTGTGTATGCCAAAGCAATTTTCATTAGTGATTCAAAAAAAAAGAATAAGGGTAAAATTAAGAATAGTGTCTTTGAAAAGTGTCCCCTTGTTGCCACTTCTATCCTGTACTACCTGCAGAAAGAAGAAAAGTAGGGAAAAGAAAATATCCCCGAGATAAAAGTTAATAGAACTTGAAGGAAGCTTTTTCTGAGTAAAGCATTGTTTATTTATTGGTTTGTTTTTTAAAAAGTGTCAAACCAGTTGAAATATAGATATAAGTTACACAGTGACTCCAAAACTTCTTGTAGTGATCTACAGGGAGAACCAAACTACCCACCAGGGTTTTGTTTTATTCTTTTTCTTTGAAGTTTCTCTTCAAAGAATGTCTTTAAAATCAACTATTAGAAATAGAATGAATTAGAGATGTAAACGATATGTAGATAGGATCCACTTACTGAACTATGTGCACGCAGGAGTTCTTTAGAAATACAAAATGACTTCTTATTGCGTGGTTGATAGTACAAGATGGCTTCAGGCTCACAGGCTTCTCAAACACTGTGCTTCAGTTTAGAAACAGTGTCCCCAAGTGACAGTGTTCATCTGCTGGTTCTAACAGGATGGTAGAAGCCTTCTCTGCATTTCAAAAGGGGACGTGCTCATCAGTTGCTCTCTCATCTTTTCATGCCATTTATAACTGAATTTTATATGGCTATTGTAATAATCAAAATGTAGTAAATCTTGTTAATCAAATAGTCACATAAAAATATTAAATATCACTAAATCCAAAGATGAGAGTTTGGATAAAACTTGAAAAAAGGTGACAGGCACTGTGATAGGCTTCTGTGTCTTTCTCACTGATACTTCACCTTTATGAGTTTATTCTACACCTGATCCAAAGGTGAATGTGTTGATTTAAATGCTCTTATAAATGATAATAATTTCCTTTGAACCACAGTGCTAAAGCAAACCAGTTATTTGTCCACTACTATGGATATACTGTACTAGCATAACCAAGTATATTTTTCCCTTTTCTGAAATTTGTATCTAAGGTTATTCCCCTGAGAATTTTGACATCACTTCAAGCATCTCCCTTTCATACTTCCTCTATGGAGAAACACAAAAAGAGAGACTGGTCATGTTCCTTACCACTTAGGGTGTCAAATTGCTCTTCCTTTTTTTTCTTGAAACAGAGGAGAAATTTTCTATTTTTCATTCTTGCTACATCTAATTTCATTTTTATTTCTATAAAAGTACATAAAATCATTGATAAAAATGCAAACAAAATTATAAGTTATAGATTTAAAAGCTAAAAGTTTACCACCCCTCACCTATCCCTAATCCTATTCATTCTCACAAAGGCAACCCTTTGCTATGTATCTTTTTGGACCACTTTCTGTACAAATATATGTATTTTTGCTTTGTATAAGTAATTACACATTACTTCTCCTCACTCGGGCTAAAATCAAGTGTAGAGATGGGATTAGACTATGTATTATTCTGAAACTTACCTTTTTTAGTTCTAGGTCTAATTATAGAGAAAAAAATGAACTATATTTCAACCTCAAGTGGATTCTTAAGTTAAATTTACTAATAATTATGTAGGTTACTGGCTAACCAAACTTTTGTTGGTTTCTTTTAACAAACTTTCTGGTTGTTCTTTGAGAAACTGCTTTAGAATGTTGACAGTGGCTGTATTTGTATTATGGGACACAATAATTTTAGTTTAAAATTTCAATACACATTAGAATAGTAAACAAATTGGTTTACTTCAGCACAGATAACATATTTCCAGGTATGAAAAGAATGCAAAGGAAAGAGAAGAAAGTTCTTATCCTAGTACTTTGTAAACTGACTACATGCAAACACAAAACCTCATACAAACACGTGAGCCAGCACATGCTCACACAAACACACAGCTCATCACACAAACACATACACAATCAGCTAGGCCATTAATTCATGAAAAATGTTTACAAATAACTAAAAGTGGCACAGTGTTTTTTAGTTTTTCATATGTCTTTCTCCTGCATTTCTGTTGTAGTTTGCCATTAAAATAGACCAAACGGAAGATTTCCTCCAGAACACTCAGGAGTTTGAGAGTGCCGAGTCCTTGAAATCACTCCTTCAGCTTCATGAACATCATACCAAAGGCAAGAACTATTTCTTCCTCATATAAGCTTTTAAAGCTGTTAATATGGGAATGCTCGTGCATGACAGTATATTTTTAATTTATCTGATTATGTATACCTCAACTTGTTCCAAGTAAGGTTAAATAAAGCCTTATTTCTGGTCATATTCTGCAAGAAAGAACTGGTTGTAAATGATTCTAAGGGGCGGTAGAGGAAGAGCCTCTGGGAGGTTCAGTTTTGCAGTCTGCTAGATCTTAGTTCCTGAGGAGGAGCCATTTCCACCTCGCTCATCCTTACATATCCTCAGCATCTAGCGAGGTCTCGGCACTTGGTGGATCCTCGTGAAATATTTCCTTTTTTTATACAGTTTTAATTAATTAATTAATTAATTTTATTTGTTTATTTTTTTGGCTGTGTTGGGTCTTTATTGCTGCACGCGGGCTTTCTCTAGTTGTGGCGAGCAGGGGCTACTCTTCGTTGCATTGCGCGGGCTTCTCATTGCGGTGGCTTCTCTTGTTGCAGAGCACGGGCTCTAGGCATGTGGGCTTCAGTAGTTGTGGCACGTGGGATCAGTAGCTGTGGCTCGTGGGCTCTAGAGCGCAGGCTCAGTAGTTGTGGTACATGGGCTTAGTTGCTCCGTGGCATGTGGGATCTTCCCAGACCAGGGTTCAAACCCATGTCCCTTGCATTGGCAGGCAGATTTTTAACCGCTGCGCCACCACGGAAGCCCCTCATGAAATATTTCTTGATTGAATAAATGGTTGAATTCAGTGACTGTTTCTTCTAAGGGTCAGGAAATGAAGGTCACCCTTTCAATAACAGCTCTGAATAAGGAAATTTTCCTTCACTATTGGACTTTAAAAAAAAAAGGATTAGTGAACTTTTTCCAGATAAAAATCTAATAAAACACTATATAAAATTATTTTCAACTCCCCCCAAAACAACTGTAAAGATTGTCTAGTTGTTAACCAACAATTTGTATGCTAGGCCTTTTCCACCAGCATTTGGGCTGGACCAGGGCTGTAGTAAGAAAGGCATTTGTAGAAGAACACCTGTTTACTGTAATCTTTTTCCGTGAAAGCAGATTAGATAAATAGATAGGAACAATACTTCTTTTCTTCCTAATGGGTTCTTCCAATTATTACTGAGTACAAGTGGATGGCTTCCTGAATTCATTTGTCTTAGTTCTAACTCATCTTCTAGCTTCACAAACCTGGTCGTGCTAGACAGGGACAAAAGTTGTTTTTAAAGCCACAGACAGATTGTGTTTATATCACCCTCCAAAGGACCCTAGATAGTAGATCATTATTTTTCTAAAACTCAAAGATTAAAGGACTCAATCTTTCCTGTGTAAATTTTTTGAGATCTGACTACATATATACCTATAATTTTAACAGATTACTGTTCTGTAGGACCTGTCACTAGCAGGGGTTATAAACAGCATCAAAAGTATCAGCATTATGGGGCTTCCCTGGTGGCGCAGTGGTTGAGAGTCCACCTGCCGATGCAGGGGACACAGGTTCGTGCCCCGGTCCGGGAAGATCCCACATGCCGCGGAGTGGCTGGGCCCGTGAGCCATGGCCGCTGAGCCTGCGCATCTGGAGCCTGTGCTCCGCAACGGGAGAGGCCACAACAGTGAGAGCCCCGCGTACAGCAAAAAGCCAAAAAAAAACCAAAAAGCAAAGTATCAGCATTAGAGCAACGGCCTGCCCATTTTTATACAGCGACAGCAATCTAGCTGTGCCCAAATTCCTCTTAGGAGACTGGAAAGTGACTTGAGTCCAGGCCACTGAGATGGGTTCTGTGGCCTCAATTCAATCTTCATGCCACCAACAAGATCATCACAAAACAATTTCACCTCCAGAAACCTGACAGTGACTGATGCTTCTGATGAAGAGGTTCAGTACTGAGGCAGTCAAATGAAAGCATTTTCCGGAGGGACTGGAGGGGGAGGTTGTGGAAGTAGGGACTTTTCCATAAATGTTTGGGGATGCAGCTAGAAGCAGGGAATGCTTAAATGCTGTTGTTAATGTTGGCTCCTTCAATTACTAGGATCTGTGACTCAGTGAGCCGGTTTTCATGGGGCACATGCTGCTTTATTTGGAGGGCTTAGGCTACAGGGCCCTGGCATCCAGCTGATGGTGGGACCAATGCCCTGCCTTTCAGGGGTGTCCACGGGGCCTCCTCTTAATCTAGAAAGATGGATAACAGTGCTAGCCAAAGACAGAAAGCATAGTTTATTTTTGTGATGACAAAATATTCTTCCATCCTGGTGGCATGTTTATCATGACGTTTTTGTGTCCCTCTGTGTGATACGTGAAGCACAGGGATTGCAGGAGACTCTAGTCAGGATATTTGGCTCCCAATTCATATGCCCAAGGGTAAAGGGTAGCTTCAAGGGCTTTGTTTTCATAATATGGGAGTTGGTGAAATTTATTAATCAACTAATTCAGTGGAATATGATTAAGATTACCTGATTTGAAATACATATTCAAGAACAAAACTCTGATTTTCAGTTAAGGATGTCATTTCTGTCTTGGTTCATTTAGGATGCTCTAACAAAATGCCACAGAGTAGGTGACTTGTCAACAACAGAATTTTATTCCTCCCCGTTCTGGAGGCTGGATGTCTGAGATCAGGGTGCAGTATGGTCCGGTGAGGGCCCTCTTCTGGGTTGCAGACTTCTCATTGTGTCCTCACATGGCAGAAGGGATTAGGGAGCTCTGTGAGGTCTCTTTTATAAGAACACTAATCCCATTCACGAGGACTTCATCCTCATGACCTAGTCACCTCCCAAAGGCCCCACCTCCTAATGTCATCACATTGAGCATTAGGATTTCAACATATGAATTTTAGGGGGACAGACATTCATATCACAGCAATATCTATTATCTTTAAATTTAAGGAAATAAATTATAGCTATAACTACAGCTAGCAATTATGATAAGTGAGATGTTGATCAGTGAGTAGCACAAAATGTGAATGTTAGGATAATGAAGGTTAATAACATGACTGGAAAAACTATAATCAAACTTATCCCTAATATTCATGGTATTTCAATTTATGTCAGAATCTATACTATTTTCTTCTTCAGCAATGCTAAGGCTATGTTGCATGTCAGAGACTTATCCTGTAGCATTTCAGAGATCAGAACCAGGATGAATGGGTTGAAGGTTTTACCCTCTGGAAAGTTACAGAATACGTTCATTCCCTCCACTATGCGACAATCCTTGAAATAGTTGAAGCCTAACGTGTCCTCTCTAGTCTTCTCTCCTTTGGGTGGAACATGCCTAGTTAGTTAAAGTGTTTCCCAGCAAACATAGTTTCCAGACTACTTATCAGACTGATTGCTTTCAATTCAACAACACACAATTAAACAGTATTTTCTGAACCCGTGCCAGGTGAGAAAACCAGAGTCAAGTGTGTTGAAAGAGTACATGCCCTTGTCCTCAGGAAGCCTACAATTTGATGGGGCATGTATACATTTATTGGTGAATTCTCTCTGTTCTTTCTATGGGTCCCTCTGTTACACCACCCGGCACACTGTGTAGTAATAATTTATTTCCCTGTTCTTCATCACCAGATTATGAGACTCTGGAGGACTGGGATTATTACATCTCTTAATCTCCAAGGTTTAGAATAACATCCAGCTCAAAGTATGTTTATTGAGTGTTATTTGTATATAATCCCAATTTAAGACTCAGTAGCAGATGCAAAATGAGCAATAAACAAGGTACTACAGGGACATTAAGGAGGAGAAAATTGGTTATAAACCCTGAAGAATCACAATTGCACCTTCCAGTTTTCCAATGGCCTTCTTTTTTTTTTTTTTTTTTTGTGGTACACGGGCCTCTCACTGTTGTGGCCTCTCCCGTTGCGGAGCACAGTCTCCGGATGTGCAGGCTCAGCGGCCATGGCCCACGGGACCAGCCGCTCCGCGGCATGTGGGATCTTCCTGGACCGGGGCACGAACCCATGTCCCCTGCATCAGCAGGCGGACTCTCAACCACTGCGCCACCAGGGAAGCCCCCAATGGCCTTTTTAAAATGAACATAGCGCCTAAGAAGCTTCCTCACAGGAATAATCATATTATTACTTCCTTTTTCTTAGATGTTCTATGTATATTTTAAATGCAGCTGAGATATAGGTACTTTGGGGTCTATTATACTATTTTCTCTATGTTTGTGTATATTTTAAAATACCCATTAATGAGTTTAAGAAATACCATCTCATTGAGTAATATTTGGAATATTTAAAAATGTATTTGGAAGAAATGTCACCCATGTTCCCAGTGTCAGAATGTGACCTTGATGCTTTTTAGAAAATAGTCATTTGGAAAGGTTAGCAAGCTATAAATTCACTTTGACTTGTGTATATCTCTCATTTATCCATCTTAAGTTAGTTATTTATACTTAATATTGATGACAAACTGTAAAGTTATTAATATAAAGTATACTTTAATATTTTTTTAGATATAATTACAATTAAAACAGTTAAACAACAAAAATTTATTGACTATCTACTAGCCTTACATCACAAGGTGTTATGTCATAAGCAGGGCTTGTATATAGAGAACAATACAATCATTAAAATAAATGCACTGTAGAGATTTTGTATTTCTTGAAGTTCATGATATATCTAGGTAGTTTACCCCTGAGGAAAAATACATCACTTTGTATGATCAACTGATGGAATAAATAGCTAGGAAAGCATAAACAGTGAAAAAAAAATGGTAAGATGTAAGAAGCTGACAGAGGAAACTTAGAGAACAATTGATCCACTTTAAGCACCACTGTAGTAACAGGTAACAGACTGACCATAGGCTGGGTGCATTTGTACATGTTAACTTGGGCTCAGGAGGCTGCATGCCTGGTGGTACCATGGTGGTGGTTATACCATTTTGGCAAAAGTTGAAACAGAAAACCAGAAAAAGATTGCAAATGGAAATTTTCGCTAATTATATGTATTTTGTGGGGACTAGAACAGGTTGGCCTGACCCATTGTCAGTCTGCAATACCCTGAGCATGGAAAGCTGTGCTTCCCTCTTTCATTTGAAAAGTCTGTTGTGAAAGAGCTAGTTAATGAAAGGAAGAAAAGAAGTACTACGTGGAAACCCCGCCACCTGCCCATACTTCCTGTGTGTGTGTGTGTGTGTGTGTGTGTGTGTGTGCATGCGTGCGTACACATGTGTGTGTGTGTGTATGTATGTAACTGTTCACAATATCATAACAAATTCTTGAATGTAAGGAAATATGTATACCTACATATGGAGAATCAATTATACTGATGATTACATTAAGACTCTACAAATCAAAACTCTTCAGTTTTATAGCCAAGGACTTCTATAACTTGTTTTCACCTCATTTTCAAGTTATTTCTTTCCCTTGCACGTAAGAATTTTTTCTAGACAGATAGGTTTTTTCTGCCTCTGTCCCTCTCATCTTGTTCATGTTTGTTTCCACTTCTCCTTTTAAGAGATTTACTTTAATTTGAATGCTCTCCCTGACTTTTCTTCTTCTGCTTGACTTATCCCATTCCCTGTCCTGCTTCCAAGAATATGGTTGTTTTTGTTGTTTGTTTTTTTGTATTTTTAATCCTCAATCAAATTGCCCAGTGCACCTAATCACACCTTTCTTACTCTGAGCAGATAGCACCATCTAGTACTTTATTGGACAGATCTAGGTCATATGGCATAAACGATTTGAAATTCTTTCCTTTTTATCTCAAAATATCTCTTTACAGCATCTTCCCTTATCTCAGTCTCTCTTCATCTCTCAAAAAAAGGTGTCAGTTTAAAGAGACAATCGACCCAAATACCACAGTCATTGCTGTGTTCTTTAGCTGTCAGATGCTAGAATGCTAAAGAGTGCCACAGCGCAGTGGGAAGAACACTGAGCTACTAACCAGAATGCATGGCTTTTAGCACTGATAAGTCCATTTCTAATAGTGTGACATACTTATATTTTCTGGGTGTTCTTCATAGTTCTCCCATCTAAAAATAAAAAGCAGTGTATTCAACCCTGCTGATAGTCTATCCTTTTTTTTTCTTCTAACAACAAATGTCTCAAAGATTGTCCTTTCCTGTTGATTTCACTTCATCACTGCCTTCCCACTTCTCAACCTGGAGACTTGGCTTCTGTTTCTATCACTTACCCGTCACAAAACCCCAAGTCTTCCCAACATCTCTTTTTTTATATCTCTGGCAGACTGCTGATCTCTAGCACCTATAGCTCTAATTCTTCCCCCTCTTTTAATACATTTGATTTCATTCTAGCATTATACAAAATTATCGAATACCTCCCCTGTGCCAGTCACTATGCTAGTGCTGAGGATACTGTCACCATCCCTGTCCTCATATGTGCATTGGAGCCTAGTGGCAAAGACAGATTTTAGTCAGCTAACCCAATGCATAAATGTAGAACTAGCTGTGATAACAGCTGTGAATGAGAGGAACATCCGGCTATGAGAACACTTAATAGGAGGATTTGGTCCAGTCTGGTTTGTCCTTTGAGGAATTGACAATTGACTAAGACCTGAAGTATGAGTAGAATAAAGGTGGAGAAGGAATGTGTTGAGGAGAATGGTATCCCTGGCAGAGAATGTAGTAAAAAGTTCTGGGGCAACAAGGAGTATACCATGTGTGAAGTATTTAAAGAAGATATGGATAGAGGTAAAGAGATTGAGACAATCTGAAAGGGAAAATAAGGACCAGACCCTGCCAGAACTGAAATCATGTTAAGGGGTCTGTCCTTAATTCTAAGACACTGGGAAGCCATTGGTGTGTGTGTGTGTGTGTGTGTGTGTGTGTGTGTGTGTGTGTGTGAGAGAGAGAGAGAGAGAGAGAGAGAGAGCGTGTTTAGAAATGATCTTTCTAATATATGGAGAATGGATGAAATGGATTGGAGAGGAGATGCAATTAAGAGGTGACTGCACAAATCCAGGAAACAGATGACGTTTTCTGGCTTGTGGGGAATGGGTAGTTTCCCAAGGGCTCTTCCAATGGAGCCCCAAGTGAGGTTGGGGACCCTCAAAGTGCTACTCTCAACTCCCCCATCTATACTCTCTCCCTTGGTAGTCCTTCAGTTTTCAGGCTTAAGCTCCCATTTCTACCAGATGTTGCCCACACCAATAATGCTGTCTACTCCAGAGAGCGCAAACCAGTGGCCCATTTGCCGATGTTTTGTTGATCCTTCAGTATTTTTTAATTTAAAAAATACCAATTACACAACAGTTAAAAATCAGAAGCTTTCACATAAAAATCCGTGTTTATAATTCTTTAAAAATTGGAAGCCCCATCAACACTGACCCTGTATTCCCTCATGTCCACAGTTGGTCAGCACTGGGTGACAGCAGATCCTGTGAGACTGGTCGTGTATTTTCCACTTTGTCATAGTCCCTGACGTCTGGGTACCTGAGCTTTTGTTTGGTTACTGCAGGCATTAGCCTTTAAACCTCAGATCTAGTCCAATCACCTCAAGATGTAGAGCGCTACAAGGAGAGTAGGCACCTTAACCAGCATATCACCACTAAAAACCAACTGAACCAGTGCCCAAATCTCACAGTCTTTCCACTCCCCTGTACTGATTTATGCCATCACTGAACTTCGGCATCCTACCATTTGGCAGTTAGTGCCATAGCAGTTAGGCCAAGGTATTTGACCAGTTGTATTAGAGGCATTTTATGTTTACACATTTGAATTCCTTATTTTTAATAGAAGGTTACATATATTTTAAATTATATGATGAATCCAAATATTACTATATAAAAACTTGCTCATATCACTATTCTTTTTTCTAATTTTCTTCTAGAACTCTTAGAACGATCTCTAGCCCTTTTAAACAAAAGTCAACAACTCACTGACTTCATAGAAAAAATCAAGTGTGATGGACCTATTGTGAATCCCGAGATGATTCAGGGAGCTCAAAACAGCTGCCTGAAGATTGACAGTCTTCTTGAACTTCTCCAAGACAGGAGACGGCAATTAGACAAGTACCTGAAGCAACAGCAGCAGGAATTGAGTCAGGTTCTGCAGATATGTCAGTGGGACCAACAAGAAAGTCAGGTAACACAAAGGGGCACTGATGGTGCCCTGACCTTGTCTAATGAAGTTTGCTTGTTATGTGGATGAGCCATTTCCTGGGGCAGCTTTTCAGTCATCATGGTCAAATCTTTTGGTCTTTGATTCAGACTACCAAGTTGTTTTCCCAAGCAAGTAATATAAAAACAAAGATTTTATTTCTTCTCATTATAATACTGATTTTTTAAATGGGAGAATACCCCCTAGCAGTTTTGAAAATGACTAGGTTCTACTGTTGGATTCTCTTTCGTGCTTCTGTCCAGGTCACTACCTTTAGTTACATTTCTTTGAAATTCTGAAAAGTTCATTGCAATTTTCTTGAATGTGGGGGAGGCATGATGCTGCTAATGCCAGTGAAAAAGTCTGTCAGCCCGAAATAGAGATAATGTTCTTAGAAGAGTAGCCTGGCACCAATGAAGAAATATGACCTTGGCCTATGTCTGGATGCTCAGTGGTTAGAGGGCTTTGGGGTGGGAGGTTGATGAGTTTGCAGGCTTGTTAGAGCTCATTACTCAGACTGCAGGCCCAGCTCTGGTCAGTTGTCAATGTGCTTGCTGTGCGTTCCTTGTGTCCCGATCACTTGAGAGTAAGCGTGGATAGAACTCTCTTTGCAAACCCCCAACTCAAATAGGTAGGATATTTATGGCTATATTTATAACTGCCCCAAGCCCATGCTTTAATCTGTACAGATTAACTGGAGGGAATTTCAGAGAGAAATGATGTGGAAGGACATCTCCTGGTCTGGATGCATAGGAAAGGGGTCCCTTCATATATTTTATATTATTGCTCTGATCCGAACTGGAGAGATAGACATACAGCTGGTAGCAAATATGAGTCCAGGAGAAACTGGTTCTTTCAAGCTGGAAAAATGAGGATTTAAATGATTAACCTTTCAACTTATACTTATTGAGTACCTACTGTGTACCCAGATCCTATTATAAGTACTAGGGATACGTAACACACAAGATAAAGTCCTTTTCCTCCAGGAATTTTCCTTCTAGTGCATTTTCTCATCCTCAGCTCTATTGATAGCCAGTGCTAGGTAACTCCTTTGGGGAGGCTGTCCTGGGCACTCTAGGGTGTTGAGCAACATTCAGGGCCTCTACCCACCACATGCCAGTAGAACATACTCTAGTTGTGACAACCAAAAAAGGTCTCCAGACATTGCTGACTGTCCCCTGGGGGGCAAATTACCCCCAGATGTGAACCACTGTTTTAGTGTGATGAGAAAGGCCTATGATAAACAAATGAACAATGACAAGTGCCGTAAAGAAGATCAACTAGGGCAGTGAATTTTGATTGTGTTGGTCTACTTTTAATCAGAGAAGGAATCAGAGAAGGCCACTCTGAGGAGGTGACATAGAGCAGACACCCAAATGCAGACACCTCCAGACATACAGTCGGCTTGCATTTTGTCATCTCCTCCTTTAAGACACTATATACTTTCCAACCCCCCTCCACCTTCAGCCCTTTTGTCTTGACTGCTATCATTCACTATCCTGCTTCTTCTGTGCTTTGCCTGCCAAGCCATAGCGCCTCCCCAATTTAGTTCTTCCCCCACCCCACCTTCATATGCTCATTACCCAGAATGCTATTATCCAATGCAATAGTCTTTAACTGATGATTCTGACATAACAAAGGAGAACTAATGCTCAGGACAAGAATAAACTTAAAGTTGTTCATTAGACAACTGTTTCCAAAGTTCCTTGTCCTCCATATCATATGGCTCTCTCTCCCTCTCTTTCTTTCTCTCTCTTTGTCCTTTTCTCTCTCCCCTAATCCTGACCTGACACCATGTTCCCAGAGCTGCTGTCCCCTTAAAAAGAACCTTCCTCTTATTTCTTTCTATTGAATTCATAACCCCCAACCCCTGCCTCTAGTGCTTCCAAGAATACACTAAAAACTCCTCTTACATTATCATACAGAGTAGTTTATCCCTTTTAAACCACGACCTCTCTTATTCAGAGACATTCTATCTGCAAAGAGGCTTCCCAAACACAGGACAATTTCCCAAGATTGAAAAAGCAGCTACAGTAAGTTTTATTTATTTATTTTTAAGGTAGTAATTTTGCCATTCTGCTTCAAGACTGTGGCAATACTCATCCACTTATCCTCTGCAGTAAAAAAAAAAAAAATCACATGAAGATTCAAAATGAACTATCTAATCCAATCATATACTTGAGGGAGATCTAGATACCTTGCCAACCCTAGAATCAGAAAGATGATTTGATAATAACTAAAGTAAGGTATTACAGAAGGTTTTTGACTTGGTGAGTTTTCTAACTTATGGGGTCTCATGTTTTGGTGAAAGTGGGTGCGCTTTTTTAAAATAGAATTTATTTTTTAGAGCAGTTTTAGATTCACAGAGAAATTGAGTGGAAAGTACATGGTACCCTCTGTTCCCACACGTGCACAGCCTCCCCCATTATCAGCATCCCCCATCAGAGTGGGACATTTGTTACAATTGATAAACCTGCATTGACACATCATTATCACCTCAAATCCATAGTTTACACTAGGGTTCACTCTTGGTGCAGTACATTCTATAGGTTTGAAAGAATGTGTAATGACATGTATCCACCATTGCAGTGTACAGAATAATTCTACTGCCCTACGTATCCTCTGTTCTCCTTTTCATCCCTCCCTGCCTAATTCTTGGCAACAACTGATCTTTTTACTGTTTCCATAGTTTTGCCTTTTCCAGAATGTCATATAACTGAAATTGTACAGTATGTAACCTTTTCAGATTGTCTTCTTTTGCTTATTAATATGCATTTAAGATTCCTCCATGTTTTTTCATGGCTTGATAACCGTTTCTTTTTAGTGCTGAATAATATTCCATTGTCTGGATGGACCACAGTTTATTTATCCAGTCACCTACTGAAAGACGTCTTGGTTACTTCCAAGTTTTGGCAATTATGAATAAAGCTGTTATGAGCATCCATGTGCAAGTTTTTGTGTGGACATAAATTTTTAATTCATTTGGGTAAATACCAAGGAACACAGTTGCTGGATGGTATATGCTAAGAGTATATTTATAAGAAACAGCCAAATGGCCTTCCAAAGTGGCTGTACCACTTTTAAAAGAGAGTTTCTGTTGCTCCACATCCTTGTCAGCACTTGGTGTTATCAGTGTCTTGGACTTTGGCCACTCTGATAGGTGCATTGTGGTACCTCATTGTTATTTTAATAAGTCTCATCTTTAAATTGGAAATAATAACACTTAATTCACAGAGTTGTTCTAAGGATTAAATGAAATAACATGTGTAAAACATGTAGTACAACGCCTACCATTTTAAAAGATGCTTAATAAATATTAGTTTCCTTGTCCTCCCTCTGCTTGGTTAAACCTTACATCTTACGAATTCTTTCTCATTTGGTTCCTATTCTTTCCCCTGAGTTTAGCATTACTGTTGTTATACGTGTCTAAGTTTCTTAATACTGTTTAGTTTTTGGAGGCTGCCATAGGTATAGTAAGGCTTTAAGATGCACAGTTGTGGTTAAAAGAACCAGGCTTTCACTTAGACTCTACTCCTAATAGTCTAGAACCAAAATCAATTTAGTAATAATCTTAAGGATAAATATTATTTTAAATAAAATTGGTCAATTTCAGAAATATACAAACAGCTTGTATTGCTCAATATCAAAAAAACAAACAACTCCATCAAAAAATGGGCAGAAGATCTAAATAGACATTTCTCCAAAGAAGACATACAGATGGCCAACAGGCACATGAAAAGATGCTCAGCATCGTTAATTATTAGAGAAATGCAAATCAAGACTACAAATGAGGTATCACCTCATACCGGTCAGAACGGCCATCATCAAAAAGTCTATAAATAATAAATACTGGAGAGGGTGTGGAAAAAAGGAACCCTCCTACACTGTTGCTAAGAATGTAAATTGGTGCAGCCACTATGGAGAACAGTGTAGAGGTTCCTTAAAAAACTAAAAACAGAGATACCATATCATCCAGCAATCCCATTCCTGGGCATATATCGGGAGAAAACTATGATTCAAAAAGATACATGCACCCCAGTGTTCATTGCAGCACTATTTACAGTAGCCAAGACATGGAAGCAATCTAAATGTCCATCGACAGATGAATGGATAAAGAAGACGTGGTACGTATGCATAATGGAATATTACTCAGCCTTAAAAAGAATGAAATAATGCCATTTGCAGCAACGTGGATGGACCTAGAGATTATTATGCTAAGTGAAGTAAGTCAGACAGAGAAAGACAAATATCATATGGTATCACTTATATGTGGAATCTAAAAAAATGATGCGAATGAACTTATTTACAAAACAGAAATAGACTCACAGACAGAAAACAAACTTACAGTTACCAAAAGGGAAAGGTGGGGGAGGAGGGGTAAATTAGGAGTTTGGTATTAAAATATACACACTACTGCGCTTCCCTGGTGGCGCAGTGGTTGAGAGTCCGTCTGCCGATGCAGGGGACATGGGTTCGTGCCCCGGTCCGGGAAGATCCCGCATGCCGTGGAGTGGCTGGGCCTGTGAGCCATGGCTGCTGAGCCTGCACGTCCGGAGCCTGTGCTGCGCAACGGGAGAGGCCACAACAGTGAGAGGCCCGCGTACCGCAAAAAATAAATAAATAAATAAAATAAAATAAAATATACACACTACTAATAAAATAGATAAACAAGGACCTACTGTATAGAACAGGGAACTATACTCAATATCTTATAATAACCTGTAATGGAAAAGAATCTAAAAAAGAATATATATATATATAACTGAATCACTTGGCTGTACATCTGAAACTAACACAGCATTATAAATCAAATATATTTCAATAAAAATTTTTAAAAGATCATGAGACCAAATAAATAAATAAATGTTAAAAATTGGTCAATAAATAAGTCATTTCCTTAAATATAAAATTTAAGGCTCTTAATTTTAAAACGTCCCATGTTACACTTTCTTTTGCTAATACCAGTGACAGCAGCTCGAGTAAATAATCACTGTCACTGTTGTTTCTGTGTGCTTGTAAGAGCACAGATCCTGGGGCCAGATTGTTTGCTGGGTTCAAATCCTGACTGCACCATTTGCCAGCTGAGTAACTGAGCAATTATTTAACCTCCCTGAGGTTGTTTTCTGTAAAATGTGATGTAATAGTACCTACACCATAGTGTTAGAATCATCAAATGAGTTATTATATGTCAAGTGCTTAGAACTGTACCTGGCACATGAAAACTGCTATATTAGTATTAACATTTTTTATCATCATGTCTGAAAAGAACAGTGAAGGCCCAACCCATTACATACCCCCCCAGTCCTACCCTTCTTTGCTCACATAAAGACTCGCATTAAAGGCTAATTTCATTATTTATTTTGCATTCACAAGGTGTGATCAAATAAAAGCCACTTTTATAATCTTAGCCATACTGTTCAATGGGCACTTAATTAATGATTTAAAACAAGAATATAGTTGTATTATTTTCTGCTTGTGACTTAATAATGTTCACTTATTAATGAGTTAAAACTGTAGATGAGATTACTATCCATACAGATAATTGCGATTAGCCTTTGACATGCTGCCACCTTTTAGACCTTTATCCAAGCATGATCGTAGTCACAGGCACACACACATTTATTAAAGAAAAAACAAAACAAGCAAACAAAAACTAATGGAATTAACCTATGCATACTATCTTATTACCTAATATCAAATTGAACACGTCATAGACATAGTCTTATGTCAGAAGTACCATAGATAATTTTCATGTAGTATGTCACTATTTGAATATAGCACAATTTAAATAATATCTTACTGATGAAGAAGTAGAGTCTCTTCAGTTTCTCAATATTAGAAACAATAATTAATGTTTACTGTGTTGGTAATTATGTGAGCAAGGAAATATTTTTAAATCCAGATAGGTACAAGCGTAATTAACTTACCTAAGTTTTCAAGTTTTTCCTGAATGTTCTATTTTAAAGTTTTGTTGATGATGCAATGGGGAAGAATAGCAGCAGGGACACCAAATTGAGTGTAACTCTGTTAATAATTTGAGTTCTATGATTATCATGTTCCCGGAAGATCTACCTGATAAGCCTAGAACATTGTGGAACCACAGAGGCACATGCTTCATTGGAGGGTAAAGATATTTTTGTCAGTTCTGTACTGCTTTTTAAGGGAACATAGAAGCTGTCAAACCTTCCATTAATAAAATATCAGCTTTGTCAATCATTTTAACCATGTAAAAATAAGGAAAATTAAACGGAGAATTAGAGCAAAGATTGCTAATGAATAATAATGTGGATGTCTGAATATCTAATGCATCTTCTCATAAGAGCCATTTAAAAGATGCATTTAGTGCTTCTCTGTTTCTAAATGCTTATAGCCTAATGCTTTTGAACTATAGTAGTTTAGCTAATTCTCCTTTGGAAAAGAAATTAGGTGACCAGAATGATGGCGACTTAAGATTTACATCAGTTGCAGAAAAAAAGGCAAATGAAGACCACATAGTTTTCTATCTTAATTGGGATGTGATAGCCTGAAAAACATAATCATAGCATGTCCTCTCTTTATCATTGTTTTCAGATGTAAAAAAGTGCACTTGTTTTACATTTAAAGATGAGCAGCTGACCTTTTTTCCCAGCTCTAGCCTCGTCTTATTTTGCAGATAATCTGCTTCATTAGTGAAAATCAGAAGCAGCTTGGAGTATTTCGTGCATAATTAATTATCTTGGCAAGAAGATTTATGAATGTAATTTTTCTCAATTGCTCCAGTCAGGAATAAGTGAAACAAACAAATAAATTAAAACTAGGTTATTCATGGTCTCTTTTTACAAGACAGTATCAAGGACATCTAGGAGAATTAAATAAGACATAAAGGCAGATAATATTTTTACTGCCCAAATCACATATGCTTATAAGATACCCATCTTTGTGGGAGGAAAAATGGGTAATAGAATTCACATTTGGAAGTGTTTATAATTTGAGTACCATGTATATCATAATCATGTAACCATATGTAATCATATTCTTTGTTAATAGGTAATTTAAATGATATCAGTGATGACACGTATAAGCACAGCCTCAGGGCACCAGTCTTGTACCTGCTGGGCAACTGTAAAACTCTGTGTGTGTGTGTGTGTGTGTGTGTGTGCTCACAGATGTGTGCACACACATGTATATTCTCCTTTGTATGATGCTACCCTCTAACTAGGATTTAGAGCTTGAATGGTTGACCAGCTTAAATTAATATGAGGTAACAAAAGTGCCTAGCTTAGTGGCTACAACATAGCAAAGTTTTATCTTTCTTTGAATTTAGCTTTAATTTTTTAATTGAAGTATAGTTAATTTACAATGTTCTGTTCATTTCAAGTGTACAGCAAAGGTATTCACATATATATGTGTGTATGTCTATCTCTCTCTATATATATATATATATTCTTTTTCAGCTTCTTTTCCATTATAGGTTATTACAAGATACTGAGTATAGTTCCCTGTGCTATACAGTAGGTCCTTGTTTACCCGTTTTATATATAGTAGTGTGTATATGTTAATCCCAAACCCCTAATTTATCTTCCCCCCGCTTCCCGTGAATATAGCTTTTTAACATTGGGTGGCATAAGACTTAAATAAGGGTTGAATTATCTTATTATTGGATACTGGTATCTGATAGTTCAATCCAGTAACAGATATACATGACTTTCCAACCACTCATAGATTAAAATTTATCACAGAATTTCATTTTAGCACATAGGCTGCCTCTAGAATTCACTCTAAGTTATGCCAGGGTAAATACAAAATATCTTAAAGTGTTTGTAGGAGAAATGTGATTTTGAAAGCAATAGAACCCCCTCCTAATTAGAATGCTTGCTACTACCATTACTTTCAATGACACTGCATGTCAAAGGTAGTAACAGAGGACTCTGGTATAGATGGTGTGGATATCAATCCCAACTTTTATATTTACTTGCTTTATGACTTTGGGCAAGTTACTCAGCCTCTGTGCCCCAGTTTCCTTTTCTGTAAAATGGGAATAATAATAGTGTCTATTTATAAATTTGTTATAAAAATAAACAAGATTATATATGTAAATATTCTTAGAGCATGGCTTGGCATATGGTAAGTGCTCAATAAATGTTCACCATATCACTACATCTTTCGATGGTTAGTTTCTGAGCTTTACTGGATAATCACCAGCACATTAAAATCCTACATATTACCCAGATCCCATACCAATTCTCTAAATCACTAGATAATCTTAGCTTTCTAAAATTATGTGGAGGGGGAATAAATGCCATTTCATGGCTTGGTATCCAGCCTACTTTATTCAAAAGGTCAACTTTATTTGTAAGATTAAGTTAAAAATCAATTTTCCTCTCCCTTTCTCCACGCTTTAGCTATTTCTTTAGCTCATTTATACCTATTGTAATTGATTACATTTTCATTAAGCTTAGTTTTTCACTTCAGTATACCATTCAGTTGGACTGATGGCTTCACAACATTTTAATTGGGCACAGTTACTTAAGTTGGTAAGAGGGTTGGGGGACACACACTGTGACTAAATTACCTTCTCAGCAGTGATAAGACTGATGACAAAGCTGTTTGAGTGTGTGCTACCTGGAAAAGGCTCTTCACTGCTCCGATTGTATGCACCTTCCATTGTGTGACAAAGTTAGCAGCTGCTACTTGAGCTGTCTGCTAAGCCCCAGGGCTGCCTGTGTATCTTTCCACCATCCTGAGCTCTTTTTCTTCCCTGCCTCTGGTGCTGGAAATGGTTGGCTTTCCTTTTCTCAACACCACTGCCACCCCATACTGGGCAGGGAGTGGGACTCATTCTCTCCTCTGCCCTCATTTTCATGGTTCCCAAAGACAAGCAAAGAGGCCCAATTAATTTTAATGCTTTTTGTAGGGCAACTCAAAAGCAAACAAACTAAATGGCACACTTTAAAAGGATTAAAACATCCTGTAAAATGTAACAGTTATTTATCCTGTCAATATGATAGTTTCCGGCTCTCATTCTTTCTGACAACTAGGTGTTTAGGCCAAAGCTTCAGTATGAACTCCCTTAGGCTGCATGACCTAGGATCTGGGATGATAATATGAAAATGTCAGACTTTGGTCTCACTCCCAAGTAGCCCTGTATGTTCCTCTCTCTCCCTCTCTCTTTCTCTCTATCACACACGCACACACACACAGTGAATGGCTCCAGATCATTTAGGGTGGAACCCTAAGTTATACTGGGAAAACCATGCCTTAGGTATCTTAGGCAGAGATGCACATCAACAGGACACTCGGCTGGGTCTCTGTTTCCTTCTTGAAAAAAAGACTTCCTTCCACTGCTGGTAAGATTCTTACCAATGACTCAGAGTTAATGCTAGAAATAGAATTTAGGTCCAGAGACTACTACTGTATTGATTTTATTCATTGGACTAAATAGTTTCGACTGTTTAAGTAGTTGGAGGTTAAGAAGCTGCCTAAAGACAAACAAGAGTTGAGGGCAATCTTGGGAAGGGAAGAAGCCCTTAGTGCCATTTTTCTTGAAATATAGATGTGAGAAGAGAAATGATATATTAAGACAAGTCAAAATAATCAGAAGACAAATATGTTAGCACAAGTAGAATAATTAAATACATAAAATTATGGTTGCAGACAGGGAGCTAGATTATCTGTGAAGCTGTTAAAGTAACAAAAATTTTGCCTCAAGACAAACAACATATTTTAGCTTTCCTACTGCACATCAGTAGAGAATACTGGGATCTGATCATTTGTTGAGGAGATACTAATACCTTCCAGTTGACTTCAGTAAGTCATGGAGGGCTTTCAAGTTCCACAAAAGAAGATTGTGAGCTTTGTCCTCCTAGAGTCTCTGAGATGAAGTCCAAATAATAACAAGCCAATAATTAGATCAGTCCCAGAATACATCCCAAGCCATGTTTTTGGCAGGAATTCTTTTTCTTTCTCTGCTCCCAGGCCCTCAAGTACAATCATCAGAGACACGTTTCCATGCCTCTTCTCCTAATATGCGTTATCACCTAATGGAGCTAATGGTTATTTGAAGTCTGGTTATTGCCTACTTAAATACAGAGCACATTTGACCAGGTTTCCTAATACAAAATAATGACAACTGGTTTCCCTACTGTAAAAAGTAAAAAGAAAAAGAACAAAATCTTACAGGAGCTGAAATAGTTGTTATAATACTAACATGCCTTCAAAATCAAAGTAGACATTAGAACTGTCACCTGAGGCTATCAACTATAATTGAAAATACCTTTGTATATGTGTGCATCTTTGATAATTGGAAAAGAGACTATCAAAACATCTTGAGTTAAAGAAGATACATAACTGATGTCTTTTTCCTCCTTTATCAGTTTTTTGTCTCTAATAGTAACTGTTTATTCGTCAAAAACTGTTCTGGGGCTTCCCTGGTGGCGCAGTGGTTGAGAGTCCACCTGCCGATGCAGAGGACACAGGTTCGTGCCCCGGTCCGGGAAGATCCCACATGCCGCGGAGCGGCTGGGCCCGTGAGCCACGGCAGCTGAGCCTGCGCGTCCGGAGCCTGTGCTCCGCAACGGGAGAGGCCACAACAGTGAGAGGCCCGCGTACCGCAAAAAAAAACAAAACCAAAAAAAACTGTTCTGCACATGGAAAAGAAAATGAAAGTGATTTGGAGAGATTTTCATCTTCCCTTAAGCATTTCTGTTAAGATGTTTGAATTACTTATTGCTAGTTCACCTCCCCCAGCATAGTTTTAAACAAAGATCAAAAAATAAGATCTGATCTTGGATTGTAGAACAAATTGCAGAAAAAGAGACCGTGATGGTTTATGGCAGTGTGATGCCTAGCTTTGGGCTGCAGCAAAAGTTCACCTTCTTGCCACCTGAGTTGTTTATCCTTGATTGTCAGAAAGCATTCTTCTATTGCTTGTGTCCCCCATGTTTTAGTCCTGTCTTTGGCACGTGCTGTTTGGGAACTGGAATTCTCAGTTTGTCCTTGCTGTCACCTCTGCCCGCAGCCGGCCTCTTCCTCTAAGGCACTCCTTCTGGCAGACCTGGCCCACATGTCCGTTCTCCTCTCTAACGCAGTATGTCCACTGAGCCTCCACGATTATTCACAGGGCTTACTTCCATGTTAGAATTAGATTCTGTAACTATAGTGTTGCGTTTTAGTTTTATCTTAAGAACATAGTCTAATAAGAAACATTCCTCTTTCCTGGAATCCTTTTGTTCTACAGATGGATATGATGAGAAGAAAAATCACTAGACAGGGAAGCATGAATTCTGACTATGGCATTTCTGCCTTGACCTGTAGGACTTTCCTCTTGTTGGTTGTGTGACCTTAGATGAATTGCTTACCAGGACTGGGGCTCAGTTTCCTTATCTGTTGAAAAAGCAACTGCCTCCACCATAGGAGGTATAAGGGTTGGGTGAGGTAACCTGAGACCTGCCGATAGTACCTGACACCGCTCTGGGAAGGGCCTATTCACTTCTCTCACTTTCCTCATTCTTATCTCCCAGTAGGGGTCAGGTGAGACTGGATCATTCAACAAGAAAAAACTAGCCTTTTCTTGCCCAAAGCTGATAAGATCAGTAGTGCTTTCTTCCCACCTTCCCACTCTTTCTGGTATCAGTACATTCCTGCCTCAACTTTCCTTAATGCATCTTCAGTACCCCGCACCTACAAAAAATGCTTACGTCTCATCTAGTCAAATGAAAAAGTTGGAAAGAACCCCTCTGTTACCTCTGCTTTCCTTGAAGCTGTCAACCAATCCCCCCTTTCCTTATCCAATAAGCTTCTTTGAAAGAGTCATTAGCTCTACTTCCTCACCACCACTCAGTGGTCTATTCATGTTTACCAACCATAATCTCATCCCACCACTGTCTTGACTCTGCTATTTTAAATTACCCTTAATTAATACTCAGTCCTTAGATCTACATTGAACAAATAAGGATATTCTGAATATCCTTGAATTACAGAATCATCCAATAAAATATAAAATACAAGCCATAAATGTGATTTTAAATTTCTAGTAGCCACATTAAAAAAGTGAAAAAAAATTTAAAGAGAAAAAAGTCACGTAAAAAAAGAAAAGCAGTAATATATTTTGTTTAAGCCAACATATCTAAAATAGTATTTCAACGTTTAATCAGTATTAACTATCAACAAGATATTTTCATTCTTTTTTATACTAAGTCTATGAAATCAGCTATTTTATAGTTAGAACACATCTCAATTTGGATTTGTTACATTCCAAGTACTCAGTAGCCATTTGTGGTTAGTAGCTACAGTATAGGAAAAAGCAGATCTACACCATTTGACTGAGTCTTCCTGGCATCTCTCTTTAACTCCCAAGGCAGCTCTTGGTTTTCATTGAACACCCCTGATTGCTCCTTCTTTGCGTCTTTGTTGATTTCCTTTCCCTTTCTCTCTGGCTCCCTTCAACCTCTAGTAAGTGTTTCCCCTCCAATCTCCACCTCCTCTCCGCAAAAACAGATCTACCCCACTCCTTCTCTACCTTAGTTCTACCTCCTCTGAGTACTGAGTACTTAGAATGTCATGTCAGACAGGTGGGATGGCCACAAACATATCACTTAGATCAATCTGAAAGGTAGGAACTGCAAAGAGAAAGTAAAAATATTCTTGTTTTCCCTTTTAATCCATCATTGCCCAGAACCAATTTCCGGGCCATACTCTGAATGCTTTGTGTTCTTCCTTTCTTTCCACATGCCCCCAACCCTTGGCTCATGTTTTTATCCTTTTGCAGGGACCATGTTCTATAGAATAGAATGTCCTGATGCATCATTTACTGTACTTATCACTGAGGCTTTCGAACAGCAGCTGATATAATTTAAACGCTTATAAAAAGTGCTCTTGGAATATCTGTGCAGCTGTCTGCAGTAGCTACTCACGGGATTCAATGACTGATTTACATTATGGTTGACATGCTGTCGGTTATATAAGGTGTCTTGCTTTGACATCAGATGGACTCTGAGAGTCTATTCTGCGTGCATCTCCCAGCACACAAAGTAAATCTGATCTAAGAGGCTGCTCATGTATGTGACTGCCTCATGATGAGATGTAACACCCTGACGATGAACCATTTTCTTCTGAGTGTCATGCCAACCTGTTCTTATGTTTCTTCCCAGGATGCATTTGGTAGTAAAAATGTGTAGATCTAGAGAGTCAGTATGCTTTATCAGGCAGGTGTGTGATCAGGATATGTGGAATACCACCAAAGATCTTACATTCTCTTACAGGTAATATTTAGTATTGCCATGCCTGAGGGAATAGTATCCTTTTGGGGGGAGCTGAAACAGTATTTGCCAAATCTAGGGGATGAGGTCAGTAAATACCTTTAAAAAATCAAAACATCTTGCTCCTTCCCAGCTTTCATCACTGCTGGCATATGTTAGATAACAAGCCTTGACTCACAGAATTTAATAAGATTATCTGAGGGTTCAGACTTCTCACCTGTTTTTAGAGATTAGTGAACACCTGTTTGTATCCATGTTTTCTTCACTCAGATTCTATATTAACTTTCCCTATTAAAGCATTCTTGAGATTTTTGAGTTCCTACCACGTTAGCTAAAAATAAAGCTCACTCCCAGTACTTAATAAAATAAAGGATCTCTGAAAGTTAGTTATCTTCAGGATCCATTTTTCTTTGATGAAACCCTTAAATCATTCCTCTAGTTGTGTTTTTATATGGGCCTACTGCCTCTTTTGTGAGAAATTTTAATAAAAATTTAATAAATTAATGTACAAATTTTATAGCTCTTGATAAAATACTCTCTGGGGGTTCTGATATGCACATAATACATATCATTTAGTTCTAATTGGGATACCAGAAAGACAAACCATCCTCAAATAATTGTAAACAAATAAACACCGTACTTGAGATATGGGGACCGGCTAATATGTGTATTGTGCACAGATCACCAAATGTTCTGAAGAGAATGAGGCGTACTTCACATGAAAACTGCTACAGGGTCACCGTTATTCTTTTCTTTGCACTGACAGTAGCCTAAAATGCTGGTCCACAAAGATTTCCAATTAGCAGAAAGCTGGAGAAACCCCGTTGCTGCCTATTTTACTGCCTGTTCCATGCTGGAAAATGCTAAGTGTTGGTATAGACATTTGATCTCATAATCAGCTTTGTGATATCAGCCCTGTAATGGTAAAGGAGTGTATTATTCTCCGTAAACCCTAATGACTTCAGTGTAGTGTGTGTAGTGTGTGTGTGTGTGTGTGTGTGTGTGTGTGTGTGTTTGTGGTGTATGTTTATTTTTTAACATTTATCCATTAAGTTTGCCATCTTTTTTAAAATAAATTTATTTATCTTATTTTATTTATTTTTGGCTGCGTTGGGTCTTAGTTGCTGCGCGCGGGCTTCCTCTAGTTGTGAGCGGGGACTACTCTTCTTTGTGGTGCGCGGGCTTCTCATTACGGTGGCTTCTCTTGTTGTGGAGCACAGGCTCTAGTCGCACAGGGTTCAGTAGTTGTGGCACGTGGGCTCAGTAGTTGTGTCACGTGGGCTCAGTAGTTGTGGCTCGCGGGCTCTAGAGCGCAGGCTGAGTAGTTGTGGTGCACAGGCTTAGTCGCTCCACGACATGTGGGATATTCCCAGACTAGGGCTCAAACCCATGTGCCTTGCATTGGCAGGTGGGTTCTTAACCACTGCACCTCCAGGGAAGCCCTGTGATGTATGTTTGCTGTGTGGAGCTTCAGGACTAACGTAGCTTTCTCTTTGGCCACCTGCTTCACATGTCTCTCCATGTTATAAGAATTCAGAGAAATCCTGAGGCTGTGACAGACAAGACAAGCTAGGCTGGAGAAAGACCTAGTGCATATCCTGGGCAGTGCCACCACTTTGAGTGGGCTGCCGGGATTCATTTTTCAGATGTGAAGTAATTTCCCCTGATGACCACAGACTTTAAGTTACCCAAGGATGGTAGCAGGGCACAGTGGAAAGAGCATGGACTTTGGAGTAATGTGGGTGTGGGGACAGATCCTGGCTCTGCCACTTACCGTATGGCCCTGGATAAGCTGCTTAACCTCTCCTCATCTCTACAGTGTCGATATCATACTTGTTATAGAGTTGTTGAGAGAAAAAGAGATGATGCCGGAAAATCAACTAGCAAACTGTTTAGCATGTAGTGGTGTTCTTACGAATCAGTAGCTATGATGTGATCATGAGAATAATGCTGTATAAGATTTGAGAGTAAAACTCCAACTCTCTTTTCTTTAATTGGGATAAGGAATCTGCATCCAGGGGCCACATGTTATCAGTCTCACGTCAACTTACATCATCATTTTTAAAAGCACAGCTTCTTTCAAGTCTTTTGTTATTTGTTGTTTTAACACTGTGTAAGGCACGTATTGTAAATCAAGTGAGTTATGCCCTGAGACATTTATAATGTCAATGGAATTTTAATAACTTCTCCATGTCATTTTCTGAATACAGATTTTCAGCAATTGCAACAAAATAAGTATTTTTGCATTGTCTTTTTTTTTTTTTTTTTTTTGCGGTACGCCGGCCTCTCACTGCTGTGGCCTCTCCCGTTGCGGAGCACAGGCTCCGGACGCGCAGGCTCAGTGGCCATGGCTCATGGGCCCGGCTGGTCCGTGGCATGTGGGATCTTCCCGGACCGGGGCACGAACCCGTGTCCCCTGCATCGGCAGGCGGAATCTCAACCACTTCGCCACCAGGGAAGCCCTGCATTGTCTTTTAATAGTAGAAACATAATTCTACATATGCTATTTAATATCTTCATGTGAGTCTATGTAACTACACTCAGATTCTTAATCTTATATTCTAAAAGAATGCATGGTTTATAGGGGAATATAAATTTGGGAAATTATATTCCCAAAATTTGGGAATCTATTTTGGTTCTTCTTTGCTAGGGGATTTTTAATTATTTTCTTCATGCTATGTAATCCAATGAAATGATATATTGTTCTCATGATTTTAGGGTATTATTTTGTTTTTTCTCTTAAGCATGTAGAGATTGAAATAAAGAAAAAAAACCCTGATTATATTAACTTAACACATGAGTTTATATAAAAAGAAATTGAAGTAGCTTAAGTTTTGAAAGCTTAAGGAAGGATTTCTGGATTTTTACTCATTTATTCTAATCATTTGAAATTTGATCTGTCTGTGTTGCTTCTTACCTAGGTTACTTGTTGGTTTCAGAAAACCATAAGAGATTTACAGGAACAAAGTCTAGGTTCATCACTTTCAGACAATGAGGAACTAATTCGTAAGCATGAGGAACTGATAATAAAAGCAAAGGTAAGAGACACATTAAAAGAATAATTGAAAACTGCATGGACTTCTCTTGAATACACTTCTGTAGGTAATTTAGTGGAGTACTAAAAAACTCTCTTTGTATAGTTTGCTTGCTGTTCCCATTTATATTTCCCTAGTTCCTTAACTTGCTTCACATTCCTTAGTTTTGCAAAAAGTAATAACTACCAGCCAGGCAACAACTTGTAGGTGTGTGGATGTGCAAAATGGAACCATAAAATGCTGAGAGCCGGGGGAGCAAAGCAGACACACAGCAGTGCTCCTCTCGCCATTGTGTCTTGTTATTTGGAAATTGACTCATTTGTACATGTGGGGTCTATAAATATTTTCCAAAGTTCCTTACAGGTGCTCCATTTTTATCTGCAGAAAAATGAAAGTCCAGTTGTAGTAGATTGAGTGGGAACAGTGAATACTTTAACCAATTTCAAGATTTAGAGAACTTTCTGTTGTTAATATCTTGGGTGGTTGATAGTTGTACGTACAGCTAGGTCATGAAGCTCGGGAAAACAGTGGGCCAACACTAACAGACAACGGTTGAACATAAGGAATACAAAGCAAATAAATATTTACATGTTTGGGAAGATGGGATTTGTAGTGGTGGGGGAAGGGGAGGCAGCAGGTTGCGTTTATCTAGACCGAAATCTCCTCATAGGGATCATGATGTTTTCATTTGCTGGTTTTTGCTTCTCTTTGAACACTACAGGATACATAGGTACTCAAAGTGTATGGTTTGAATATTTGCCTGACTGATAAAGATTCGGTTACAAGAGACTATTATGGCTGATGATTTTTTAAATTCTTTAAAATTTTTCAGCATTTGGTTTATCTGTTTGAGAAATTAGTTTTTTTTCATTGAAGTCATATAGCATTTTATTCTGTGCGTGTGATACTCAAGTTTTATCAGTGAAAAGTCTATAAAAATTCCTAAATGCTAAGCACAAGAGATGACCTGAATTGCATAGGATGGTTGCTTCCTTAAAACATATAAATAAAAATGGTATATTCACATAACTTGGACGTACTTTGGGGTTATATTTACTGTAACTGTGGATTTATTATGGTTTCTCACAGCCCTGAGGACAGTTTGGAGTAGAATATTTGTTAATGTATAACCGCAGTCTAGCTTATATCATAGTTTACAGTTTACCTTTGTAGCTCTGATGATGTGTATAAATAGAAAAACATAGATATTCTTTCCATCATTATTCCTATGTTGTTGTACACCTAAGTGGTTTAAGAAATAAATTTTTAATAATACATATTTTATTATTAAAGTACATCATAGAAAATTTCATAACTATAAGAAAAATAAAAGTGAATTCTTCAACCCAAAGATAATCATTATTAAGATAACCGGTATTAGTATTTCTGTGCACTCCCTTTTAGTCTTTCCATACACAACCCTAGAAACATAGCATTAGAGTCATGCTTTATTTCATTTACAACTTTATCATAAATATTTTCCTATGTAAACTAATATCCTTTAACTGCAGCATATTTCATTATATGGATAAATGTATATAGCAGAGTTACACATTTTGGTTATACGTATAAGCTAAGCCATATGAATACCCAAGCAAATATTGTTTGAAAAGGGTATGAATTCCTGATAAACACCATTATATTTCAGACAAGATGACTACTTCCTTTCAGGGTCCTGAGCCACTCAGGAGCCAGTTACAGATCTCATACAGAAGCTGTGTATTGCCCCATGTACTCAGTAAGTAGTTTTGGGGCCAAATTGGTTTTGGAAACTGAGGCAGAGAAGCCTATTTTCCTATAGCATCCTTGCAAATAAATTTATTTTCTAAAAAAAAAAATTGTATGTTTGCTTTGTTGGGAGTTCATGTTTTATTACTTCCCACGAAGCATTCTGTAGGATATAAGATTTTCCTTCAACTATGGGCTGGCCTTTGGAACCCCTAATCGCAATAGCATCTTTAGAGATTATCAAATATTGAATATCTATTTAGAGATGAAAGTTCAAACATAACTTATTGATGAAAAGGTTTTTTAAGATAATTGTCATCAATTTGGGACACTAGATAGTCCAATGTCAAGATAACTGGTTATTCAAGGCAGCAGGGGTCCCTGAGTCACATGGGTTGAAAGAGACCCCATCAGTATAAATGCAGAAGAGGGAGTGACATTCTGTTCTGGGGTGATCCAGGCTGGCTTTCTAGAAGGGTGGGGTTTGAGCAGATGGATGGAGTATGAGTGGTTGGTTAGGCAAGGGTGATCATTCCTAAATAAGGTAGAATAAGAGAAAACAATGATCAGACCAATTTGTCTGTGATGAGAGTTAAAGGTCCTAGCAATGTTCAACCCAGAGACAAGAGACCAACGGGAGTTGTCTCAGAGGTCATACTTATCCACAGCCATTCCCTAGAGAAGAAATGATAACAGTGCATGGTCATTACAGGGAAGTAAACTTTGCAGGTTGGAAAATAGAAGAGAATTCTGAGGCCACAGAAGGTGGGCCTAAGTGACCTTAAAACTCCCTTTAAGTTTCAGTCTCATAAAAGAGACAGGATTTAGATTATAATAACTGTTATGCTTGTTAAATTTAAAGCAATGTGAGTGTGAAAAACACCTTTTCACAGATGGCTGAAATGATAGGACTAGATTGGGAAAATAGCAACATTTCTTAAATGTGGAGATAGTATCTTACTCATCTTGGTATTCCCAGCACCTAGGACAGTGCCTGGTATTAAAAAAAGGCTGTTTGATTCATGTCTGTTTTTTAAATCCTCTTTCCAGAAGGAAGAAACATTCTTTTAGTGTCTTTCTGTGACTCTCTAGTGACTTTAGATAGTGATTTAGCCTCCTTTTGCCTAGCTAGCCATCCATTATCTTTATTTATTTATTTTTAAATGTTTGGTCCTCAGTATAGAGTTACACAAACTCTTTAATTCATCCTAGATCTCCGGGTCAGCTATTCTCTTGGCTTATTTTATTACTTCCCCCTTCATTCTCTATCTTCCTCACATCCCCATTCTCACAGGCACCTACTCTAATGGGTTCAATATGTGTCTTTAGACATATTCCCATTCTTAAAATATATATGGAGTTACATGTTTTCAATTTACATAGATGGTATGAAGGCATAGGTTTCATTGTGTTTCTTCCCACAACACTGGTTGCATCTAGTAGCTGTTTGTGATCTTAAGTAGTCGTTTGTGATCTTCACTATGGTAATTCCTAGATGCCGCATAACTTTGGAAAGTCCTATTACGTAGATATTGATGTCCTACTTCTATCCTTCATAATGTTAACAGCCTCCCATTTCTTTATCCCTTATAATACCTGGGCTTCTAGTCCACTGACTCTTCTATTTAGCCCTTCTGGTGAGTTCCTCACTTCAGCTATTACGTTTTTCATACCCCATTCCTCACACTGATTCTTCCTCATAACTTTTTTCCTGCTTCATCTGTCTAACGCCCCTCGTTATATCCTAAGGTGTGCTTTATTCATATATTAAATTGTTGGTCTGTCCAGTGCATTAATTCTGATTTAGGTATTTCGGTGTGTTGCTTGTGCTCATCAGATGTTATTTTTCCCTGTGAGTTAATATTCCCTTGGATACCAGCAACTTCACTTGGTAAGGCATGGGAGGTGTGAAAGCCAGTTCTCTAACTTGTCCTTTTCTGGGTGAATTGGGGTCAAGGTACGGGGAGATGCCCCTGAGTGCTTCTGTTGTTAGAATTAGGGCTCCACCATTTCTAGTTTGCCCCTCTACCCCAGATACACACAAAGGAGGGGGACCCCTTGGAGAACCTCCCACTGATTGGAGTCTGGACCCTGTTTTGTTCCAAGACCCATTTCCCATACTCTTCCCAGCTCACTTGATGGAGAGTTGAAGAGGGCGCACTGAGAAACAGGTCAGGTTGCTTCCCTCTCATATATTAGCTGTCCACCTGGTCAGATTCCAGTGCTATCCTAATGTTGTTTCTCTCCTCTGGCTGGTACTGGGTTGGGGCTCCTATTTTCTTTCCTGAAAAGATACATTGACAAACAGTGACCAGGCAGATGGGGAAAGAAAGCAACACACCCAGAAAGTTATCCCCTAGCATATCTCCTGTCTAAGACATCGACCTTATTCTGCTCCAGAAAGTCATGTGGCCCTGACACTGAGAGCTAACCACCTGTTGTCTCCTCAAGGAAGGTTCTCTTATCTATAAACTTTACCATCACTTTGTTGGCCCTTGCAGGAAGGACAAGCTGCATAATTTGTGAGACCCAGTTTAAAATGGAAATATGGAGGCCTTTCTTTAAAAGGTATTGAGATTTCAATACAGCAACAGCAGAACCTTAAACCAAGCATGGGGACTTCTAAACAAATGTCGCTGTGATGATACAGATCACTTGCCCATGATGCTGGTCCTATTTACAATGTTAGGATTTTTGAAAGGACCTAGAAACCTTGCTTCAAACATTTTCCTTCACCATCTTTACTAACCTCTTCCTACCTGGATTAGCAAGTTTTCTAAAAATAAAGATTGCAATACTATCTCAGGTTATATCTACATAAGAAAAAACAGGTTTGAATTCCTGCTGTCGCTCACTTTGCAATCTTGGGTACACTTGACCTCTCTCAGCCTCACCTTCCTGACCTGTAAAGAGGAGTCATGAATAATTCAATTAGAAAATATTTGTGAAGGTGCCCACATTTTAGTAGTGCGTCCAAAAATGTTTCCTTTCCCATCCATGGTGTAAACATTCAAATAGTTTTTGTCTGTGGTTTTTCAACAATATCATTCCTTGTTCCTGGAGGAGGAATCCAATTTTAGATCTCCTTAAACAGGAAGCAGCATATTACACTTTTTTTTTTTTTTTTTTGAGTATGGGTATGAGGAGAGGAAGGGGGATTGTTTCTTTCAAAGAAGTTTTAAAGTAGAAATAAGGCCTCAAGCTGGGGATTCATTAGTGAGACACATATAAATAATCTGGTAACATAGAGAAGGTAAGCTAAGTCCAATGGTAGCAAGCTGTTCTGTATTGCTTGTTAGTCTACAGTAAATTATTGCTAAATAATCTTTGAAAATTCCTCTCTCATTTCTTACTGGAATGCATTCAAATAAATATGGCAACTTTTATATCTCTTAATAATTGTGATACCTTATTCAGAATGTGTTGAAAGAACTGAACTAAAAGATTTTTTAATACAGCCTTTAAGTATGAGTAATTTTGTATTAAATTATACTTTCTTCACTGAATATGAAAAAATATTTTCCTCTTACATACGTAACAGTTAAAGAAATAACAGACATGGATGATTATAAGCGACCCTTCGGTTAAGAATCTTAAATACTCTTAGATTTTATCCTGTATCAATTTGATGCTCCAAGGCTTGAATTCAAAGTCTGCAGTTCAGGGCTTCCCTGGTGGTGCAGTGGTTGAGAGTCCGCCTGCCGATGCAGGGGACACGGGTTCGTGCCCCGGTCCAGGAGGATCCCACATGCCGCATAGCGGCTGGGCCCATGAGCCGTGGCCGCTGGGCCTGCGCGTCCGGAGCCTGTGCTCCGCAACGGGAGAGGCCACAACAGTGAGAGGCCTGCGTACGGCAAAAAAAAAAAAAAAAAAAAAAAAGTTTGGAGTTCAGAGTTGTTGTAGGGTATATTAAAATATGTTAACAAACGCTTCCTTATTATCTCCTTTGAGGAGACATAATCATTCCTTCTTCTGCACATCAGAAATAATGTCTATCGAAGAACTGCCTTCAGGAGTCAACCTTTACTTCTGTTGGGAGGAAAACTTTTCCTCTTCCAATTTGGTTCCAGTGATTGGGGCCCTGCAAATTAACTGACAATAGACAGGTTAACAGGAGTAACGACAAGGTTTATTTTCACACAGTATACGTGGGCAGTCCCAGTAATGGACGACTCATGGACTAGCCCAAAGTAAAGTCTTACAAAGATCAATTCAACAAAAGAAAAGTTTTTAGGGCTTCAGTGGGAGAGTATGGAAGGTTTTATTGGGCTTCTTGATGATAAAGGAATGAGCAGTCTGTCTTCTTCCTGGCTGGAGGTTTCCCAGTGGGAAGGTATATGGCAGTTGAATTTATACTTCCTGATGCCAAGTATCAATCTTCTTTAAATCAGGAAACTCCCCGGGAAGAGGTCAATGGCAACTGTATTTTCAGGAGGCTCCACTTAAGTGTAGGTCGTATTTCTTTCTGTGGCTGCTAATTGTTTAGCTGTTTTCAGTTTAAAGTAATTTTCATACCACCATGGTGGACTATAAATCCCCACACTTCTGTAGTGTCAACTCTTGCTTCAGTTCAGGCCCTTTACAGTTGGTACACACAAGACTCGCACAGGGGCTTTGACAAAAATACTGACATCTGGATCTCATGCCCAGAGCTTTTATGTAGTTTGTTTGGGGAATCGGGATTAAAAAAAATTCACTGCCAATCTTAACATATTGATATTTTCATCAAAATGGCATCCAGATTTCCTGTTCCTTCTAAAAAATGGAAGACCTGGCATTGTCAGACTCATCTTTCCCTATAGACATTGCAGCTCTTGGCTGGAGCCTAGCAATAGCTATTTCCTTGAGAAAAGGCATGTGTACTTCGGTTTGCCACAGTCCCCACCGTTCCTCATTACCTCCTCTTCCACCTTTGCTTCACTCATTTACATTACGTGCCTGTCCCCTGTAAGCATTTGGGTTTGAGACCTGATGATCAGTGAGGTGCAATTTAAGTGGAGTAGTAGCTTAAACTGATTTGCATTTTAGAAGATTACCTTGGAAAAAATGTGAATGATAAGAATGGGAAGAAGTGATATTGAAGACAGAATAATCTTTTAGAAAACTGCTGAAGTTTGAATGAGAGTAACTTTAGATGGGGCATGATATCTTTTGAGATGGAGGTTATTAATGCCCATTTAAAAGGCTTAAAGGCGACATAAAGACTTATTCAAGTTGTGGCTCCCAGACAGCAGTATCTGGAAGTCATTAGAAGTGCAGAATCTCAGACTCCACCCACCAAACCTATTGGGTCAGAATCTGCATTTTAACAAATTTCTCTCAGAAGATTTGTATGGACACAAAAGTTTAAGAGACACTGACTTAGAGGATTTTCCCATATATTTCATTTATGTCCATATTCTCCTTAATTTTCATAGATGGCTATATATTTTTTGTAAACTCCTTGATTAACAAATAATCTTTGAAGTTCTGCCAGAGAAACAAACTGAAAATAGTGTAAAGAAACATCATCTTCAATGTTTTACTATAGCAGAGTTCACATTCCTCAGCTTCAAGATTAAAATAATCTTCCGTGATTCATCATCTAATCCGATTTTCCAAGTCATTGAAAATATTTTCCAGTTGTTGCTGAGTGATTTCATAAATTGGATTTGTGACCTTAGCCTTAGGTTCCTTTAAATAATATTATTTGGAGATCTTACAAAAATACCAATGCTTAGGTCCCAAGCAAACTTTATTCAGAGGAAAAAGTCAAGTTTAAAGTTACAAAATATTTATAACTATGAGATAAGGAAGTAGAAGAGTCTCTTGCAAGCTTATTTGAATAATTTAAATGCATAATTATCATCAACAGAACCACTACAGGAATGTGGCTCTTTAAAAATGTGTTTATTGTTTGATTTTTCTGATTACATAATACATTCTCATTTTGGAAAAATTAGAAAATACGTAAAACTAAAGAAAATTAAAATCACCCATAGTGCATGGGTGTATATGAAAATGAGAAGGAAATATAAAACATACAAAAAATTGAGTATTCCAAACCTGTGTGTGTATGTATACACTGTATGTGTGTGTTTATGTACAAAGTTGTGTATGTGTTGTTTTGCAGTGTAATTTTTCCAATTAGCATTATGTCATAAGCATTTCTCTATTCAAATGCATATTTTAAATATGTTTTCTTAATGATTACATGTTATTAAACTGTGTAGATATATCATACATTATTTGAGGCAGCAATACATAGTATCTCAGAATATGGCAGTGGAATGAATGGTACACTCCCAGCGCCTAGAGTTAAATCCTAGCATCTCTGCTTACTTCTGATGTACGCTTGGGCAAATTTCTTGTATATCTGAGCCTATGTTCCCCGTTTTGTGAAAGAAGGTAATAATTGTACCTAATTCATGCAGTCATTATGAGGATTAGTTGTATTCTCATGCAATACACAATTAGCACAATGCCTCATACAAGCACAACATAATAGAGACTTTTTTTTAATGATGGTAAAATAAACATAACATAAAATCTAACTTTAGTGACATTTAGTAAATTCACAATGTTGTAGTTCCAGAACATTTCCATGACCCTAAAAAGGGACGCCATACCCATTAAACAGTCAATTTATTCCTCTCTCTCTCTGCCTCTGACAATCATTAATCAACTTTCCATGGATTTACTTATTCTGGATATGTCATAAATGGAATCATATGACTGGCCTTTTGTGTGTGATTTCTTTCAGTTAGCATGTTTTCAAGGTTCATCCACGTTGTAGCCTATATTGGTACATTATTGCTTTTTACTGCTGCATGATATTCCACTGTATAAATATACATTTTGTTTATCCACCCATCAGTTGATGGCCATTTGGGTTGGTCCCACCTTTTGGCCATTGTGAATAACGCTGCTATGAACATTCACAAAGAAGTTTTTGTTTGAATACCTGCATTAAGTTCTTTTGAGTATATCCCTAGGAGTGAAATTGCTGGGTCATATGATACTTCTACATTTAATTTAATGAGGAGTCACTATACTGTTTTTCACAGTAGCTGCACCATTTTGTGCTCCCACCAGCAATGTACAATGCTTTCAATTTCTCCACATCCTCGCTAAAACTTACTTTTTGTGTTTGTTCTTATATTAAAAAAAATTTTTTTTTCTAGCCATCCTAGTGTGTGTGTAAAGTACTATCAGTTGTAGTATTTTATTTGCATTTCCATAATAGCTAATAACTTGTGATGTTAAAGATCTTTTCATGGCCATTTGAATATAGTTTTTGAAGAAATGTCTATTCAGCCCCTTTGCCTGTAGTGTCCTTTGATGAACACAAGTTTTTAATTTTGATGAAGTCCAATTTATTTATTTTAAATTTTCTTGTTTTTGCTTTTGATGTCAAAGCTATGAAACCATTGCTAAATCCAAGGTCATGAAGATTTATTCCTGTGGTTCTTCTAAGAATTTTGTGGCTTTAGCTCTTACATTTAGGTTTTGCTCCATTTTTTTTTTAATTAACTTTTTTTTAAATCAATTTTATTTATTTATTTATGGCTGTGTTAGGTCTTCATTGCTGTATGCGGGCTTTCTCTAGTTGCGGCGAGCGGGGGCCACTCTTCATTGCAGTGCGTGGGCTTCTCATTGCGATGGCTTCTCTTGTTGTGGAGCACGGGCTCTAGGCGCACAGGCTTCAGTAGTTGCGGCATGTGGGCTCAGCAGTTGTGGCTCATAGTTCTAGAGCACAGGCTCAGTAGTTGTGGTGCACAGGCCTAGTTGCTCCATGGCATGTGGGATCTTCCTGGACCAGGGCTCGAACCCATGTCCCCTGCATTGGCAGGCGGATTCTTAACCACTGCACCACCAGGGAAGCCCTGCTCCATTTTGAGTCAATTTTTTTGTATGGTATGAAGTAAGGGTCATTCTTCACATATGGGTATCTGGTTACCCTAGCACAATTTGTTGAAGAGACTATTCTTTCCCCATTAAATGGTCTTGGCACCCTTATTGAGACTTATTGATCACAGATGTATAGGTTTATTTCTGAACTCTCACTTCTATTCCATTGATCTATATGTCCGTCCTTATGCCAGTATCACACTGTTTTGATTACTGTAGTTTTTGTAGTAAGTTTTAAAATCAGAAACTGTGAGCTCTCTAACTTTGTTCTTTTCCAAGATTGTTTTGGCTATTCAGGATTCCCTTGCAGTTCAGAACGTTAGGATCAGCTTTGCCATTTCTTTAAAAAAAGGCCATTGAGTTCTGATAGGAACTGCACTGTATTTGTAGATGACTTTGGGAGTATTGCCTTCTTAACAATATTAGGTTTCCCGATCCATGATCACAGGATGTCTTTCCAGTTATTTAGGTCTTCTTTATTTTTTTCAACAATGTTTTATAATTTTCAGTGTATGGGTCTTGAACCCCCTTGGTTAAATTTATTCTAAAGTATTTTATTCTTTTTGGTGCTATTGTAAACGAAATTGTTTTTTCTTAATTTCCTTTTCAGATTATTCATTTCTAGTCTATAGAGGCACAACTGACTTTTGTGCATCGATCTTGTGTCCTGAAACTCTGCTGAATTAATTTATTAGCTCTAATAGTTTTTTAAGGATTCCCTATGTATAAGATCATACCATCTGCAAATTTCCCCTTCCATAATCATTTTTCTCTTATTCATCTATCTGATTGTAAAAAGCCATTCTTTCAGTGTATTGTAGACCGGATCTTCTTAAACTATAGTGTACTCATGAATTACCCGGGGACCTTAAAATGCAGATTCTGATTCACCAGGTCTGGGGTGGGGCTTGAGTATCTGCATTTCTAACAAACTCCAATGTAACATTGATACTGTTGGTCTCTGGATCACCCTTTGGGTAGCAAAGGTTATGGAGGAAAGAACTGCAGAAGAATGAAAGAGAGTTTAAATGATGGAGTTGAAATATTGGGTCATTGTAAGAACTTGGAAGGTTTAAGTCTAAATAAATCTTTGAGTCTCTTAAGGTGTAGACATGATTGTCTGAGCTTAGAACTTGATTTATTTTTGTTGCTTGTATTTATTACTCAGGTAATTGAAAATCAAAAGACAAGTGTTTAAATTGTTCAGTTGTTCCTTTCTTTTTGAAATAGAAATATTTCCACAGGAATAGCACTTACATGAACTATTTAGTACAAAAGGAGCTACTTGTAGGTCTCTTGGGTAGTTCAGGAAGTGTGTAGCAATATCTAGAGTTTGTATAATTATAGTTCCCAGGTTGTCCAAATATTTTCAAAGTATTTCACAATCATTGTTGAGTGATTTTCTTTTCATTTCAGTATGTATTAACCTGTATAAAGAAGCTGACTATTCTGATATTTGAACTTCCATTACATCCCCAAATTCCTTCACTGAAGGTATGCGAAAAAATGGCAAAACCACTTTAAAACATATTGCTTCAGTAAATCAGCTCACAGCATCTCTAAGGAAAATCTACAAAATGAAGCAGAGTTTGTTACTTTTATAATGTTTCATCCAATTTAAAAAATAAAATGAGGTCTGAATCTGAAATGTCTCAAGGCAGAAATTAACTGAGTCTCTAAACAGTAGAGACATCTGCATTAGTGCATTTCAAATCCTCTGTCTTCATTTTAACAAATAATTTGTTTTACTTGTCTGATTTTTTAATGAACTTCCCAATTAAAAGCAGATGTCATTTTTCACAGAACATAAATTATAAACAATTTTATTACTAGCAGGCAAAACATGTCTAAATAGTATTGAATTTGCCTGCAAGCATTGGGAAGAATCTATAAAATGATGGGATTTCTCACTTGGTAACCCTACTTCCGCCTTAACTTATGGGTTAATTTAAAGCTTAGTGAACCATATGCTTTCATTTCCAAGAGAAATTTAACTGAGAGAGTCTCTCAGAATGTTTATGCTCATCTAAGAAGGGGATGAGTTCAGAAAATCTACCTGCTGTCACCTGCTTATGAAACCTTCACCAGCTCGTTAAGTTTAAATGCTTAGAAAAATTTTTCTTTTTAGTTATGACTTTTATAAAAATTCTTCATATATATTCTTTCCTTTTCTTTTTCCTCCTACTCCTCTTCCTTTTCCTGCTTCTCCTCCTTCTTGTCATTTGTCAGCCCTTAAATAAAAATTCCCACAAAGCATGGCTTCTTGTAGTTGCTATCACAACTCAAGGTAATATTACTATGATAATAATAATAGTGAAGTTGAGTCTTTGAGGTGGACACCTAAAAAGACATTTTCTTATGTCTTAATCCAGTCACACCTTAAATCCCTACAACCTTCCTGTGCTACTCTTTAGCGTCCACTTGGTGGCATTCAGTGCAGTGGCCTTAGATTTCTGTGACATTCATTACTCCAAAGGCCTTTACTTCAGTTTCCCACTCCTGTGGCCACACTTGTGTCCATGGTATCACCCAAAAGTGCTCTCATTTCCACCCCCCTTTCCTTTCACCTTTTCCTGGTTTCCCTCCTTGTACGATTCAGCATGGACCAAGGCTATTTGTGAGTAAACTCAATCACCCATTGTCTCTGTTTCTTCCTAATTCTCAAAGAAGATGAAACAATTAGCACACTTTTTCTGATTAGATCTATTTAAAAAGCAAATGATCTATTATCAATTAGCCTTACAAATTCTTTTCTTTATCAGCCATTAATTCCCTATTTTGTCCCCATAACAACCAGTACAAAACTTTCAGGCTCTTTTAAAATTCTCAACCAGGCTTTAACGTAACTTCACAGTCACTTAGTCATTCAAAGCGAAATCACTTGACTCTTTTCTTCTCTGTCCTTTTTTGTCTCTTTTTCACTTTTCTTCTCCCAGTGTGTTTCCCATTCCCCTCTGTTCCAAATTTAAGCTTTCATCCATTCTTCTAAGTCCTACCTTTTCCATCTCTTCATTTTGTATCTCTCTTCATTATTTTTTTAATAAATTTATTTAGTTAGTTATGTATTTATTTATTTCTGGCTGCATTGGGTCTTCGTTGCTGCACGCGGGCTTTCTCTAGTTGTGGTGAGCGGGGGCTACTTTTCGTTGTGGTGCACGGGCTTCTCATTGCGGTGGCTTCTCTTGTGGAACATGGGCTCTAGGTGCGTGGGCTTCAGTAGTTGTGGCACGCGGGCTCAGTAGTTGTGGCTCACGGGCTCTAGAGCACAGGCTCAGTAGTTGTAGCACACGGACTTAGCTGCTCTGCAGCATGTGGGATCTTCCCGGACCAGGGATCAAACCCGTGTCCCCTGCATTGGCAGGCGATTCTTAACCACTGCGCCACCAGGGAAGCCCCTCTGTCTTCATTCTTAATACCTCATTTAGTCTCTCATAAAATAGAAAACATAAACATTGCTTCTCAACCCTTAAAACACTATTCTACCTTTTTCATGACTAACAGGCTGATTTGTGTCTACCAACATTTATATGTTAAAGTCCTAACCCCCAGTGTCTCAGAATGTGATCTTATTTGGAAATAGTGTTATTGCAGATGTAATTAGTTAAGATGGGGTCATCAGAGTGTACCCTAATTCAGTATGACTTATAAAAAGGAGAAATTTGAACACAGAGGCAGACACCCATAGAGGGAAGATGATATGAAGAGACGAAGGGAGAAGACAGCCATCTACACGGCCAAGAGAGGTGCTTGGAACAGGTTATATCCTCACAGCCCCAAGAAGGAACCAACACTGTTGATACCTTGATTTTAGACTTCTAAAATCTAAATCAGAGGACTGTGAGAGGATAAATTTCTCTTGTTCAGGCCACTGACTTTGTTGTACAGATGTCCCTCAGTATCCTTGGGGCATTGGTTCTTCCAAGACCCACACAGATACCAGAATCTGTGGATGCTCAAGTCTCATAGTCAGCCTTCCATATCCATGGTTTCCCCATCCACAGAGTCAACCAACCACAAATCATAAACATAGTAGTATATGTATTAAAAAAAAAACCTGTGTTTAAGTTGACCCTTGCAGTTCAAACCCATGTTGTTCAAGGGTCAACTGTACTTTGTTACAAGAACCCTAGGAAATGAATACAACTACTTCATTTTCTGCCTCCCTGGCCTCCCCACCCACTAATCCTTTACCTGCATTAGGAGAAGCTGCTCTTTCTCAAGTAACAGATGACTTGAAGCTTGGCCTCTGAGACACCACCTTCTCTGGTTCTCCCATCTGTCTGATGGTTCCTGGCTCCTTCTAAATCTCTTTCAATGTCATCTCTTCCTCCAGTCTCCCTTTACATGAAATGCTTAACCTTTGGCTCTTTTCTCTTCTCATTTCATACTTTGCTCATGTGGAGTTATCCAATCCCACAGTGATAATATAGGTTTTATCTTAATGATTTCTAGACCTAAAGATCTCCCTCTTGTCAACTCCAGTCTTCTTTTTAGAAGTTCCTGTGGAAGATTGACTTATAGATTTCTTACCAGCACTTTAACTCAACTAAAATTATTCTCTCCTCTAAACCTTCCCCCATTTTTCTTTCTTGGCTAAAGAAATTGCAGCCCTTCAGTCACCCAGATTAGAGACCTCAAAGTCACATTATTCTTCCTCTCCCCTCACTTCAGATCATCTCTCAAATTTAGTCAATTCTTACCTCTGTCTCCTTCTTGCCTTCTCATCCCAGGCCTACTACTTTAGTTTCTCAGAATCTTTCACTAGGTCCACTACAATTACATTGTGTAGTACTATGAATCTGAGCCTACAAATTATAATATTTGTATGAAATATTGCTGGCTTGTTTAAAAAACTGCTTTTTAGTCAACTTAAGGCTGATTCTGAGCTCCCACCATATGACTGGCGACACATTCAATCTGTCATTGTTGGAGCCCCTTTCCAGGGTTCTGTGAATGTGCCTGGGTCCATATAGCACCACAGCACTGGGGAAGCCACTGTGGTCATCAATTCACTTGGCTTCCCTCTGAGGCAATCATTGTCTCAGCCTGTATGGAGGCCACAGTTTCAGTGGCTCTGCTGCTTCTGTGCCTGTTTGAGGTGCCAGGCCTGTCTGACTTCCAGTCTCCCTGGAGGGAATACACAGCCGTCCCCAGGGAAGCCGTGCGTGTCTTCATGGCACTGCCCTGAGAGGACCCTGCATCTCCTCCACACGCCTCACCTCACATCCAGGCTTCTCTCCGGCACCAGCCAGATCTCCCTGTCTTCGTATGGCCCTCACCTTTATCTCCTTGTCATTTACCACATCTCTCATAATGTCTTTATTGGACTTAGTCTTTTTACAAAAGGCAGGAGGGAAAATGACTTGCAGATAAGTTCTGCTTTTGGTCTTAATATAAACTTCACTAAGGCAAGAGGGGCATAGAAAATAATTGACTTTCTTCTTGAAACAGGGCAGATAGGACAATATAGGAAGAACACAATAAATTATCCTGCCACACGCCTAACTGGCATCTGGGCCTCCTGTCTTTCTGTTTTGCAGTTAATCATTTATGACGTCATCAAAGTTACCTTTGGACAAGCTGAGACTAGGCCAGTTTTTTCTCAAGTATCTCCTAAAATGCCCTTTGGATACAAAATAAAATACAGACTCTTGTGACTTTTAAAGCCCCCCATGACCTGCCCTTTGCCTGCCCCCAAGCCTGTACGTCTCCGTGAATCTAAGCTTCCTTGGTCTGCTTATCACTCCCATGCATACCACAGACTTTCTCACCTCTGAGACTTGGGTTAGTTGGACCCCTCACAGAGAATCTCTTTTCCCCTATTTTCTTCCTCTTCTTTTTCAAAGTTAGTTGCTAATTATAATCTTAGAGTTGACATGGGAAGAATAAAGCTAAAAAGCAGGCAAGCCTGAGGTCACAATTTGGTTACCAAGGAGGAGGGAGGAGTAGAAGTCAGAGCAAAGTGTTAGCAACTGAGACAGAAAATCTAAGCAGAAACAGAAGCCGTGGACAGAATTTGGTATGTAGTTCAAGATTGGACCGGACAGAAACTGGCTAAGAAGCAAAACAAAGCACCCACATTCAGGATGTCTGGATAATATTTTGAGGTCAGTACATTGGGCAGAGAGGGTCTGTCTAAAGCTCTGTGTATCTACTTCAGCCTAGGGAGTGATTTTAGTTGATGATCTATAGGCTCAGCATTGGTCCAGATTCCTTCTCTGAAATGGTTGTTGATCTCTCCAGTACTTGTCTTTCCCTTCTTAGAGTGTTGCTTATTGCTCAGTTAAAGCAATTAATGCCTTCCTAGCATTTCAGTCGTTCACATGGCTGATTTCCCCACAGCTGTGAAATTCTAAAAAACAAGGGCCATGATGTATTCATTTCTGGATTCCCCGTAACACCCAGTAGATGGGTCTGGGACATGAGTTAAATGCAGCTAGTGTTAGTTGGGTCAGTGTATGACTCCATTGGACAGGAACCTGGCAACAAAATGTTACCCTGAGTCAGCCCTGGCTGGACTTCTAAACTGCTGTTCATAAGTGACATTCAGTTTGGCTAGGAAGTCATGCGTCTCTCTGTCTACTGCATGGTCATCATCGAGACTACACACTAAACACAGTTCTATGGGAACTCTCCGGATTCTGAGGCAACAGAGAAATAATGGGCAAAATTTCGTGATGGTGGACGCAATGCTGCAGTTCTCAAGTGTTAAGAGGAAAGCAATCTATTCACACTAATGTGTGAATGTCTGCCAACTTCTTAACCATCCTTGACTTCTGTTTTTCTTTTTTCTTTTCTTTTCCACCACCCCACCGCTGATTTTTGGAAGTGAAAGTTTTATTAACCCAAACACAAGAATGCAATTTCAGGTAATGTTGAAAAGTAAAGTGATCTGCAGAGTGGCCAAAGCCAACACTGCCTCTGAGTTGCACCTGCTGTTAAGGATAAAGCACCACAGTACTTTCTCTTCTGAAGCTGCACAGTTGCACACTCCCATGATGGTAACAGGGTGTTGACGGGGAGTACAGGCACAGAAAGGGTGATGCAGGCTGTTTGGATTCTTTGTAAACCTGGTAGTTGTATACAGGGATTCCCTGCATCATGAATCCAGAGATTTAAACTTTTTCTTTTTTCAGTTTTATTGAGGTATAATTGACACAAAATTGTAAGCTATTTGGAGTGTTTATCATAATGATTTCATATATGTATATGTTGTGAAAGGATTTCCCTCCATCTAGTTAATTAACACATCTATTACCTCACATATTTATCTTTGTGGATATGTAAATTTCAGTTATATAGTACAGTGTATTCCCTTAGTAATTTCAATTATATAGTACAGCGTTAACTCTAATCACCACGTTTTACATTAGATCCTCAGAACTTATTCATCTCATAGATGAAAGTTTTTACTCCCCAACCAATGTCTCCTTATTTCCTCCACCGCACAGTCCCTGGAAATCACTTTTCCACTCTGTTTCTATGAGTTTGACTTTTTTAGACTCCACATCTAAGTGATGAAGAGACTTAAAGTTTTTTCTTCACATATTCAGTAAGCCCCTGAGAACCCAGACTGAGAAAGACAAAAAGGAACTGCTCACAAGGGGGCTTTTAGGGGGTAATCAGAAAAGGTTAGACACATCTCACTTTGTATGAGTTATCACAAGAAACAGTAAAGGGAAATTGTTTGATGTCACCAGTATGTTTTACCCGAACCCTCACATTTTGAAAAGTAGTGTCACTTCTCACCTATCACTATGCAGTACTTTTGAAAACTGAGTGTGTTGAATATGTTACTGGCTTGACACCATTTCTTTGAGACATTCCTACTACCTGGGATTGAGGTGCAACATCACCTCATGGTAGCTGGCTTTTGTAGTCATTTTGCTTCTGCATTCCAGAAACAAGAAGAACCACTGGCTGTGTATGTTACACGCATGTCTGTGCATTTAAAAATGTATTTGAAACTCCTGGGTATTTAGTTTCTTCTTGCTACTTTAGCTTTGGGATCTTATTTTCCTTATAGGCAACTTGAAGCCTTTATTCTTCATAGTCCTTTAAATAGACTGTTCCAGTCTAAAAGGCTTAGGGCATATTTGGGAGGAATCTGTGAGAGTATTTGCTAATGGAATGTCAGTTTGTGAGTGTGTGTGAGTGTGAGTGTGTGTGTGTGTGTGTGTGTGTAGAAGTGGGTGGTGGGTACTGACTTCAGGAGCTTATGCACAGCCTTTCCAGAGAGACAGGCTCAAGAGGATGTCAGCAACTGAATTCTTCTTCTTCCCACTCAAAATCTCTTCTGCCTAGTTCTTCATATCTCAGTTAAGGGCAACTCAATCCATCCAGTTACTCAGGTGAAAAGAGTCTTGATTCTTCTTCCTCTTACTCATAGGAAATCACCTGGGCTGTGTCATCTGAGTAGATCCAGAATATCCTATCATTTCTCATGACCTCCACTGCTGTCCTGGGGAATGACCTACCTCCATCTTTCCTGGCTAATTGCAGTAGCCTCCTCAGGAATCACTGTGCATGCATCCCTGCACCCCTCCACCAGCAAAGTATTCCCAAACGACAGCCCTGTACTTTTATTTATTATTATTTTTTTAAAGTTATGTCAGACCCTATGCCCCAGACCTTCCAACAGCTTCACACTTCTCTCAGAATAAAAGGCTTCAGTGTTTACAAGGCCCTGCCTCTGGATCCTCCCAGTCTGCCGCCACCGTGGCCCTCTTACTGCTTCTCCCCCTGCTTCCTCCGTGGCATACTCAGCTCTACCGCGCTGTGTCCTTGCTGTTCCTCCACCCAAGCAGGAAAACTCCCACCTGGGAGCCTTTACTCTAGCTATGCCCTCAACCTGGAAAGTTCTTTCTCCAGAGATCCTCTTGGCTCATCCCCTCACTTCCTGCCCATCTTTGCTCAAATCTCACTACTCAGAAAGCCTACCCTGACCACCATATTTAATACTGCACGCAACTCCCGCCCTGCGTGGCACCTGAGAGTCCCCTAACCTGCTCTACTTGTCTCTATTCTACAGTGTGGTCATCTTCAAACTCACCAGACAATGTACTGATTTACCATGTTTATTGGTTATAAACAAAATAAAATACATGGTGCACCACCACCATCACTAACACTGGAGCTAAATTCACTGGCCTAGATGGTGTATTTAGAAGAATGCTTGGCATAGACTAGACCTGCCAAATACATAGTTAAACAAATGACTGCCTCATAATGTTTATTGCTCTTATAAATGGGATCTTTATTAGAAAAGATAATTGGCTATTGTTGCTATCTAGGAATGTTATTGGTTTTCTTACATTGATCTTGTACATAACAACTAAAAGTCATTGTTCTAATCTATATCTGATGTTCCTTATGGGTAAGATATACAGATACCCCCTTCCCAACTTAATCTGCTTGACTTAGGGAAATCTTCATAAGAAGTGAACATCAAAACCTAGTAATTCTCCCCATGGTTGAATTACATGTTGAGATCCTGAAGATATCTCCAACAGATTCTCTAGAAAATTAAAAAGTAAATCTTTTGATGACATTAATATAAACTGCAATCACCTAGTCAGCCAGTGGCACACTGATTGTAGGCAAATTGTGTTAGATGAAAATAATTTGGCCAGCTAGACTTTATTAATTTTGATTTAAAAATTGGAAACATCAATAGCCCCCAATCTGGCTCTACTCCTTACTTAATCAACTTGAAGAAAATGTGATTAAGAGGAACAAAAATCTAAGAAAAACAAGGGCAAGACACTAAAGAAAAAATAGTGATTCTCAGAAAACACAAATCTTGGGACAATTTCTTCCCGACTTCCTGTGTAATTAAATTTTTATCCAAAAACTATGTTGAACCAAGGAGGAAGAAATAAATGTATTTCTGCTCCAAACGTTATTTTGAAGACTTGCTTATGAGTGTAATTTGTTATGATTTTATTTGATTTAAAAAATTTATTCTGCCACACATCCTTTTGCTTCAGTATTAGCAACAAGCACCCTGCTCTGTGTGCCTGAACCACAGGCTCCACTTGGTGGCCAAGCACTGAACAGAATAAAGGAAACAAGAAGCTTCCAAGCCATGTTTTTTCCTGCATCTTTTGGAATATTTGAATGGACTGAGAAGAAAGAAAGCAGCAACTATTATTCAAAGATTGCTTTGGTGACATCTGTCGTTTCTGCTGTAAACTGTCGGTCCCAAATCCAGTAGGGTAATTATGGAAAATATAGCTAAAAACCCAAATTTTAGTAGGGCCTGAAATCCAGGAATTTGAAGCACAGCCAATCCACCGTTGAATTTACATCTGATTCACTAGAGAAGCCGAAGCATATGAAATGGTGGTGACTCTTTCTGCACTGCAGAGAAGTAAGGCTCAGGAAAGCAAAATGCCCTGCGGGAGGCCACTTACTAAGTTTGGAGTAAAAAGTGTATTTCCATTTCTCTGCTCTTGCCCACAGGCTCTCCTTGATTCAGTAGCTATGATTTCTTCCTTATGGCCGGGAAGCGAAACACCACAATTCTTTCATCTCTAGGTGATACACAAAATCACAGTTCTTCCCTGTTTGCAGTCTGTCTGTGTCTCTGCTGAAATGCACCACAGTGAGGGCAGAGTTCAGATGGCCTGTGGACACTGAACTCGGTACTCATCCAAGAGTGAGATGACCCTTGCTTTTATGTATGTCGGCGAGAAATGCCTGGGAAAGGAGCACAAGAAGTAACTGTGGCCCAGCTGGCCATCCAGCTCGGCATGATCAGAGACTTTCAGCTTGTCAAGGGCTCACTGCCACTCTCCAAAAGCGTAAACATTTCTTCTCAAAAATTTTCTGCTCAAAGTAGACTTTCAAATATTCTCTGATTAAAATCGCCAGGTTTATTTTTGTTTGTCCCATCTGTTAATGCAGTCATGTAAAATTCTATGATTTGCTGTCAGTGAGTTAATTCTCCTCGGTGCTGAACCAAATGGGACTGTAGACTTAAAAGACTGAACGAGAAATGAGCTATATCTAATGAGATGTCCTCCAAAGCGGCCATGTCCTACACATGAGCCAGACACATGCTTCTGCCCCATGTGATTTGGGCCAGTCATCTCCACAACTGATAGTTTCTTAGCAGTTTATAAATATGTTCCCTATTGTTTCTTGTCCATCTTCTCCCACTTAAAAATTATATTCTGAAGTCAAATTTATAAGGAAAATAATTTACCACGTGGTACTGGGTCATTTAAACACACCCCATCCACTTCATCAGGGAAGTGAATAAAGGCTTACTAAACATATTGGGAGTATTCTGTTTCTTTTCCATTGGAGTAGCTAATATTTTTTTATTTTTTAAATTGAATGGCTGGATAATTTTTATACCAATCCATAATTTTATTTGAAAAGCTAACCTGGGACTGTTAAAAAAAAAGTGGGGGGGAGAAGAAACGGTTTTCGCCTTCTTGTCTATCAGTGCTAATCCTCTTAAAAGTACCCTTAAAATCAAGGGATGCAAGAGAAGCTCCATTTCCTCAGCAAATGGAATACTGAAAGGTACAGTTTAAAAGGGTTACTACTGTGAGTGAAGAAGGAAAGTAATGGAGTGACCTGTGGACACACCCTGAGCCCAGGAACACACAGTGCCACACGTCTTTATTGTCTCAGAGATACACAGGTCCATCTGTCAAACTGAAAAGCCAAGGAAATGGCAGTCTTTGGCTTTCTGCTGGTGGGGACAAGTACTGGAAATATTTTATTGCAAAGTGACTGAAACCGAGTCAGAGGTTGAATACTTAGCAGGCAGACAGCAATGGCTTAGAGAAAAAGGAACAAGATTTTCTCTGTTGGGCTCCTCCAGCCTGGACAACAGGGAAAACTAAGTTTTTTAAACAGCATGCTGGATTCAGATGACTCTGGAAAGTTTTGTCTCAAAAATAAAATAGGCGAAGCATCCCCAAAGAAAAATGGCTGGGGAAATATGTCATCAGAACGGTATGGAAGCGCATCAGAAACTGCCTATAGATTGCCCAAAGAAAACAGAACCAATTTTCTGAGAAGATTGCATAGAAATATTGAGTAGACCTAGCTTCATCTACTGCCTACAGAGTTCATTTGAAAATGTAATTAAAAAGACTGGGGATAGAGAATAAGAAAAGATAGGAGGCACAAAATGGTCCTTTACAGTTTCCTTGGAAGGTCACAGTCCACTTTATATAACACATTATGAAGCACAAGGTTACAGTGGGTTTTCAAAGACTTGGCTCTACTCCAGAAGTCTCTCTTTAATATTGTTTGCAAAATTTATACTAAAGGCAGATTTATGAACTCTGTTAGAGAACAAGTATTTCTCTTCTTATTCATAGAGAAGAACTTTATTATTTTGGTCCAGTTGCAAAATATAGCTTGAGTTTGACTGTAAATTCTCAGTTATATATGTAAGGCATTGTGTTTATTTAGAAATAATAAGGCTTCTAATTTCAAATCAGAAAATCCCAGGGTCATATAAGGACTTTTATCAGTTCCAGGTCTTATCCAGACCTTATGGAAGTTTCACGTCTGTAATTCTAAGTTAATGTGTTTAATCTTTCTGTGGTGTAAAAAGCACTGTTTATCACCTCTCTGCAGAGCTGAGGCCAGGATACTGGTTGAGAAAGCAGGTTCTAGAGTCAAACTACCTGAATTTGAGTTCTGGCTCTTCCACCTACTAGTGTTGAGACCTTGGGCAAGTTCTTAACCCTTCTGAGCCTCAGTTACCCCATCTGTAAATTGAGGATAATAATAGTTCCTACCTTGTAGGGGTGTGGTGAAGATTAAGTGAGATACTATATGTAAAGCATTTAGCACAGTGCTAGCATACGGGAAGAAGAATCAACCCTTACGCTCTTGCAGACAGTTAAGATACCAACACCGTAGAGTTTAGTTTTGTCCAGAATGAGCACGTAATGGCTGTAACCTATCTCTCCATATCCTAACCTCCTCTCCACTTTCCTTCCCCCAGCTCTCTGGGCCTCCCCTAGTTTCTCCATATTTAAGTGTTCTTCCTCTAACAAGCACAGAAGATTCTGGTCAATGCCAATTTTTTGAAAGAATTACCTGCTTTACTCTATGTCTTCACATATTGAGCATTTCTTACTTGAGTTCATTGAGGATTAATGCCCCACAGATCTTAACAGACAGAAAATAGAGAATGGATCCAAAAGACAGGAAACGGACTAACTGGGTAGCTGGAGGGATTGGGACAAAACAAAAAAAGAAACAAAGACTTGTGAAAGCAAATGAACCTGTAGCTGGTTCAGCTCCTTTTAGCCACAACTGTAGTGTTTCTCAGCATTGTTCCAGCCGGAGCATTGGTCCCCTGAGATGATTAGCAAACAAATGGTTTCTTGGTCAAAGGAGTTTGTCCAAAACGTTTCACACCATGTTTTCCTCTAGGAGTCTCAGTGCATGTTAACATAGTAAAAATTCTAAGAAGTACTGCAGTAAAGAAACCTGCTTTATTTTGCTTATCTCATATTATTGATCAATACATAACACTGACCAGTACATTTGGAGAAGGCTTCCACTATTGTTATTTTAGAACTGGGAAACAGGAATTCCCATAAATAATGAACAAATTTTGGGGCACTAATGAACCATGATAAAACTGACGGGAAGAAAAGTGGGACTAATATTTAGTGAGTGCCTATTAATGTATGCCAGAAATTACGCTAACTGCTTTAGAAATATTTGCTTTTTCCCGATAAGGTTAAAGTAGTGGTTTTTAAGTGGGAGGGATATTTACAGTGCTTTACGAAATAATGTCATGGCACATATTAGCAGTCCTTAAATGGGGACAAATAGCTCTTTAAGAAATGAAGGATCTTGAGAACTCACGTAGCCCATCTTCATGCCTAAGAGTATTGCTTTTGCACTCACTGAGAAATTTGGAGATTCTGGAGTCTCTCTACCCTCAGTTCCCTGGAATGTAGCATTGTATACAAACCTGTGAATAGTCCTAGTTCTGCCACGTATTGGATATGTAACCTTGGATAACATACTCCTCTGAGCCTGTGTCAATACTAGGAAAATAATAACATCTAACCTAAGTTTGTGAGGGTTTTACTTACAAAACATAAGCTCGTAATTGGTGCTCAAAAAAATGCCAATGCCTTAATCTACCATACTTATTCTTGCATCCATTGATGAAAATATTTTTCTCTTACACGATTACTAGAACAGATTCTATGAAGTCCATAAAATAATATGTACAATTTCTATTTTCAGCGTCTACCAACTGTGATTTGAAATGCTACCATTTTGTGTGTATGTACGTGTATTTGTGTGTTTGTAGAAACAGCATGTATTTAATACACTTCATAATGCAGTATATATAAAATTATATAAAATAGCAGTTTATGTATTGTTAAAGAAAAGAACTATATTTTATTCTTTCTTTATATTCCCCAAGACATCTATCCCAGCATGGTCCCAGGTACACAGTATTTAGTTGTCTTGTGAAATAAATGAATGGAAATGATAGCGGTAAATTGCACTAAAATTGTATTATTTTATACAATATAATGTAACAAATGTAACTTAATAATAGGACACTTTGCAGTGGGGAGCAAGCCAGGATGGAGTCAGACTGTGATTTTTTAAATTTGGTGATAAATTTCTGATGCTTTAACAAACAGCATATGCTCACTGCTCAGTCTCAGCTAAGATGGGTACCAGAAAATTTGCTAACAAGACTCCTATGTTAGAGATAAGCATTATTTTATGAAACTAGATCTGTCTTCAGTTCTTTTGCAAGAAATTTGAATTTCCCTTCAAATAAATTGAATGTTAATATGTTTGATTTACTTCAACTCTTATTATTTTCTTTCTTCTCTATTTACTGTTTTTCACCCTCATGCAATAGAAAGTAAAAACCTACCTCTTTTCCTTTGTTGAAATGTTTACAAATCGTTAATAGTGAAACATGGAGAGGTGAAACTGGGGTCAGGATGGAGAGAATACTGCACAATAACAGCTATTAACTTTGTGCAGAGTAACAGGTCTTAATTTCAGTTCTAAGTGTAGGCAGATGCACAAACAACCATATAGTATGAGATTTCCCTTCCTTTCTTGTGCATATTTGCCCACATTGCCAGTGAGAATAAATTGTGGGAGAGAAATGTTTTTATACTTAAATGAATAAAAATAGGTAAAAATGAGATAGAGATTGAAAGACACTGATGACCATATTTTGGGTATATTTTCAGGTATTGTTAAGGGAAATGGCAAGTGACCTGAATTCAGGGCAACCAGACACATCCCAGTTGACCTGCCCCTTTCTACTATCATCCCCTCTCCCTTTTTAACCTCTTTTCTGTGTCCCTTTCTTTTTTTTTACGTACGTCTTGTTACTCAAACCTGGAATGTAGCATTGACTCCTTTATGATTTGAAAATAATGACAGGTTGCTGATACATTCAACACATGTAAATGTCTTCTGAGTCTTACCAGAGATTCCAGAGGGGAGGATGTGTAAAATAAACTGAAGAGTGATCTCTTGTAGGAATGGAATTCCGCAGTGGAGAAGCTGAAGAGTGAGGCACTGGGGATTCTGCTCTCCAAGGAGTATGTGGAGAAAGAACACCTACAGCTGTCTAACCAGAAACTGAATTGGCTTCAAGAGGAATTTGGTCGGCTCATGGTGGAAAGGAAAACCTGGTTAAAAAAGGCAAATGATTTTTTTAACAGCGCGAACAAGGTCAGTGTGAGGTGAAGCTGGTAATTTTAGGTCATCAGGGCAAACCAGTAAGAGACCCATGACTTCAACAGGCTGGAACACGTCACAGAAATCTCGACTCCACTTAGAGTTTCAAAATTGATGGCAGCAAAAAGGAGCTTTTAAAATATATTCCTACTCTGGCCATTATTTTGTACTCAAAACTAAGAGATTCTGTGCTTTGACATGTAAAAGGTCACTGGAAAAAAAAAAAAAAAAAAACAGGAGACTTTTATCTTAGAGCTCTCATTGTTCTGTTTGAGGTGGACATTTGTGCCAACATGGTAGTGTTTCTCCTGGAGGAATGGAATTATCATAAAATATATCAAGGTTAACCCAAAAAAAACCTTGAAACTTTTACCAAAAAAATCTTTCTCTTTTTAAAAATCCTCTTTCATTTATTAGGTGAAGATACATAAGTATTGCAGGCTTTTGGCACATGAACCATAAGGCTCTGGTTGACTGCCCTGCCTTGGTTTGCCTTTTTTTTTAAATTGGAGTATAGTTGATTTACAATGTTGTGTTAGTTTCAGGTGTACAGCAGAGTGATTCAGTTATACATACATATATATCTTTTTTTTCAGATTATTTTCCCTTATAGGTTATTAAAAAATACTGAATATAATTACCTGTGCTATACAGTAGGTCCTTGTTGGTTATCTGTTTTATATATAGTAGGGGGTATATGTTAATCCCAAACTCCTAATTTATCTCTCCCCACACACTTTAAATCAGCCAAAGGGAGATCTTGATTTGGACTGTTTCCAGGCCTTCTTGAGTGGGAGAAGTGCTCTATTTTCATTTAAGATTGATTGTAGCAGGTGGCTCTTACTGCGTGGTACTGTTCATGTGTTCACATCACTTAGGTATCTGAGGATGGCGGTAATGTTTGAAAAAATTTCTGCCTTTCCCAATTGAACATACACCTTCAAACTGCCTTATTGGAATTAATACCTTAAATTTCACTGATGTAAAACTCGGTAATGTGACAGAAAATGAATGGGAACCCACAGAGGGTAGGTATATTGTGATTTGAAGTAACAACATCAGCAATCTGAATACAGTGTCCTGGTAGGTATCAAAATTGTTACTTAATTTTGAATTTTTTACTAATGGGAAACTTGGAAAACTTGAATAGTAAAGTTCCAAAATAGAGGTGGTAGAATTATGGTAGGAAAAAAACACATGTCAAAGAAATATTTGTTCAAATTATTATTGTTTGGGATTTCTTTGTTTTAAGAGAAGAAACACATAGTTTCTGGATCTGTTGAGCTAAGTAAATGGTAAGTGCTGGTTAAATTTCTCTTCAATAGTCCTAATTTTGAATAAGAGATTTTTTTTTTTTTTTTTTGCGGTACGCGGGCCTCTCACTGTTGTGGCCTCTCCCATTGCGGAGCACAGGCTCCGGACGCACAGGCTCAGCGGCCATGGCTCACCAGCCGCTCCGCGGCATGTGGGATCCTCCCGGACCAGGGCACAAACCCGTGTCCCCTGCATCGTCAGGCGGACTCTCAACCACTGCACCACCAGGGAAGCCCTGAATAAAAGATGTTTAAACTTACATTACACTCTCATTCTACAAAATGAGTGGGTCATCCCAGTTAGTTAATGCTGTTTCTAAGGAAAACAGTTATAGAACATGTTGCTATGATAAAATGCTTCCAGCATAAGCCCTATACATTATAGTCCTGCAAAATGGAGAATTTTTCTCTGTCTCATTCTCACTCCCTCACTCTTGCTTCCTCTGCTGTCATTATCTGGTAGCTTGCCAGGGAAATTTTTCTTTTTACATTATTCTTGGGCCTTGAAGGAGGAGGAATGATATCTCTTGCAATAGTAATTTTTTAAAAATTGAAGAACGGAGTGGTTACTTTTTAAAGCTTATATGATAATTAAGGTCAAATCCTAACAAATCCTGTTTCTTAACCCCAAACACTTGACTTCTAGTTCCCGTTTCATCATTTGAATGCCCATGGCATTCAAATTATAATTAGTTCAGTTGGGACATCCATACTATAGAATTCTTTGTAACCAAGTAGTACTTAGAAAGGTTTAGAATTTATTTTCCCTTGTCAAAGCATCAGGGAAATAATTTCCAACTCCAAATCTAAGAATTCAGTTTGAAAGATGATATATACTTTTACCTCAGCAAAAATGGAAGCTGGAGTTTGGAAAGTAGATGTTTAAATCATGACTCTTGAAATGAGTTATTTACCATATTATTAAGAAGCAATAAATGATGAAATAATATAGTAAATAAATCCGTTTAAATTAAAGAAGGAAATTCTTCTCAAGGCTTGTAAATGGCATTTTTCTTTTTGATTTATATTGTAGAATCTCCAAATTTTATAAAGTTACCATTTTACCCCATTCTGGGCATAACACTCATAAATAATCCTAGTTAAAATAAAGCACTGGATTTAAGGTATTAATATAAATTCAAAATCCCTTAAAATATTTTTTTCTAGTCTGAAAGTTTTGTTTTCACTAGTGAAGGAGTATTTTCAGTTTACATCTTCAATTTATCTCCAAAGCACTGAACTTTCCTTTTGAGAATTCACTTTATTGTGCCTTGAGGGCGCTGGGTTTTTCTGATTGTGATCGTCTACATCCTTGATGAAGCCATGCTGCCAACAGCTGTGAGGTGTCTGAGACTTTTCACCCAACTTTCCAGCCAGCAAAAGAGGTAACCAGAGTGTCAAATGTCACATCAGTTCCCCAAGTCCCAGTTCCCCAGGCATTCTTGACACACCAGTAAGATGGGTAGGAGCAGTGGAGACTCGCCCCACACATGCAAATAAGGATGTTAGCACTGTGAAAAAAAAGAGAGCGTCAGGGCTTTAAAAAAAGAAACGTACCTCGAAAACCAATTTCACTCTTGATAAATGGAATCATTTTTTAGCAAACAACGTCTTGTTCCAAATTTGTTAAAGCTAGGTCAATATTCTTCAATTTCTGTGTCAAATGCCAGTGTGAAAAAATGTTAGTGCCATGGGTAATATATGAATTAGTGAATGTAACAGCTTGAGTGTTTTTGCTCAGTAAAATGCAAAACATATGAGTTTTAAGATAACCTTTAACTTTTTAAAATTTGGTTAAAATAAAAAGAAATGAATGTCATAATCTCATCTGCAGAATGGACTACTGTTAGTATGTCTTCCGTATCATATTTATTTCTTTTTCATCCAGATTTTTATCGTATGTTTCTGGTATTTTCTGTTGCAATCATCTGGAAACCCTCCTCTTTTTCCCTTCTTTCCTTTTATTGTCACCTGTCCCTCTCTCTCTACCAATCCTATCAATATCTAGGGATATTGTTATTTACTAGAAAAAAGTCACAATAAGTTTTTAAATTGAAGTTGCTAAATAAGTAGTGTGGCAAATTTATGAGAATAATTACCCTTTTTCTTTACGGATTCATTTATTTAATAAATATTTATTGAGCAACTACTATGTGTCAGGGACTGTTCTAAATGCTAGAGATATAGCAGAGAATAAAACATACAAAAAAATCGATAAGCCAATGTAATTCCAATATGTGAAATTCAGTAAAACATAATTATCACCTAATTGTCCACATTGGCAAGAGTGCCCACTGCCTTTACTTTGTAGTTTCAGGAGTGAAATTGATTACCTTTTAATCCTGCTAGGGGTTAATGATTACCCAAAGCTCAAGAGTCTGTTTCTTACCTAGAGAATGTCTAGTCTTTGGCTTGAGGTGTGACCGTTTGTACCTGGAATGAGCAATAGGTGGCGATGTTAGCACATAGGACCTCAGGAGTAGTGTTGCTACTGATGCTTTTCTTGTCTTTTTTTTAAATTGAAGTATAGGTGATTTACAACATTATATTATTTTCAGGTGTACAACATAGTGATTCAGCGTTTTTGAAGACTATACTACATTTAAAGTTATTACAAAACAATGGCTATATTTGCCTGTGCTGTACAATATATCCTTGTTGCTTATCTGTTTTATACATAGTAGTTTGTATCTCTTAATTTCATATTCCTGTCTTGCCGGTCCCCCTCCATCTCCCCACTGGTAACCATTGGTTTTTTCCTCTGTATCTGTGAGTCTGCTTCTGTTTTGTTATATACATTCCTTTGCTTAACATTTTAGATTCCACATATAAGTGATAGCATACAGTATTTGTCTTTCTATCTCTGACTTATTTCACTAAGTATAGTACTCTCTGCATCCATCTACATTGATGAAAATGGCAGACTTTCATTCTTTTTATGGCTGAGTAGTATTCCATTATATATACATACCACATCTTCTTGATCCATTCATCTGTTGATGGACACTTAAGTTGCTTCCATATCTTGGATATTGTAAATAATGCTGCTATGAACATTAGGGTGTGTGAATTTTTTCAAAACACTGTTTTATTTTCTTTGGATATATACCCAGGAGTGGGATAGCTGGATCATGCAGTAGTTCTATTTTTAGTTTTTTACTATTTTTTTTACATCTTTATTGGAGTATAATTGCTTTAAAATGGTGTGTTAGTTTCTACTTTATAACAAAGTGAATCAGTTATACATATACATATGTTCCCATATCTCTTCCCTCTTGCATCTCCCTCCCTCCCACCCTCCCTATCCCACCCCTCTACGTGGTCACAAAGCACTGAGCTGATCTCCCTGTGCTATGCGGCTGCTTCCCACTAGCTAGCTGTTTTACGTTTGATAGTGTATATATGTCCAAGCCACTCTCTCACTTTGTCAGAGCTTACCCTTCCCCTTCCCCATATCCTCAAGTCCATTCTCTAGTAGGTCTGTGTCTTTATTCCTGTCTAAACCCTAGGTTCTTCATGACAATTTTTTTTCTTCAATTCCATATATATGTGTTAGCATACGGTATTTGTCTTTCTCTTTCTAACTTACTTCACTCTGTATGACAGACTCTAGGTCTATCCACCTCATTACAAATAGCTCAATTTCGTTTCTTTTTATGGCTGAGTAATATTCCATTGTATATGTGCCACATCTTCTTTATCCATTCATCCAATGATGGACACTTAGGTTGTTTCCATCTCTGGGCTATTGTAAATAGAACTGCAATGAACATTTTGGTACATGACTCGTTTTGAATTATGGTTTTCTCAGGGTATATGCCCAGGAGTGGGATTGCTGGGTCATATGGTAGTTGTATTTGTAGTTTTTTAAGGAACCTCCATACTGTTCTCCATAGTGGCTGTACCAATTCACATTCCCACCAGCAGTGCAAGAGTGTTCCCTTTTCTCCACACCCTATCCAACATTTATCGTTTCTATACTTCTTGATGATGGCCATTCTGACTGGTGTGAGATGATATCTCATTGTAGTTCTGATTTGCATTTCCCTATGGTTAATGATGTTGAGCATTCTTTCATGTGTTTGTTGGCAGTCTGTATATCTTCTTTGGAGAAATGTCTATTTAGATCTTCTGCCCATTTTTGGATTGGGTTATTTGTTTTTTTGTTATTGAGCTGCATGAGCTGCTTGTAAATTTTGGAAATTAATCCTTTGTCAGTTGCTTCGTTTACAAATATTTTCTCCCATTCTGAGGGTTGTCTTTTGGTCGTGTTTATGGTTTCCTTTGCTGTGCAAAAGGTCTGAAGTTTCATTACATCCCATTTGTTTATTTTTGCTTTTATTTCCATTTCTCTAGAAGGTGGGTCAAAAAGGATCTTGCTGTGATTTATGTCATAGAGTGTTCTGCCTATATTTTCCTCTAAGAGTTTGATAGTTTCTGACCTTACATTTAGGTCTTTAATCCATTTTGAGCTTATTTTTGTGTATGGTGTTAGGGAGTGATCTAATCTCATACTTTTACATGTACCTGTCCAGTTTTCCCAGCACCACTTATTAAAGAGGCTGTCCTTTCTCCACTGTACATTCCTGCCTCCTTTATCAAAGATAAGTTGACCATATGTGCGTGGGTTTATCTCTGAGCTTTCTATCCTGTTCCATTGATCTATCTTTCTGTTTTTGTGCCAGTACCATACTGTCTTGATTACTGTAGCTTTATAGTATAGTCTGAACTCAGGGAGCCTGATTCCTCCAGCTCCGTTTTTCATTCTCAAGATTGCTTTGGCTATTCAGGGTCTTTTGTGTTTCCATACAAATTGTGAAATTTTTTGTTCTAGTTCTGTGAAAAATGCCAGTGGTAGTTTGATAGGGATTGCATTGAATCTGTAGATTGCTTTGGGTAGTAGAGCCATTTTCACAATGTTGATTCTTCCAATCCAAGAATATGGTATATCTCTCCATCTATTTGTATCATCCTTAATTTCTTTCATTAGTGTCTTATAATTTTCTGCATACAAGTCTTTTATCTCCTTAAGTAGGTTTATTCCTAGATATTTTATTCTTTTTGTTGCAATGGTAAATGGGAGTGTTTTCTTGATTTCACTTTCAGATTTTTCATCATTAGTGTATAGGAATGCCAGAGATTTCTGTGCATTAATTTTGTATCCTGCTACTTTACCAAATTCATTGATTAGCTCTAGTAGTTTTCTGGTAGCATTTTTAGGATTCTCTATGTAGAGCATCATGTCATCTGCAAACAGTGACAGCTTTATGTCTTCTTTTCCGATTTGGATTCCTTTTATTTCCGTTTCCTCTCTGATTGCTATGGCTAAAACTGCCAAAACTATGTTGAATAAGAGTGGTGAGAGTGGGCAACCCTGTCTTGTTCCTGATCTTAGTGGAAATGGTTTCAGTTTTTCAACATTGAGGACGATGTTGGCTGTGGGTTTGTCATATATGGCCTTTATTATGTTCAGGTAACTTCCCTCTATGCCTACTTTTTGGAGGGTTTTTATCATAAATGGGTGTTGAATTCTGTCAAAAGCTTTCTCTGCATCTACTGAGATGACCATATGGTTTTTCTCCTTCAATTTGTTAATATGGTGTATCCCATTGATTGATTTGCGTATATTGAAGAATCGTTGCATTCCTGGAATAAACCCCACTTGATAATGGTGCATGATTCTTTTAATGTGCTGTTGGATTCTGTTTGCTAGTATTTTGTTGAGGATTTTTGCATGTATGTTCATCAGTGACATTGGCCTTTCTTTGTGACATCCTTGTCTGGTTTTGGTATCAGGGTGATGGTGGCCTCATAGAATGAGTTTTGGAGTGTTCCTCCCTCTGCTATATTTTGGAAGAGTTTTAGAAGGATAGGTGTTAGCTCTTCTCTATATGTTTGATAGAATTTGCCTGTGAAGCCATCTGGTCCTGGGCTTTTGTTTGTTGGAAGATTTTTAATCACAGTTTCAATTTCAGTGCTTGTGATTGGACTGTTCATATTTTCTATTTCTTCCTGATTCAATCTTGGCAGGTTGTGCATTTCTAAGAATTTCTCCATTTCTTCCAGGTTGTCCATTTTATTGGCATAGAGTTGCTTGTAGAAATCTCTCGTGATCTTTTGTATTTCTGCAGTGTCAGTTGTTACTTCTCCTTTTTCATTTCTAATTCTATCGATTTGAGTCTTCTCCCTTTTTTTCTTGATGAGTCTGGCTAATGGTTTATTAATTTTGTTTATCTTCTCAAAGAACCAGCTTTTAGTTTTATTGATCTTTGCTATTGTTTCCCTCATTTCTTTTTCATTTATTTTTGATCTGATCTTTATGATTTCTTTCCTTCTGCTAACTTTGGGGTTTTTTTATTCTTCTTTCTCTAATTGCTTTAGGTGCAAGTTTAAGTTCTTTATTTGAGATGTTTCCTGTTTCTTAAGGTAGTATTGTATTGCTATAAACTTCCCTCTTAGAACTGCTTTTGCTGCATCCCATAGGTTTTGGGTCGTTGTGTTTTCATTGTCATTTGTTTCTAGGTATTTTTTGATTTCCTCTTTGATTTCTTCAGTGATCACTTCGTTATTAAGTAGTGTATTGTTTAGCCTCCATGTGTTGGTATTTTTTACAGATATTTTCCTGTAATTTGTATCTAGTCTCATAGCATAGTGGTTGGAAAAGATACTTGATACAATTTCAGTTTTCTTAAATTTACCAAGGCTTGATTTGTGACCCAAGATATGATCTGTGCTGGAGAATGTTCCATGAGCACTTGAGAAAAATGTGTATTCTGTTGTTTTTGGATGGAATGTCCTATAAATATCAATTAAGTCCATCTTGTTTATTGTATCATTTAAAGCTTGTGTTTCCTTATTTATTTTCATTTTGGATGATCTGTCCATTGGTGAAAGTGGGGTGTTAAAGTCCCCTACTATGAATGTGTTACTTTAGATTTTCCCTTTTATGGCTGTTAGTATTTGCCTTATGTATTGAGGTGCTCCTATGTTAGGTGCATAAATATTTACAATTGTTATATCTTCTTCTTGGATCGATCCCTTGATCATTATGCAGTGTCCTTCTTTGTCTCTTCTAATAGTCTTTATTTTAAAGTCTATTTTGTCTGATATGAGAATTGCTACTCCAGCTTTCTTTTGGTTTCCATTTGCATGGAATATCATTTTCCATCCCCTCACTTTCAGTCTGTATGTGTCTCTAGGTCTGAAGTGGATCTCTTGGAGACAGCATATATATGGGTCTTGTTTTTGTATCCATTCAGCCAGTCTGTGTCTTTTGGTGGGAGCATTTAATCCATTTACTTTTAAGGTAATTATCGATATGTATGTTCCTATTCCCATTTTCTTGATTGTTTTGGGTTTGTTATTGTAGGTCTTTTCCTTCTCTTGTGTTTCTTGCCTAGAGAAGATCCTTTAGCTTTTCTTTTAAAGCTGGTTTGGTGGTGCTGAACTCTCTCAGCTTTTGCTTGTCTGTAAAGGTTTTAATTTCTCCATCAAATCTGAATGAGATCCTTGCTGGGTAGAGTAATCTTGGTTGCAGGTTTTTCTCCTTCAACACTTTCAATATGTCCTGCCACCCCCTTCTGGCTTGCAGAGTTTCTGCTGAAAGATCAGCTGTTAACCTTATGGGGATTCCCTTGTGTGTTATTTGTTGTTTTTCCCTTGCTGCTTTTAATATGTTTTCTTTGTATTTAATTTCTGACAGTTTGATTAATATGTGTCTTGGCGTGTTTCTCCTTGGATTTATCCTGTATGGGACTCTCTGTGCTTCCTGGACTTGATTAACTATTTCCTTTCCCATATTAGGGGAGTTTTCAACTATAATCTCTTCAAATATTTTCTCAGTCCCTTTCTTTTTCTCTTCTTCTTCTGGAACCCCTATAATTCAAATGTTGGTGCATTTAATGTTGTCCCAGAGGTCTCTGAGACTGTCCTCAGTTCTTTTCATTCTTTTTTCTTTATTCTGCTCTGCAGTAGCTATTTCCACTATTTTATCTTCCAGGTTACTTATCTGTTCTTTTGCCTCAGTTATTCTGGTATTGATCCCTTCTAGAGTATTTTTTGTTTCATTTATTGTGTTGTTCATCATTGCTTGTTTCATCTTTAGTTCTTCTAGGTCCTTGTTAAATGTTTCTTGTATTTTCTCTATTCTATTTCCAAGATTTTGGATCATCTTTACTATCATTATTCTGAATTCTTTTTCAGGTGGACTGCCTATCTCCTCTTCATTTGTTAGGTCTGGTGGGTTTTTATCTTGCTCCTTCATCTGCTATGTGTTTTTCTGTCTTCTCATTTTGTTTATCTTACTGTGTTTGGGGTCTCCTTTTTGCAGGCTGCAGGTTCGTAGTTCCCATTGTTTTTGGTGTGTGTCCCCAGTGTCTAAAGTTGGTTCAGTGGGTTGTGTAGGCTTCCTGGTGGAGGGGACTAGTGCCTGTGTTCTGGTGGATGAGGCTGGATCTTGTCTTTCTGGTGGGCAGGTCCACGTCTGGTGGTGTGTTTTGGGGTGTCTGTGGACTTACTATGATTTTAGGCAGCCTCTCTGCTAATGGGTGGGGTTGTGTTCCTGTCTTGCTCTTTGTTTGGCATAGGGTGTCTAACACTGTAGCTTGCTGGTCGTTGAGTGAAGCTGGGTGTTGGTGTTGAGATGGAGATCTCTGGGAGATTTTTGCCGTTTGATATTACGTGGAGCTGGGAGGTCTCTTGTGGACCAGTGTCCTGAAGTTGGCTCTCCCACCTCAGAGGCACAGCACTGACTCCTGGCTGCAGCACCAAGAGCCTTTCATCCACACGGCTCAGAATAAAAGGGAGAAAAAGTAGAAAGAGGATGAAATAAAATAAAGAGAAAATAAAGTTATTAAAATAAAATAATTATTAAGAAAAAAAATTTTTTTAAGTAAAAAAACAAAAAAACGGATGGATAGAACCCTAGGACAAATGGTGAAAGCAAAGCTATACAGACAAAATCTCACACAGAAGCATACACATACACACTCACAAAAAGAGGAAAAGGGGAAGAAATCATAAATCTTGCTCTCAAAGTCCACCTCCTCAATTTGGGTGATTCCTTGTCTATTCATGTATTTCACAGATGCAGGGTATATCAAATTCATTGTGGAGATTTAATCCGCTGCTCCTGAGGCTGCTGGGAGAGATTTCTCTTTCTCTTCTTTGTTTGCACAGCTTCCGGGGTTCAGCTTTGGATTTGGCCCCACCTCTGCATGTAGGTCACCGGAGGGCGTCTGTTCTTCGCTCAGACAGGACGGGGTTAAAGGAGCCGCTGATTCGGGGGCTCTGGCTCACTCAGGCAGGGGCGGGAGGGAGGGTCATGGAGTGCGGGGTGGGCCTGCGGTGACAGAAGCCGGTTATGACGTTGTACCAGCCTGAGGCGCGCCGTGCGTTCTCCCGGGGAAGTTGTCCCTGGATCCCGGGACCCTGGCAGTGGCTGGCTGCACAGGCTCCCCGGAAGTGGGGTGTGGATAGTGACCTGTGCTTGCACACAGGCTTCTTGGTGGCGGCAGCAGCAGCCTTAGCGTCTCATGCCCGTCTCTGGGGTCCACGCTGTTACCCGCGGCTCTCGCATCCGTCTCTGGAGCTCCTTTAAGCAGCGGTCTTAATCCCCTCTCCTCGCGCACCAGGAAACAAAGAGGGAAGAAAAACTCTCTTGCCTCTTCGGCAGGTCCAGACTTTTCCCCGGACTCCGTCCCGGCTAGCCGTGGTGCACTAACCCCCTGCAGGCTGTGTTCACGCCGCCAACCCCAGTCCTCTCTCTGCGCTCCGACCAAAGCCCGAGCCTCAGCTCCCAGCCCCGCCCACCCCGGTGGGGGAGCAGACAAGCCTCTCGGGCTGGTGAGTGCCGGTCGGCCCTGATCCTCTGTGTGGGAGTCTCTCTGCTTTTCCGTCCGCACCCCTGTTGCTGTGCTCTCCTCCACGGCTCCGAAGCTTTCCCCCTACGCTACCCGCAGTCTCCGCCCGCGAAGGGGCTTCCTAGTGTGTGGAAACCTTTCCTCCTTCACAGCTCCCTCCCACTGGTGCAGGTCCCATCCCTATTCTTTTGTCTCTGTTTATTCTTTTTTTCTTTTGCCCTACCCAGGTACATGGGGGAGTTTCTTGCCTTTTGGGAGGTCTGAGGTCTTCTGCCAGCGTTCAGTAGGTGTTCTGTAGGAGCTGTTCCACGTATAGATGTATTTCTGATGTATCTGTGGGGAGGCAGGTGATCTCCGCGTCTTACTCTTCTGCCATCTTCTATTTTTAGTTTTTTGAGGAACCCTCCATACTGTTTTCCATAGTGGCTGCACCAGTTTACATTCCCACAAACAGTGCACAGGAGTTCCCTTTTCTCCACATCCTCACCAACTTTTGTTATTTGTGGCCTTTTTGATGATGGCCATTTGAACAGGTGTGAGGTGATATCTCATTGTAGTTTTGATTTGCATTTCTCTGATGATTAGGGATGTTGAGCATCTTTTCATGTGCCTGTTGGCCATCTGTATGTCTTCTTTGGAAAAATGTATATTCAGGTCTTCTGCCCATTTATTATCAGATTATTTTGATATTGAATTATATCAGCTGTTTATGTATTTTGGATGTGAATCTCATATCGATCATATCGTTTCCAAATTCAGTAAGTTGCCTTTTTCTATTGTTGATGGTTTCCTTTTCTGTGTAAAAGTTTTTAAGTTTAATTAGGTCCCAATTTGGTTGTTTTTTTTTTTTTTTTGCTTTTGTTTCCTTTGCCTTTGGAGACAGATCCAAAACATTATTGCTATGATTTATGTCAAAGAGTGTTCTGCCTATGTTCTCTTCCAGGAGTTTTATGATTTCAGGTCATACATTTAGGTCTTTAATCCATTTTGATTTTATTTTTGTATATGGTGTGAGGAAATGTTCTAATCTCATTCTTTTGCATGCAGCTGTTTAGTTTTCCCAGCACCACTTATTAAAGAGACTGTCTTTTATCCACTGTATATTCTTGTCTCCATTGTTGTAGATTAATTGACCATCGGTGTGTGGGTTTATTTCTGGGCTCTCTATTCTGTTCCATTGATCTATGTATCTGTTTTTGTGCTAGTATCATGCTGTTTTGATTACGCAGCTTTGTAACATGTAGTCCGAATCAGGGAGCATGATATTTCCAGCTTTGTTCTTTTTTCTCAAGATTTCTTTGGCAATTCAGGGTCTTTTGTGGTTTCGTATAAATTTTAGGATTATTTGTTCTAGTTCTGTGAAGAATGTCATATTGATTACATTAAATCTGTAGATTGCCTTGGGTAGTATAGACATTTTAATAATATTAATTCCTCCAATCCAAGAAAATGGAATGTCTTTCAATTTCTTTGTAGCATCTTCAATTTCCTTTATCAGTGTTTCGTAGTTTTCAGAGTATAGGTCTTTCACCTCCTTGGTTAAGTTTATTCCTAGGTATTTTATTCTTTTTGATGTGATTTTAAATGAGATTGTTTTCTTGCTTTCTCTTTCTGATAGTTCATTATTAGTGTATAGAAAAGCAACAGATTTATCTGTATTAATTTTGTTTCCTGAAACTTTACTGAATGCTGCTGATGCTTTTCATAAACCAGATTCAAGTGGAGATTGAGCCATGTAACTCAAAGAACCCGATATATTCCCTTTTCATTTTAGAGTTATCTGCTGCGTTCCGTGAACCTATTTGCTAAATCACTTAGCGACAAATACAAGTACGGGTTGATTGTCAACACTGGATGATAGCTGATTGGAGAAGAGTTTCTCTGGTTACCAGATGTTGCTAAGAGTTATGAGGACATGCATGAAATGTGAACATAGCACCTGTTATCGTAACTCGTCTTGATCCCCTCAAATTTTCATCTTTCATGATTATAGATGATCTCATTTATTATATTTCTAGCATGTTCACAAAAATGAAGCTGTGGTTAATATGTATTGATCACCCAAAATCTATTTATCATTGTTTAGGGAATGTGGTTTGAATCAGAGATAAATATATATATATATTTCAAGAGAAGAACAGTATGAGCCTGTATTTGTATGACAACGATGATTGAACCTTAAGCTGTAAAACATGACTGATGGGTCACAAAGTTTCATTCCCATGCTTTCCATTCCCAGCCATATGATTCCATTGGGGAAAGCAAGCAGGGGAGACCGAGGTCAAAACTACATGGTCTGGTTCTTGGGTGATCAGCCTTAAAGCACAGGTGAAGCAAAAGTTGGGTCAGCCAGAGGAACATAACAGAAGCACTTTGAAATATAATAATTGTTATGGCTTCTACTGCTTCTGCCATCACTGCTGAAAAGTTGATGTCTTTTAAAAAGATGATGTTGCTTTTTTAAGATATTTACAGGGTTACAAAACAGTAATGCCTACAGCAACATTATTGTTTCAGACAAAAACAAAATAATTAAGCACTGAGTTTGATACATTTTTAAAAATTTATATACACACTATTCTACCTTTTTCAAAATAGATACATTTTAGCCAAGATGTGAGAAACAATTAACTAAAATGGACCAGTTGTACTACAGATTGAAAGAAGAAACCTGTCCAAGTAGAAGATCCAAAAAATATTATCCAGAAGGAATTTGAAGTGACAGAAATGAATTCAAGAAATTAAGCTAATTGTCACTAGACATCAAGGAAAGTATAATTACTTTCAGTTTCATAACTCTTAAGCAGCCTGTCTCCAATTTCTCACTTCCAGAACAACTTCCGTTTCTCTTAGAAAAGCAACTTGCTTTTATTCCCTCCCTTCTTCCACCTTTGCCTTCAGCTAGTATGTTGTCATGCGTCATATGGGTACTTGAGCTAAAGCAGTGAAAGATACAATCCTTGCCTTTAAGACCCCATCAACCTTGTTTAGAGGAGAGACAAGGAAACAGAAGTGTTGTGTGCTGTGGGAAAAGCCATGATGGAGTAAGCCTAGAGCATTAGGGAACACAGAAAAGATCCTTAACCTTACCCAGGGAAAGTGTCAAGCAAGGCTTCTCTTAGAGGAGGGACCAGTGAGCTAAATTTGGAAGACTGGGCAAGAAGGAATTAGGGGAAGGCTACATGGTACAATGTTGTTTGGGGAACCTCAGGTAATTTATTTTGCCAGGAGTGTAGGGTATAAGCTGGGAGTGATGAGAGGCAAAAAGTGGTAGAAGAGGCAAGGGGTCAGGAACGGTCTTGAATAGCATGCTAGGAAGTTTCTATCTTATGCTAAACCTGTCCTTAAATATGCAGAGATCTTAAGGTCTTGCAAAAATCATCAAGAGGCAAACCTCCTCCTGTAGACGCAGATGATATCTTAATTTAATCTGCTTCTGTGATCCCTCTGAGGATGGTTTTAAAACTCATGGTTTTCGAGCTCAAGGACAGGCTATTTATTTATTAACATCTTTTTTGGAGTATAATTGCTTTACAATGTTGTGTTAGTTTCAGCTGTATAACAAAGTGAATCAGCTATATGTGTACATATATCCCCATATTTCCTCCCTCTTGCATCTCCCTCCCACCCTCCCTATCCTGCCCCTCTAGGTGATCACAAAGCACCAAGCTGATCTCCCTGTGCTATGCAGCTGCTTCCCACTAGCTATCTGTTTTACATTTGGTAATGTATATATGTCGATGCCACACTCTCACTTCGAGGGACAGGCTATTTAAACCACAGTAAACATTTGATAAAGATGGCTAAACTATTAACATACAATTATTAAATATCTATCTAAAATAGAAAAAATATCAAAATCAAGGAATACCTTTAACATCTTACATTTCTCGTGAAAGCCCACAACTCAGTCTACATTTAATAGTCTTATCATCAAGACAAACAGTTTTGTTGTCACTCACTCATGAGTATCTTTCACAATAAAGCTATCAACTGAATTCTAAGGTATGAATGTATTAATTTGTTTCCCTTCTATGCATAATTTCAGTCTGTTGCTCCCTCCATTGGCAGTAAGTATATTCTTCCTTGTATTACAGATATTTCTGGGTAGATTTACTTCCCTTTGCTAAATTAAAATTCCTTCAGGGTAAGTAACATGTCAATTTTACTTTGTGTTCCCCAGAACACCTAGAACAGTGCCTTCCAGGTAGTAGATGCTCAATTATTATTTGAATTATTGAGTTAAAGCAGTGGAATATTAGAAACTGTGGAGTTTCAAGGCCAACTAACTACATTATATTGTTCATAAGAGATTATATTGATCCAAGGTAGTTGGGATTAGATCATTTTGAAAGAGAAGAGATTAATTACTTTAATACACAGGAACACAAATTTCAAGTTCATTCTCCATGTCATATCTGAGAAGGAGGGTAGTGATGTAGAAAGAGACTTGTCATCACCCGTATCACCTCCTCTGAGAGGTCTTCAGGCAGCATTCATTGCTTATTTCTTATTAGTCCCATAGTATTTCTCTGTGGTCCTTAGAGAGAGATTGTCTTAATCATCTTTATGACACCGAGTGTTCAAAACATTTTGTTGAATGAATGAATAAATGATTGGCTATGTGACGAATCAATTTACATTTTGAGCCTGAGTTTACTCTTTTCTAAAATGGTCTAACACCTTGATGGGGTGACCTTGAGAGTCCTGCGCTCGGAGTGGCAGGTGACGTTGATGAGGACGTCATCTGCCACTGGCCTTGAGCTGGCTCAAGGTCCTCGCCAGCTCTGACGTGCTGTCCTTCTTTGATTTTACTATATACACATACGTATTTTTTTCTGTTTGTTGCTTTAAGAACTAACCCTGCTCGAGAGTATTTTCTTTAGCTAGTTTAAAAAGAAAAAAAATATTTAATAAACAAGTATGTGGCCAAATGCAGTGCTGAAGAGACAGTCATCATATAGCTTTATAATTTTTTTTCCTGCTTCTGAGTGTTATCTGACAATGCCGATAGCCTTATTCTGTTGGGTTTCTGCTTTGGGGTATGGTTTGATTGCCTTGGTTTGTCATGGGGAAGAGATATTCTTAAGGAGCTAGCTCCGTGTAAGTGAACTCCTGGAGAAAGTGAGTTTGCCTTTCAATCAACTGTATCACCCAACCGGAAAAAAAATAAAAATAAATAAAATGGTCTAACAATTCTACTTCAGGGAACATTCAGTAATGAAAGTAATGAAAGTTCTTAAAATCAGTGATAAATGTACACAATCTTGCAGGGGAGAATTGGAGTGTAAATAAATAAATGGAATTGTGGAGTATTAAGTGAATATATAGAAACATTTGCTAGGATGACACTTTTGTAACATAATATAATGGATTTTGGAGCCAGGCTGCCTAGGTGTGAATCTGGTCTCAGACGTTTATTAGCTCTGTGACCTTGGGCAGTTACTTAACTTTCCTGTGCATCTGGCTTTCTAATCTGTAAGATAGAAATAACAATTATATGTACCTCACAGAGTCCTTGCTTTATCTAAATGAGTTAATACATGACTAGTGCATAGAACAGCCAAGCACTCCTACGTGCTAGCCATCATTTGTCATTATATATGCATTTAATACTGCACTCGCCACTCTAACATGACCTCAGTGCTTTTGTTCATTTTCATACCTGCTCCATAGATTTCAATAAACGTTTGTTGAATAAATGAAAAAAAAGTGCTTTGCACATTGCAAATGGACATATTCCATGTTAATATTCCCAAGATCATCCTAAAACCATTTGGGTCAATTTATGTAAAAGAAAACCAGAAATTATAAAGTGACTAGCTGGCTAAAGTTCTACTTATGGGTCTAGTTTATATATCTCTAAGACGGACTCATCTCAGAAAAAGTAAGAAATGGTCAATATAAAAGTTCCTCTGATTCCTTGTTAATCAAAGGCTTCAGATACATTCCACTTTCAATCCCAAACGCCTTCTTGTCCAGTGTTTTTTTTAGCTTTTCAAATTGTGAGGTAAAACCCTGCTTTAGGTACTTGTGATTTTAAACACCTCTCAGTAACATCACCGATCGACCTTGTAACACTTGTAACACGGAGGGAGTTCTGGGGACCAGATGCAACAACTTTGAAGAGGCAAGGAATAAGCCAGAGCAGTAGTAGGAGGCAGCAAGTATGAGGAGCTGAAAATTACATCACCCTGTTGCCCCCGTCTTCATGGCATTTGAAATCTTGGACAGGACCTGAATTAGGAATCAGCTTGCCAAACTGGGAGCCACCAGAAGTTATCTCAGGTAATGTTTAGGAAAAGACACTGAAGCTCTGGGTCTTTTAAAAAACTAAACCCAGAGGAAAATTGAATCTCTGCAGATAGTGGAGTTCAGTGCTCTAATTAGAAGCTGAGTTAAGTTTTGCATCCTTGGTAATTATAAAGGTTCTGAGCAAACTCATTCTCCAGCCTTGGGATTCGTGAAAGGAAATGTTCAGGGTTCTACAGTGGGTTTTGTTTTCTTTCTTTTAATGTTGATTCTCTTCAAATTAGTCAGGAAGTAAACAATATTACTTATTAAACATCTTTGTGAAACAGCATGATATAAGAATTATGCTGCATGATTCATGGTTCCTGCTAAACATATTAATCTCATAGATGTTTTTAAAGGAATCAAATGTGCCAAGTCTTGGTATCATCTCTGTGTCATGTGGTGCAACCTGCTTGGGATCCTGTGCTTCACAAGGGAAAAAGGAAAGATATTTACTAGCATCTTAGAACACAAAACCTAAGCAACTCCTTACTCTTTCCCAAGCCAGGGCCAAAAGAGCTGATTCATCTCCTCCTCGTCTGCTTGAGAACTGAGTGGTGCCATGTAAAATGGTCAAGAAGAGCTAGAACCCAGAGGGAGAGACTATTATCCTTGTGCCTGTATCCTTGTTTATTCCAGTCCACTCGTAAAACCTCTATTTGACCTTCACACAAGGTTTGAAGAAAGAGGGGGACAAAAACCTAAATGTAAACTATGAATTCCAAAGGCGTTGATGCGGAGGCCACAGCGTTCTTGCTGGAAATAACCTGTTCTGTACCATGTGTGCAACAAAGAGACTCTTTCCAGGCCGGATCCAGTATATCAGGTTCCTTACGGATCTGGTAAATACACAAGCAGTCATTTCTATTCTGGGGGTAGATTAAGTGAGAACAATGATACTTAGATCATTTTCTATGTGGGAATAAGAGAAACAAGCTTTGCATATGATTCAGACAATCACAGACAGTAGAATCTTGAAAGAGGTCTCCTCTTAAAATTAAGAAATTTAACTATATCTGTGTCTGTAGATTATTCCCATTAGGGTTAAGTTAGGATTAAGGGTAAGGAATCAGCTCTCTTACAGCATCCAGCCCATCTTACCTATAGTAGATCTTTGTAAATATATTCGTTGAGCTAATGAAGGAAAGAAATCGCTCACCTCCTTTCTACTGCTATAGTTCTCTTAAGTGTGACACGAAGAGGAATTCATAAATACTTTCCTGACACTTTGATATTTCTGAGAAAAAGCTCTGGAAGAAAATCTGGCTATTTTAATTCTAAGTTATGGGTTATACTGGTCCTTGATCTACCACATCCTCCTTCTAGTGAATGTTTAGCTCTTCAATTTATTTCTGTGCCATTAGGAAATGATACTTTTATGACAACCTTCAGGAATAGGGTGGAGTCACATCACACATGCGTTTAATGTACAAGTGGCTTTAGAATCTGACTCCTATGAAGATGAGACCAGTGACCAAGGATCTGAGAGTAGCAGCTGTTCAGTGGGGACACAAGGAGAAAAAGCCATGTAGGATGAGTGACAGGCAGCAGGTGGCCATGCTCTTCTCAGTGATTTTTCAAAGATGTGTCTGATCAATCAAGATTTAGAGTAAGAACCAGCAAATATTTTCTGAGTACTTACTACATTTCCACCATCGTGCCCTTGTTACTTTCATATGTTTTCCTTCTTTAATTCTCAACAATAAATATGATATTTACTAAGGTTATAATGGCTTAATATTAATATAGAATGGACTTAAACTTACAGGCAAGACAAAGCACTTTTGAAATCTGTATCCCTTCCCCATTCACAGTAAGAACTTGAGAATTATCTTAAAGGAAGAGTGAAGTGAATGTCCTGACATCTAAGTATAGATTTATCCTTATTTCTTCCTTTATCCTAGCTCAGTGGCTCTCAGTCCTAGGTGTGAGTATGTATTACTATAAGCATATATTAAACTTTAAGCATGACTTAAGGGAGTTCATGATTATTTTGACTACACCAGATTTTTGCTTTAGGCACTGGCTTTAAAACTAACCCTTGATTAACAAGGACTCCAATTTATTCAAAATAAGCAATAAAATTAAAAATATAAAACAAAATTCCAGAAACAGTGGTTATTGCCTAGTGGTGTTTCAGTGTGTTATGGAAAGATCCAGGAAGCAATTCAAATCATCTTTTCTAACATCAGCATCTTGAGACATTTGGCTCTGTTGCCAACTGCAGGAAAGAAAAAGGATCAGATAAGGAAGAGTTCTTCAGGTTCAAAGTTTCTTTAATAAAGCTATCTTTCTTTTACAGTCCTATAAACCTAAGAGAAATAGCTCAATCTTTCTCTGTATCCTTTCTCACCTGTAAGAAGGAAAAGTAGACACTGTTTACAAAACGTAAGTTTTTAAATCCTACCTTTTCCACCTAAGATTAACGGTCTTCTTGGAAATGCCCCTCTCTCATAAACCTGCCATAGAAATCCTTTGCTACATAGCACCATATCCCAGGATTTAAGAGCAGAGCCCTCAGGGCCAGACAGATTGAGTACAAATACCAAATCTGTCCCTTAGCACAAGTATGACTTGGTGAAATTTATTTAACTTCTCTGAGACACAGTTTCCTCAGTCATATAAGGGGATAATTTCTTGCTGCCTCCCATGGCTCTTAAGAACAATATGCCTGGAACTCAGCAGACGATCAGAAATATTTGTTGACGAAATGAAAAGTAATTGTGAAACACGAAGTAGAGAAGAAGCACATAGTTCTCATTAAACTGTAGTGATTATTTGTATTACTTCCTATCATCTACTAAATAAATGGGAATGAATTTGCTTTATACACTCTCAGTAAATGCAGATTCAGAAGACATGAGGACATGGGTGGGAAAACAGAATCTCAACATATAAGTCACATGACAGTATCTGAAAGATTTCATTTGTAAATTCAAATCTTGTCCAGTTCCAATTCTGCCATTAAAACTCACTCCCTTTGGTGTGGAGAAAAGGGAACCCTCCTAATGTTGGTGGGAATGTAAATTGGTACAGCCACTATGGAGAACAGTATGGTGGTTCCTTAAAAAACTAAAAATAGAGTTGCTATCTGATGCAGCAATCTCACTCCTGACAAAACTATAATTTGAAAAGATACATGCACCCCAATGTTCATAGCAGCACTATTTACAATAGCCAGGTCATGGAAACAACCTAAATATCCATTGACAGATGAATGGATAAAGAAGATGTGGCACAGATATACAATGGAATATTACTCAGCCATAAAAAAGAATGAAATAATGCCATTTACAACAATGTGGATAGACCTAGAGATTATCATACTAAGTGAAGTAAGTAAGAAAAAGACAAATATCATATGATATCACTGATATGTGGAATGTAAAATACAACACAAACGAACTTATCTATGAGACAGAAACAGACTCAAAGACATAGAGAATAGACTTGTGGTTACCAAGGGGCAAGGGGGGTGGAGGAGGGAAGGATTGGCAGTTTGGGATTAGCAGATGCAAACTATTGTATATAGCATGGATAAGCAAGTTCTTACTATATACACAGGGAACTATATTCAATATCCTGTGATAAACCATATATATATATATATATAATTGAATCACTTTGCTGAACAGCAGAAATTGACACAACATTGTAAATCAACTATACTTCAATAAATTTAAAAAAAAAAAAAAAAAGCAACTCACTCCCTTCAAAGGTGGCCAGGTGCAGAGGTATGGGTGCTGTTACACAGGTCCACGGCTGTAACCTCTACATTTGGCTTAAACTGTGTTCCCTCAGCATCAACCCAGCCTTGCTCCCCTCTCTGGTCTCTCTCAGTTCTCAGTGGTAGTCGACTCACGAGACCATTGCTCTCATTGTGGGGTCTTCCTAGTTCACCTGGTGGCCCCCTGATGAGCTCACTGGCTTCCACTGTAACAACCCAGGAAGGCTAGGCTTCACGCCCCTGCTGACGGTGGCCCAGTCAAGCTTCCTGGGATAGGACTGTTCTTCAGAGTGGTGTGAAACACCCTGTAAGGTGGCTTCTTCCAGTACAGCCAGAGGGCAACGTGGCAAGAGCTCCCTTGCTGTTCATCTTCTCTTCAACTTACCTAACTCATCTCCTGCTCTCCAGGCCGAAGTTCACAGATGGGCTATCAGGGACCTATGAAGACCATGGCACTCTGATCTCTCTTTTCCTCATATTGCCACAGTCTTCTTTTACTGCTTTTATATCATATATTCCCCCTTCTTAATGCCAACTAGGCCTCTACTGTGTTCATTCTATAAGCTTAATCCCCCATACCTGGTTGTTGATCTGCTAATAAAGGAAGAAAATAAAGAAATTCAAAAATCTTCTCTCAAGACAGTATCTTGGTTTGCAAGGTGATGTTTCTTCCTGCATAATCCTGTTTTACATGTCAGAAGCTAAATATTACCTTGGTCTTAGTCTCTGCACTGTTTCAGAACCAAATTCCAGTCTTCTCTATAGACAGACGGATGCCTTGGATGGAGCAGGCAGAAGATCTTTTACTCAGAAAGGCAAGGGACAAAAGTCCCAAAATTTTTGGAATACTTCCCCATGGTGTTTCAGGTTCAAAGTGCAATTTATTGGGAATTTTTTTAAAAGAAGATTACAGAGATGTTCAGGTTATGAAAGTCTGCATAATATTTTTAAAACATCTCATCCGTTAGTTGTATCCAGTACAGAATGTGCAAAAAATAAACCTGGCTCTCCAAATTTTATATAGTTATAACTGTGTTGTATAGGTACATTCTCAATGTAAACCATTTTGGTAATTTTATGGGGTTGACATTTATCTGTGCTGAACTAAACTACGATCAGTTTCCCTAAACGGAGCCTTAAAGCTACACAGCTATTTTCTAAGACTCAGATTGTTGTTTTTGGTTATGAGCAAACCAATAAATTGAACAGGCTGGTTTAATCTCTAGTATTTTGTGTGCACATTGATGTAGACTTTAAACTAGATGAGCAGAAAATGAAAGTATGTTTTCTTTGGCAGGCATTTGATGTGCTTGGAAGAGTTGAAGCTTACCTTAAGCTCCTTAAATCAGAGGGTTTAACTCTGCCTGTCTTGGCAGCGAGGCATGAGGAATTACACAGAGAAATTAAAGACTGCACAGCTGATGCTTTGCAGGAGGGACAAGCCTTAATCAACCAACTAGCCTCCTGCAGGTAAGTGAAGTCTATTTCTTCCTCAGTGTGACAAGCTTTTTCACAGTTTCCACAGTCTGTTAAAAAATAAGTTGCATGATTTTTTGTCCCTACTTCTGATGTTTTACTGCATTATGACATGGCTTAAAAGTATCTATTGAATTTTGGTCAACAGTAATTCTGAACACAGCATTGCTCATCCAGAAGTGAAGCTATATTCTGACCTTAGGACCTGAAGATGCTAAAGCTTTCTTTCTATGAGTTTCTGAGGAGCGAGGAGGGAAAGAACAAAAGAAGAGACAGAACTTTCCTTCTGTATACTTTTTATATCCTAGCATCTCCATGGGATTTCTTCCTCCCTTTTAATTCGTAAGCCTTGAGTCTACTCTGTCCCTTTGTTGCTTTCTGGAAAAAATAAAGTTCTAGAATTCCCTTTCATTTATGAGCTTGATGGCTCACCAAGCAAAACCCTAAGTAAAAGATGACATTATTATTAATTAATAATAATTACATTTTTAAAAATGGAGAGCCCACCACATGCCTGGCACTGTCTCAACAGCTTTAGAAGCATTATCCCATTAATCCTCACAGCAACTCTACAAGGCATAGAATATACTATTAATGTTCTCTTTTTACAAGCAACTGAGACACAGAGAGTTAAGTGACTTGCAAAAGGTCATGCAGCTGATTAGTTAGTGGCAGAGCCAGAATTTGAATTCAAGTGCGTGGATCCAGATTAATGGTCTAGTGCATCCTAGACCACCTGCTCTTAACCAGTGTGCTAGGGTGGGTTGTTTTTATGAGCACATTCAGTGAGTATATCAGTGTGATATACTCTGGTATATCTTAGAGATTGGTGGGAATGAGGAGAGAGAAGGACCTTGAGAAGCAGAAAGAGAATGCAGTGAGAACGTATGATCAAGAATAGGGATTGGAAGACAAAATGGAGATGACAGAAAGAGCAGATGATGGAACAGATACTGACTAGGAAGAAATGATGGCAGGGCTTATGTTTTGACAGAGACAAAAAAAATTCTGCAAATGGGGTAAGCCCTGTTTTTATCTTCCATATCCACAATCCCCTTGAAACTCAAAGACATTCAATTTGAGGAAAAATGAAATAGGTCAAATGTGGTAAAAATTATTTTATTTCTGTTTAAACCCTCATTCTGCTCTATTTTAGACATGCTTACAAGTGTTGATTTGGTAAATTTGGGTTTAGGGAATTTTCTTTTCAGAAGATAATCTGAGTCCAGACAGATACATTTAACCAGGGCTTTGGGACCATGCAAAGTCAAGATCAGAAATAATCCAAGATATTCCAGCAGGAGCTAAAAAGCTGAGGCTATGAAAAGGGCAAATAATTCTCACCTTTGGAAAACTAACAGTAGCTGTAGTTACTAAGCTTCCCTACTTTGGCTCCATGTCATGCATCAGGTAATGGTGTGTCCACTGGGCTCTAGGAGAACCAGTGTGCTCATGTCTGGCCCCTATGGGTATGAGAGCTCCTTTCTTCCCTCCCCTGCTACAGGCCCAGTCTTCTAGAATGTATAAGAATCTTGGACCAGGCAGAAGATATCCTATGGGGTGCCTGGACTTGTTGTGCCTGGACTCAGTGTACCTGTTTGACATTGATCTGAGTCATGTGATGATGGATTAAGTGGTGAGGTCTCCAGTTGTAATTGGTCTCATGTCAGTTTAGTAAGTAGGTCTCAAAGCACAGATACATACTGTTTCTCTGTTCAGGCCACTCTTTACTTGTGGTACTTTCCCTGACCTTAGACAGTTTCCTTTCATGCGTGGGTGGATCAGGAAGCAGCCAGAGACCCCTCCCCAGATCTGAAGATCTGTCACTGACACGCTGCCCCAGAAATTCTAGATGCCTTGGCCGCCCCTAAGTCTGATCTCTGTATCTTCAAAACAGTACATCCTTTGGACTCTGTTTTGTTCCACTTCCCTGAGCTTTGGTCTGGAAATTACCTCCCAGACAGCAGGCTGATGCAATCATAAGGCTCACCTCATTCATTTCCCTTCTCTCAGGGATGACTATCCTGTGCTACCTGTCCTTCAATGTCTGAGTTGTTTAAGGCATGAGGGTAAATCCAGTCCCTGCTTCTTGACCAGAAACTGAAGTTCCGTATTTAGTTTTGATGCTTAAGTCTTAAGAGTAGGAAAGCTGGTCACAACATATTACTGCTAAACTTTATCCTGTTTGTTCTAATCAGTAATGCTTTATTTTCAATACTTAAATATAAGAGAAGTGCTTTTATTTTACATTACAGTCTATTTTCAGGATTCTAGTGATTCTTTTTGGCCATCCATTTTGTAATGGTTGACATGTTTGTTTACTTAGCTAGTCTCATTCTTTTTGCCTTCCTTGCTCCTTCTAGTCTTAAATTTTACACATATATTGTTTTTCAAAGGGACATCTATAGTTCTGTTCGTCAGGTTGCAGACTGAGTCTTAATAGAAGAAGCAATAGTTAGGGACCATTTCAAGAAACTTGAATTAATGGTAGGTAACTGGATTAAAGAAAGAAAAATTAGCAGTGTGATTTCTGTCAACATCCTAGATATATGAGCGTTCATAGTAGTTCCAAGGTGTTTGGTTGCCCTGAGATTTCACAATATTTTACAAATCAATACTATTTCCGTTTTGCAGGAGGAACTGAAGGTAAAGTGCAATTGTTACTTGGCAAAGGACATTTTTGATTCAGAGGGTAGATGTAGAATAGAAATCCATTAGAAGCTGAATTGAAACGCATTAGAATCTCAGTCGCAAACCAGAGCCACACATAGTCACTGACCTCAATCCCATGCATACCATTTGGGACTTGCTTCCCTTCCTCATCTAATGATTTATCTGTCCAACGACCTGGGTCACCACCATGGGAGAGAAGCAGAAGGAGATTTCAAGTTGCAGCCACAGCTGGAGTGAAGGTAGAGTTTAGAATAATGACAATGGAAATAAACATAAATTCCACAGAGAAAAGTATGTGTTACTGAACATCACAATGGCTTCCTAGACTTCTGAATGCCAGCCACACTACTAGGACACAAAACACTAAAATTCCTACTATCAGACATTTGAAAACTGGTGTGGATAAGAAGCTTAGGACTTAGTATCAAAGGAGTTTTATTTCATGCATTCTGAGAGCCAAAATAATACCATGCATTTAACTTCTCTGAACCTCAGTTTCCTCATCGGTAAAATGGAAATATGCATTTTATAGAGGATGTTTTAATCAAATGCGATAACACCACTCTGGCATATAGAAAGCACCCGATAAATAACTGGTTCACTTATTTATTTACCTTCTATACAAAGAGTTTTAAAAGCAAAATATTAAGAGTTACATGGTTGCTTCATATGACTACGGCAGTCAGCTGTACCAAATCATATTCATTTTCACTAACTGGGGAAGGTTATGTTAGAAATAGAGCAGATAAACCTTTATCTTGAGGTAATAAAGGTAAAATTTAGTACTGGGGCAGATAGGAATTTCAGAGACCCTTAGATCTAATTTTTTTCCAGTTAGTTAATAAAATAGGACTTCAGAAGTTCACATTTATCTAAGATGAAGCTTCCCAGTAAATCTGAGAACTTTGTAATTATTTTAGGAACAGATCCACACTGTTTTTCTAACCTGGAATCAAATACCTTTGAAATTGGAGCAGCCTCACAAGATAAATGATGGTTATTTACCTGTTTCCTTGACCTTCTATTTCCTCCCTAATGCTCAGGTGATAATTCTGAGTCATTGTTAAATTGTTTATTATCTTTTCAGAGTGTGATATCCGTGACATAACCTAAGTACACTTTAACATCAAAGGCATTTTAGCGCATTCGTTTGCATTTAGTTATGATGCGAGTTACCTATCATGGGATCTGATAATGGTCAAACCAGGCTTACAGTGAGGTTGAAAGCTCTGGATTCCGGCCCCCTCACCTCCTCTTAGGCCTTGCTTGGCATCATCTCTGAGCACTGAGTGTAAAGGTAGCCCAAAGGTACCCTGCTGCCAAGCAGAATAATGCATTTATTAAGCCACAGGAAGCTGTGGTGATTGGAAGTGCTGGGTCGGAGACCTTGTGTGAGGGTGAAGTTTTCCATAATTGGGCAAAAACGAGGAACCTCCTTTTTTGTGTTCTCAGTGAGCTACCAATTCAGAACTCAAAAACAAGGAAACCAGAAACAAAAGACAACCTATGAAAAAACAACCTGGGAAAAAACGTTTGCAAATAATGAGATCAACAAGGGCTTAATTTCTAAAATATACAAACAGCTCATACAACTCGATAACAAAAAAACAAACAACCCAATCGAAAAATGGGCAGGAGACCTAGATAGACATTTCTTCAAAGAAGACATACAGATGGCCAACAGGCACATGAAAAGATGTTCAACATCGCTAATTATTAGAGAAATGCAAATCAAAACTCCAGTTAGGTACCACCTCACACCATTCAGAATGGCCGTCATTTAAAAAGTCTACAAATAACAAATGCTGGAGAGGATGTGGAGAAAAGGGAACCCTCCTACACTGTTGGTGGGAATGTAAATTGGTGCAGCCACTATGGAGAACAGTATGGAGGTTCCTTAAAAAACTAAAAAAAAAAGCTACCATATGATCCAGCAATCTCACTCCTGGGCATATATCCAGACAAAACTATAATTCAAAAAGATACAAAACTCAAAAACATAGAAATACCCACTAAAACCAGGCTACTTTATAAAGTATTCATTTGGCTTTTCCTGTCCCTAAAATTAATTTAAATTTACAGGTAAACTTGCTTCAGCATTGACTCAATTTCTGCTCCTGCATAAAAGACTGTTCCATTTTTTTTTTTTTTTTTTTTTTTTTTTTTTTTTGTGGTACGCGGCCCTCTCACTGTTGTGGCCTCTCCCATTGCAGAGCACAGGCTCCGGACATGCAGGCTCAGCAGCCATGGCTCATGGGCCCAGCCGCTCCACGGCATGTGGGATCTTCCCGGACCGGGACACGAACCCGCGTTCCCTGCATCAGCAGGTGGACTCTCAACCACTGCGCCACCAGGGAAGCCCCTGTTCCAGTTTTTATTCTACCTTGCTGTGGTGAACTTAAGCTTATAAACCTCATCCTGACTGAATACTTTGCTTTCATATAACCTTAAGTATTGCCCTTTTGCTCTAACATTTATTGTTATTCATTTAATGTTGATTTTTCATATTTTACAGAGAAATAGAAACAGGGGTAAGTTGGGACTTTGCATTCTCTTTTCACGATTTTCTTTTATGTTGACTACCACTACTTACCCTGTTTGATATTGCGAATGATAATGAACTTTAGACAGAGCATGGTTTATTCAGTCATTCATTCGCTCATTCCCAAAATATTATTGAGTGTCTTTGTAGATCAGGTGCTCCCAAGCATCTAATGTGATAGGTGAAGTGCCTGCCCTCATGCTGTTTATATTCTGCTGGGAAGAAAGAGTCAACCAACAAATAAATCAACAGATGAGATGCTCTTACACAGCAATGAGAACTGTGAAAAAAAAAAAGTGAAATGGGCTAGAGAGTGACTGTGGGGAGGGGACCATTTTAGACATTGTAGTCGGGGAGAGATTAAGGAGAGGAGCTACCATGCAAGTGGCTGGGAGATGAGTGGACCTGGAAGAACAACAGCAAAGGTGTAGCAGAAAGAAGGACAGTGTGGCTGGAGGAGAGCGTGACAAGGGGAAAAGGCAAAAGACAAGATAAAATAGTTAGGAGGGAGTTAGACTATGTCCAAGTGCTCGTTGACAATAAAGGCAACGCTTGTGTGCTTTATCTACATTAACAAATTTTATCCTCAAGCCACCCTGTTATACAGATACTTCTATTACCATTGTCCCTGTTTTGCAGGTGTAGAAGCTGGGGCTCAGAGAGGTTCAAATAACTTACCTACTACCTGTCACACAGTGGTAAGGGGTGGAGTTCAGGTCTGAACTGCTCTGTTAGGTTGCTAGCTCTGTCTCCTTTCTTTCAACTTCAGTCATTAGCAAGGAGGCTGACCACTTAGTGAATGTGGATTTTTTTTTTCATTCTAACACACTTAAAATGTGCTGTATCTATCTTCTAATTTCAACTCAAGTCTCACCTTCCCTGCAAAGTTTTTCTTTCTTTGTGTTTATTTAAAACATTATTGAGCATCCATGTGACATACCAGCACTGGGCTTCAAGGATAGTCAAAGATACATAAACCTGGCCCTGAGTTTTCAGAACCTTATTAACAGCCAGTAAGGGAATGACATGTCAAGGGAGTGTGATCTAGGTCTGAGGAAGCCCTTGGGACAGTGGGTGTTAGGGCCACATCTTCAGAGAAGAGAGACACAATCCCAAGCTCCTGTGACCAGGGTGGGTCAAGTGAAGGAGTGAGACTTGAGAAGACCATTGTTGAATTTGATAATCTAAGATGGGTGAAGGGTCTACATCTTCCAGCCAGGATGAACCTAATCAAAACCTACCACACAATAGTTTTTTAATTCCTTTGTATTTGTCAGCTCTGTCTCACTTTTTACTCTGTGGTGTTCTGACTCATTTCTTAGTTGTTTGACTTGTGACAGCATCATCTCCCCATCCAGACCATAACATCAACTTGAGGTCAGCCTTCAAGGTCAACCATGTAGGAAGCCTCTTTTATGCTCCTTATCTCAGTATTTACATACTAGGTGACTTGATTTGAAATGTTAAGGGGCTGGTGTGGCATAAAGGGAAGTTTATGTCATAGCAAAAATATTTTTAAAGATCTTACGTGGAAAACAAACAAAAATAATCCCCACCCTCCAACAACATAAAACAAAACAAAGAAACAAAATCAGAAATCCCTTTGTATCAGAGTCATCTATTGTCACATTTTGTAGGAATTCTACCAAACATTTAAGAACTTAAAATAACTTCTCTTAAAAAAGTTTGATGATATATTTAGATGGTAAATATCAGATACTGAAATTTAGGAAATTGCAAAGTTGAGTTATGACAGTGTTAACTCAGCCGCTTTCCAAATATTTTCATGTCTGTATTAAGTTGTTCTCTTTAGGGGTTGAATAAATGTCATAATTGCAGTCTGAATCTGTTACCATTGTTAAGGCTTGTATAATTCTGAAACTCTTAGTATGGAATGCACCCAAAGTTTACCCTTTTTTATTAAATGTAGGACTAATTAGATTAGGTTCTTGTAAAATATCTAGGAGTCACTCATTGCAATATGAATTTATTCATTTATAATACTGATGATGTGATGTGAAATAGCATAGATCCCAGAGTTAGAAGGTCTGAAACTGCAGGGTCTACAGAGGAAGCCTGACTAAAGGGGCAGAAATCTGTGCCTTGGACAGCTGAGGGGGAGTACTTTCCAATGAGAGGGCTTAGAGAGGAAAGAACACCAGAAAGAAGAGAGGAAGAGATGTGAGTGGACAAATATATGAATAAACTGCTCATTACAGTGTTGTTTATAATAGTGCAACCACCTAAATATTTTCAGAAAATAGGAAACTGTTCCAATAGTTTAAGGGCAAGCACAGTATGGAATAATCTAAGCCAATACCAGAAGAGTGTTTTTGAGGAATATTTGAAGACAGAGAGTATCCTCACAATAAAATGTTAAGAGGATAAGGTAGGATCCAAATCACGTATATGGCATCTTACTAACTTTGGAGGGGAAAGGGTGGAAAGGACTGCCAAGAGAAAAACTTTTTGGAAGGAAATACATTAAAATGTATTTTTATATCTTCTAAATTACCTCAAAAGAGAATATTTGTCTGGTTAGCTCTTACTGTGCCCCTTTTATGTGAGGATTTATGTCATCAATCAGGGAAAATGTTCAGCAATTTAAATATTGATTTTCTGTTTTTCTCTCTTTTCTCTCCTCCTGTAACTCCCAGTAGAAGAATGTTGGAGGCTCCCAGTCTGTCTGAGATGTCTGAACTATCTTTCATATTTTTCATTCCTCTATCTCTTCGCACTGCGTTCCCAATGAATCCCTCATATTGAGTTTTCTCTTTTGTTAATTTTCCCTTTGTTTTCAGCCATTGAATTCTTTTGTTTGTTTTCATAACTATACTGTTTTCATTTCTAGGATTCCTAACTCATTCTTTTTCCTATCCAATTTCGTTTTACTTCTGACTGCTTTTGCTTCAGAGTTTCTTGTTTCTTGATTATGGGTGCTCATTTTTCCTTTATCTTTCTGGTGATGTGAAACATATTTATAAAGTCACTTTCAGATTGCTCTACTTATTTTCATTTCCGGTAGAGCACATTTAGCTCTTGATTGTTGAGTGTCTTTTCTTAGGATTCATTTTCCTCATGTGTTTTGAAATTTTAGATTGTCCTTCTGGATGGGAAGTGTTTGTTCTTCAGCTTTATTTTCCTTGCTTTGTTCTCTACTCTTTTTTTTTCCTCCTTAGCAGCTTTGCAATGACTTCCGCCTGAACTCACAGGGTCTCCTGTCCAGAATCAGTCTTCTGCTGTTTGATCGGGGTCACCCGAGCTCCCATAGAGCTACTGGGGCTCTCAGAGGTGCAGCCAGAAATCCAGGTTGGGGCACAGTCGGGGTTCCTGACTGCTCTGCTATGTCTGATTCCTTGGCTTCAGCAGCAGTGGGCTATAGCATTTTTCAAACTCCTTTTACAAGAGGGAGAATCCCGTCCCTGTTACTGATTTCAGGGAGAATCCCAGCTATGGGACCCTTTATGGAGGACATGTTTTGGTCTCTCTGACCTCATAGGAGTGGAACATGTGGGCATCTCTGCATGGATCTGGACCAGAACCCAGGAACCCTGTAGTTTCAGCCCCACTTACTACTTGCTGTTTCTTTATTGTCATGTGTATACAAGAGGTACATGTGGGTGTGAGATGTTTGGTGGGCAGTGATTCTCAATGTGTACAACTTAAGTCAGAAAAAAATTATTGTAAAAACATACATATCCCTTCCACAGTTCGAATGGCACTTTTTCAAAGTAGGGATGAAAACTAGATGGTGGCGATTGTTTCCTCCAAAATAGAGATGATAAACATGAAGCATTCCTGTCCAGAGATCAGGAAGATATTTTTTCCCATTTTCAAAGTATAATTTGTCCATAGACAGAAAGAAAAATATGATCAGCTGATCCCTTCTGATGAGATGGAGTGAGCTGGCGCGTGCTTAGCATCTGGTTCAGCTGCTAATCCAGATGGGCTCCCAATAATTTATGAAAGGTTTGAAAGCAACTTGCTGCTCTCAGGAAAGAATCATTAGAACACATCAACATTGGGATTTACTCTCTTCCCGCAGCCCTGGTTTGTAACAGATGCAAAGACAGGGCAACCGCTTCCACAGAGCAAATGTAACAGTCTATTTTTGAGCCAGAAGTCAATATGTCTCTGCTCTCTGGGAGGGAAAAAAAAAAAATCAATCATTTTTCTTTCCCCCTTCCCTCCCCTCTCCTGGCTCAATGAATAGGGGAGAAAATACTCCCATGATGGAGTTTCTAACAAATGTCTAAAGAAACCTTCACAGTCTGTCACTCCAGAGTATCTGTGATGCTTGAAGAAGTCAAAGTCAATGTCAGGAATAATCTGATGTACTCCATGCTCATACTACAGGCAGGAACCATCTAATCCATTCATAGACAGGCAGCCCAAAGATCAAGCAGTATTTCCAATGCAAGTTACAGAGCCACAGATTGTTAGGCCTAGAAAGCTGGTCCACTGGTAGCTCCTCTCCCACCCCATCAGGCAGCACATGAGCAATGCGGCTTCATCAGAGTCAGAACAAAATGCCCGGGCACTCCCGTCAACCAAGTTTCTGTTATCAGTCCCCAGTTCTTGTCCCATCATTTATTTAATATTACTGTGAAGTAACAGGACTCATTTCTGGGTGGCTGATGGAATTCTATTAATTTATTTTCAGTTAATGTAAGAATTGCTGGCAGAGTGTGAGGTCATATTTTTCCTTTGATCAAACCATCTGCATTTCACTCTCTGAGGAAATTGGCAATATGCATGCTATACATGTTTTAAAATGTTTTGGAATGTTCAGAAGAAATGTCTGGAATCAGTGTTTCAAGTTTCCAACTGAAAATGATAGAATAGGGCTGGTTGTAAGCTGCAGACTAGGTTTTCACCAAGGAGGAATGGAGAGGGAGAGGCCCTGGGGTTAGGAGTGTGACAGATATACTCCAACTGGGAATCAGGTAGAAGGAAGGGATTAATGGCTGATCAGACAGAGATGATCTAGCTGAGGACAGAGGAAGATAGGAGCTGGCTAGGGTAAGCAAGATAATTGAGAACTTCTTGTACTAAGGATGCGGTCTAAGTGACAAATAAGAAGGGAATGCACATGGGACAGGCAATTCAGTCTGTCCCTATAAGGCTTGAAACAGTGGAGGGAAGTATCAGTCAACCTAACTATGAATCCTAAACCATCGAAGAAGAAATTGGGCAGTCTTTGGATAGGCTAAAACTTCTATAACTGGGCAAAGGGCAAAGTCATCTTTTTTTTTTTTTTTTTTTTTTTTTTGTGGTATGTGAGCCTATCACTGTTGTGGCCTCTCCCGTTGCAGAGCACAGGCTCCGGATGCGCAGGCTCAATGGCCATGTCTCATGGGCCCAGCCGCTCTGCGGCATGTGGGATCTTCCTGGACCGGGGCACGAACCCGTGTCCCCTGCATTGGCAGGCGGACTCTCAACCACTGCGCCACCAGGGAAGCCCGCAAAGTCATCTTTGTTTAAAAACAATTAGAAACCGTTACTAGTGACATTTTTAATACAGTAACTATCTGTGCATATGTTCTTTTTCCTTAAATCTGTGTCTTGTCTTCCCTTAAATATTGATCAAAGTCTACTTTATTTAATTTGAAAATATGCATTGATCTGCTTCTTACAAGGCTATGTAGCTCAGGGCTACAGAGGATAAATGAATGAAAAGAATGTTGTATTTTCCCTTAATTTATAATGCAATAGATATACAGGATAAGACATAAATCACCACAAAATAAGACTAATCTCGTAGGTCATTGGAAAATTAAAAATGAATGATCCATCCAAAGACAGCAAGAGATCCTGTTTGGCTCGTTGTGATTCATCTAAATTAAAATTGTGAGTTGCTAGAGAGCAATATATTTATGGAAGGAATGCTTGATTTGTTTTTGTTTCCCCGTTTCCATTTTCTGTGCTGGAGGGGCCTTCAAGATGTGAATTTGAATAAGATATCGTGCCCCTCTAGTGGTCACTTTGCAAACTACAGACAGACATTTCATTACCTAGAGAAGCCAGCCAATTTCAAAAGAGCATGCCAGCCAGGCTAATCCTGTTTCCATCAACACTGAGTGCAAGGGAAAGTGAAATTTTAGAATACTCCCCCCCCACCCCCATCATGTGTCATGGACCCAGAAAAGGTACTATGAGGTGGTAAAGAGTGTGGACTCTGGGATCAGATGAATAGGTTCAAATCCCAGCCCTGCCATTTAATAAATGTGACCTGGGCAAGTTACTGAGCATTTCTGTACCTCACTTTGCTCATCTGCAAAACAGAGATAACAGGTATAGCCAGATCATCGGGTAGTTATGAGAATTAGAAGAGATTACTTAAAACATTAAAAATGGTTCCTTGTCACAGTAAGTGGATTATTTTTAGAAAATGTTTACCCATTTACTATGACAAGCTTTATTCTCTGTACCTATTTTCCACAGTGCTTATTCACCTTTTCTTTTTTATTTATCTTTCTCATTCCAAATTTGCATGTTCTACAGAAAAACCATAACATGTAGGACAACTGGGCTTTTAAGTGCCTTTTTAGCATGCAAAGTCTAAAATGTAGTTAAAATATGATTACTGTTACCAATATAATATTTTTACAGAATTTGTGGATATAAGTACAAGGATTATTTGCTAAACTCTCCTGATTTCTTGATTATACTCTTCACTGTCTCTGAGTTATTAAAATATGAAGCGAGTTGTTTCAAGTGTAATGTCTGTGGGACCTTAGGCGTCGGGAATAAGATTTCCCCTCCAGTTAAACTTCTCTGGGACTCCGGTGGTCCCACAGGACACACTTGAATCCCATGTGCATTCAACAAGATTCTCAAGCCGCCTGATGACCTCTAAACTCTTGGCAGCCTCATTGTCATTCCTGTGAAGTCCCGTTCCCTCTCAGGCAGTTGGGATCCTGCCCTCATTTCGTTACTAATTCAATTCATTTTTACTGAGTCATAAATTAATTTTTTGAGGTAAAACTACTGAAATCTGTATCTTGTTCCAAGATCTTTTAAAGCTCTGGGTAATTAAATGTGAGAGTTATCAGCTCATCTTTATGAGTATTGGAAGGAAATGACTGATAGGAAATTAAAGACTTCAACTTCTTATATGCAGGGAGAGGCTCTGTCTCAGGGATAGGTTGAAAAATTTTAAAGTGCTCACTGGATCAGCAATGTCCTTTCATTGTCTTGCATTGCTAGTAAGCCTGTGTTGGAAATGGTTAGGAAACTTGCTAATGTGTCTTTAGACCACAGCAAATGGGGTCCAACTCAAAGTTCATTTGTTGTTTTAAAGACATTTTCATTTTATGAGCTGTCATGTCACTTTTCATTTTCTCATGAGGCCAGCACAGGTACAAAATGACAGTGTGAGGCTTGGTTTCTTTTTATGAACAAGTACATCAGATTCCTCATTGTTGGTGATACCTTGGTTTTCACCTAATGATTACAGACTTGAGCATTCGTAAGTATCCAGAACAAGGACCTTAGTGTTACATAAATATTTTACCCTATTGGATCATTCAGTGTTTTGTTAATTGGCTGATCTACACTTCTATTCAAAGAGCATCTTTAGATAAATGAAGCTTTTAAATAACACCCCCAGGAAAACTCTTGGCAAACATACTGTGTTTTTTGCCGTAAGCTTCTCAAAATATCTTAAAGAAATATTAGAAAGTGAACCTTTAGAAGAGAAGATTAGAACTGGTTACAAAAACCCATAACTCATCTTTTCCCTCGGGACTGACCGACTTAAACAAAACAACATAATTTGGTTTTGGTCTCTGCTGTACCAGGACTACAGCTTCTTAACTTCTATTATCCTAAAGCCTGACGCTTAGTAACTTTGATCAAGTCATACTTATCACGAAAGGTTCATTTTCAAATGTTCCCTGTTCCTGGGGCCTCTCTATGAGGGTGGAGTGAACTAACAGCTGGCTTGTTCCATTCAGCTCTCGGGTGACCGGTGTCCGTGAGATGATGGGATGCATCAAGAGGCGAGTTGATCATCTGACTGAACAGTGTTCAGCGCACAGGGAATTTGCTCTTAATAGACAGCAATTAACAGCCTCAGTGGAGGGCTATTTAAGAAAGGTAATTTCATAAAATGTGTCCTCCTTAAGCTACTATTTATTTCTTGGTTTGCATAAGTCTCTTTATTTTTAATTTTTCATTGAAGTATAGTTGACTTACGATATGTAAATTTCAGGTGTACAGCACAGCGATTCAGTTTTTTTTTTGTGGTACGTGGGCCTCTCACTGCCGTGGCCTCTCCCGTTGCAGAGCACAGGCTCCGGACGCGCAGGCCCAGCGGCCATGGCTCACGGGCCCAGCCGCTCCGCGGCATGTGGGATCTTCCCGGACCAGGGCACGAACCCGTGTCCCCTGCATCGGCAGGCGGACTCTCAACAACTGCGCCACCAGGGAAGCCCTCAGTTTTATTTATATATATATATATATATATATATATATATATATATACTCTTTTTCAGATTCTTTTCCATTAAAGGTTTTTACATAATGTGGAGTATAGTTCCCTGTGCTGTACAGTAGATCCTTGTTGGTTATCTATTTTATGCATAAGCTACTATTTAGATGCAGCTCCTTACCTGGTGATAATAGATGATGGTATGGGAACTGCAGCATGCGGGCACAGTGGGAGGATAGGGGTGTGTCTCCTTAGGATTCCCTTCATCCCACATTAGGCTTTATATTCAAACAGAATGAAATTGTAATTCACTACTGCTCATCAACCATCCCTGCCCCAGGTTGCCAAAACTAAAAGTGTCATCCTCCCTGCCTCCCAGCGCAGAACATGTTTACACAAAGGCAGTTCTCATTTTGCACAGAACTGTGTTAATTGAACCATGTGTATATTGGGATGGTGTCCTCTTTGATTTACGTGGTTCTGTGCGTGGCTCCAATATGCACATTTTGGTTAACATGGCACCACACAACGCAAGAACAGCAGGTAGATACCAAAAATGATGAGTTTTAGGGGTTCCAGGAATAAATTGCCATTATCATAATTTATTGAACCAAGGCAGTGCAAAGGACATGGCCACTCTGAATAAAACCATATGTGTGAAAATCCTTTCTACAAAGTGAATATAGTGGTTTGAAGAATTTTATTTCCCATTTTCAAAGAGGAATAAAAACAGGCAGCTACTATTTGACTAAATAAAAAATTACTTGTCTGGGGGCTTCCCTGGTGGCGCAGTGGTTAAGAATCCACCTGCCAATGCAGAGGACACGGGTTCAAGCCCTGGTCTGGGAAGATCCCGCATGCCTCGGAGCAACTAAGCCCGTGAGCCACAACTACTGAGCCCTCGTGCCACAACTACTGAAGCCCGTGAGCCTAGAGCCTATCCTGCACAAGAGAAGCCACAACAATGAGAAGCCCGGGCACCGCAATGAAGAGTAGCCCCCGCTCGCTGCAACTAGAGAAAGCCCGTGCGCAGCAACGAAGACCCCAGGCAGCCAAAAATAAATAATAAATAAAATAAATAAATTTAAAAGAAAATTACTTGTCCGTAGATGGGGTTATAGCAAAAACTAGTAATATCTCAATTACATTAATGCTAATGAACCATGTTGTAAAGTCTGGGTCTCAAATTTTCAATGATGTTTTTTCATTAGTTACAATGGACTTATATACCTGACTTACACAAGTAGAATTAATAGACTTCACAGGAGAGGTCATTAAATAACCAAGTCTCTATCTAAATTGCCTCCTTGCCTGTTATTGATCCAGAGATGGGAATTGGAACCTTGTTCTGATGCCTGGGTCCAGGGAGATTACAAACATGGCGGCAGCTGTAGTGCTGCATTCCCTGGAGCTTGAGATTCAAGCGAATTTGGTGGTGGTGGAAAACACAGTAGAAACTCAAATAGCTGCTGTTGCTTGTGTGGCTACTGCCAAGTCAGAGCCAATTTGACTTTGGGAAGTATGAACTCTAGTCAGAGCAAGGCAGTAACTTGAATTGAATAGAACCCCTTAAACCTCACTGTATTCACTAATTCATGTGTATTGAAGATCAAATCATAATCCCCCACGTTCATCAATTAAATGCCTAAGCGTGTTTCTGTTTTGTTATTACATGTACAGCATGTGGTGCTGTCCCGGGGCCCCTCAGCCCTAAATATAGTAATCCGTAAAGTGATCTAATACCTATGCTGGACCTCTGCTTCAAAATATACCTGTAAATTGGGCCCCTTTCAGTGTACAGTGTATGATCATGACTTAATGCACCAGAAAAATTCATTTCTACTGATGTGTTGACAAGTGAATTATCCTTTCTACGTAATATAGATAATAAATTCTTAGAGAATGTGGATTATTGCCTACATCTCATCGCTGTTAATAAAAGAAATATCTGTAAACATATATCCTCTATTGGTGAGTCAGTAGTATTACCTCATATGAAGAGCAGCATTATGAATTTAAGTAGGAAATACTGAAATATTAAACTATTTTTAGATTAAAATTGGTATACATTTAAAGTATAATGGGAATGTAGAGAGTAATATTTATCTCCTCTACACATATGCATACATGTATGCCAATATATATTACTAAGGGTGCAATATATTCTTTATTCCTAAAGGTAGAAATGTCCATTCAGAAAATCAGCCCAGTAATTTCTAATGCAATGGATGTCGGTTCCAGCCTTTCTGAATCAGAGAAGATTTTGAGTACATATCTGGAACTAGATAAACAAGCTAAGGTAAATAAAATGAGTTATTATTATGGTTATGGTTTTGTAAATATGATTTTTCTTTATTTTCAGTAGCTATAAAACTTAATCCTAACTCCCTTGAGGGCTGCAATTCTAAATTAGTCTTCTGGCAGATAATGACTTAAAAACGGCTACCATTATGTGTATCTAAAGTATATTTACAGGTGCATTTATTAGGGCGTTTGAGCTCACGGAAGCTCAGCATTATAGCCTGGTGCTAAACACTCATTTGGCCCTCTTTCCTAGCCTAGGAGATGTTAGCAGCTCCTTGAGGCCAGGAGAGCGCCTCTTCAAGGCTATTTGTGATTTTCTGCTAGAGTAAGTTGCAAGAGAAAATTACCAAGAGCAACATGCATCAGTGCTAGATTCCAGGAGGCAAAAAAATCACAATGTTGTTTGCACACCCAATGTTTAGAGACAGAAACTGCCCCCTCCTCTGCCTGGCACCTTCTCTAGTACCCTCTCACCCCTTTCACATGGGACTTAGGTTCAGACATTCCTGCTAGCAGCTCCAAACCTTCATGAAGTCCCTGCCCGCCCCAGCAGGTGGTTAGGAAGGTGAGGCAAGTGCCCAGGTCTCTAGGAAACAGCCTCGCTATTCAATCATTTCTTTTTTCTGAATTTAATTTTTATTTTATATTGAGCTACAGTTGATTTACAGTGTTGTGTTAGTTTCAGGTATACAGCAAAGTGATTCAGTTATACATATACATATATCCATTCTTTCTCAGATTCTTTTTCCATATAGGTATTACAGAGTATTGAGTAGAATTCCCTGTGCTATACAGTAGGTCCTTCTTGATTATCTATTTTATATATAGTAGTGCATATATGTTAATCCAAAACTCCTAATTTATCCAAGAGTCTCCTTCACAGACAGCACCGCCACCTGAAACTCACGGATGAACCAATTATTAATGGGCTGTTTTTAATTCATTTTTTAAAATGTCTAAAATGAAATGCATGCCTGAACTCAAGTTCATTTTTTTAAAAAAGAAAGCCTCATATATTTTATTTAGAGAAGTACTTTTTCTTTTTTTATAAATTTCTTTATTTATTTATTTTTGGTTGCGTTGGGTCTTCGTTGTTGTGCACGGGCTTTCTCTAGTTGCAGTGGGCGGAGGCTACTCTTCGTTGCGGTGCGCGGGCCTCTCATTGCGGTGGCTTCTTTGTTGCAGGGCACGGGCTCTAGGAGCAAGGGCTTCAGTAGTTGTGGCATGCAGGCTCAGTAGTTGTGGCTCGAGGGCTCTAGAGCGCAGGCTCAGTAGTTGTGGCGCACGGGCTTAGTTGCTCTGTGGCATGTGGGATCTTCCCGGACCAGGGATCAAACCCGTGTCCCCTGCATTGGCAGGCAGATTCTTAACCACTGCACCACCAGGGAAGTCCCTTCATTTTTTTATTTAAAAAATTTTAGAGGGAAGGAGGAAATTTCAAGGGGAGAAACTCCTCCACTTCCTCCTTCCAGAGGGCTCTCTGGGAGCAGCTCCTGTAAATTAAAATTACCTCCATTCAGTAGAGTACCTGGGAAGCATATTAAATACAAGTAGGAGAGCAATCCCTCCTTGCTCTAAATGAGAGTGGAGCATCTGTCTTTCGTGTTTGCTTGAATCCTAGCTTGGTCTCACGTGAAATTTTACACAGCTCTGCGGCAGTTGTGTAAATAGTGCCTAAAATACCTACTCGTCCATTGAATCAGTGGTTAGATTTCACGTGCCAAAAATTGCACTCAAAAGAAGACATAGGAGAGCAACCCTAGCAAGTCAAATTCACTGACTCTTTAGGTTGTAGATGGAGACTTTAAGAAGACTGCATACTTGATATGGCATTTTTTGTAAATTAAAAAATGAGTGAACAATTTCTATAAACTTGTCATCTCTTATATAACAAAATTAGTTTAAGAATTTTCTAGAGCGACTGGTAAATTTCATAAAGCAATCATCATGTATAATTATTTTATTTAAATTATTTTAAACATTTCTGCCAATGTGTTTTACAACCTTTCTTACTAAACAAACTTTCTTCTATTTGTGACACAGAAAGTAGAATGTTCTAAATAAGACGTATAGGTGATAGACTGAAAGAATAATTTGAGGTAGTTTTCATTTTAAGGTGCCTTTTTTTTTCAAATTTTAAAATATGTGCCTTTTTCATTGAGGAGAGTTTTGGTACAAGTTCAATTAATAATTGTAATAGATGGCTGTACAGAAGGTATTGGAATGTGAGTGTTCATGATTCCCCTGTCAGCTTCTGACCTCCTGTGCCTTGTTTTTATAGGAGACATCACATGAATCAGAAGCAGCTGCAAAACTCTTGACAGAGAAAAATGATTTTGAACCTGATGAAGTGGCATCGCTTTCTTCTAAAGCTAAGTGGCTAGAGGAAGAATTAAACATACTTGGCCAAAGCCTCAGCTCCAGGTCACAAGTCCTGCAAACTTATGTGGCATTTCTAAAGTCATCAGAGGAGGTACGGTACCTATGGGCTGACCTCTTTGACAGAATGGCCTCTGCCCATCTTCCTGCTTTCTAAGGGGATAGAACCCTCGTGGATCGTTCCAGATCCTCCACCCCAGTGCACATACTCACTTATAGCTCCTTTATTCTCCAAGGCACCATACACAGGCTCAAAGAGTAAGTTATTTTACTAAAAACATAATACAAGTGTGTATGTGTAGATACAGACAAATAAGCAAAGTGGCTGTGTTGAAACCCTTTTTACTATGACCTACAAATAAATAAATAAATATATATATATATATATATATTTTTTTTTTTTTTTTTTTTGCGGTATGCGGGCCTCTCACTGTTGTGGCCTCTCCCACTGCAGAACACAGGCTCCGGACGTGCAGGCTCAGCGGCCATGGCTCACGGGCCCAGCCACTCCGCGGCATGTGGGATCTTCCCGGACCGGGGCACGAACCCGTGTCCCCTGCATCAGCAGGCGGACTCTCAACCACTGCGCTACCAGGGAAGCCCCTGGCCTACAAATATTTACAATATCCTAAACATAAAACAAAATTATTTAAAAATAAGTCATTTTCTATTTAAAAATAAGTCATGAATCTCTTTGAATACTTAAGCAATTTGTGTGATTTGTTTAAAATCCACACAATTGGAAGTTATAGGCTGTTGGGTCCCGTCTCAGATCTGTCTTGTTTGATGCTTTTAATAATTTTCCTCTGAGAGCTTTTTCTGAGGCATTGTTTTGACTGGTTTGTACTAAATAATCTGTAAAATTCCCTCTGGTAGACTAGAATTCCATCTCTCAAAGGTCCCAGGTTCTTGAAGGTGACATCAGTCATAGCAAAGCACTTGAGTCCCACCTCATTTAACTCTGGTCCTAATGCTCCCAGGCGCGCGTGGTTCACTCTCCTTTCAGGGAGGGGCTGCTGGTTGAGTGGGAGGTAGAGCCATCAAGGCTCACTCAGGGGTAAAGCCAACCCAAGTTAGGTAGCATCCTCCCGCCACCCTCCCAATACTCTCACCCTTACCTCGCACGACCACATCCTGCCTGCCCACATTCCTCTGCCAGCTCTCGTTCTCTAAGAGTCTTGAGTTCTCACCACTCTGGAGGAAGGCCACGCACAGGCCCTGGAAATCTCAGGGAACCACTGCCTCCTTTTCCACATCTTTCTTTATTCTGGATTTTTAAAATTTTTTCTTATCCTGGAACTCTCAGGGTTAGGCAGAGATATTATAGCCGACAGGTTGTTCTATCAATGAACACTTTTTTTAAAAAAGAAAGAATCTTTTTTTTTTAATCTGGTTTATTTATTTGTGGCTGTGTTGGGTCTGCATTGCTGCACATGGGCTTTCTCTAGTTGCAGTGAGCGGGGGCTACTCTTCATTGCAGTGTGCGGGCTTCTCATTGCGGTGGCTTCTCTTGTCGCAGAGCACGGGCTCTAGGTACGCGGGCTTCAGTAGTTGTGGCATGCGGGCTCAGTAGTTGTGGCTCACAGACTCTAGAGTGCAGGCTCAGTAGTTGTGGCGCACGGGCTTAGTTGCTCTGTGGCATGTGGGATCTTCCTGGACCAGGGCTCGAACCCGTGTCCCCTGCCTTGGCAGGTGGCTGCTTAACCACTGCGCCACCAGGGAAGTCCCTCGATGAACATTTTTGTCTCAACTTGAAATGGTGGAGAGGGTACAAAGTAGTGCTTGGTTTTCTGCATCTTCATTGCCAAAAATGTACCTTCTTAGCTTCTAGCTCAGCGCCTACTTCCATGGCCCCCTCTGGCCTCTGGGACCAGGAGTTTTGGGACTAGGGCTGGAACCTTAGCTTTGCAAACAGAGCTTTCCCAAGAAGGACCTCATGTCCTTTCATCTTCCCAGCTTTCACTTAATCTTTTTCTTACCTGGCAGAGCCTTGTGTCCTCACCTCGGCAGTGCTCTCAGTCTGTCAATCTCCTACACCTTCAGGCTTTCTCTCTTTTCTCACCAGCTTGTGCTTATTCAATTCCATTCCATTCCATTCCCCATGTCCTCAACTCCCTGCCTTCTACCCTGACTTCCAACTCCCAATACTAGATCACTCCAACACTCTGTTTACTCAGCTTCTCTTTCCAAGCTTCCAGACGCTCCTGTGGAAAATCATACAATTGTGCTTATTGGTGCTCTTACAAATTTATGGGTCTTTGGCTCAGCTGAGCCCCCCATATGCTCTCTAGTTGGTGCCCATTCAGTAGTGAGTCGCAAACTTCTTACTGCAGTTTCCATTCCTAAATGTCGGCTTATGCCCTTACCTTGTATGTGACTGAAAAACATGAATCCATTGAGCTTAACTGCCTTGACTTCCTTCAGCTTCCAAACCCACTGACATATTCACCCTTCCTCCACTGTCACCAATAAAGTGGAGCTTCTCATGTGTGCTGCACTAATCAGCCATCAGTCCCTCCCTGTCTGCTCCTACATCCTTCAGAATCTGGCTTCAGCATCCATCCTCTAATTTTAAAAATTTGCTTTTTCTGTTGCTTCCTTCTCTTTGGTCTACAGTTCTGCCCAAATAGTCTTGCCCTCACTGAAGCTACCACTCTGTAATTTTCCTTCCATTCACAACTGGACTCTTGGGATGGGAAGATGACATTTCTTTTCTCTTCTTCCTGATCCTCCCTAATCCTCATCCCACTGCCATTTGGTTTATCCCCTTTTCCATCCTGCCGTTTGCACCTCTTCACTCCATTCTTATGAGCTTATACTTACTACTTACCAGTTGACAGGTGAAACGGTCAATCTTTATCCCACTTAATCCCTCTGCTGTATTTATTTAACCCAGTTACTCACATTCACCTCCTTTGACTTTAAACAGATTTATTGAGGTATAATTTACATAGCATAAAATTCACCTATTTTAGGATGTAATGATTTTTGGCATATTTATAGAGTTGTGTAACCATCACTGCACTCCAGTTTTGGTATATTTCCATCACCCCAAAAAGAGGCCTGGGGTATACTTTTCACCAGTCCTGGTTTCCACCACCCCTCCCCCCTGCCCCCAACCTCAGGCAAGCACTACTCTGCTTTCTGTCCCTATAGATTTGCCTTATTTGAATATTTCACATAAGTGAAATTAGCCTGTCTACTTCTTTATCTGTTCTTTTTCCTGACTCAGTTCTCTGTTCCTAAAGTGTGGTGGGTTACAGAGTTCTTGCCTGTGCTCCCTCTTTTGTACATTCTATACACGTTCCCTACAAAAATCACCCACCCTCCCACAAACACACCTATAGTTTCAATTTCCCAGTAACTCAAAACTGGTTCCTCAACCCCAGCTCTTCTGAGCTCCAGGCCAATGCTTTCAACTTCCAATCATACTAATTACCTATGTATTCTGTAGCTTCCTGAAGCTCAACAAAACACAACTGGTTATCTTTTCCTCAAACGTGTTTCCTTCTGTATTTTGGCATTGGATTAATGACCCCACTGTCTTTCAAAAGTCCTATGTAGAAGCTCAAAGTCTGTTCTGATCCCTTTCTTAATGAGCAGTTATTTTTGTACTAGGCCCTGAACTTTTCATTCTTGATCTCATTTCATCCTTATAATATCCCTATGTTTATTTACTATTATCCCTACTTTGCAAATGAGGGAAACTGAGGCTCTGAGAAGTTAGGTATGTAAGACCAAACAGGTAGTAAACATCAGAGCTGAAGTTTAATTCCCAATCTCCTCCCTCTTGTTTTTTCAAACATCAAAGGCCATGCTAGGGGCTTCCCTGGTGGCGCAGTGTTTGAGAATCTGCCTGCTAATGCAGGGGACACGGGTTCGAGCCCTGGTCTGGGAGGATCCCACATGCTGTGGAGCAACTAGGCCCGTGAGACACAACTACTGAGCCTGCACGTCTGGAGTCTGTGCTCTGCAAAAAGAGAGGCCGCGACTGTGAGAGGCCCGCGCACCGTGATGAAGAGTGGCCCCCGCTTGCCACAACTAGAGAAAGCCCTCGCACAGAAACGAAGACCCAACACAACAAAAATAAATTAATTAATTAATAAACTCCTACCCCCAACATCTAAAAAAAAAACACGCCATGCTATCCCATGTCTGTCTTTAGAGACAACCTAAGAGATTTCTGAATTCCCCTTCTTCATTTGTACCATCACCTTCTCAGTTTAGGTGCTCATCATCCTTTGCCCAGCTTAAAGAAATTGTATCTGCCTGTTCTCTCTGCCTCCTATAATTCTCCCCTTTATGCCTTTCAGAAAATGGTCATTCTAAAGCAAATCTGATCATGTCACTTCCTGAAATTCAGGTTATATGACAAATGTAATTTATGAAGCAAGTTATAACTTTTACCCCAAAATGGGTAATGTATTAAAGTTGATCATTAATTCACTTAAAAAAAGAAACTAGTCCAGATTCAAGGAAATCCCTATAATGACATCATGCTCACTTACATTCAAGGAGGCTTTTTTGAGCAGTTGGAAAAGGAGGATGAATTACAGTTTATGTTTTAAGAATTTCACTTAACCGACAGCCCATGATATTGACACCCCCGCCTGTAGCATACTATCCCATTGAAGTACTGATGGCTGTCATGCCGATTCCGAGTCATTGTGATAGCTGTCAGTTGTTTCAAACTAACGAGAGTGTGTCACAGTTTGTTGAGTATAGTAGCAAACGAGTTGAAACCTACTGACGGCTTTATGCCAACACAATGATCACTCTCACTTCTTTCTTACCACTCAGGTTGTGCTATCTGGATGTCACCCACACCAAGATCATTTATCGTGCTCTGAACCAGCCAGTGTTTCACACTTGTGCCTTCACACGTGTTATTCCTTCCATCTGGGGCCCCCTTCTCCTGTTCCCTCTCACCCTGGACAATTCTGAAAGACACAGATCAAATGTCGCTTCCTTTGGGAAATTCTTGCCTGTTTACTTTACGTAGAGCTGGTGGTCCCTCCTCAGTGTGCCCAGAACACTGTGGGCATACTTGCCTTTGTGTTGTAATAATCTGTTTATGGTTCTCTTTCTCCCAGAATTATCTTTGGGAACCCAATGAAATAACTGCTAAATTCTTACTACGGAATCTTAGGAGACTCCGTGGAGGAGGTAGTATTTTAACTGTCTCATGAAGGATTAAGTAGGAGCAGAAAACTGAGGAAAGATTATCCAGGGCTGAGGAAACAAGTATCAGGAAAACAGTCATGAATAAATGGACTATGGAAAAAGAGGAGACAACTTCTGTTTCTGAGTGCCCTTTGCAGCGCTCATTAAATTAAGAATGATATTGAAATCTTGAAAATATAGTGACTAACCATTGCCTGAAATTTCTTATCCCATTTATATTGCTTTCAGTAGTTATGAGCTCTTTGAGTCTTATCCTATTGGCCATTAAGTATTATTCAAAATGCATAAAAACTTGTGTCAAAAATTTTCTACCATTTCTACAATACCCAGTTAAATGATCTGGTTCTGCAGGCACATCTGATTTTATATAAGCTCTGTCCAAAGAGAGTGATTTAAAATAATCTAGTATTGCTTACCTTGGTTAGCCAATGAGAAAATATAATTCTAGGGAGGTGAAGTAATGAACCTCAGTAAGATTTGCTCATGGAGGCAGTTTAATATTAATACATGTACAGAAAATTCATAATTATTTGTACTCTTTTGTTCTGGTTTATCACTGATGAGAAGCAAATTGTGATTTGCTAATTATGAATAACTTTCCACTGACTTACATTTCTTTCTGATTTGTATTCCTTGATTGTATATGTTTATCTTTCTCCTGAATTATAAAACTCAGCTTTAAATGGAACCACATTGGTCTTTGACATAAGCTGTCTCCAATTGCAAAACATACACACATATAATACATAAATATGATTTTGGCTACAGTAAATAGGGCTTCTGGATAATAAACTTGTCAGGTCAAGTTACTACCCAGTAGCAGTCAGTCTGATCTGTCAAAAACCTGAATAGATTTTCATGTCTTTTCAGTAAGTTGACAATATTTAATAATTATTTAAAGAATTCTGAAATGTAGGTTCCAATTAAGTTTTATATAGGCTTTTATTGGAATCTAGTATTTTTCTCTTTAAAAATGTTTTTAAGTGTTCTTAACTTTCATTTATATTCTTTTATTTTTTTTTAAGGTAGAGGAGCAATGTCAGGGCCTAAGGGAGTTTTACCAAACTGATATCCTGCGAAAGGAAGAGGGTGTTGCTGAAGCTGAGCGTCTCTCAGACTCAGTGGAGAAGCAGTGGCAGCTGTTTTTAAAGAGGAGCTTTTTAACTCAAGACCTCGGGCTCAAGTTCCTTAATTTAATAAATATGGTGAGAATAACATTAAATGAGTCACACCTTCTTCAAGGATCACTTTTCAAAGTCAGAGTCATAAATTTAAAAGTTCAGTTGTCTGTTATTCAGCTGTGCTGGTTTAGGAAGTTCTTTTTAGCTCCATTCAACCTAGAATAGTCCTGAAGCCCAGCATTTATGTGCTTCTTTGCTCCTAGACCTCTTGTGAGTTTATCACATGAAGGCTAGTTTATCTATTAACAAGAAAGAGTGACTATAATCCAAATGTAACATTATTATTATTACATAGAGTCCTCAGAAGATCACCCAGAAGTTCTGAGTTATGTTGAAAGCATGCAACAAGATCCTTACAAGATTTCCAGAGGCGAAAGATAACATCTAGGATGAATCTTCATTTCAAAGAATTTCTTACAATACCAGATCTTTTCATAGCAAAGCTCCATTATATTTAGAAATGTACCCTAAACTTTAGTTGTTAAGTTATGTCTGTGAAGTATCCTAGAATCGACCTCAGGCCCATATAAAGTTCTCCACAGAATTCTTGAAAGATGGTTAATCCACCTCTCCTTCAATATTTCAAGTATCTTCCTTATGAAACTGTTCATTTTATTGTTAGAAAATGCCAGCTGCTAGGAAAGTTTTTTATTTTTTAATGTTAAGGCGAATCTGTCTTCATATCTGAGTCTAACCCTCTGTAGCTCCACAGGGGGAAAAATGTATGCATATTTCATTTCTCTTACACACGAAAGTTTTTCAAACCTTGAAAACAGTTGCAAAATCTAATTTGAGTCTTTTCTGCAGTGAACTAGATATAAATCCTTTCTATCATTTAGGAGGTAGCTTTCTCTCTTTCTTCATCCTAATCCTTCCTCCCAGAATTTTCCATGATTTGTCAATATCATTCATAACATGTAAACAAGAAGTAAAGTACAACTTCAACACAGAGTACAAAGTGTACATCATTCTTTACTAATGAGACCTAAGGTTGTACTAGCACTTTTAGCAATAATTTCACTTTGTTGGTTCATATTAAGCCTGTGATGGAAAAACTGCAATTGCATTACATTTTTATTGCAGTTCCTGCCAGGCTAGGTCTCTCCCATTTTATATCCGTGTCGCCTATTTATCTTTTACATACAAATGTGAACCTTTATATTTATTCCTATTTTATATCACTTTGTTAGTTTTAACTCATGATTCCATCTTGTTAAACTAATTTGGAGCCTGCTATCTATTGCATTAGCCATCTCTCCTGGGTTTAATTCGGTATATTAATAAGTAAGCCTCTTGTGGCTGCAATTAGATCTTTAATAAAAGTGTCTGAGGGGCAGATTGCTACCCCAATCCATTAAGCAATCAATTGATTAACCAGTCTTTTAAACAATCGTGGACATTCCCAATAGTACTTTATTTTAACCACTTTTTCTTAAGTCTATAATGGAAGACACTGCTCGAAGGAAGGTCTATCTACCTAGTATCCTATCAATTGTATAATATAATTTGGCAAAAATTAGTTTGACTCCTAGTGATCATAGGGTTCTTTCCAAAGTGCTCACAATCTGCTTGATCAATGATGACTTTATTGCCCTGGTTTTCAATGTCAAGCTTACTGACAGGTAAATCACATAGGCCATCTTTTCCCCCATTTGAAAATCAGGGCATTTTCCTTTCTCTAATTTTCTGGCCCTTCTCCTATTTTCTGTAGATTTGCAAAGATGACTGACATCTGCAATTTTCTCAGTACTCTGACATGTGATGAATCTCAGTCTGGAGCCTGAATTCATTTGGAAGAGTTGGGCTCTAACTACCCTCATCTACTTTGAGCTACAATTTCCTCTTTATCTTCATTGTTTCAAACTTTGTTGTTTAAAGACCGGTCTTCTTAAATCTATATGGAAACAAAATATGCATTAAATAATTCTAATTTATCTAATACTATCCGTATGCATCAGAGAAAATTTGCTGAGTATTTTACCTATGTTCTTATGTTATATTGGTGCTTTACTGTTAAAAAAATTGTTATTTTTTACTTGGAACATTTAGAACATATCTGTCTATCTATCTTTAATATTTTTACTCTTTTTAAGTATATCTTTATATCCTTCTCTTCATTGTGTATTTCTCCAATTTGCACTCATAAGGGAGTTTACATATTTGCAAACTGCACTTTTTTTGTCTATCCTTTTTCTTACTAACTTCCTTTTGAGAAATTATATTTTTCAGTTTTGGAATTTCCAGTTGGTTCTTTTTTATTAGATTTATATTGCCAGTGAAATTCTCCTTTTTTATCTTCTCTTTCTCCATCTTTCCTATACTTTCGTGACCGTATTAATCATGGGTATTTTAAAGTGTTTGTCAGCTAAGTCCAACATCTGGATCTGGAATTGTTTCTATTGTCTACTTTTTCTCTCGGTTTCCAGCTCTGTCATCCTATCTTGGGATGATGAGAGAATATCTATCAAATGCCAAGCATTATGTATAAAAAAATTGTAGGAGTTCCAGATGGTGTTATCTTCTTTCCTTAGGTGGGTGTTGGTTGAAGATCACTTAAGCCAATCAGGAGCTGGTGGAGTTGAGTCCGGAGTACAGTCCTGTCAATGCTCCATCTATTCTGTTGACCTTGGGCTCTCAGCGTTTTCAAGTTAGAGCTTGGGGCCTTCTCTGAGGTCTCTCCCCCTGGCAGGTCTGCAATTTGGGGAGTCTTGGGAGATAGCTGAAAAACTTCCACTCTGCTTTTCAGAGGCTTTTGCTTGGGTTTTTTAATCCACTGCCCTGTTCAGCCCCAGTATTTTGTCAATGTTCTGAGATGAAGATGAGCTGTGTGCTTGAACCCCCATCCCCACTAGTGTCTGTCAAAAGTTCTGTTGTTTTCTCTGTTCCCCAGTAAAGCCTCACGATCAGCCTCCTGTCGGCATACAGAGTTGGGAAACGCCCCTGACTGGGGTAGGAGAGGTGACAGGTGAGCTTACCACTCTCAGGTTCGTCCTTCTCTGGAGTCTTGGCCTCTTTAGTTCTTTTTGCCTTCAACTAGATGCTTTCTGCATTTATTCCAGCTTTTCTAGTTGTTCTAGGCAGAAGCACTGCTCTGCCACTAGCTACTCCATCCTACCCAAAAACAGAAGTCCTTTATTACTTACTTAGAATGTTTAAGATTGTACAGTCAGATTTGCATTTAAGATCTGTAGCAGGAATCCATTCAAAATTATATTTTGTATCTTTGTCTAAATAAACTTAGGTTTCATGATATTCAAATGTCCATTTAGAGTTTTCAGCAACAGTGTGTATTTTACTACATACCTTGGTGGTCTTGTATCTTGACATTATAAACATGGCTACTTTACCCCAAGGTCCTTACCACTGTCATATGATAAATAAATTCCTCCTCATTGATGAGAATTAAGGTCCACATAATGCTTAACTTTATTGGTTCAGTGACATTCTGCGATATGAATGGTAAAGCCATTTGGTAAAGCCAGTATAACACAATTTTTATTCTCTTCATATCTTTGGGACCATTAGGCTTTTAAACAAGCATTATTGCTGAAGTGTGGTAACCAGTTTGGTTACTAAGAAGGAAGAAGTCCCGCTGGCATTTCCCACTCAGTGTTCTGCTCTTGATTGGGTTGCCGAGGCTCAGATTTTCAAGCTTGAAATTAAAAAAAAATGTTTCAGTGCATCTAAAAATCATCACAATCAGAAAAACTGATTTAGGGCAGAAATCTGGCAGACATCTTGATGAAAGTGCCAATTTACTAATTTATAGTGGCAAATACCAAGAATGCTACATGGAATGCTGCCTTCCAGTTATCAAGATATCTGAAAAGCAAGATGTCAGAAGACCACTCATTGTGTGTGAATCTACATGGAAAATGGATAATTTAGTGCCCTGTTTAGATGATGGCAAATTTTCCAATGACCTTATACAGAAGTAGAATGAGTAGTGTGTTTACTAACTAGACCTCAGGCAAATTATTTACTCTTTCTGAGTGGCCAAAATATTTGTTTGCCAAATGCATAATCACTCTTCTTGAATCCTGCTAGCTAGGCATCAGCAGATCCTACCATAGCTCTCTTTTCTAGGCTTCATTCAGAGCATATACTCTTCCGATTGTAGTTGACATTGACATGCTGCAAATTCCAAGTTTACATTAAATTGTGTATTGTATAACATTTTGATTAATATTTTCTTAATAATATGGGAAAGATACCCTATCTTTATTTATAGCATAGATAAAAATATGATTTGCTTTAGGGCCGGCTGTGGCTGTCTAATGCCTTTCATAATATGTGTGTCTTGTTCATCATAATTACAGAATACATCATTTTACTACTAGATCCCCAAATTCATAGGAGAAGTCACATTTAGCACCTGCAGGTATTTTTTCAATTAAATGACACTTTATAATGTCTACATTAATATAAAAATATAAATGTGCAATATTAATGTCATTTAAAATAATTTTAAAATAAAATGGCCTGTGATTTAAAATATCCTGTTACATATTCATGGCACTATCTTCTGACTATAACCTAAAAGGTCCCGTGACTTTTAGATACCCAGCTGTCATTGCCATTGTAGAAATCCGTGTGCAATTGCTCCTTAGAAATTCAAGGATTTACAGAGAAAAGCTGGCCATCAAAGTAAAAATTACTGTTTTGCCAAACAAATATTCTTCTGCATTTTTTTGATGTTTGACATAAAAAAAGCCTATTGTCTTACTCTCTACCTCTCTTATCCTTCTGCCTCTGATTGAATTTCCAGTAGTTTAAAATCATTGTTTAAAGGATTTCAAATCAGAGATCTAGAACATATGAAAGTTGGCAAGAGAAGTCTTGGAATTTAGATATTGTTCTTCTGGTGCACAATAGAGATACAAATATAGAGATACAGTTGGCCCTCCATATCCACTGCTTCCAAATCCCTGGATTCAACCAACCTCAGAGCTAAACATAGTACACCATCCACAGTTAGTTGAAACCTGCGGATATGGAGGGCCAACCATGGGACTTGAGCATCCACTGGTTTTGGTATCCGTGGTGAGTCCTGGAACCAGTCCCTGCCTCCCACCCTGCTGCCGTGAATACCGAGGGACAACTGTATATAGAGGTACATTTCAGTTCTCACAAAACAGAGTAACTTGAGGAACTGCTCACAAGGAAAATTTTAAATAATTCTATTGAGTTGGCCAAAAGGTTTGTTCGGTTTTTTCTGTAAGATGGCTCTAGTAGCACTTAGTTGTCTTTAACTTCATTTGAAACAATTTTGTTAGATTGTATATGACAGCTGTCATATGAGCGTCATTTAAAAAACTACTTATCAAAATTGGTGAATTTTTGTGTAGCCATTTTAATACTGAAGATGGAAAAAAGCAACATTTTTGGCACATTATGCTTTATTATTTCAAGAAAGGTAAAAACACAACTGAAATGCAAAAAAAGATTTGTGCAGTGTATGGAGAAGGTGCTGTGACTGATGGAACATGGCAAAAGTGTTCTGCGAAGTTTCGTGCTGGAGATTTCTCGCTGGACGCTACACCATGGTCGGGTAGACCAGTTGAAGTTGATAGCGATCAAATTTAGACATTAGTTGAGAACAATCAACGTTATACCACATGTGAGATAGCCGACATACTCAAAATATCCAAATCAAGCGTTGAAAATCATTTGCACCAACTTGGTTATGTTAATCATTTTGATGTTTGGGTTCCACATAAGTTAAGTGAAAAAAACCTTCTTGACTGTATTTCCTCATGTGATTCTCTACTTAAACATAACAAAAACGTTCCATTTTTAAAACAAATTTTTACGGGTGATGAAAAGTGGATACTGTACAATAATGTGGAACAGAAGAGCTCATGGGGCAAGTGAGATGAACCACACCAAAGGCTAGTCTTCATCCAGAAAAGGTGATGTTGTGTCTATGGTGGGATTGGAAGGGAGTCCTCTATTATGAGCTCCTTCTGGAAAACCAAATGATTAATTCCAACAAGTACTGCTCCCAATTAGACCAACTGAAAGCAACACTTGACGAAAAACATCCAGAATTAGTCAACAGAAAACACATAATCTTCCATCAGGATAACACAAGACCACATGCCTCTTTGATGACCAGGCAAAAACTGTTACAGCTTGGCTGGGAAGTTCTGATTCATCCGCCATATTCACCAGAAATTGCACCTTCGGATTTCCATTTATTTTGGTCTTTACAAAATTCTCTTAATGGAAAAAATTTCAGTTCCCTTGAAGACTGGAAAAGGCACCTGGAACAGTTCTTTGCTCAAAAAGATAAAAAGTTTTGGGAAGACGGAATTATGAAGCTGCCTGAAAAATGGCAGAAGGTAGTGGACCAAAAGGGTGAATACGTTGTTCAATAACGTTCTTGGTGAAAATGAAAAATGTGTCTTTTAGTTTTATTTAAAAACCAAAGGGACTTTTTGGCCCACCCAATATATACAATGGGATAGTTTAGAAAGAAACACAGACCCACAACAATCTGCCCCCTCATGGTCCCTGATACTCAGATATTGACATATTCTAATGTGTGTTAAAATAAAAGGTGGAATCCACTTCAAAACTTATGCATTAAAATAATCTCAACTTCAAAATTTCTGGATCCCTATGCTCATTCAGTCACCCTTTAAGCCCGAGGAAACGAACAGATCCTAAAGGAGAGGACTCAAACACCAGTGGGGTCATGAAGAGCTCGGGAGCTGACGTCCAAGCATAGATTATGGGTTCTGAGAGCCCAGCTGTGCCTGTGCACAGACTTTTCAGCCTTGTCTTGATATCAGAACTGTGTTCTGCTTTGGCTATGATGAAGCGTTTGCCTCCTCAAATAGTTGTATGCAAAATGTTCTATTTCTTGGGAAAGAAAAGCCATTATATAATTATTAATTTCACAGGCAAAAGCAAATGAAATATTAAATGTGAAAAATGAAGTACACATTATGGAGAACACTATGGAAAGCCAGAAGGCAGAAAGGGAGGAACTCAGCCGCCTTCGGATAGCCTGGCAACTTAAAGCCGCTGCAAGCAAGCCCGTGAAACAGCGGTGGGGAGCGTTCAAAGAGCAACTTAGAAAGGTGAGGGAACAGGTAAATGGGTAGTACTCACCTTAAAAGGGAAGGAAATTCTGACACATGCTGCAACATGGAGGGACCCTGGAAGCATAAGTGAAATCAGACGAACACAAAAGGATAAATATTGTGATTCCACTTATGTGAGGAACCTCGAGTAGACAAATTCACAGAGACGGAAAGCAGAATAGAGGATACCAGGGGCTGAGGGGAGGGTGAAATGGGAGTTAGAGTTTAACCAATACAGAGTTTCTGTTTGGGAGGATGAGAAAGTTCTGGCGATGGATAGTGGTAATGGCGGCACACCAGTATGAATGTACTAATGCCACTAAGTTGCACACTTAAAAATGGTTCAAATGGTAAATTTTGTTATGTATATCTTACCACAATAAAAAGAGGGCCTGTGCTTTTGTTCATTGGTGGTTTAGAACCACAGGCTCACTCTAGGTAGTGAGTGCTTTCATGGTAATTGAAAAGTTTGATGACATACCATGTCATCACTGGAATGATTATGACGTATTTGCTGGTGGTATCAAAGAAAACATATGCATAACTATCTAACGTCTATTTCAGACTACTCACAACTTAAAACTTCTTCAGGAAGCACTTATGCCTGTGTCTGCACTTGACCTTGGAGGGAGTCTCCAGACCATTTTAGGTCTACAGAAAAAATGGAATGAAATGAAACCTCAGTTCCAGGTGAAGAAACAAATTGATGGCCTTGGGTGAATGAAAAAGTATTAAAAACTGTTCAGTCAATGCTCACCTAATTAATTTTTACAGTCTGATGAATTACAATTTTTAAAAAACAACAGCATTGCTTGTCTAAAAATCCACTTTAAAAACACATTTTTCTTCCTGTTTAACTGCAGTGTGCTATATTTGATGATACACAAACATTTGGGCTACAAAAGGTCCTTAATATATTCTTATCTTAGATTATTTTAATTTAAATTAGTTCCTTATTAATGTATTTATCATATATATTTACTCTAATTCCTTTCCTAAGGGGTATAGACATGTTTTCGATTCAGACATCTCAAAACAAGGATGGGCAATCTCTGACACAGAGGTTCTGCTGTCCTCTGTCCCTGAAATTATCACTGTGATGTCATCACCCACTGGCACCCCAGGCTCCTACCACAATTCCAAGAATTTTGCTGTGCTCTCCCTTTCTCCCTCTCAGAGAGCCCTCAGAATGTGAGAGAAAAAACCATGAGTCATGTTCCCAGGCCCTGATTGCTAGTGCATTCCATACCCCCCACACACACCTCTTGCCATTCCTGACCTTGACACAGCTGCCGAAAAAGTTTGCCAGTCATGTTATCCTCCTATCTGGATTCGTGTTCTTTGCTGCAGAGTTAAGATACCTGTGTTTCTGTTTGTCACTACTTTGCAAGTATTGGCTTTAAAGAAACCCCGAAACAGAAGTTTGAAGATTCCTTTAGGGAATATCTAGTTTATGTTCCTTTAAGACAAAACTAATGTAATACATAACCACCCCCCACTCACAAAAAGCACACACACCGCTGTGGCCCACAGTGAACTCTTTCCTCCAAACTCTTAGAAAATTCTCCTAGCCTATCTGTTGGTTTCTTTGCTATACTCTGTATCATATGTATCTGCATTTCGTGTGTGCACGTGTCCCTGCACATGAGTAAGTGTATGTGTGTAAATTCCTCTAAATCAGGAACTGTTGTCAAGTTTCTTTAGCTCTGTCACTGTGATGTGCGTATATTTGACGCCCACGTACTTGATTTCAACATGAAGACCCTTACTAGGTCACTCTTCTGCAAATTATCTCCTTAGCCTAAATCATTTCCATTACTGTTATCCTTGACATAAAATCCAGCTCTGAAATTATAGCAGCTTCCTCTTTAAGCTGTGCACCAGGATCTAGATTCCTATAAGGGCTATCTGAGCAGTTCTGGGTAAAAAGAAGGTGCCTTATCCCTCCCTACAAGTGGTGGCTATTTGTGGATTCTGGGATGACTGCTTTTAATGCAGCATAGCTACTGTGCTGCTCAGCTGGTGGTTCATTTTGATCATTCTTTTATCACAGAGGACAAATAATTCCCCAATATATTTTTATGCTTGTCTTCTTTTGGTGTTCTTATCATACCACCTGATTCTGGTTGTATTAAATATCACAGATGGTCACAGCCTCATAGAGTATCTAGAATATATTTACTTAACAGATGACCAGAATATTTGGTATGTCATAGAAATATATGACTTTCCATTTCACCACCTAACTTTGAAACACTTTTTTGTGTTTTTAAAATTTAATTAGTTTAAATTAATTTTTAAAAAAAGTTCCGAGAAGATGAGGATGGAATAATATATCCCTAGCATCATGCCCAATGCCTGGATTTGCAGGGATGGGGGTGAAGCTCACAATAGTATTTGTTAACAAATAAGAGAGTGATTTGTTATTGAGATCTTCATATAGTCAGTTGTAAAGTAAAAAGCTCTCTAAAAGCTGTATTTCTTTTATTGCTTACAACTTTTTAGCAACTGAATGATGAGGCTCAATACATTATAAAAGAGTCAGAAGAGTTAAGTGGCAAAGGAGCCCCTGTGAAAGAGAAGTCTCAACAGCTGAAGGACCTAATTCACCTCCATCAAAACCAGAAAGAGAGAATCCAAGATTACGAGGAGATCCTGTATAAGATTGTCCAGTTCCACCAAGTCAGAGAAGAGGTAAGACTTATCATGGATGTTTGGAAGACTCTCAGTTTTAAACTATGAAATTAAAAATAAATGATTGTGTAATAAATAAAGGCCAGATTGCTTATTCTGATATTAGAAGCTTTCCTCAGTCTGGCCCCTGACTTTTCTCTCACTGGGCCCCATTCTGCCCGATGTTCCAGCCAAAGTGAGCTCTCCTTGGGTCCCTCAAAGATGGCGTCCACATCCCTAATTCCAAGCCTTGACTCTTGGGCTGCCATTATCTGACAGGTCCTTCTGTCTCCTCTCTACCATCCAGGCCCTGTGTCCCTCCATCCAAAAATCCACCTCCCTTGGAGTGATTTTTCTCTCTTCAAAATTCCTCGAACTCTTATTGTTTATTCCACACATCTGTCATTTTTAACATCTTGATTCTTAATTACTTTTGTTCCCTAACTCAAGTGTAAACTCTTCGAGGGAAGAAAACAATTTCTTTTATATCTCAAATATCAGTAGAGTGCTCAGTAAAACTTCATAGTCCTTAGCCTCTATTAACAGAAAATGGAGACTTATTGAAATCCCTTGAAAATAGCCTCTGAATTTACTGAGATCACAGGCCTCATCTTGCTAAAGTTTTAGTCTGTGAGCAAACAGTGTTTTCTTCTTTAATAGAACTGACAGAGTTAGTCCCTCAATTTTACCCTATTGACTTGCAGCATTGTAACACTTATTTGTCTATAATACTAATAATTTTAGATGGGCTTGTCAGTGTTGACCTGCTAGTTAAATATGTTATAGGAAAGAAGTTTTTTTTTTTTAAAAAAGCTATCTTTGAGAAAGACAAATACTGTATGATGTCACTTATATGTGGAATCTGAAAAATACAACAATGTAGTGAATATAACAAAAAAGAAGCAGACTCACAAATATAGAGAACTAGTGGTGACCAGTGGGGCGAGGGAAGGGGGGAGGGGCAGTACGGAGGTAGGGGATTAAGAGGTACAAACTATTAGGTATAAAATAAGCTACAAGGTTATATTGTACAATTTAGGGAATATAGCCAATATTTTATAGTAACTATAAATGGAGTATAACGTTTAAAAGTTGTGAATCACTATATTGTACACCTGCCAGTTATATAATATTGTACATCAACTATACCTCAATGTAAAAAAATCTGTCTTCATAAAAATACGAAGGTTAATTGTTAATGGTCTAAATTCCAGCTGGGACGACTCTTCAGATCAAGAGAACTGGAGTTTCTACAACAGCCAAAGGAAACTGCTGATGCTCACGATGCCCAGGTTCTCCTCAGTCGCTCTCGGGAAAAGCAGGCACACATAGACCATCTCCATAAACTGGCTCTTTCCTTGGGGGTGGACATCATCTCGTCAGTTCAGCGGCCTGTAAGCAACTTAGAACACCACCATTTATACCTAATATAGCTTTCAGTTGGCCTGTAATATGAAAGAAACCAGGCACATTGCCTGGTATACGTTAAATTAAAAAATACATTAAACCATTGGGCTACTTATTTGTGGTAAGTTTCTACCACATCCAGAGAAAAACATTTTAAGGAGAAAAATCTGATTTTAAAAGCCTTGTTTGATACATCTATTCTCATGCTAATTTTTAAAAAATCATAGAGGTGTGCTATCTATAATGGCAGTTCGTTTTTCACATTTGAAATATGCCTAATGCAATTAAGGGACTCAACTTTTAATTTTATTTAACTTTAATTAATTTAAATTTAAAACTGGTACCCCAAATTGTAAAACTTTTAAGTATATTGGGAACAATTTGGGTATGTGAGTCTACTAAACTCTATGAGATTTAAGTGCTGATCAAGTATTTCTGATAGAAATTTAGCAACAATTGAGATATGCTCTAAGTGTGAGATACAGACTTGATTTCAAAGACTTAATATGAAAAAAACCTTATTAATGTTTTTTAATATTTGGTTACATGTTGGGTATGTGTTCGGTTAAACAAACTATATTATGAAAATTAATTTCCACTGTTTCTTTTTTACTTTTTAATATGGCTACTAAGAAATTTAAAATTATTTATATGGCTCAGTTGTATTTCTGTTGGACAATGCTGCTTTAGCACGTCCGATCCAAAAGGTAGCCGAGAGATCGTTAGGCCCAGGGCCCTCATTTTATAGGTGAAGAGTCTTATCCCAGAGAAGCTGCTTTATCCGTGAAACCCCAGGGTAGACAAGCTCAAGAACCCTGGCTCCACCCAGGGATCTGGGCACTCATCACTGGATCTGCTTTATTCCACTGGACTGACCTTACCAAAGGAGCCTAAAAGAGATGGAAATAATTCCAGATTAAATTCTCCTAAATAACACATTGGGCTCTGATTTTAAAAAGCTCCTTCTCCAAATTCTTAATTTGAGGGAAGAAAAGATTATATTAATTCTATCCAGTATGTATAACATTAATAAAAATCGTAATGGCTGATTTTATTTCAAAGTTCATTTAAGATATCCACTAAACTATATGGAATTCAATGGATCTAAAGTATTTTCTTAACTGAAAGACACAAATACAAAATATCTGTCTCTGTTATAACAGAATGTTTTTCCCAGGAAGGACTTTTCTTTTTAAAGAGTTTTGTTTTATTAGTAAATTTATTTTAAAAAGAAAAAAAACAAGTAAGACGTCTCACTTTGCACAAATAATGTAAATTGTTCTCCAGTCCGCATCTGGCCTTGGCCTCCGCAGCCCTCTGCGTTGAGTAGAGGTTGGAGCACTTGCATAATAAACCTGAGGTTACGCTCAAGTTGACAGGAAAATTATAGTGCAGACGCCAAATGTTTCTAATGCATATTTTATGCCTTTTGAAGTAAAAATTATACCTTATAATGAATAGTGTCTCTGAGGCGTTGGGTGTGGTGAGCAAATCTTCAAAACTGAAGTTTCAAGACTGGAAATGTAAGGGTTTGTCTTTCCCAACATCGGGTGTTGGGTGTCTGGCTTCTTTCTGAAATCATTATATTCAAAGAAGCTTAAGGTGAAATAAATCAGGATGTCATATTTTTTGATGTCATTTATGAGTTTCACAATGCAGGTAAATAGCATGTTGTTCTCATTGCTGTTTTGCCAGTTCCCTTCGTCACTTCCCCTTCTCTTTCATTTTTAGAACTGCTCTAATGTTTCTGCAAAGCACCTGCAGCAGCAGCTGGACATCCTTGAGGGGGACAGTCTGAACTGGCGTGCCCAGGCTGAAGACCACGAGCGGGCCCTGACCCACAGCCTGGAGTTCTGTACTGCAAGGGATGAGATGAGCGAGGTGAGAACGCACACACACGCACACGCACACGCGCACACACACGCACACGCGCACACACACGCACAGTGAATCAGGAGCCTTTCTTTTTACCCTTGACCTTTAATCTGCCAAGCAATGGCCTCAGGGCTCAGAAAGATTGAGTGAACTTTAAGCTCCCAAACTTTTTGAGGTCAGTATATTGTCAACACATGGAAGAACCTAGAATGTGGCATTAGGGTTTATTGTTTGCTCCTCCCCAACCCACCCCAAACCCTCACAGCAGTTGTTTTGCTTGAGTGGATACACATCATCAGTGCAGAGCGATAGCATCCCGGTTCAGCCAGCTCCCGTCTGCGGAGATGCTATTTAAGTACCATTGACTCATGATGAAGCGGGTGCTAAGGGGAGCAGGCTTGTTGCTTCAGAGGCTACAAAGTATTATCACCAAAGTCAAGTGGCTGGTTTCATATTTACTCAAACTGAGTGACTTCTCTGGCAAAACAACGCCTAGACTCCATGCCCCCTCATCCATACACAGTTAATTCCACCTCCTCTTCCTCAATTCTACCCAACCCCCAACCCCCAGACACATGCTGAACTTGAGCCACATCCTCCCAGGGTAAACTTTCCATCTAAAGGTTTACTTGTTCTAGGAGAAAAATATAGCTTAGCGAGGGTCCTGGTTCCTTACTGGAACTGACAGCAGAACAAAAGGTACCACAATTCCAGATTTATCTCTGTTTAGAGCAAGACGTTTCTAAGTTCATTAATCACAAACCCATTAGGAAAGTGAGCAGAGGGAAAAAGATGTGGTGAACCTTCTTGATTTTTCTGTTTATGCCCTCTTTACACAATTTAGGACCAGTGAGTATCAAATATTATCAAACAACATTAGAGCATGGACTTAAGTATGAGTAACTAAACTTAGCAAGTGGTCTAGCCCTTCCATAGCCCACAGAGAAGTGCAGGAAAGGAGCATGGCTGGAAGGAAAGCAAGAGGGCGAGAGCAGGAGGGGCCGCTTGGATCCCATTCAGTGGGAGGGAAACAGGAAGCAGCATCATGGAGGGTTTTCAGTTGAGTGTGCCACAGGACTGTAGAGTTTCTGCTCTGAGTCTGTGTTTCAGGAGTCACTGTGGGCGAGACACTCATTAATTCGCTCAGTGTTAAACCCCTAGTGTAGTCTGCCCTCTGTGTAGTAGAACGGCCTCTTCTGGGTCCTGTACTGCAGTTAGCACCACTTCAGCCAGATCACTTTAAGGAAAACAATCTTAATTCTCCTCAGGCTATAAAATTTAGATTCACAGCCATGGAAATAATTTTTTTTACTATCTTTCCCCAAAGTTGTTTTCTTTCTTCTTTTTCTTCCTCTTCTTCCTTTTCTTTTGCTGAAGATCTCTCTCTCTGCTGTGATGTTCAACCATATTTTACTGAAAGCACAAGAGAGCAGGCTAAGGGCTATTCCCAGCTGCCTATGGCTCACTTTCCCTCTTCCTGAAGCATGGTGGCCTTTATGGAGGTGGGTCTCCCTGTTTAGGCCCTTTCCACAGTGGTTCTGTTTACAGGGCTGCCTCGTGATGAGCCTTTGCTGGGAGCCAGCCTGGCCCTCCCAGTCAAAGTAGGGACACACCAGGATTGTCTGTACTGTAACAGGAACCAGAAACCAGATACGTGCAGCTTTGATATAGGAGTCAAACATCACTTTAACATGATCTTAAGTATTAAGAGAGTGATTCTTCCCATTTGCTTCTACTTCAAACCCAACTAATGTTTGATATAAGTCACAGTTTCATATTCAAAGGATCTTTGAAAACTTTTGGCCCTTTTCCCTTTTCCTTCCTCGTAGAGATATACAAGGCATGTCACAGTACATCATGCACAGCCTGGATTTTCCAACTACAAGCTTAATGGGAAGATAATCCAAAGGAATATTTTCAGTGCCCGTTAATAAAATAAAGAGATGTGTGGTCTGGTTTGTATTGTGACTGTCAGAGCCAGATTCTAAGTTGTGATAATATTTGATATTTTAATTGTTATTATCATTATTAGTATTTGGTATGAGTGCTTAAAAATTATGTAAAATTAAATGCTGCATGTTACACTAATTTTTTTTGTATAAAAAAATAAAGTCAGATAGCCCACCAGGGAACTAGACGAAGCATAGCATTCGATTTGTTCAGTTGATTTTGAAATGCATTATTTTGCATCCAGTGCATTTAAAGTGCTTCTTGGAAGTTCACTGATCTGAGCTGAAATTGGCTTTGGAGGACTTTCATTTTCCAGATGAGGAAACTGAGGAGTATACAGTTTTCACTTGAGCAGTGTGCTTCAGGACTGTGGGGTTTCAGGGAGTCAGCTCTGGGCCAGAGGCTCATTTATTGGGGACCAACTTTTACTGGGCACCAGCTTGTCACCTGCTAAACTCAGAGTTCACCATTCAGGTAATGTTTGAACCCATTCAACCACTGTATGGTCTGATGTTAATGTATCCTTTTACTATGCTTTCTTCTTCTATCTTTGTTTTCTCGAATACTCGTTACAAGCTCTTTGTATGATCTGATATAATAGCACAGTTCATTTGGTTATTTCAACTAAAATTACTTTATTACATGGTTTTAAGTGCACTAAAGGCCCTTAAAAAAGGACTCAGGAGTTCCCTGGTGGTCCAGTGGTTAGGACTCAGGGCTTTCACTGCTGTTGCCTGGGTTTAATCCCTGGCTGGGGAACTAAGATCCCACAAGCCGCGCGGCAAAAAATAACAGAAAAAAAAAAAAAAAGAAAAGGACTCAGTACCTCAAGATAAAATAAAGTGAGGTATTCTAAATGTGATTTTTTTTTTAATGTGATGTGATATTCCTTAACGACAAAGAACCATGGTTTTGTGCCTTGATTCTCTTTGGGTAAAATATTATTATTTTCTAATTTTATATACTATATAAGCCATAGTTAGTTAATTGTAAAAACTCATTTTCTCCATGTGTACTAGAAAACACACCCTTCAGACTGCCAGATTTTGTGGAGTTTTTTCCCACTCATTTCACACAAAGATATATTTGTATGCATGAATGTTGAATCTCACTGTACATTTTCTTGCCTGGCAATATAAATAAGCTTTTAATACACAAAGCATTATAGATATTCTCTGCCATATTACATGACAGAACAACATCAGTTCCTTATGCTTTACATGTCTTCTTTAGAAATGTAATAAGTTAATATCGAGCATGTTTTCTTCCTGCAACCTGACCAAAAACATTACCTTTACATTTACATGATGTTAATGGAAATTTGTCACTGGAGCCTCATTATGGATCATGAACAATTAGTTTGATGAAAAGTATAGTAACGGGGCTTCCCTGGTGGCGCAGTGGTTGGGAGTCCGCCTGCCGATGCAGTGGACACGGGTTCGTGCCCCGGTCCAGGGGGATCCCACATACCGCGGAGCGGCTGGGCCTGTGAGCCATGGCCGCTGAGCCTGCGCATCTGGAGCCTGTGCTCCGCAGCGGGAGAGGCCACAACAGTGAGAGGCCTGCGTACCACAAAAAAAAAAAAATGTAGTAATGAGAGAATTGGGTTGCTATTCATTTTTCCAAAATAAATTTTGCAAATGGAGCTTTCATATAATTATATTACTTCAGCCTGAAATTTCTACACTGTAGCAACATCTTACCCATCAGGAAGGAAACAGAAATATGTATGTATGTGTATGTGTGTATATATATATATATATATATATATATATATATATATATATATATATATATTCCATATGTCAGAGTCTCTTGTTCTAGTCACACAGATTCTTTTGTTCTTTTGTCAATTTGGATAAAACGGTCATCTAAGTTCCAGGGAGATAAGGCAGATTAGCAGCAATAAATTATTGTAGAATAGGGGAATGCTGCTGCCTTAGACAAATACACAACCAATAACATTAAACCTCCTGATATTGTATACTGCTTTGCTATTGACAAAATGACTGTGGACAACCACCATCTGGTAAGAAAGGAAGCAGAAAAAGAGGGTACAGATGAGGCAGCACTATGGTATAGTACAGATAATTACTGTTTTCCAAATTGATGACCTTAATTCATCATTTTAAGAAAAAAACTAAATTATCATCATTCAACAAATATGACTACTGTGTGCCAGGCCATAAGAACAGGAAAGTCCTCAGGAAACTAAGAGTCTAGGCAACTTAAAGCCCAAGGGACTTCACAGTCACAACTGCTCATTACCAGGCCCCACTGTGAGTCTGTTTCATTGGTATATGTAAGAGGATGGGAAAGATTATAATTTGTTCTGAAAATGTCCATCCCATAGGGTTAGAATCTGTTAGAAGTTTTGTGTTTAACATCTGCAAAATGACTCTTCTTACTGAAGAAGATAGAAAGCTAAAGTTTAAAATCGTGGTTATCATGTCCAGAAAATAAAATGTAAATATATTATGAACAAACAAAACTTGCAGAGTGGATAAAATAGCCATTACTGAGATATGCTGCCACCTGCAATTTAAAATGGAGCAATTGTCTTCTCCTTCCAAGCGGCCCTATTTCCTGCTTCTACAAGACTGATGGTAAGCACAGGAAGACAGCCGTGTGGTTGCTGGACAGATGGAGGCCCAAAAAGTCTTGTCCCAAAGTCTCTCCAGCACTAAGCCTAAATATTCTACTGTTAATAATTGTAGCAAATCATTCAGGTTAAGTTATGAGTCTTTGGGTCCCTTCATTTCAAATACAGGCATCCCTGGGAAGTGATGGCATTGCAGCCTTCTTTCTGTTACTGAAAATGAGAATCAGAAAGCTTTTGTTTTCTGGAGTAGGCAAAATGGTGGGCAAGAAATTAAGCTCGTGAAATGGACATTAAGAGAAATGGACTATTTGTTTTGTATTTTTGCTTCTGGACAATTGTGTGCCATAGTTCTAAGAAAAGCTCTTGTTTTAAATACATTTTCTTAGTTTTAAAATGTCTCATGTCCCTCACGTAAATTGGCCTTGCCAGCAACAGACTCACAGATAATACATTCTTGTGCCAAAGTTGCCTCAACCAGCTTCCTCAAGACTAAAAATAGCAAGCCAGCCTCCTTGTTGTCCATCTTGTTCCCTTCTGCTTCTTCTCTAAGAGGTTTTTGTTTATGCCTAACCCTGAGAGAGGCTTACTGCTCCCTGGGAAATTTGGTGAAGATGCTCATTATGCTAGTTTCAAAAGAACTGCAGTTTTAAAGTCTTAATGATTTTTTTTCTAATTATAGTTGTATTAAATTAGTCCGCTTCTTCCACAGCAAACATGTAGGAGCTGAACATATGGAAAGATAGGAAAATTGCACTGTTCATTTGAAAAAATATCTTTCTCCTGATTATCTTAAGACTTTCAGAAATTTTATCAGTATAAATTAAAACAACATTTAAAGATTTCGAATAGGGTAAACTTTTTCTTGCCCCAAGCTTTGGGTGTTTTTTCCTGCTTCTGTGCTCCAGTTGAGCAGTTGTCTTGGCCATCTACACCATTCCCCATTGTTGACAAGCTAACTAAAGTTAGAAACAGCTGCGTGAACAATGATACCACAGCCGAGCAACCATGGCACTCAGTTCCCTTAAAAATATGATCACAAGTTATGTGGAGATTAGATGGGAAGTTAAGTTTTCGTATTGGAATGTGCAGGTAAGAAACTTAGGCATGGCTGGATGTTTTCTGAAAATCTGATTGCTGAAGGTAGTTCACGCTTGCTGCCTTCCTCTTGTATCTGCATAGTCCTCAATTTGAGCTGGGAAAGGTACAGGATTTAAAATAGATTTCCAGTGGGACCAAAAGAGAAAAGTGCCAGCAACTTGTCAAAGGAGCTCATGTGTCAGAAAGAAACTGATCCCATTTCACATACCCATATCGCCTGAACATCTTTGGCTTTATAAATCATCGTCAGTGGAAGTGCATACATTCTGAGGCAAACAGAAATAAATTTGTACTCATCATTTATCAGTCTTAAATTTCTTAATCCAAAGTAGATTTTAAATGTCATGTCTTAGAATTAAAGTGTTAAGGCTCAGCCTTTCTTCATTTATCATATAGTTTTCAAATAGATGTTGATTTTTTCCCACTTAAACAAGCGGGTGTAACCCAGTGGTTATCTGGTTGATGACAGAGCCCCTCTTCCTTTCTTTAGACTGAAGTTTATAATATATGTCATGTTACAGTAAGGGGGAAAAAAGAATATAAAATTTTATTTTCCAGTGGATACATGTTAGTGACTGGACGTATTTTTTCCTTTCATTTTATTTTACTTTATTTTTATTAAAAATAAAAATTGTATTTTTAGCTGTAGTAAAAGACACATAACATAAAATTTACTATCTTAACCATTTTAAGAGTACAGTTAAGTGATATAATGTACGTTCACAGTGTTGCACTACTATCACCACTATTCATTTCCAGAACTTTTTCACCATCCCAAACAGAAACTCTGTACTCATTACAATAACTCCCTATTGAGGACATGTTTTTTAATACAAAAATCTCTGGTTTCCTCAGATGTGGTAGTTATTGCACCTATTGTTGCAGATTATGACTTCAAGGGAAAAAAGTTCCTGCCAAAGTTTTATGTGATTAACTAAGGAGGAAGTCTGTATCTTAATCCCATAAAATCAACTTCATTTGTCCTTTCCCACTAATAACAAATACATACATATTAAAACAACAAATGTCAAAAAATTTAAATATTGTTTATTTCATAAATATACCAACTGAATATTATCTTTTAAATATTTTTCTGAGTTCTAACAGAGAAATCATTTTCAAATTTTGAAGTTACAGTTCTTTCCACTCCTTTATAATATTACTGATTTATCAATTTAAATATTTTACATGGTCTCTGTGCTTATAATTTAAAGCTAATGCTCAGCTATTTCATTTACCATATAAAATAAACAACACTGATGATGAAGTATAGTTGTGGCAAATGCAAAAATTGCATCAGTATAATAATTTCCATGTATGCAAATAGGCTAGGGCTTTATAGATTGTTGTCTTCAGAAAATGTTAAAGATAAGGTCACGGTTCTGTTTTTACAATATGCAGAATTTGAAATAAGCATTTTGAGAAAGCAAGCATTTTCTGGGGCAAATATGTTTTTCTGCATTATAAGTTTAAAATCCAGCATGGGCCCAGCCTTTATTCCCTCCCAAATAATTTACTTGCTGTCATTGAAAACAATTTTAATGTCTTCCTGACTTTTCTTGTCATAGCTCAAATTTATCAACCATGACATTGTTTATTCTTGGCTGTTAAATGCTTCCATATAATCTGAGACGGTTTATATTTTCTCTGTACTTCTGTTTGCTGATAATATAGAGTGAATTGCCTGTTAATATGTTTATCCTTCTTGAATCTGGAGAAGGGCACAGAAAGCGTTGTTGTTAATGGAACTAGACTGCTTAGAATTTTGGCTCACTGGTAAAGTTGGACTGTTTATTCTTAAGAAAGTCATCATCTATGCCCCGTTTTCAGCGTATAGCCATACACTCTGTTTATATACAAGTTAGCATTGCCACCACAGGCAACAACTGTCACCTTACATTCCATTTTTTAAGGACCTCTGAAGTTAATGGCTGATATCTAAGAAGTAAATCTCTTCTGGAAACTGCCCATGAAAAATAATTTTTAATTGGATTTGGACAAATACAGTCCTTTTCCTACTGACTGTCATACTGGGTCTCCTCTTCCACCCCACTAATGTCCTCGTTGGTCTAAATGTCAACACTCCATTGACCTCTGCAACATGGACAGCTCCTTGGAGGCTTAATAAATTTATTCATGATGGCTATAAGAGCATTGGAATATGGAACAAATATTAGCACACAGAGAACAGAATGAGTTGTAAAGTGATGTCAAATAAATAAATACAAATAAGAAAATTAGAGTTGCTTAAAATCTATCGTATGTTAAAAACTTTCTTGTTTGAAGGTCAAAGGATGTTCCGTAACTGTAATCCTAATTATAAATTACAAATCAAAAAATACTAAGAACAATTTATAATTACCTATATTTGGGGGATATGTTTAAATCCACATTATATATTCACTTAGCAGACCTGTCTTCTACTGAAAATCACTCTAGATACATCTCGAAGGTTATGAATATTTTGAAGTGTAGATATCTTGATTTATTTCAAGTGAATATTAGTGTTCTCATTTTAAGGAAATCACCTGTTTCTTTTTATTGAACTGCAGCTCAAAGAGTCATTCAAAGACATCAAAAAGAAATTCAACAATTTGAAGTTTAATTACACTAAGAAAAATGAAAAAGCTCGAAATCTAAAAGCTCTGAAATATCAAATTCAACAAGTAGATATGTATGCTGAAAAATTACAGGTAATGAGAAAGTACGTGTATGTGTGCGTGCTACTGCAATTATTGCAAAATTATTTTGCATTTCAATTCTAGATGCCTAACCCCTGGGCTTTTTTATAGCATTAGGACTGAAAAGATCATCCTTAATTTTTATAACAATTGGGTACTTCATGTAAAATACATAATTAATTGATTTATCTCTTGAAGCAGCTCCAAAATGATTTCTGCCAAATCTACCCAGACTCTCCCCTTCCTCTCTCTCTCTCTCTCTCTCTCTCTCTCTCTCTCTCTCTCTCTCTCACACACACACACACACACACACACACACACATACATATCCCCCTCTTGTATACCCCTCTTTCTTTCCTTGTACCCACCTATGTCAGGACCTTCCTCCCCTGTTTCTGCAGCCCCTTGTCACTTATACTGGCTAGATTATTTGAGTGCCTTTCTCGGGAGACAGTGAGCTAACTGAGGACAATAAAATATTTGATTTTATGATCACTGTCTTTTTTTAAATCATTAGTAGCATTCTCAAACTATGGTATAGATCTTGATATGCAGTAAATTTTCTCTATGTTTGCTGCTGAATCAATAAACTATCTGAAACAAAACCTATTCTTTCCAAAATGCGTTTTAATAATTATGATTTTAACATATTAAATGGAGGAAGCTACAAAAGTTTTTCCCGCAATATTTAATCACTAACTAGCCTCATAAATAAAAATTGAATGTCCTTAAATATTTTTTTTTTTTGCACAGGCTTTGAAAAGGAAAATGGGAAAAGTTGAGAATAAGATTTTTTTCTTAAATTATCCAAATAATAAAGTGAATGTCCTTTTGGAAGCCATGAGGGATTTGCAGAAATATGTGGATGAGTTTGACAAAGTTGTGACAGATTACAGGAAGAATTTGGACCTGACTGAGCATCTCCAGGAGTTGATAGAAGAGGTATCCTCTTCTTGTTGTAATGTTATCTGTGTTGTAATGTTGTTTTTAAAAATTAGTCAGCTGCTTTAAAACAATGCTGCATTGGCTATTATTGTCATTAAATTCATGCATCATGCCTCTTTTCATGATTATATCCTTAGGATAATTTCCTAAAGCAGAATTGCTGGACCAAAGGGGATGCATGTTATAAGGTTTTGATTGTATTGTCCAGTTGCTCTTCGGAAAGATTTTACTAATTTACTCTTTTTACCAGCAACATATGAGACTTTCTCATTTCTCCATAACCACATCAACTCAAGATATGTTTAACCATTATGGAATTATGTTCACTGCTGGATATCTGCTAAAACACTCAAAAATGACATTTATTTCACAGAATTTGAAAATGTTTAGAGAGAAAGGTGATACTTGGATTTTTCAGGTACAAAAATTGTTATTGATATTATTTCGTTTTTGTCAAGAGGATAAATGGCAAAGTATACACAGATTACATGAAATGTAGCAAGTTGGTTATTATTGGCATACTTCATAGTGAAGAAGCTCTACACTTGAAGTTATTGAGCGTTCTTTGTAATCCATTATTCTGAGATACAAAATGTCTCTCCCACTAACGCAATAGAGCTTTTAGATGTAACACCACATTAAGGAGGATTGAAATGATCATTCTTCTATACTGATGTATAGGTTCGCTGTACTTCTGTGGCACTTATGTAAAGCCAGCTCCTAACAGAGTCATGTGTTTCTATTTCTCACTCAGCATAAGTGTTTCTAGCCTTGGTCAGACACTTCTTCCATCACAGTTATTTATTTTCAGTGAGAAACTCTCAATTCTCCACTGTCCTTTGAAAATATGACTATCTTCTATCAAGAAAAGGTCAAATTCTATTCTTCAAATGATATTTCCTCAATCTATACACTAAATCTTATTCTTAAAAGAGAATTTATTTATTAGAGTGTTATTTGGGCAATAATTTATCCATGTATTGTAAATGATTTCAATTACATAGGCTGGATTTTGTGTGTTTGAGCTTTTTTCTTCCCTTTAGCTGATATTTGGATTCTTTTCAGTGCCATATGCTTTTTATTTTTATTTATTTATTTATTTTTAACATCTTTATTGGAGTATAATTGCTTTACAATGGTGTGTTAGTTTCTGCTGTATAACAAAGTGAATCAGTTATACATATACATATATCCCCGTATCTCTTCCCTCTTGCGTCTCCCTCCCTCCCATCCTCCCTATCCCACCACTCTACGTGGTCACAAAGCACCAAGCTGATCTCACCGTGCCACGTGGCTGCTTCCCACCAGCCATCCACCACACACTTGGTAGTGTATATATGTCCATGCCACTCTCTCACTTTGTCACAGCTTACCCCTTCCCCTCCCCATATCATCAAGTCCATTCTCTAGTAGGTCTGCGTCTTTATTCCCATCTTGCCCCTAGGTTCTTCACAATCAGTTTTTTTTTGTTTTTTTTTTTTAGATTCCGTATATATGTGTTAGCATATAGTATTTGTTTTTCTCTTTCTGACTTACTTCACTCTGTATGACAGACTCTAGTACCATCCACCTCACTACAAATAACTCAATTTCATTTCTTTTTATGGCTGAGTAATATTCCATTGTATATATGTGCCACATCTTCTTTATCCATTCATCTGTTGATGGACACTTAGGTTGCTTCCATGACCTGGCTATTGTAAATAGAGCTGCAATGAACGTTGTGGTACATGACTCTTTTTGAAATACAGTTTTCTCAGGGTATATGCCCAGTAGTGGGATTGCTGCGTCATATGGTAGCTCTAATTTTAGTTTTTTAAAGAACCTCCATACTGTTCTCCATAGTGGCTATATAAATTTACATTCCCACCAACAGTGCTCAACTTCCCACCAACTTTCTCCACACCCTCTCCAGCATTTACTGTTTGTAGATTTTTTGATGATGGCCATTCTGACTGGTGTGAGATGATATCTCATTGTAGTTTTGATGTGCATTTCTCTAATGATTAATGATGTTGAGCATTCTTTCATGTGTTTGTTGGCAGTCTGTATATCTTCTTTGGAGAAATGTCTATTTAGGTCTTCTGCCCATTTTTGGATTGGGTTGTTTGTTTTCTTGATATTGAGCTGCATGAGCTGCTTGTAAATTTTGGAGATTAATCCTTTGTCAGTTGGTTCATTTGCAAATATTTTCTCCCATTCTGAGGGTTGTCTTTTCATCTTGTTTATGATTTCCTTTGCTGTGCAAAAGCTTTTAAGTTTCATTAGGCCCATTTGTTTATTTTTGTTTTTCTTTCCATTTCTCTATCGGTGGGTCAAAAAGGATCTTGCTGTGATTTATGTCATAGAGTGTTCTGCCTATGTTTTCTTCTAAGAGTTTTATAGTGTCTGGCACTACATTTAGGGCTTTAATCCATTTTGAGTTTATTTTTGTGTATGGTGTTAGGGAGTGTTCTAATTTCATTATTTTACATGTACCTGTCCAGTTTTCCCAGCACCACTTATTGAAGAGGCTATCTTTTACCCACTGTATATTCTTGCCTCCTTTATAAGGTGACCATATGTGCGTGGGTTTATCTCTGGGCTTTCTATCCTGTCCCATTGATTTATATCTCTGTTTCTGTGTCAGTACCATATGTAGCTTTGTAGTATAGTCTGAAATCACGGAGCCTGATTCCTCCAGCTCCGTTTTTCTTTCTCAAGATTGCTTTGGCTATTGTGTTTCCATACAAATTGTGAAATTTTTTGTTCTAGTTCTATGAAAAATGCCAGTGGTAGTTTGATAGGGATTGCATTGAATCTGTAGATTGCTTTGGGTAGTAGAGTCATTTTCACGATGTTGATTCTTCCAATCCAAGCACATGGTATATCTCTCCATCTACTAGTATCACCTTTAATTTCTTTCATTAGTGTCTTATAATTTTCTGCATACAGGTCTTTTGTCTCCTTAGGTAGGTTTATTCCTAGATATTTTATTCTTTTTGTTGCAATGGTAAATGGGAGTGTTTTATTAATTTCTCTTTCAGATTTTTCATCATTAGTGTATAGGAATGCCAGAGATTTCTGTGCATTAATTTTGTATACTGTTACTTTACTAAATTCATTATTAGCTCTAGTAGTTTTCTGGTAGCACCTTTAGGATTCTCTATGTATAGTATCATGTCATCTGCAAACAGTGACAGCTTTACTTCTTCTTTTCCGATTTGGATTCCTTTTATTTCTTTTTCTTCTCTGATTGCTGTGGCTAAAACTTCCAAAACTATGTTGAATAATAGTAGTGAGAGTGGGCAACCTTGTCTTGCTCCTGATCTTAGTGGAAATGGTTTCAGTTTTTCACCATTGAGAATGATGTTGGCTGTGGGTTTGTCATATATGGCCTTTATTATGTTGAGGTAAGTTCCCTCTATGCCTACTTTATGGAGGGTTTTTATCATAAATGGGTGTTGAATTTTGTTGATAGCTTTCTCTGCAACTATTGAGATGATCATATGGCTTTTATCCTTCAATTTGTTAATATGGTGTATCGTGTTGATTGATTTGCATATATTGAAGAATCCTTGCATTCCTGTGATAAACCCCACTTCATCATGGTGTATGATCCTTTTAAAATGCTGTTGGATTCTGTTTGCTATTATTTTGTTGAGAATTTTTCCATCTATGTTCATCAGTGATATTGGTCTGTAGTTTTCTTTCTTTGTGACATCTTTGTCTGGTTTTGGTATCAGGGTGATGGTGGCCTCGTAGAATGAGTTTGGGTATGTTCCTCCCTCTGCCATATTTTGGAAGAGTTTGAGAGGATAGGTGTTAGCTCTTCTCTATATGTTTGATAGAATTCGCCTGTGAAGCCATCTTGTCCTGGGCTTTTGTTTGTTGGAAGATTTTTAATCACAGTTTCAATTTCAGTGCTTGTCAATGGTCTGTTCATATTTTCTATTTCTTCCTGGTTCAGTCTCGGAAGGTTGTGCATTTCTAAGAATTTGTCCATTTCTTCCAGGTTGTCCATTTTATTGGCATAGAGTTGCTTGTAGTAATCTCTCATGATCCTTTGTATTTCTGCCGTATCAATTGTTACTTCACCTTTGTATTTCTGTAGTGTCAGTTATTACTTCTCCTTTTTCATTTCTATTTATTTGAGTCTTCTCCCTTTTTTTATTGATGAGTCTGGCTAATGGTTTATCAATTTTGTTTATCTTCTCAAAGAACCAGCTTTTAGTTTAATTGATCTTTGCTATAGTTTCCTTCATTTTTTTCATTTATTTCTGATCTGATCTTTATGATTCCTTTCCTTCTGCTAACTTTGGGTTTTTTTTATTCTTCTTTCTCTAATTGCTTTAGGTGTAAAGTTAGGTTGTTTAATTGAGATGTTTCCTGTTTCTTAAGGTAGGATTGTATTGCTATAAAATTCCTTCTTAGAACTGCTTTTGCTGCATCCCATAGGTTTTGGGTCATCGTGTTTTCATTGTCATTTGTTTCTAGGTATTTTTTGATTTCCTCTTTGATTTCTTCAGTGATCTCTTGGTTATTAAGTAGTGTATTGTTTAGCCTCCATGTGTTGGTATTTTTTACAGATCTTTTCCTGTAATTGATATCTAGTTTCACAGCATTGTGGTCGGAAAAGATACTTGATACGATTTCAATTTTCTTAAATTTACCAAGGGTTGCTTTGTGACCCAAGATATGATCCTGGAGAATGTTCCATGAGCACTTGAGAAGAATGTGTATTCTGTTGTTTTTGGATGGAATGTCCTATAAATATCAAGTAAGTCTATCTTGTTTAATGTATCATTTAAAGCTTGTGTTTCCTTATTTATTTTCATTTTGGATGATTGTCCTTTGGTGAAACTGGGGTGTTAAAGTCCCCTACTATGATTGTGTTCCTGTCAATTTCCCCTTTTATGGCTTTTAGTATTTGCCTTATGTGTTGAGGGGCTCCTATGTTGGGTGCATAAATATTTACAATTGTTATATCTTCTTCTTGGATCGATCCCTTGATCACTATGTAGTGTCCTTCTTTGTCTCTTGTAATAGCCTTTATTATAAAGTTTATTTTGTCTGATGTGATACTTGCCACTCCAGCTTTCTTTTGATTTCCATATGCATGGAATATCATTTTCCATCCCCTCACTTTCAGTGTGTATGTGTCCCTAGGTCTGAAGTTGGTCTCTTGTAGACAGCATATATATGGGTCTTGTTTTTGTATCCATTCAGCCACTCTATGTCTTTTGGTTGGAGCATTTACTCCATTTACATTTAAGGTAATTATAGATATGTATGTTCCTATTACTATTTTCTTAATTGTGTTGATTTGTTATTGTAGGTGTTTTCCTTCTCTTGTGTTTCCTGCCTAGAGAGTTTCCTTTAGCATTTGTTGTAAAGCTGGTTTGGTGGTGCTGAATTCTCTTAGCTTTTGCTTGTTTGTAAAGGTTTCAATTTCTCTGTCAAATCTGAATGAGATCCTTGCTGGGTAGAGTAATCTTGGTTGTAGGGTTTTCCCCTTCATCACTTTAAATATGTTCTGCCACTCCCTTCTGGCTTGCAGAGTTTCTACTGAAAGGTCAGCTGCTAACCTTATGGGGATTCCCTTGTATGTTATTTGTTGTTTTTCCCTTGCTGCTTTCAATATTTTTTCTTTGTATTTAATTTTTGATATTTTGAGTAATATGTGTCTTGGTGTGTTTCTCCTTGGATTTATCCTGTATGGGACTCTCTGCACTTCCTGGACTTGATTAACTATTTCCTTTCCCATATTAGGGAAGTTTTCAACTATAATCTCTTCAAATATTTTCTCAGTCCCTTTCTTTTTCTCTTCTTCTTCTGGTACCCCTATACTTTGAATGTTGGTGTGTTTAATGTTGTCCCAGAGGTCTCTGAGACTGTTTTCAATTCTTCTCATTCTATTTTCTTTATTCTGCTCTGAGGTAGTTATTTCCACTATTTTATCTCCGAGGTCACTTATCTGTTCTTCTGCCTCAGTTATTCTGCTATTGATCCCATCTAGAGAATTTTTAATTTCATTTATTGTGTTGTTCATCACTTTGTTTGCTCTTTAGTTATTCTAGGTCCTTGTTAAATGTTTCTTGTATTTTCTCCATTCTATTTCCAAGATTTTGGATCATCTTTACTATCATTATTCTGAATTCTTTTTCAGGTAGACTGTAGACTGCCTGTTTCCTCTTCATTTGTTAGGTCTGGTGGGTTTTTACCTTGCTCCTTCATCTGCTGTGTTTCTCTGTCTTCTCATTTTGCTTAACTTACTGTGTTTGGGGTCTCCTTTTCACAGGCTGCAAGTTCCTAGTTCCCATTGTTTTTGGTGTCTGCCCCCAGTGGCTAAGGTTGGTTCAGTGGGTTGTGTAGGCTTCCTGGTGGAGGGGACTAGTGCCTGTGTTCTGGTGGATGAGGCTGGATCTTGTCTTTCTGGTGGGCAGGTCCACATCTGGTGGTGTGTTTTGGGGTGTCTGTGGACTTATTATGATTTTAGGCAGCCTCTCTGCTAATGCGTGGGGTTGTGTTCCTGTCTTGCTAGTTGTTTGGCATAGGGTATCCTGTTCTGGAGCTTGCTGGTCATTGAGTGGAGCTGGGTATTGGCGTTGAGATGGAGATCTCTGGGAGATTTTCGCCGTTTGATATTACGTGGAGCTGGGAGGTCTCTTGTGGACCAGTGTCCTGAACTTGGCTCTCCCACCTCAGAGGCACAGCCCTGACACGTGGCTGGAGCACCAAGAGCCTGTCATCCACATGGCTCAGAATAAAAGGGAGAAAGAACAAAAGAAGAAGATAAAATAAAATTAAAAAGTTATTAAAATAAAAAATAATTGTTAAAAAAATTTTTTTAACTAATAAGAAAAGAAAAGAAAGAAAGAAGAGAGCAACCAAACCAAGAAACAAATCCACCATTGATAACAAGTGCTAAAAAGTATACTAAAAAGAAAAACAAAAAACGGACAGACAGAACCCTAGAACAAATGGTAAAAGCAAAGCTATACAGACAAAATCACACACAGAAGCATACACATACACACTCACAAAAAGAGAAAAAGGAAAAAAAAAAAAAAATATATATATATATATATATCGTTGCTCCCAAAGTCCACCCCCTCAATTTGGGATGATTCGTTGTCTATTCAGGTATTCCACAGACGCAGGGTATATCTAGTTGAATGTGGCGATTTAATCCGCTGCTCCGGAGGCTGCTGGGAGAAATTTCCCTTTCTCTTCTTTGTTTGCACAGCTTCCGGGGTTCAGCTTTGGATTTGGCCCCGCCTCTGCATGTAGGTTGCCTGAGGGCGTCTGTTCTTCACTCAGACAAGACGGGGTTAAAGGAGCTGCTGATTCGGGAGCTCTGGCTTACTCAGGCCGGGGGCAGGAAGGGGTACGGACTGCGGGGCAAGCCTGCGGCAACAGAGGCCGGTTATGATGTTGCACCAGCCTGAGGCACGCCGTGCGTTCTCCCGGGGAAGTTGTCTCTGTATCACGGGACCCTGGCAGTGGCGGGCTGCACAGGCTCCCAGAGGGGCGGTGTGGAGAGTGACCTGTGCTCGCACACAGGCTTCTTGGTGGCTGCAGCAATAGCCCTAGCGTCCCATGCCCGTCTCTGGGGTCCACGCTGATAGCCACGGCTCGCGCCCGTCTCTGGAGCTCCTTTAAGCAGCGCTCTTAATCCCCTCTCCTCACGCACCAGGAAACAAGGAGGGAAGAAAAAGTCTCTTGCCTCTTCGGCAGGTCCAGACTTTTCCCCGGAGTCCCTCCCGGCCCTCCATGGCGCACTAACCCCTTCAGGCTGTGTTCATGCTGCCAACCCCAGTCCTCTCCCTGGATCCGACCTCCAAAGCCCAAGCCTCAGCTCCCAGCCCCCAACTGCCCTGGCAGGTGAGCAAACAAGTCTCTCGGGCTGGTGAGTGCCGGTCGGCCCTGATCCTCTGTGCGAGAATCTCTCCGCTTTGCCCTCTGCACCCCTGTTGCTGCGCTCTCCTCCGTGGCCCCGAAGCTTCCCGCCCCCCGCTGCCACCCCCATCCCCGCCAGTGAAGGGGCTTCCTACTGTGTGGAAACTTTTCCTTCTTCACAGCTCCCTCCCACTGGTGCAGGTCCCGTCCCTATTCTTTTGTCTCTGTTTATTCTTTTTCCTTTTGCCCTACCCAGGTACGTGGGGTGTTTCTTGCCTTTTGGGAGGTCTGAGGTCTTCTGCCAGTGTTCAGTAGGTGTTCTGTAGGAGTTGTTCCACATGTAGATGTATTTCTGATGTATTTGTGGGGAGGAAGGTGATCTCCACGTCTCACTCTTCCGCCATCTTGAAGCTCCTCCCACATGCTTTTTTAGACTGCCTGTTCTTGTAAGTCTGCAACATTCCTCTTAGGAATTATGCTTCAGGCAAACCTAAGAAGGCAGGAAAATCAGAGTGATTTCCATACTTCTACTTTCTTACCTGACTAATTTCCAAGTGCAAAAGTATATGATCACGTTGTGATGTTTTCCTTCTTAGGACTTAAAGAGTTCACACTAATGTGAATATAAAGTTTGAGGAAATTGAAATTTGATATTTCAGTGATCAAAATGAAGAACTTTGGAAGGATGGTGTCTCTTTAATCTATGCTTTGTCCCATTTTAATTTAGTGTCACTTTTGGTATGAAGATGCAAGTGCCACAGTTGTAAGAGTTAGAAAATATTCCACAGAGTGCAAGACCAAGGAAGCTGTGGAGATTCTCCTTCAGCAGTTCAAAAAGTTTATCACACCCTCAGTGCCTCAGCAAGAAGAAAGGATTCAGGAAATCAGTGACCTGGCTCAGCGCTTATATGGTGAGGTCTCTTTTAAGATACCCACTGATTCACTATTGAACACATCTCTAGTGAACCTAATCCAACGGAAAGCAGAGCATGGCAAGCCCTCAGGGTCCTCACTACCCCAACCTATTCAAGGAAAAGTTTAAAGATAAGAGCAAAAGTGAACTGTAGTGAATAGAGGAAGGAACTCCTGGCTGTAGGAGATGAAGCCTGTGGATTTTTAATGACCATTTGTAAACCCTCCTTCTAAATTCTGCTTTCTTCCCCATTCTTGTTGTTCATCTTCAGGGTAATAAAACCAGAACAATACTCAGCTTATGTAGACAAAAAAATCTAATTTCCACTAGGGTGATTCCTCAAAAAAAATACAAAACTCCCATAATATTATACTTAAAGTAGGTAGAAAGCTAAGACTGAGGTCTACAGCCCTCTCACTTCTGTGAGCGTTATGGTTTGTGGATATGAGAAAGAGCTGGAAGATTTTCCCTTGTCTTCCTCTCACTTGTGGAATAAATGGGAGAACTCAAACGACCATCTCACTGGTTGTGCTTTCCTCTTATCCATGACTTTGTCAGTCTGAGAAGTCTTTCTATCTGAGGGAAGGCCCCATTTAAAAGGCCCCTGGGGGTTGACAGTCCTTGAGGGTGCAAAGGAATAACTTTCATGAATTCCCTGACATTGTTAACTACAGGCCAAGAGTAATTCCTAGTGACAGCGCAAATCTAGCCCCAAAGGAAGGTAGCACCAGGTGCTTCATTTGGCTGTCCACAGCTGCTGTCAGGTAGACATTTTCTCTTATTACATGAAGCACTATGCATGGATAGACATAAAAATTTTGTGGAACAATATATACTATACTCCCTAACATCAAATTACTGAGAATGAATTATTAATGATTTTCCAGAGAAAAGGGTAGAAACATAAGAACAATAAAATATAGATTGAAAAATTAAAGAAGACTAATGTGATGTTTCATTCCTACTATAGTTACCGTATAAATGTACTAAAAAATTCTGGAGGCACTCTGCTCCTATAAGATGGTTTATGTTTTCCTCTGTTATTGTATTCTTCACACTGTAGCATAATTACCTTTCCATTTGTCTGTCTTCTCAACTGACCATAAGCTCCTTGAGGGTAAGGGAAGTATATTTAATCACTATGTTTCAGTGCCACTCAACTTCAGCACATGGGAAGTACTCACATGACACCATAAAAGTTACATTACCCTCCCATTATGCAAGATCCCACATCCTGCTCTGTTTGTATTCCAAGGCCTTATCACCAACTGACATATTGTATGGTTATTTGTCTGTTGTCTGGCTCTCCTTACTAGAGTGTAAGCTCCTTGAGAAAAGGGAGTTCACTGCATTACGGTATATACTAAGTGCTTAACAAATATTTGCTGAATAAATGAATCACTGAATGAATAAATGAATGGCATGCGTCTTCATCTGTTCAGTATGGAAGTTATGCATTTTTTAGAATTTGCATCAGGTAAGATAATTTAGAAATAGTATATCAATTCTTATAGCATTATTGAACCCAGAATTTTAATGCAAATAAATTTATCGCAAAAAAAATTTGAGTACCTATTATGTACTCAGAGCTGTGCTTGATATAAAGACATATAAGACTTAGTTCCATCATTCAAGAATCGACACTCTGTACCTAGAAATCACAATATGGTAAATGCAGTGAGAAAGGTATAAAATGTGTGTATTAGTTTTCTAGGGCTGCCATAACAAAATACCACAGACTGGGTGGCTTCAACAGCAAAAATTTATTTCCTCACAGTTCTGGAAGCTAGAGGTCCAAGATTAAGGTGCTCACAGAGTTGGTTTCTACTGAGGCTTCTCTTCTCTTGCTGTCTCTTCATATGGGCATCCCTCTGTGCACAAGCACCCTGGTTTGCTGGTGTCTCTCCTTCTTATAAGGACACCAGTCATGTTGGATTGGGACCCTACCCTAATGGCCTCTTTTTAACTTTATCACTCTTTAAAGACCTCATCTCCAAATATGGTTATATTCTGAGATACTGGGTGTTGAGTCTTCAACATATTAATTTTGAGAGGGACACAATTCAGCCCATAACAATGTATAATTCTAGTTTGGTCTGAACTGTGGAGTCCAGTAGTCCAAGTTTAAATCCCTTCTCCTCCAATTATTGTCTGGGTCACCTGAAAAGGCTCTGTTGAGCCTTGCATTCCTCATTTGGAAAAAGCAGTAGAACCTACCAGAGAAGGATTATGTTAGCTAATGCATATAAAATGCCTAGCCACAGGCAAATAATCAGCACTCACTACGTGATAGATATTTGTATCATTATCCCAATAGGAAGAGGTAAAATCCAGTTGGGAAAGATTAAGAACATTTTTACAAAGACGTTGGCATTTCAGGTAGACCTTGGAGAGTGGGTAGGATTTGTCAAGCAGAGATGGGGTTATGGTGAGGGCATTCCCAGTACAGAAAAGAATACTCAGTGGCTATGGGGGTTTTGAGAGAAAAGTTGCTGGTTCAGTTTGTCCAGAGATTAAATATGTGAGAGAATTAGGGTGACATACCTTTGAGAGAGGCAGGTTAAAACCATATTATGGAGGGCCTTGAATGTATACTTTTCTAGGTAGTGAAGAACCACTGAATGTTCTGAAAAGGAGAAAACTGGTTAGAATGGAGCTTTAAGAATATTAATATAGAAACATTATTTAGGTTATATAAGAGGGACATGGCCCAGCAAATGTAACCATTTTTCTAGAATACTTGGTTTTTCCAGTAATGCCTTTATTTATTTATCTGTTCAGCAAGTATTTAGTAAGCACTTACTATTTACCAGCCCTTATGCTGGACACTGGGGAGATCAATTAATGCCTGGGATTTTTTTTTCTGCTAAGGATTTGAGCTTTAAAAATAGATTTAACCCTTCTCCTCCCCAGGTTTTGAAGAAGGGCAGAAATATGCTGAGAAAATAGTGGCCAAACACAAAGAGGTTCTTGAATCTGTTACTGAATTATGTAGCTCTCTCACAGAGCTTGAAGAAAAAAAGGTAATTTCTTCTTACCAGAATATGTATTTTTAAGTGATATAAATAAAAATGTGTTTATCAAATGTCTTCTGGTACAAAGATGTTCTAACGGAAATTCTCAAGGGGCATAATGTGCACATTTGTTTCACAGCTTTCTAACATAATTATATGGTTGTTTCTGATAATTAATTCTGTTTCTTTTCCATCACTGCAGAGAAAAATATTGCTGAGAATAAGGACTAAACTATTAAGGTGTCTTGTTTATATTTTCATGGATCATATCCTAAAGGATAAATGTGTGCCATTAAAATCAAAGTCTGTATTAAGTAGTTTTACGTTTTCGCTCATAAATAATGAACATGTTATTTTTTCTCCTCCAAATTGTGGCCCTGGAGAAAATAAAACTAATCTTCAGGTATTATAGTCATTGAACATTTAGCTTCATGGAAATATTAAACTAATCATTGGCATCTTTCATGGAATAAATAAATTGCTGGTAAAAAAATAGAGAGAAAATATGTTTATGACTATGTCTAGGTAAAATCTGGTTAAAAGAGAGAAATGTATGTATATATATATATGTGTGTGTGTGTATATATATATACATATATATGTATATATATATATTGTTTTTGTCTATGTTGTGTCAAAACTGGTTTCATTAGTGCTGTTTTCAGAACTGGCTGAAAGAACCAGTTGTTTAGGATAGAGAGAATGGCAAGGTAATCAAGAGCACAGGCTCTAGAATAAAACACAGCCCCCTAGGAATACCAACTCTCCAAATTATTGGATTTGTGAATGAATTGGGGTAAATTCCTTAATGGCCGTGAGTCTCAGTTTCCTGATCTATAAAATGGAGGAAATAGAGGAAGCTAATAACAGGATAGCCCTGAGGATTGAATGTGAAGACACCTGTGATTATTGTTGTGATTGCTGTTGGTATTGAGACATAATGGTGCTCTTGCAGCTTGGAGCAGAATTATATTTATTTTCAGCAACTATTTTTTCTGTATGAATTTCCATGTCATAAATTTGAGTGACATTCCATTCAAAATGGTTTGCTAAGCTTGCTTATTTATTTATTTATTTATAGCTGTGCTGGGTCTTCGTTGCTGCGCGCGGGCTTTCTCTAGTTGCGGCGAGCAGGGGCTACTCTTCATTTTGGTGCGCGGGCTTCTCATTGCACTGGCATCTCTTGCTGCGGAGCATGGGCTCCAGGTGCATAGGCTCAGTAGTTGTAGCTCGTGGGCTCTAGAGCACAGGCTCAGTAGTTGTGGCACACGGGCCCGGTTACTCCGCAGCACGTGGGATCCTCCCGGACCAGGGCTTGAACCTGTGTTCCCTGCATTGGCAGGCAGACTCCCAACCACTGCACCACGAGGGAAGTCCCTAAATGGTTTGCTAAGCTTTTAATTCAGTGGGCACCCAATCAAATTATCTTTTTCCTTTGGTTGAGAATCTGGATTTTTCAAATTCTTTACCATTTTCAGTAACACTGTAGTGAGCATCTTTGTACGTGAAGCTTTTTTCTTTCTTTTGTATTATTACCTACGCAAAAATTCTTTGCTTTTCATAGATGTTTTACAATGATAATGCCACCAGTAATGTATGAATGCACCATATATTTTGTATTATCTTTTTCAGCAGTAATCGTTTCCTCCCCACCTTCACCCCACCCCCTGAGGATGTGTTTCTTCTGATTTCTGATACGCAGCCTGAAAATGGCTGCTTCCTCTGACTCTTTGCTGTCATCTACAGCATCCCTCCCATTTATGCTATACATCTCCAAGTGAGCTCCACTAAACAAAATCGACTCTCTTAAAGTGATAGCCCTTTCCAGTTTTTCACCTTCATGGCTATTCTTACTGAAAGCTGTTTCTATTCCCTCTGCCCCCTTCCACTTTCCCCCTTCCTTCTACACCCCTGGAGTCAGCACTGCACCCTCTCTTTCTCATTCCTAACCTATCACTTGGATTCTCTTTTGCGCTAGTCAGCAGCCTCCTAATTATTCACTCCTGCTAGATGAGCCTGCTAGTGTCATTTTTACATTCAGAACACTTCACTACAAACTCTTCCTTGTTTACCAGATAAAGTTCGGACTCAAGGCCTTCCAATGTTCTGGGGCCGATTGTTTTTCCAAACCACTGTGCTTCTACATTCATTGTAGGTTCCTCTCTCACTGGTCTCCTACCCCACATTCCCAGGCCTCCTGCTTCTAAACTTTTACAGTCGTTCCCGCTTATCTACAGTTTTGCTTTCCTCAGTTTCAATTACCTGAAGACAACCTCAGTCTGAAAATATTAGATGAAAAATTCCAAAAATAAACAATTCATAAGTTTTAAATTGTGAGAGACCATATTCATGTAACTTTTATTACAGTATATTGCTATACTTATCCTATTTTATTATTAGTTATTTTAATTAATCTCTTACTCAACCTAATTTATAGATTAAACTTTATCATAAGTATGTATGTATAGAAAAAAACATAGTACATATATATAACGTTTGGTACTATCTATGGTTTCGGGCATCCACTGGGGGTCTTGGAACATATTCTCCATGGGTAAGGGCGGGCCACTGTACCTCATGTGCATGGCCTTCTATCTCTCTGACCTAAATTGTTCATCTCTCAAAGCCAGACCCAAATAGTGCCTCCTCCACAATTCCTTCCTTAGCTGTGTCACTTCGCAGGGGAACCGGGCCGCACAGCAGGAGCGAGTGCGGGCGAGCGAGCGAAGCTTCACCTGTAGTTACAGCCATTTCCTGTCGCTCGCATTACCGCTTGAGCTCCGCCTCCTGTCAGATCAGTGGCATGAGATTCTCATAGGAGCGCAAATCCTACTGTGAACTGCTCATGCGAGGGATCTAGGTTGTGCGCTTCTTATGAGAACCTAATGCCTGATGATCTGAGGTGGAGCTGAGGCAGTGATGCTAGCGCTGGGGAGTAGCTGCAAATACAGATTATCATTAGCAGAGAGGTTTGACTGCACAGAGACCATAATAAATCAATTGTTTGCAGACTCATATCAAAACCCTATCAGTGAGTGGCAAGTGAAAACAAGCTCAGGGCTCCCACTGATTCTGCATTATGGTGAGTTGTATAATTATTTCATTAAATATTACAATGTAATAATAAATAGAAATAAAGTGCACAATAAATGTAATGCACTTGAATCATCCCAAAACCGTCCCCCACCCCCCAGTCCGTGGAAAAATTGTCTTCCACGAAACCGGTCCCTGGTACCAAAAAGCTTGGGGATCGCTGTGCTATAGCTCCTGTGTTTCTTCCTACCATAATCATCACATATAACTACCATGATCATCCCAGCCTCTCTCCTTGATTATACCTGAGGAAACCCCGTTCAGTTTAGCATCCCACACAACATTTAACACTATGCTTTGCTGAAAACAGGTTCTCCCGAAAGGGTTTTGGCATTTGTAGTAAATGCTCAAAGGATTGGTACAGAAAAAAAAAAAAAAACCATTCAATAGCCCAAAAACATTTGGTTTGGGTGGACATTAAAATGAGGAATGGCCTCTTTGGCAAGAGAAATGGGCATCAGAGATATGGGGATATATGTATATGTATAACTGATTCACTTTGTTATAAAGCAGAAACTAACACACCATTGTAAAACAATTATACTCCAATAAAGATGTTAAAAAAAATTTTTTTTAATTAAAAAACAAAACAACATTGCCCTTACAAGTTACGGCCTAAACAAAAAGCCTGTCAAATGATGCTTGCTAACACTTTACAGATGTTTCTATGAGAGCATACATGTATGGTTTTTATGTTTTTAAGGTTGATTCTGTGGCTCTCTTTTGCAGGGGGTTATTAAAAAGCAGACCCAGAAATCCCTGTCAAGGCTGAGACAGTGATAATAATCCTTTCTATTTGTTTAGCATTTTGAGATTTACAAAGGATTTTCATAAATATTGCCTCAGTGATTTCCAAATAACCTTGTGATGGTAATAAGGTAGATGTTGTTTTCTTTGTTTTAGAGTGAAGTTCAGAGAGGGTAAAAGTGCTTTGCTTGGGGACCCACACTCAGTAGTGGTGGGTCTGCAGTATGAACTTAGTTATAATTCAAAATCTAGTACTCCTTCCACAACTGCCAATTTGGTTTATTTTATTTTATTTTATTTATTGAAGTTTAGTTGATTTACAACATCATGTTAGTTTCAGGTGTACAACACAGTGATTCATTTGTATATATATAACTGAATGTGTGTGTGTGTATTCCTTCTCAGATTCTTTTCCCTTATATATTGTTACAAAATATTGAGTATAGTTCCCTGTGCTATACAGCAGGTCCTTGTTGGTTATCTACTTTATATATAGTAGTGTGTATATGTTAATCCCAACTTCCGAATTTATCCTTCCCCCCACCCCCCTTTCCCCTTTGGTAACCATACATTTGTTTTCCATGCCTGTGAGCCTCTTTCTATTTTATAAATAAGTTCATTTTAAGATTCCACATATAAGTAATATCATATGATATTTGTCTTTCTCTGTCTGGCTTACTTCTCTTAGTATGATAATCTCTAGGTCCATCCATGTTGTTGTAAATGGCATTATTTCATTCTTTTTGTGGCTGAGTAATATTCCATTGTATAGATGTACCACATCTTCTTTATCCGGTCATTCATCGATGGACATTTAGGTTGCTTCCATGTCTTGGCTATTGTAAATAGTGCTGCAGTGAACATTTGGGGTGCATGTATCTTTTTGAATTATAGTTTTCTCTGGATATATGCCCAGGAGTGGGATTGTTAGATCATATGGTAGTTCTAATTTTAGTTTTTTAAGGAAACTCTATACTGTTCTCCATAGTGGTTGTACCAATCTACGTTCCACTTTGGAATTAGGTATCAAGTGTGTACTAAAGCAGAGTAATTTATCCAGTAATACAAACCAGTTTAATTTTTAGAGTTGGGAGTAACAGCTAAATCTCCCCAGTAAATGTCTCCCCAAATCTTCCAAGTTGGTGTAACATGTACACTTTGAGAAGCATGCCTGTTTCTTTAAGGCCCATCTAATGCCTGTATTCCAGGTGGTATAGAGTATCTTCTGTTGCCCTATAATCTCATCCTAAACTGGTGTCCTGTCACTTGGTGTACCTGTGGCTCCTTTCATCTTCACAAAGTCTTTAAAGCTCTTACACTGGCTCCTCAGCAGTTAGCAAACACCCTCTACTTCCATGACTAAAACGGAGCCCCATGAACTGTAGGAGCAAAATATCACCACCCACAAAGCATCGTTTGTTCTCAATTGTTTTTTTTCTTTACCATACTCAATTATATTACCTTCCTCTTTTCATGAGTCTCCCAAACACTTTGCTTGTCTAAATACTCTGAATTTCCTACTTTGTTCTCCATCAGAATCTTCAGTCATTTCCTCCTCATGGCTGCTCCCCTAGATTTTTGCGATGGTTTAAACTGTCACGCACAATGATTTTTCTCTCTAGAGAATGCTCCTGTAGGTGCATCCTATTATAACAATGACTTTTTTCCAGCTGGGCCTTTGAACAACCTATTTTTACTGGCAATCAACTTTATCAAAGGAGTGAGGTAGGAAGGGAACTGTGAGCTTGAAGAGATAATTTTATAAATCACATCGTGGGAGTACGCCAGTCTCTTGAGGAATACATTTACTGAAAGACTGCAAGTGGTCTATGTTTTCTTCCAAGTGGTTATTGTGTGGCACTGTTCCCCCAACTTTCCTGGCCCAGGCTCTCACTAAGCTTCACTTTGTACATCAGGGAAACGTTTTAAAGATGAATCTGAATTTGGAAGGCTTCCACGATGATTGCATTGACCTACTAAAAGAACCAGGGAGAAATAAGCAGACAATATTCAATAAAGGAAGGAATAAGGTAAAGAAAACTATGTACCCTCAGATATTCATTACTTTTGTTTTGAGGTTAGAGTCATTGTGCATTGAAAAAAAATGAATTGAAGCCTTATTATCAATCTGAATCTTCCAGTGTAAATGAAATGTGAGTGTCCTCTTCCCTTCTTTTCTATCCCTTACTTAGTCCTTCATCTCTCATCTGTGCTCTTTCCCTCTGAGTCCCTCCCACTGAATACTGGAGCCATAGCATTTCACAGTGGCGTTGGGACAGCCATTCAAACACCACACCATCTCCCCAAACTATTTTTGTTTCTCCCATCTTTAGCTGCCTTTCAATCCCAACTTCAAATTTTACTTCTCCCTCTTTATCATACCACCAAGTTATGACATTGTTGTTTTACACTACCCCCTGGAAAACCTTAATACATGAAATTATTGATAGATTGTATCTTGTTGCCATAGACTCTACCTCTAAGATGATATTTCATATGTACTAAAACATAGAATGCAACTGAAATATAAATACTAAAGTATTTAGAGAAATGTTAAATTATTTTAAAGCCTATGCATTACAGATAAATTAAGCATGCAGCAAGAACTGCAAATATTCACAAAATGCATATGCATTTCAAAAGCATTATTTAAATCACATCATGATGGATTTTCAGTATAAGTTGCTCACTATCTATTCATAGCTGCTGGACTATAATTAGCTCTTGACTTTATGCTTTGCCAAGTTTGCTCCCAATGTTTGTGTCTCTCCCAAGGAACTGAAAGAGCAAGCAGAGTTGACATTTTTCTCAACTGCTCCCAAATAAAATAAAATATACTCTTTGTGACATGAGAGTTTAAAAAATTTCTCCCCACTTGTTGCAGTCATCTCATGGAGAAAGACTTACCTTTTCTTAAACTAAATACAGTACTTAAGAGCTTCTTTATATGTCCTTTTCTGCAGGTTAAATCTATGTCAAGGTCTAGTGCAATTACACAACCACCAGGCAGCAAGTACCATTAATTAAGCAAGCTGGCTTTTTTCATGGGATGGGCTTGTAGCATTTAAACCCTGATTCCTCTCTGAGGCAAAGGAAAGCTGCCACACCTTGATCATCTTGTTGGACTTTAGCCTTATATCAAATGATCTTTGGTTACTCTGATTGTCTAAACCAGGATTACTCAACCTCGGTACTACTGACATTTTGGCCCAAAGAATCCTTTGTTGTGGGTGCTGTCCTGTGCATTGTAGAATGTTTAGCAGCACTCCTGGCCGGCAGTACCCGCTCTCCACCCAGTTGTGACAACCAAAAATGTCTATAGAAACTATCAAATGGCCCCTGGGGAGCAAAATCAACCTTGACTGAGACTAACTAGTCGAAATAATAAAGAATAACATTAAATGCATCACATTTTCTTAACTAAGTTATAAGAGATACTAAATCCAACAACATATTATTTATTTTTTTAATTATGCACACTTTTCTACATTGTCAACCACACACATTTAGTAAGATTAGAAACAAAAGTGATTGCTGCCAAAGCAAACACACTCATTTATACTTAGTAAAACTGGCTTTCTTGTTTTTATTTATTTTTCTTAGAAAAAAATTAAAGAAACAGATTCCTTTAAATAAAAAAAGCAAGATTTTCTTTCATTGAGAAATCACTTTTACTTTAACGTAAATTAAAAGACATGATAGATCATCAGATATTTAGGATAAAAGTGAAAATCCATAATTACACTATGATCTCTCATTGACCTCATTTCATGTATATGTTCTCGTGCAATTGGCAAAATGAAAGGGCAGCAGTAATCTTCACTTTTAAACAGCTCAACCACATTTACCCTCTTACTGTCTCTATCATTTATATTATAGGTCAGCTGTAACAAGTTCATGAAACACCATGTGGGCAGATAACAAGAAGCACCAAGTGAAAAGCTTATGTGGGAATCACTGCATTCAATTGTGATACCCTTAAATGGTATTGTTCTTTCTCAGAAAATTATTTGAGTCAGAAAGAACAATTCCACCAAACTCTTACAAGAAAATGTTCATCACAGGATTTTTTCCTGGAGATAGTAAAGTGCTTCTCATTTTTCTGACGCAAAAAATACAGTTGGTAGAATTAAGCAATTCAGTAAATGCAGTGCCCATTGCACTGCTAACAGATTAGCGATGGTGTTTTATTCCCTAAGATGAGCACTGAAGCTGAATCCGCAGGACTATCTAAAAACCCCTAAGGTTAAACAGAGGCACAGAGTATTAAAAGCCTTGCCTAAAATCACAGAACTATGTAAGGCTTATGATACCAGCATTTAGAGTTACAGAATTCTAGTGCTAGAAGGGATTTAACAATCATCTGATCAAATCTCATTTTACAGTTGAGGAAACTGAGGCCCAAAGAGATTAAATATTTTGCCCTCCAAAATTCACAGGAAGTAGTGTCAGAACTGGGCAGGCAACCCAATTCTCCTGAATTTCAGCCATGTAACTTTTTCCACAAGACCAAAAGGGAGCTCCAAGAAACTGCTGCATATAAATAAGCTGTTTTGTAATGATACTATAGATTCCCATGCCAAATTTTTTCCCTCTTGCCATTCATCTATTACACAGTGATTAATAAAGTAGCAGCATGGAAGTGCTTTCATAGCAAACAATTCAGTGGAGTGCTCTTATCAAAGTGGGTGAGGACAGTCCCTGGGCCCTCTTCCAGTAATCCTGATCACCTGGTAAGCGGAGTAAGATGTTCTTGAGACATTTGCTTTGGAAAATAATGGGAGGCGCAAAAGGTTCTTCACCACCTTTCTGTTCTCTCTTACCTTGTCCTCCCCAAGTGCTTAAGGGTACCAAGTCACTCCTTGACTGCCCAAATCCCCTTCCAAGAGCCTTCCCCAGAAAAGCCTTTCATAGACCAAGCCCTATGTTCAATATCTTTCTTTATCCACTTCCCACTTACCTTCATTAAATCATAAACCAAGATAAGATTACCTATTGTGGAGACATTTTAGAAGATAAAGCCTTGTGGAATTCCCTTAAATTTACCACAAACATGGCTCCCCACCCTACGGACTTGGAGAACTGGTGCTACACACTTAGTTCAATGGATGTAGAGTATCATTATATTTTCTCTTCCAGATGCTCCACTGACAATAAGAGAGAGAGTTTTGCCTACAGGGCAGTGATTGTAGAGTCAAGTGATTATGTCCATCAGTGGAAATGAAAGTTCAGAAATCCTGACAGAGATATGATCTAAGGCTATAGATTTAGGATTAATTAAAAGTTAATGATCATTAGATATAATATTAATTAAAAGTTAATGATCATTAGATCTCATAGGGTGAGATCTTTGAGTGGAAAAGTATATAGAGAAGATTAGAAAACTTAAAGACAAGATTACACATCATTCATGTTTTTAGAAGGTGGGAAAAGAAAAAGGAATCAACAAAGACAAAGAGCAGCCAAGGCTATACGAGAAAGAAATTGAGAATGAGCGATGTTTTGGTGAGTTAAATCAGTTTCCCAGACACGTTGCCAGAACTCATCAGATTGATACAAATATTCCCTGTCTGTGCTGAGATACACAGATTTATCTACCCCTTTCTGGAAACACACACACACACACAAACACACTTTTTTTCTCCGAATAGCAAAAAATGGCTTTATGGTGGAGAAATATAAAAGATAGTTGGTATATGTGAATGTCTGGAAACCATTTTCATAAAGGAAAATTAGTATACCCAGGAAACTATAGTTCAGTGAGTTCTAAAAGTGATTTTTGTAGAATTCCATAGTGACTTAAAAACTGAACACCTATTTGCATTTGAGAATAAAGACAGAAGTGTCAAAAGCCAACAGGGATTTACTCAGAAAAACTTGTGTTAAATTCACCTTATTTTGCTTTCTGAGATGATTATTTAATAGAAAACTCTAGGTTGGTGCCATAGACAAAATTTATTGTGGTTTCAGGAAGTCATTTGATAAACACACTCACGATATGTCTCTTAAGGTAAGTGGAGAAATGTGAATTGAATGGGCGTTTGGTCAGGTTATAATTGTGCCCAAGCGTGTTAAATAGTTCATCAGTGTCAACCTGGAAGACAGTTTGCCTTGCCCTGGGGAGACAGTTGGCTTTGTCCTAAACTCTGCAGTGTTCAACACTTTTATCAGTGGTATTAATAGACAGAGGAAGTAGGACATTTTAGTTGATTAAAAACATTGTGAATCAATAGTCCCATGTGATTCTTATAAAAACAAACAAAGAACTAATAAAGTCACTTTCATAAAAACATATCATGTAGATCAAGGAGATGATTCCACTGATTACTTTCCACCTGAAAAGTAAGTAAATCCTGGAAATAAACATAAGTTGAAATGTTTCTAGAAAAAGATTTGAGAAAACTCTCTCTTATTGTCAGTGGAAGTTATCCGGTAGTGTATTTTTGGTGGAAAGTATTTTTCTACTTCAGGAATTATAGGGAGTGAAAAAAAAGTAATATCCTTGGATTACCTTCTTGAGTTTAGCACCATTTGAAAGTGAGACACAGGAGTCAGGAATCAGTAACCAGTAAAAGCTGGACTGGAGGACAGGGCTTGGACTTTTCTAGTGGGTTTCCCCAAACTTCATCTCTGTTGAGACAGACTTGTCTCCTCAGCCACTTGGGTGCACAGCTAGACAACAGAGGCTTCCCTTACAGAGGTTTTTCATGCATTAGAGCCAGTGTGGATGCACCCACTTGATGGAAGGCACATCCAAAAGAGAGGGACTCAAAGACACAGAGCTGAGCAGGCTCAGTCTCTTCTTCCAAACCCACAATTAGGTAAGTCACTTCCTCCGCAGGAGCGAGTGAGGAGTAGGGAAACTAGCCCAGACTTTTATCCAAATTCCTCCTAAGCCTGTTGCAAAACTTCAATTTTTACACATTATTGTTTTCCAGAGGGGCCTATGTTACCCATAGAAGTCATTGAGGAGTTGCCTGCCCCTGCATGACCCTCAGATCAACAAATGTCCCTGCCCTCCCATGAAGGAGTTTGTAGCTCATTAAAGTGGGACCTCCGAAGGTGACCAGAATGAAGAAAGTTCCAGGAATTAAGGCAGAATAAGACCTGGAGGTTGCAGGACCAATTCTCTAAATAGTCAAAGGGCTGTTAAAAGAGGAGAGCAGTCGGACATCTTCTATGTCATTCCAAGAGGCCAATTCTGATGTATTGGTGGATACTGAGTGAAGGCAGATCTGTGATAAATACAGGAAGTTATTCTTAACACAAATAAAGCATAAACTTCTTTTCAAAGAAAGCACCCATTCAGAAAAAGTGTTCAAACAGAGGCTGTCAGAATGGCATAGAGGAGATCCTTAGTCTGAACAGGAGGTTGTAGGATCAAAGTCTCTGAGAAAAGGAAAATAAACATTCTACATTCAGGGAGAGATGGAAGGAGAGGCACTAAGCTGTGGTAGGAAAACCAAAAGAAGGAGGGGCATTCCCTACGGAATATGTGTTTATTTAGTAATTTTTTTATTGAAGTATATTTGATTTACAATGTTGTGTTAATTTCTGCTATACAGCAAAGTGATTCAGTTATACATATATATACATTCTTTTTTTTTTAGATTCTTCTCCATTCTGGTTTATCATAGGATATTGAATATAGTTTCCTGTGCTATACAGTAGGACCTTGTTGTTTATCCATTCTATGTATAATAGCTTACGTCTGGTAAACCCAACCTCCCATTCCATCCCTCCCCCCAGCTCCCTCCCCCTTGGCAACCATAAGTCTGTTCTCTATATCTGTGATTCTGTTTCCATTTCATAGATAAGTTCATTTGTGCCATATTTTAGATTCCACATATAAGTGATATCATGTGGTATTTGTCCTTCTCCTTCTGACTTACTTCACTTAGTATGATAATCTCTAGGTCCATCCATGTTGTTGCAAATGGCATTATTTCGTTCTTTTTTTAAAATTTTTATTTAATTAATTTATTTTTGGCTGTGTTGGGTCTTCGTTGCTCTGCGCAGGCTTTCTCTAGTTGCGGCGAGTGGGGGCCATTCTTCTTTGAGGTGTGCAGGCTTCTCTTGTTGTGGCACGTGGGCTCTAGGCATGTGGGCTTCAGTAGTTGTGGCACACAGGCTTAGTTGCTCCGCGGCATGTGGGATCTTCCCGGACCAGGGCTCGAACCCGTGTCCCCTGCATTGGCAGGCAGATTCTTAACCACTGAGCCACCAGGGAAGCCCCTATTTCATTCTTGTTTATGGCTGAGTAGTATTTCATTGTATATATATGTACCACATCTTATTTATCCATTCATCTGTCGCTGGACATTTAGGTTGTTTCCGTGTCTTGGCTATTGTAAATAGTGCTGCAATGAACATAGGGGTGCATGCACCTTTTTGAATTAGAGTTTTGTCTGGATATATGCCCAGGAGTGGGATTGCTGGATGATATGGTAATTCTATTTTTAGTTTTCTGATGAACCTCCATACTGTTCTCCATAGTGGCTACACCAACTTACATTCCTACCAACAGTGTAGGAGGGTTCCCTTTTTCTCCACACCCACTCCAGCATTTATTACTTGTATACTTTTTTTTTTTTTTTTTGCAGTACGTGGGCCTCTCACTGTTGTGGCCTCTCCCGTTGCGGAGCACAGGCTCCGGACGCATAGGCTCAGCCGCCGTGGCTCACGGGCCCAGCCGCTCCACGGCATGTGGGATCTTCCCGGACAGGGGCACGAACCCGTGTCCCCTGCATTGGCAGGCGGACTCTCAACCACTGTGTCACCAGGGAAGCCCACTTGTATACTTTTTAATGATGGCCATGCTGACTGGTGTGAGGTGATACCTCATTGTAGTTTTGATTTGCATTTCTCTAATAATTAGCAATGTTGAGCATCTTTTCATGTGCCTATTGGCCATCTGTATGTCTTCTTTGGAGAAATGTCTGTTAAGATCTTCTGCCCATTTTTCGATTGGGAGATTTTTGTTGTGTTGTTGTTGAGTTGTATGAGCACTTGTTGATCACATCATTTGCAAATATTTTATCCCGTTGGTAATTTTTTTAATGAGAAAAACTTTTAAGAACTTCTGACTTTAGACCCAGGGTTTAAACTTTTTCTAAATGGCTGAAGGAAACCACTTTCTCTCAGCTGGGATTATGCTTTCTCTGAGGGTAAGTCATATCTGTGGGATAGTAGAAGGAACATTGTTTTGGTTTGCTTCTAGTCTTCAATCTGAAAACACATTTATTTCTCAAAAATCACCTGTAAAGTATATGTCCAGAACAGGACTATGGGCTAAAATGAAGAACTCAAAGTCAAGGCAAGACATAACTTTCTCATGTGCAAGTAGTAGCCACAGGACAAAAACCAGTAATTGTTAATTAAGGAAAAATGTGCCCAAAATGCTGAGGAAAGGCAAAGAATGAAGTGGTTATAAAACAAGTAGGTTGGGATCAATGAGATCCCTTTCAGCTTCAATATTCTTTTGAGTCTATGCCAGAAGGGTTATTTGAACCTCTTCTCAAACCAGAGATGGACGTCAGTAAGTGGAGAGAAATACTAGAACAGTGTGAGATGGATCACTGTTTTTCTCAGTCTTGTAGAATGACCTATGCTCCACATGGGACAGAAAGACAAGTGGCAAGTGTTCCTCTGCTGTATGTTGGTGTGTTCTCCTGTGAAAGTCCACAACATGGGATTGTTCCCTTAATATCTACCTCCCTGCTAGGCCGTCATCTCCAAGAGGGAAGGATTATATTTACTTTTACTCACCATTTATCTCTGCAATGCCTAGCACAGTACCTAGTATATAATAGGTGCTCAATAGATATTTTTCATCGTAAGAATAAAACTAAGGGGCTTTTAGAAAATAAAACCAGTCATTAAAATTGGCTTTCTCTATATGAGATACCTATAGTTGTCAAATTCATAGAGACAGAAAGTAGAAGCGACTGGGGGATGGGAGAAGGGGAAGTTAGTCTTTAATGGGCACAGAGTTTCAGTTTGGAAAGATGAAAAGATTCTGGAGATGGACAATGGTGTTGGTTGCACGACACCGTGAATGTCCTTAATGCCGCTAAACTGTACACTTAAAAAATGTTAAAATGGTAAATTTTAGGTTGTGTATATTTTACCACAATAATTTAAAAAAAAAAAAAAGAATGGCTTTCCTGAGAAAAAAGGAGGGTTATTCTAGGAGGGTCTGAGGATCACCTAAAAGGGAACATCTGATATATGGGAACCACGAATGCTGTGAAGTGTAGACAGATAAATAAACCAAACCAGAACTTGCTGGCAGAGGAAGACTCCTCAGATCATGATTGGAAAGACGTGGATCCAGTCGAGACTGCATCATGAGAGATGAGAACCAGGGCTTTCTCTCTTCTGTGTCGCAAGGTCTGTCACCTCTCACTCAGAGGCTGGAGGTCGGTTTACACCGATTCCTTAGTCATGGGACGGGGCTGTGCTGAGCTTCAGCAGACAAACAGTTTCAAGTTCTGTAAGGCCAGAGCCAGGGCCCCAGCTGTCACTCACTGCAGGTCTTCTCAAGTTGTCTCTCTGAGGTTGACTTTGAGATCTGGAAAAAGAAAACTCGACCACTAACTGGAAGCTTTGACTTTTCCATTTTGAAGGAGCAGGCCAAGCCAGCGGACGACTTGGCGGTCAATAAAGCAGGAGAGGGTCAGGTTCCACGGGAAGTGAAGCAGCTGGTCCCCGGCCCAGAGGGTGCTGTCCAAGGCCTGCTCCTGCCCGTGGATGTGCTTTCAGGAGAAGAATATGACTGTGTCTCGCCCGATGACGTCTCCCTGCCTCCGCTCCCGGAAAGCCCCAATTCCCTCCTCGCTCCGTCTGACATGGAGCTGGAGGCGCGTGCCCTCCCGTCCCTCCACCGGCACCTAAGCAGCCACGGGATGCAGACAGGGACCAGCGGTCCAGGGGAGGCCCCGGAATCTGGCCTTCCGCCACCTGCTGCTTTTGCTGATGCTTGCGATGATAAGAGAGAAACATTTTCGAGTCATTTTGAGAAGCCTTCCCCCCAGTTCCAAGCTGAGCCCCCATTAACATCCCGAAGATTTCCGGAAGAGAGTACTGACTTCCACAGAATCAGTGTTAAACCTCCAGAGAGCATGTGCGGTGAAGTGCATGCGCGAGCTTTGCAACAGCACCCCCAGGCTCAGGGAAGTTTGCTAGAAACACCGGAGAAAACGCATGCTGATAATAACGTCACTAAAACCCGACATAGGCTGCATGCTTCCCAGGATGCATGCTCGGGTCTCGGGTTTCAGCCAGGCCCCAGCCAGGCCTGTCAGAGGCAAATGGTTCCCAGAGAAGAGATTAAAGTTACCTCAGCAAAGAACAGCGTGGTCAGCCTAGCTGGCCAGGCCCCTAATTTCTCCAGGCTCTTGTCTAATGTAACTGTCATGGAAGGTTCTCCAGTGACTTTGGAAGTTGAAGTAACAGGATTTCCAGAGCCTACACTGACATGGTGGGTAGCCTATAACGACAAGCCATAAACAGAAACAAATTGAATCACTGAGCAAATCATTCTGTGTGCACTAACTTAAAGGTTTAGGGGTAGCTGATTAATATTCTAGGTCACTGCAACGCTGCATGATTCAATCTCACATCGAACCCCCGACTCTCATTTTTGTAGCCGCATGGCTGATACCCTTAAAGAAAAGGTAACCATATAAAATAATGATTTAACCAACTCCAAAAGCACTGCAACTTAGTTGTGCTATTTTTTGGTTTCAGTTTAACATTCCGCATTTCTAAAGGTTGTGCTTGAACTTCTTTCCTATTGTTTATTCCTACATAAGCATGACATTTACTTGGTTTAACATCCAATTAAAAAACATAAGCATTTGGGTTTTTCTCTTTTCTCTCATTTACCAATTCCATCTTTTCCCTCTTCCAACAGAGTCACACATGCCACTTTTGTAATCTTTGTTTATCTCACTAAGATTTCTTCTTTTACATTTCTTCAATGTGAAAGATGGAATAAAAATATTTCTTTCACAGTTGCTTCTAGTGACAGGTAATAAAGCCGTTTTTGAAAGGTGATGTAATAACTGAGCTGTGAACAATGTGGTTTTACTCTAGACACATCACCATTTTTAGCCAATTTGTTTTAATGAAAGTAAACGGCAGAACACAGGTTTTATATCACTGTTATCATAAAAGCAGTTCTAACTTTCTTAATATGTGGGTTACTTTTAAACGTTTAGAAATTTTTCAAGTTTTCAACCTTAAGTATATTTATTTGAGGACAAAGTTACAAATACGTGAGCATGAGTTTATACTTATAAACTAAGTAAAATAGCATTTATTTATCATACTATTTCAGTAAACATTAAATTAACTCTTTCAATTATTGTGTGTGCCTGTTGATGGTACTTGAAGTGTGGATCAGCTCTCTAAAGAGTTTATGAGAAAATGTTCGTTTCTCAGATTATTAAAAGAAATTGCACTTGGGTTACAGTGCAGCCATTTATGCTTTTTATCTTATTTTGTTGTCTTTACAATTGCATGTTTTTTACAGATCAGGAATTTTGTATTTAGGAATTTAAATATCAGTAAATTTATTATTTAATATTATCATTTAATTCATTATTAAATATTAGTTCACTCCAAAGAAAAATGTTGTCTGAAGTGTTTCTTGTTTTGGTCCACACAAAAGATGACTTGATTAGTATTTACTGTTGAAGAACTGCTGCAGTATTGTGAAAAAATACCTTGCCCTCAAATTTACAACAATTTTGCTCAGTTAACAACTGGCAAACTATCAGGGAATCATTCTTAGGACACTCAGAAAAATGCAAAATTATCACCTAGGCAACGGGAATAGAAAATGCTTCAGGTTTGTCACCACTTCTTGTGTGGAAGAACATGGGGATAAATAAATAAACAAGAACCTAGAGTATACAAAATAAACAAATCATTTGCTTTGTATAATGATGCAGCTAAGTGCTCATATTCGTAGGAAACTCTTAGAAACGTGTCATTAACGGTAGTAATCCAATTGAATAAATGCCTTTTATAATTAGAAATTATTTTTTTCTAATGAAATTAATTCACAAAAATTAAATGAACTCATCTCGCCAGGAAGTGCTATGTAAGTACCTTCCTCTAAAGCGGCGCATTGGCATTCTCCTGCGGATCTTACGGGATGAGTCTGATGGGGAGTCACAAGCTGCTGTTTCATAGTGGCTGAAAGAATGACACAGGTCAAATAGAAGGTGCCATTTCCCATTTGGGGTAATTGTTGCCATGAGCAGATGGTGGCCCAGTGTGACCAGATGGCCCAGTTTTTTTAAGAGGAGTTGGATATCTGAATTTTCGTATGCAATATTCTAATTGATAAACGTCCAAAAATTCAGTTTTTAAAAAACACAGTCTGAGCCCATCAAGCACATCTATGGCTACCAGTTGACAGCCTCTGCTTGAAGGATACACAGCCCCACTGGGATTTGTGGTTGCTGCAGAGTTCCTGCTAATGCTAGAGAATATTGCAGTAGTCATGGGCCGAATTGCAGTGCTTATTAGAACTTGGAAATGATGTGAATAAACAGTGATCCTGACTCTAAAAACTGACTCTCTGCTTCAGGTACAAGAAGGGCCAGAAATTGTCTGCAGATGGGCACTTGCAGGTTTTACACAAGGAGACAAGACATTCGGTGTTCATTCCGAAGGTATGCGAGGCAGATGCGGGCCTCTATGTGGCTCGGGCCCAAAACTCTAGTGGCATTCTCTCTTCCAATATCATCCTCCACGTGACAGGTAACCGCAGGCCGCCCATCACCAGAATAAACTGGATCCTGCTGAGTGTCATCTATGTTAGCGTGTCCCTAATGTACTGGCTACTCACAGAGTAACTGCGCGGTTGGCACCAATGGGCGTCATTCTTATGAGCCTAAAGGACAACAATACTGCTGTTTATTTTCCTGCATCTCCCACCAAGCATCCCCAACCAAGTATCCCCCACCCAGTGTACCTCCATTCTGGCCGTATTGCTTTTTTGGAATACCACTGCTCGGTGAAATAATCCAATTTTCTTTAGTGCTTTAATGTATTTGAAGAGCTCAATAAATCATTAGCAGCGAATAAGGATACATTTTGTATTCTCAAAAGAGATGTGTTCAGTATAAAACACAGTCAAATTATACTCTGTTTATTCCCTCCTAATTTAAGAGCATTCAGATCAAGTCTCACATCAGCATGCAGATGTGTTTTATTTCAAATCCAACTGTTTGATAATCTATTTTTAATTGTACGCATAAACATCTCTTTGTAGAATAAGAGTAGAAATGTTGAACTAAAATTGTAATTTTCATTATTGCATAAGATGTCCTTTAATTTTGCTTTTCATGTCTTGATCTCATTTATTGAAATACATTCTATGTAGTTTCAACATAGCCTACATTCCTGAGTCTGAGGATGGCACTGCAAATAATCATTCCTCCTGTTCATCTCATGGGTTTGACATTGGAGAATAGATGTGCTGTTAGCCTTAAATGGAGTTTGAAACCTCCATCAGCTGTGTGTGTCACAGAGCAAGATAGAGCATAGCCGCAGAGGTGGACCAACAGTATTTCTGTCCTTCCGTTGACATGTTTTGGGCAGCCATGTGTATACAGCTGCAACCGGCTTCTCCTGCTTCTAATCTTGATTCTGTTGCTGACCATTTTTACAGCCTGTGGGAAGGCATAGTAGTGCCTCAGTTTCCCATTTGGCAAATGGGTTCATCATCTACCTCTTGGGCAACTGAAGGTTTTCATTTCATGTCTGGTAAAGATCTGGAAAATGGAAAGTACTCTATGAAGACTAAGGGTAATTGTATTGCTTACTGTAATTTGTCATCACACTGCCTTCTGCCCACTGTTTTCTTTCAGATATTGTTTCTTTTGAATATTAACTTAAAGGATGGTGTTAGTATGTGATTTCCAACTATTTCCATATAGGAAAATGATGTTTTCTGAATTGGAGCTTAAATTCCTTTCTAATTTCTTAAGACTATATCTTTTTCAAAGACTTGAAATTAAACTCAGGGGGATACATTTAGTAAGATCTTGGGAGAGAAAAAGTATATAATAGGATGACAAGATAAATTCTATCCTTTTCTTATAATTACCACTGTAATATTGAAGAATGTTCTGTGCCTTTCTGAAATATATTATTCAGAAAAGAGGATCATCATTTTAGTGCCTTTAAAAAATAAACATGTATAAGAGAGGCATTTGTTTTTAGATTTTAAATGTAGTCTTGTCATGTTAGGGTAAAATCTCTAGTTGAAAGAATATTCATTATAGATTTTTGATGAAGGGGAGGCATTAATTATGTTGCTGTAAAGCCTGTCTACAAATAATACAAATATTTAAATTTAATATATTCAAGTTGGTATTAAAAAGTTACTGGATATTAACCAAAGGTGTGAAATGTGTGGCTAAGTAAAAAGTTGGCATATATTTTCTTGTGCTGTGTATTCAATTTAATGAAAAAATTTAATCTCTTAATTTTCTTAAAAATTTTGACAGAAACCTATTAAAAGCTTATATATACAGCATCCTAGGGAATTCATAGTCTCTTAATTCTCCTGTCCTTTTCGTCCAGTTTCAAGTATTGTGCATATCTTGCCAAATTGCTATTCCCATTTGAAGCTAAAGAGTAAAACCTACTTATGTCCAAAGAGGGCCAGCAGGACCAGGTAACAAATTCTTGTCTCACTCTATCTCTTTCTTGTTAATTTAGTGGGATCTCCCATCCCTTTTTGTCAGCTTGGTTGAGTTTCTTTTAACAGGAGAAAATCAAACAGAAGTTTAATAGCATGTGTACATCAGAGAGACCCAGGAAAACTGAGTAACTCCAGCTTGGCTGAATTTTTGGTTTGGGGTTGTTAGGGCCTGGGAATTACTGGTTTGCTTTACCTGTTGCATGCCAGTACATGTTAATCCTTTGGGGAGCAGGATGGGATATACATATATCCATGGTGATGACCAAAGAAGGCATATAAAGTCCCTGATATATTTGATTTCTATATCAAGCTTAAGGTTTATACATATATCTGATATATATAGCTTATGTATATACCTTATATATATCATATATTTGTATACATATACACCTAGAGCTCAAATGTTGGGATAAAACATTATGCTGATATTCATGTTATAGTTCGGATAGCTGTGTATCTGTCTGTCTGTTTATCTATCTATCATCTATCCATCCATCCACCCATACATTTACCTACCTACCCACTTACCTACCTACATATTCTTCTGGGCTATTGACTATCTAGTAATCCCCACAGCAGTGAAGAATAATTAGCTATTCACTTATTCTTTTGGTTATACTTTAATTTCAGTGTGATTATCCTTTCTGTTAACATTTTTGTCTTGATCAAAAATTCCCCCTATGAAAGTATGAACCAAAAGTATTGGTTAAAAATGAAAAACTTAGGAAATGGACATGATGTTTCTATTTTGAGATATATACATGATTTATACCTGTTTACTTCTAGAGTAAATTCTGGACAGTTAGCAATATCAAAACACTTTTCAACAAGAAAGTGAAAATGACCAAAAGAAATTTTAAAGAATATATACTCGATACCTTGAAGGAATGCAACACAAAATGTGTTTTGAGCTTCCTATAAGGCAAAATTATTTTTTCCAGTTTTTATTTTCTGATAAAAGGATGTATAAACATTTGATGGTAAAGTTTTTTTACATTCAATTCCAGGAGAAACTTACCATAGGAATCCTTACATTTGAATCTTTGCATATTCTATAATATCTAAAGTATTTGGAAAAAGAAGCAGGAAAATTTAGGTGTTTCATTCAATAATGCTAACCATCACTTATAGTTAAGACACAGGCTTAAAGTAAATTATTGCAAGAACCTCCTAACCACTTCACCCTTAAATTTCTTCAAGTAGCACACAAGGTCCTTTAGTACCTATGCTTCCATTCCCAGCCTCTGTTCCATCCCTTCCAATCCCCCCATAAAGCGATACTTAACTTCAGGTTTTACCCTGTCATGATCTTACTTCTCTCCAGCCCTCCTTCCCAGAACTCCCTTACTCTATTCTACCCAACTTCATGTGGCTTAACTCCTGCTTATCCTTCCAGGTCCTTTGGAGACACAACCTTCCCAGGAAGCCTTCTGACCCATCAAGTCCAGTGTAGATGTTCCTGCTATGTGCCCTGTCAGCACCTGAGCTGACCATGTCACGTCCCTTAATAGTTGCACTGGAATCGCACATGTGAGCATCTGTCTCCTGGCTAGAGCGAGAGATCCTTATCAGCAGCATCTGTGACAGCCCCGTTCGTCATCATACTCCCAGCACTTAAGACATAGTCACACACTCAATATTTCTTGAATTGTTGTCAGAGGTAAGCAAAGATAAGCATAGCTTGATTTGTCTCTTCTTCTTTTTTTTTTTTTTTTTTGGAGAGATGGGTGGGGGAATGTCAAAAGAGAAAGATATTCTTTGTCGCCTGATTATTCTTTCTTGTTATGGACATTGACCAGTCAGAATCAGGTTCTAACCTCACCTAGCCTACCACACTTAAGTGAGAATCCTCCAGAGCCTCTGGGCTGCACCCCAGTTGAAACTTTAAACTTAAAGATATAGGCTGGCTCTGGCAGTGGAGTGGAGAAGTGGGTGTCTCCCCTCTCAGTGACTAAGTCCCAACTGCCAAAACCAGAATTTATGTACTTCTTTAGAACATTGCACAAATTATCAATATTTTATTGTAGCTGGAGCTCAGTCATCTGGTTGCGAACAGATCTTATTTAAAACCGGCTTTTCATTCATAAGTGTAAATCTAAAAACAGCCAAATCCAAAAAATTAGATTATTTGAATTCCAAATGAAGGAAGGAAAAAATATTGCATCTTGTTCCACTCTGCTTATTTTTATTCATGACCGTGCCTTACTAGAAATTGCCATCTGAAGCTTTTGACATTCCTGTTGTAGGTACAGTATTTTAAGCGTGTCCATGAAGTAAGTTAGCTGAAACAAAATAAAATATCTCCTCCTAGTACACTCTGATATTGTGCATGTCAATGCAAATGCCAAAGCATGACAGACTGTTTTCCATTTATAATAAGCAGAATCTTGAGCTGCATCAAACAGCCAAAAAATTTGTATTCACAAAATGAAACAGTGTCCTGCTCAAAGCAACAACAATTCATTTTCTCCTCTGTCTTCACATGAGATGAGATTTGAATGTTATCAGCTGTGCATGAATTCAGCCTCAAAATGGAAACACAAAGCTGCTAATTTGGCTTTTCCTCAAGAATCCCCACACCATTATTCCTTATGTGGGTGAGAGTTTATATAACATCATGAACCACCCAAAACTGGGGGTGAAAGTTGGATGCATGACACTCCTCCAGATGAACAAGTCTTTGATTCTGGAGGCTGCTTGGCCAGATAGCTCTTCCTTCTGTTCAACAGAAATTTCATTTGTTTAAGCCAGGACTTGGCATATCCACTTCTTTGGATCCTCTTTTTTATACCATAAAATTAACACCCTATCCTCCTTAGAGGACAAGGGGACAGAAAGAATTGTATAGACAAGAACGTTTGTGTGCATATATTTCCAGTTAACGTAATAAAAACCTAGTGAAATTAAAACATATTTTAACTATAGGCATTGCTGGAAAAATTGATGACTTTTCTTTAAACCAAAACAATAATAGGTACATAATTTGAAGTTTCCCATCTGTATTCTGATGGCTCCCTGCTATGTCTCTTTTCCCATTTAGAACTCACTTAATAACAATACTTGTGAAATAACAGCTCCAGAGCTGGCTAATGAAATAAACTTTTCCCTTTGTCATTCAGCAACTGTTCTTTTGCAAGAACTTTATTGATCCAATAACTACAAAATGACATTTTATCTTATATTAGTATTAAAAATCATATAATAAAATCTTCTGAAGATAAAAATTCACAAGATGAAATACAAAGGAAGCTTATCCATGGCAAATAATCTCTAACCCTTGTTATTCTAATGATGCCAGAAAGCCGCCTTTCTTTGTAATAAGTATTATGCAAACCTCCATACAAACAGGCTGTTGGCAAGCAGGGCAGCTGGAAATGCAAAGTAGGAAACCAGGTACCTGGCAGGATCAGAAAGGCTAAAGGCCCATCTGCTCCAAAGTGTCTTTTCTAGCAGCCATTGCCATGCCGACCCTCAAAGGCCTACCTTTGATTCAAGTTAACGCAGCTCTAGAAGATGCCTCCTAAACGCCCATTTATTCGTTTCTATTCTTTTTAAAGGAGTAATAGAATTTCTCCTCACATCCTCGTCTAGGTTATCAGATTAAATAAGAACATTTCCCCCACCAAAAATCCCCGATAGATTCTTGTGAGGAAATGGGGTATGTGGGAACCTGAAAGATTTGTCTGCTGTGTTCCACTAAGTGTTGGGAAATATAGGACCAGAGGGGAAAAAGAGCCAAACATCGGGATGAGGCAACTGAGTCAGCTTTGTTATCCTCCCTCGCAGTATGAATTTCCTACACATCTAGGAAACGTATGTGGGGAGCTCCCTGAGAGGAAGTTAGAGGCCACAATAAAATGTGTCTGCATGACTTTTTTTGTTATTCAATTAGAGGACTGTACTGGTTGAAGTGTCAGGGTGAGCCCTAAATCCACAACTGGTGTTCTTGTAAGAAGGCCATGACAGACCTGGAGACACAGAAGAGACACATGGGAAAAGGCCAAGTGATGACAGAAGCAGGTTGGTGTAATGCAGCTGCTGCAAGCCGTACACCACCAGAGGTGGCCACCACCAGAAGTGAGAGGAGCAATGAAGCATTCTTCCCTAGAGACTTCAGAGAGAGCCTGGTCCTACTGATGCCTTCATTTTGGACTTCTAGCCTTTAGAACTGAGAAAGAAGAAATTTCTGTTGTTTTAAGCCATCCAGTTTGTGGTACAGTCCTCCTTCAGTATCCCTGGGGGATTGGTTCCAGGATACCTCCTCCCCCCACAGATACCAAAATCCACCAGTGCTCAAATCCCTTACATAAAATAGCATGGTGCAGTGGGACCCTCCTTTATCCACAGGTTCTGCATCAGCAGCTACTGAAGACCGACTGTTCTTTGTTACAGCAGCCTGAGGAAACCAATGCAAAATGTTTTAGAAAAATCCATACACGTCTTTCTCTGGAAAAAAAATTCCCAGAGACATTCACTAATAGACAGCAACCAGTGCTGCCAATAAGCACTCCCAGGTTGTGCTGCAAGGCCTCAGTTCTCTTCTTGATTTAGGGGATCATCTTAGTATATTTCAGTCAGTCAGCAACTATTCATCTTCTACATGAACATTGTCCCCTAAGTATACCACAGTGTACTAAAACCAGATAAAGATATTAAAATACAACTATAGGCCAATATCACTCATGAATGTAGACACAAAAATTCTCAACACAGTACTAACAAATCCAATCCAACAGTGAATAAATAAACTTACACATACAAGTGGAATTTTTTCCAGGTATGCAGGCTGCTCCAATATTCAAAAATCAATCAATCCACCATATCTACAGGCAAGAGAAGAAAAATCGTATGATTATATCAATTGCTTCAGGAATGACATTTGAGAAAATTCAGTATGTGTTCATGATAATTTTTTAAAAACTTACAGAAAACTAGTAACAGAAGAAATTTCCTCAACTTGATAAAGAGCATCTACAAAAAAACTATAACTAACATCATACTTAATGGTGAGAGACTGGACACTTTCACCCCAAGACTGGGAAGAAGGTAAGAATGTCCTCTCTCATCACTCTCAGCCCACATTGTACTGGAAGTCCTACCTAGTGAATAAGACAAGAAAAGGAAACAAAAGTTCTGTAGATTGGAAAAGAAGAAATAAAATGCTTTTGTTTACAGAAAGCATGATTTTCTATCTATAAAATCTCAAAGAATCTTCCAAAAACTCTTAGAACTAATAAATAAATATAGCAAGTTCACCAAAAGCAGAAGGCCTGCACCAATAGTATCCAGGAGAAAGGCAGGGAGTTAGCAATAAAAGAATCATGGTGAATCAGGCATCTTTTGAGGCCAAGGCAAAAGGTGGGCAACCTGAATTTGTCTCTTTCCAACAATTGATTACAGACATCATGGATACTTGTAATCTAGTTGCAACATCTCACACTTTATTTTTCTTGCAGCTTCCTGCATTATTTTGGGGGGTTTTGAGAGAGGTAAATTATTAGAAGGAGACAGTGCTCAACAGAGCAAGGGAATATTTGATGTGGAACATAAACTTTATCGTTTGCTGCCATTGTCATTATCACTGAAAGAGAAAAATTAGAAAGACATTGTAATTACAATGTTGTAAAGCTGAGCTTTCCCCAACAATAACATATTAATATTAGAACAAAAGGAGTCCTTTTAGCCTCTGACATCAAATCCCAGAGTGGATGATTTATCAGTTGGTACTGTGCTGCACTACAAGAATGAATGTATCTCCCGTGGATAAGTGCTTTTCCTATCAGCAAGGATGGACTCATGCTGCTAGTATATTTCTAAGGTTTCTTGATAGAAATCAGAGCTAAAATATGTCAGCCATTATATTATACTTTCAAAAGTAATCGGTTTCATAAAGTCATATATTGGTCTATTAATTAATTAAAAGATGGAAAACAAATGACTACTTTGGTACCTACATCTAACAGGAAACTTCAATGAAACTAATCATTTTGTATTTTCTAGATGGTAACTATAAGTACTTTCTTCATTTCCATGTTCTTGAAGGTAATTTTTGGTCATATATATCATTTGTCTAAAACGTAATTGGTGTTATACATTACCACTTAAAAGAAAACTAACTGACGTACCACAAAGGCCAAGTATTAAACTTACATTTTATCAAATGCGTTATAAATTTAATCATATAAACAGTGAAGCCCTGTTACAACTCCATCCAGGACTTATAAATGGATATGCAAGCAAAGCATAGTTTTAGTCATAGTTTTAGTTTTAGTTCAAATCTATGGCAGCATATTATATAATTGCACAAATATTGATTTACTATTACAATTAAAAATGGATCATGAACCATGAAGAATGACTCAGGCTTAACAGAATGTACATGTGGGAGTCATGACCACAGTCTAAGGTTATGAGGCTGGTTTTCTTGACAGTTGAATCCCATTCTTCTGTGCTCTGACTCTATCCCATCATAGGTAAAAATTCAGTAAGTTAAGGGATGGCACCATCTCACAAAGAACCTCAGAATTAGGAAAATCTATACGGTTTCTTTAAATGTGAGAAATTGTTGGTAGCAGTTATGCAGCACAGTGTGTCACATGTCATTAATGTCATTGTGAATTAATAAAAACCTTTTCAAGAGTTTTGGATCTTGGTGCTTTGTATGTGTTTGTGTGTGTGTGTGTGTGTGTGTGTGTACACCTATTTCTTAGTATGAGTTCTTATCCATATGAATTAGGTAATATATAAAATTCCCAGGTGATGTATGATTAATCAGGTTAGGAAAACACCTCTTGTTAATGGTACCAGTGCCATGAGAAACTGATGACCAAGAGTTAAAATAGACATTTCTTATTTTAACAGCGGTATAATACAGACATATATTTATGTGCATACCACAAGATAAAATACTCAGCACAACTCTCCAGTTTTTTAAATGTATGATTAAAAACCGGTGTTTCCAAACAGGATTCCCAGATTACTGATAAACAAGGGGAAAATACTCTTCAGATCTGTATACAAATATATCAGCTCCGAATATAAATCCATTTAAATTCCTCCTAGGTAGCAATTCAGAGAGTTATTTCTAAATAGAACTTAGAGGTTACTTTTATTTAAATGTAATAACAATATCATAAATCATGCTTGGGAAGCAGCAGGTTTTTTTTTAATCCATTGGCTATTGTATTTGTATCTTCCATATAAAGTACTGAGTGTGGCTTCTTAAAAATGGATTTTTCTAGTTCATTTTTCAAGGTTATACAGCATGTATGATTACTGCAGGGACAAATGTTTTGTGTGTTCATTTCTTTTTTACTGCTAATGGTTTATACATGCAAATAATGAAATGTATATTATGTCTACTAAGTACGTGGAAACAATGTAGAATTTACCTGCCTGATTCTTAGCTCCGCTGAGAATTCTTTAAAATGTAATTTAACATTAAATTCTTGTAAAGGTAATAACTTTAATCTGATTTTCTTATACACCTTCTGCAGATAGGGGATATTTATTCTTGTATGAATATTGATTCATAAATGCTCTTAAGGAATGCAGTTGCTCCAATTCGAGAGAGAAAATTTTCATGGTATTTAATATTTGATAGGGAATATACTCCTATTTAACATCCCCTTGCAGAATAGTGATCTGTTTATAACAGGACAGTAATCAAATTAAATGAAGACAGTTTTCCAAAGTCAAATATAATCGTTTCTCACTATGGTATAGTCTTTCACCATGAAAAAAGAACTAGCTGTTGAATTCGTTTCTCCTATACTTTCTTACCATGTCATTAATTTTAATGGGAAAAAGTTTAGAAGGTATGAAATAATAAAGAATTTGTTTTGCCTGGCACTAAGTAACTAACTGTATACTGCATAGATAATTTAACCCAATGGTCATATTAAACATTTTTTAGGTTCATGCAACTTAGCTGGTGAAATTCACTGAAATTGAATTCCATGACAGCCACAAACAGGAAATATTGTCTAAGGCAATAAATTGGTGAGATGATAAAGACAAGATGTCAAGCAATAGCTATAACAATATGATTAAATAACAGATGGGACCAAGGATGGAAACCATTGAAGGAAATGCAAACCCAGTTATAATTATGTGTTAGTAGTCTTCTCTGTGATGTTGGTTTAAAAAAATTGTGTCCTCTTCCTTTCTTCTGTTCTGGAGTAAACACACATAAATGTACATATGCATACACATCCATATGTATCTACAAACTTGCATATAAATACATCTAATTGTATCTATATTCATAATGGTATCTTCTGAAAATCTTACAAAGACTTGGTATAGAAAGTCATCCCAGGCATCATCATCTGTCTCCTATGACCATTCCATCGGAGCTGACGCTGATAAACCTGGCATAGCTTCAGGAACGACTCCTCCAGTTTAGTATGCAGACATGGTCATGTAAACCTCTAAGACTTAGCCTCTTTGAGCCGACCTGCAAAGTTTCAGATTGGTAGAAAAGAGGAACATTTCTCCATTGTGTGTCCACACGTGGCAACCCCTCCCCTTCCCACCTGATTCTCTTTAAGTGAAGAGTTAGTATAAGGTAGGAGGAAAATATTTTTCACAAATGCTTTAGAACTACACATCTTAAAGAATAAGTTGCCATAAGTCAACTGCTTGATTTTATGTGGTGTGTCTTTTAGAGCCTTGCTATAGAAGACCAGCAGTGTCAGCATCACCTAGGAGCTTGTTGAAAATGAAGAATCTCAGATTTCACCCCAGCCCTACTGAATCAGAATCTACGTCTTAGCAAGATTCTCAGGTCATTTTTATGCATATTAAAGTTTGAGGAACATTGTTTTAGAGAATACTTTGGTTTCTAAAGATTTCAAGCCTTGTATGCAGTAACTTCATGTTGGTGACATCTGTGCTCCAAATTTATAAGATTCAAAATGGAAAAATTCAACACTGTCATAGGAATATTGAGATAGATTGACAGATTTCTATAGTAGAAACAGTAAAATAAGTTAGAGTGGTAGGGATCATTCTGAAATCCGTACAGTCCTGTTTGAGAATGAATTTAGGTTCAGGGATTACACGTTTAATCAGACAGTTTTGACAACGTGTGGTATTTAGGCAATGCCACCAAGAACTCTGCAAAATAGTTTCCGGAAGAGTATGTTCTATTCTATATTCTAAGCCCATAGTGCTAGCCAGCAAAGTTTCTTAGGGCCATAGTAGGTCAGGCAGATTATAATGACTAAAGTGCTTTTCTGTTTGAAAATATGCCAAAGATTTATTCAGAATGGAGACAACATTCTCTGCATTAAGAGCTTCTTTTGGCAGGGTGGAGCAGGGCGGGGGGGTGGGGGGTGGGGGGGGGCGGGAAATCAGAAACCACTTGCAATTATACTCAGAGTTGTATGCCCTGCCAACGAGCATAAATAGCCAACAAGTCAATGCCAGCATTAAATGCCCTTTGGAAAGTTTACCAATGAGTTCCCAGAGCATACTGTTTCAAGTGACCTAAAAACTTGAGTTACAGTGTGATCACTTAAACGTTTTGCAATGAAAGTAATCTAAATTTTAGACGATTATTAATGTTTATTGCTGCCATTTCTGTAAGTAGAGATTACCAAGGAAACTTTGTTGTTCATGTTAGAAGCATTAAAGTATATTTATGACTCCAAACACAGTACGAAGTTTATATGGCTATTTTAATAACATTGACACATATATTAAAAATTAGTATCATTGATATTTAAATTATATGACATTGGCTATATAGTACATTATTGGAAATAAGCAAATTATAACCAAGGTTCACTGTCATTTTAATTTTTTAATGATGGATGTGACTTTACATGTCTAATCTAGAATTGCCATTTGGAGATAAAGTAGATGAGATAAAACTCAGCCCCTATTCTGATGTTGCTCTGAGGAACCTAGAGGCATAGAACTCTTTTTTTTAATTGGATAAACATAGGCTTTTTGTTGAGGTTGTCTTGTATCTTTTTACAGGTTAATTGAAATCCTTTAATAATGTTTATTAAAATAGTGGAACATTGATTTTATAAAAATATATCATGCATTTGAGCCTGTTTTAATCATCTTGCATTCAAACAGAAATAGAAATTAGCATTTGTTTTAAATATATGGGCTATTCTGTATTACTCCTCTTAAACGTTACTGTTTTGAAGTGCTAAAGACCTGAATTCTAATCCTAGCTCTGATACAGAAGAGCTCTGAGGATTATGGCAACTAAAATCTCTATCCCTCATGTTCCTTGCCTGTGAATGATTTTATAAATTAAACCATCTCTAAAAGTGCTACCAGCTCTCACTGATCACTAAGGGGTATTAAATACACAAGTACGTCCTTGGTTTTCTCATTAGAACAGGCAGATGATATTACCAAGGACTTGGTGTTTGGGGGCCAAGTGACCAAAAGGCCAGCCAAGTTTCAGGATAAAATTTAAAGAAAATTTCCTGGGAAGAAGAAGGGAAATAAGAACTTTCTTTGCTGGGAATAGTACACACCTGGCGGTCATAAAATGTTCTCTTTATTCCACAGAGAAGAAAAGAAAAATATTACGGTAGGACTCCAAATAGAGTCAGTTAAAAACATGGTATACCCAAGCACAGGCTCTTATTCAGCCCCTAAAAGTCCCAGCCTCAATGCCTTTTAATATAGAAATGCTGTTAGCAGTCTATGATTCAGCTGAATGATAAAATAATTGAGAATATAGCACATAGTAGTTGTTGACAAATTATCCCTATGTTAGAAAAGAGACAGTTAATTGGCATAGATCTTGTCATTCTCTAGAAAAATGCAACCGTAGTTGGACATTCTCTTTGTATGGAATGAGTATGAAATTGTGTAGTGGTGAAATAGAACATAAAAGGTCATTTGGACATGTTTAGCATGTGGAATCTTGAACTTCATAGGTAGGCAACCTCATAAGACTGTAGCACTCCAAACAGGGTTATCAACATGTCCACCCACACAATATCTGCTTTCAAGGAAAGCTCCGTGTCAGTTTCAAGCAATTAACAAATTTTAGCTTTTATTATATTGAAATGAAGTCAAATTATTTTTCTGTTATGATCTCTTTTGAAATAAGCTTTTACATATTTCTAATGATTTCTTCTAAATGGTTCATATAAATTAATGCTTTTTTAAAAAAATATATTATTTGATTTCACTTTGATCTACTTTAGCTCTCATTCTGAGGGAGAAGCAACTGAGTTAAAGTCACTGTTTTAAACAATATTTTTTATTGCATTTAGAGTAATTACACCTAGAACACTTAATAATTTTATTCTAAATTGAGCTAAAGCCTGGACAAAAACATTTTTAAGTACCCAACATGTTCAGATATCATTTTCCTTGTTTTTTAAGTTTTACTAGGAAGAGATTGTGTGTTTAATTAAGAATACATATCTAAAAGGAAAATCTGATTTTGTGAGATTATAAATTCTGGTTTTCAGAGTGAAGATAATCCTGAGAGAGAAATTATCTGAGCCTTATCTGCAACCCTGCCACCCATCCCAGACACACACACACACACACACACACTCTCTCTCTCTTTCTTTCTCTCTCTCTCTCTCTCTCTCTCTCTCTCTCATTCTCTACCAGTCCAGTGTGACCAAGCCAAGGAGAATGAGGGGCAGGAACACAGTCACACAAGTCAGTGCCAAATAAGAAGAATAAAAATAGAACCTTAAGCTTTCAGAAGCACCAGTTTTTAAAGTGAGCCAGAGGACAGAGCAATAGCTATATATTTAAACAGAAGTAACTACAACTTTCTAATCAGTTACCCTGTGATAGAACATAAACTGCAGTAAATCATGACTCAGTGTCCTGTTATGTATCCCATAAACAAGGGGGGGTATCATTGGTGTGCTTTACTTGGTGAATATGCTTATGCAGATGCTTCATAAACAGATGCAATAAATATATTCTACTATGTCTTTTAATTTAATAGAAAGCTTTTTTAAAAAAATATTCAGCTTATATGTACATTGACCAGAACATGTTCTGTGTGGAAACTGCATTTTGCTTGGGTTTTGAGAAGAGCATTCCACAGGATATCTATATTCTTACTAAAGTTACTTAAAGATAAGGAAAATGTGGTTTTCGTGGTGTATTCCTCTAAGGCTGGGCTTCTCAACCTCTGCACAGTTAACATTTGGGTCCAGATACATCTTTGTTGTGGGGACAGTCCTGTGCATTGTAGAATGTTCAGCAGCACGTGCAGCTTCTACCCACTAGACAACATTAGCACACCTACCCTCAGTTGTGATAACTAAAATGTCTCCAGATATCACCAGATATCCCCAGCATAAAATCATCCTCAGCTGGCAACCACTGTTCTAAAGAACAAGTTAGCACAGCCTTGGTCAGGATCAAACAATACTGCTTTGTTAGCAAAATTTAGGAAATAAAATCCAGCAATTAATGTGGCCTTCACACACTTTTACTGTTGTTTCTTTATTTAACCTTTTCTTTTATCAGCTTCTTTTCTTAAATGGATTACTACTATCCTGGATAGATTACTAAGGTTTTAGTTTAACAAATTTGTTATGAGAGCTGAAATTTCCAGCTTCTCACCCTCCCCCCAGTATAATGATGATGTTCAATCAAATATGTCAGATAGAAGCCCACAACATTCATCAGATTGGAGTCTACATCCTCCTGGAATTTGAGAGGAAAAAAATGTGGGGAATATCATTTTTTGGTAGGGAGGCTAGGTCCATTTGCCATCGAAGTCTACATTACACTTCTAAATGTCATCGATATTAATTCTGTTTAAATCTGTGCCTATAGTATACTCTCTAAGGATGGGCTGTTTAGTCTGGAAATCCGTACTCTGACAAAACCCACCATAAAGCATGAGAATTTGTAGCTAAAAAACAAGTTTCTTCTCCTGTCAGTTCCTTCTCTCACCCCTCTATGTGAAGAAAATAGAATTTAACAAGACTGTAGTCAAGAGTCTTGACAGGAAGTTACCTTAATAGGTTTTATTTTTACTTTTGCTTTTGTTTTTTTAAATTCAGGGAACCTATTGGTGGTTGCTAGATGCTGGAAGGTTGCAGTAAAAAGAAAGTTGTTATTGTTCATAAATACTTCTGAAAATGAACATGTTTAAAATACAGCATATGTGTAGCTTCTATCAGCAATTACAAATACCTTTTTCTTTTTTAGTACTAGACAAAATTCCAGCATTTCTAGAAAGTGTTGGGCCCGCCCACCTCCAGGAAGGAGGTTTGATTCCACACTGTAGGGCCTGGAATACTGGCTTATCGGTTGTGACAAACGTACAACGCTAAAGCAAGGTGTGTGTGGGAAAGGAGTATATGGAAACTCTCAGTACTTTCCTCTTAATATTTTTGTAAACCTAAAACCCCTCTAAAAAATAAAGTCTATTAATTTTTTCAATGGATTTGAAAAGAAAAAAACACTAATTTTTGAAGTAATAAAAAAGTGAAATCTAGTCAAATTGTGGTTCCTAGGCATAAAGTGGATTGATTGTTCTAAGCATCATTTAGATTTTTAATTTGTGACACTGTTTAATAATAAACAAACCTATTAAGAGAGAAATATTGCAGGTCCCAAGAATTTTTAATTTATTATTTTTTAATACTTGATAACTTAAATGTATGCAAATATTAAACTAAATATAAGTCCATTATGTTTATAAAATTAGGAAACAAAAAAACTGCAAACCAGAGAGAAACAAAACCAATAAAATTATACTTATCAGCATTTGTCAATGTGTCAGATGACATGTTGTTGAAACTAATCACTACCTAAAATGTGAATATGGTTTTACAGCAAGCTACAAAGGAAGGAGAATTACCATCCAAACAGTTGCTTGGTGAGCATGGAGTTAGAGGGGTAAGTTTGAATTCATTATCATTAGGCTCAGATGGTCTGACGGCTTATCTTCACAATATGATAAGGGTTCTGAGAACGTGTGGCCCAACAGAGTGTGCCCTGCCTGCCTTCTTTCAGGTGGTGCTGGAAAGGATGAGGAGAGCCACTGCTTCCCTTGGTAACTCCTACTGCACTGCATTTCTGAACAACATGCTCATGACTTATTAAAAGTCTTTTTTTCTTTGCATTCTACTCTAGCCTGAAAGCCATTCTGTCTCATTAAGGTAACTGAAAATCTATCTACCATCCAGGAACAGTCTAATGCTCAAGTCTGTTTCCTAATAGCAACCCTATTTCTCTGATTTTTGAGTTCTGGAGTCTGCCTCGTGTTACCTCTATGCCCTTAAGCGGATTGCCACGCCTACCCACTCACTGCCAGTGGAGGCTTTTAATGAGCCAACGTGTAATCAGTCATTACTCATTCAGTATTAAAAACCCAATTAAAATGTTGATTGTCTACAAGTAGTAGCAAGTGTGATGTGACATGTCTCTGGAATCATATTCTTATGTATTCAAGCATCCGTGTGTCTTGTGCTGTGAGGTGGTGTGCCCCGACATTCGATATAAAATCTGAGCTAAATACCTGAAGCAGATAAGGACTCATCATAGATGTAGATGCTGATTTTTCACACTTCTCTGGGAAGAATTGGTGGATGTTTCTATTTTCTATGAAAAATCCTCCAACTACCCTTCTATTTTTTCCTCCCTTCACAAAAGAAATTTCTTGAAAGAGGTTTATACACTTCCATCTCCCACCACTTCATGGACCAACATCTCCCTAATGTTAAAATGATACTGAATCCAAATGGCACATTCCAGCAACCTTTGGAACCATTCATTTCTCCCTCATTCTTAAAGGATTCATTTCCTTTGGCTTTTGTGCTACCATTCTCACCTGGATTTCCTCTTATTCTTCCTTCTCCATCTTTTTGCACGTCTCCTTCTCCTTTTAACTGTTGCACTTTCTCAGTTATCCATCCTAGTTCTCTTCTCTTTTAGACCTCCCTGTTCTCCTGAGTGAGAGATCATTCACTCCCAAAGTTTCAGGTACCAACCAAATGAGCCAAGAGCTGCTGAAGGTTTATCTCCAGTTTAGACTCCCATTATAAGCTCCAGATTCTACCATCTACTCTGCACCTCAGCTGAATCTCCCACTAGCCCCTTAGTTTTGCCTATATCAGAACTTACCTTTCCCCAAGCTTGTGTCTCTCCTTACATCAGTAAAAGGCATTATTACCAACCCACTTACTTAAGCCAGAAATCTTGGGATCATCTTTACTTTCATTTGCCTCACTCCAAGGTCTCTAATTTTTTTTGTTGTTGTTTGTTTTTGTTTTTGTTTTGTTTGTGGTATGCGGGCCTCTCACTGTTGTGGCCTCTCCCGTTGCAGAGCACAGGCTCTGGACGCGCAGGCTCAGCGGCCATGGCTCACGGGCCCAGCCGCTCCACGGCACGTGGGATCTTTCCGGACCGGGGCACGAACCCGTGTCCCCTGCATCGGCAGGCGGACTCTCAACCACTGTGCCACCAGGGAAGCCCCAAGGTCTCTTAATTTTTAACAACTCATAATCATCTCTCAACTTTGACCTCTTCTTTTATCTTCACTGACATCACCATGCTCTGGCCTGATGTGACAGCCTCCCTACCTGGTCTTCCTGTCACTCAAAGATGGTCATTCTTGCCCTTCCTTGTCAGATATAGACCCAGAAGGGTTATCGCACAGCTGGATAGAAATAAAACTAGGCTAGAACCCAGATCTCAAACCTTCCAGCTACACCATGTCTCTGGCTGGGTATTTTTCCCTGCTTTAGCCTGGAAAAGAAGGATCTCTTCCCAACCCCATTCAACTCTTCTTCCCCTCTTCCAGCAGTATGTCATGCTCCAGCTGTCCCAACAGGCTCTCAGGTCCAACTTCTTGAATATCATACAAACTCCTTTCAAAGACATGGATTATATACAAAGAAGGCATTGCAGACAGTGGGAAGATGGTCCATCTTTGGTCAGGCTAAGGGATGGACCATACTTAAAGATCCCTCAGTTCTGAATATTCTTGAGTCAAACCCAAGTCTTTCTGTCTCTGGCTTTCCTAGAAGGGTGACTTCTGTTCATACCCACAATCTCATAGCCAGTGTATCCAGCAAGTAGAATTGAATCCACACTATTTCTGAAGCTATTATGAACTATTAAGTTAAATTGTTGGATTTATTAATTTGGAACTGCAAAAAAGTTAATCTTATTCTTACCTTAGTACAAAGTTTATGTCTTTTACTCTTCTAAAAACTCTTTTAATAGAAGGTCCTCAGGAGGTAACACTTATTTATAGGAATTTCAAAACAATAAGACAATGGGGTGAACTATCCTCCTCACCCCCAAGTCCTATTTTAATATTATTACATTTTTCTATTCTTAAATGGGTCACTGGTCTGGAATCATTGAATATAGAATGGCTAAGAAGAAAAATATATTGAGTTATATCTGGAACTTTCTGTATGAGATAATGTTAAGGAAAAAACTGGAGACATAGCATTAGTTTCTGCATATTTATTTATCAGATACTACTTGCAGAATAAAGATGTGGAATATTGGAATCTGATGAATTAATCAACTTGAAAAAACCTTTCAGAAGGACACAGCAGGGAAAGGAATATCAGGGAACAAGTTGAATTAAAAGATATTAATTATTGTGAGCCATCGCCTCCTGTTTCTTGTTGTGGTTTTTTCACAGTGTCTATAGTGAAATCAGTAAAATCTAGTTATATTCCATTATAAAAGTATTTGTTCATTATGATTTGGATTATGATTTAAATAATATTAGATTCATTTAATTCCATTGTAAGGCTATAATTTCTGAACACGAATGTTCCATCTTTTTCAAACACATTAAAGGAATTTTTCTAAAGGATAAGAAATTCCTTGCATGTGTATTTCTCTATTTTAAATAGCTTTTTCCTCTTATTATACATAGCAGTAATCTTTATTGTAGAAAACTCAGAGAATATAGAAGAGTAGAAAATAAGAATATCAAGTTAACCCATCATCTACCACTCAGAGACAATTATTATTAACATTTTAGTATTTGTATTTCCAGGATTTTTGCTGTGTGCACGTGCACACACATACACACACACACACACACACACACACACACACTTGTGTATATAGCTATCTATAAACATATAGGACATCAATACTCTCCAGCCAAAGACTATTAGCAGCATATCCAAAGTTAAACATCTTGGGCTTATTGCTTGTTGCAACAAAGACCACATACCGTAGGGAAGCACAGGGCACCTCAGTAACAGGGAGTTTGAAACAACTTAGGATTTGGGCTTATGTTAGGTGACTTTAGGGAATTTTAAGGAAACAAAGCCTTGCTGTGAATTGGAGGCAGAGGTGAGTGTATGTTTGGGTATCTTAATAAATGTTATCTATAGGGCGGGAAGAATGAATAGAGGTAGAAGCTATAAAGTAGTAAAGAAGCAGCAGTCACTCATATTAGCCAGGATAGACTTCTGGGTCATTTATGTGGCTTGGACAGTGTTCATGTTTGTGTTCAGACAAGACAGTGGGGTGGTTTTGTTGTTGTCTTGAGCCATCATAGTCCCAGAGTGGCCCTGTTCGTGTTCATGTTCTGTGATCTTGTTTATATTCAACAGGAGGACACAGACCGAACTGGGAGTGCCCGACCAGCTTCTGGATATCAGGGCCTGCTTTCTTCTCTTTCAAAGCTTAGAGAGTTTTGAAACTTACAGGACTTCCCTCCATCTTTGGAATTTGACTAGTGTAGATCGTGCCATCCAAAATTATTTACTTGGTGACTTGCTCAGTCTTTTGTTTATGGCATCTGAGTTTCCCATGTTGCTTAAGACAGCCTGTCCAACCTGTGAGGTTCCACAAATATTTTTATGTAGGTAGTTATAATATTTTATTATGTTCTTTTTACTTTTAGATATTTAATCCATTTAAGATTTATGTTACATGGTATGAGGTGCTTTTTTTTATAAGAATTTTTTTTTTTACGTGAACCATTTTTAAAGTCTTTATTGAATTTGTTGCAATATTGCTTCTGTTTTGTATTTTGGTTTTTTGGCCACAAGGCATGTGGGATTTTAGCTCCCCGAGCAGGGATCGAACCCGCACCCCCTGCATTGGAAGGTGATGTCTTAACCACTGGACCGCCAAGTAAGTCCCAAGGTGCTTTCTTCTGAATAAATATTCAATTATATCAGCACCATTGTGAACTAAACCATCATAAATTCATTCCTCGGATTTCCTTGTATCTATTTCTGGACACTCTATTCTATTTAATAATTTATTTTTATATTACTGTGCTAATACCTGGCAGTTTGATTGCTGTAGTTTTATAGTAAGTTGTAATTTCTGGTAAAGCAGTTTCCCTTTCACCATTATTCTGATTTTTCAAGAGCTACCAAATGGTCTATTGTATCAGTATAAATACTCCCTATTGGCAGACATATAAGATATGTCCAGTTTATATTCCCTCTTACAAATTTTTAGAACAAGAGTTTTTTTCCATCATTTAATATAATTCTATGTGGCACAAATAGAGAACAAAACCACACATTAATGTGTCTCTGATCTGCTATAGGCTCACTTATTAGTAGGTGACACTCTGGTACACAGCTGTATTGTACACATGATTCAAATTCACACTTCCCCCAAATTAACTGCCATGGCTCTATAGTGTTACAATGTGTCAAACCCACAAATGTTAAAACCTCCAGTGTCAAGAACCCACGTAAACAATTTTCACCCTACTGGATTTATCTTACTGGTATGCACAGCCTTCTGACCCTCAGAACTTCAAGGATCAAATGCTTAAACTGACTAATCCCTTTAATATCTTTTTCTAGTGGTAATTCCTGCTCATACCCACTGCCAAATACTATCCCCTAAAGTCTTAAACAAAACTCTTAGAAACAGAGGTATGAGGCAGACAGCTTGGCCTGGCTGGTTCTAACATTGACACGTGACATGGCTTCATCTTCAAAGCCCTTTTGTGTCATGAACTCATGCAAAACATGTGTAGCTAGAACCTTTGGCCTTCTCCTGTGGCAGCAAGTTCTGACACTGAGAGAGAGATTTGCATTTCATGCTGACCTTCCCCATGATGTTTGCTTGCCTCTTACATATTTTACGAAGTGAAGATTCATTCAATGTCTCTAAGGACTGTTCTACATCAATAGCCTACAATCCAAGAGCATAATTATCAAACTGGAAGTGGATTTACTTACAACAATATAAATTACTTGGTAAGTGTAAAGTAGTGGCTGTTGTTAATGCCAGTGAGAAAATGTGAAAAACTTTACAACAGGGAATGTGAACTTTGTTAAAAACTCTTAAAAATAATGTTAATCACTTGTCAATCACACAGAAAACCAGGATCCTAGCCAGAGTACTCCTGGCTTTCAGTTTCAATTCCTATCAAAGGAACACCTGAGAGACATGATAGTTACCAAAGATCTTTCGAATATGATAAATCCTACTTACAGATCAGGGGGTGGAGCCCCACTCCCACTCATTTTTTTAAACTTGCACTATATCTCATCAACTCCTCATTCAGTTGCATTTATGAGCTGCCTTTTAATGTTATGCCCTTGACTTTCGTTAAAAGCTTCCACCAAAAATATCAACATATAGCTTAGGTCACTACATCTGCGATAGATACATTATTAAACACTTTATGTTCTGTATATCACTCAGTACCCTCTCTGTAAAGTTGTGCCTGATAAATTTTTAAAATTCAATGTTAAAAAAATTGCACTTCCCCAAGGAATTGGTATGCTTCCCTTTCTAGATTGAAAATCATGTCTCTTTATTCTTTAACTTTCAGGAAGTTCACCATCTAACCTGAAGATCATCTATAGTAAATAGAGTGGCCATCTTGGTTTGTGAGTTTATGTTGTTTTTTGACATGGTTTTATTTTTCTACCCTGTTTCTATTTTCTCTGAAAGTTATTCTTTATTGCCATTTCTCTTATATCAGTTTATCCGCTTTTGCTGAAATACCTCAATTTTTTTTGTGGAATGAAATGTAAAGTTTCCTGCCAAAGTTATCCTCTCCATGAGAAGTTCTGTTTTTTGTTTGTTTGTTTGTTTTTTAAGTAAGAAGTGGATTTATTTAGAGAGAAACATACTCCACAGACAGAGTGTGGGCCATCTCAGAAGGCAAGAGTGGCCAGAAGTTCTGTTTTTGTTTCACCTTATACGGCCCTCCTCCATCTCTGGGTTCCTGGGCACTTAGCGTACCAATCATTTTGATTCCTCCCTTCCACCATCTCCCCTGCTTTGTTACATAGCTCTCTTGTCTTTCCAGCTATTAAGTGAAGGACGTTATGTTTTCTGTAGCCCCCATAGTTCTTGGTACATGGAAGACACTCACAAATCACTTGAAAAGAAAAGAAAGCAGGGAGAGAAGAAGAGAGGGAGGGAGGAGGAAAGGAATAGCAGTCTGAACTTAATGTAAAAAATACGTGCAGCCTGTAGGGAAGAAGGGGTAAGAAAGAAGTCTATTGGAAATTGAAACAATTATCCAGTAATGAAGGTAATTGCTTAGGTTTGTTTAGCTTAGGGGGGAGAGAAATTTTTATTATTTTTTAAAATTTATTTTATTGAGGTATAGTTGATTTACAATGTTGTGTTAATTTCTGCTGTACAGCAAAGTGATTCAGTTATACATATATATATTCTTTTTCATTATGATTTATTACAGGATATTGAATATAGTTCCCTGTGCTGTACAGTAAGGCCTTGTTGTTTACCCATTCTATATATAATAGTTTGCATCTGCTAATGCCAAACTCCCAAAATCCTTCCTTTCCCCACGCCCCTCCCCACCTTGGCAACCACAGTCTATTCTCTATGTCTGTGAGTGTTTCTGTTTCGTAGATAAGTTCATTTCCGTCATATTTTAGATCCCACATATAAGTGATATCATATGGTATTTGTAACAAGTTTTTATTATTGTCTCTATACAACTAGGTTAGGTCACAGTCAGGCAGGAAACACATGCAACTCTATAGCATAACTGAAGAGAGTTTAGTAAAGGGACAATTACAAGGTGTGGGCAGGTTCATGAACACTAACAGGGGATGGTGAAGAGCCCTGGGAAAAGCACCAGTAGAAAGCCCAGCTAAAAACATGGCAAAGGAACAATTACCAGAACCCAAAGAGAGTACCTGTAGGAAAGGGGTCCCCAACAAGAGCATGGTCACAAGTAGAAGAAGGATGCAGCCAAACTACAGCTAGGCAAGGAGGGAGCCAAAGGAGTAAATACCCCAAACTCTCTCCTGCCAGCACATCCCATAGAATGGAAGGGGGTGGGTAGTGGATAGAGGGGCAGCCAGAGGATATACAGTGCCCCGCACTTCACTTTCACAGTAAGGGCTTTCTTCAAAAGGATTCTACGTTTATAATTAGGTGAGGAACCGTAGGCCGTGAGGGTGGGGGGAGGAGGGTGGGGAGAGGAGGGTGAGGGGTGGAATTTGACTAGGAATTTGAAATAGATGGGGTAAAACACAGAGGTAAAAGGCCTAAATCTCTGCAACAGACATAAAAAAGCTTCAGAATTCCGTAAGAACGTAAATCATCACTTAAGGCTCAAAGGGTCTTTCAAATATTTCAAAGCTTACCTTTGTTTTCAAGACAGTAGAGCTGCCTTCAGGGTCATTTTTAGATGTTTGTCCCACACAGGCTCTTTTTCTTTTGGAGAATCCTCCACCCCTTAACATATCAACCATATTAAAATGTACCCATCATTAATGCAGTTGACTAGTTAACATGTCTTTTTTTGTAGGTATTTGATAAACATCTATTATTTTTCATTTTTGCAAATTCCTTTTTATATTTCAGAGCAAAACTTATTTTTCAGCTCCAAACACATTTTTGGTCCCAAAAGAGCCCTTAATCCTTAGGTCTGTGCCTGCAGTAGTCACTGGATAAAATGAGCCATACTGCCTCACTTTGGTGTATGTAAATCTTATTATTTGACAGTAATATCACCACCAGTGAGCATCTGCTTGTGGTTGGATTTGATCTGGTTTAAGGTTTCCTGTCCCAACATCCCAGAAACCCAGCTTATACCTTCTTTAAGATTCCAGTAGTTCTTGAGCTTTGCTTTAATTCCACGTATAAATGTCATGTCACCTTCTGAGGTCCTTCCGGGAAACACATGAGGTGTGTTTCTATGAGCTCACTCTTGGACTTCTCAAATATTTCTTAGAAAACACGATTCTGGATATTCAGCTGGGTAGTTAGATAATGGATCAAATTAATATTAGCAAGCACAGAAATGATTTTCTTTTATGTCATGTTTGGCAGCAGCAAACAAACTAAATGCTTACCATCTGTCAGATTCTCACTGTCCTGGGCACTATCACATTCATTCTGTCATTTGTTTTCCTTCTCTTCAAGGGTTAAAGGTAAAATGTCTTCCTCCTGCTCTTCACCCCCTTCTTCTGCAATGGAGTCCTGAGCATTGCTGTTGTTTATTTCCTTATGTTTAGGGTCCTGTTCAGAAGTTTCATCAATTTTTTTCTGTTTCAACGTCCTCATTTCATCTTCACTCAATTCTTTTATTCGTTTTCTGTGTCTACTGTGTGGATTATTCAAATGGCTGATGAGATCAAATATTGTTGGTATTGCATTATCTCGAAGAACTGTCCTATAAGGACTAGTTCTACAGATCACAGAAGTCTCCAAGTGTTTGGCACACAATCGATAATGTTTATCTAGTTGATCGGGTGTTTTATCTTTTAAGTCGGCTCTCCTACAATTCTCCACACACTTCTGGCATCTGGCTGGATCCCGCGGCAACCTGAAAAAGGCCAGGTCCAACCGCGAGCTCTTCCGCGTGCAGTTGGGGGCCGTGCAGAAGTTCGGCATCATAGTCTGACTGCCGGCCGGCCCAGTCCTCCCCTCCCCCTTCCTCAGGGCAGCCCACCGGCCCGCCTGTCGGGGCCAGGGAGGGGAGCCAGGCCGGCCGGACGGCTCGTTAGGGCCTGTATATATGCTTTTAGATTCACTTGACCTCATATGAAGCATGTTGATGTATTGTTATGTTTGTTAGAACCAAAATCAAACCACTTTAATTCTTATGGGAATTAGACGCAGAATGAATGAATACAACCTTGAAGCTTGTGTCATCTTGACGTGGTGCAATACAGAGAGCTCAAGAGCAGGGAAGATGGACCATATATATTACAGACATAAGGTCAAGTGTCTATCCTCCAAAGCTGCTTATCTACTCACTGTGTTTGGACGTTTTTAGACTTTGCAGTATGATCAAGATACTTGCCTTTTGGCATTTACATCCTTATATGACATTCAGAGTTAAGAAGGAAGGAAGAAAGGAAGGGAAGGGGAAGGGAGAGGAGGGGAGGGGAGGGGAAGGTAGGGGAGGGGAGGGGAGGAAGAGACCAGTTAGTAAATAGCTAATATACTACTCTGGAAAGAGTCCATGTTAGTGGATTAGTGGACAATACTGGACAATATGTGATATCATGCTAAGCATTAGCTTTAAAATTAAATATTCCATAGTTGGCATATAGTAAGCTAGCCCAGTGGAAACCAAATACTACTCAGATTTGGGGAGTTTGCTGATGCAGTAAGATCTTAATTTACCACCTTAACAGTGGGGAGGAGTCCCACAGATAATCCAAAACAGCTGATGATTCAAATATAATGCCTACTTAGTTTTGGAATGCATGGTGTGATTCTCTTTTTGAACATTATAGTCATAGCAATTCAATAAATATTTATTAAGCACATGCTCGGTGCTGAATACTCTGCTAAATTATTATAATTTGGGATTCTGTCATTGCTTATTGGCTCAACAAATATCTAATGAGTGGAGACTTTTGCCAGGCATTGTGCTAGGTGATGGCTAAACAGTGGTGACCAACAAGACAGTTATGGTTCCTGTACTTTTGGAGATTGTGGTTCACATAAACTACTAATAAATTCTCAGTAATCTACGACTGAAACCTAGACTAGGATATGTGTAAAACTCCGGCAGTGTCTCCATCTACACAACTGTGGTTGCTCTCAGACTTTGTTTATACTCCATCGGACCCGTTACCAAAGGAAGGACTTATTGGGGGTTATTTGAGAAATGGGTACAGTTTTCAAGACTAATGTAATAGTCCTTTGTGAGAGAAAAGAGTAAAATTAAGGTCTCTTATAATTCATTAAATTTTTGTGTGCATTCTTACTGTGTTAAACACGATTCAAGCACTGGGATTATAGCAATGCACACAATAGACAGAATCTCTGCTCTCAAGGAGATAATTAGCACAATAATATGTGGTAATAATAGTATAGCTATAAAGTCCCTTCCACTCATAAAGTGTTTCAAAGTGAAATATAGGCTTATCATTGAGCTATTTTCACACAGAGAAGTAGAAAAGCAAATTCAGGAAGTGCACAGGGAAGAAGAATGCGCTGACCCAAACAACCCGTTCTGATGGATAGGCGTCTGTGTTCCTTGAGTTACAAAGGCAAGCAAACCTACATCGGGGACATGGGGGACAAGGAAGTGCTGCTTAAAATTTGAGGCTTCTCTTTGTCCTACTTTTTTACTACCTCCAGTTACAGGTGCTTTAGTAGTAAGATTGAATTAATTGCTTTCTACAATTGTTTACAGGTGTACTAACAGTCACTCACATTTAATGGCACATTAAATACGAAAAATTTATTTTAGACACGTGTGATACTTCTATCAAAATTAGAAAGATCAAAAAGTTGGTCTTATCCTGCCGAAGAGGCAAGAGACTTTTTCTTCCCTCTTTGTTTCCTGGCGCACAAGGAGAGGGGATTAAGAGCGCTGCTTAAAGGAGCTCCAGAGACGGATGCGAGCCGCGGCTAACAGCGCGGACCCCAGAGACGGGCATGAGACGCTAAGGCTGCTGCTGCCGCCACCAAGAAGCCTGTGTGCGAGCACAGGCCACTCTCCACACCTCCCTTCCGGGGAGCCTGTGCAGCCCGCCACTGCCAGGGTCCCGGGATCCGGGGACAACTTCCCCGGGAGAACGCACGGCGCGCCTCAGGCTGGTACAACGTCATAACCGACCTCTGTCGCCGCAGGCCCGCCCCGCACTCCGTGCCCCTCCCTCCCCCCAGCCTGAGTGAGCCAGAGCCCCGGAATCAGCGGCTCCTTTAACCCCGTCCTGTCTGAGCGAAGAACAGACGCCCTCCGGCGACCTACACGCAGAGGCGGGGCCCAATCCAAAGCTGAACCCCGGGAGCTGTGCGAACAAAGAGAAAGGGAAATCTCTCCCAGCAGCCTCAGAAGCAGCGGATTAAAGCTCCACAATCAACTTGATGTACCCTGCATCTGTGGAATACCTGAATAGACAACGAATCATCCCAAATTAAGGAGGTGGACTTTGAGAGCAAGATTTATGATTGTTTCCTCTTTTTGTGAGTGTGTATATGTATGCTTCTGTGTGAGATTTTGTCTGTATAGCTTTGCTTTCACCATTTGTCCTAGGGCTGTATCTCTCTTGATTTTTTTTACTTAAAAAATTTTTTTTAATATTTTTTTATTTTAATAACTTTATTTTACCTTAGTATATTTTATTTTATCCTCTTTCTTTCTTTCCCTCCTTCCTTCCTTCCTTCCTCCCTCCCTCCCTCCCTCTCTCTCTCTCTCTTTCTTTCTTTCTTTCTACTTTTTCTCCCTTTTATTCTGAGCCGTGTGGATGAAAGGCTCTTGGTGCTGCAGTCAGGAGTCAGTGCTGTGCCTCTGAGGTGGGAGAGCCAACTTCAGATCACTGGTCCACAAGAGACCTCCCAGCTCCACGTAATATCAAACGGCGAAAATCTCCCAGAGATCTCCATCTCAACACCAACACCCAGCTTCACTCAACGACCAGCAAGCTACAGTGCTAGACACCCTATGCCAAACAAGACAGGAACACCACCCCACCCATTAGCAGAGAGGCTGCCTAAAATCGTAAGTCCACAGACACCCCAAAACAAACCACCATACGTGGACCTGCCCACCAGAAAGACAAGATGCAGCCTCATCCACCAGAACACAGGCACTAGTCCCCTCCACCAGGAAGCCTACACAACCCACTGAACCAACTTTAGACACTGGGGACACACACCAAAAACAACAGGAACTATGAACCTGCAGCCTGCAAAAAGGAGACCCCAAACACAGTAAGATAAACAAAATGAGAAGACAGAAAAACACACAGCAGATGAAGGAGCAAGATAAAAACCCACCAGACCTAACAAATGAAGAGATAGGCAGTCCACCTGAAAAAGAATTCAGAATAGTGATAGTAAAGATGATCCAAAATCTTGGAAATAGAATAGAGAAAATACAAGAAACATTTAACAAGGACCTAGAAGAACTAAAGATGAAACAAGCAACGATGAACAACACAATAAATGAAATAAAAAATACTCTAGAAGGGATCAGTACCAGAATAACTGAGGCAGAAGAACAGATAAGTGCCCTGGAAGATAAAGTAGTGGAAATAGCTACTGCAGAGCAGAATAAAGAAAAAAGAATGAAAAGAACTGGGGACAGTCTCAGAGACCTCTGGGACAACATTAAATGCACCAACATTCGAATTATAGGGGTTCCAGAAGAAGAGAAAAAGAAAGGGATTGAGAAAATATTTGAAGAGATTATAGTTGAAAACTTCCCTAATATGGGAAAGGAAATAGTTAATCAGTCCAGGAAGCACAGAGAGTCCCATACAGGATAAATCCAAGGAGAAACACGCCAAGACACATATTAATCAAACTGTCAAAAATTAAATACAAAGAAAACATATTAAAAGCAGCAAGGGAAAAACAACAAATAACACACAAGGGAATCCCCATAAGGTTAACAGCTGATCTTTCAGCAGAAACTCTGCAAGCCAGAAGGGACTGGCAGGACATATTTAAAGTGATGAAGGACAAAAACCTACAACCAAGATTACTCTACCCAGCAAGGATCTCATTCAGATTTGATGGAGAAATTAAAACCTTTACAGACAAGCAAAAGCTGAGAGAGTTCAGCACCACCAAACCAGCTTTACAACAAATGCTAAAGGATCTTCTCTAGGCAAGAAACACAAGAGAAGGAAAAGACCTACAATAACAAACGCAAAACAATTAAGAAAATGGGAATAGGAACATACATGTCGATAATTACCTTAAATGTAAATGGATTAAATGCTCCAACCAAAAGACACAGACTGGCTGAATGGATACAAAAAACAGACCCATATATATGCTGTCTACAAGAGACCCACTTCAGACCCCTAGAGACACATACAGACTGAAAGTGAGGAGATGGAAAAAGATATTCCATGCAAATGGAAACCAAAAGAAAGCTGGAGTAGCAATTCTCATATCCGAGAAAATAGATGTTAAAATAAAGACTATTAGAAGAGACAAAGAAGGAAACTGCATAATGATCAAGGCATCGATCCAAGAAGATATAACAATTGTAAATAACTTTATTTTATTTTAACTTACTTTATTTTCTTTTATCCTCTTTCTTTCTTTCTTTCTACTTTTTCTCCCTTTTATTCTGAGCCGTGTGGATGAAAGGCTCTTGGTGCTGCAGTCAGGAGTCAGTGCTGTGCCTCTGAGGTGGGAGAGCCAACTTCAGATCACTGGTCCACAAGAGACCTCCCAGCTCCACGTAATATCAAACGGCGAAAATCTCCCAGAGATCTCCATCTCAACACCAACACCCAGCTTCACTCAACGACCAGCAAGCTACAGTGCTGGACACCCTATGCAGCCTGCATAAGCACCCAACATAGGAGCACCACAATACATAAGGCAAATACTAACAGCCATAAAAGGGGAAATCGACAGTAACACATTCATAGTAGGGGACTTTAACACCCCACTTTCACCAATGGACAGATCATCCAAAATGAAAATAAATAAGGAAACACAAGCTTTAAGTGATACATTCAACAAGATGGACTTAATAGATATTTATAGGACATCTTCCCCCAAACCCTTTGAGGTAGATATTATAATCCCCAATTTACAATTGACAAATCTGAGACTCCAAAATTCGAGTTGCCTAAGCCCGTGTAGGGTAGGAGCAAAATTCCACATGCCCCTGGAGTCAGTGCTACTAAGATACACAAGACCAACTTTTTTTTTTTTTTAACATCTTTATTGGAGTATAATTCCTTCACAATGGTGTGTTAGTTTTTTGGTTTTTTTGGGTTTTTTTTTTACATCTTTTTGGAGTATAATTGCTTTACAATGGTGTGTTAGTTTCTGCTTTATAACAAAGTGAATCAGTTATACATATACATATGTTCCCATATCTCTTCCCTCTTCTCCCTCCCTCCCACTCTCCCTATTCCACCCCTCCAGGTGGTCACAAAGCACCGAGCTGATCTCCCTGTGCTATGCGGCTGCTTCCCACTAGCTATCTACCTTACGTTTGGTAGTGTATATATGTCCATGCCACTCTCTCACTTTGTCACAGCTTACCCTTCCCCCTCCCCATATCCTCAAGTCCATTTTCTAGTAGGTCTGTGTCTTTATTCCTGTTTTACCCCAGGTTCTTCATGACATTTTTTTTTTCTTAAATTCCATATATATGTGTTAGCATACGATATTTGTCTCTCTCTTTCTGACTTACTTCACTCTGTATGATAGACTCTAGGTCCATCCACTTCATTACAAATAGCTCAATTTCATTTTTTTTATGGCTGAGTAATATTCCATTGTATATATGTGCCACATCTTCTTTATCCATTCATCCGATGATGGACACTTAGGTTGTTTCCATCTCCTGGCTATAGTAAATAGAGCTGCAATGAACATTTTGGTACATGACTCTTTTTGAATTATGGTTTTCTCAGGGTATATGCCCAGTAGTGGGATTGCTGGGTCATATGGTAGTTCTGTTCATATGGTATACTGTTCTCCATAGTGGCTGTACCAATTCATATTCCCACCAGCAGTGCAAGAGTGTTCCCTTTTCTTCACACCCTCTCCAGCATTTATTGTTTCTAGATTTTTTGATGATGGCCATTCTGACAGGTGTGAGATTATATCTCATTGTCATTTTGATTTCTCTAATGATTAATGATGTTGAGCATTCTTTCATGTGTTTGTTGGCTCATATGTTTATTTTTGTTTTTATTTCCATTTCTCTAGGAGGTGGGTCAAAAAGGATCTTGCTGTGATTTATGTCACAGAGTGTTCTGCCTATGTTTTCCTCTAAGAGTTTGGTGGTTTCTGGCCTTACATTTAGGTCTTTAATCCATTTTGAGCTTATTTTTGTGTATGGTGATCTAATCTCATACTTTTACATGTACCTGTCCAGTTTTCCCAGCACCACTTATTGAAGAGGCTGTCCTTTCTCCACTGTACATTCCTGCCTCCTTTATCAAAGATAAGGTGACCATATGTGCTTGGGTTTATCTCTGGGATTTATATCCTGTTCCATTGATCTATACTTCTGTTTTTGTGCCAGTACCATACTGTCTTGATTACTGTAGCTTTGTAGTATAGTCTGAACTCAGGGAGCCTGATTCCTCCAGCTCTGTTTTTCGTTCTCAAGATTGCTTTGGCTATTCGGGGTCTTTTGTGTTTCCATACAAATTGTGAAATTTTTTGTTCTAGTTCTGTGAAAAATGCCAGTGGTAGTTTGATAGGGATTGCATTGAATCTGTAGATTGCTTTGGGTAGTAGATTCATTTTCACAATGTTGATTCTTCCAATCCAAGAACATGGTATATCTCTCCATCTATTTGTATCATCTTTAATTTCTTTCATCAGTGTCTTATCCTTCTCTGCATACAGGTCTTTTGTCTCCTTAGGTAGGTTTATTCCTAGATATTTTATTGTTTTTGTTGCAATGGTAAATGGGAGTGTTTTCTTGATTTCACTTTCAGATTTTTCATCATTAGTGTATAGGAATGCCAGAGATTTCTGTGCATTAAATTTGTATCCTGCTACTTTACCAAATTTATTGATTAGCTCTAGTAGTTTTCTGGTAGCATCTTTAGGACTCTCTATGTATAAGTATCATGTCATCTGCAAACAGTGACAGCTTTACGTCTTCTTTTCCAATTTGGATTCCTTTTATATCCTTTTCTTCTCTGATTGCTGTGGCTAAAACTTCCAAAACTATGTTGAATAAGAGTGGTGAGAGTGGGCAACCTTGTCTTGCTCCTGAGTTTAGTGGAAATGGTTTCAGTTTCTCACCATTGAGAACGATGATGGCTGTGGCTTTGTCATATATGGCCTTTATTATGTTGAGGAAAGTTCCCTCTATGCCTACTTTCTGGAGGGTTTTTATCATAAATGGGTATTGAATTTTGTCAAAAGCTTTCTCTGCATCTATTGAGATGACCATCTGGTTTTTCTTCTTCAATTTGTTAATATGGTGTATCACATTGATTGATTTGCATATATTGAAGAACCCTTGCATTCCTGGAATAAACCCCACTTGATTATGGTGTATGATCCTTTTAATGTGATGTTGGATTCTGTTTGCTAGTATTTTGTTGAGGATTTTTGCATGTATGTTCATCAGTGATATTGGCCTGTAGTTTTCTTTCTTTGTGGCATCGTTGTCTGGTTTTCGTATCAGGGTGATGGTGGCCTCATAGAATGAGTTTGGGAGTGTTCCTCCTTCTGCTATATTTTGGAAGAGTTTGAGAAGGACAGGTGTTAGCTCTTCTCTACATGTTTCAAAGAACTCGCCTGTGAAGCCATCTTGTCCTGGGCTTTTGTTTGTTGGAAGATTTTTAATCACAGTTTCAATTTCAGTGCTTGTGATTGGTCTGTTCATATTTTCTATTTCTTCCTGATTCAGTCTTGACAGTTTGTGCATTTCTAAGAATTTGTCCATTTCTTCCAGATTGTCCATTTTATTGGCCTAGAGCTGCTTGTAGTAATCTCTCATGATCTTTTGTACTTCTGCAGTGGCAGTTGTTACTTCTCCTTTTTCATTTCTAATTCTATTGATTTGAGTCTTCTCCCTTATTTTCTTGATGAGTCTGGCTAATGGTTTATCAAGTTTGTTTATCTTCTCAAAGAACCAGCTTTTAGTTTTATTGATCTTTGCTATCGTTTCCTTCATTTCTTTTTCATTTATTTCTGGTCTGATCTTTATGATTTCTTTCCTTCTGCTAACTTTGGGCTTTTTTTGTTCTTCTTTCTCTAATTGCTTTAGGTGCAAGGTTAGGTTGTTTATTCGAGATGTTTCCTGTTTCTTAAGATAGGATTGTATTGCTATAAACTTCCCTCGTAGAACTGCTTTTGTTGCATCCCATAGGTTTTGGGTCGTCATGTCTCAATTGTCATTTGTTTCTAGGTATTTTTTGATTTTCTCTTTGATTTCTTCACTGATCACTTTGTTATTAAGTAATGTATTGTTTAGCCTCCATGTGTTTGTATTTTTTACACATCTTTTCCTGTAATGGATAACTAGTCTCATAGCATTGTGGTCAGAAAAGGTACTTGATACAATTTCAGTTTTCTTAAATTTACCAAGGCTTGATTTGTGACCCAAGATATGATCTATCATGGAGAATGTTCCACGAACACTTGAGAAAAATGTGTATTCTGTTGTTTTTGGATGGAATGTCCTATAAATATCAATTAAGTCCATCTTATTTAATGTATCATTTAAAGCTTGTGTTTCCTTATTTATTTTCATTTTGGATGATCTGTCCATTGGTGAAAGTGGGGTGTTAAAGTCCCTTACTATGAATGTGTTACTGTCGATTTCCCCTTTTATGGCTGTTAGTATTTGCCTTATGTATTGTGGTGCTCCTATGTTGGGTGCTTATGCAGGCTGCATAGGGTGTCCAGCACTGTAGCTTGCTGGTCGTTGAGTGAAGCTGGGTGTTGGTGTTGAGATGGAGATCTCTGGGAGATTTTCGCCGTTTGATATTACGTGGAGCTGGGAGGTCTCTTGTGGACCAGTGATCTGAAGTTGGCTCTCCCACCTCAGAGGCACAGCACTGACTCCTGACTGCAGCACCAAGAGCCTTTCATCCACACGGCTCAGAATAAAAGGGAGAAAAAGTAGAAAGAAAGAAAGAAAGAGAGAGAGAGAGAGGGAGGGAGGGAGGGAGGAAGGAAGGAAGGAAGGAGGGAAAGAAAGAAAGAGGATAAAATAAAATATACTAAGGTAAAATAAAGTTATTAAAATAAAAAAATATTAAAAAAAATTTTTTAAGTAAAAAAAATCAAGAGAGATACAGCCCTAGGACAAATGGTGAAAGCAAAGCTATACAGACAAAATCTCACACAGAAGCATACATATACACACTCACAAAAAGAGGAAACAATCATAAATCTTGCTCTCAAAGTCCACCTCCTTAATTTGGGATGATTCGTTGTCTATTCAGGTATTCCACAGATGCAGGGTACATCAAGTTGATTGTGGAGCTTTAATCCGCTGCTTCTGAGGCTGCTGGGAGAGATTTCCCTTTCTCTTTGTTCGCACAGCTCCCGGGGTTCAGCTTTGGATTGGGCCCCGCCTCTGCGTGTAGGTCGCCGGAGGGCGTCTGTTCTTCGCTCAGACAGGACGGGGTTAAAGGAGCCGCTGATTCCGGGGCTCTGGCTCACTCAGGCTGGGGGGAGGGAGGGGCACGGAGTGCGGGGCGGGCCTGCGGCGACAGAGGTCGGTTATGACGTTGTACCAGCCTGAGGCGCGCCGTGCGTTCTCCCGGGGAAGTTGTCCCCGGATCCCGGGACCCTGGCAGTGGCGGGCTGCACAGGCTCCCCGGAAGGGAGGTGTGGAGAGTGGCCTGTGCTCGCACACAGGCTTCTTGGTGGCGGCAGCAGCAGCCTTAGCGTCTCATGCCCGTCTCTGGGGTCCGCGCTGTTAGCCGCGGCTCGCATCCGTCTCTGGAGCTCCTTTAAGCAGCGCTCTTAATCCCCTCTCCTTGTGCGCCAGGAAACAAAGAGGGAAGAAAAAGTCTCTTGCCTCTTCGGCAGGATAAGACCAACTTTTTGATCTTTCTAATTTTGATAGAAGTATCACACGTGTCTAAAATAAATTTTTCGTATTTAATGTGCCATTAAATGTGAGTGACTGTTAGTACACCTGTAAACAATTGTAGAAAGCAATTAATTCAATCTTACTACTAAAGCACCTGTAACTGGAGGTAGTAAAAAAGTAGGACAAAGAGAAGCCTCAAATTTTAAGCAGCACTTCCTTGTCCCCCATGTCCCCGATGTAGGTTTGCTTGCCTTTGTAACTCAAGGAACACAGACGCCTATCCATCAGAACGGGTTGTTTGGGTCAGCGCATTCTTCTTCCCTGTGCACTTCCTGAATTTGCTTTTCTACTTCTCTGTGTGAAAATAGCTCAATGATAAGCCTATATTTCACTTTGAAACACTTTATGAGTGGAAGGGACTTTATAGCTATACTATTATTACCACATATTATTGTGCTAATTATCTCCTTGAGAGCAGAGATTCTGTCTATTGCGTGCATTGCTATAATCCCAGTGCTTGAATCGTGTTTAACACAGTAAGAATGCACACAAAAATTTAATGAATTATAAGAGACCTTAATTTTACTCTTTTCTCTCACAAAGGACTATTACATTAGTCTTGAAAACTGTACCCATTTCTCAAATAACCCCCAATAAGTCCTTCCTTTGGTAACGGGTCCGATGGAGTATAAACAAAGTCTGAGAGCAACCACAGTTGTGTAGATGGAGACACTGCCGGAGTTTTACACATATCCTAGTCTAGGTTTCAGTCGTAGATTACTGAGAATTTATTAGTAGTTTATGTGAACCACAATCTCCAAAAGTACAGGAACCATAACTGTCTTGTTGGTCACCACTGTTTAGCCATCACCTAGCACAATGCCTGGCAAAAGTCTCCACTCATTAGATATTTGTTGAGCCAATAAGCAATGACAGAATCCCAAATTATAATAATTTAGCAGAGTATTCAGCACCGAGCATGTGCTTAATAAATATTTATTGAATTGCTATGACTATAATGTTCAAAAAGAGAATCACACCATGCATTCCAAAACTAAGTAGGCATTATATTTGAATCATCAGCTGTTTTGGATTATCTGTGGGACTCCTCCCCACTGTTAAGGTGGTAAATTAAGATCTTACTGCATCAGCAAACTCCCCAAATCTGAGTAGTATTTGGTTTCCACTGGGCTAGCTTACTATATGCCAACTATGGAATATTTAATTTTAAAGCTAATGCTTAGCATGATATCACATATTGTCCAGTATTGTCCACTAATCCACTAACATGGACTCTTTCCAGAGTAGTATATTAGCTATTTACTAACTGGTCTCTTCCTCCCCTCCCCTCCCCTCCCTTCCCCTTCCCTTCCTTTCTTCCTTCCTTCTTAACTCTGAATGTCATATAAGGATGTAAATGCCAAAAGGCAAGTATCTTGACCATACTGCAAAGTCTAAAAACGTCCAAACACAGTGAGTAGATAAGCAGCTTTGGACGATAGACACTTGACCTTATGTCTGTAATATATATGGTCCATCTTCCCTGCTCTTGAGCTCTCTGTATTGCACCACGTCAAGATGACACAAGCTTCAAGGTTGTATTCATTCATTCCGTCTAATTCCCATAAGAATTAAAGTGGTTTGATTTTGGTTCTAAGAAACATAACAATACAGCAACATGCTTCATATGAGGTCAAGTGAATCTAAAAGCATATATACAGGCCCTAACGAGCCGTCCGGCCGGCCTGGCTCCCCTCCCTGGCCCCGACAGGCGGGCCGGTGGGCTGCCCTGAGGAAGGGGGAGGGGAGGACTGGGCCGGCCGGCAGTCAGACTATGATGCCGAACTTCTGCACGGCCCCCAACTGCACGCGGAAGAGCTCGCGGTTGGACCTGGCCTTTTTCAGGTTGCCGCGGGATCCAGCCAGATGCCAGAAGTGTGTGGAGAATTGTAGGAGAGCCGACTTAAAAGATAAAACACCCGATCAACTAGATAAACATTATCGATTGTGTGCCAAACACTTGGAGACTTCTGTGATCTGTAGAACTAGTCCTTATAGGACAGTTCTTCGAGATAATGCAATACCAACAATATTTGATCTCATCAGCCATTTGAATAATCCACACAATAGACACAGAAAATGAATAAAAGAATTGAGTGAAGATGAAATGAGGACGCTGAAACAGAAAAAAATTGATGAAACTTCTGAACAGGACCCAAAACATAAGCAAATAAACAACAGCAATGCTCAGGACCCCAGTGCAGAAGAAGGGGGTGAAGAGCAGGAGGACCTTTAACCCTTGAAGAGAAGGAAAACAAAGAATACTTAAAATCTTTATTTGAAATTTTGATTCTTATGGGAAAACAGACCATACCTCTGGATGGACATGAAGCTGATGAAATCCCAGAAGGTCTCTTTGCTCCTGATAACTTTCAAGCCCTGCTGGAGTGCCGGATCCATTCTGGTGAAGAGGTTCTGAGAAAGTGCTTTGAGACAACGGCAGTGAACACTTTATTCTGTTCAAAAACACAGCAGAAAAAGATGCTAGAGATCTGTGAGAGCTGCATTCGAGAAGAAACCCTCAGGGAAGTGAGAGACTCTCATTTCTTTTCCATCATCATGGATGGTGTGATGGACATAGCAGGGGAAGAGCACCTGCCTGTGTTGGTGAGGTTTGTTGACGAATCTCACACCTGAGAGGAATTTGTGGGCTTCCTGCCTTATGAAGCTGATGCAGAAATCTCACACTACAGTAACTGAGAAGTGAGGATTAAACATGGAGTACTGTTGTGGCCAGGCTTACATTTGTGTCCAGTGGATTTTCTTCCAAAATGAAAGTTTTTGCTTCTAGACTTTTAGAGAAATATCCACAAGCTATCTACACACTCTGCTCTTCCTGTACCTTAAATATGTGGTTGGCAAAATCAGTGCCTGTTATGGGAGTATGTGTCCCATTAGGATCAGCTGAGGAAGTTTGTTCTTTCTTCCATCGATCGGCACAACTGCTTTTAGAGCTTGACAGTGTAATTTCTGTCCTCGTTCAGAACAATGAAGAAAGGGGCAAAGAACTGAAGGAAATTCGCCATTCTCAGTGGCCAGGCAGGCATGATGCTTTTGAAATCTTAGTGGACCTCCTACAAGCACTTGTTTTATGTTTAGATGGTATAATAGTGACACAAATGTTAGATGGGATAACTGCATGGCTGGCCGAGCATTTGTACTCTGTAGTGTGGTAACAGATATTGATTTCATCGTTACCATTGTTCTTTAAAATGTCCTATCTTTTACAAGAGCCTTTGGGAAAAATCTTCAGGGGCAGACCTGAAGGTCATCAGACCTCTGATGTCTTCTTTGCAGCTAGTAGTTTCACGGCAGGGCTACATTCACAAAATAAAGTGATGGAAGTTATCGAAGTTTATCATGAATTTTGGTTTGAGAAAGCCACAAATTTGGCAACCAAACTTGATATTCAGATGAAACTCCCAGGGAAATTTCTCAGAGCTCATCACAGTAACCTGGAATCTCAGCTAACCTCTGAGAGTTACTACAAAGAAACTCTAAGTGTTCCAACAGTGGAACACATTATTCAGGACCTGAAAGATATATTCACAGAACAGCACCTCAGAGCTCTTAAATGCTCATCTTTGGTACACTCTGTCATGGGACAGCTCAAATTCAATACATCAGAGGAGTATCATGCTGACATGTACAGAAGTGATTTACCTAATCCTGACACACTCTCTGCTGGGCTGCGTTGTTGGAGAATCAAGTGGAAACACAGAGGGAAAGATGTAGAACTTCCACCCACTACTTATGAAGCCCTTCATCTGCCAGACATCAAGTTTTTTCCTAATGTTTATGCATTTTTGAGGGTTCTGTGTATTCTTCCTGTGATGAAGGTTGAAAATGAACACTATGAAAACGGGCAAAAGCATCTCAAAGCATACCTGAGGAACACTTTGACAGACCAAAGGTCAAGTAACCTGGCTTTGCTTAACATAAATTTTGATATAAAACATTATTTGGATTTAATGGTGGATAAGTGTACAAGTAAGCACACAAGTGTACAAGTAAGTCAGAGCTTCCTACAGATAATTCAGAAACCAATGAAAATACCTGAGACTTTTTTTTTAACATCTTTATTGGAGTATAATTGCTTTACAATGGTGTGTTAGTTTCTGCTTTATAACAAAGTGAATCAGCTATACATATACATATATCCCCATATCTCCTCCCTCTTGTGTCTCCCTCCCACCCTCCCTATCCCACACTGCTAGGTGGTCACAAAGCACCGAGCTGATCTCCCTGTGCTATGTGGCTGCTTCCCACTAGCTATCTATTTTACATTTGGTAGTGTATATATGTCCATGAAGATACCTAAGAGACTTTTAAAATAGGCTTTCTCTTATATATGATATTTGAAAAAAACTGTAAGAAATTTGAAAATATCTTACAGAAAAGTTGTGAGGTGTACGTAGGCCACTTAATCACTGAATATCTTGACCTGTAGGCCCCCCATTGAGTACATTAGTCATTGATAATCTGCCTGTTTAAATGGCCCGTTTCAACTCCCATACTTTGGAGACCTAACTGTTCTTCCAGAAGATAGCATTGAAAGTACCATGTTACACTCTGTGATCTCTGCTAATGGCACTTTGGAATTGTATTAGTTAAGTCATTTTAGACATAACATTTATCACTGTGGATCCAATTGTCAAGTATTGAGTTATCAGTTCTTTGAAGAAATAAATTGTGAGGAGGTATGGGAGGAAGGAATACAGTTTATAAACATTACAATGAAGCTCATGACTGACCTTTGAATATTAGGAGTTTTAAGTATGCTGTTAAAAATCTGTAAGGGACAGTTAAGAAAATTATCAGACTGTAATAGAAACATGTGAGCTCGCCAAACAAGGATTTCAGTGTAGATTCTGTCTTTATCAAATGAAGTTAAAGGAACAAGTTATAGTTAAAGTTTGAATGGAAGAGCCTTCCCTTGTTGTTCCACATCTGGTTGTTGCTGTTTGCATTCCTTTATTGAGCCTACATCTTCATAAGCTTTTTGGCAGGTATATGTTGAACACTTCTGTTTCATGGTCAAGACAGGATCAGAGGCCATGGATACTGATTTGTCTGTTTTCTTCTGTCTTTTTTCATGACTATATCTACTGCCTCATCTTGATTTACAAGCAAAACCTAGAAAACCCACAAAAATAAGTGTTTTGTGGTTTATCTAGGAATAATACAGAAAATATTGCTGTTATTTTTGGTGAAGAAAATCAATTTTGTATAGTTTATTTCAACCTAAATAAAATGTGTATTTTGTTTAAAAAAATAAAAGCATATATACATACACGCACTCACCACACACACACACACACTTGCACACATTTTAAATAGATAACCAGTTAGTTATCTATTTAACAGTGCAAATCAGAAAGATCACATGACATTTCTAGTCTAGCTTCGCTTTATGACTGGCAGGTTGCCTGTAACATAGTCTCTAATTGGGAATAATTTTTAAGATATATAACATGAAACTAGTTGTTTCTGAATAAAGCAATCAAACAGGATTTTGTCAGATAGCATCTGTAGTAGGAAAAATAATACCAACAATACAGATATCACTGCTTAAGAAAAGAAGACAAATGTTTAAATAAATATGTCATCTTGTCTATATAGCTATATTACATAAGTTGTCCAGTATATTTTAGTCCTGTTTAATGTTAACAAGTTAATCACTGTATAAATAATTACCAAGAGTGAAATACTCAGGAAGTTGAAAAGTCTAATGCATGGTCTTCCACATCAGGGGAAATTTTTATTACAGATGTAAATTTAACTTAAAATTTAAAATTTTAGTCTTTTATTTAGAAAAATCTCTTTTTATTATCAACAAGACAATTTTCTTCCCTCTTAGTGAAGCTTTTCAAGTCTCTCAGCTGAACTATTTTAAAGCTCTTCTGGTATGCTCTTTTGTATTTGAAATATCTGTTGCTTGAAATTAAATTCAGTTCTAAAATAGCAACTATATCATCTCCTAACTACTTCCCATTAGTAAGAGCAAACTCCAGAGATTAGTAAGGCAGCTTTCATGTGCCTGAAAAAGAACCCTATGGATGTTTTAAACAAAAGACTTGGCTGCTCATTAAGGATCAGTGCATGTCTATTTGTAAATATTAATGCCAGAAAAAAATGAAATCTGGAAAAAAGAAATCCTTACACTGTCTAGGCTAAATCTAAGCAGAGTTCAGATTTTGCCTCTCAACTTTATTTCTTGCAGGGCTGTATAAACACTTAGCTCATTAACATTGACTTAACTCTCCCCGAAGTACAAGTGGATTCTGGAGAAAGTAGATAGTATAAATGAGCTCTCTTCAGTGCTGAGGTTTTTAGGCACTGGTTCTTCAAAAAAAAAAAGGTGAAGTCTTACGCATGAGATAAACTCCCTCATCTGTTGTCATGATTGACAGGTCCATTTGCTTGGTTGTATGGGGGAAGGGAACAGGAATGGGGCCTCACTCAGGGCAGAGTCCTCAGGTTTGGAGCTGTTTTGTATAATTGCCCACAAGTGTTTTCTATTGCCACAAATTCTCCTCAGACCAGTTATTTTCAGATTTTAACATGGGCAACAAGTGCTCTTCCCCAAGTCGCAACAGAGTTAGTCTTTAAGTGCGGTTCTATTCCCTTGGTAAAGCCCCTTTTGAGATGCTAAATTTAGCACTGCCAATCAGAAGAACAGGTGGTCTGCGCCGCTCGCTACCAAATAGGTCCCGCTCCCATCATGCTTTCCTGAGAGAGCCAATCAGCCAGCGCCCTGCCCTGAGATGTGGGGCTGTCAGCAGATCTGGCAAATATAAGGGCTGGGCCCGACCCTGACTCGTAAGCAGTCGTGCATTCCCAGCCTCGCCTCGGGTGTAGGGATTGCATAGAAAAGCAAAACTACACAGTCTTGACTGTGTAGTTTTGTTTTTAAGTTTAGAGGCTCACCGATTCATGTTGGAGATGGTCGAAAAAACCAACTCTAGATAGGACGTCGTTTCAGAAGCAACCTTGGGCTTAGTCCCACCCTTTTTGGGCACTCCTGAGAAATCAGGTGAGCAGCATCTTTTCTTTCTTATTAGTAGAGTCCCTCCCTTATCGGTTTCTAGTTCCGCATTTTCTTTGTATGCTAAATGCCTATATGGAGGTGTTTGTCTGACTGCTTGGTGCTGGTTCTGATCCTCTATTTGAATCTGCTTGTTAAATTCTGGTTTGAAATATGTGAAGGCTTTTCCTTTCAAAAGTTCGATGCTTTAGCATATCAGCAAGTCAGTGATTCAAATTGTTTAAATGCACCTAACATTCTAAAAGTATTAAAAGTTGAGGTCTGAAATGGTGATAGAAATGCTTGCTTCTTTTATAGACTTTTTTTGTTTGTTGAGAATGTTCAAGGTTATATTACTCAGTGATAAAGTGAGACACACCAAGAATAGCTCTGATAAAATGCATGTGGTATCAGCTACACCCTGATGACTTTTTAAGGGAATCAACTGCTGGGGTATCAGTTGCAGGACAGTGACAGAACACTTGCCTGCTGTCAGTCAATGCTGGAGAGTTTATTTTGGGAGTATGACATTTTCGATGCATACCTTCAGCCATACTTAGACAAAGGCCTCTCAAGAGCAAATGCTAAAGCAACAAAATTTACCTGAACAATAGGAATAGAAGACCTGTTTAGGCCAGTTAATTGCAATATATTTAGAAATTTGGAAAAAAAGAAAAACAATATAATTGTTTTCTAAAATGCTCAGCATTTCATTATGTATTTTAGATCAACTCATAATCAAATTATATGATATAATTGTTGATGCTAAGAAGGGTAAGAAATAATGTTTTAGAGACTTCTTATTTCAAATTATACCTTGATTTCCCATCTTCCTGGAATTAGATTACTAATTGTAAATGCCTATAAATATATAGGTATATAAAACATAAATGGTGTAAAAGAATATAGCTATTTTTAGATGATGCACTCGCTCAGAAACAGGAAGAGTTTGACACAAAAAGTTATTTTCGTGTCCTAAGGATAATATGCTACACTAAGCAGTTCTTGGCAACAGTTTATTTTGGATATTATCTGAATTTTTCAAATATAAATGTTATTGTCTCAGAGAATTCTAGTTTTATTTTCTTTTTAACTAAGTAAAAAGTTACAATAAGGTACAGAATTAGATGATTGCTCCACATACTTTTAATAAATAGAGAATTTTATGAAAAATACTAATGAAGCAATTGACAACTGAGAATCTGCCTTTTATATCAGAATAGTGGCATAGTCACATTCAATAGCAAGGTATTTATGTCTCAGAAATTTCTTCTCATAATCTCTCTAAAACTGATAGGCAAAGTACTTGCTTCCACTTAACAAAACAACTTAACTGCCGATTTCGTGTTAATTTCTTTGATTTTTAGTATTTGTGCTATGAAAGCATAGGTGCTTTCGCTTCAACTGCATCGCAGACCAGCCTTCCATTTTTCAGAGTCTGCACATTGTTCCTTATTAAGAACTCAAGTCAGTATTTTTCTTGCAGATCTATAATAAATACTGGCCTGCTCAGTTAAATTTAAACTTTCCTGAATATTCACTTCAACAGTAGCAACATTTCCTGAACAGTTACAATATGAAGAAATATTAAGGACTAAAAAACACTGTATGCTGTCTACAAAAGGTTTGCATAGTGGACCAGGCTTTCCAAAAGTTTTCAAGTTAGGAAAGAAATTGCAAAGTTCAAGTTTTTAGTTTTGGTGACTATTTTAAATAATCACCTGGGTTACTTAAGGTAATAGTGCCTGAATCTATGTCAACTTTATAAATACAGATACAGTGTCTGAAAAATATTGGGAGGAAGGAAATTTTTTTAAATAATTCTTTCTGACATTGAACCGATGAAAAGATTCGTTTTACACTTTTCACACATACCTTCTATTATTTGTCACTACCCCCAGCTTCCTCCAGCTTTCCCTTTCTCCCAACTCTCTCTCAGATTTCCCACCTTTGGTAAGACTGAATTTCCCTCTTCGACCACTAGGGTACATTCCTTACTCTGTTTGCTTCGGTTGTTTTTTTTTTCCATCCCCCCCTTAGACGTGCTACTCTGTTAGGCTATAAGTTAACCCAGAGGCCAAATTCAGGCCACAAAAGAGAAGGCCTGCCCATCACTCTGGGCCCACAGATAATCTGAGAAGCAACCCATTTGGAAAATGTGTGTCTGCCATCTTCAGAGTAGCTCCAGAATGGCCCTAAGCTGTGACCTTCTAATTTCTTTTCTCTTCCTTTTCAGAGTGCCTAAAAAGATGACAACTCAAGCACCGACGTTTACGCAGCCGTTACAAAGCGTTGTGGTACTGGAGGGTAGTACCGCAACCTTTGAGGCTCACGTTAGTGGTAAGCTCACACGTTCACACTGTCCCTTTTTCTTCTCTGCCTCCTGTCCATTAACTTTGCTGTAGGACTTGACAGCAAGTTTAAGCCTTGCTTTGACTTTGTGAAATGGGCCCACTTCTATGGAAGGGTCATTGTAAGGGTATACTGTTCACAGAGTTCCTACAAAATCTGACAATATAATGGCTTGAAAATGTTTTATTCATATTTATAATTCCACAAAGCAAAATAAATAGCATTGGATTAAATTAGCTGTCAGAATCCAGGTGCTAAATAGGACCAAATTTGGTCATTCTATCTTTGGATTCAGCTGCAGAGCCAGACTGGAAGCCAAGAACTCCAGCCCAATGGGGGCCAGTCATGGAGCTGCTGGGCGAGTAGCCTGTGTGCCTGAGCCTCTGTGGGTTTACATGGAAAATAACAGTACAACTGACTTTCCTCAGTGGCAGAACTTTCAGTGATGAGCTAACTCCTAAGTATTTTATTATTTTATTTTCAATCTTTATTAAGTGATTCTAGTCAATGAAAAGATTTTCCAGTCATTTTGAAAGGACACCCCAAAATAATATATGCCACTCTGGTTCACATAGTAAAGAGAAACAAACATTAACCCTAGAATTGTATTTAACAGGCAGTTCTTCTGTCTCTTTTTTTCCTTCTTTTTCTTCTTTATAATTCAGTTTAGGGATGGTTTTGAAAATGGATGATTTCTGGGACCTATCATCGTGTGACAAAATGGGGATAATCTATGAACTATATTGTAAATAATCTCAAAATTATTTAATCTCAAATTTATTTAATCAATATTTTCTCCTGCAGTATTATAACTGGTCATGTGAGATTTTATGGATTAATTAAAAGTTGATGCTTGATGTACCTCTATGATACACTATTCCTCTTTTTTTTTCAACTTTATGGCTTATAATAAAGATGTAAAATGAGATTTCCTTTTCCTTTCTCTTTCCTTTTGTTTTCTGTCTATGTACCAATCTTATTCATAACTGGATAACACTTTATTTTACATTGCACAAATAACATATAATCATTCTTCAATTTCTATTGTATATGTATATAGAAATGTATAGAGACCAGTTCAATTCTTCTCTTGTATGATAATCTCTGACTTCCAAATAATTTACTTATTTATCTTGTAACTCTCAGTAACTTCTGAACTGAGCAGAACACATATGGCTTCAGTGGGAAGTTTGCCTGCTTGTGGAGTAATGGAATCTGGCTTCCTCATAACTCCTTGTTCCTTCACACTTTGCGCTAATACATTCTTAGAAAAACACCACTGAAAATATTTGAACACCCATGAGTTCGTTAAATAAACTATTCACTTGGCCACAGTGGGAGATTGGCTAATATAAGGACAACAAAATAAACTTTCTCTCGCTTATCCTCACCTCCTCAGTTTAAGGAGTTAGATCACCAGCCTTCATACCAAAGGCAAAATAAACCGTGCTCTGAATTTGCCTCATGCCTTCCGAATGCAGAATTTTAGTATACTTAAAGCATCCAGCCGTGTACATGTAGTCATTAGCTCCATGATTCATGGTGGGTGAAGAGAATTTGACTTTTCTACCTGCAACTCCAAGTATCCATGTTATTCTGAAAGACTTGGTTCGGCATCATCTCTTATTGTATGAGAAGCTGCCCCTCCTTTGTATGGCATTTTTACTGAAGCACATTTGAAAGGCAGGAGAGGTCAGGAAGACAGGAGAGGTCAGAGGAGGTAGAGGGCTGAGCGTGTTCTCTTGTGCTTAGTAGGCTGAACTTTTAGATCCCTTTGCTGCTTTTGTTCTTCACTTGTTTTTGAAGAGGACAACAGTCACTTTTTATCTTACAGTTTCCTTGCCTCTTCATTTTTATAAATCTCCTTCATGATTTTAATGATGTCTATTAAATTGCATCAGATAGAACCTTGGGCAGGAGGGCAGGTGATGGCAATTCTGATCCTCTGTGTGCCACTGCCAGCTGAGGGACCTTGGAAAAATCATTGAGCCTCTTTTGGCTTCAGTTTCCCCCCCTATAGAATGAAGGTGCTGGCCTCCACGTGAACCCACAGACCTTCCTAATGGTCTGTAAGTTTACACTTTTATCACACAGCTGTCAAATTTTCACTGTCATTAAATAGCATGACTCTCTGGATAGCTTTTATGGTTTAGGACAAGGAAGTGAACATAATGGGACAGAACAGAGGACTTTGCAGTGCCCCAAACATAAAGATGAATTCTTTGTTCTCCAGGTTTCCCAGTTCCTGAGGTGAGCTGGTTTAGGGATGGCCAGGTGATTTCCACTTCCACTCTGCCCGGCGTGCAGATCTCCTTTAGCGATGGCCGCGCTAGACTGAAGATCCCCGCCGTGACTAAAGCCAACAGTGGACGATACTCCCTGAGAGCCACCAATGGATCTGGACAAGCGACTAGTACTGCTGAGCTTCTCGTGACAGGTAGGCTTTAGGGGACCTGCCTGTCCCCTGTACCACCCCCGGAGCACATCTCCAGGATCTGGGGAAGGGAGTCCCCCAAAAGCTACTGAGCACAAGCAGATGCATCTCAAATCTAGAGAAGGGCCCACCGGACACTGCATTGATAGCAAAGTTGTTTGTCTTTTGGAATTTGGTTTTCCTCAAAAAAGTGGCTGAGAACTAGTTCCTCTATACACATATTAAGCACTCAAAATTATATTAAGGAAATATTAAAAATCGTGTTTCTGAGCAAGTAGAAAGACTTGAGCCTTGTCTATACGCCTGCTAAGGAAATATGCGTATCTCCAGGAATTCACACTTTAACAAGCACATAGATGATTCTGATACCAGTGGTCCACAGACCACCCATTTAAGAAATACTGCTCTAGGCTATAACATTTAATAATGCTTCATTTACTTTCCATTTCTAAAAACATTGCACAGTAAGCATACACAGAAATAGGGCAAATGCTTGTTTATGATTCAAATGCAGGACACAGTTTCCCCACAAAAGTTACCACAAGTCTTCGTGGCCTCTGTCATTTTTCTCCATCCTTTACTTCTTTGTAAGACATTAGTACAAAGAACATTGCATTACTTCACACATTACATAACAATATCTTTCATGAGCTGCATAATGTTATATATGTTTATCCAGTAAACTATACGTTCAGCACTGTTTAAGTATAGGGCTATCATTGACCAAAACAGAAGGAACATCAGGTAACATCAGGTATGAACTTTAACATACATCCAGAAAATTCAGAAAGGGAAAATGCACAAGGTTGACAGCATCTGCTGTTGTTTATTCCTCAAAAACATGTCAAGATTAATCCCACTCACCCTTCACATTTATTTTATTAAAAATCTCTTCCAGCATAATTAGCCAAAAAAAATCCCCTTTCTGTAGCATCTCACATTAAATCGTGTCATTATTTGGATTAACATTTTAAATGCAAGTACATATTTGGGTTATTTGAATACTGATTAAGTTGGAGCCAATTTAGGATTTTTTAATTTAAATTAAAATTTAATGATTCTGTAAGTCACAGGTGTATCCAGCAAACCAACCACTGGAATTCATTTTAGTGCAACTTCCTGAAATATGTAAAGTTATCTTAACATATTAATATAGTGCTAGATGTGAAGTTGGGAGGAAGTGCAGGAAATATCCTCTAGAAATGTCATAACAAGATCTAGGCTTTTTCTTTAAAAAAAAAAAATGTGGTGGCCTAGAACAGCTAAACAAGACAAAGCAAATCAAATATGGTGGCGGGGTGCCCTCTGCCACCTCCTGGCTCTGCTCTTACTGTCATCTGATGGATGAGCTGGGCTCAAGGACAGTCAAGCATGTTTGGTTCAGCTAGCCATTGCCTGGTTTGGACACCAGAGCTATAATCATTTAAAAATAGATTGTTGGGAGTGCCCTGGCTGGCGCCAGTCCTAATTTTCTTCCCTTCCCACTGCAGCGGAGACAGCACCACCTAACTTTGTTCAACGGCTGCAGAGCATGACCGTGAGACAAGGAAGCCAAGTGCGACTCCAAGTGAGAGTGACTGGAATCCCTACACCTGTGGTGAAGTTCTACCGGGACGGAGCTGAAATCCACAGCTCCCTTGATTTTCAAATTTCACAAGAAGGCGACCTCTACAGCTTACTGATTGCGGAAGCGTACCCTGAAGACTCTGGCTCTTATTCAGTAAATGCCACCAATAGCGTTGGAAGAGCTACTTCCACTGCTGAATTACTGGTTCAAGGTATGTGCTGGAGGTTGAGGAACAGGGAGCAGGGAAGGGAAGGATTTAGGACCAAGTGGGGTCAGGGGTCCACCTGCCTGCCCTCTGAGGTCTGGGGATGCTGTGAGTTGAAATCAAAGCTGGCATTTCAACACCCATGAAAAGTCTCTGAGATTCCGCGCAGGAGTTTAGAATCATTGAAGCAATCTGTGGTTTTTAACCCTACTAGAAACCAGGAAGTATTTCAATTAAGTCATCTATGTTTTCAAATTATTGGCAAGCGATGGAATTTTTTAAAAAAAGATTCTAATTAAATTCATATCTAATAATAAATACTTTCTATGTTTAAAGCTAATTTATATTCATACAACATCCAAAACTTTCTGCATTTTTGCCCATTGGGACACACAAAATCTTATTGACTTTGTAGTCAGAATTAACATAATCCCTTTAAAAATGGGTCCTTGTGCTCCTGTCTAAATATTTATCTTTCCCTTCCTACAGGTGAAGAAGTAGTACCCGCTAAAAAGACGAAGACAATTGTTTCGACTGCTCAGATTTCAGAAACACGACAAACTCAAATTGAAAAGGTTTTTTTTTTTTTTTTTACTATATACTGTCAGGTTTTAGGCCTTTCAGATTGTTTCTTCATCAATAATTCCTCCTCACCATGGGCTTTGTTTTTCTCTTTTACAGAAGATTGAAGCCCACTTTGATGCCAGATCAATTGCAACAGTTGAGATGGTAATAGATGGTGCCCAACAGCTGCCACATAAAACACCTCCCAGGATACCTCCTAAGCCAAAGTCAAGGTCTCCCACACCACCGTCCATTGCTGCCAAAGCACAGTTGGCTCGACAGCAGTCCCCATCGCCGATAAGACACTCCCCGTCCCCGGTCAGACATGTGCGGGCACCAACCCCATCTCCCGTCAGGTAAAGCCTCTTAAAAGAGATCATTATGCATTTTCAAATTAGGTTTAATCCAATAAGATGAGAGAGATAAAAGGAAGAAATAAGAAATGTAGGGTGTGATAAAGGAGGTAAACCAAAAAGACACTGGTTATGATTTTCACAAATCCTCACTGTCCACTGGTAAATTGGAGAACTTTATAAACGCTAATTCTGAATTCTTATTTGTATACCATTTAATATCTGCTTTAGGAGTCAAGAAAAAGCACAGCGAAATGAGAAGTGCACAGAATTTAGGGTTGGACGCCCTGCGTTCACTCAGCTTGATTACTTGTTAAAATGTGACTTAGAAAATAATTATAATAATAAAATACTCACTAATATACATTGACCACTTTCTCTATGTCAGACATTTGATTGGCACTCTGTGTATATTATCTCATTAAATATTCATAGCAACCTCTAAGAACTATCACCCCTAATTTTATAGCTAGGTGACCAGAGCTAAAGAAGTTAAATAATTTGTTTAAGGTCTTAGTCATGTCATTTGTAAATTATAGAGAAACACAGAATTATCTCAAGGTGTGTTGTGAGGGTTCAGTGAGATAATTAGTTGAAGGTTTCTTGTAGATATAAAATAATTATACAAGTGTTCTTCTGCTCTAATAATAAGTAAAACCTTCTAAATATTTTGCATGCTTATGTTATTTTGTCTAGAATATAAAATGGATTTCTGTTAGGTTTCTATGCTTAGTTAATATGGAGGTATATTAGAAAGTAAGAATGTATCATCAGGGCTTAGAAACTATTGGGTTGGCCAAAAAGTTTTCATAACATTTTACAGAAAAACCCGAATGAACTTTTTGGCCAATCCAATATATAAGCAAGTATAAATTATCCATAGCAAATTTGAAACTTTGGGATTTAGCTTAACATGCTGAGGTTTTTTTTTACATGATAAACTGATAAAAGGGGAAAATTTGGAGTAAATAAAAAAGTGATTCTTGACCAATTTAATTTTTTTAATGTAGAGAAAGTTCCCCTGCCATGAAAAATTTTAAAAGAAGAATAATAAGTGGATAGTTGATCTAAAAAATATTCAAACTTATTGTGAAGTTACTGTAATCAAAACAGTATGGTATTGGTAAATGCATAGAAAATACATGGGCAAAGCAGAACAGAGCATCCAGAAATAGAATTCAAGTATCCAGGAAATTCAGTGTTTAAATCAAAGTGACCTTTCAGTTCAGTGGGGAAAAGGATATTTTACTCGATAAAGAATGCTGGCCCAGTTAACTATCCATTTGGGAAAAACCGAATATAAACTTGTACCTACACTATTTACAGAATAAATCTCAGCTTGACTAAAGAGCTAAATTAAAAACTAAATCACAAAAATAAAAGAGAAGAAAATTTGTGAAAACAACTGTAGGGAAGAGCTTTTAAAAATAGATTTACAGACTCAACAACATAAAAATAAAAATTTATGTATGGTAAAAGCAAGGTCATTGCTATACCAAACAGTGTATTTGTGAAAAAAATTTAAGGATGCCTCTTCCTCGAGATATATCATTGCCTCTGCCATAAAATATTAAAACAAACATACAGTGGCCACAGTGTGAATTGTACAAGCCTAGAAACTGTGCATAATCTACACAACTGTACATGTTGATGCTGGATAAGACCCTATAAATAAGCAAATGCAAACCGTGGATCTCGGGGGAAATGTTTGCAATACTTATGACAAAGGACTAATACACCAGATGTATCAAAAACTTCCACAAATTAATTATTAAAGAAAAAACAAGCAACACAAATGAAAAAAAAATTGACAAAAGACAAGCATTTCACACCAGAGGCAATGTAATGTCCAACAAATATATGGAAAAATGCCAGATATTTTCCAGTCTTTATTATAGTGGCCACTTTAAAGATATTGGTAAACACTAATATGAAGCCTTGACCAAAAAGCTAGTTTTAAAAACGTGTCTGGCTATCAAAAAAAGTGTTCTATCTCAGGCTAACTCCAAGTTTGCGTACACAAAATCACAACAGGCCGCATGTGATTTCTGGGGGAGATAACAACCTCACCGTATTTTTAATCCAAGCCTAAGAGTCATTTAGAATTACAGAGCTTCCCTGATTCTATGGAGTATTTTTACTGTCTTAGAAGTACTGAGAATTCATTGATAACAATCCCAATTATTTAGCCCCCCAAATTTGCTTTAAAATAAGAAATTTAAATATCAGTTTGTGGAGAAAATAATGGTTATCCAGGATAGACAATTTCCTAAAATGTCTCACAGTCTAATCTTGATTTTTGTTGTAGAGAAAGGCAAACATATTTCATTGAATAAGGTGCATTGTATCTAGCTGTGACCAGGTGATTATTTTCTTTTTATTGTAAGAGCAGAAATAAGCACTTTCCTATAATGACTCAAATTACATTGATTTTCACAGTTATGGGCTTACCTGCAACCAGCTGCTAATCACTCATGTCATGCTAATCATGTCTTTAACTCTATTTGAATTAGACCCACTTTACTAGGTACAGCAAGAACAAGACACAGGTTGAAACTTGGAAATACACGTCACTTTGCTTTTCTTCAATTGGTGTAAACCCTACGTTATTCTAAACTGGTCTTTGTTATGGTTCTAAGGCAATCACTTTCAGAGTAGATACTTGTTCCCCTAGATCTACCTTTAGTGGATCACAACTCCATTTATAAAATGTAAATTGATTTTCACCTAAAAACCCTTCTTCAAGAAAATGATTGAACATTTCTTCATGAAACTGGTTAATATTGTAATGTACTATTAATTTACTCTGTAATTTAGAGCAGATATCAACTGTACCTTGAGCCTTAATTAGAATAATTGTTTCATTTATGATCAGTGTAAGTTAAATACCCTATGTAGTGACAGAATACATTTATAAACATTTTCCTGCATGTAGTAGTTAAATGCAATGATAAGGCAATACTGCCACCTAGAGGGAAAAGCATAATAAACCCTTTGGATCAAGAATTAAATTATGAAAAATTTCATCTTAAAATAATGCCTGGAATTATTACTATAGATTAGGAACTGTCATTTTTGTCTGTAAATGCCTTGATTCAGTACCCAGATTCTTGAACTGATGCTATTTCAGTTTGGACACATAAAAAACGATGAAAACTGTTTTGGAAGAAACCACTTTATCAATTTAATCAAGAACTATAGAATCCTTAGGTTTCAAATTATCCACTATAAGGATATTTAAAAGAAGTCCAGAGTACAATACAATGAGGGCGAGGGTAAACAAAGACAGGATAAATTTAAAACAGCAGTTCACCATACTTTGACCAGAACAGCAGTTTGCAAAGTGCATTGCACAGCCTATACCCAAAAAGAGTAATGAGAAAGCCTTTTTCTGCAAAAAGAGTAATGAGAAAGCCTTGCAATTCACAGGGCATATGGGCATGATGGGCATGATGAAGGCTGTGGGAAATCCTGCAGGAAAATAAAAAAAGGTTTACCTTGTTTAGCCTTGAGCTGCACAAGCATTTTGATTACAGAAACCTTTCTTCCTTCAACACCTATTTGACGTCCCCTCGCCCCCACCCGCCCCCCAGAATTGGGAGTACAGAGAAATTTAGAGTTATGGTTACCATATTTGCCGTGTCCTTTCTTTGACCGTATTTTAAGGACACGCCTTCTGCTGTCTTGACTTTTCTAAACACGAAAAGGTGGGGCAGGGCACAGAATTCTTTAGTTTAGGATTAAATCTGATTCTCTTACAGAATTACTGCAGATGAGAATAAGGCTCACTGAGATTTAAAACAAATTACTTTCAAGTACATTACTTGCCTCTGTATAGGTTATTGAGCCACGGATTTTATTTTTTTAATTTTATTTATTTATTTTCAGCTGCATTGGGTCTTCATTGCGGCGCGCGGGCTTTCTCTAGTTGCGGTGGCTTCTCTTGTTGCGGAGCACGGGCTCTAGGTGTGCAGCCTTCAGCAGTTGCAGTGCGTGGGCTCAGTAGTGTGGCTCACAGGCTCTAGAGTGCAGGCTCAGTAGTTGTGGCGCACGGGCTTAGTTGCTCCGCGGCATGTGGGATCTTCTTGGACCAGGGATCCAACCCGTGTCCCCCGCATTGGCTGGCGGATTCTTAACCACTGCACCACCAGGGAAGTCCCAAGCCATGGATTTTAAAACTCTTCCTTAAATTAAACACTTCCAGAGTTTTCTTCCTTTATTCATATCTGATGACCAAGGGAGTAGTTCCTTGTCTTGGCATTCTTTGACCTCTGTCATTTGATTTTCAGGTCCGTGTCTCCAGCGGGGAGGATCTCCACGTCCCCCATCAGATCTGTTAGGTCTCCGTTACTCGTCCGGAAGGCTCAGATGCCCACCATGCCCCCAGGCCCTGAAGTGCCTCCCCCTTGGAAGCAAGAGGGCTACATGGCTTCATCTGAGTCTGAGATGAGAGAAACCATGGTGACAAGTGCTACTCAGATCAGGACAGAGGAGAGATGGGAAGGGAGATACGGGATCCAGGAGCAAGTGACCATCAGCGGAGCGGCAGGGGCTGCCGCCAGTGCTACCTTTGCGGCAGGGGCTGGTGCTGCTGGGGCTGCAGAGGTACTGTCAGAGCTTCCTTTCTCTTCCTTTGACATCTGGTTTCTCCCAACAGAATCCTGCCATGAAACGCAGTCTGTGTAGGTTGCAGGGAAAATGCATACGAACATAAGAGTATAACCGAAACTGAAAACGCAATTTGGCTTATGCTCTGTAAAAGCGTTTTTTAATTGGAACAAAGGCTCTAAATCCGTGAGCTTTTCATAAATGTAGGTTTTCACAGTACCTACCGTATCTCTCTTGGCAATGATAAATGCTTATGCATGTGTCTACTGTACTCTAGGTGGCTTGGTTTCCACTGTTCTTTTGTATTTTCTACCGTGCGTGTCATTTCACAAAGTAATGTGCTTGGTCACTGCCAATCCAGGTGAAACAAGAAACTGACAAAAGTGCAGCTGTTGCAACCGTTGTTGCTGCTGTTGATATGGCCAGAGTGAGAGAACCAGTTATCAGTGCTGTAGAGCAGACTGCTCAGAGGACAACCACGACTGCTGTGCGCATCCAACCTGCTCAAGAACAGGTAGGCCTGGGGCCATGCACACTGAGCTGTGCATGCAATCAATGCTCACATCGCTTTGAGGACAACACTGAGCCCACCATGGCCCGGACTTTTAGGTCTTTCGGAGCAGGAGGTGGTCTGAGACCAAAGGTGTTCAAGTTACAAACATTCTAAGTACCTGGTCTAAGTCAGACAGCTAGGCAGGTAAGAGTTAACTCTCAGAAAGTCAAGATAGGAGGTCAGACAAGGTATCCCAAGTATCAGGGCACTCCTGAGTTAAGACAGGCAAAGGTGGCCGAGAAAGTCAGCTGAACAAGACGGTACATGTGCGTTCAGAGCTGTAGTTCCAGACCGGTCCATCCAGAGCTCAGTCTCTCCAAGAGCCAGGCAGGAAAACCATTATTTCAGGGCTGCCATTACCTTTCTCTAAGCTTCCCCCAAAGACCTTTGCTTTTACTTTCCTCAAAACAAACGTGACGCTTGATTCATAGCTGAAAGGTGTTATAAATCCAAGATAATTTCCCATCTCATATTTGAATAGATTTTCTGTTATAGTTTAAAAGCACTCTAGCTTTCCTCCTTGTCATCTCCTGTGTGACATTTATGTCTTTATCCTGATTTATTATTGTGACTTTTTATATGAGGTGCATTACAGTATTTCTTTCCTTTCCCCTATGAAAATCAGATAAAAAAGGAGGCAGAGAAGACTGCTGTAACTAAGGTGGTAGTGGCCGCCGATAAAGCAAAAGAACAAGAATTGAAAGCAAGAACCAGAGAAGTCATTACCACAGAACAAGAGCAGGTGCACGTAACTCATGAACAGGTGAAACTGGTTTTTGATATGAAATTATTATTGTGATTACCAGCGTCAACACAGATAATAATGTTTACCATGAAGGGTGTTGTTTCATGAGCAACACGGTTATTTCACACTAATAACATCCCCTGTATCTCTGTATCCCTGGGTGCTGGATACCAAAGTCCTTTAGAGTCACCAGACGCTTCCCTTGTGTAGACAAAAGGGACCTCTAGGAACACATAGCAGAAGTAGAAACAGGGGTCTCATCTACACTGGCCTGGAGACGCACTGGCTAAATATGTGACTACAAGGGACGGAGAAGTAGATGCTGAGGTGGGAACTGGGAAGGGTGGAAAAGAACACTGAACACACAGTGCTCTGAAAATAGCTTAGCAACTGCTTCCTGACTCCTTAAGAGAACATTTGAACATGGATTTGAAAGGAGATGGAGAGCATGGCCTTCTCGGGTGAAATAACCAGAAAAAGTGAAAAAGACAGCTCCATGCTTGGAGGCATTCAGGAGCGAATTAGATTAGCCAACTGATAGGGCTCTTGGCCACCCAATCCGATTGTCAGTTGGGCGGGTTTGGGAAGATACCTCTCAAGCCTCTTTTAACCCTGAGATCCTGAATTTCAGTGACGACGCCTGAGAATGGCAAAGAGGCAAATGGAGAAAACTGCCCCCCCAGCACCCCCTTTCCCCCCACATATACCTTAGGTGTCCAGATCCAAGCACAGTATCTTCAGGGAGTTAAGGATTTGGAAAACATTTTGCCTGGGATGTGCACAAAACTTTTCTCCCTTTAATGTCTCAATTTTAGAAAAGTAAGTCTTGATATTCCAAACCATCACAATAGTTAGGAAATTTTTCGAAGCAAAATTATCGTATAAATGTGGATTATGAATCATCTATACTTGATTTTTTATATATAAAATTAAAGGGTCAGACAGTATTACTTCTAAGGTCTTCCATTCTAATATCCTGTGCTCTAAGATTTCCTTTACATGACAAAGTGACACAAAATAATATTGCCATATATCCATTTATAAAAATTGGAAGTCCTTTTCTTTTTGCAGTACGTGGGCCTCTCACTGTTGTGGCCTCTCCCGTTGCGGAGCACAGGCTCCGGACGCGCAGGCTCAGCAGCCATGGCTCACGGGCCCAGCTGCTCCGCGGCATGTGGGATCTTCCTGGACCGGGGCACGAACCCGTGTCCCCTGCATCGGCAGGCGGACCCTCAACCACTGCATTGGAAGTCCTTTTAAAGAAGACTACACTCTCCAATTCAAAGCAGTGTTGAATCCAATTTTTTTTCTCTAAGCAACATAACTTATGGTTTAGGCAAATAAAGAGCATGAGTATGGTCATATTAATGAAAATGAGATCATTTATTTAGTGATATCTCTAGAAAAAGGACTTTTCTTCTTTTACTTCCTATTTTTTTTATTTAGTAAACATTATGTCACTTCCATTAGAGATTGGGAGACAATAAGATTTTGTTTTTATCATTGATTTCAGATAAGAAAAGAAACTGAAAAGGCATTTGTACCAAAAGTAGTAATTTCCGCAGCTAAAGCCAAAGAACGAGAAACTAGAATAACCGGAGAAATTACTACAAAACAAGAACAAAAACAAATAACACAAGAAACGGTAAGTCAAATTTTGTAGATACCTTGTAATTTGTTGACAAATATCACATTCCAGCCAGCTACATGTACCCTCTAACCAAAACCTCTAAGTGGAGGAGTCTTTTGTGTATATTATCTTTCTGTTGTTTCTCTATATCTAGTACTTAAACTCTTTCATGATGGAAATTCTGCTCTCATTACACAATTTTCCACTCAACTGATCAGTTTCAAGGAAATTGTCTATCCGCTAGAATAGTTTGGGGCACATCAGTGACGTTTCTAGAGCATAATTAAGTGGAAGATAGATATGACTCCAGCCCAGTTATCCACTGGTACAATCAGTTTTTTCATGCATAGCCTGAGCCCTTGGTCACTTAAATTGTAACACACAAACTTGACATAGTTGGAAGACACATGCATGCGTATGCCCCTACACACACACACATGCACACATACCAGCCACGAACACTCCAACTAAATATCAAGGGAAAGTGAGGAATTGCTGGACATCAGAGAAGACCAGTACTTCTTCAAGAAAGTGCCCTAATTCCTGGTTGATGAACAGTGACCCAGAAGTGTTTGCTGCTTTTGTGCTATAGAGCCAAGTTGGAAAAACCCCAGTATCACCAAAATCTACTTCTCTCCCATGTGTGAAATCAAGCCTTACTGGGTCTAGCAAGAGGCAACTTTTGAATTCTTTCATGTTCAAGTAGATTTCAGTGACATTGAGGGTGTTCCAACGTGGCCAGCCTCTCTTAATCTCAAGCTCTTTGTTGATCCCAGAGCTACTTTTTTAAAAAGATCCAGCTTAGAACACTATATACTTAAAAGGCTGGCCAGAGGTCTTTGGATGAAATTCCCTCTCCTTACAGTGAGTGAGAGACTTTGAAAGGAACCCAAGTTGGCATAATGAAGGGCATAGAAGTCCCTGTTGCCATTGCAATGCTGGTGACTGGCGAGTTCAGTCTAACTGTAGTTGTCTAGCCATTTGCTAGCGGGTGCTCATTAAGTTCCCTAATGTGTCAACATATCTTAAAGATGAGACCTTTTCAGTTTCTAGGACAATTTACTCAGGGGCAGGTGGGCAGAAAAGAAGCCCACTCCTGGGTTTTAAACACAAGCGTAGGCCCTCAAAATGGAACTGTGATAACACCGAACATTCTGTATTCTCTCGAATGTCGAAAGGATATCTTGCCATTTCTCCTGTGCCTTTTGAAACACCTTCATTTTACTCTGAAAATCAGACAATACAGAAAGCTGAGACAGCAGCTGCATCCGTGGTGGTAGTTGCCGCTGCCAAGCCCACAGTCTTAGAAACAATTCTGGGAGCTCAAGAAGAAAGTGTCACACAACAAGATCAAATGCATGTAACTCATGAAACGGTGAAAACTTCCTGCTGGTGTGAAATTCACTCTTGTTTCATTCCATTTGCAAGCCACCTACATTTTCATCCTGGGTCTTAATCATCACCTTTTCACCTCCTTCTCTTCTTATGACTCATACAGAAAACTTCAGAATCTCTCAGGAACCTTTTGCTGTCTATCTAGCTTTCACTGCCACTTTTCATTCCTAACTTTTTGGACTTCCCTTTGGATTCTTACTAGTATGATATTATAATTCATCTTAATATTTAACATGTTTCTATTGAATACTCCAGTGTCAAAGTCAATTGATAAAATGCAAAATTAGGTATTTTTATGACTCTATTGTCATAGAGTCATAAAAAATTATGAGAAGAATAAGGTGAGAAAGAGAAATGCATCCTTTTATTGCTCAACACATTTTTTTCTTTTAGACTGAACTTATTTTGATATTGTTACCAATGAAACAGTATGGATGACCAAAGCAACTCAGATGATAAAACGTCCTTGCATAGGAAGAAATATTCTTCCTGTCTCAGCTTTGACTTAATTTCTTTTATTAGAGGCTATATGAAATTTAATGACCATTTTCTCATCTTTTTTTTATCGTATGACCAGATAAGGAAAGAAACTAGGAAAACAGTGGTACCTAAAGTCATAGTTGCCATGCCCAAAGTCAAAGAACAAGATTTAGTAACAAGAACTAGAGAAGGCATCACTACCAAAAAAGAGCAAGTTCAAATAACTCAGGAAAAGGTGAATACAGATATTCGAGATGGGAAAAGTTTCATCTTTAAACTAATTTCCAGTAAACCATTAACTACAGTGTGATATGAATTATTGATCTGTATTTTCCTTTTTGAATCCCCAACTAAAAACCACATGGTGAATGTATGACTTCTTACCATTACTTTTATCTGCACATTTGATTTTCATTCGTCTGTAACATTTGTAATTCATTTTATTCACCATTATCCTTTGCACGAAGATTGGCATTTTTAGCCTGACTTCTAAAAAGCAATATAAGGAATCATCTGGAGATTTTTTTTTTGTAGTTAACGTTTCTAAGGTTTGTGGTTCCCAGTCAGTGTGTACAAACACTGCCCAGTGCAAGTTAACTTCTTTTGTGTAGTTAACCCTGAATAACCTTGTCTTGCATCCCCACTAAGGGGGTGGGGGTGGGGGGAAGTGTCATACCATATGCATCTGAAGCCCTGTACAATTTAAACCTGGATTTTACTATAATAATCAGATGAGAAAGGAAGCTGAGAAAACTGCCTTGTCTACAATAGCAGTTGCAACTGCTAAAGCCAAAGAACAAGAAACAATACTGAGAACTAGAGAAGAAATGGCTGCTAGACAAGAACAAATCCAAGTTACTCATGGAAAGGTGACTATTGCTATTCCAAGTGTGAAATCCCCTATTATAATACATTAACACTAAATCTCATGTGAAATCCCCTATTATAATGCATTCCAAATCTCAAAATTTCTTATGAGACACTATTAACCTGATTTATTTTTAGATGTACAATTGGAAACTAAAAAACTGAATTATTTATTATTGTTAATATTACTACATATTCCTTTCCTCACTTATCTCTTCACTATTATTTTCCATTTTTTTTATTATTAACAGCTAGGGATTCTCCAGAAGATGATTGAGATTGCATGCAGGCTAATTTTAAGATACTCCATGGACATTTAAAAAAAAGTGTTCAAGTAAATAATGACCCTTACTGTCAAAAAGATGTACATTTTGAAGTACAGTATTAAGTATAAATAAATAAATCCAGTATATTACAGTGTAGAGTATGGACTTATTTCAGGAAAAAAACCATAATTTTCATCATGTGAAACTCTACCTTTTTTTCTCCCTGTAAATATCAGATGAGAAAAGAAGCTGAGAAAATTATGGTGCCTGCTGTAGTAGCTCCCACTAAAGCTGAACAAGATGCAATATTAAAATCTAGAGAAGAAATTATCCAACCAGAGTAAATACACATCAACCATAAAAATGTTATTTGTAGCATCTATTTGTGGCTATGAAATTTCCATGAATTTACCTTCTTCCCAGGACTCTATACCCCGGGTGAACTATTTACCTAATTTTATTCTTTATTGCGAATATAGTAATTGGGAATTAGCAACTAGTTTTTCAATTTCTTTAGCGTCATAACTGAGTCCTGTCTGTATTTTCTATCTCTACATCTTTGGGGGTTTTTTTCTAAGACACGATTTAAGATCAGCTTTTTTAACATTTACGTAAGTCTAATATTGAATGGCATATCAGCCTTCTAGAAGTCTCATTGACGACAGAAATTCCAGTATGTAACATACTTCATGAGTGATTATATTTACTTTTTTGTTCTGAATCGCATAAATTTGACTGTCTTATTTTTGTTGTTAAAAATTAGCTTAAAAATAATTAGCTAAGAGTGGAAGCTCAGGAAATGTCTAGACTCAAAGAAATAGTTACCACTGCAAAATCTGTGAACACTGCCAAGAACTAGAGAAGGATTTGCCATTAAGCAAGAACAAATACATCTTTTTCATGAGGAGGTGAAAACTGATGCTGTGGACGTGACAAGCCTTGTTTCATCCCATTTCATCATCAGCTCTCCTGACTTTTCATCCACAATGAGTCTCTGTGCTCCTCCTGCTCCATTTAATTGCTTAACTGATCAACAGAACATTAGAGACCATTAGATTCAGTCCAGTCCTTCCAGTGCAACAGTCAGCACTTCTAGTTGTGGAAAGTCAGATTAAATAACATTAGAGACCATTAGATTCAGTCCAGTTCTTCCAGTGCAACAGTCAGCACTTCTAGCTGTGGAAAGTCAGATTAAGTAACACTTTTCTTTGTGTCTTCTAAATTAATTCTCAGCTTTAAACTTGTATGAGTTAGGGTCTCCAATTCTAGTCCAATTCTTCTTCCTGATTATCTAGGTTCCAAAAATATGAGGGATATTAGAGTCAGTCCACTAAGAAATAAGAGCAGCTATCAGCATAGATTACTCATTTGTGGCTGTCCATCAATGAGTATATGGGTCCACCAGCATATGTATATGGAGTTGACATATGTTAACTAAGGAAAAACATATAGATGCTTCCCCAACTTAAAATATCTTACTATAGTTAAGATTCTTTTTTGCATAAGTTTTAAATTAAGAATAACATTCATATATGTCAGTTAGCAAAGGACAATTTCTTTGAGCTTAAGTTTTCTCATTATTAAAATAAGTAAAGTGAAAACTCAAAACTATTTCATAGACTAGTTGAAAGATTCAAATGAGATATAATGTAAATGTAATCATTCTATAAGCAAAGTAATTTATACGTGTGTGTGTGTGTGTGTGTGTGTGTGTATAGTTGAAGATGTTAACATTTTAAAACATCTATAAAATTAAAGTCAACTAATGGCCTATATGGTTTAAAAAAAGAAACAACCAGAAGAATGAACTTAACCCACCTAATCCTCACATATATTTTGCATTCTTCTAAGATGCAATCTAAAGTGAAAATGGTATCTGCAATTCTTCAAGGCAGATTAGATTGTTTGTGGCTTCCTTGATGGAGAACTGGATGAAGCCTATAATCACTAAAGGCCCAATTTCGTCTCAGAAACACCTCATTTATATCTTAAATGGTTCAGAGAATAATTTTAACAGCTATAGAGGTAGCACACTTGAAAAACACTTCAGATGCAATCTAGATTCTATTCACAGCAGCAGAAAAGAAAACTGAACATTAATAAAATATTCCAGCATTCTTTTAAAGAGCACTGATGGACACGGTGATGTGATTTTTGCGATATGCTGTTTCCAAGTACTGCAGAGAATAATAACGTATAAGCTGTATCAACTGGCTTGCTTTCTTTAAAAGAGAAACTCCTTTGCAAAATGTGTTCCCATTTATGATAATCAGATTCATGGAAATGAGAAAACAACATTTCTTTTTCCTTCTTCACTTTAACTTACAATAGTAAATTGAACTTTGCTGTGAAAGATTGTTCTCTTGAATCCAAATATAACACTTTCATTTTCATCACAGTATCTTCATTCGTGTGTTTTAAGAAAGATACTTTCTAATAGATTAAACAAATTTTATACCTAGGGAATCATAAGTAAATTAATATGTTCCCTGTGTGTTCACAAGTTTTCATGTTATCTTAGATTTGCATGTGACTGTACAATTCTGTAGCAACTGATTTTTCTGGATGGGAGTGTGACAGTATTGAGTGCATTTTTATCATCGCCGTCGTTGCACCAACGCCGGACTAAATGATCGGCAATAAAAATAATCAATGAAGATAACCAGCCCCGAAGTCCTGATTTCACAAGTGCTAATTGACTGTCTGCCATGGACAAAGTACTAGACAAACTCAAAACTTCCTTTCTGTTTTACATACACATTGTGTTGTCCTATGTTGTGTTTATGTGATTTAATGTCTAATCTATTTAAGCAAGGATTCAGAGTGTATCTAACTAGATGTCCATGCATTATAATAATCAGTGAAATATTAAATTCGTAAATGCATTTCTAAGTCATATTTCTGGAGACATTAACATAGCTTTGTAACGTAGGTGCCGTCGGCCCATCGTGCCTTTAGACATGACTGACATTACTGAGTATTAATTCTGGAAACCTTGTCTGCAGGTGGGCGTTGGGGAAAAGGCGGAAGCTGTAGCAACAGTGGTTGCTGCAGTAGACCAGGCCCGAGTTCGAGAGCCCAGAGAACCCGGGCACGTTGAAGAAATGTATGCTCAGAAGACCACTTTGGAGTACGAGCACAAGGAACACGTGTCTGCCGCCAAGGTAACTGAGCATCCGCCACGTCCAGCCTCAGAACCCCACATTGTCCCTAAAGCAGTCAAGCCTGGAGTGATCCACGCTCCTTCTGAGACTCATATCACAACTACGGATCAAATGGGAATGCACATATCATCACAGGTGAGTCTGGACCCACTGGCTGCTCCCGGGAAAGCGAGCTTAACTGCCGTGCTCACCTGGTGAACACGGGTATCACTGAGTTCCATTTCCACGCAGATCAAGAAAACTACAGATCTAACAAGTGAAAGATTAGTCCATGTGGATAAACGCCCCCGCACAGCAAGCCCTCACTTTACCGTTTCAAAAATTTCTGTTCCTAAGCCAGAACATGGATATGAGGTAAGAAGTTAATGAGCTTGACAAAGAAATGTTAGGCTCGAAGGAAGAAAGTATCTAATGGGTGACGTAGGGTATCTTTGCCGAAAGCCAATGTGGGCCTCTTTTTGATGATGTCTGTTTGCTTTCACAGTGGACTCAGAAGCCCCTAAAGTCTGAAACTTGCCCAGCAGGGTGAGCCTAGGCTAGCAGTTGGTTATATTACACCTCTGAGAAGACACAAATCCATACAGGCTTCTTTCCTTTCACATTTTGTAAAAGATGATGTGTTACGCAGTTCAGTTTTCCTCATTCTGTGAGACATTTCAGAGTAACTTAAATGAGAATTGATACCAATAATAAAGACAGACGTTGAGAAATCATGTGTGCGTATACTCACTGTAGCAAAATGGAGAGGTGGTACTATGTGGTAGTTGGGCTGGATTGTGGAATCACACAGCCCTGGATAAGTACCCTGGCCGCTGCCCCTTATTAGCTGTTATCAGGGGCAAGTTAGTACATGTAAAATCCTTAGCAAGTTGACAGGGCCTAATAACCCTCAGTGTTAGTCACAACTGTTCTTACTTTACACACCCAAGGCATGGAATCTAAACTTTGTACGCTTCAAAGGATTGTAAGGTATGTTTAATACCTACATTTGGGATAGTCTCAAATTACTATGGAAACCAAATAACCATGGACAGCAATAGAATAAAAAGAGTAAGGAAGCCCTTAAGATATTTTTCTAAGCATCTCCATTTTCACCTTTCACACAGATTTGTGGCCGAAGCCTAAATGTGCTATTTTAAAGTAGTTCTTAGGAATTAACCAAGTATTTAAATTTTTTATTATTTTTGAATTTCCCACCGTCGTATTTTCAAATACAGCTTCATTGGGATGGTTAAGTGAAAATTCATGACCGAGTTTTAGAAGACCTTCAGTCCCTTTATGATAAGAGCATAAAATAAGAAGCTCTAAGTATAACTCTGTAAGGAAGGTTTTCAGATACATTTTAGAAACTGGCAGGAATGACAAGGAGCTTTATAACTGGCTTATCTCTGACATTTCATTAACTATAAAAGTGATAATGAGAACAATAAAAAAGGGACCATATAGGAAAGAGACTCAGACTCACCCCAGGAATACTAGTGGCAAAGCAGTTCCGAGTAATGACTGGGATGACAGTTAAGTGACTTTATTTTCTGACTCCGTTTCTATTCAGGCATCAATAGCTGGTAGCGCTATTGCCACGTTACAAAAAGAGTTGTCAGCCACACATTCCGCTCAGAAGGTCACCAAATCCGTGAAGCCACCTACTGTGAAGCCCGCTGAGGCTAGAGCGAGAGCAGAGCCCACCCCTTCACCCCAGTTCCCCTTTGTGGACACACCAGAGACTTTTAAGAGTCAAGCTGACATTGAGGTGAAGAAGGAAGTCGGGGTGAGCATCACTGGTGGCGCAGCCCGTGAAGAGCACTTCGAAGTACTGCACGAGCGTGAAGCCAAGGTTGGTCACCGGAGCGCCCGCTGTCTCTTGATCCATTCCTGTGGAGGACGGCTAGGCGCTTGGCCAGTCTGTGCTACAGAAGTGGTCAGCCAGGTGTCCTGCCTTTCTCCATCACCGTGCTTGCACTTCATTTTATTGAGCATGGTGTGGGTCGGAGCTCTTTTTCTCAAGTTATTTTTATAATTTTGCATATGCTAAGAGCTTATGAGGCTTCCCCTAATTTCCTGAGCATTTTGTAACATCCTTTGTAAAAATTGTAGGTGACAGAAACAGCAAGAATACCTGCACCTGTTGAAATCCCTGTTACGCCACCAACTTTAGTCTCGGTGAGTAAAGTTGATTGTGTTGGATCATATGCATATCTGATCAAATAATTTTCATATATGCAAAGATCAGTTTCTCAAACTGGAAAATTGCACGAGTGCATTTACAAGTACTAATTTTAAGACCACATACTGTTTGGCAAGGAGAGGGGGAATTCTGTGTGACAGCCATCAGTCACGTATTCAACAGATTTAATGAGTTTCTCTTATGCGTAAGGCACTATCGCAAGACCAATCTGGCCCTCCTTGAAATCTTTGTCTTACTATCAGAGAAGATGTATGTAAATAAGCGTAATGAAATGTAGAAGGTGATAAGCACTTCAACAGAGGGAGCGTCTGGAGGAAAGCTAGATTACTTCCAAGTGAAGGTAGCATGGAAAGCTTTGCTGAAGAGGCAGCGTCTGCTGCTGAGCCTTCAAGCTTCGCTAGGATTTGAATATGTGCAAAACACAGAGGGTACAGAGTTGCCCCATTATATGGTATTAATACAGTTCTACCCTATGAACCTGGAAATGCCTTACATTTATTTCAGATTGGGGATATTCCAATTTCCAAGGGAGTTTCTCTACTAATATTTCTAGAGTCTTGATATTAAGAAAGCGTTTTATGACAATTAGAGTGTGCAAGGTCAAACCACCCCCACATTTGTTACAACACATAGAGATGATTCATGAATATGCACATATATCAATACTTCCTTTTTCTTCTCTCTTTAGGGCTTAAAGAACGTGACTGTTATTGAAGGTGAATCTGTCACCTTCGAGTGCCACATCTCTGGATACCCATCCCCAAAAGTGACATGGTACAGGGAAGACTACCAAATAGAAAGCTCCATTGATTTCCAGATAAGCTTCCAGAGTGGAATTGCTCGTCTTATGATTCGTGAAGCCTTTGCAGAAGACAGTGGGCGATTTACTTGCAGTGCTGTGAACGAGGCTGGGACTGTCAGCACATCCTGCTATCTAGCTGTGCAAGGTCAGTGGCCACACCCCCACCAACCTTCCACACATGCCCTCGCTGTCGCCTGACACTTCTTTTCACCATACGGTGTCTGCACACCTCGTAATGGAGCGCCCTTTTGGAATTGAGGGGTTGATTATGGGGTCAGCTTAACTGTGATGCTAAGCAGAGGTCACTAATGAAACAAACTAAATATCTGACTTAACAAGAGAAACTTCTGTCTTTTTGTAGTGTCAGAAGAGTTTGAAAAGGAAACAGCTGTGGCTGAGAAAATTACCACCGAAGAGAAACGGTAACACGCTTTTTGCTAATGAGTTTTGCTGTAGTACCGTTTTGCTTTTTCATTCCTTTCGTATTGGCAAATTGCAGTCCAGAAGCTAATATGAAGGGAATTCTCTTTCCAGCTTTGTGGAATCAAGGGATGTGACAATGACAGACACTAGCATCACAGAGGAACCAGCAGGGCCTGGAGAACCTGCCGCTCCTTTCTTTATTACAAAACCAGTAGTACAGAAACTGGTAGAAGGCGGGAGCATTGTATTTGAATGCCAGGTTGACGGCAACCCAAAGCCCCACGTCTACTGGAAGAAGTCCGGTGTTCCTCTAACCACTGGATACAGGTATTTTTATGGCTGAATGATAGCGTTCTCTGTGATTTGTCTGATATGTATATGAAGCCAAGAGAGAAGTAGAATTTACCTACCCCACCATCCCTCAAAGGTAGGCTCTTTTGTTATGGAGGCTTCATAGTGCGCTTTGAGGTATCTTCATGTTTTCATATGAAGTCTTATTGAGAAACAAAGCTCTGTGACAAAAGTGGATGGAAGATGCATTTCTTTATGTTCTATTTTGATTCACTTATAGTGCTAGTGAAATGGAGAAAATGGTGTGGATTTTTACACACACGACATATTCTTCTAGAAGGGATTGGAAAACAACTTTCAGTAAAAATGCTTAGTAAGTAAGGCACTAAAAGATAAAAGAAAAAGGGTCATGTAATGAAGAAGAAAGCTAGTTATACATGAAAATCTATGCTAATAAATTTGCTGCAATTGAACATAAAATTAGGTTTGAATTTCCCGCAACTTAAACAATCTAAAAATGTAGCCATCGTATCTTGAGAATAAATATAGTGTACCAAAGGCTTCATATTGAAATGTTTAAAGGAATTTATTGTTTTGATTATTCATTTGATCTTCACATAAAACAATGGGTAAAATAATGAGCAAAGAGAAATACCTAAGTGTTTAAATGGCCTCATCATTTGCTAACATAAACACTGAAGCCCCTTATTTCCATACAGTTGATTCTAGTAGTATTATAGTCTATTATCTATTTTAAAGAGTATATTACTGTTATTTAAAATGAAAATTTTAACTTGCTTGGCCCACATTACTCATGCTTATGCATTTTGCTCAATTTTCAGCAATCTGATATTCTATGGTGGAGCTTAGTCCCATGTTTAGGATCATTGAATTTTATACAGATCCACATAAGGGTTACTTATGGCTGAATTTTTTGTGTGTTCATTTCCGTAAAGATACAAAGTGAGTTACAACAAACAAACTGGCGAGTGCAAACTGGTGATTTCAATGACATTTGCCGATGATGCTGGAGAATACACTGTTGTTATTCGTAATAAGCATGGAGAAACTTCTGCATCTGCCTCCTTGCTTGAAGAAGGTGAGTGCAATTCTAAGTGGTTCCGTGTGCACAATAAAAATGGAAATGCAGGGAAGTAGCAGTGCCGTGTGATTGTCAAAAGGCCTGTTGCTATATCCTGGTTCTGATACTGGCTGTGTCCCCATCTGACCCATCTCTTGGCCTCAGCTGTATAGGAAATGTTTTAGATCACACAGCCTCCAAAGCCATATCAGTGCTAAACTTCGAAGGTTCTAACAATAGTTTCTATTCAGTACATTTATTTCTAAGCATATAATGCCTTTGAAAATGCAGGGATTCTAAATCCAGTTGCCTTTCAGATCCAGACAGATATTAGTTATCGCAGGGCAGACAGGGGCAAACTGGAGAGAGTATACGCCCTGCCTCAAGGAAAGGGGGCAGTAGCTCCCCAACTCCAGTACATTGTTGCCAGGCATGCAGTACCAGGCTCAGTGTTGCTAGAGCTTACGATTTTTTTTTTTAAAACATCTTTATTGGAGTATAATTGCTTTACAGTGGTGTGTTAGTTTCTGCTGTATAACAAAGTGAATCAGCTATACATATACATACATCCCCATAATTCCTCCCTCTTGCGTCTCCCTCCCACCCTCCCTACCCCACCCCTCTAGGTGGACATAAAGCACCGAGCTGATCTCCCTGTGCTATGCGACTGCTTCCCACTAGCTATCTACTTTACATTTACATTACATTTACATTTGGTAGCATATATATGTCCATGCCATGAAGCTTCTGATGTTTTAAAGAAAAGCTAGAAATCAGAATTTTCAATATTTATAAGTAATTTGAAAAAAAAAAGTGTAATAACATTTAGGTTAAACAAAATGTATCTGTGGGTCTCCGTTATCTTTGCCTAGATGTTCACATTTATAGTGGACCATCCACGTTCTGTCTCATTTGAGCTGCACAAAACTCCTTAGGGTTAGGATATTATCCCCATTTGGCAAAGCACTCAAGACCCAGGAAGATAAATGAATTGCCAAAAGCCACATGGCAAATTAGGAAGACCTCTAGGGTTGATCCCAAAGGACTGACTACTAATATAAAATTCTTTCTACAATAGTAGTGGCTGCCTTGACTTCTTAACGTAAGTTTGGGTTTGAAATTCAATCTAATTAGTCTATACTGAGCACTTTGATAGTAAAAGTTGGCAGATCTGGCTTTTGGTTATCAACTTTCCGTGGTGTAGGACTTGCTTGAGTGAACAGTGGCATGGAGGCTTTTTCATAAGAACATTAAAAATTAACTTATGTTCTTAACTCCTAGCTGATTATGAGTCACTGATGAAGTCCCAGCAAGAAATGCTTTACCAGACACAAATGCCTGCATTTGTGCAAGAACCTAAAGTTGGAGAAATAGCACCTGGCTATGTATACTCTGAATATGAAAAAGAGTATGAAAAAGAGCAAGCCTTAATTAGGAAGAAAATGGCCAAAGATACTGTAATGGTCAGAACTTTTGTGGAAGACCAGGTGAGTATAACAATAATGACCAAGTCAATCACTTCATACAGTATACTTGCCTCCCACAATGCCCCTCTTTTTGTTTGATATTTTCATTTTCAAGTGATAGGTCAGGGTTAGACTACTATAAACATGTCCAGGTTCACTGCTGACGAGGTTCCTTAATCTTCATAACATGTTGCACACATGACTTTAGAAATAGGAATTACATATAAGCAGGAAAAACAAATACTAGCACAACCAAGTTCATTACTGCCAACATTTTTTCATCGGTAGGCTGAACATCGCCTATATAACCCATACTCTTAGAATGTCATTGACCCAAGACACCACAGCATGAACTGACAAAGATGACTGGAATGCAGATTTAAAAACAAAACAATGACCCATCTAATTCTCACTGAAAAACAAACAAGCAAAAACAAGAGCCTTCTAGATTTTTCTTGCAGTTAAAAATTTTAATCAAACCTTATCTCTGAAATGAATACTCTTAAGGAATTTCTATCAGTCGGCATATATCTTTTTAATAAACTGTCATCTTTTTCACTGCGTAGGAATTCCATATTTCTTCCTTTGAAGAGAGACTTATTAAAGAAATTGAATACAGAATAATAAAGACTACATTAGAAGAACTTCTTGAAGAAGACGGAGAAGAAAAGATGGCAGTTGACATTTCTGAATCTGAAGCCGTTGAAGCAGGATTTGATTTAAGAGTCAAGAATTACAGAATTCTTGAAGGGATGGGTGTTACTTTTCATTGCAAGATGTCTGGGTATCCATCACCCAAGGTAAAATATAAACATTGATCATACCTCCATGCTACAATGAAGACATGAATAGGTTACAGTGTAACCATTTTCTCTAAATTATATTGACATATGCATGATATTATTTGCAGATTGCATGGTACAAAGATGGCAAGCGCATCAGACATGGAGAGAGATACCATATGGACTTTCTACAAGATGGCAGAGCTAGTCTGCGCATACCTGTTGTTCTTCCGGAAGATGAAGGCATCTATACCGCGTTTGCCAGCAATATTAAAGGAAATGCAATTTGCTCAGGGAAATTGTATGTGGAACCCGCTGCGCCACTTAGTGCTCCGACTTACATGCCCACACCAGAGCCAGTGAGCAGAATCAGGTAGACTCGTGATAATTTGTGTTGACTAGTATTGAAATTGTTTAAAACACCAAATATCTCTGTAGCAAATTGCTATTGTGTGGCAGAAAAAATTGAAGGCTGAGATAGCACAGAAATTTGCCATGCACAATACCGGCAGTTGCCCAGTTTTTATTTCTTGCCCCTACGTAAGCTGAGAAAAGCATTTTCATTGTGGAGCATATTATTTATTTTGCCAGTGCTGTAGCTAACGTAGTGAAAGCTATAAAGGTGTATTTGACATCAGATTTTACATATGTTACCCTAATTTATACAACAACCTTGCCTTGGAGGGATTATCATTGCTATTTTGGAAGTGGGAACACTCAGCTTCCCTGACCCTGTGAAAATTGCCTTAGTTCACCCAGCCTGTGTGGTGGTGTCAGCACTTGAAATCCAGTCCAAGCCAATCTGGCTGCAGTATATAGATGGAGTTTGGGATTTTTTCAAATATAATTTCTATGTTTTTCCTCTTCTGGGATAAAGAAGTATATTTTTCTTTTTCCATAAATGTATTCACGTGGTTGTTTAAGCAACCAGCATTTATTGAAATATTTTGGTAGTTGAACCAAAAAGGTTCGGTAACTAACTAAACCCAGTGGTGAGGGAGAGACAGCATTAAGGACCATTCTAAATGAACAGCATAGCTTTGGGGGCAATAATAATATATTCCGTTTTGGATCCCAGCAAGTTTGAGGTACCTTTTAATATGTACACAAAGTAAATTCTAAAATAACATTAAGAAAGAGCTTTGTCTTGCTGAGTTTTCTCTATGCCTCATGAAAATATTCTGCTTTGCCTTTCTTTTTCAGGTCCATCTCTCCACGTTCAGTGAGCAGATCTCCGATACGCATGTCCCCTGCACGGATGTCCCCTCTACGGATGTCCCCTGCACGGATGTCCCCCGGACGTAGGCTGGAGGAAACAGATGAGTCACAGCTTGAGAGACTGTATAAGCCAGTCTTTGTGTTGAAACCTACTTCTTTCAAATGTTTAGAAGGACAGACTGCCAGATTTGACTTAAAGGTCGTGGGTCGACCTATGCCAGAGACCTTCTGGTTTCATGACGGTAAGTATAAGTTTTTGCTCATAAATCATTAAACACAAAAATAAGCTTATATGTGTGCCTAACAATTTAAAAATAACTATTTTAACATGTTTTCTTTTTTACTCTATTTTTTTACAGGTCAGCAAATTGTCAATGACTATACCCATAAAGTAGTCATCAAAGAAGATGGTACCCAATCACTAATTATTGTCCCTGCAACACCCAGTGATTCTGGAGAATGGACTGTGGTTGCCCAAAACAGGGCAGGAAAATCATCAATTTCAGTGATTTTAACCGTGGAAGGTATTTGCTCTGAAGATTAAAAAAGAAATTACCTTATCACCTGGGTTATAAACAGGTAGTTCAGCCCTACTCAGAATCATGACCTTTCTCTTTCAGCTGTGGAACATCAGGTAAAACCAGTGTTTGTGGAAAAACTGAAAAATCTCAACATAAAGGAAGGTTCCCGACTTGAAATGAAAGTCAGAGCTACGGGTAACCCCAACCCTGACATCATATGGTTGAAAAACAGTGAGATCATTGTACCTCATAAATATCCAAAAATCAGGTAAGTTTGCTTGAAAAATAATAAAACTAAGCTCATTACACAAATCCAGTAACCAAGGAAGCCACAACTACTTCTGTACTGATGATTAATTTTCCCACTTTTAATAGAATTGAAGGAGCCAAGGGAGAAGCTGCCCTTAAAATTGACTCCACTGTCAGCCAAGACTCTGCCTGGTACACTGCCACTGCCATTAATAAGGCTGGCCGAGACACTACAAGGTGCAAAGTAAATGTTGAAGTTGAGTTTGCAGAGCCTGAGCCAGAGAGAAAATTAATCATCCCACGAGGGACATATAGAGCAAAGGAGATTGCAGCCCCAGAACTGGAGCCCCTCCATTTGCGATATGGTCAAGAGCAATGGGAAGAGGGTGACCTCTATGACAAAGAGAAACAACAGAAACCATTTTTCAAGAAAAAACTCACTTCCTTAAGACTCAAGCGCTTTGGGCCTGCCCACTTTGAATGCAGGCTAACACCAATTGGTGACCCAACGATGGTGGTGGAATGGCTCCATGATGGAAAGCCACTGGAAGCTGCCAACAGGCTCCGTATGATCAATGAATTTGGGTATTGCAGCCTTGATTATGGAGTTGCGTATTCCAGAGACAGTGGTATCATTACTTGCAGAGCTACTAACAAATACGGAACAGATCACACATCTGCTACCCTTATTGTCAAAGACGAGAAGAGTCTCGTGGAAGAATCTCAATTGCCTGAGGGGAGGAAAGGCTTACAGAGAATTGAAGAATTAGAACGGATGGCTCATGAAGGTGCCCTTACAAGTGTGACAACCGATCAAAAGGAGAAGCAAAAGCCAGACATCGTCTTGTTCCCAGAGCCAGCGAGAGTACTTGAAGGGGAGACCGCCAGATTCCGTTGCCGAGTGACAGGCTACCCTCAGCCCAAAGTCAACTGGTACCTCAATGGGCAGCTCATCCGCAAAAGCAAAAGGTTCAGAGTTCGCTACGATGGCATTCATTATCTGGACATCATGGACTGCAAATCATATGATACGGGTGAAGTCAAGGTCACTGCAGAAAACCCTGAAGGTGTGATAGAGCATAAAGTGAAGCTTGAGATCCAACAGAGGGAAGATTTTAGGTCTGTCCTTAGGCGAGCCCCTGAGCCAAAGCCTGAGTTTCACGTACATGAACCTGGAAAACTTCAGTTCGAAGTACAAAAGGTGGACAGACCTGCTGACACCACTGAAACTAAGGAAATTGTGAGGTTGAAAAGGACTGAAAGAATTACCCATGAAAAAGTGCCTGAAGAGTCAGAAGAGCTGCGTAGTAAGTTCAAGCGCAGGACTGAGGAAGGCTATTATGAAGCCATTACTGCTGTGGAGCTCAAGTCTCGTAAGAAGGATGAATCCTATGAAGAACTTCTAAGGAAGACAAAAGATGAACTTCTCCACTGGACCAAAGAGTTAACTGAAGAGGAGAAGAAAGCCCTTGCCGAAGAAGGCAAAATCACTATTCCAACTTTTAAACCTGATAAAATTGAACTAAGTCCTAGTATGGAGGCTCCTAAAATCTTTGAAAGAATCCAAAGCCAAACAGTGGGCCACGGATCGGATGTACACTTCCGGGTCAGAGTGGTGGGGAAACCAGATCCTGAATGTGAGTGGTACAAAAACGGTGTAAAGATTGAGCGCTCTGACCGAATCTACTGGTACTGGCCTGAAGACAATGTCTGTGAGCTGGTCATAAGAGATGTGACGGCTGAGGACTCTGCCAGCATCATGGTAAAAGCCATCAATATAGCTGGGGAAACCTCAAGTCACGCATTCTTACTCGTCCAGGGTAATTTGAATTTCTTTCATTTGATGGGTCTGTTTCTGTTTATCCATGAATATCCAGTAGTGTCTTTCTTTTTATTTTCTTTTCCCATTATCCAAATTGTGAATTTAATTTAATGTGCTTTTTTTTTTTTCCTTTTTCTTATAGCCAAGCAATTGATCACTTTCACACAGGAATTACAAGATGTTGTTGCTAAGGAAAAAGACACCATGGCAACATTTGAATGTGAAACCTCAGAGCCATTTGTCAAAGTGAAATGGTATAAGGATGGTGTGGAGGTTCACACGGGAGATAAATATAGGATGCTCTCTGACAGGAAAGTTCACTTCCTCTCCGTCCTGACAGTTGACACATCTGATGCTGAAGACTATAGCTGTGTACTTGCCGAAGATGAAAACGTAAAAACAACGGCTAAGCTTATTGTCGAAGGTAGTAAATAATGATTTCATTCCTAAGTTTTAAAGTCCCCCTTAGTATGTGATAAAGTTAGCTATGCAATTTTCACTTCATAAAACGAATTACTTGGGAATTAAATATAAGTTCCATAGCAAGACTCATGAATTTATACTGGTAATTAAGAATATTGACAATTTGGATTTTTAATTTTTTATTTTTTTGGCGTCACTGTGCTGTATGTGGGATCTTAGTTCCCCGACCAGGAATCGAACCCGCACCCTTGGCAGTGAAAGCGCTGAGTCCTAACCACTGGACCACCAGGGAATTCCTGAAAATTTGGATTTTGAAAAGCAAGGTCATTCTGATATCTTGCTTTTAAATTTTTTATTGAAATATAATTCTGTGCTTTAAAAATAATTTTTAAATTAAGTAACTCCTTTTAATTGACAATTTATTTCTCAGTCCAGCAGTTAGATATTAAGAATATTCCTGATAGTATGGGGCGGGGGGAATAAGAGATTTACAAGGAATTTTCTCTATCCTAAGTCTAGATGCATAACTCTCCAGGGAAATTAACTTCTCCTTCTCTTATGCCTCAGGTGCAGTCATTGAGTTTGTGAAAGAACTTCAGGACATAGAAGTTTCAGAATCATTTTCAGGAGAGTTAGAGTGCATTATAACCCCGGAAAATATAGAAGGCAAATGGTATCATAATGACGTGGAGCTTAAATCCAATGGCAAGTACACAATTACATCTCGCCGTGGACGTCAGAACCTCACAGTCAAGGATGTGACCAAAGAGGACCAGGGAGAATACAGCTTTGTTGTCGATGGGAAAAAGACAACCTGTAAACTAAAGATGAAACGTAAGCCTTCCCCTTCCTGTCAGCTTGCAGTGAGTATCGCTATGGCTTATTGATAATAAATAATCATAACATTCTTCTTTCTCCCCATATTTCACAGCCCGCCCCGTTGCTATCCTACAAGGACTCAGTGATCAAAAAGTCTGCGAGGGTGACATTGTTCAGCTTGAAGTTAAAGTCTCCTTAGAGAAGGTGGAAGGTGTCTGGATGAAGGATGGCGAAGAAGTGCAGCCGGGCGACAGGGTTCACATTGTGATAGACAAGCAGTCACACATGCTGCTTATTGAAGACATGACTAAGGAGGATGCTGGACATTACTCCTTCACCATTCCTGCCCTTGGACTGTCAACCAGTGGGCACATCTCTGTCTACAGTGAGTGCGACTTACATGTCTTGTTGTATGCTGTCAAGTGAGCACACGTTTCCAACAAAATTTGTATTCACAATCCTTTTGTGTGTGTGTGGTTTTGCAGGTGTTGACGTGATAACACCTCTAAAAGACATTAACGTGCTTGAGGGCACCAAGGCTGTGCTCGAATGTAAGGTCTCAGTCCCTGATGTGACTTCTGTTAAATGGTACTTAAATGATGAACAGATCAAGCCTGATGATCGCGTGCATGCCATTGTCAAAGGCACTAAGCAGCGGCTTGTGATCAACCGGACCTATGCTTCAGATGAAGGTCCTTACAAGCTGATGGTTGGCAGAGTTGAAACCAGCTGTGATCTTTCTGTAGAAAGTAAGAATTGTTCCATGTCACTTAGTATTGTTTTAAGCATTCTATTTTCCCAGTATACTAGTAACCAAGTGATTATTTTATTTTTCCCCCCAGAAATTAAAATTATCAGAGGTCTTCACGACCTTACCTGTACAGAGACCCAAAATGTGGTCTTGGAAGTTGAACTGTCCCACTCAGGAATTGATGTCTTGTGGAATTTTAAGGACAAGGAAATCCATCCCAGTTCTAAATATAAAATTGAAGCTCATGGAAAAATATATAAGTTGACGGTTCTAAATATGATGAAAGACGATGAAGGAGAATATATATTTTATGCTGGAGAAAATATGACATCTGGAAAACTTATCGTGGCAGGTCAGTACATTTATCATTTAACCTAAGTTCTTAGGTTAAAGAACTTAGGTTAAACCTTAAACCTAAGTAGGGCAGTTGTTTTAACTTAAGAAATCATTGCCCATTTCCTCCCAAATTCCCACCAGTTTCCCACTTCCTTGCCTCTGCTTATGCTGTTCTCAAAACCAATAATACCCTTGACACTATTCCCATCAGCCTAAATTCCAAATGTTCTTCCAGGAAGTCGTAGCTCAAATGCCATCTCCTCTGTGAAGCCTTCCTTGACCTTCCCATTTGTAGATCTTAATCCTCCAACCTCAGGATCACTTTATGTGTGTTTCTTTCATGACCCTGACTCATATACTAGTTTTATTCCCCGTTTCTTCTTCCCACACCTGAGTAGATGCTCCCCAAATGTGGAATTGCTTCTTTCTCATCTTTGTATAGTCCAATACGTTGCACATGATAGATTGATGAGTTAACGTTTGGACTGAGTTTTATTTAAACTCTCCTACTGTAAAGATGTATTTCTTTTTTTTATTGCTCTTGTTTCTTTCACTTTTGTTTTCTTTGTTCCCTTCATACTTTATAATGAATATTTTAAAAATATACCTCAATATATGTGTCTGTGTGTCTCTTGTGAAATGAAGTAGACCATTCTCAGCAGAAGCCACCAGCTTAAAAATGAAGAATCAAAAGTCTAAGCCAACTGTCAAGAAAAAACTAGGCATCATCATTAATTGGTTTGGTACATAACAATTTAGGTTTTGAGGAGACTAAATTGTGCAATCCGTGGTATATAAGCAAGTCAAATGGGAATAGTGTCTTCTCTGGTATGAAAGTTTCATGGTTTATACTTTATTACATTATAAGATTTCCTCACAGATTTGGCCATGAAAAAAACTTCTGAAACAGAATTTTAGATTCTGCACTTTGATATGTTTAATATAAATTACATGTTTTTAAATGTGTGGAAACAAGAAAAAACTATGAGCCTCTATGTGATTTCACCCAACATTTTTAAAGCACCTGCCATTGGCCAGGCGCTGCTAGGAACTCAGGATACAAAAATGAATACGGCATGATATTTTTTTTGAGGAATTCACAATATAGAGAGGGACAGATACATTAGCAACTAACTTGATGAAGGAGTAATTATCTCTGCCAGCGATGATAGCAGTGGAGCCAATGGGGGAAAACTTTGTAGAAGAGATGACATTTGTCAAAACAGTGATTTTTAGTATATAGGAATCCCTAATCTTCTAGAAACATTGATGACTATACATTTTGTTCAGCAAAATTTTTTCCAGTCAGATATTAGATGTATTTTCAGGAAATCATCCGTAGAAGACTAAGCAGCATGCTTTTGAGGAAGGAACTGAGTTACGGGCCGTCCATGAGCTGTGCTCCACATTAAGGTTCTCAGAGTTCTGTATAACTTAACAGTTGCTTTTCCTTTGCAAAACCTTTCTGATTCCAGTAGTTTCCCTGGTTATCAGTGATACATACTTAGAACGAGGGGTTTCTGTGATACCTTCTTAAAGTGCGTAAAAATAATTTTATTAGACATTTCATGATGTTCAGAATCATGTTTTAAAATTTGATGTTTTATATTAATTGTGCAAAGGTTTTTCTATTGTATAAATATTTTTAAAAGACTCACACTTGTACTTCTCTTGTTCCACAGGGGGCGCCATCTCCAAGCCACTCACAGATCAGACTGTAGCTGAATCCCAGGAAGCTGTGTTTGAATGTGAAGTTGCCAACCCAGATTCCGAAGGAGAATGGTTGAAGGATGACAAACACCTACCGCTGGGTAAAAACATCGGAAGTAAATCTGATGGCCACAAAAGGAGGCTTATCATTGCTGCCACCAAACTAGATGACATTGGAGAATACACCTACAAGGTGGCCACTTCCAAAACATCTGCCAGACTTAAAGTTGAAGGTCAGTGATATAATAACAGATTTATCCACTAAAAAATCGTAGTATATTTTTGACAGTTATTCTAAAAGTCAAATGGTATAATCATTGTGGATCCCATAAATCCTCATTTCATAAAATCATTATAAACTCTCGAACTTTCTTTCTGAGCCGTGTACCACAAGGTGCAAAATTGCTTATGAGTTAATGTGAAGAAACCACGTCTTGGGTTCCAGCTCTGTGGAGCAGCAAATTAGATGCTCTCAGTCTGTATTCTTCTTTCACTCTTCTCCAATCCATTGATTAAGTTATTAATATACAGCTATGCAAACTACATCTCATTCAAGTATAGAAAAGACATTATACGAGGTACATTTCAAACTGGACCCAGGTTTTCCTGAATAATCTCAAAGTGTCTTTTAAAAACTCTAGAGATGCTGCATAACTGCAAATTCTTTGATAACCATTCTTTTGCAAGATGACCCGGTAACAATCTTATTTGGGACTTCTCTTACCTGAATGGTATCATCTTTATTTTCTAAACAAATCATAAATTTGTCTTCAGCTGTCAAAATTAAGAAGACTCTGAAGAACCTCACGGTGACAGAGACGCAAGATGCTGTTTTCACTATGGAGCTCACACACCCTAATGTAAAAGGTGTCCAGTGGATCAGAAACGGGGTTGTGCTGGAATCCAATGACAAGTACACTATCTCAGTCAAAGGAACAATTTACTCTCTGAGAATTAAAAACTGTGCCGTTGTGGATGAATCTGTTTATGGCTTCAAGCTTGGAAGGCTGGGAGCCAGTGCCAGACTGCACGTTGAGAGTAAGTTGACTTAGAAACACTTTACAAGTAGCCAACTCGTGGTTACCATGAAGTTAACCATATCACTAAATGGCTTCAACTTTCCTCATTAGCTGTCAAAATCATTAAGAAGCCAAAGGATGTGACTGCCTTGGAAAATGCCACCGTTGCCTTTGAAGTTAGCGTTTCCCACGACACAGTGCCAGTGAAATGGTTCCACAAGAATGTGGAGATTAAGCCGAGTGACAAACACAGGCTGGTCTCAGAAAGGAAGGTCCACAAACTGATGCTGCAGCAGATTTCCCCCTTGGACGCTGGGGAATATACAGCTGTGGTGGGGCAATTGGAATGCAAAGCGAAACTATTCGTGGAGAGTAAGTATGAGGCAGCCCCTGTGGCATTTCTGGGTGATCTCCATGTATCCATTCGTTTGTTTGCTCCATCTTTTTTTTTTTAATAAAATATATTAACCGAAGTGCTCTCTGATTTTCCCAAGCATTACATATTACAAAAACCATGAAAAACATTGAGGTACCTGAGACCAAAACTGCCTCCTTTGAGTGTGAGGTCTCCCACTTCAATGTGCCTTCCATGTGGCTAAAGAATGGGGTGGAGATTGAAATGAGTGAAAAGTTCAAGATCGTGGTGCAGGGAAAACTCCACCAGCTGATCATCATGAACACCAGCACAGAGGACTCAGCAGAATACACATTTGTCTGTGGCAATGACCAAGTCAGCGCCACCCTGAAAGTGACACGTAAGTAAAATATATATACAAATATACACACACACACACACACACACACACACACACACAGAATATCCAGTAGACTCATTGTTATTCCATAGCCTACACTTTTTCTTCCTGACCAGTTACCTTGATTGAAACATCTACTGTGTCCACACTGAGTTAGGCATCTGGATAAAATTTTTGATTAGGGTAGCATTGAAAGGCTACCTATGAAGATGCTCCATTGTCTATCTCTTACTTTTTCTGTTCCCCTGTCACTTGACATTGTCCTGTAGCGGGGTACCTGGAAGGTATCATGGCTCATCTCTCTGAACTGTGATACCTAAACAGACGTACTAAGAACATTCCAAGTTTTCGTTCTGTGCCTGTCATAACCCACGTCATATTGACACAAAATCTCCTTGGGTGTATTTCCTTCCCCCTTTGCAGCAATCATGATTACATCCATGCTGAAGGACATCAATGCTGAAGAAAAAGACACCATTACCTTTGAGGTCACAGTGAACTATGAAGGCATCTCTTACAAATGGTTAAAGAATGGTGTGGAAATCAAATCGACTGACAGGTGCCAGATGAGAACCAAAAAGCTCACCCACTCCCTGAACATCAGGAATGTTCACTTCGGGGATGCTGCTGAGTACACCTTTGTGGCTGGAAAAGCTACCTCGACAGCCACTCTTTATGTGGAAGGTATGGTTTCATAAATGTCATATCCATAAAAATAAATGGCAAACACATTATATAAAATGTTAGAGCATCAGCTAATGAATGGATAAATAAAATGAGGTATATCCACACAATGAAATATTATTCAGCAATAAAAAGGAGGTACTGATACATGCTACAACATGGATGAACCTTAAAAAACTTTATATCAAGTGAAAGAAGCCAGTCGCAAAGGACCACATAGTGTATGATTCCAGTTATAGGAAAAGTTCAGAGTGCACAAATCTATAGTGACATAGATTGGTGCTAAGTCTGAGGGGAGGACAAAGGGAGGGGTCTGGAGGGTGATGGCTAAGGGGTTCATGGTCTTTTTTGGGGGTAATGAGAATGCTTTGAAATTAATTATGGTGATGGTTGCACAACTCTGAATATACCGAAAGCCACTGAATTGTATACTTTCACTGGGTGAATTGTATAGTATGTGAATTATATCTTAGCAAAGCTGTTAGAAAGATTAATTTTTTTACACGCTGTTCTCCAGCTCGTCATATAGAATTTAGGAAACACATTAAGGACATTAAGGTTCTCGAGAAGAAGCGAGCTATGTTTGAATGTGAAGTTTCTGAACCTGACATCACTGTGCAGTGGATGAAAGATGGCCAAGAGCTACAGCTTGTGGACAGGTCCGTTGGTTTGTTTGCCACATCCCAGTGATTCCCAGTTTCCTTTGAGTCATCATACGTTAAACCTCAATTTCCCTTTCTTCCATAGAATAAAGATACAGAAGGAGAAATACGTCCACCGCCTTCTGATCCCATCCACCCGGATGTCTGATGCTGGGAAGTACACAGTGGTGGCTGGAGGCAACATGTCCACTGCCAGCCTCTTTGTAGAGGGCAGAGACGTTCGCATCCGAAGCATTAAAAGGGAGGTTCAGGTAATTGTCCACGTGCTGAATTTTTGGAGAAGTCATCAGTAGCTCCTAATCTATCATTTTGTCACTTAATTTTTTAAACATCTTTATTGGAGTATAATTGCTTTACAATGGTGTGTTAGTTTCTGCTGCATAACACAGTGAATCAGCTGTACATATACATATATCCCCATATCCCCTCCCTTTTGCGTCTCCCTCTCACTCTCCCTATCCCACCCCTCTAGGTGGACACAAAGCACTGAGATGATCTCCCTGTGCTATGTGGCTGCTTCGCACTAGCTATCTATTTCACATTTGGTAGTGTAGATAGGTCCATGCCACTCTCTCACTTCGTCCCAGTTTACCCTTCCCCATCCCCGTGTCCTCATAGAGAATGTCACTTAATTTTTTGACTTTTAAATTTTCTAACCACAGTCTTCTAAAAAAATGAAATCAGCTTATCCCTACCAGCTTACACTCTTGTGCTGACATCAACTTAGTCACAGTTTCCTCTCGCTTAGGGAATAAGTGTATCCTTCGCAGCTGTCTAAATACTTTAATGAAAGCAGCTGTAGACACTTCACTGTCAAATGGCCACTTACCAAGCAACATCAACCCTAAAGGAACTAAACTTTAAATTGTGGTGTTCGCACAGCAACTGGAATTAAAGGAATTCAGAACAAGGTGGCATTTTCTCAGAAGCCTTCTACCTTGGAGAGGCAGCTGTGTGGGGACTTGACTGGGAAAACTCCCTCCGAGGTCCAAGAGGAAGACCAGTTTGAGCAAAGCTGGATTCCTAGCAGGGATGCTGAGCAAACACCTTTGCTCTTGACTGCACGTGTACGGCTTGTCCTCATGGGTGCCAGTCTTCCCACGTGATATAACGGGGCGATAACATGTGAAGGGAAGTATCACTTGAGCTCATGTTTATCATATTGCTCATCCAAGGAGAGCCAGGCATTACATTAGGCCAGAGTGAAAAAGCCTTCAATGCATAGTCAGATAACCCAATATGTCCTCCATCCTTTATTGACCAATCCTGAACCTTGATTTTCTCACTTTTAAAAATGAGGATAATAGTTCCTACCTAGCCTACAAGGTTCACATCATGTGAAATCAAATTGAATAGTAACTCAAAAGAACTTTGTCAATGATAAACAGCCTTCAGATGTAAAGTCATTATTCTTTAAAGTAAAGTCATTATTTCTTTTTTATTTTATTTTTATTTTATTATTTACTTTTGGCTGTGTCGGGTCTTTGTTGCTGCGCGCAAGCCTTCTCTAGTTGCAGTGAGCAGGGGCTACTCTTTGTTGCAGTGGCTTCTCTTGTTGTGGAACACAGGCTCTAGGCACTCGAGCTTCAGCCGCTGTGGTGTGCAGGCTGTAGTTGTGGCACATGAGCTTAGTTGCTCCACGCCATGTGGGATCTTCCCGGACCAGGGATTGAAGGATTGAACCTGTGTCCCCTGCATTGGCAGGAGCATTCTTAACCACTGCGCCACCAGGGAAGTACCGCAAAGTGTCATTATTTCTGTTACGATTAACTAAGAAGCAAACATTTAAGGATGAAATCATTGCCTCCATGCAGATGTAAGCAAAAGAAGTATGGGCACCTTTTGTCCAAGGATATGCAGGAAAACTTAGAATGTGCTATAACCAGTCAATTTTCTATAACATAATATATAGGTTTGACATGCTCTTCAAATGAGCTGTTTTGGAAACAGGTTAAAACCGAAAGGAAACCAGGGCTTCAATTTTCTTTTCCTGTTGCTCCTTTAAAAGGTTATTGAGAAACAACGTGCTGTCGTTGAGTTTGAGGTCAATGAAGATGATGTAGATGCCCACTGGTATAAAGACGGCATTGAAATCAATTTCCAAGTTCAAGAACGACACCAGTATGTGGTGGAGAGGAGAATCCACCGGATGTTTATCTCTGAGACCAGGCATAGCGATGCTGGTGAATACACCTTTGTGGCAGGAAGGAACAGGAGTTCTGTTACCCTCTACGTCAATGGTAGGTAGAGATATTAACATATTTTGTGCATCCATCTGTAATAATCCTCCCTTTCAACTTACTGAAGTTCTGGTAGTTTCCAGGCAATTTCTCAAGAACCCATGGTACTCATATGTTTGAAGTTATTACATTTATTTTCATATTATACCTGTGGAAATGGGATGGTAGCTGTTAAAAGGACCAAGATGTCATTTCCAGAAGGCACCTAATGGCTAGATCCTTATTTAGTTTGGTCAACATTATTGAACATCCACTGTATGTCAATTATAATAGACCCCAAATGGGTTTCTAGTTACGGTTTTCAGCTGTTCTAGTTCTCTGCCCTTGGCCCTAACTGCTTGAATACTAGTAGCACTACCAAGTGATGGGGCATTTCCAGTCTCTGGTGGGGCATTTCCAGCCTCTGTTAAGGCATGCCTGGGAGAACCTAGGAAGCCACAGGTGAGCTCCATGCCCTAGGACCAGGGTCTGACTTTAGTGGGGAATTCCATATGCTACGAAGTCCTCAGAGGAGCACCATTAAACCATCCACTTTCCTAATTAGAAACCTTAGAGCTGAATCTGAGGCTGGTCTAGATCCATTCCTGTCCTGACCTTGGGTCCTACCTGTCTGAACAAATACCCCTGAGACAGATGAAGGAACAGTAAGAGTAATCTCAAGTTTCATAAAAATGAACCATATTGCCAACATCCCCTTGGTCCCTAGAAGACCAAATCGTCATGGTATCCAGTTATTATTATTTCTATATTAGTGGTAGAGAAACTGAGGCACAGAGAAGTAAAGGTCTACCTATATGGCTGTGTCAGAAATCAGCCTCACAGAAGTCAGTTCTCCCCATTTCTTGGTTCCATGAACGACCCAGTTTCCCTCAGTCATCACAACACCAAGAATATGTTTTAATTAGCATAACAGGAAAGCTGAATTAAAAAAAAAATTACCTAATTGCCTTTAGATCTAAAATGACATTCATTCATTCATGCATACTGATTGCACTTCACTGGCACCTGTATATTAAAAAATGATTATCACATATACACAAATACTTGAAAACCGAACCTGAATGGGATGAGCCACCTCACCACATGATTTGCCCAAATGACTGTTAAAAATAGGTAGCATGTGGAAATGTTCTAGCATTCTTTAGAGGACTGTCCATTGTCACCCCGATCCAGATCCCAGCCAGGAAAGGGGTGACCGTGTTATGCTGAAAAACTCAGCACTCCCAGCACCACCCCCCCCCCCCACCAAATATCAAAAGTATCTCCCTCTACTTAGGGACAAAATTCCAATTTTTTTTCCTTCTTAGCGCAAAGAATGTTCTAATATTCTAAGGCAAGTAAAGATATCACCATTCCAAAGTTTTGTTTCGGGGTACATAACCACCTGGCAACAAATTAACGTAGATTTTCCCGTGCTTTCCTGTGTTTTCATGGGCTATTTGTTTTCTTTTCTTCCCAGCCCCAGAACCGCCCCAAATTCTACAGGAGCTCCAGCCTGTTACTGTGCAATCTGGCAAGCCCGCCCGCTTCTGTGCTGTGATATCCGGCAGACCACAGCCCAAAATTTCCTGGTACAAGGAAGAGCAGCTGCTTTCCACTGGTTTCAAGTGCAAGTTCCTTCACGATGGGCAAGAGTACACACTTCTGCTCATCGAAGCCTTCCCAGAGGATGCGGCCGTCTATACCTGTGAAGCCAAGAATGACTATGGAATTGTCACTACCTCAGCATCGCTCTCTGTGGAAGGTAGAACTACCTTGCTACTTCTCAGCTTAAAGTAAAACCTAAGAAACCCGCTTTTGTATCCTCCCAGGGCATTTAAAAATACAACTTGGGGCTCCTAAAAGTAGATTGCTACCTAACTTGGAAACTTTGAAAGGGCTCCACTGCTCCACTGATAAATTAAGAGAAATCAGCATGCTTCATTCTGTGAGGTCTGTAGGCTGCCTTACTCCTGACAAGTCTGTGGTCCCTTCCTTTAGTTCCAGAAGTTGTGTCTCCTGATCAGGAAATGCCAGTTTATCCTCCTGCCATCGTCACCCCACTTCAGGACACTGTCACTTCTGAGGGACGGCCAGCCCACTTTCAATGCAGAGTTTCTGGAACAGGTAGGTTTACAAGCAAAGGTAGAGTTGCTAATATTTAAAAAGAATGATGTGAGGAAAAGGTTTTCTTACCTCTTATGCATAATTTGAAGTTTCATGGGCATCTTGCAGAACACTTACTTGGATTATTGAATTGAGAATTAGATCAGTGTTTTCTGCTACTGGACTGACTGTACACCTAAAAATGGTTAAGATGATAAATTTTATGTTATGTGCTTTTTTAAACTACAATTTAAAAAAAGGAATGAGTTCAGTGTTTTTCTATGTTTTAAACTTGAAAAATGTCGTTTTCTTTATGATTGTAGTTACACTTTGTTATCTCTTGAAAAAATACAACGAAACCTACAATTATTATTAGATTAATTATAATGGCATCTACATGTGTTTTAAGAGTCCATTTATATGTAAGACGTTGTTCAGTCTATGGACAGTGCTTGTGTGAAAAGCCATATCCCTTTGGAAGGTGGTATCCTGTAGTGGACAAAAGTGGGGGCGTTATGATCAGAGAGGTTGGATTTGAGTCTTGGCTCCACTCTGTGACCTTCGGCAAATACCTGATTTCTCTGGTTCTCTTTCCCTCATGAATAAAGTGAGGATAATATTGCATTCAGTCTTAGAATGTACATTTCATGAGGGCAGGGATTCTGTCTTAGTACCAAGAACATGGTGCCTGAAAAGCAGTAGCTACTAGAAGGAAAGCTCTGTGAAAGCAAGGGTGGATCCTTGTCCTAGAATAGCTCCATACGTAGTAGGTACTCAGTAAGTAATTGTTGATCGGACAAAAGAATGCTTGTTAAATGGCTGATATCAGTGGCTTCAGATCATTGTCATGATTATGTCAGCTAACCCACATCAGCACGTATCGCAGCACCCCTCATACAGTAATCCCTCCATCTGTTAGCTGTTATAATTTTTAATTGGTGCGTGTTTCCCAGAACCACCGGCCCCTCCCCTCACCCCAGGAGTCTGACCTTAGTAGAATGAAACAAAATGTTTAGAGCCATTTCTAGCCAATGATGATTGTAGACCTACCTCACATAGAGACAGGGTAAATCAACCTTATCCCGAATGAAAATCACTCCTTCATTTGCTTGACTGTTGTATACCACCACAAAGGGAAATTCTCCAAGCTCGGGCATCTCACAGCACTCCTAATAAACGTTTGTTTTGCTTATTGTGCTTCTCCCATTGGGTTATGGCCCAGTCTCTACCTTGCCAAGAGCCGGTTTCTTAACCAAGTTAGTATTTCAATTGGGCTTCTATCACCTAATGATTTCCTGCTCTGGGATGGAGATGCTGATCTAGAAACCAAATAGACCTGTTTGATTTTATGAGCATAATTAAAGGATATGAGGTGTGTAAAGCACTTACAGGCATGGCTAGCAAGTGACTGGTGCTCAATACATTAATTTTATTACAAGCATTGAGAGGAATTATAGAAACATAAAAGTCTGGTATTGGGTGACCAACATAGATAAATACTATAGACTTTGTGACTTCAGAGCATGGTATTTGAAAAATGCCAAATATTAAGAAATGAGGACTGATTCGGTGATATCCTACTAAAAAGAAAAATGCATTTTAATATCAAATTCACTAAAGCCATACTAAAGAATTTATCCATTCATTGAATTTTTAGAGGAAATTTTTCAAATAAACATATGTATATGGATTATCTAAAGTAGTAGTCTTAACTATATTTGCATAGTACTCTTTAGTTTATAAGTCATTTTATAGTTTGCCTTTAAGGCATTGCAAACATACATTTGAAGCTCTCTACAAGACTACAATTGGGGTAGAAAAAGAAAAATATCTTTTCAATGTGACTGATGTCCTTAAATATTCGAATGGACTTTATAAATTCATGTGATCATTAACTCTCTATGTGTGGTAATATTAATACACATACAGAGGTTTTAGAACCCTCTCATAAATGTATTTTCTATATGACAAAAATTAAATTCACTGAATAAATGCCTTTTAAAATAAAAGCTCACCATATCACGTTTCATGCCCCTCAGACAGAAAATATTCACACAACTTCCCTTAAGAAAGTAAGTGCAGCTCTGCTTTCTGCAAATTGGAAAAAAATATGAGTCTGCAGAGGCCCCAGTCTCCTGTTTTGGGGAACTCAGTACTTGCTGAAGCATGGAGCATGGTCCTGAGCAATCTGGTGGTGCTTTTGTAAGTGGAAATGTTATCTATTGAAGGTCTCTGGTGCCACCTACTGGTGGAAGAGAAGTTTGTAAAAGTAGAATTTTAAAACTTGTAATAAAGCTAGCTTTTTGCTAGTGCTCATTCTACAGATAATGGTCAGTATCATTTGGTGGCTTACAGAGTGGCAGCTAGCTAAGTGAGATGTTAAATAATTAGTTTAGCAATGAGGAATGCCCACTGTTCATTTAAGCTTTTTTTTGTTTTATTCTACCAACATCTGTGTTCCTGCTATTGAGACATTGCACTAGGTTCTAGGGATGCCAGGACCTGTCTCTTGCCTTCATGGAGCTCAGTGTGTCGGTGAGGAGACGCGCATGCACAGCTAGATCCCAAGGTTGTAAGTGCTGTAACAGCCCACCTACTCAGTGCTCTCTGTCTGGGAGAGAGCTGGAGAAAATGCACAGACGGCACATTGAAGAATTAATAGGCTCATGAGCACAGTCGTGCTCCAGGCAGAGAACAACGTTTACAAAGTCATAAAAGCTCGCCAGAACACTCCATGTACTGGCAACAAGTGGTTTAAGTATGGTTGGAAAGTGATGCAATGAGTGGACGAGAAGCTAGAAAAGAAGGCAAGGGCCAGATCCTAAAGTGTTGGTATTCTGTGCTTAGGACTTTAGATTTTATCTTGTTTACTTTGAGGAGCCACTGAGAGATTTTGAAACCCCTGGGTAACATGATCAGGTTTTCTTTTTAGAAACAACACTCTGATCATGAAAGGAGGAATGGACAGATGTGGGAGGTGAGGCTGAAGGTAACGGACCAGCAGAGAGGCTATCATATTATAATAGGCTTGGAAAGTGTTGACAACTGAGTCAGGAGAAAGATGGGGGTAGATTGTGCCAGAGTCCAGGAGGTAGAATGAATGAGACTCAGGGACCAAATACAATGGAGTGGTGGGGGTGAGGAACTGGGCAGTGGGGTGGCCTCACAGAAGCCATGAGAGGCCAGTGACTGACACAGGTAGTGGCAGCCCAGTCAAAAGTACCAAGTCCATTACCAAAACAGGTCTTGCCCTTTAGCTCATTTATTATTGACTATTCATGCCTGTTCTCCTGCTTCACTCAGTTCACCAAAGGAAGAAGTTGTCAGGAAGAATAAGCAGGGAACCTTGTGAGGGAGAGAGAGTACCAAACTCTCCATCCTTCCCTTTCCATTGATTTTTTTTTTAACATCTTTATTGGGGTATAATTGCTTTACAATGGTGTGTTAGTTTCTGCTTTATAACAAAGTGAATCAGTTATACATATACATATGTTCCCATATGTCTTCCCTCTTGCGTCTCTCCATTGATGTTTAAACAAACAAACCAAGTATTTGTAGGATGACTTTTACATCCCATGTGATGATGGTATTACTTGTATATCCTATGGCCCTGTTTATTAGGTAAGTTATTGCTGATCCCTTGTGGTGTTAGACATGCTCACTTTAATGACTGACTTGTGCCTGTGGTTTATAAAACCCTTTCCTCTGTGTATGTCATTGAATTCACACAGCAATTTTATAGCCCATGAATAGCCCATGAATTATTATGCATCTTATTTTACAAATGAGAAGACTGGTCCAGAGATTAACTGACATGTCTAAGGTCACACAGCTGGTAAATTGTAGTGTCAGGATTCCATTTCCTACCTTACCTTGCTACCTAAGGAAATAAAAAGATTTGTTTCTTTAAAAGGGGAACTTGTAGTTTATAACAACTAGTGGGAAGCAGGGGAATATTCATAAACCAATATTTATGCAACAGTGCAAACAAATACTAGAGGACTGGACTATTAGAAGATCCCCATGGGTGGTATTGAGATAAGGAGGTAATATAGTGACCACATTCCAAAAACAAGATGGCTTCTGATTTTTGGCTTTTAAAACAAGTAACTAAATTTGAATCCACGCTTGACTTACAGGGCTGTTGCTTTAATGGAAGTATAATTTTTTTTAAAGTACACATCATCTTAAACTGTAACAACATAGTAATATGTATCCTTGATTTGGGGTTTTTATTCTCTATCATTTTAAGATGGTTCAAATCCTTGTGTGGAAATAGCTAGTTTTTTTTTTATTTAATTTAATTTATTTTTTTATACAGCAGGTTCTTTAGTCATCAATTTTATGCACATCAGTGTATACACATCAATCCCAATCACCCAATTCATCACACCACCATCCCCACCCCTCTGCGGCTTTCCCCCCTTGGTGTCCATATGTTTGTTCTCTACATCTGTGTCTCAACTTCTGCCCTGCAAACTGGTTCATCTGTACCATTTTTCTAGGTTCCACATACATGCGTTAATATATGATATTTGTTTTTCTCTTTCTGACTTACTTCACTCTGTATGACAGTCTCTGGATCCATCCATGTCTCAACAAATGACCCAATTTTGTTCCTTTTTATGGCTCAGTAATATTCCATTGTATATATGTACCACAACTTCTTTATCCATTCATCTGTTGATGTGCATTTAGGTTGCTTCCATGACCTGGCTATTGTAAATAGTGCTGCAATGAGTGTGTCTTTTTGAATTATGGTTTTCTCAGATATATGCCCAGTAGTGGGATTGCTGGATCATATGGTAATTCTATCTTTAGTTTTTCAAGGAACCTCCATACTGTTCTCCATAGTGGTTGTATCAATTTACATTCCCACCAACAGTGCAAGAGGGTTCCCTTTTCTCCAAATCCACTCCAGCATTTGTTGTTTGTAGATTTTCTGATGATGCCCATTCTAACTGATGTGAGGTGATACCTCATTGTAGTTTTGATTTGCATTTCTCTAATAATCAGTGATGTTGAGCAGGTTTTCATGTGCTTCTTGGCCATCTGTATGCCTTCTTTGGAGAAATGTCTATTTAGGTCTTCTGCCCCTTTTTGGATTGGGTTGTTTGTTTCTTTAATATTGAGCTGCATGAGCTGTTTATATATCTTGGAGTTTAATCCTTTGTCCGTTGATTTGCTTGCAAATATTTTCTCCCATTCTGAGGGTTGTCTTTTCATCTTGTTTATGGTTTCCTTTGCTGTGCAAAAGCTTTTAAGTTTCATTAGGTCCCATTTGTTTATTTTTATTTTTATTTCTATTACTCTAGGAGGTGGATCAAAAAAGATCTTGCTGTGATTTATGTCAAAGAGTGTCCTTCCTATGTTTTCCTCTAAGAGTTTTATACTGTCTGGTCTTACATTGAGGTCTCGAATCCATTTTGAGTTTATTTTTGTGTATGGTGTTAGGGAGTGTTCTAATTTCATTCTTTTACATGTAGCTGTCCAGTTTTCCCAGAACCATATATTGAAGAGTCTGTCTTTTCTCCATTGCATATCCTTGCCTCCTTTGTCATAGATTAGTTGACCATAGGTGCGTGGGTTTATCTCTGGGCTTTCTATCTTGTTCCATTGATCTATGTTTCTGTTTTTGTGCCAGTACCATATTGTCTTGATTACTGTAGCTTTGTAGTATAGTCTAAAGTCAGGGAGTCTGATTCCTCCAGTTCCGTTTTTTTCCCTCAAGACTGCTTTGGCTATTCAGGGTCTTTTGTGTCTCTATACAAATTTTAAGATTTTTTGCTCGAGTTCCATTAAAAAATGCCATTGGTAATTTGATAGGGATTGCACTGAATCTGTAGATTGCTTTGGGTAGTATAGTCATTTTCACAATATTGCTTCTTCCAATCCAAGAGCATGGTATATCTCTCCATCTGTCTGTATCATTTTTAATTTCTTTCATCAGTGTCTTATAGTTTTCTGCATACAGGTCTTTTGTCTCCCTAGGTAGGTTTATTCCTAGGTATCTTATTCTTTTTGTTCCAATGGTGAATGGGAGTGTTTCCTTAATTTCTCTTTCAGATTTTTCATCATTAGTGTATAGGAATGCAAGAGATTTCTGTGCATTAATTTTGTATCCTGCAACTTTACCAAATTCATTGATTAGCTCTAGTAGTTTTCTAGTGGCATTTTTAGGATTCTCTATGTATAGTATGTCATCTGCAAACAGAGACAGTTTTATTCTTCTTTTCCAATTTGTATTCCTTTTTTTTCTTTTCCTTCTCTGATTGCCATGGCTAGGATTTCCAAAACTATGTTGAATAATAGTGGTGAGAGTGGACATCCTTGTCTTGTTCCTGATCTTAAAGGAAATGCTTTCAGTTTTTCACCATTGAGAATGATGTTTGCTGTGTGTTTGTCATATATGGCCTTTATTATGTTGAGGTAGGTTCCCTCTGTGCCCGCTTTCTGGAGAGTTTTTATCGTACATGGGTGTTGAATTTTGTCAAAAGCTTTTTCTGCATCTATTGAGATGATCATATGGTTTTTATTCTTGAGTTTGTTAATATGCTGTATCACATTGATTGATTTGCATATATTGAAGAATCCTTGCATCCCTGGGATAAATCCCACTTGATCATGATGTATGATCCTTTTAATGTGTCGTTGGATTCTGTTTGCTAGTATTTTGTTGAGGATTTTTGCATCTATATTCATCAGTGATGTTGGTCTGTAATGTTCTTTTTTTGTAGTATCTTTGTCTGATTTTGGTATTAGGGTGATGGTGGCCTCATAGAATGAGTTTGGGAGTGTTCCTTCCTCTGCAATTTTTGAAAGAGTTTGAGAGGGATGGGTGTTAGCTCTTCTCTAAATGTTTGATAGAATTCACCTGTGAAGCCATCTGGTCCTGGACTTTTGTTTGTTGGAAAATTTTTAATCACAGTTTCAATTTCATTACTTGTGATTGGTCTGTTCATATTATCTATTTTTCCTGGTTCAATCTTGGAAGGTTATACCTTTCTAAGGGTTTGTCCATTTCTTCCAGGTTGTCCATTTTATTGGCATAGAGTTGCTTGTAGTAGTCTCTTAGGATGCTTTGTATTTCTGTGGTGTCTGTTGTAACTTCTCCTTTTTCATTTCTGATTTTATGGATTTGAGTCCTCTCCCTCTTTTACTTGATGAGTCTGGCTAATAGTTTATCAATTTTGTTTATCTTCTCAAAGAACCAGCTTTTAGTTTTATTGATCTTTGCTATTGTTTTCTTTGTTTCTATTTCATTTATTTCTGCTCTGATGTTTATGATTTCTTTCCTTCTACTAACTTTGGGTTTTGTTTGTTCTTCTTTCTCTAGTTCCTTTAGGTGTAAGTTTAGATTGTTTATTTGAGATTTTTCTTGTTTCTTGAGGTAGGCTTGTATAGCTATAAACTTCCCTCTTAAAACTGCTTTTGCTGCATCCCATACGTTTTTGATCGTCTTGTTTTCATTGTCGTTTGTCTCTAGGTATTTTTTGATTTCCTCTTTGATTTCTTCAGTGATCTCTTGGTTATTTAGTAACGTATTGTTTAATTTCCATGTGTTTGTGTTTTTTACATTTTTTTCCCTCTAATTCATATCTAATCTCATAGCATTGTGGTCAGAAAAGATGCTTCATATGATTTCAATTTTCTTAATTTTGCTGAGGCTTGATTTGTGACCCAGGATCTGATCTATCCTGGAGAATATTCTGCACACTTGAGAAGAAAGTGTAATCTGCTGTTTTTGGATGGAATATCCTATAAATATCAATTAAATCTCTCTGGTCTATTGTGTCATTTAAAGCTTCTGTTTCCTTATTTATTTTCATTTTGGATGATCTGTCCATTGGTGTAAGTGAGGTGTTAAAGTCCCCCACTATTATTGTGTTACTGTCGATTTCCTCTTTTATAGCTGTTAGCAGTTGCCTTATGTATTGAGGTGCTCCTATGTTGGGTGCATATATATTTATAATTGTTACATCTTCTTCTTGGATTGATCCCTTGATCATTATGTAGTTTCCTTCCTTGTCTCTTGTAACAGTCTTTATTTTAAAGTCTATTTTATCTGATATGAGGATTGCTACTCCAGCTTTCTTTTGATTTCCATTTGCATGGAATATCTTGTTCCATCCCCTCACTTTCAGTCTGTATGTGTCCCTAGATCTGAAGTGGGTCTCTTGTAGACAGCATATAGATGGGTCTTGTTTTTGTATCCATTCAGGAAACCTGTGTCTTTTGGTTGGAGCATTTAATCCATTCATGTTTAAGGTAATTATCGATATGTATGTTCCTATGACCATTGTCTTAACAGTTTTGGGTTTGTTTTTGTAGGTCCTTTTCTTCTCTTGTGTTTCCCACTTAGAGAAGTTCCTTTAGCATTTGTTGTAGAGCTGGTTTGGTGGTGCTGAATTCTCTTAGCTTTTGCTTGTCTGTAAAGCTTTTGATTTCTCCATCGAATCTGAATGAGATCCTTGCTGGGTTGAGTAATCTTGGTTGTAGGTTCTTCCCTTTCGTCACTTTAAGTATTTCATTCCATTCCCTTCTGGCTTGTAGAGTTTGTGCTGAGAAATCAACTGTTAACCTTATGGGAGTTCCCTTGTATGTTATGTGTCATTTTTCCCTTGCTGCTTTTAATAATTTTTCTTTGTCTTTATTTTTTGCCAATTTGATTACTATGTGTCTCGGCGTATTTCTCCTTGTGTTTATCCTGTATGGGACTCACTGCCCTTCCTGGACTTGGGTGACTCTTTCCTTTCCCATGTTAGGGAAGTTTTCGACTATAATCTCTTCAAATATTTTCTCTGGTCCTTTCTCTCTCTCTTCTCCTTCTGGGAACCCTATAATGTGAATGTTGTTGCATTTAATGTTGTCCCAGTGGTCTCTTAGGCTGTCTTCACTTCTTTTCATTCTTTTTTTCTTTGTTCTGTTCTGCAGCAGTGAATTCCACTATTCTGTCTTCCAGGTCACTTATCCATTCTTCTGCCTCAGTTATTCGGCTCTTGATTCCTTCTAGTGTAGTTTTCATTTCAGTTATTGTATTGTTCATCTCTGTTTGTTTGTTCTTTAATTCTTCTAGGTCTTTGTTAAACATTTCTTGCATCTTCTCGATCTTTGCCTCCATTCTTTTTCCGAGGTCCTGGATCATCTTCACTGTCATTATTCTGAATTCTTTTCCTGGAAGGTTGCCTATCTCCACTTCATTTAGTTGTTTTTCTGGGGTTTTATCTTGTTCCTTCATCTGGTACATAGCCCTCTGCCTTTTCATCTTCTCTATCTTTCTGTGAATGTGCTTTTTGTTCCACAGGCTGCAGGATTATAGTTCTTCTTGCTTCTGCTGTCTGCCCTCTGGTGGATGAGGCTATCTAAGAGGCTTGTGCAAGTTTCCTGATGGGAGGGACTGGTGGTGGGTAGAGCTGACTGTAGCTCTGGTGGGCAGAACTCAGTAGAACTTTAATCTGCCTGACTGCTGATGGGAGGGGCTGGGTTCCCTCCCTGTTGGTTGTTTGGCCTGAGGCAACCCAACACTGGAGCCTACCTGGGCTCTTTGGTGGGGCTAATGACAGACTCTGGGAGGGCTCACGCCAAGGAGTACTTCCCAGAAGTTCTGCTGCCAGTGTCCTTGTCCCCACATTGACCCACAGCCACCCCCCGCCTCTGCAGGAGACCCTCCAACACTAGCAGGTAGGTCTGGTTCAGTCTTCCCTGGGTTCACTGCTCCTTCCCCTGGGTCCCGATGCACACACTACTTTGTGTGTGCCTCCAAGAGTGGAGTCTCTGTTTCCCCCAATCCTGTCGAAGTCCTGCATTCAAATCCCACTAGACTTCAAAGTCTGATTCTCAAGGAATTCCTCCTCCCGTTGCCGGGCCCCCAGGTTGGGAAGCCTGACATGGGGCTCAGAACCTTCAGTCCAGTGGGTGGACTTCTGTGGGATAAGTGTTCTCCAGTCTGTGAGTCACCCACCCAGCAGTTATGGGATTTGATTTTACGTGATTGCACCCCTCCTACCATCTCATTGTGGCTTCTCCTTTGTCTTTGGATGTGGGGTATCTTTTTTGGTGAGTTCCAGTGTCTTCCTGTCGATGATTGTCCAGCAGCTAGTTGTAATTCTGGTGTTCTCACAAGAGGGAGTGAGAGCACCTCCTTCTACTCTGCCATCTTGGTTCCTACTCGCTAGTTTTATTATTATTTATTATTACTCCTACTTTGAAAAAAGCCAAATATATCTAGGATGCCCAAATTTCATGACTCTTTCCATTTTAAAAATTTTCTTTTTTGCTGAGACCTTCCAGTGCTTGCCTACTGGTAACAAAATAATAGAGATTTTTCTTCATCCTTTAAGGGTGTCTCTTTTAGACTTTATGGAATGTTCATCTTCTCAGGTCTGTTTTTGATGGGTCTTTCTGCCTAACCACTATGCATATTTCCCTCACTTCCTGTCTCAGTAGGTAACCACAATCTCAGATCAAACCCTTTATGATGACTGTTTCTCAGGACAGTCTTCTTCTCATTTGACTGAACATGTCAAAACCTTATCTTTGCTTCCATAGCATGACAGGCAAATGGTTAAAAAGAATATAACTAAAATTGTAAATTTTCAAACATTATAACCCATCTATAAGCTGGATTTTTCTAGAATCATGTTTCCTTCTTAAAAATGAAATTATATAAGATCAGATGTGGCATGCCCAAAAGAAAAGTATAATGTTATTTAGATAAATATAAAATTAGTCACTAATATAGTCAATATTGTGTTTGCAGGTAAATAAAAATATCCACTTGTTCCAGTGATTTAAAGATCCTTTTCCTTTCACGTTACAGATCTAAAAGTGTCTTGGTACAGCAAAGACAAGAAAATCAAGCCATCTCGGTTCTTTAAAATGACTCAGTTTGAAGACACTTACCAGCTGGAAATTGCTGAAGCTTTTCCAGAAGATGAAGGAGTTTATACTTTTGTTGCTAGTAATGTTGTAGGTCAAGTATCAAGCACAGCCACTTTGAGACTGGAAGGTACAGTAAAACAACTTTAAGTACCACATTTAAATATGGATCTAATCTCACAATGTCAGTAACAAATCACTAAGGATTTCACGTAAATCATCGTTGGTCCTACCATTCTCTTAATGTGACTAATTGTTTCCATGTTATATGTGATGTTCTCGCTTTTCAGTTACCCCTTCTCATTATGAATCACAAACCATCATTTTTTATTTTGCCCTGCTTTGTCTCCATAGAATTTTGTAATGTGTTGCTCTCATCATCAGCTTTCATGCTTCCTGATCAGCATGTATCAGAATGGGGAGAAATATGCTAAAGAACTAGATAGATCTGTTTTCTCATCTGACTAGGATGCAAATTCTAAAAAAAATGTTTTTAAATCTAAGAGTGTTACCATCCCACCATTGTACTGACACAATTCTGATTTCACAGAAGCTACAGTGGGTGATTTCAGGTCTGTACACCAGCTGGATGTGTTTACTGTCATTCAAAGAATGCCTGAGGGTTGAGGGGCTCCACTGTAAGATGGTTTAACATCTCTGTTACTTGGGGCTCTTCAGCTGCAATCAGAAACACTTCCTCAGTATCGGGGTGGGGGGCACTTTGATTCAAAATGAGATAGTATTTTTATAGATTCAGGCTGTTTTTCCTGAGCTAAATTAGTCTCTGTAATTTTAAGCATATACAAATACATAAAGAGTTAGGGCAACTTTTGATTTTTTCCTTGATTTTAAACACTTATTATAATAACCAGAGGTTTTCTTAATAATCAGTGTAGTGTGGTTTACAAAAAAGAAAAGCTGGTTTGACAACCAGAGGGAAAAAAATAACAACAGAAGACAAGAATACCTAAACTGAATTGCATACTCCACGACTGCCTTCATGCACAATGTAGTGAAGTTCCTTAGACTAGTTATGTCTCAGCATGTTTGTCTGGAAAATGGAAGGGAACTTGTGTGACTTTGAATCAATGTGTGTATGTAGTGACATACGTTGACAAGGCATCAGGATTGGTCTGGATTCTAGTTCACCACTGAAATTTACAACAGATCTGTAGACAACTCCCAGTAAGTTCTGGTTTCAGTGCAGGGTAAGACATTAAAGGTTGGCATGCTTCTTTTCAGGATTTAGCAAACTTGAAGAAGTTACATCAGACTCTCAATGGCATGTCTCTTCGTCAGTTTCATTTAAGAAGGAGCCCCTTGGCCAAAAGCCCATCTTCATCCAGCCTCTGTCAAGCCTCAGGGTGCACAGCGGGGAGACAGTCAGATTCCATGCCAGGGTTTCTGGCATTCCCAAGCCAGAAATCCAGTGGTTGCATAACCAGCAACCAATTCTACCAACAAAAGATGTAGTTTTCCATTTTGAGGAGTCCACAGGCATGGCTTTAATGCTTATAGTTGATGCTTACTCAGAGCATGCCGGCCAGTACTCTTGCAAAGCAGCCAATAGCGCTGGGGAAGCCATTTGTGCAGCTATACTCACAGTGACTCCAAAAGGTAAAGAAAGCCTGGCTTGCTTCAACGACTTTGATCTGCTGCATCCCTCCTACTCCCACTGTTACTAATGAGAGTCTCTGCTGTGTGTCTTGGTGCATATTGTGGTCGGTCCATAATTTATTAACAAAGTAACACCCAGGTGCCCCTAAGTCCTCAATTATATTTTAACCAGTGTACTTTAAATCTCACTGAAGTACGTGTTCTGGGCATTACACTAGTTATTATTTGGTTAGGCATCAACTTTGCTTGACATTTTTACTTTTCTAAACAGCATCTCATCATTGCATCATTAATGATTTATTTGCTACATATTTTTGATAAAGTATATGGTGGAGGGAGGACAAATGATATCCCGAATAGAGTCAGAAAAAAAGAGGGAGCGGCTATGTCATTCTGGATAGCTGCAATGACAACAAAAAGAAGGAAGCAGATACTGTATGGCATCCGCATGAGCCTTCATCATCCATCCATCACTGGATCACTGGGAATGAATTTTCTTTTGTGTCACCCTGACATCCTGGAGCACACTGCATCTGGCATGCTGCTTCCAAGTAACAGTGACGTCTTTCATCTTCATCTTCCGTGCCATTTTATGTTACTAACCTAGCCAGGTGACAAAGCTTAGATCCTAATGTTCTTTTCTTTTTCTTGTCACTTGATCGTACAGTGCAAGCCCTAGCTAGGCAAAGTTCTGGGAAAAATGTAAGAGAGTCCACCAAGTCCCAGACAGTGGCAGATTCCTGTTTCACAAAGCAGGAGAGCAAAATATCCCAAAGCGAAATTAAGTCATTTCAAGGATCATCATATGAATATGAATTTCAGGTTTTTGAAGGTGTATCTCAAAGTTCCGCCCACACAGCTACATCCATTCGAGATGTAGAGTTGCACCATACTGCATCCCTTTCACAAATTGCAGAAAGCACTGAGTTATCTGAGAAATGTGCTGAAGAGCCAGTGGATGAAGCACCAAGGATTCTCCTGCATCTTCAGGACCTCTGTGTAAAGTGGGGCGACACGGCTCAATTCCTCTGTGTTTCAGAAGAACCTTCCGTTGACGTAACCTGGACTCATGAAGGTGTAAAGATAGAGGAATCTAAGAGAGTGAAGCAGTCACAAAATGGCAATGCTCAGTTACTTACCATATGTAATGTTCAGCTGGTAGACCAAGGATTGTACAGCTGCGTTGTCCACAATGAGTACGGAGAGAAGACAACATCAGCAGTACTAAGAGTAGAAGGTGGTTATTTGCTATTTAGCTCTGACTTGCTTCATTTCATCCTCATCGCTTTATGCAGCTTTTCCATCATGCAGATTGAATCAATGAATATATTAAATAGAATACCCTTAAATTAGCACTCTATTCATAAATGACTTATGAAAGTCAGCCAAGTCGTTGGCCAAACTTAAGAACATGTAACTTTCCAGTCTAGATTCAAGGAAGTTTAACTTTCACATCTGAGTTCAGGAAGTCAAGGTTTGTTTCGTATGTGCTCTTTTTTCTAATACTTACCAAATGTGCCACCTAGGAAGTGTACCAAAGAAGGTTCAGATGTTAGAGTTCATCAAGTGTTTATTGAGTATTTATTATTGTGCCTGGCACTGTCTGGACCAAAATTAGTAGTCTTTAGATATTTCTCAATAAATGCTGCTGCTTTATAGTCTCAGATCCTCCCAGAATTGTAGAATTATCTCACAGCAAGATCATTATTTTTGTTGTTATTGTGCTTGATTCACCACTGTGTCTAGAAGGGGCACAAATTTGGGCAAATTTGGGCAAAGGTTAACTTCTTCCTTCCTTCCATGGACTTTCTTCTTGGATGCTAATAAAATGAGAAAAGTATTCTTCAGGTACTAGAAGCCTGTGCTGTGTGTCTGCAGCAAAGGACCTTCACTGAATCCCATGGAGGGAAGCTGGTGGAAGAAGTTTAGGCATCTCCAGGGGTCTGTGGAGAGCTGCGGCCTCTAGCTCTTCCCTGATCTGGCCATATTATTGTTGAGGCGTCAGAGATGAATGGGGGCAATACAGTGCTGTGTGCACGGCCATCTCTGCAGTGAATTTTGAGATAGATTCATTAATTCACTTAATGTATCTGCAATCCTCACTCACCAAAAGGAGGATTTGTTTTTTCTTAATCTGACATTTTGGTCTATAGCTATTTCTGATTAATTTTCAAAGCCTAAGAAAGGAATAGCTCAAGAACTGAGGTCTAATTATGCAAATTAGGTAGAAAATTCCACCATCCAGAAAGTTGACCCTCAGTTTCACCATAGCTGCTGGCTAGCACAGTAATCACACAAGAAACTGTCTATCTGGAGGCGTTGTCTACAAGTCACGTAGGTGACAACTGTGACGGTTTCCGCAGCAAGATAATTGGGAGCTGGTGTGTTGTGGAGGTGGGAGAAATGTAGGTCTTCCAACTCGCTTCCTAAAGAACCTAGTGCCCTAGGACAGTGCTTCATCATCATGTTCCCAGAGTGGATTTGAGCTGGACATTTTTGCCTCAGGATTTCCAGTTCACTCAGTTCCAACAATTCTATTATTAAAATGTTCTTGGTGCGTGAGCATTTTTTTTTCCCTTGGGAAATCCAGACTGCCTTACTGAAGAAAGTTAAAAGAGAAGCCACTTTTCAGTGTTTGAAGAGTGAAGGATCAGGCACAGTTATCTAATTATCTAATATAGGCCAGTCTTTATCTGTTCCTCTTCGATTTGGGCCTAATAATTTTACATAGGCTAGTTATCCATGAAAATCAGGTAGGAATGTGAACCCCCGTAAGTCTGTTTGAGTAGAGTTCTTATGTGCGTAGTAAGCATAGAGATATCCTAGTTTGGGGACTAATGTGCTGCTTACCCTCTCATCCTAATGACATTCCATCGTCTCTAAATTCCACGTGTGTTTTACTCTTACAAACACAACTAATTTATTCCTTTTCCAAACTTTATTCTTACCTAGCAAAAGAATTGCAAACCAGACCACTTACCAAAATTACCCTTGGTTCAGACACTAAAAGTATTAAAACACTCAAAGAGTCCAAAATTAAAACAACCCGTGAAGTAAAGAGAGCATCGTCAAAGAAAACATCAAGTTTGTCAGTAACTTCATGCCAAAGACCACAAGGAACTGAGAAGCCAGGGCGGCAATCACACTGACTTGTGTCACACAGACGGGAGAATGAGAGTGTTACCTGAGCACCTGCTTTCTCTGAAGCCACCCAGAGACGATTGTGTCTAAAGGCTGTGACTTTTCCTTATGTAATAAAAGTAATTTTGAGTTGAGGACTCTTTGTTCTGCTCTTTAACATGTAATTGGACTTCGCGTGAAGTTTTAAAGGTGGTTCAAATCAAAGGAGTGTTTACTAGCAGAAAACTCAATTCTGCAGGGAAATCTGAGAATGGCCCTCAGTTAAAAGTGGCAAGTTAGAAAATGCATGTTCCTTCTAAATGTGATTTCATCTCCTAGCAAGTAGTCAGTCAACAAGACATTAAAAAAGAAATATTCCTTTTGTTTGTGGATTGCTTTTCTCAGTGCATGTAAAAGGCATGGGGAATTGTGGAAGTAAAAGTGGAAATTTCATAGAGAACCTAAAATAAAAATGTTTTAAAATCTTTCATCATTGTCATGTACTTTATCAGCTCATTGATCTGTTTGGCATGGATTTTGGGGGGTGCATTTGGGGGATGTAGTTTTCTATTATAGTAAAGAGAAAATTGTAATTGTATGAATCATGAATTGAGGCAGAAAGTACATGGAATTAATCATGAAAATCTCTTGTTTTTGCATTCTAGCTCCTGAATCAATGTTGCATGAGCAGATTGAGATGGAGATGAAAGGTATGGTTATATTGAATATGAGATTTAAGTAGAAATTCTGAAGGATTAATAGAATCCTTGAGCTGCCTTCTGTTAGTAGTATTGAGAAAAATGACATAGATGTACAAATATATCTCTTACAGTATATATTACTGTGTTGCATGCCTGGTTTAGTATGCTGATAGTTACATGCATTTCACAGTAATTTGTTTTATGGTAATTTAAAATCTTATATTTAAAATTTATCAGCCATAATCAACTTCATGTTTGCAGCCATTTTCAAAAGCGTGTATTAGAAAAGGTTGTCATCTTAATGCATGAAATCATGAACTAGAAGTTTGTTTTCAAAATCACTGTGAATTAAATTGAACAAGAGACAATAACCTAGCTGTCATTCTCAGAATGCAACATCATGAATGAATTATCATTGAGATGCTTTTTTATTTAGGGTGTGTGAAAATGTTACATTCTCATTCTGGTTTACACTTCATGCACATACATCATTTTAACATTGATATGTCTCTTACACTGGCTTGCAGATAGCTGCCTTATGTGATCCTTATTGCCTGCTTTTCTTTGCATAACATCGTGACTTTATGGCTGTATTAGTTCGAATAAACGCCTTCTCATTTTATTTTATTTTATTTTATTTTAGCTAATCATTTATGGTTATAGTTCTCGTATATATATCTTAAATAGTTAATTCTCCAAAAATACAATAATTTAATCTATAATCAAAAGGATCAGAAAGGGCGTTTATTCCACTCTCTGCAAGTCAGGTAAGATTTTCCTCTTAGCCATCAAAAGGACAGTTTTCCTGCTCTCAAAACAAATACGCACAGGAACATGTTATTTTGAAATTCATTTTTGCTTGTTCAAGAAGAAATTTCAGCAGTTTGAAGAAAAGACCAGACAACGAACGATTTTCGTGTCAGAATCTTTTAAACAGAGCATGGTGTTGCGTTTATTCGAACAAATATGGTGAGTGAAATTTTTTATGGATTTGTGAGAATCTGTAGCATGCACTTTATTTCATTTCCTATTTTGCAATTTCATTTATTTTCAACTTTTTCAAATACTATGGAAAATAGTAAAATGCTTTATAATTGAACTTTTTTTCAGAATTGTTCTCTGAGGAAGCATCTGAACATTCAGAAAGAGATACCCGTGTTGCCTTCTCAGATTCTGAAGACATAGATCACAGCTCCATGGCTGCTAAAAGATATGCAAGTAGAATATCATCTACAAGCTCCTGGCCCAAATATTTCAAGCCGTGTTTTACCCAAAAGCTTATGTTTAAATATGTTTTCGAGGGTGAACCTGTTGTTTTTACATGTAGATTAATTGCCTGTCCAACTCCAGAAATGACTTGGTTTCATAACAATCGACCTATCCCAACAGGTCTTCGACGGGTCATAAAAACAAAGAGTGATTTACATCATCACTCTTCCAGCTTAGAGGTTAAAAGGGTCCAAGACAGAGATACTGGAAGTTATAGATTATTAGCAATTAATAGTGAAGGGTCTGCTGAGTCAACTGCATCGTTGCTTGTTATTGAAAAAGGGCAAGATGAGAAATATTTAGAATTTCTGAAAAGGGCAGAACAGACACATGGAAATATGGAGGCTTTAGCTGAAAGGAGAGACGATAGATTAAAGGTTGACCTGAGGTTTACTGGCTCTCCCTTTAACAAGAAACAAGACGCGGAACAACAGGGAATCATGCGAACTATACACTTTAAGACAGTAAGTCCTGGCAGGAAAACAGATTTAATGTATGATGAAGAATATTTAGAAAGTAAATCTGACACAAGGGGATGGCTTAATGTAGGTGAAAGTTTCCTGGATGAGGAGACCAAAATGAAGTTGCAGCATTTACGGGAGGCTAGAAAAATGTTAATGGAGAAAAAGAAATTATCTTTGTTAGATATGTCATCTGAAATAAGTTCAAGAACTTTGAGAAGTGAAGACAGTGATAAAGACGTTCTGTTCTCTCGAGAGGAAATAAAAAGCGGGTCTGTATCTGATCTAGCTGACAATAGGGATAAGGTAGATAATTCAACTGAGGGTATTGTCCAAGATCCACAGGTCCTTCCTAATCTAATGGATCAAAATGTAGAATCTGGAGAACCTCCCACAAGCTTTCAAACTACTGTTGATGAGGAAATTCTCCAGACTGAAATGAGAATGAGCCAAGAGGCATTCCTAAGAGAAAGTCTATCAAGGGACCATTTATATGGTAGGATTCTAGTAAATGAAAATATCCAAGCAAGAGAACAACTTGAAAAACTTATGACCCAAGCGGAAATTGTAGAGTCATCTAAAGATATCACAAATGTAAGTAAGAATGAGGAAATATATGAGACCCCTGAAAAGGTGTCTCAAGTTACTATACCATACACCAGTGAATCTTTTGGTGCAGTTGTAAATATTCAAGAAAGTGAAGCATTAGATATTGACCAAATAAGAAAAGATGATTTGAGAGAATTTCAACACTCCACTTCCACAAAAGTCGATGAATTCAAAACTGAACAGGAAGAAAAAACCACAAGATTTTTCGAAAATTCTTTCCAGAAACATCCACAACGTTGCCCACCTTCATTTCTTCAAGAAATTGAACCTCAAGAAGTTTATGAAGGTGATAGCTGTGAATTTGTGTGTCATTTTCAAGGATATCCTCAACCCATAGTGACATGGTATAACAATGATGTACCAATCCCATGTAATCGAGGCTTTATCACTCAGACTTTCAAAAACTATTCAACGTTAACCTTTTCTTCTGTCCATCCTCAAAATGAAGGTTTCATTACCTGTGTGCTGTTTAACCAATACGGAACAGTAAAAACAACTGGTGTACTTAAAGTGAAGTCAAAACAAAGGCATGATGTCGAAGCACATAGGGTCCCAGTGTTGCATGACTACACTGATGAAGAAGAGGAGCTGACATTGGTGTTTGACCAAGCAAAAGGCGTTCCTCCATCTCTGAGACAGGAAGGCCAAACAAATCTCCATATGTTAAAAGCTAACCCACCAGTTCCTCCCTCTGCAGACATAGAACTTCTTTCCTTTCCTGTAGAAATTCAGATAACGGCAGCTACTCCTACCCCAGAACAGGATAAAGAGTCAAGAGAGTTGTTTCAACTGGAGGAGTTGGAACCTAAAGCAACACCTCAAGATGAGGCTACTCGGTCACCAAAGCACAAATTTATATTTTCATCTGATATTACTAACGAGCCGCCAGAAGTGTTGCAAGAAATGCCAAAGCATGCCAGTTGTAGAGAAGGGGATTCCATAGTCCTTGAATGTTCACTGTCTGGTGAGCCTAAACCAGCTGTGACATGGTTCCACAATGGAGTCCTTTTAAAGCAGAACAAGAAGTTCCAGTTTGAAGAAGTTAATTGTAGCCACAGGTTATATATTAATGATGTTAATTCTCAAGATTCTGGAAAATATGAATGTGTTGCTGAAAACAGTTCAGGAATGGTTGAGAGTGTTTCAGATCTAACAGTGGAACCTGTCACTCACAGGGAATATAGTCAATTAGAAAATATGGGTGGAATTTATGCCAAATATTCCAAAGATCAACACATTCAGGGAGAATCTGTAAGGGCACACTTTCATGATTATCCAACCGGTCCTTTTACTCCCCAATCCAATATAAAAGAATATTCTGTAAGAGGATATTTTCAAAGCCTTGAGACAATTGAACAGATAGACCAGAAAGTCCAGGTTTCTTGCACATCTTCTAGAGAAAAACTGCCCATATTTATGCAGGGTGCTTCTACATCCATAACAATCAACAAGCCTCTCCGAGCTGAACTCATACAATGTCAGGATGAAGAGAAAGAGGAACATGTAAATGAAAAATCAAAGTTACACCAAGCAGAGGGGACTGTCTATCCATCTGTTGATGATTTCAGTGAAGTCAAAATTAGGAAAGAGGTAAGAAACGATTTGGGGAAACTTGGTGGACCAGAAAGGGAAAACGTGCAAGAATATGCCCAAAGTGACTATTTATCAAATATCCACTCTGAGAGAACTTCTGATGGTTACAATACAAAAGAATCGTCCATCATTGTATACAAAGAACCCTTTGGGGAAGGGAGATACTACCCAGGAAAAAAGGTGAGGCATAGAATCATTGCATTTGAAAAGTTACAACATATAGAAAAAGGCGTTCTAGAAAAAAGACCTACCAAGAAATCATTTGTGAATCCTCCTCAAAAGAAGCTTGATGACAAAGACTTTCCCTTAAAGCAAAGAAAATCAAGATCAAGTAACCTAAACACAAATATGCATCAGGCAGAGGAAATGCCTCCAAACACTGAACAAGATTCATCTAACATTGTAATGAATTTAAAGCTGCTTTCTTCTCAAACTCATAAGGTACTTAAAGTACAAGAGAGGGAACAACAGAAGGAAGTAGGTCTTATAGATCAATCTGCAGTTGCTGAAAGGGCTGAACATGAAGCACCTATTACATTTGACCTAAAGCAATTTCATGCTCAAATAGAAAATGCGGATGTAAAATTTCAGGAAGTTAGACTAGATAGTGACCAATCAGAAGAAGCTTATTTTCAAACCCAGCATCCTGCTTCCGAAACAACCGAGGCTGAGAGTATTGTATTTGATCTGAAGCAAATGTATTCTCATTTAGGAGACCCAGCTAAGGAGTTTCAAGAGCAAGAAACTAGGCAACAGCAGGAAACACCATATAAAGAGGAAGTTCCTAGCACTGAAACATTACAATCTGATACACAGAATACCTCTCAAAGCGCACAAAGTAACATATTTACCAATCCAGAGATTTCTTCCAGTAAGGAGTTTTTAGATAGGACTGTGAGGGAGAAAAGTGGTAGTGATGAAAATGCCTCTTATTTGGAAAAACATAAGCAGGAACAAAATTTAGAAATTTTAAATACTGATATTTCTCTTAAAACTATTTCTGAAGAGATCCATAGTGAACCGTGTGCCCTACTTTCAACCTCATCCACAGATGTAGGAAAAACTGATATTTCTGAGAAAAATGGGGATAGGAGTTTCATTTCACATGTGAAAAAAGCAAGTGAGGAAAAGCTTATAGAGGTTTGTAAAAAGGAGGAGGAGCATTCTTTGGAACCAGAGTTGGAGTCATTTCAAAAGCAAGATGGAGGGACACAGGGATATACTGCTGGAATTTTGGGAGACCACATAAGAGAGGTTCAGGAAGCAGACACATGCCGCAGAAAAATTTCCCTGAGTCAGCACTTTCCATTCTTAATGACTGAGGAACAACGGAATCCAAATGATCAAATAAGTGAGAAAATGGATGCTCCTGGAAAAGAAAAATGTTATGAAGAAATTCAAGTTCAGAATGAAACTTCTTTCTCCAGTACTGAAAAAGAAAATATAGAAACTTGTTTTTCTGAAAACCCTCCTAAGTTGGATGAGGCACATACAACGGAGGTAATGGAATGTGAGACCTCCCTAACACAGTACTTACTGGCTGCTGGAAAACATGAAGTCCCTGAGACTGCAGACACCAAGCACAAGGCAGATCTTGTCCACAGTGAATCAGTCACATCAATGGAGGTTGAAGAAGTAACTTTCAGCACTGTGTATGAGTACTACAACCAACAACAGGAATCACTGGGACGCCCATTTTCTCCTGAATCTGATATTTCAATTGATGTGGGAAGTACAAGCAGTGAAGCACTCTCTGAGCTAGATCAGTTTTATACCCCACCATCCTCTGTTGAACATCTTGAAACTCCAAAGTCTCCTGATTTGTATCTTACTCCTGTAGACACAGCTAAAAAATCCTCAACAAATTTAGGAGGTAAGACTATTGAAAGGACCACACCTTTAGAGGAAGCTACTGAAAGGTACTCAACACCTTCCGAAGGCAAGGTAGCAGAAAGGTGTTCTACACCCTCAGGAGAGACCCTGGAGAGATACTCCACACCTCCAGGAGACACCCTGGAGAGATACTCCACACCTCCAGGAGAGACCCTAGAGAGATACTCCACACCTCCAGGAGACACCCTGGAGAGATATTCCACACCTCCAGGAGAGACCCTGGAGAGATACTCCACACCTCCGGGAGACACCCTGGAGAGATATTCCACACCTCCAGGAGAGACCTTAGAGAGGTATTCCACGCCCTCAGGGGAGACACTAGAGAGATATTCTAGACCTTTAGGAGGAGAAACTGTTGAAAGATATTCTGTTCCTACTGGAGGACCAAACCCCACTGCAATCTTTAAAAGGTGCCCATCAAAACTAGAAAGGGAGGACAGTCCATCAAGTGAACATTTCCACACACCTACAGAAGAGAGAAGCTCAGCTTATGAATTATGGCGTTCTGATTCCTTTGGCACGCCCAATGAAGCCATTGAACCAAAAGACAATGAAATGCCTCCATCTTTTATTGAACCTCTGACCAAAAGGAAGATCTATGAAAACACAACCTTGGGCTTCATTGTTGAAGTTGAGGGCCTTCCAGTTCCTGGTGTGAAATGGTATCGAAATAAATCTTTGCTAGAGCCAGATGAAAGAATCAAAATAGAAAGGGTGGGTAATGTGTGTTCTTTGGAAATTGCTAACATTCAAAAAGGAGAGGGAGGCGAGTACATGTGCCATGCTGTAAACATCATAGGGGAAGCAAAGAGCTTTGCACATGTAGACATTGTGCCCCCAAAAGAGAGAGCAGTGGCCCTTCCACCTCCAGTAACACATCAGCATGTCATGGAGTTCGATTTGGAAAACACTGGGTCATCAAGAACACCTTCTCCTCAAGAAATTGTCCTGGAAGTTGAATTAAGTGAAAAAGATGTTAAAGAATTTGAGAAGCAAGTGAAAATAGTCACAGTTCCTGAATTTACTCCTGATCATAAAAGCATGGTTGTGAGTCTGGATGTTCTCCCATTGAATTTAGCAGATCCAAGTATGGCTTCAAGGGAGGAAGAAGACAAAGATTTAAAAATTGACTTAGAAGTATTTGAAATGCCTCCTCGCTTTATAATGCCTATTTGTGATTTTAGAATTCCAGAAAACTCAGACGCTGTGTTCAAATGTTCAGTCATAGGCATCCCAACTCCTGAAGTGAAATGGTATAAAGAATATATGTGTATTGAGCCAGATGACGCTAAATATGTGATTAGTGAGGAGAAGGGAAGTCACACCCTTAAGATTCGCAACGTCTGTCTTTCCGATAGTGCAACGTACCGGTGCAGAGCTGTGAATTATGTAGGGGAGGCTATCTGTCGGGGATTCCTCACCATGGGAGATTCCGAAATGTTGGCTCTGCTGTCAAAGAAAAGTAAAGTGACATTGAGCAGTGTGAAGGAAGAATTAGTCTTAAGGAGCAAATATTCAGACAGCTTTTTTGAATTTCAGGTGGAGGAAGGGCCTCCCAGGTTTATCAAAGGTATTTCTGACTGTTCAGCACCGTTAGGGACAGCAGCTTATTTCCAGTGTTTAGTCCGTGGCTCTCCGAGGCCCACGGTTTACTGGTACAAAGATGGGAGATTGGTGCAAGGAACAAGGTTCAGTGCCGAGGAAAGTGGCATAGGGTTCCACAACCTGTTCATAACGAGCTTAGTGAAGGAGGACGAAGGTGAGTACAGGTGTGTAGCTACGAACAAATTGGGCATGGCTGAGGCCTGTGCAGTGCTCACCCTAATTTAAAGCTCCTCATGCAAGGTGTTAGTGTCCCCATAATGATGAGAATGGACTTGAATGCTTTCACACTTTCCAGATTATATAGTTCTAATAAATCTCCAAATACATCTACTCTATTTGAACAAATTACATTGAAAAACCCCAGGGAAAACAGTTTCTCTATGTGGAAATCTCATGTTTGTAATACATGTAAATATTCTATTATCTAAACTGTGGAATTATCACCTGTGTCAATTCTGCTGTGAATCATCAAACACTATTAAACATCTCCTTGGCTACCTAATCGTTGGTACTTCTACTTTACCCTCCTTCTACTCCATAAAGTCCTTCAGCAGAATGCATTCTCTTTTAGCAGATAAACTGTGTATGTCAAGTAAAATGTGAAATGGAAGACCATATCAGATGACCACACAGACAAATTGGTAAGGTAAAATCTCTCTGCTCTAAGTCATTTTGGAAACGATAACTCTTTTGCACCCAAATACATGCTTATTTATTCAGACTTAGAACAAACCAAGCAGCAACAGAAACTAGCTTTGCCCAATTGGTAACTAACTCTATAATCTGTTTTACCTTGCAATCTTCATATTTATTTTTAGCTCTTTAAAAAATATTTTCATTATTAATATCCCTCTTCTTAAGTGTTTTAACTCTTGCTGCTTTTGAAGGGACCAATGGCGATCTCTTGGTGGGTAGAGTTCACCTAGACATTTGCAGAATATGCAAATAAATCTTTCCACTTTTGGGACTACCTCATTTTCTCAATTTCTGAGATAGCATTAAGTGTAAAATGCAGCATTAATTTGATACTGGACTGGGGTTGGGACAAGAAACTACTATATTACATTTATATATAAATTTTAAACTGCAGTATAATTTCAGAATCTTTAATATTAGAAAAAGATGGTGGGACATCTCTAGTATTGAAGCAATATGGTAATTTGTATTTCAGATTATATACAAATAACAAGATAATTAGCTTTCCTGTCCTTTTCTCTGAATTTTATTTTTAAAACTAGAAATTAATAAGCATTCAAATTTAAGATGCATAAACATATATGTTTCTAAAGTGGCTGTTTTTGTTTTTCAAAATTATAATTATAGTAAGTTCACAAAATCCTTAACGTACCTGTGTGCCACTGTGAACTAAATCTTCTCATATAAGCTGTAATAAACATAAAGAAACTTAGTTTTTTCTTACCTGAAAATGAAGGGTTAGACCAAAAGACCACAGAGGTGATTGTTCAACTATGATTCTGTGTCATCCCAGTGGTAACTTTTCTTAATATAATTCGGAATACATTTCAGTTTTGCAACAGATGACAAGAGGAATAATAGAATATAGTAATTTGATTGTGAGACTTCTCTTCCTCCAACTCTGTAAATTACTCACTGTCATCTAATGGCTATTTTCTCCCCTGCATTGAGCAATTTTTACATAACATGATCATATTAAATACATTAATTTTACTTTAATTCTAAAACATTAATCATTTAATTTAAATTTAATTTTCAAGAGAATCCATATATCCAATCATGTTTATTATGCTTCTTTCATCTGTCAAATTTTTTATTCCCACAATGGGACTTCCCTAAAAGCCTTTCAAGTTAAAGAAGAAACTGGGAGAATGTGTAGGATATAGACAGACCAGTCAGGCTTACACCCCACCCACCCCACCCCCCGAAAGAACATTCGCTTTGCTTTCTTTGAGTCACCATAACTTATCAAGATAGATACACTATTGTGAAACAATCATTTCTGTTTCAACCAGTGAGCAGATAATATCTGTGATCATAATTATAGATATGATATATATCTATATACCACATCATAATATATATTATTATATATTATTATATATTATATATTATATGTATATAATATAATATATATAATATATATATCATATATCACATCATAAATCCCTGAAATAAAATTAATTCTATAGTTTAGGGACTTAAGGATTTATTCTACTCTGAGTCACATAATGGATGTTTAAATAAATTAGAAATTCAGGTCATGACAAACATGATAAGCACACTTTACCCAAACATTATACAGCATAACAATAGTTCAAACCTGTTCTTAAAAAAAAGAAAGAAAAGAAAAAAAAGTTTTAATGCCATACTGGATTGGCAGTAAGGGCTGAAAACTATACTTTTATGCTTATAAAAAGGTGGGCTTTATTTGATTTTGCTCATTAGAATTCTGTTAGTCTTAAATTCATTGCACTTGAGAATATTCAGAATAAAAGTGACTGAATAAAGAAAAATAAGCCTTGCCCACCCTTGGCTTACTTATTAATTGTTGTAGATAATTAAATGGAATTTTTTATTTTCTGACTCAACAGCATATAACTTAAAAGCCTGAAATATGAATTTCTCTGATGCTGGATAAAGAATTCATTGTTTTATGCATAGTAGAGTTTAAACATAATTATTAGCTACTATTACTACATGTATTTTAAACTACACCTTTCATGTTTCAGGACTCTTGAATTTCATCTGGTATCTTTCATATAGTTAATATACCATGTTTAGAAGAAAGTAAAAACAATTGAAAATATTTCAACACGTTAGTGAGTAGGGGTATTTTCGCTATACTGACATTCACTCCCTTTACAGATATTTTGGGAGTTCAAGTGAAAAGGGAAAGCTGACATGAGTGATACATTATAGATTAAATGTTAAGTGGTCACCATTAGTATGTGAAATTAATCAATGTTTTTACAGCTTACTAACTGAAATAATAATAACTGAGTTTGTATTCTACATGCTATAGGTAAGTTTTACCAGTATATTTATATAAGCCAACAGCTACTGGAGTCCTGCCTTTTACTGCTAATACATTTGAATTAAAGCATAAGACTATTCCACGTGATGCAAGTAAACTAATACAATAGTAAAACTGCTCTAGGTAAGGTAATAAAACTATTATTAACCAGAGCTGTTCTATTTACCTAAAAATTTAATGAAAAGCTAATTCCTTGTTATCAAATTACGTCTTTCATCCTGTCCATGATACTGTTTAAAGAGTATCTGTTATTCACTGTTTGTTTTCCTGTTCAATAATACTGTGTAGGTATTTCTCATGCAATAAACTATAATTAAATTTTTAATGTTGGAGTTTTCTCTCATTTCTGATTCTCCCATTTTCTTAACATAAGCCTCATTATAAAAGCTTTGTTGAAGTAATAGGGCAATTTACACAGGCAAAGGAAGGCTTGCATTTCTAGTAACTGAAAACAGTTATAAGCAGTAACTAGAACATAGATGTTTTAGTTTGAAAATAAACAGTCTTCAATTTGACAATGAAGATCACTCTTAAACTCAAGAAAATTCTATATGTAAATAACAATTCTGGATCTTTTTAGAAATTTATTTAAATGATCCTGAATTCTTTTTTAATTAATTAATATTTAGTGGAATTTTTATTTAAAAGTTGTGTTTTAAAGAAAAACATTTGGATCCTGAATTATTTGATTAGCAATATTTAGCCAGCCAGCAGTTTCTCAAACTTTAGAATTGGGACTGTATCACAAAGGAAAACTCATAAGAACATCTTTAAAATGTATAAACTCTAACACAAATGAAATGGACTGAAAGTTGCATCAGTACAGTATTTATAATCATATAATATAATAAGCTAAGGTTAAAATTTTAGAAATGTGCCTTTTGATAAATTAATCTCAAGATAATCTAATGATTTCAGGAATAAAACAGAAGGCGGCCATCAATTGGTGCATAATTCTTTGATGACTTCTTTGTTTGTTTTAGTAAAATAATAATCATTTTTCCCCATACAGAGTTTTCTAGTTCTCTTCTGTCTGCTGAGGAAGAAGGACCTCAAACCTCTAGCTCTGGCCTTCAGTTATCTAATAGAAATGAAACACTGGAACTTTTGTCTGAACCTCCAGTTCATTCAACTAAATTCGATTCCAAAAAGGAAGGCAGTGTCCCAGTTTTCATCAAAGAAGTGTCAAATGCTGAAATAAGCATAGGGGATGTGGCTAAGTTGTCTGTTACTGTCACTGGTATTCCCAAGCCTCAAATTCAGTGGTTCTTTAATGGAGTAATGTTAACCCCTTCAGCTGACTACAAATTTGTTTTTGACGGTAATGATCACAGCTTGATCATTCTGTTCACAAAATTAGAGGATGAGGGAGAGTATACATGTATTGCCAGTAATGAATATGGACAGGCAATATGTAGTGCCTATCTGAAAATAAATTGCAAAGGAGAGGGGCTCCAAGAACCAGAATCAGCAGAAGAGAAATCTCTGGAAAAGCTCGAAGGTCCTTGTCCTCCTTACTTCCTTAAGGAGTTAAAACCAATTCACTGTGCACAGGGGCTCCCTGCCATCTTTGAGTACACGGTGCTTGGAGAGCCTGCACCCACTGTTTCGTGGTTCAAGGAAAACAAGCAGCTTTGCACCAATGTTTATTACACTATCATTCATAATCCTGATGGTTCCGGGACATTCATCGTCAATGACCCTCAGAAAGAAGATAGTGGTTTCTATGTCTGTAAAGCGGAGAATGTGTGGGGTGAATCCACCTGTACCGCAGAGCTGCTCGTGCTTCTGGAAGACACACACATGACTGATGCCCCCTGTAAAGCAACGTCCACACCAGAGGCTCCTGAAGATTTTCCCCAGACGTCGTTAACGGTCCCTTCAGTTGAGACACTTGACTCAGAACAGGAGACTGCAGCTTTTGTAAAGGACACCATTTTGAAAGCTGCTTTAATTGCAGAAGGAAAACAGCAGCTTTCTTACGAGCATATTGTTAAAACCAATGAACTGAGCAGTCAAGTTACTTTCATAGCTGAGCAACTGCAATCCACAGTCATGTTACAGCAGGATATGCCCACTCCTGAAAGCATCAGTGAACTTCTTTCCATCAGTGACACTATTCATGTCCAGCCTATCAAGGAACCACCTCCCAATGTACAGCTGCAGATTGTCCAGTCCCAGGACACCCTCCCCAAAGAAGATATTCTAATGTATCAAGAGCCTGAATTACAGGTGGTTCTACCAGATACTGAAAAAATCTTCCCAAGTGCCATGTCCATAGAGGAAATTAGTTCATTAACAGTTGAGTCTCTGCAAACTTTATTAGCTGAACCTGAAGGGAGTTATCCACAGTCATCAATAGAAGAAATGCCAGCCCATTCATATCCAACCTCTGTGGCTGAGGAAGTACTTTTACCAAAAGAAAAGATAGTATCCGCAGTGGACGAAGAGCAGAGAGTGATCCTTCAAGAGCAAGAGGTGCAAAATGCCCTCATCCTGAATCAGAGCTTAGCTGAGGGACACGTGGAAAGTTTCCAGGGTCCTGACATCATGATCTCCCGGGTCCCTTCAGAACACACGTGCACAGAAGGTGAAATCTTAATGGAAAGTGTGGATCAACTGGACAGTGCAAAGCAAGATTTCGCAGCCAGCGTTGAGGAAGGCAAGTCCTTAAGGTTTCCGTTGGCAGGTGAGGAAAAGCAGGTACTGCTCAAGGAAGAGCGTCTTGACAGCTTGGCAATGCCCCCGAACCAAACCACTAAGTATAAAAAAGAGCCCATGGCAATAAATGGTGTGCAGGAGGTGCAGGGAAGTGACCTGCTTTCTAAGGAAAGTTTGCTTTCTGCTATTCCTGAAGAGCAGCGGTTAAACCTGAAAACTCAGATCCGCAGGGCTTTGCAAGCAGCAGTGGCCAGCGAGCAGCTGAGTCTTTTCTCTGAATGGTTAAGAAACATTGAACAGGTAGAGGTCAAGGCCATAGACTTCACCCAAGAGCCCAACCGCATTATGTGCACCTATTTTATTACTTCAGTGAAGTCTCTAACAGAAGAATTAGCCATCACTATTGAAGGCATTGATCCTCAAATGGCTAACTTGAAAACTGAACTTAAGGAGGCTTTGTGCTCTATAATATGTGAGGAAATGAACATCTTAACAGCTGAGGAACCTGGAATTCAGAAAGGAGCCACAATAGACTTGCAGGAAGAAATGGATTCTTTTTCTGATCCACAGAAGGTTGAAGCAATCACCGAACCAGAGGTTGAATCTAAATATCTTGTCTTAAAGGAAGAGATAAGTTATTTTAAGGTGGAAAGTCAGGTCAAAGCTGTGGGTGCCACAACTGCTTCCGCTGCTGTCTCTGATGAAAAACTGGATGAGATACCAAAACCATCAGAGGAAAAAGAGAAATCCTCTAAAGGTGGTACTGAGAAGGCTTGTACAGTAGAGATACGGGAGGCTGAGGGTAGCTCACTCAGAGAGGGTGGTCCTGATGTACAGACGCCCTTGGTGGACGTGATTGCCAAGGAAGGTGACACCGTAAGCCTCGCGTCATCCATAACAAATGCCAAAGAGGTGAATTGGTATTTTGAGAGTAAACTTGTGCCTTCAGATGAAAAGTTCAAGTGTTTACAAGATCAAAATACATATATGCTAGTGATCGACAAAGTAAATAGAGAAGAACATCAAGGGGAATATACGTGTGAGGCCTTGAATGATGACGGAAAAACAGCAACTTCAGCAAAACTCACTGTAGTCAAAAGAGGTTGGATTTTAAGGATTCAGTGAATCAAGTTCTAACATTCACTGGGTTGTAATGATTTAGGTTTCCTCACTGAATTTTCACTTATCTGCCATTGCCAGAATGCAGTTTATTTAGAGTAAGAATGAAATCACAGACATAATCATGGTTATTAACTTTCCCCTTTTCCCTTACTGCCTTACTGGGTGGTATGTTATATCTACACTACTACTTATTTTTAAAATGAGACGTATTTCCATATATTTCATAATACTGATAAATGCTTTTTTAGTCTCTTTCTATATGAAAATACTTTAATGATATGTAATAAAAAGCTGTCAGTGAATACCTAGTTACCCTGAAATCACCAGTCTCATCCTTAAATTCAAAATAACCATGATTAATTGTCTATTTGTGTTTCTTGTTTCGATTATCTTTTTTGCTATTGTTTCACTTCATCACTTTATTTAGTAGATCATGTTTTTTTCACATTATTCGCAGTGTTCCTAGTCAGCATGGTATATTTAAAGAATATATCATATTGTTATGCATGTAGCCAAGAGCATCACATCAATTTAATCATTTTTTCACAATTCACTGAAAAGTAGCAATTGAATATGTTGAAAGCTGCTTGCTGTCTTCTTTTGCCTTCAGTGATCTTCCTCATTTTCCAGTCACTTGTCTTAAACTGCTGCAATCCACTTCACTAATTTCAACTGTTTCACTCCATTAACAGCAACAAAGTTTAGAAGGAAAAGAAAAATGTGGGGTACCTGAGAAGGAGGTGTGCTAATGGGCTCTGCTTCCCTTTGCAGCTGCCCCAGTGATCAGGAGGAGAATTGAGCCCCAGGAAGTAGCCCTGGGCCACCTCGCCAAATTCACCTGTGAGATCCACAGTGCTCCCAATGTCCGCTTCCAGTGGTTCAAAGCTGGCCGAGAAATCTGTGAGAGTGACAAGTGTTCTATTCGGTCTGCAAATTATGTCACCACCCTGGAAATCCTGAGAACCCAGGTTGTTGACTGTGGCGAGTACACCTGCAAAGCTTCCAACGAGTATGGCAGTGCCAGCTGCACAGCCACACTGACTGTGACAGGTAAATGCCATACACTGACACAGATGTTATTCCATTTCATATTATCGCCTATTTTACTTTTTGTAGAGGTGCAGGAGATACTTGTCCTACCAACTGGAGAGACCAGTAGCCAAGATGGTAACACAGTGGCTAGGTAGTGCAGAGCCTATGAGAGACAAGAAGTCATTGTTTACAGTCACATTTCTAAAAACAGCTAAAGAAAAAAAATTTTTATTTCAAGAGCAATGTGAAGGAATCACACAAGCAGTGGCTCCTCATAGTTTGGTTTGGGTTTTGGTTTTGTTCTGTTCTTTTTATTAAATGGTCTGGCTTGACCTCTAGCATAAAAAATTTCAGGACAGTTTGGTGCTACTAAAAAGTAAATGATGTCTGAATGTGTGTAATAATTTGGACCCAGTTAACCAATTAAGAACAGAATTACAAAATGAAAAAAGCCAAAGCATAAGACTAAAGTCAAACAAATCCTAATAAGAGACAGGGAGCTAGTACAGAACTACAAACTAGGATTCTCACCCTAAGCTTTATTACTAATTGAAAAATAAGAGTAACTACACAAATATTCTGTTCTCCATTTCCTGAGGACACACAGGATGACTGTCAAGTAGGTAACACTCATCAGGAGTTTGAATTCCCTCATTAGCAAAAAAAAAAAAAATAACTCTTTCCTACCTCTTTCTCTCACTCTTTCTTTCTCTTTTGCTTTCTTCCTACAAAGGGAAAATGTGAGTATGAACTTATGAACTATGGTTTAGGGTGAGAAGTAGCAATGACTTGTGCTGTTGACAGAAGCATGCACGAAATGCCAGGGTGAGGCTGTCCCTTTGTCTTTTTCTTTTTGAAGTATAGTTGGTTTACAGTATTACCTTGGTCATCTTTTTCAATGACAGCATGGAGGGGAAGGGTAAATGCAGCATGCATCTTTGACTTGAAAAAGCCAGGGTTTCCTGTAGCTTCCTCTCCTCTACAACTCTTTTATATCAGAAACTCCACACCCCCAGGCCCATGGTGACCCATTCAGTGGATTTCACTTTGTGATCAGAGTCTCCGTACTGCCAAGTGCATGGCATTATTCTTAATGACACTTCGGGAAATTTCTTTACCCAAAATAGGCCGGTTCAGTAATGGGACTAACACTTGAGCTTCAAATCACAAGAGGAAAGAAGAAAGAGGAGGATTTTTTTTTTTAATCAGAAAGAGAGGTTCCTAAATGTTTGCTTCCAAATGCAGAATGGACATGGGAAATTACTGCTATAAATATTTTTACAAGTTTGGAGTGATTTAGTGGATACATTTAAAGTTGTGCCATTTAAGGATTTGCTAGTGGTCATCGACATGAGGGTTAGAGAGACTTTATAAAACTACTGAAACTTTTTATTACTTAATATCCCTACTCTTCAGGAAAGTCAAGTACGTTTTCTTTATCTTCCTCATACAGTCTTCTAATTTGCAGAATTAACGTACCAGCTGAATTGCTTATCAGATAATTCGAACAACTAATCAGCTCATAAAATGGACAAAGCTTTAGCAATAGTGAGTCAATGTTGTGAAATAAAGGAACATTTGTTCTTTCCTTTGATAGAGACATTTAAAGTGCTGTCTTGCTCCTCTATAAAAAAAACTCTCATCCCTTTCCTTTGACACATCTTTTCACCTTCATACATTACCCTACTTTGAGTAATGTCTCATGTCTATCTAAAGCTATTACTCATCTTTTTTCTTTCTTGGAATATGTAATTACAGCAAGAGCTTTGTAGGGACAAAATATAACACTGAAAACTTTTCTTTTACAGAGGCATATCCACCAGCCTTTCTCTCCAGACCTAAGTCCATAACAACTTTTGTGGGTAAGGCAGCCAAGTTCCTCTGCACAGTGACAGGGACTCCAGTGATTGAAACCATTTGGCAGAAAGACGGCGTGGCCCTCTCACCTTCCCCTAACTGCAGGATTTCAGATGCAGACAACAAACACATTTTAGAAATCTCAAATCTTACAATTCAAGATAGAGGAGTTTACTCCTGTAAGGCTTCTAACAAGTTTGGAGCCGATACTTGCCAAGCTGAGTTGGTCATAATCGACAAACCACATTTCATTAAAGAGCTAGAGCCTGTGCAATCAGCTGTCAATAAGAAGGTACACCTTGAGTGCCAAGCAGATGAAGACAGAAAAGTCACAGTTACATGGAGTAAAAATGGGCAAAAGCTCCCCCCTGGGAAAGATTATAAGATCTGTTTTGAAGATAAAATAGCATCCCTCGAGATCCCTCTGGCCAAACTAAAAGATACAGGAACGTATGTTTGCACAGCTTCCAATGAGGCTGGAAGCAGCTCCTCTTCAGCGACAGTAACTATCAGAGGTAAGAAGTGTGTGAATAATATTTCCACTCCCTTCTCTCATTTTGTGATTAAAATAATTTCATCCAAGCAGCCTCTTTGGTTTGGGGAAATCCTGGCATTGTTTGATTTTATTGTTTCAGTCGTCTTCACAATGCACTTATTCTTGTTTGTTTAAAACTGTCTGCCATTAACAAAGCTTGCTTAAAACTTCTTCTAAGAACTTCGAGTGTCTAGGCAATCCTTAACTATCTTCTTGCATAAAATTGCTCTTTGTATAAGTAGAATTTGGTTGGTTTTGTTTTTGTTTGTTTGTTTTAAACAAGAGTCTGGGAAAATGTTGGAATCATAGAAACATGGAAAGCTATTGAGTACACCACAGCCTTTTCAGAAATTTCAAGAAGACATTTTATGTGTGTTATGTGTCTCTTTGTTGTATGATGTCTACTTTTCTTTTGTGTAGTTTATGATTCAGATATCTTTTCCCTTCTCATTTTTGTTAACTTCATGTAGAGCCACCATCCTTTGTGAAGAAGGTGGATCCCTCTTATTTAATGATCCCAGGTGAATCAGCACGCCTCCACTGCAAGCTGAAAGGCTCACCTGTGATCCAGGTTACTTGGTTTAAAAATAACAAAGAACTTACTGAGAGTAACACAATCAGAATGTCTTTTGTAAATTCTGAGGCTGTCCTTGATATTACGGACGTAAAAGTTGAAGACAGTGGGAATTACTCGTGTGAAGCAGTGAATGACGTTGGCAGTGACAGCTGCAGTGCCGAAATGGTTATCAAAGGTGTGTTTACTCTGTCGTAGTCCATTGTTTTCCTGAGAAAATATTTTCTTTTCAATTGCTTGTAACACATGCTTTATACAATGCTTTCATGCTTTTGTAGAACCTCCTTCTTTCATCAAAACTCTCGAGCCTGCAGATATAGTGAGAGGAACAAATGCCCTCCTTCACTGTGAAATCTCAGGCACTGGACCATTTGAAATTCGCTGGTTCAAGGATAAGAAGCAAATTCGAAGTAGTAAAAAGTACAGGTTGTTTTCTCAGAAATCTGTCGTGTCCCTGGAGATCTTTTCGTTTAATAGCGCGGACGTTGGTGAATATGAGTGTGTGGTTGCTAATGAAGTTGGGAAGTGTGGCTGCCTTGCAACCCACTTATTAAAAGGTTAGTGCTTGAAAAACTGGTATCTCTTCAATAAATTGTCAAAATAGCTTTCTTAAACCAAGGAAGGAAAACTGGTACTTTCTTTTCTTCTCCTAATCTTTGAAAATATTTTTTTTGCCTTTGGTTTGACCTGGGACCCTGGGGGAAATCCAGTCTTTATCTTGAGACCAGTATAAATATTTAATCTCTGATAACAAAAGTGAACTACATAATAAGCGATTTTGTCAGCTGATAACCGTTTATCTTCCTTGCTTCTTTCTCTTGGATGGAATTGTAATTCCTCTTGAATTTGGTTTCTTCTTCTAATTAACCAACACTATGGAATAGATAAATGTAATCTAGATAAAGTTCTTAAATGCATATGGTGTTGAAGTGTTTGGGAATTAAGAAATTTTGGGTGCTCTCTTTCTTTAATTAGAACCACCAATCTTTGTAAAGAAAGTAGATGATTTTACTGCACTAGCAGGACAAACGGTTACCTTACAAGCTGCTGTGAAAGGGTCAGAACCCATTTCTGTCACATGGATGAAAGGACAGAAGATCATTAAAGAAGATGGAAAAATCAAAATGAGCTTTGCCAATGGTGTTGCAGTCTTGATAATCCCTGATGTGCAGATTAGTTTTGCTGACAAATACACATGCCTGGCTGAAAATGAAGCTGGAAGCCAAACGTCTGTTGGGGAACTAATAGTTAAAGGTTCGTGTAAGAACGTTTTAACTTGGAGTTGATATTTCCTTTTAAAATGAAACCTTACTACACACTTCAGAATTCCAACTATTTAATACTCTTGTAGAACCTGCTAAAATCGTTGAGAAGGCAGAACTGATCCAGGTGACGGCAGGAGACCCAGCCACGCTGGAGTATACAGTCACGGGTACCCCAGAGCTCAAGCCCAAATGGTACAAAGACGGGAGACCTTTGATTGCCAGTAAAAAGTATCGAATAAGTTTTAAAAACAATGTTGCCCAACTCAAGTTTTATTCCGCCGAACTGCATGATAGCGGCCAATACACATTTGAGATTTCCAACGAAGTGGGCAGCAGCTCCTGTGAGACAACTTTCACTGTCTTAGGTTAGTATCTTTAGAAACCTGTGCTTCCATATTCCTCTGAAACCCAACAAACAACCAAAACTAAAATCACTGAGCACTGTTCCACATTGTTCTTTCTTCTCTTCTTGTGCTGTGAACAGATCGAGACATTGCTCCATTTTTTACCAAACCCCTACGCAACGTGGACAGTGTGGTTAGTGGGACCTGCAGGCTGGACTGCAAAATCGCTGGCTCCCTCCCCATGAGGGTGTCCTGGTTTAAGGATGGTAAAGAAATAGCTTCCTCTGACAGATACAGAATAGCATTTGTGGAAGGCACAGCCTCTCTGGAGATAAGCAGAATAGACATGAATGATGCAGGGAATTTCACCTGTCGAGCCACAAATTCCATGGGAAGCAAAGACTGCAGCGGAGCCCTGATTGTGCAAGGTTGGCTGGAAACTGTGCCTTTCATTCTTACATAGACGATGTTCAAATTAAGCCTTCTTCCCTTCAGTCGCGCCTCTTAACTCTTTGAAATTCTTTCTTATCCCCCTTCTTTAGAACCACCCAGTTTTGTAACTAAACCAGCATCAAAGGATGTTCTGCCCGGCTCGACCATCTGCCTGAAGAGCACCTTCCAAGGGTCTACCCCTCTCACAATCAGATGGTTTAAGGGTGACAAAGAGCTGGTTTCCGGTGGAAACTGCTATATCACCAAAGAAGCTTTAGAAAGTTCCCTGGAATTCTATGTAGTAAAAACCTCCGACTCAGGCACATATACCTGTAAAGTCAGCAACGTGGCTGGCGCCGTGGAGTGCAGTGCAAAGTTATTTGTAAAAGGTTTGCATAGTTTTCTTGACATCTTTGTGCCACCATTGTCAGAAGTTCTTTCCTCTTTCTCACATTTCTGGGTGATTTCTTTCCTTCCACAGAACCTGCCACATTTGTTGAAAAGTTAGAGCCATCACAGCTGTTAAAAAAGGGAGACGCCACCCAGCTAGCCTGCAAAGTAACGGGCACCCCTCCAATTAAAATAACGTGGTTTGCAAATGACAGAGAAATTAAGGAGAGCAGCAAACACAAAATGTCTTTTGTGGAGTCCACCGCGGTTCTAACACTTAAAGATGTTGCCATTGACGACAGCGGTGAATATATGTGTGAGGCTCAAAATGAGGCTGGCAGTGACCACTGTGGTAGCATTTTAATAGTCAAAGGTTTGTGTTCACATTGCCCCTTGTGGTACCAAAGTTGTGGCCCAGGGCACAGACTCCACCCCCATTAACTCACAATAATTCCTTTTCCGCTATAGAGTCACCTTACTTTACCAAGGAATTTAAGCCCATTGAAGTGTTGAAGGAGTATGATGTCATGTTGCTGGCTGAGGTGGCAGGCACACCTCCCTTTGAGATCACTTGGTTCAAAGACAACACAACACTGCGAAGTGGTAGAAAGTATAAAACCTTCATTCAGGATCAGCTGGTTAGCCTGCAGATCCTGAGGTTTGTAGCTGCGGACGCGGGTGAATACCAGTGTCGGGTGACCAACGAGGTGGGCAGCAGTGCCTGCAGTGCCAAGGTGACCTTAAGAGGTTAGTGTCAGTTCTAATGACGGACTGGCTTTTCTGCAGTGTCAGTGATTTTATTTTTTTAAAGCCAGTTTTGCTATAGAGCTGGTATTCATTGAGAATTCATTCTTCTACTAGAACCCCCAGCTTTTGTAAAGAAAATCGAGAGCACCAGCTCCCTTAGAGGAGGTACCGCTGCCTTCCAGGCCACTCTGAAGGGCTCCTTGCCAATCACGGTGACTTGGCTGAAAGACAACGATGAAATCACTGAAGATGATAACATAAGAATGACCTTTGAGAACAATGTGGCCAGTCTGTACCTCAGTGGCATTGAAATCAAGCATGATGGGAAATATGTCTGTCAGGCCAAAAATGATGCGGGAGTACAGAGATGTTCCGCATTACTCTCAGTAAAAGGTTGGTTCAGAAAGTTTGCCATGGGTTTTAGGGGAAAATGCAGATGTAAGCCTTTCAGCAGAGCAGTTCACAACCCACACCTATCCCCTTGTTTTCTACAGAACCTGCAACAATCATTGAGGAGGCTGTGTCTATAGATGTCACCCAGAGAGACCCAGCCACTTTGCAGGTTAAATTTTCAGGGACTAAGGAGATTACAGCCAAATGGTTTAAAGATGGCCAAGAACTGACCCTGGGCCAAAAATATAAAATCAGTATCACTGACACGGTCTCTATACTGAAGATTATTTCTACAGAAAAGAGAGATAGTGGAGAATATACTTTCGAAGTCCAAAATGATGTCGGGAGGAGCAGCTGCAAGGCTAGCATTAATGTATTAGGTTGGTACAGCTTTTCTATGGAGAGAAACTGGGCATTTCTGTGCTCCTTCATCTCTTACAATTTTAGAGAAAAAAAAATTGGTAGATTGACCATTTTTTTTCTTTTTCATTGCATAGATCTTATCATACCTCCCTCATTCACCAAAAGGCTGAAGAAAATGGACAGCATTAAAGGGTCTTTTATTGACTTAGAATGTATAGTGGCTGGGTCACATCCCATGAGCATCCAGTGGTTCAAAGACGACCAAGAAATAACAGCTAGTGAAAAATACAAATTCTCTTTTCATGACAATACTGCCTTCTTGGAAATCAGTCAGCTGGAAGGTACAGATAGTGGAACCTACACTTGTTCTGCCACTAATCAGGCAGGACACAACCAGTGCAGCGGCCATCTGACAGTCAAAGGTTGGCAATTTTTATCCCCGCCTCTCAAGAACTTATTGCTCTCTCATTTCTTAATTCTTACCTTGACTGATCATTCTAAAATAAACCATTCCTTCCCCCTTTTGCTTCTTTTTCTTTCACCCCAGAACCCCCTTACTTCCTGGAAAAGCCACAGTCACAAGATGTCAATCCCAATACAAGGGTTCAATTAAAGGCGCTTGTGGGTGGCACTGCACCCATGACAATAAAATGGTTTAAAGATAACAAAGAGTTGCACTCGGGAGCAGCTCGCTCAGTTTGGAAGGATGACACCTCCACCATTCTAGAGCTCTTTTCAGCCAAAGCTGCCGATTTGGGGACCTACATTTGCCAACTGAGCAACGATGTTGGCATAGCAACCAGTAAAGCCACTCTCTTTGTCAAAGGTCTGGTCTCTACATTTTCTCATTGTCTTGCTTGCCTAGATTTTCTTGGTGGGAGGGAAGAGGCTTAAGAAAACGATTCTCATTGGTCTTTGGTTTAAAAAATGTTCAATATCACGTTTTCCCCCATCTTTAGAACCTCCTCACTTCATTAAGAAGCCCAGCCCAGTCCTAGTGCTGAGGAACGGACAATCCACGACCTTTGAATGCCAGATAACAGGCACTCCTGAAATCAGAGTCTCTTGGTATCTGGACGGGAATGAAATAACAGCCATTGAGAAACATGGCATTTCCTTCACTGATGGTTTAGCCACTTTCCAAATTTCTGGTGCCAGGGTAGAACATAGTGGGACTTATGTCTGTGAAGCTCGTAACGATGCTGGCACGGCAAGCTGCAGCATTGAGTTAAAAGTGAAAGGTTCGTTACTGCATCTTCTCTCCTTTCTGGCTGTGCTGCTGGCTAGTCCTTGGGTCTTCCTTTGAGTGAGCTATTCTCTGTCTTCCTTTTGAATCTTTAGAACCTCCCACCATTATTAGGGAGCTGAAACCCGCGGAAGTAGTCAAAGATAGTGACGTGGAGCTGGAGTGTGAAGTTATGGGAACATCTCCATTTGAAGTCACTTGGCTGAAGAATAACAAGGAAATTCGAAGCAGCAAAAAGTATACGCTGACTGACAGAGTGTCAGTGTTTAATCTCAATATCAACAAGTGCGACCCCTCAGACACTGGTGAATACCAGTGCATCGTATCCAACGAAGGCGGCAGCTGTTCTTGTAGTGCTAGAGTCTCTCTGAAAGGTCAGTTAGACACACAAGGAGCAGGCTACCTGATACAAATTCTGTAATGCTCTTTAACCTTGTATGATGGGGAGGAGTTCAAATATACCTCTTCTTTTCACACTGTCTACTTTAATCACAGAGCCACCCTCGTTCACTAAGAAGATAGAAAACGTCACTACTGTCTTGAAAAGTTCTGCCACCTTTCAGAGCACTGTGGTGGGCTCTCCTCCCATTTTTATAACCTGGCTCAAGGATGATCAGATTCTGGATGAAGATGATAATGTTCACATCTCCTTTGTGAACAATGTGGCCACAGTTCAAATCAGATCTGTGGATAATGGACACAGTGGGAGGTACACGTGTCAAGCCAAGAACGAGTCAGGAGTTGAGAGGTGTTATGCTTTCCTTTTAGTACAAGGTGTGTAAGCCAATCCCTTTCAAGAGTTATTCTGTGAAGACAATTTCACAAGCAGTTCCTTGGTTCCATGGAATTATTAATGCAACTCATCCACGGTTTCATTCTTACTACAGAACCTGCTCAGATCCTAGAGAAACCTAAGTCTGTTGATGTCACTGAAAAAGACCCCGTGACCTTGGAGTGTCTTGTGGCCGGAACACCAGAACTCATAGTGAAGTGGTTTAAAGATGGGAAACAAATGATGCCCAGTAGATATTTTTCAATGAGTTTTGAAAATAACGTGGCCAGTTTTAGGATTCAGTCAGTAATGAAGCAAGACAGCGGGGCGTATACTTTCAAGGTGGAAAATGACTTTGGAAGCAGTAGCTGTGACACCTACCTGAGAGTGCTAGGTTTGTATCTTGGCCCCAGTCAGCTTCCCTTATATATATTATTGTCCTTGGTAAACAAATGGCAACATATTAATGGATGTGTTTTGCTGTTTGCATTGGACAGATCAAAATATTCCTCCATCATTCACCAAAAAATTAAGGAAAATGGATAAAGTTCTAGGCTCTTCCATTCATATGGAGTGCAAGGTTTCTGGCTCACTTCCTATTAGTGCTCAGTGGTTTAAGGATGGAAAAGAAATAACTACAAGTGCAAAATACAGGCTCGTCTGTCATGAAAACACTGTGTCGCTGGACGTTAGTAATCTGGAATTAGAAGATACTGCGAATTACACATGCAAAGTCTCAAATGTAGCAGGGAGTGAGGCATGCAGTGGCATCTTAACTGTAAAAGGTTAGAATTTCTTTACCTCTTTCTGACCCTTTTCTGCGATTGCTTTTCAAATATAGCACTCTTTTCTGGAGTCCTTTAAAACTAAAAGTCTCCATAATTCTGTTTCTTTAGATACATATATGTTGAGTTCAAGAAATATTCAGTCATTACCTCTTTTCAGTAATGTTTTTTTATATGTCCATAAAACTGTCAAAATAACCCAACAACAAGGAACTTAATTAAATGTATTTCTCTTAAAATCTATAGAACCACCAAGTTTCCTAGTGAAACCTGGGCGACAACAAGCCATACCTGATTCTACAGTGGAATTTAAAGCTATACTAAAAGGAACACCACCGTTTAAAGTAAAGTGGTTTAAGGATGATGTGGAACTTGCCTCTGGACCTAAATATTTCATTGGCTTAGAAGGCTCAACTACCTTCTTAAATCTCTATTCAGTGGATGCTTCCAAGACTGGACAATATACTTGCCAAGTTACCAACGATGTTGGTAGCGACTCTTGTACCACAGTGTTGCTTGTGACAGGTGTGCCAGTTTGATTGTTTTGTGTTTCTGTCTGACCTGTGGCTCCTGTCCTTTCTGTAATCTTTTACAATATATGTACCCAGTCAAGAAAGTACCCTTCTTTCTAACACGGTACACGCTGTTTGCCAGGCATTGTTCATCTTTTTCTCTTTCCTATGTAGTACCTAATTGAAGTTTGTTATTTATATCTGCTCTGTTCCCTCATAAATCTCCTCTTTTCTTCACTCTCTAGAACCACCAAAGTTTGCAAAGAAACTAGAAGCAACCAAAATAGTGAAAGCAGGTGACTCAGCACGACTTGAATGCAAGATAACTGGATCCCCAGACATCAGAGTTGTGTGGTACAGAAATGAACATGAACTCCCAGCCAGTGATAAATATAGAATGGCTTTCATTGATTCAGTGGCCGTCATACAGATGAATAGTCTTGGTACTGAGGACAGTGGGGATTTCATTTGTGAGGCTCAGAACCCTGCTGGCAGCACAAGCTGCAGTACCAAGGTTATAGTAAAAGGTAGAAACCTCTTTTCTCTGTTCCTCATTACCTGAAACCCACCTTCTTCTCCCCGGGCTACCATAGCTCTTCATTCTTTTGCTGTCATTTTTAGCTTCCATTTGAGATCATAGAATATTTTCCCAAACTAGTATTATTTCCATTTTTAGATGTTTTTTCTTCTTAAGATTTGCGTACATGTAGACAATCATTCTGAGATATTTTTCTTGTTATTCCAATGTCGTAATTCTACTCACCTCAACATATTAGCCAAGCAGTTCAAATTTGATGTTTCCAAAATGCTCAAAAAAACAAAGTGGGCATTTTAAAATTAATTTTTGCCTTCAATCAACTTATAAATATATCATCATCCTCACTATAATCTTTATCATTAAAAGCAAGGAATATTTACCACATATATACAAGGTTCAAGCAATACAGATTTTAACCTTACATTTACAACAGGACAGGACAATTATGTATATTTTTCTCTCTCAAATGTCAGTTCCTATTTTTTTAAATTACATCACTATACTTTGTTGCAAATAGTACTAGTATTTTCCAGAATTTTTTTCACAAAGTCCTAGTTTGTCATATTGTAAGGCGATTATTGCAAAAACCATTTGTTGACATGGAAGACTTAGAGCACAAATGTTGTGATAACTTCCAAGTGTCCCAATTGTAATGTGTATACAAAAAATTTCATCCCTGAAGTCAGGACTCTGTACCTCATGCAAATCATATTGATTCTTACACTTGGGTTTGGGGGTTTGTTTGGTTATTGTTTTGTTTTGCTTTACAGTTTTGTGCATCAATCTTTATAGTCCCAGAAAAAGTAGTAAGGTGGAGTAGACAGAATGTTGAACTGCTCAGTAAGGTCACCTGAGGTCTAGCCCACGTTCTCGGCCAGTGAAGCAGAGTGATTTTGTAAAGGCTGATGGCTTCTCTGAAGCTGTTACTGCTAAAGTGATAGTGCTAGACCTATTATAGTATCTTGACTCATTCTTCCAATTTAAAAACAAAGAAATAAAAATATTCTATGAAGTTAAGTAGCCCAGTTCATGAGGAATTCTTGTTTTTTACAGAACCACCTGTTTTTAGCAGCTTCCCTCCTGTGGTAGAAACCCTTAAAAATGCTGAAGTTAGTCTTGAATGTGAACTTTTGGGAACACCACCATTTGAGGTGGTTTGGTACAAAGATAAGCGACAACTCCGAAGTAGCAAGAAATACAAGATCGCATCCAAAAATTTCCATGCAAGTATTCACATTCTCAGTGTCAGCCCTTCAGATATTGGTGAATACCACTGCAAAGTACAGAATGAAGTAGGAAGTGATACCTGCATTTGTACTGTAAAATTAAAAGGTATGCATTATTTCCTACTCATGGCAGAAATGGCAGGAACGTGCAAAATGCTTATTTGTTTTCTCTCTTCCATTATCTCGACAATCTTTCCAAGAATCTCCATCCATCTTTCCCTCTTCAGAACCACCAAGATTTGTCTCCAAACTGAACAGCCTCACGGTTGTAGCTGGTGAGCCCGCTGAGTTACAAGCATCTATAGAAGGCACCCAGCCTATTTCTGTCCAGTGGCTTAAAGAAAAGGAAGAAGTGATTAGAGAAAGTGAAAACATCAGAATTACATTTGTGGAAAATGTTGCAACTCTGCAGTTTGCAAAAGCAGAGCCAGCTAATGCTGGGAAGTATATCTGCCAAATCAAGAATGACGGTGGAATGAGGGAGAACATGGCCACGTTGACTGTTTTAGGTTGGTACAGTATGGTGCGATAGTTCCTTGATACAAGGAGGTGCCAAACGCTGAGATGACTTACTAAGAGATACTGGTAGAGTCTCCTGTTTTGAATTTCTAGAACTATGTCAGTCGTCACCCATTTCAAAGGTTTACGGGAAAGGACCTTTCAAACACTCTTTTCTGTGTCTGTGAGCCTAACAAAAATGAGCCGTCTCTTATTATTTTCTTGATGGGTTAGGAGATGTAATCATGACTATCTTTTGTTGAAGAATGAAAAAATTGGGAGCCCAGCATATGCCACAAGGAAATTTTTTCTGAAAGTAATAGTTGTTAAAGCTGACAAGAACTCCAAAGATCAAAGTTTGATAGGAACGACTTGCACTTTCATCTTTGGGCATATTCATTTTCAATTTTGCCATTGTTTGGATAACAACTTTCAAAAAACTGTCTTTACCACCTTAAAGTAGAATAGAAATACTGAGTAATTCATAACAACATGTAGGCTTTGTTCTAGAGAGGGTCAAGTGCAAATCAGTATATATCAACATTAATTTGTACATTGAATTGTTTTGGAAGTCAACTAATGCACCAACATATTTCTTAATAATAACTCATATAATTTCATGACAGTGTGTAATTATGGAATCACATTTTAAGGTCTAGAGAAAGAGAGAGAGAGAGAGTGAGAGAGAGAGAGAGAGAGGGAGCCCTAAGATATCCATATCATTGGAAGAAACTGTTAATGAATTTGATAGTAGAAACAAGGTAAAGGTAACAGGCTTTGACAGATGGCTATCACATTTTATTTCAGAGCCTGCGGTCATTGTCGAGAAGGCAAGTTCGATGACAGTGACTGCAGGAGAAACGTGCACTCTGGAGTGTAAGGTGGCTGGCACTCCTGAACTCTCAGTCGAATGGTACAAGGATGGAAAGCTGTTGACCAGCAGTCAAAAACACAAATTTAGCTTCTACAACAAAATCTCTTCCTTAAAGATTCTCTCCGTTGAAAAGCAAGATGCAGGCACATACACTTTCCAGGTTCAAAATAATGTCGGAAAAAGCAGCTGCACGGCTGTGGTTGATGTTTCAGGTTAGTTCGGATATGTTCTTCCCATTGCTTAAGCAAATTCCTTTCACACGCTTTCTTCTCTCAAGTGTCTTCTATTCTTTCAAACCACGAGTCTCTTGCCTCTCCTCATGCAGACCGAATGGTTCCTCCCTCTTTCACACGAAGACTGAAAGATACAGTTGGGGTGCTGGGTACATCTTGCATCTTGGAGTGCAAAGTAGCTGGATCATTGCCTATCTCCGTTGCCTGGTTTCATGAGAAAACGAAGATTGTCAGTGGAGCAAAGTACCAAACTACGTTTTCAGATAATGTCTGCGCGTTGCAGCTGAATTCTCTGGACTCATCGGACATGGGCAATTACACATGCATGGCTGCTAATGTCGCTGGGTCTGATGAATGCCGTGCTGTGTTGGCTGTACAAGGTCAGTGTTAGACGCTCACACCCTTTCTTATGAGTTCCTCTTTGGGTACATATCCAGGTTGGCACACATTCAAAAGTGCTCTTCTTTTTGATTCAAAATTGCAACTAAATTCGATGCTTACAGGATCTTATCATTATCCTCCTTGTCTATGTAGAACCACCCTCTTTTGTGAAGGAACCTGAACCTTTGGAAGTACTACCAGGCAAAAACATCACCTTCACAAGTGTCATTAGAGGAACACCTCCGTTCAAGGTTGGCTGGTTCAGAGGTGCCAGAGAACTGGTGAAAGGAGACAGATGTAACATCTATTTTGAAGACACCGTGGCAGAACTGGAATTATTTAATGTCGACACATCTCAGAGTGGGGAATATACCTGTGTGGTTTCTAACAATGCCGGCCAAACATCCTGCACTACCCGTCTCTTTGTAAAAGGTTTGCTCCAGTGCATTTGTGCTTCCTACTTTTTAAGGGACATCTTTGTTTGTGTTTTCACTGTGTTTAACTGCTGTGCTTTGTCACTCCCCAGAACCAGCTGTATTTGTGAAGAAATTAAGTGATCACTCTGTAGAGCCAGGGAAGTCCATCATTCTGGAGAGCACCTACACTGGAACACTCCCCATTTCAGTTACCTGGAAAAAGGCTGGTGTGAACATTACACCATCTGAAAAATGCAACATAGTCACAACAGAGAAGACCTGCATCCTGGAAATTCTGAATAGCACAAAAGGAGATGCAGGACAGTATTCTTGCGAGATTGAAAACGAGGCAGGAAGGGATGTTTGTGAAGCTCTGGTATCTACATTAGGTGTGTTTCTTATTCTCAAATGATTGGCATTTGTCTAACATGAGGCATGGTTTGTGTGCTTTTCTTTAATTCCAGTTGCTGACTGTGAATCTTTCTTCTTTAGAACCACCTTATTTTGTTACGGAACTGAAGCCTCTGGAGGCATCAGTTGGAGATTCGGTTTCTTTACAATGCCAAGTTGCTGGGACACCAGAAGTTACAGTGTCTTGGTACAAAGGCGATACCAAGTTACGGTCAACTCCTGAATACAGGACCTATTTTACAAACAATGTGGCCACACTTGTTTTTAATAAAGTGAACATCAATGACAGTGGAGAGTACACATGTAAAGCAGAAAACAGTATAGGGACTGCTGCTTCTAAGGCTGTCTTCAGAATTCAAGGTGATGATATTATTTTAGAAATTAAGAAGTTTCTTTTTTCCTTGTCTTCACTCTTATCTTTATGGGGAAATTTTTATTTCATCTACTAATGCCTCAAGTATTACTTGTCTTCCAACAGAGTCCCAGCGCCCACCTTCCTTTGCAAGGCAATTGAAGGATATCGAACAAACTGTTGGGTTACCAGTTACCCTCACTTGTCGACTGAATGGCTCCGCACCCATCCAAGTGTGCTGGTATAGAGATGGGGTACTTTTACGAGATGATGAAAATCTACAGACATCATTTGTAGATAATGTGGCAACTTTAAAAATTTTGCAAACAGACTTGAGTCACTCTGGCCAATACTCCTGCTCAGCTTCTAATTCACTTGGAACAGCATCTTCCAGTGCTAGACTGACAGCAAGAGGTTTGTTCCTATGTTACTCTCTCTCTTTGCAAACCATGACTTCTTAGTCATTGTCAAAGTAGAAACGGCCAATAAAAAAGAGAAAAAAAACCCATGTTGCCTTTTCTTCTCATCTTTCAGAACCTAAGAAATCTCCCTTCTTTGACATCAAGCCTGTATCTATAGATATTATTGCTGGGGAAAGTGCTGACTTTGAGTGTCATGTTACTGGTGCTCAACCAATGCGAATTACTTGGTCAAAAGATAACAAGGAAATCCGTCCTGGAGGAAACTACACAATTACATGTGTGGGAAACACTCCCCATTTGAGAATTCTTAAAGTAGGCAAAGGAGACTCTGGTCAATATACTTGCCAAGCAACCAACGATGTTGGCAAAGACATGTGCTCAGCTCAACTCAGTGTAAAAGGTATCTTCACATGGCATTTACCAATATTGTTCTTTCCCATGTTGTGTAATTTTCTTTGAAAAGTTTCTTTAGTTTGTAAATGTTCGGGATAAAGTAACTGGATCATGTTGGAATTTGTATGTTAGTGGTGGAGGCAACATTCATCGAAGTTCTGTTTTCTCTTTATTTTGTTCTTTAAGTTAGTGTATCTCTAAGAGTAGTCTTATCAGAGGGTTGTTTAATTGAAATTTGTTAAATGTTGTTTCAACTCTCTCTTTTTTCACTCTTTCCTATTATGTGGCATTCTGACTTACCATTTTGATCAAATACCTCTATAATACATTAACTTACATGTTTTAGTTTCCGTATCAAAACTACAAAGATTAACTTGCCAATTAAATTCTCTATTAAAAATATTAAAAGTTTATTTAATAGAAAAGATAAATATATTTTACCACAGAACTCTCAGAAAGTGCATATATTCTTACTAATAAACCAGATTAAAAATGTATTTATGGACTCTTCAGCTACAAACGTAAGCTGTTTTTTTCCTTTGACTTACTAGAACCTCCAAAGTTTGTTAAGAAATTAGAAGCTTCAAAAGTTGCAAAGCAGGGAGAATCCATCAAACTGGAATGTAAAATAAGCGGTTCCCCGGAAATCAAAGTTTTGTGGTTCCGAAATGACGGTGAACTTCATGAAAGTTGGAAATACAACATGTCATTCATGGATTCTGTGGCATCGCTCACCATCAATGAAGCCAGCACAGAGGATAGTGGGGACTATATCTGTGAAGCCCATAATGGTGTTGGGGACGCCAGCTGCAGCACAGCCCTGACGATTAAAGGTTAGACATGCTAAGCTGCTTTCTTTCTTCCTTCTCCTCTGATCTGGATTCTTTCTCAGCAATGTTCTGAGCTCCAAAATAAAAAGGCTAGTTAAGGGGATTTGCTTGCAATTCTTAAACTAGTTTTTATGACTAGTCATTTCTTATGTTAGTATACTGTCATATGGTCACACCGGGCACTCAACGATTTAGACTCTAAAATATTTTTTCCCTTTCATTAGGCAAATGCTCTCATTGCTTATCTTCTTTTCTTCTGGTAGCACCTCCTGTTTTCACCCAGAAGCCTTCTCCAGTAGGAGCCCTTAAAGGTTCTGATGTTATCTTCCAATGTGAAATTTCGGGAACCCCCCCATTTGAAGTGGTGTGGGTTAAAGATCGCAAGCAAGTTCGGAGCAGCAAGAAATTTAAAATCACTTCGAAAAATTTTGATACAAGTCTCCACATCCTTAATCTGGAAGCTGCCGATGTAGGAGAATATCACTGCAAAGCTGCTAATGAGGTGGGAAGTGACACGTGTGTTTGCACTGTCAAGTTCAAAGGTTTGTATCCATGGGCACAAAAATATTTATCTCTTGCTTTCATCTTTTCTTGCTTGACCAATAATGTATGTGGCTGTGATTCTCATCCTCTTTCTCTAACCACAAATTTCTTTCATTAGAACCCCCACGGTTTGTGAAGAAGCTAAGTGACACCTCAACCCTCGCTGGGGATGCCGTTGAGTTACGGGCCGTAGTGGAAGGCTTCCAGCCCATTGCTGTCGTCTGGCTGAAAGATAAAGGTGACATTATCAGAGAGAGTGAAAACACTAGGATTTCATTCATTGATAACGTTGCAACACTCCAACTTGGAAGCCCAGAAGCATCTAACTCTGGAAAATATGTGTGCCAGATCAGAAACGATGCCGGAATGAGAGAGTGTTCAGCAGTCTTGACTGTCCTAGGTTAGTAACAAAATACAGCCTGAGAAAAAAATCAGGTTGATTGACCCATGATCATTGCCTGCACATATTACTCTTAGCCAATAATATACTGATTACACTCTTAGTTTGAAAGAAGACTTTGTGTTCAATGCAATATACTTCTTTCAGAACCAGCCAGAATCATAGAGAAACCAGAACCCATGACTGTCACTACCGGAAATCCTTTTGCATTAGAGTGTGCAGTGGCTGGGACACCAGAACTTTCAGCCAAGTGGTTCAAAGATGGGAGAGAATTATCTGCAGACAGCAAACATCACATCACATTCATCAACAAAGTGGCTTCACTTAAAATCCCTTGTGCAGAAATGAGTGACAAGGGGTTATATAGCTTTGAAGTGAAAAACAGTGTTGGTAAAAGTAACTGCACTGTGTCTGTCCATGTTTCAGGTGAGTAGTATGAGGTTTTTGTGAATATACCCTTTTTCCTGGGGTAGAAAATAAGGCTTCTCTTTCAACGGAAAACTACCCTTCTCCACGTAGATCGAGTCGTGCCTCCTTCCTTCATCCGCAAGTTGAAGGACACCAACGCCATCCTGGGGGCCTCGGCGGTTTTGGAGTGCAGAGTCTCCGGCTCCGCGCCCATCTCCGTGGGCTGGTTTCAGGATGGAAATGAGATCGTTAGTGGGCCTAAATGCCAGTCCAGCTTTTCGGAAAACGTCTGTACTTTGAATCTGAGCTTCTTGGAGCCCTCTGATACAGGCACATACACGTGCGTGGCCACCAACGTGGCTGGGTCAGACGAATGCTCGGCCGTCCTGACTGTCCAAGGTCAGTGCACAGGCACCAGGCTGCTGCTTGACTTAGTGACTGCCTCACAGGGGATTTCTTTATTTTGTCTTCGTGTGTAGTCTTTTTTTTGTTTGTTTGTTTTTTAACATCTTTATTGGGGTATAATTGCTTTACAATGGTGTGTTAGTTTTTGCTTTATAACAAAGTGAATCAGTTATACATTTACATATGTTCCCATATCTCTTCCCTCTTGCATCTCCCTCCCTCCCACCCTCCTTATCCCACCCCTCCAGGCGGTCACAAAGCACCGAGCTGATATCCCTGTGCTATGCGGGTGTTTCCCACTAGCTATGTACCTTACGTTTGGTAGTGTATATATGTCCATGCCTCTCTCTCGCTTTGTCACAGTTCACCCTTCCCCCTCCCCATATCCTCAAGTCCGTTCTCCAGTAGGTCTGTGTCTTTATTCCTGTCTTACCCCTAGGTTCTTCATGACATTTTTTTTCCTTAAATTCCATATATATGTGTTAGCATAAGGTATTTGTCTTTCTCTTTCTGCCTTACTTCACTCTGTATGGCAGACTCTAGGTCTATCCACCTCATTACTTCGTGTGTAGTCTTTTTTATTATTATTAATTCATTTATTATTTTTGACTGTGTTGGGTCTTCGTTTCTGTGCGAGGGCTTTCTCTAGTTGTGGCAAGCGGGGGCCACTTTTCATCATGGTGTGCGGGCCTCTCACTATCCTGGCCTCTCTTGTTGTGGAGCACAGGCTCCAGATGCACAAGCTCAGTAGTTGTGGCTCACGGGCCTAGTTGCTCCACGGCATGTGGGATCTTCCCAGACCAGGGCTCAAACCCATGTGGCCTGCATTGGCAGGCAGATTCTCAACCACTGCGCCACCCGGGAAGCCCTCGTGTGTAGTCTTAATTCCCTTTTCTTCAAGGAGCAAAAGCACTGCTCAATTGGATTTCTTTTTTCTCTTGATCTCCCCCACTCCTGGGGTATCTAGAACCACCATCTTTTGAACAAGCCCCTGATTCTTTGGAAGTTCTCCCTGGAATGAGCCTCACATTCACCAGTGTCATTAGAGGCACCCCGCCTTTCAAGGTCAAATGGTTTAAAGGCAGCAGGGAACTCGTGTCAGGGGAGTCATGCAGCATCTCTCTGGAAGATTTTGTCACAGAACTGGAATTGTTTGAGGTGGAGCCATTGCAAAGCGGGGAATATTCTTGCCTCGTGGCTAACGACGCTGGCAGTGCTTCCTGTACCACGCATCTTTTTGTGAAAGGTTTGCTCTTTTCTCCAAAACATGTATCTTTAGCATTCTTTTCTGATTCTTTATTTGAAAATGCCACTTCTGCCCTGCTGTTTTCTCCTTATAGAACCAGCCACCTTTGTGAAAAGATTGGCTGATTTCAGCGTCGAGACAGGAAACCCCATCGTTCTCGAGGCCACGTTTACCGGCACACCTCCCATCTCGGTGAGCTGGATGAAGAATGAGTTCCCCCTTACACAATCTCGGAATTGCAGCATTACCATGACGGAAAAATCTACGATCCTAGAAATTCTTGATAGCACAATAGAGGATTATGCACAATACAGTTGCCTCATAGAAAATGAGGCCGGTCAAGATATTTGTGAAGCGCTGGTATCTGTCTTAGGTATGTTGACAGTTACCTCTTCTTATTGCTCTCTTTTCTTTCTTTTAATACATCCTCTTTTAGCTAGTATGATTGATTGATTACCATCCTTTCTACCTCAGAACCACCTTATTTTATTGAGCCTCTGGAACACATGGAAGCAGCCATCGGAGAACCTGTAACTTTACAGTGTAAAGTGGATGGAACCCCAGAAATTAGAATTTCTTGGTATAAAGAACACACAAAGCTACGATCGGCTCCTGCGTATAAAATGCAATTCAGAAATAATGTTGCCTCCTTAGTAATCAACAAAGTGGATCCCAGTGACGTGGGAGAATACACGTGCAAGGCTGAAAACAGCGTGGGGGCAGTGGCTTCCTCAGCTGTGCTCGTTATCAAAGGTGATGATCGTTCTCCTAACAAGTCTTGCTGTGTGTTGACAGATCCACTTTCTTAAAAACGTCACAATGTTAATGGGTTGAAGTATGCTGCGGGTGTTTTCTCTCTTGTAAATAAGGATTGTCTGTGACTCCCTTCCAGAGCGCAAACTTCCACCTTCCTTTGCAAGAAAACTGAAGGATGTTCAGGAGACCCTTGGCTTCCCAGTTGCATTTGAATGTCGCATCAATGGCTCAGAACCTCTTCAAGTGTCTTGGTACAAAGATGGGGTGCTTTTGAAAGACGATGCTAATTTGCAAACATCTTTTGTTCATAATGTAGCAACTCTTCAGATTTTGCAAACTGACCAGAGCCATGTTGGTCAGTACAATTGCTCTGCTTCTAATCCTCTTGGGACAGCTTCATCCAGTGCGAAGCTCATCCTCTTAGGTGGGTAGCTCATCACATTACCCTCTTCATCATAAAGCAGTTTCACTGCTCCGGGCCACCAAAGGTCTGGTGCCACTTAGTTTCTGCTCCACGTCTGGGAGCATGAAAACTGAAGTCACCATGTTGGTCTTCATTCTTTTCAGACCATGAAGTGCCTCCTTTCTTTGATCTAAAGCCTGTGTCAGTAGATCTTGCTCTTGGAGAAAGTGGTTCTTTTAAATGTCACATAACTGGAACTGCACCAATCAAGATCACTTGGGCCAAAGATAACCGAGAGATTCGCCCTGGAGGCAACTACAAGATGACTTTGGTTGAAAATACTGCCACTCTGACGGTTCTCAAAGTAGGCAAAGTCGATGCTGGGCAATACACCTGCTATGCAAGCAACGTCGCTGGAAAAGACTCTTGTTCTGCTCATCTGGGTGTACAAGGTACTTGTTCAAGTGAAATAGTAAGGTCTCATTTCAACATCTGAAAATATAGGAGAAAGCATGTGCTTGAAAGATACGTTTAGGACTATGGTCTAGGAATTGGAAGTGATTGAATAGATCCAGGGTCTTCTAAGTGGGAGCAAGTTTTTTATAATGTTTATTTAAAAAAATATAAAACTGGTCAAACATGGACTGAAGGTCCATTTTCAAAGGCTGAAATTGCAAGAAAACCCAAGTTTGAAAGAAATTATCTTAGGACAATAAAAGGAAGTTGTCTCGAATGACTTACTTTCCACATTAGTTTATAAATTAATGGATTTTGTTCCTCGAGGGGCTAGCAGAGCCCCAAACTATCAAGCCCTTCAAGAAGAGTCAGATTGTGTCAACTTCTTTTCCTCTACTAGCTCCACTTAAATAACAATGGAAGCCAGGGGACTGGGGAGTACATCAATATCTGACATCATGGAAGGCAACCATGTCTCTCTGTAGCATGTTCAAGGCTGCTGTGGTCAGAAATCAAACATTTAACTCAATGAGCTGCTGGTCTAACCCATGAGAGCATTTTTAAGGGTTTTAATGGTGATAGTTTATAAATAACTTCAAATTAAAACAGAGTTAGATTTAGCAGCCCACATGCTCTGTGATATATCGCTAATTATTTTTATCTCCCTAAACTTGAATTTTTTGATTGAGTTAATGAAGAAAGCGATCGCTCTCCCCACTTCAAAGGGATATTATGAAGGTTGAAGAAATATCTATTTAAGGCCTATAAGAGAAAATAGCACTTTAAAACATTAAGATATCTAACCCAATTTTGCTACTCTGACTCTTCATGGTACATAACTGATATCTTTGCAGCCACAGGAAATAGACCGTCCTGCACTGGTTCACGTACAAGAAAGTAATCAAACTCTCTCAAATCCCTGTAAACCGTAGTGTGATTTCACCAACAGATACACACTCTGACTGTGATCTTGCACAAAGTGATTCTTTTGCTGGTAGGAGGATTGCACAAAAGGGATAAATGTCTCTTCCTCTTTCCTTTTGCAATAATATTTGATGTGGGTGCTTACAAAAATAAATATATTTTATAGGAATTTTCTAGTTAAGTTTCACCTAACTATTCTTCCTTGAACCGCAGCAAATAAATTTGTCTTCCAGAGCTAAAGACCTCTCTGTTTGATTTTTCACTTCATCCTGAATTATACGTGTCTTCCCTTCTCTTCCCTTGTGTTTTCTGTCTTGCTTCCATAGAACCCCCCAGGTTCATTAAGAAGCTAGAACCTTCAAGAATCATGAAACAAGGTGAATCTACAAGATATGAATGTAAAGTAGGAGGGTCTCCAGAAATCAAAGTTTTATGGTATAAGGATGAGACTGAAATTCAAGAGAGCAGTAAATTCAGAATGTCATTCCATGACTCGGTGGCGGTATTGGAAATGCACGCTCTCAGTGTAGAAGACAGCGGAGACTACACATGCGAGGCCCGCAACGCAGCGGGCAGAGCAAGCAGCAGCACCACCTTAAAAGTTAAAGGTCAGCTCCTACCCTTCTTTCATGTTTTTCACGTTAACTTCCTCCTAGTTGTCCTCTCAATTCCCTGTTTGACTCTCCGTCGAGGTTCTAAAAATTTTAAAGGACACAATAGAAAATCGAGTGTAGTGTTCTCTCTCTATGGTGGAATGGAAAACTGATTCTTACTTGTAACTACATAGTTACAGAACACATCCTAATGTTCCTTTTTTCCTAATTTTAGAACCACCCGTTTTCCGCAAAAAGCCTCGTCCCGTTGAGACACTGGAAGGAGCTGATGTTCACCTTGAATGTGAGCTTCAGGGCACCCCCCCGTTTCAAGTTTCTTGGCATAAAGACAAGAGAGAACTTAGGAGTGGCAAGAAGTACAAGATAATGTCTGAGAACTTCCTGACGAGTATTCACATCCTGAGCGTCAGTGCTGCAGACGTTGGGGAATATCAGTGTAAAGCCACGAACGACGTGGGGGGAGACACCTGTGTTGGTTCCATCACTCTGAAAGGTTAGAGTGACTCCATCCTCTTCTGCTTACAGTTTTCCTTCTAACTTTAATACCCTCTTGGCCCCTCAGCTCTTGCCCCATCCTTTACCACTAGCTGTCTTGTACTTTTCCCCTCTCTCCTTTCTAAATCCTTTTATAGTTAGTGCGCATCCCATTTCTAAATCCTACTAATTACCCTTTTAGACAATTTTCCCAGGAGGTTTTGATTGGATTTAGAAAGCTAGAGAGGCCAAGATGTTCGACTCTTTCTGCTTAGTACAAACTCTCATGCACCTCTGCTCCCATTCACCAAAAATGCCTCTTCTTTAAGAAATAGAAACAACACATGATCACCAGTTTGATTCCTAACATTCATAGCTTTGAGGGAAATACCCATCGCCCCACACATTTTAAATCCCTGATTTTGCCTCTTTTTCATCAGCACCACCAAGATTTGTGAAGAAGCCCAGTGACATTTCTGCCATCGTTGGTGAAGAAGTTCGGCTTCAGGCTGCTATTGAAGGCACTGAGCCCATTTCCGTGGTGTGGTTCAAAGACAAGGGGGAGATGGTCAGAGAAAGTGACAATATATGGATCTCTTATTCAGAAAACATTGCAACCCTACAGTTTTCAAGAGTGGAAACAGCCAATGCCGGGAAATACACCTGTCAGATCAAAAACGATGCCGGAATGCAAGAGTGCTTTGCCACGGTGTCCATCCTCGGTTAGTGCAGATAGAATGTCATCATGAATAGAACGCACGCACTTACCAGTACTCGTGTCTTCTTTAGGTTTTCAATGTGATTTTAACATTTGAAAACAATTTACGTCTCGTTCCAGAGCCTGCAGCAATTGTCGAAAAGCCAGAATCCATAAAAGTGACCACGGGAGACACCTGTACCTTGGAGTGCATGGTCACTGGCACACCCGAACTCACTACTAAGTGGTTTAAGGATGCAAAAGAGCTGACAAGTGATAGCAAATACAAAATCAGCTTCTTCAACAAAATATCTGGCCTTAAGATTATTAACGTGACCCCCAGTGACAGTGGGGTGTACAGTTTTGAGGTGCAAAACCCTGTGGGCAAAGACAGCTGCACAGCCTCAGTTCATGTTTCAGGTTGGTTGGTTGGGCTTTTGTTTCACTGTTATTATAGTATAGTTCCTGGTTTACATACGTGTGTATAAGAAACTCCACATTCTACAGCATGACATGAGTCTGACATCCTCTGAATCAGCAAAATCAGAGGTAATAGACCTATAGAGTTAGAAGAAAACCAAGTCCAAAAGTTCTATCCCTTTCTTTTGGAGGAATTTCCACAATTCAGGTTGGTAGGAATAACATTTAATCTCTGGATAAGGAATAAGGATATGTAGTCTTCTACTGTCACTTATGCTGGAGTAATTCTCCACATAATGATTCACAGCAAAGAGAGACCAACATTCCTAATAAGTCAACTAGCACGTCTTGTCCACTGATTCTCAAGGCTTTCCATGGTGTGACCCCACTGGGAACTCTGTGATATCCTCACAGAAGAGCCAAATGGATCTAGGCATATTCCATCAAAAAGACAATAATTCTCTCTTCAAATCATTTTATAACTGATGTCCTTGTTTGTTTGATTTTTATCACATTCAGACCGAATTGTGCCTCCTTCATTCACAAGAAAATTGAAAGAGACAAATGGTCTGTCTGGTTCCTCAGTGGTAATGGAGTGTAAAGTCTATGGGTCACCTCCAATCTCCGTCTCCTGGTTCCATGAAGGAAACGAGATCAGCAGTGGAAGGAAGTACCAGACCACCCTGACGGATAACACTTGTGCCTTAACTGTGAACATGCTGGAAGACTCGGACACCGGCGACTACACATGTATAGCTACTAATGTGGCTGGTTCTGATGAGTGTAGTGCTCCTTTGACTGTGAGAGGTCAGCTAAAAATAACAGCGAAATAGAATTGCGTTTCATTATTTATTCAACATTTTTGTCATCAGAATTCAAAAGTAGTAAACTTTTTCCGGTATGTGCTTTTTTGTTTAGAACCACCATCTTTTGTTCAGAAACCTGATCCCATGGATGTTTTAACTGGAGCAAATGTAACTTTCACAAGCCTTGTAAAAGGAACACCCCCGTTCAGTGTCAGCTGGTTCAAGGGTAGCAGTGAACTAGTACCAGGGGACAGATGTAATGTGTCTTTGGAGGATTCAGTTGCTGAACTGGAGCTGTTTGATGTAGATACATCACAAAGTGGAGAATATACCTGCATCGTTAGTAATGAAGCTGGCAAAGCTTCTTGTACAACACATCTGTATGTAAAAGGTTTGTTTGACTGCCATTCTGCATTTTTACAATTAATATACATGAAGTAATAGGTGTGCCTGTATCTGTGTGTGTATGTGCTTTATTTCATGTTTTCAATTTGCCTGCTACAGCCCCAGCCAAATTTGTGAAGAAGCTCAATGATTACAGCCTAGAGAAAGGAAAACCCCTGATCCTAGAGGGCACGTATACTGGAACTCTTCCCATTTCAGTTACATGGAAGAAAAATGGCACAAATATAACTCCTTCTCAGAGGTGTCATATAACCACAACTGAAAAATCTGCAATCCTGGAAATTCCAAGCAGCACAGTGGAGGATGCAGGACAGTACAACTGCTACATTGAAAACGCTTCCGGGAAAGACTCCTGTTCAGCACAAATCCTGATACTAGGTGTGTTATGATTGCACGTTCGTGTCTTTATATACAAATAACCATCCTGGCATGTCTCCTTCATGACTGGTTATCTCTCTTGGCTGCAGAACCACCATATTTTGTCAAGCAGTTGGAGCCTGTGAAGGTGACCGTTGGAGATTCTGCCTCTTTGCAATGCCAACTTGCTGGGACCCCTGAAATTGGGGTGTCCTGGTATAAAGGAGATACGAAATTGAGACCCACGACTACCTACAAAATGCATTTTAGGAACAATGTTGCTACACTGGTTTTCAACCAGGTTGATAGTAATGACAGTGGAGAATATATCTGCAGGGCTGAAAACAGTGTGGGAGAAGTTTCTTCATCAACTTTCCTGACTGTTCAAGGTGATTGCAATATTTTTTAAGTGAATGAATGTGTTTCTTTTGAACAAGATTTAAAATATCTGGCGAGGGTCTTCTTTTTAGGAAAAATCTTCCCAAATGCAAAACTTTCTTCTTAAGTAGTTCTGCCTACAAATTAGCAGTTTCTCTTTTTTGATCACCTTTACAGAGAGAGATAAAATGACTAATCTTCAGTTGGAAGGATCATGTCATCATTTGCCTCTATAATTAAATCTTTCAGAAAAATGAGTAACCATATTTTTTTAAATTCCACCCATGGGTGTCTCATGCAGATTGCTAGAAAGCAGTCTTAAAAAGTAAGAAAATCTGCTACATGCCAGAGATGTACCTTAAGCCAATCAGTTTCTCTGCTGGCTTACATATTTTTACACCTACCATGCGTCAGCGTGGCATCAAAGTAAAACTTTTGCTCCAAAAATTTACCTGCTTTTCTTTGAGTCCAAGTTAATTCAGGATATGTGAAGACCTCCTGATATTTTTATAGGAATCCCATTATTTATATAACAATAATTGTGAGAAGACTATTCAGTAAATTCAAAATGTCCAGAAGTATTCATTACTTTAATTCTATTCCTACAGAGGAAAAACTTCCACCGTCATTTTCTCGACAGTTGAGAGATGTTCAAGAAACGGTCGGGCTGCCAGTTGTTTTTGAGTGTGCTGTCAGTGGATCAGAACCTATCTCGGTGTCTTGGTTTAAAGATGGCAAGCCGTTGAAAGACGGCCCCAATGTACAAACATCATTTTTAGATAATGTAGCCACTCTCAATATTTTTCAAACAGATCGGAGTTTTGCAGGCCAGTATTCTTGCACAGCTACAAATCCTATAGGTTCTGCTTCTTCCAGTGCCAGACTCATTCTCACAGGTGTGTGGATTCTTAAATTTCTATTTCTGTAATTAAATTTTTTATAACCAAATTTGAAATTAGAGGAGGATGATTTGTGTGAACTGGGATGGTCAGGTATGGAGCCTGAAACCATGTCTTTCTGCTCTCCTCTCAGAGGGGAAGAACCCGCCCTTCTTTGACATCCCTCTTGCCCCTGTGGATGCTGTGGTGGGAGACAGTGCGGACTTTGAGTGCCATGTGACTGGGACACAACCAATAAAGGTCACCTGGGCCAAAGACAACAGACAGATCCAAAGTGGTGGAAACTATCAGATTAGTTATCTGGAAAACAGTGCCCACCTGACAATCCTGAAAGTAGACAAAGGAGACTCTGGACAGTATACGTGCTATGCTGTCAATGAAGTGGGAGAGGACTCCTGCATGGCTCAGCTCAATATAAAAGGTATCTTTGTATATCACATCCTAAGGGTGCAGTTTTATTAGGACAGATGAAATTTAGCACGTTTTTAAACCACTGACATAAAAATGTTTCAGAAGAAATAAGTTTCTCTAGAGAAAAGGTGATCTTTTAAAATCTGTATTTCTCTAAGTTTTTATATATCCTACATAACCCTAAGACCACTCCTTCCCCCCCTTTTTTCTTTTTTTCTTTTTTACAAATATCTGGTTCTGTAAATGACCATAAGTTATTCTTATCATCCATCCCATAAATCAGAGAACAGTTTAAAATAAGCTTGTGAAAATAAAAGGAAAAAAAACACAGTATTGTAGATCAACTATATGCCAATGTAAAATTAAAAAATTGTTTTAATTTAAAAATAAAATAAGCTTGTGGAAAGAGGCCAATATGTTTAGGGACATTACACTGATATGGTGTATTCAGTTGGTCAGCATTGACTTTGAACTTAAAATATGACTTTTCTTTCTTGAAAAGCCTCCTATTAGTAACCTACTTCTGGATTCCACTTCATATATCCTTGAACTTTCTTACAGAGCGGCTAATTCCACCAAGTTTCACTAAAAAACTCTCGGAGACAGTAGAAGAAACAGAAAGGAACTCTTTCAAACTCGAGGGCCGTGTTGCTGGTTCCCAGCCTATTTCTGTCGCTTGGTACAAAAATAACGTAGAGATCCATCCAACGTCTAACTGTGAAATCACATTCAAGAACAACACACTTCTGCTGCAAGTCAAGAAGGCAAGCATGGACGATGCTGGTTTGTACACGTGCAAAGTGTGGAATGATGCAGGCTCTGCTCTGTGTACATCTTCAGTCGTCATCAAAGGTAAGTCACCTTCAGAGCCCCTGGCATGATGTGTTTTTCTTTACTGCCTTATTAGACAGCCATGTGTGTTTCTTCTGACATCTCGACCAAGTAAGTTATAACAGATGTGAATATATATTATTTAATTGGCTTGCCACAATTCCACATATGTTTACTAAAAAATATACATTAGTTGTAATTTAATTATGTGGCCCAGGAAAGTAGGTGTCATATAATAAATGGACTGTACCTTAGCTTGTAAATCACATCTCGAAATTCTCTCAGGTAGTTAGAAGTCTAAGTCTACTTTGAAATTCATACATAAGTGACATATAAATTTTTATGAGGCACATTTGTTTTGAAATTTTTAAAAATTTTCATCATTGAATATTGCATTACCTTTGCTTATTATGAGTTCTATCACATTCTGAAACATTCTCTTTTCTAAAGATATTTCTAAAGGATTATTGCCTGACATATATTGCCCAAAGCTTTTAGCCTATAAATGAATATTAACCTCATACAAAAGTGTAAAATTTGCTCAGAAAGAAAAAAAAATGGGTGGAAAGATGTTGCATATTGTTATGAATACACAGTCATAGCTTGAGGCAAAGAAATAGACTGTATTGTTTAAGGAGATCTTCTCAATCTGATCCTCTAACCATAATGGCTTCATCCGTATAACTTCTTTTTCTTTTTTTTTTTCCTTAACATCTTTATTGGAGTATAATTGCTTTACAATGGTGTGTTAGTTTCTGCTGTATAACAAAGTGAATCAGCTATACACATATATATATATATCCTCATATCTCCTCCCTCTTGTGTCTCCCTCCCACCCTCCCTATCCCACCCCTCTAGGTGGTCACAAAGCACTGAGCTGACCTCCCTGTGCTATGTAGCTGCTTCCCACTAGCTATCTATTTTACATTTGGTAGTGTATATATGTCCATGCCTCTCTCTCACTTCGTCCCAGCTTACCCTTCTCCCTCCCCGTGTCCTCAAGCCCATTCTCTATGTCTGCGTCTTTATTCCCGTCCTGCCCCTAGGTTTGTCAGAACTTTTTTTTTTTTTTAGATTCCATATATATGTGTTAGCATATGGTATTTGTTTTTCTCTTTCTGACTTACTTCACTCTGTATGACAGTCTCTAGGTCCATCCACCTCACTACAAATAACTCAATTTCGTTTCTTTTGATGGCTGAGTAATATTCCATTGTATATATGTGCCACATCTTCTTTATCCATTCATCTGTTGATGGACACTTAGGTTGCTTCCATGTCCTGGCTATAGTAAATAGTGCTGCAATGAACATTTTGGTACATGACTCTTTTTGAATTATGGTTTTCTCAGGGTATATGCCCAGGAGTGGGATTGCTGGGTTGTATGATAGTTCTATTTTTAGCTTTTTAAGGAACCTCCATACTGTTCTCCATAGTGGCTGTATCAATTTACATTCCCACCAACAGTACAAGAGGGTTCCCTTTTCTCCACACCCTCTCCAGCATTTATTGTTTGTAGATTTTTTGATGATGGCCATTCTGACTGGTGTGAGGTTATACCTCACTGTAGTTTTGATTTGCATTTCTCTAATGATTAGTGATGTTGAGCATCCTTTCATGTGTTTGTTGGCAATCTGTATATCTTCTTTGGAGAAATATCTATTTAGGTCTTCTGCCCATTTTTGGATTGGGTTCTTTGTTTTTTTTGATATTGAGCTGCATGAGCTGCTTGTAAATTTTGGAGATTAATCCTTTGTCAGTTGGTTCATTTACAAATATTTTCTCCCATTCTGAGGGTTGTCTTTTCATCTTGTTTATGTTTTCCTTTGCTGTGCAAAAGCTTTTAAGTTTCATTAGGTCCCATTTGTTTCATCCATATAATTATGAGGCAGTTCATCAAAATCACTTTCAGTCTAACTTCCTTGAACAACTGGGAGTTAATTACCAACTCTGATGATCTAGCTGGCCATGTCAGGGTGCACAGACAGTAGGTTAATATCATCAATAGATTAAGATTACTAATAAGCTAATATCATTGAGTTAACTTTTTATAATTCTAATTTCATCACTCACTTAATAGTACTTAAATGCGTTTGAATTTTAAAACATTTAGTTAAATGAAGAATGAATGCTTAACGATTCATGATGGTTTTACATTGAGTAGATAAATACTTTCTATAGAATTCTGAGGCTCTTTATCCATAGAGTTTAAAAATGAATAGATATCAGAAGTTTTCAACTTTGCAATCATGAATATTGCTTATTTTCCTTATATGTAGGTCTCAGAACCATTCAATAAAATCATTACATAACACCAAGCTATACATGGCCTTCCCATCATGTTACTGATATCTTCTTCACGGGTTTTCATTTGAGCACTGAGCCTCAACGCCTCATTCCTTTGGGCAAAGGTTGGATTTTAAATGCTACTGTAGCTGCATATAATAGCTACAGATGATCATAAGAGAAAATCACATATTAACATGTGGGCTCACGGTTACTCAAATGTTGGCTTTCTTTCCCAGAGGGTAGCAAACATTGTATATCATGAGCAGAGTTCTCCAACAGGTCCTTCGTTTTTAGGGTTCAGTGAAAATACAGCTGCATGCAGGTTTGAGAGAATCAACGGTGTGCTATATGACATCGAAATTTATAGGAACGGCCAGTGCAGTGTTTGCAGTGCCTAATGTTTGCAAAACACAGATGCTTGGGTAATTCATGGGCAGCATGGCATCTGTTCTTTGCTTGTTTTTAAACCTTTTTCTATTTATAAAATCCAACACATGTAACTATTTCTTTCAGAGACAAAGGCACATGATTCAGTTCTATTATAGCAACCAGTGCTACCTGTTAGAGGCAAAACTTGTTTCTTTTCTGGAGTTTAATATTTTTTTGTTTTTATGTTCCTCATGAAAATCCCTTTCTAATTCTAGCACCTAAGAAGCCACCTGTGTTTGATCAGCACCCTACTCCAGTAACAGTTAGTGAAGGAGAATTCGTGCAGCTTAGCTGCCACGTCCAGGGATCAGAACCGATCAGGATCCAGTGGTTGAAGGCTGGCAGGGAAATAAAGCCCTCAGACAGATGCAGCTTCAGCTTTGCTAATGGGACTGCTGTGCTGGAACTCAAGGATGTGTCTAAAGCAGATGCGGGAGATTATGTGTGTAAAGCTTCAAACGTGGCTGGAAGTGACACTTGCAAATCAAAAGTGACCATTAAAGGTACAGACACCTCAAAACTATTATTTGGATTAAGTCAACTGCTTGTGTTTATTTGCTTATTTGCTTATTACAGTTTAAGTAAGAATGGAATTAGATTTTTAGAATTATCAGTTACTGCTCATTTGCAATTTATAGTCTCCTTATTATAATTGAAATATTAGGTGATTTAGTGGCAATAATTTCCACACAAATTTTCTGAAAGTACCCCAAGTTCACCATCACACTTCTTGACCTTTTTTTCACCATATCCAAAAGGATGTAACTAAGTGGAGTTCCAAAAATGATCCTGTAATAATGTGACATAAGGTAGCCTGATACCATATCCCTAAAGGAAATCTATATAATAAAACCAAGTTGAGAAATATAAAACTTGATGCGATTAATGTGATTGCAGTTCAATCTGCATGTGATAGCTACAACTAGTTATAAATATCTATGAAACTGCTTTGTCTTCTATAGTCCACTCTTATATAGAGTGTGTACTATTTGTAACATTGCCATATTCTTAAAGCCTGTTTTTCAAAGGAAATTATTTATTACAATTTGAAGGTGATTGTGATTTTTTTAAAAAACATATAAACGTGTTGTTTTAGACAAACCAGCTGCCGTCCCAGCAGCTAAGAAAGCAGCAGTAGATGGAAAACTCTTCTTCATATCAGAACCTCAGAGTATGAGAGTTGTAGAAAGTAAGTACTTCATGAAAATTACATCTTCATCTGTCTTGTACATTTTACTGCTGATTTCATTTCAGAAAAACTGGCTTTGGAAAATTAAATTTTTATTGATTTGTTTTCTTTGTTCCTTAGAAACCACTGCAACATTCATTGCGAAAGTTGGAGGTGATCCAGTTCCAAATGTTAAGTGGACAAAAGGGAAGTGGAGACAACTGAGCCAAGGAGGTCGAATTTTTATCCACCAGAAAGATGGTGAAGCAAAGCTGGAGATCAGAGGCACCACAAAAACCGATTCTGGATTATACCGATGTGTCGCATTTAACAAGCATGGTGAAATTGAAAGTAATGTTAATCTACAGGTGGATGAAAGGAAGCAACAAGAGAAAATTGAAGGAGATCTTAGAGCCATGCTGAAAAAGTAAGTTCAATAAAGTACCATGCACGGTAATGTTCCATTCATGGACCATCCCCTCCAAGATTCAGATTGTGAAAGAACATTAGCATATAGACATTTTAACAGAAACAGATAAGCAAATACACAGTATTTGAGTGGAAGTTAGTGGTGCATTAACATCAATTTCTGAATAATCTTGAGAAACTTTTGAGAATGAGGTGAATTTTTATTAAAATTTTGAACAAAGGAAATGGCCTGTAGAGAAACCTGTGTGTCTAGGCATGAAATTTTTGTTTCTATGTGTAATTTCTCTTGCTCTGAATGGCTTTCTAGATCAACCATTTTAAACATTTTCCATAATTGCCAATAATTTCAAAACCAATTATGTTTGAACATCACTGTTAATCAATTAATCAACATTTAATTTCTACATATTTTCCTCATGATATATGTATTCTTTAGTGATGCTTTCCATGGCTATTATTATTTTTCCTTATAATTCTTTCATTAGCCTCTTTTGTTGTAAAGCTTACAAAAATATTTTTGTTATCCTTTCTTAAACTCTTTGATCAAAATTCCATACTTTGTGACTATAGTCTGATCTTAATCCACTCCACCTCCAAACCCACAATTTTGTTTGTTTGTTTCACAGTTAACATGGTAAAATTAGTAGTTCTTAAATAAAGGACACAAAACTATTCCTTTGTGGAAAAAATTTTATTACATTTATAATCTTTGAATGATGATAGACAATTCAAAATAAGTAGAAGACAGGTGATTCACGTTTATTTCTTATTTCATTTAGGACTCCAGCCTTAAAGAAAGGAGCTGGGGAAGAAGAGGAAATTGATATCCTGGAACTTCTCAAAAATATTGATCCAAAAGAATATGAAAAATATGCCCGCATGTATGGAATCACTGACTTCCGGGGTCTTCTTCAAGCATTTGAAATGCTAAAGCAAAGTCAAGTAGAAGAGACACATAGATTGGTATGATCTTTTACATATAGTATCATCTTTAAAAATTCACACTTGAAACGTCTAACATACGCCTTTTGAGTTTTCAGAACCCTACAGTTGTATAAGATGGTTAATATAACCTAAGCAGCATCAAAAATGGAGGTTAAATATAATCATTCGTCCTCTAATTCAAATTTTATTCCATATGTAATACTTATGCTTTTTTTCCTCCCTAGGAAATTGAGGAAATAGAGAAGTCAGAGAAGGAAGAAAAGGAATTTGAGGAACTTGTATCATTTATTCAGCAAAGGCTGTCACAGACAGAGGTAAAATGAATTATGCTGATCACAAAATGAAGAAATTATTATTGGGAATTACAAGGGAAGGAGTGACTAATGCATTTTAATTCTTTATTCTCCTAGCCTGTCACTTTGATCAAGGACATTGAAAATCAGACAGTTTTGAAAGATAATGATGCTGTGTTTGAAATTGACATTAAGATTAATTATCCGGAAATCAAGCTTTCATGGTACAAAGGGACTGAAAAACTGGAACCCAGTGATAAATTTGAAATAAGCATTGATGGTGATCAACATACCCTCAGAGTCAAAAACTGTCAACTTAAAGATCAGGGCAATTATAGACTGGTGTGTGGTCCACACATCGCTAGTGCTAAACTAACTGTAATTGGTAAGGAAAAAGAGTTTTATTATTTTTAAAAAAACTTGTGAGATGAATTTACTACTGAGTACATCACATGTGATATCGTACAAAATGTATATTGTATCATACCCACAGAGCCTGCCTGGGAACGGCATCTTCAGGATGTTACTTTGAAAGAAGGCCAGACTTGTACCATGACTTGCCAGTTTTCTGTGCCAAATGTAAAATCCGAATGGTTCAGAAATGGCAGAATCCTTAAACCCCAAGGTAGATATAAAACAGAAGTGGAGCACAAAGTCCATAAGCTGATCATTGCAGATGTTCGAGCAGAGGACCAGGGTCAGTACACCTGCAAATACGAAGACCTTGAAACTTCAGCAGAGCTCAGAATTGAAGGTGGGTGAAAGACTGTGGCTGGAGTTATCACAGCATCGGTCAGTGGCAAATGTTGTGCAGGACCCCTGCAACCCTGCCATCACATGTATCTTAAAGCGCTTGTGTGGTCTCATTTCCCAACACACATACTCATAGCATTCACTCACGTCTCAAAATCCATTTGAAATCAAAACGGAAGTATTCACGTAAGTGCCGATTCTGCTGCATAGTTCTTTTTGACCTGAAGTAGATTTCAGTCTAAACCATGACTTGACTTTCTAACACTTATTTCTGTTAAATTTCATAATTATGCTAAATTCAGTAATTTTTTACAATTCTGTTAAATGCCATAATTCTCACATCTATGATTTTGAATTCTAGAAATAAATCTTAGAAAGGACCAGATTTCATGCCTAGGTATCTTGAGGATCTTGGCTAGGAGCTGACATTTTGTTTACAGGAATCAACTTGACTCTATCTGTATGAAACTTTATAGATAAAATTAACAACATATGTGATGTGTGATTAGCAGCTATTTTTCAAAAATTATTGTTTCATAGGAAGATCATAGTCCAACCTCCGAATCTCTGAAATGAAGTGGAATGCTAGGACTTAGGAGCAACAATATTTATTTCCTAAAGACCTATACCTTTAGACTGCATTCAGCAACATTTGGCTCTAATCATGGGCTCTACTTCCAGGCGTTGCCATTTATAGCTGTTGAAATAACTATGTGACTTATTTACATAAGCATTTCAACATCTCTGACTTGCTTTATAGTGGATATCAAGGCCTGGTTGTATTTTAAAGTTAAGAAATGTTAAATCTCTTTTCATTTAAAGGATCCAGTGGAAACCACTTATCATTTGTTAAATAATTGCCTCCTTTTATACGATCCTTCAAAGAAAAGCTCACCAGAGTACATATGACATCTAAGCTATTCATGATACTGCAGTACGTTGAATCCCAGCCTCCCAGATAAAATTTTGCAGAGGGACCTCCACGCCAGCCTATTCTCTTGCTACATACCCTGCCATTCCCAGTGGGTGGACTTCATGCCTGCCCACGGGTGCTTGCAAAGCAGGTTTCAGAACTCTTCAAAATGAATCCTTTGAAATTTAGAAGTGCAGATTTCCTACTGAGTTTGAAATTATTTTTACAGGGAAAGTTATACAAGCCAAAAAATAAACAATTCTAGATCCTGAATAGCAGAATTATTTTACAGAGGAAAGAAAGAATTTCAAAGGGGAATGAGAAGTATACAGTAAAAATTTAAGTTTATGTTCCCTTTATTTTGAAGCCCCCATTTCACTAACATTTTTAAAGTTTAAATGTTACTTTTGGGTTATAAGCACGCTTGACTATTGCCTTCATGTAAATATTGTAAGGACTTTCAGGGATTTCTTTAAACTTTCCCACATTGATCCTGTAGGAATACACTTAAGTATTGGGATAATTTTTTGTTACTGATGCGAAGAAGTGCACTTTCTTCTTGTTTTATCTTTTCAGCCTTTTTCTGCTATTTTCCAATCGGATAAAAAGATAAGAGACTTTAAACATCTGTGGGGAAAGCACAGTGAAAGAAATTCCTTCCCAAACAATCTAAATTTGAACTCTTTTTGTACTTAAACAGCTGAACCAATTCAGTTTACGAAGCGCATACAGAACATTGTGGTGAGTGAGCATCAGTCTGCCACCTTCGAGTGCGAGGTGTCCTTCGATGACGCCATTGTAACGTGGTACAAAGGACCAACAGAACTGACCGAGAGCCAGAAATACAACTTCAGGAATGACGGTCGCTGCCATTATATGACCATCCACAACGTGACCCCAGATGACGAAGGTAACTTAATTGACAGTGTCCCTGTGACTATATAATTTCAACTTTGCCTGTTTTATTTATTTCTACTCTAGTTTACGCTTATACTCTGTAGTTCTATCTAGATTACTTTTTATAGGAAAGAGAAATATAAATAAATACTATATTTAAATAAAGAAGCATTATTTACAAACATATCAGAAAGCAAACATTTCACGATTTTTTCCTTAGGTGTCTATTCAGTAATTGCTCGACTGGAGCCCAGAGGTGAAGCAAGAAGTACAGCAGAGCTGTACTTAACAACCAAAGGTCAGAAAACACCACATTCAAATCACAGTGCAATCTTGGAAACAAAGTAGCCTGCCAAGACAATTCTAAATTTTAAAAAATATCATTTTTTTTTCTTTTGCAGAAATCAAACTTGAGATGAAGCCTCCTGGTAAGTTAAAAAAAAAAATCAATCCTTACAATACATTCAGTGTAATTTTGTAAATGATAGAAGCCAAACTAACATGTCTAAAAATATTATTTCTTTTTTTCAGTAAAATATTATTCAGTAAAATTATTTTCAGTAAAATAATACCAATGTTAGGCTTTGTGAGTTTGGGAAATTAGAGATAATGAGGTCACATTCAGCTGATATCTAGGATCAAGTTTGGCCGTAGAACAAATTTTCACAGGGAATAAATTTGCATGTGTGTCTGCCTACAAAAGAATCTTAATATCTTTGTTTCTATATGTTAAATTCTGCTGTTGGAAATGCCTGACAATCAAACACATCTTAGTTGTCTAATAAATATCTGTGTTTTCAGTCTCTTGGTGCTTATCATTGTTAAATGTCCCTTTTCAGATATTCCTGACTCCAGAGTTCCAATTCCAACCATGCCTATCAGAGCAGTACCTCCAGAAGGTAAGATCCAGCACCATGACCCCTGGGCTTGAAGCTGCAGTATCCTACCACTAGGAAGTTACCAATGCCAAACCATAGCATACAGCAAGAACAAATTCTTTCTCATCATATTCTTCACTGTGTAATTAAAAATCAAAGCAAAAGAGTAGTTACAATTTTAAATAGATGCTAATTTTGTTTGTTCTGATTGTTGAATTCCTGCTATAACACCTTTGAAGTACTGAAAGAAATGCATGAGACTTTTCATCATATTTCACACAAAATAAACCAAACTATGTTACTTATGATGACATTTATTTTCTTCAGAAATTCCTCATACAGTGGTTCCTCCCATCCCCCTGTTGCTACCATCACCTGAAGAAAAGAAACCACCAGCAAAACGTATTGAAGGTATTATATGTTATCTACCTAAATGTCAAAATATAGAACTATTACAGACCTGGAAAATGTTGTTTAATGCAACATGTTGGCCCTCTAGTGGTCAGCAGTTTGAATTGCCTTTCAAAATGTAAATTATATGCTCTTAAGTATTAACTAAATATGTAAGACATGTGCCTTAAAGTCTGAAAATCATCAGAAAAAAAACAAATATGATGCTTAATATTAAAATATTTTATTTTAAAGGAATCACTTAAGCATTAATGGCAAACTGATTTCACATTTCATATTTTCCTAACTACTACATAAAGCAATAAAATAATACAGTCAAATTCTCGTGAAGCTTATAGAAATAAAAAATACTAGTGTATAGTCAGATTTAAAATTATAGATTGTGTTTTTTCCCAGTTACACTGTTAACTACGCTAAAATTCACTATTTTGTTATAAAAATATGATTTAGAATATCTTTGATTTTTTTTTTTAAGCTAAGGAAAGAGCTCTCCAATAAACTCATGAGTGAGCCAGGAAATTGTCCTTCTCAGATATTTCAGTAGATAAACTGTACCATTTGTGCCCCCAAACTCTCAACTAATCAGTCAACAGACTGCCTGGGACTTTCTAGAGTTCTGGGGAGTTCAGAATTGCTGTCAGAATTCTCCCAGCATCATCAGGAAAAAATTCTGCATGTCAAAGTCACATTTTTCGAAAGCCAAGCCACCATTACTGTAGTAGTTTCCATGGTTTGACATGCTAGTTCCCTAATATCTACTACAATTGGTGTCAAAAGCTTGAGCTAGTTTTCAGCCAGCCCCAGGGGAAATTCAGTTAAAAAAAAAACAAAAAGCACTTCCAGTTTTATGACTACTACAATCTCAATAACAAAGAAAAGCATTTTTATAATTTATATGAACATAATTAACTATATTTCACCTACTTATGATAGCAAAAATGAATAAGAATCAAAAATCATAAAATAGATTTCCACTTATATTTGTTGTCAGAAATAATAATTTATCTTAATGAATGATTTATGATTTGAGTGTTAGTGTCAACATGACTTAAGTTTGAGTGCCCACTGGGAAACTTGAGAAATTAAATCATATTTTAAAAATTCAAAAGTGTTATTTATTCATGAATACTAGGAGCCATAATCAAGTTACGATCAGGGGCCAGGATCAAGGTATAATGTCAGAAATGACAAAACTTCCGCAATATAGCATAGGTGGGACTTTAATTTTACTAATTCACTTGTTAATTCTTTTTCCTGAAAACTATAAAGTGTTCTTACCTAAGTGAAATGAAGATGAAAAGCTGTACCTCTGCTATTTATGATATCACTTGGATCTACTCTAGATGTTTGAAAACTTTAAGCAGGCATAAAATCAGTGAAGATGTAAGATCACCCTTCATATTCTATCTCCCTCCAAAAAAATGGTTCTGCTTTGTAGTCCAAGATCTTTCTGAAACAGATATCTTGCAATAATGTGCAGAATCTCTTGTTACCATCAAAACATATTTAAAAAAATATTTCAGGACTTACCTTGTGGTGCAGTGGTTAAGAATCTGCCTGCCAATGCAGGGGACACGGGTTCAATCCCTGGTCCTGGAAGATCCCACATACTGCGGAGCAATTATGCCCGTGTGCTACAACTACTGAGCCCGCGGGCCTAGAGCCCGTGCTCCTCAATAAGAGAAGCCACCGCAAGGAGAAGCCCAAGCACCACAACTAGAGAAAGCCTTTGCACAGCAATGAAGACCCAATGCAGCCAAAAATAAATAAATTAAATTAATTTTAAAAATTTTTCAATAAACCTCCCAGTTTCATGAAAATATTTTAGTAAAATTTACATCTGACATCTCATTTTTTAGTGACCAAAAAAGCTGTGAAGAAAGATGCTAAAAAAGTTGTCGCAAAGCCCAAAGAAGAGGCACCACCACCTAAAGGTATTATAATTAATCAAAATTCAGTCTTACTGCTTTTCTCTTGGTTAAAAAATTTAAATCCCAAATAGTGGAGGATAGAGGAAGGTTAAGAGTGTGAATTCACAAAATGGTACCTCTTCCTTTACTCACACTCACCCTCTTCTTTGATTCAGTCCTCACTTTCTCTCTCAATTTTCTTTCTTTTCCCCTTTTTTTCCTCCTCTATCCTCCTGTGCCTATGTCTACCCATGGCACCCAATGGCAACACCAGAGAGTTCTCATTATCTCTGGATAGTGATTTAAAGAAGGTACTGCCCTCTGGTCCAACAGCTGGTCTTGATCAAGTCACACCAACAGAAGTCAGACCAACAGAAGGTCACTAATTTTAAGTGGCCACTCCAGCCCAACTCAGCACCCTTCCTGGTTCACCTGAGCTAAATGTCAATACTCGCAGGGAAAAATAAAACACTTTTTGCAGGGGGATCAATTTAGTTACTTTAAATTTTTATTATATCCTGGAAAATTTTTAGGAAAAAGATGGGATAACTAAATTTAAGCAAATAATTTTATCCATCTGGCTAAGATTAAAGTACAGCAACCTCCTAAAAAAAGGAGAATCCAGGAGCATAGGGCACGATTCACTGAGACTTTTTTTTTGTGGTCATTTGTGAGATGTTATAGAATAAGAAGAATCTCAAAAAAGCATGGCTATTTCCCAAACTTTATTGTTAATCACTGAAAAAATTAAACATGCATTATTTTTAGCATCAGACATACCAAATATTCTCTTTATGTTTCATGTTAATTTAAATTGTTTTAAATCAACATAAAGTAGAATAAAATATCAGCCTTCCTGCATTTTCGTTAACATGGCATTGCGTAGCATTTTTGGTGAGCTAAATTTGGATCTTATAAAAGCATTTTATATATGGGTAGTAGTCACAGATCATACAAATGGCTAACAAGAGTATACAGGATTAGTAAGCATTAAAAAACTTATAGTCTAAAGATAAACATGTATTTTATGTTTTCAAAGTTCCAGAGGTTGCCAAGAAGCCTCCACCTCCTACTGCCTTAATTCCAGCCGAAGGTAAATGAAATATTTTATTCTATTTATTTCTGAGATTTGCATCTCTGCGTTGTATTCTTATTTTATGTATTAGGCTTCCAACTTATTATAAAGTTGTAGAGTCTCCTCTGCTACAGTAAAATTAGCAGTGGAAATGATGGCTACTTCATACTGGCCGAATTCCAGGAAAGAAAAACCCAGGCAAATGTTTATGCAGCCTCAGTGCAGTGGACTCAGGGAAGGAAATGGTGAGGGCTAGAAAGAGAGGGGATCCCTTATTGTTTCAACTGTAGCTAACACAAATGTTAAGGATCATATGAATAATGTTAGCCTTAATATTTTTAAAGTTGTCATATGAAAGCAACTAATTGATTTGGTTACATGACTTTAAATATTGTCTTTATCAAATTGACTAAAAAGTTATATTCGATAGTCAAAAATATAGCTTTAAAATTAGTACTGTTTTTGAAAGAATAGTTTGGAATTTAAGTAACTACAGAAATATTAGAAATAAATTCTACAAAATGATCAAATATTAAGATATTCCATGGGGAAAAAAAAACTAAGGGTTTTACAAACTGGAGCTCCCATGAAACAATGGAAGATGTGTTCATTTGATAATATTTACTGAATGCCATTTTGTTCACACCAGAAAAATCCTCAGGTTAAGAGTAGAGTGTCTCTTGACCCTGCTGACTGTGTTCCATAATCAACAAAAATTTAAACAGAACCAACACAAAGAAAACGTAAATGATCAATATAAGGCTGAGATCTCAGATACTGATATTGCTTGACCACATAGACTTTCATTTCGTTAAGTAATTGTATGGATATAATTAACATGCTAATATTATCTTTTTAAATTAATTAATTTATTTATTTTAGCTCCTGAAGTGATTGATGTATCCTCCAAGGCTGAAGAAGTGAAAATAATGACCATAACCAGAAAGAAAGAGGTTCAGAAAGAAAAAGAAGCTGTGTATGAGAAAAAGCAAGCAGTCTACGAGGAGAAGAAAGTTTACATAGAATCTTTGGAAGAACCTTATGACGAACTAGAGGTAGAACCATACACGGAGCCATATGAAGAGCCTTACTATGAGGAACCGGATGAAGAGTATGAAGAGACCCAGGTAGAAGCTAAAAGGGAAGTTCATGAGGAATGGGAAGAAGATTTTGAAGAAGGGCAAGAATACTATGAAAGGGAAGAAGGTTATGAGGAAGGGGAGGAAGAGTGGGAGGAGACTTACCAAGAAAGAGAAGTCATCCAAGTTCAAAAGGAGGCTTATGAAGGTATGTATTAATTGAGTGACTTTTTTCTCTTTTCCTCATTTTTTGCTCAGTTCTTTATATTTTCAAGGTTATTAACCTGATGTGCAATGGATATGAAATAGATGAAATGACGATTTCCATTTTTTAAAGTTAGAAATCTTTAGAATCTTTAAAAGCATCATTGTCTTCAGAGTTACTTTCATGCTTTGATATTGTAAGTTGAATCATTTAATCGTATTACTAAGACTGAATTCCAAGTGCTCTTTTCTAATGCAGAGGTTCAAGTTTTAGTTTCACTGCCTCACTGCATCTCTGCTTGATCCTGCTTCTAAATCCAGCATGAGTAATCCTGTTAGCAATAAAGATCCCAAATACAATAATTTACACAGTTGTATATGATTCTTAACTTATATCATTTGCCAATTGATACAGTCTATTAGAACTTAACCTATTCAAGCATCCCTTATTACTGTGTTTTTGTTAAAGAATCACATGAGAGGAAAATTCCAGCAAAAGTACCGGAAAAGAAAGAAGTACCACCTCCTAAAGGTATGTAATTGGAATTATTTAAATAGATCACATCATCGATGTCATTATCATGGCTTGCTGGGCAAAAATGTATGAATCACCAGTTCAATCCAATAGGCACAACTTCTTCTGGAAGCTTCATTGTATCAGTGATTTTTTTCCTAAGAATATCTACCTACTTCATTTAATTCAAACGTAAAATGATGATAAAAAGATTGTTGTGGTAAATATAAAAAATAACCAAAATACTTGAAGTACAGAGGCTTGTACTTAAAGTTCACTGCAACAAACTTGTCTCTCTTTAAAAATTGAGAGAAAAAGAGACAGACTATTTTAATAGAAATTCTAAAAGTACTGCAATTTTTTTAAAATGCTTGCAGTTGTAAAGAAGCCCATAGTTGAAAAAATTGAAAAGACTTCTCGAAGAATGGAAGAAGTTCAAGTCACCAAAGGTATTATCATTTAAAACATTTCTCGTACCATGTACACAAGTAATTGTTTACTGATATATAGTCACATGTTATTTATATAGTCATCTAAACTAAGATATTTTAAAATTTTGTGCAAAGCAGTATTCTTCACAATACAAATATATTTGTACATATTTTTAAGTACCCGAAGTTTCAAAGAAGATTGTTCCACAAAAACCTTCTCGGACTCCAGTGCAGGAAGAAGTTATTGAAGTGAAAGGTATACATCTTTGTCTTTCAGCTACAAGTTTTAAACATTTTTATTTATGTGTATGAATATGTATACATATATTACTGAACAACTCACAAATCTGAAATCACCAAAATAAAGACATATTATATATATTATATACATTTTATGCTGCACATTTATATAATTTAAGTAAATAATAACATTATCTTTGTTTTTAGTATCACTTTAAAATTACATAATTTTTTTTAATTAAAGAAGGATTTGTGTTTAATCAGTAGTCTTCTAACTTTATTGTGCCATGCATTCCATTCCATATAATATCCCTCATCCCCTCATTTATATGAATAAACCCTAATGGATTTGGGAAAGCACCACATCACGTGTGAAGAAGTTGTGTCTATTTGATTCCCATTTAATAATGTTTGATAAAGGCTGCCTGGATTGTTTGTCCCTATAGATCAAAACATGATTTGTTTTCTTGTCAATACTGAATTTGTTCTCAAGCTATCATATTAACCCACTAATTCTGTGTCTAAACAAGCCATGTATTTGATCTGATGTCTTGAACTGGAAAAAGAAATACTAATGTGAAATACTCTCTTTAAAGTACCTGCTGTACATACAAAGAAGATGGTTATTTCAGAAGAAAAGATGTTCTTTGCTTCTCACACAGAGGAGGAAGAAGTGTCAGTCACAGGTATAAGGCAAATTTGAATACGGGGCTCAAATGGAAGGGCTTCAGATGGATTTTTATCCCTCTTCTTATCTAATTCATGATTATGTAGATATCTCTGTCTCCTTGTGAATATTTGTCATCTTCTTCATTTCACATTTGTCTGTTTTAATTTGTATTTCAATATGCTTTGTAAATTGCAATACCACCCATAGTATGGCATGCCAGGAACTAAAATGTACATTTTTTAAAGTCCCTGAGGTACAAAAGAAAACTGTTACCGAAGAGAAAATTCACGTTGCTGTTTCCAAAAAGATTGAGCCTCCACCTAAAGGTATTAGTGATTTATTCTAAGTTTAAAATCTTTCAAAAGTTCCAAAGTAAATATCTGAATATGTTAATATTAAATAATAAATTTAGTCGCAGTCCACAGACCTTTAGCCACTATGTGCAAATGACATCATAGGGAGAGGAGAAGACCAGGAGGAGGGTATTGGAGAGAGGAATGACAATTCCTGGAGGCTCTGTTCCCTGCTTCATGGAGCTTACAATCTAGTGGCCACCTGTTTAGAAAAAGAAATAGTGTCCTGGGGGCTTCCCTGGTGGTGCAGTGGTTAAGCATCTGCCTGCCAGTGCAGGGGATCACGGGTTCAAGCCCTGGTCCGGGAAGATCCCACATGCCACGGAGCAACTAAGCCCGTGCGCCACAACTACTGAGCCTGCGCTCTAGAGCCCGCGAGCCACAGCTACTGAAGCCCATGCACCTAGAGCCCGTGCTTTGCAACAGGAGAAGCCACCACAATGAGAAGCCCACGCCCCGCAACGAAGAGTAGCCCCCGCTCGCCGCAACTAGAGAAAGCCTGTGCGCAGCAACGAAGACCCAACACAGCCAATAATTAATTAATTAATTAATTAATTAAATCTATTAAGAAAAGAAATACAGTGTCCTGGAGCCAGCTCATACCCACTCACCAGAGCTGATGGTTAAATTTTCAGGAATTTTGCTACCCAGCATTTAACGCCTCCATGATTAAAAGTTAAATTATATAAAATTAAATAAGTTATATTTAAAACTATGGTAATAAATGCTCAAAACTCATTACTATTTTCCTATTATCTATGTTTCTGAGGTTACGTTGATTGCCTCTGTGTTGTGGAAATACTGGATAATTATGTGCTACTTCTCATCCCTTCCCTACTCCGAGACAATGACATCATCGTTGGTAGCCAGGATGCATGTATTTGCACCACCACAGAGGCTGGAACTTGGAAACTGGCAGTGGCTACAAATTAGGGCTCCCCTCCCTCCACCGACCCTCTCCTACACCCAGTCAAATTGTTAAACATTTAGGATACAAAAATTATTTAAGATAATTGAATGCAGTTGTTCTAATGCTGCGGCTTTATAAAAGTGAAGTTTCTAAAACTGGTGTCTGAGGAACAGGCACTGGCACCTCTGAGGAAGGGGTGCTCCTACCTGTTCCTAGGAAAGTGGAGGTTCCTTCAGTTAAAAATGAGTAACAGTCACATTTTCTAATTAGCCACTAGTTCATTGCCCTTAATCCTTGATTAACATGTAATTTTCTTGCATTCAATTGGTATAAAACCAGAATGTCTACTCTTTAAGTCTTGCAACAGCATATGCCTTGTCAAAATGAACAATTTCTCAAAATCGACCCTTTTTTTTTTTTTTTAAAGTCCCTGAGCCACCCAAGAAACCAGTCTCAGAGGAAGTAGTCCCTGTTCCCCACCTTCCTAAAAAGGTGGAGCCCCTACCAGCCAAAGGTAGAATCATATTTTTGAAAAAAATTTCTTAATGTCTGTCTTCTTGTACCTTTTTCTATTGGCTCTGTGTGTTAATGAGATAGTATCTGTAAGCTACATTTGTAATGTATTTTAATTCTGTGTATGTTGATTTCATTAACTTGTGGTAATATGTTACACAAATGTCAGGAATACTTTAGACTCCAGACCATGCTGATTGGGTCTTTGTCCACTTCATGTAATGTATGTAATGTCTGTATGGTATTGATGTATTTAGCATGTATTTTCATCACAAGTTACATGCTTGATATTAAATTACTTCCTAAATTCTTTCACTCTTACTGAGGATTTATGATTTAATGTAATCTTAAATGTCTCACAAGGAGGCTAGAGTTCTCAATTGTTTCAACAATGGTGTCTTTAAAGTTCCTGAAGTTCCCAAGAAACCTGTGCCAGAGGAGAAAAAGCCAGTTCCTGTGCCTAAGAAGGAACCTGCCGCTCCCCCCAAAGGTACACCAGAACTGATCACAGGCTGACCCTTTGCCCCAAATGCCAGTGCTTTGTTTTATACAGTCTTTGTACTTACTCTGCTGTCTACTTTGTGTCTTTTACATGCCCCTTGTGTTTTTCATTTATTTGTCAGCTTCCAGGGCCACACTCCACATACATTATTTGTGATACTGAACATTAAAAGAAGTTACTTTTCAAAAGTAACTATATCAAACTGCTGTCTTAAATTTTTAATATCTTCCCTCTCCTAGAGAAAGAAGAAATATTTGTGAAACTCATTTTCTACAGGGCATGTTTCTAGGAAAAACTCTTTCAGCCCTCAACTATGTGACTTTTTCTTAATAAAAAAAAAAAACTTTCATGAGTTATGACAAGATACAAAGACTAACAGGAGGGTGTTTGGCAGAACTGAATGTTAATGAGGTAAAGATGTACACAGTGCTTCTGGGAACTGCCACTCTTCTGAAAAGTCAATAATGCCTACCCTTAGTTGGAAACATCAACTTTTGGCATTTACTTTCAGCATGTTTCTTGAGATATTAACTGAACGTTGACATTTGCCCTAAATGTTGCAATTATCTAATTAGTGAGTCAAGGGACCTTTCATATAGGGATGTTTGGATTCAAATGTGCTAATTCTTGCTTTAATTTTTGGATTTGGTTGGTTTTGGTGGTTTTAGTGATAAAAGACACTACTTTATAGAGGCAATGAAGTAACAAACTGCACACATCTGGTCAGTTATAGAGATATCCAGTACCATCCAGCTTAGGAGAAAGCAGGCTCATACGTTTTAAGAAGTGTTCTCTTTTGCCTGATTTCTCAGTGTTTCCATTTTCTTCCTTAATCAAATCTGCTTCTCTCTTTCTCAAACTCTTGGCTGTTTCAGAATTCTGGGTCTTTTTCTTTTATTCTTTTTTTTTAATTGAAGTACAGTTGTTGCACAATATTATATAACTTACAGGTGTACAATATAGTGATTCACAATTCTTAAAGGTTATACTCCATTTATAGTTATTATAGAATATTGACTATATTCTGTTGTACAATATATCCTTGTAGCTTATTTTATACCTAATAGTTTGTACCTCTTAATCCCCTACTTCTCCTCCCCACTTACCTCTCCCCACTGGTAACCACTAACTTGTTCTCTATATCTGTGAGTATGCTTCTTTTTTGTTATGTTCACTAGTTTGTTGTATTTTTTAGATTGTACATGTAAGTGATATTATACAGTACTTGTCGCTCTCTGACTTATTTCATTTAGCATAATACCCTCCAAGTCCATCCATGTATTTGCAAATGGCAGCACTTCATTCTTCTTTATGGCTGAGTAGTATTCCATTGTAAATATATACCACAACTTCTTTATCCATTCGTCTGTTGATGGGCACTTAGGTTGCTTCTATATCTTGTCAATTGTAAATAATGCTGCTATAAACACTGGGGTGCACGTATCTTTTCAAATTAGAGTTTTTATTTCTTTAGGGTCTTTTTTTTAACCAAATGATTTTTAAGAATGATTTCTGATTATCTAATCATTAAAATATAATGATTGTATGAAAATAAAATATGATTATAATGAAAAGCTTATATTACTAAAACCAGTACTAATGCCAAAGCCTCTTGGTCACTCCTGGAGGAGACTCAGAGGCATGTCTTATTTATACATGAAAATAAATACACTTAGTAACATGTATGTATAAACACCCCATGTATACATAACATAATATATACATGTATCAATGTGTATCTGTATAATTACATCAAGATATTACAAATGCAAATGTAGAGGTGCAGATGTTCAAAAAAATTGCCAATATCTTATTTAAAATGAAAAAATTACCACCGATAATGCATGCTGTTAGAACTACATCAGCCACTCAAAAATTCAACACTTAGAATAGGTAAATTAAACCCATTGTAAACCTTCTTTGGGTCATAGACCCTATTGAAAACTATGGAGCCTCTTAGAGAAAAGCACATATATACATACCCACAAAATTTTGCACACAGAACTCCCCAAAGTCACTGACACACAGATGTCATACTGAGAGGGCTACCCTAGCAAAAGAGTGTTTCCTGAGTTTTATAGACACTACAGGTGCACCAAAAAAAAAAATTCAGAAGAGAAATAGAAAAATAATAATAATGCTATAGATGCAACCATTCTAATGACATCTTAGTCTAAGATAGTCTTAGATAAAGTATACCCATTGTTGTTATGGATTCCACTTCTCAATACAAAGAGTAAAGGAATTTTTCTATATACTATATCCACACTCTATATTGTTTATATAATTACTGACTAATTTGGTATTTTTATTGGAGTATAATTGCTTTACAATGTTGAACTAATTTGTTTTTATCAAAAACATACCAATATATAAAGAAAGAATGAATTCTGTGCACATCCTTCTGTGTATATAACTCATTTTTAATCGCCTAAATGCCTCTGTAACATTATTTGGGACATTTACCACATGTGACCTTTAGAAAACTATAGTTTAATTTTGTGCATTATTTTGCCGATGCATAGAAAGCCTATAACATTAGTAAACTACGTAAAGATTTGTTTGTGTGTGCCTATATCCATTCATAAAAGTGACATATGGCTGAACTAACATTCTATTTTAAAAACTTTAAGTCCCAGAGGTGCTCGGGAAACCTGTCCCTGAAGAAAAGATTCCTGTTCCTGTTGCAAAGAAAAAGGAAGCTCCACCAGCTAAAGGTACAATGACTTGCTTAGTAAGGAAGCCCTGTTTTTATGTCTTGAGTATAAAACATTTCTGTGTTTAATTATCTAATTTAGTTTGTTTCATTCAAAATGAATGTCTTATGGTGTAAGAATTCAACAAAAGTGTCTGTCCACCTGCCTACTTTCTTACAAAATAACTGTCCATTAGCTACTTTGGAAAATATAAAGTTAACTCTAAAAATTAATGTCTTTTCAAGTTCCTGAAGTACAGAAGAGGGTTGTTGCAGAAGAAAAAATAATTATCATCACTGAAAGGGAGGAATCTCCACCACCAGCAGGTAACCTCATCCCATCTCCACAAAATAACCTTGTCTTCCCTTCAAGCTTCTTTAATTGCATATCTTCTTTAATGGGCCTGCAAGTTCTATGTTGCTCATTTACTTTGCCTTCCTGAGAATTTTAAAATCAAATACTATCCTTTAAGTGCCAGAAGTACCAAAGAAGAAAGTTCCCGAAGAAAAAAGACCTGTTCCTTGGAAAGAGGAAGAAGTTCCACCACCAAAAGGTATTGTCTCTCCATCTTACCAAGCACCGTCTTTATAAGATTATGTTCCTAGGCAAACAATGACTTTGTTAGTCTTGTGATATATGTGCATCGTGAGTGTGTATCTGTGTTTTGTGATGGTCTTCAATGAGATAACACTGAAGTTCTAAAAGTGCACAATGTTTTTAAAGTACCAGCTCTGCCTAAGAAACCTGTCCCTGAGGAGAAAGTTCCCGTGCCAGTTCTTGCTGCTAAGAAAGCCCCTCCTCCCCGAGGTAGGATTGTCTCAAGCCTCTGACAAAAATCTTTTAGCGGGTGGATTCTTTTTCCTATCTGGTGTCTTCTTGTACTGACCCTTTGTCTCTCTTGGATAGAATTTTTGTGTGTATATACTCGTGATAAGTTATGTAATTTGCTAGTGAAAGTGGTGTACTGTGCAAATCTTCCCCAAACTTTAGGGAGAGAAAATTGTTAAGATTCTTGATTTTTTAAGCTTCAACTTCAATCCTTTCTTAAAGCTGAAGTTTCTAAGAGAACTGTCGTAGAAGAAAAAAGATTTGTTGGTGAAGAAAAACCATCCGTTGCAGTTTCTCAAAGAGTGGAGGTCGTGCGGCACGAAGGTATATAATCGGAAGTGAGGGGAGAAATGAGTTTGCATGTGTTTCCTCCAAGTCTTTTCTTCTTACCACATAGTTTACTTTAGAAGTTGTTCTTATCAGTGTCTGTTGTAGCCTCTGAGACTGAATGTTTTGTGTCTACATTGGTCCTGAATCATTCTAAGAGGGTGAGTGGGATGCTGAACATGTGGTAATTGTGAAAGTGGCCTCATTTGGGCATAATCTGGATATTCTTCTCAGTCTTGCGCTGTACTGTCCCCTCACCTGAACTCAGCTCTCTCCTTCTTGCAATGAAGAAGCAGTGTGAAACCACCCCCTACGCAGATAGAAGAACATTACCCATCTATAGGGAACACACCGTTATAATCAGTACTTCAATGGGCTATTCGGGCTGAATTTAAAGTAAATCTTATCTTTTAAAATACCTGCAGAGGAGGAATGGAGTTATTCAGAAGAAGAGGAAAGAGTATGTGTTTCAGTTTATAGAGAAGAGGAAAGAGAGGAGGAAGAAGTGGAGGTTACAGATTATGAAGGTAAATAATGCAGATAAGCTAGTGGTGACCTGGCGTCTTGATAAGCTGTTTTCCTTCACAGATTATTTATCAGATTAATGAAAGTGACACAAATTCAGTGAACGTCTACTGGTCTTATCTGATGTATCTTTTGATCGAAACACAAGACTCAGGAGCATTAATTAAACATCCAAAGTATTTCTTGTCCATTCCCTCTAACTTGACTCTGTAGGAAACAAGCCTTCATATTTATAGGTAACTAATGCTGCAAGTATCTCCATACACATTTATCCTTTCAGTAGATGGGACTTGGCTTCAGTATGGCGGACTGCCATAATCTTCACCTTGGTAGTCTAATTTCTAAAACATGGGTAACAAATAGCAGTGTTGATAGCACAACTCACTAATGTGTCCTGACTCACAGATTTTAAATGAATAAGAAATTATATACATTATTACATTCCAGAAGTCAAGGCCAGGTTTGAGAGTGAAGCACTGAACATGGAGGGCTTTCCAACGTTCCATGTATGGAGAAAACAATCGTGTAATATCTTTCATTAGATCAATTTGTTATTCAGATGTTCACATACCTATAAAGCTAGTTCTCTATAGCTTAGGATTGAACAACGAGCTTTATTTCAATGTTGGGATACCCTTTTAATGAATTAAGACACCCCTGGGTTTACTGCTAAAGTTCAGCGTTCTGGCTAAAGCTATATATCTGAAAGAACTTTACTAAGAAAGTTTTAATGTAGCTCTGCTTTAAATATTAATCCATAAGTTTCTCAGTAAATTAACTGTCTTCCCAATGAAAAGATGAATAGAATTGTACAGGCAGATGCCCTTGAGTGTATCTCTGGCTAATAAAAGGGGCCCCACCTCTTCTCCACTTGGAAGAAAAGTCCATGTGAAATTCACATGTGCAGTCTTAATGGAATGGCTTAGAACAGACCAAGACTTGACTTCCTAGAGGAAGCTCACCAGTTCTGTTGTGCTTCCTGGGAAAGGCCAAGATGGGCATAAGCCAGGAATCTGATGGATTCAAAGAGGGTCCTATCCCTTCTAGAAATGTTTGGGAAACCATAACATGTACACAAGGAAAGTTCTCATTGCATGAATATAATTTCAGTTTTTTATACATTATAAATTTCTTTTAGTACTATAGACTCTGATTAAAAGGAAAGACATTTTATGATATTCTTATGTTTCCATTAAGCCCAAAGATTTAGGGGAAAGATGGGTAGCCTGTTAAGTTTACTCCTAGTGTTTGTAACTAGATCTTTCTATTCTATAATTAATCTTATACACAGACTCAAAAATCATAGGAAGGCTCTTTCCTCGTCCACCATAGCTACTCTCGCAAAACTTGGGGAAAAAGTCTTGTTTCCAAGTCCTCAGTAGGTTTTTCATATGTAATACAGGTCTTTCCTTTCTTTCTTATGAACCTACTTATGATTCCTCAAGTACATTTTTGAAACTTGTCTTCAAATTCCTGTGTTCTTGTTAACCTAGCCGCTAGGACTGTTTTTACGTCTTGCACTTGTCCTGTTCTTCCTGTGAATACAAGCATTGTTATCTTTATGTTATACTTACTGAAACTTATTTTCTATGCTCTTTATTAAGGCATATGCTTTGATTAAAATCTTCTTCTTTGGGTATTTTAAATGAGAACAATCAGGGAGTTGGAAAGTGTTAAACTTTTACTATTTTACTTACTTTTTGACATAATAAAGTACAGCTAAAATTAAACATGAAAAACACTACAACCTATCTTCTTTGAAATTGATATCTTTAAAGTGATGGAAGAGCCTGAGGAATATGTTGTAGAAGAAGAGCTGCACTTTATTTCTGAGAAAGTGGACGCTGAACCAGCCGAAGGTAGACCAACTCTTAGATTAATTCTAGCCCCATATGTGTTTGGCTTGTCCCATTCTTAATGTCCTCTTGTAGTTAATTTTTTGTCTGTATTGCAAATGTTGATAAATACCATGTGTAATAAAAATATTCCTTAAATTTTTATTAAAAAGAAATCTGGACATTTCCACAAATGTATTTTATAATCTTTTCAAGTGCCTAAGAAGAAAATTGTACCCAAACCGAAAACTCCTGCTAAAATAGAGGAGCCTCCACCAGCTAAAGGTACAATTCTCTCTCGAAGAAGTGGGATACCATTTGTCTTAATAGCTATAATAATGCCTTTAGTTTGAATAACTGCCTCAGTTTTGTCAGCATATACGTGTAAACATTTTTACTGACTATAGACATTAATGTTTGTGTAAATGTGTGATCTTCTCATAAAGTGAGTTCTTTGCCCCAAAATTACACTTCTCCTGTAATGCAAACTAATATTCTTAAACCTAATATTTCTAAAGTTCCCGAAGTACCTAAGAAAATTGTGCCAGAAAAGAAAATTCCTGCTGCAGTTCCCAAAAAGGAAAAGGTGCCACCAGCCAAAGGTATATTGGGCTTTCCTTTATTCTTGAATAATGCCTGTCTTTTTAAATCTTAAATTGATACATTCTTCAAATTTTTATGACATTAACAAGAAAATAAGTGTGCCTATGTTTAGTGTTTTTCACATTTGTATGTCTGATCGTGTTGTGCAATGTCTTTTAAGTGCCAGAAGAGCCAAAGAAACCAGTTCCTGAAAAAAGGGCTCCTCCCAAAGTGGCTAAGATAGAAGAACCTCCTCCCACCAAAGGTAAACGAAACCCCCCAGCACAACAACTAGAAACATGTCTTGTCTTTCTCGTCCTCTCACTGCTGTCCTTGGGTCACCCCTTCTGTATGGAGGTTATTGGTGTATGTTGGCCGCAAGGATATATTATTGCCTTGTCTATGGTGGACTGTTACTTACTTGTTGTGAATTTCATTTGTGCGTACCTTGTAAAATTGTTATACTCTAAAATCACAATACTTTCTGGCTAATACATTTTTTTTAATTCCACTTTAAGTAATATAACTCCGTAATCCTAAAATTATCTTTCAAGTGACTGAGAGGCACATGCAAATTGCCCAGGAAGAAAAAGTTCACGTTGCTGTAACTAAAAAAGTGGAGCCTCCAAGACCAAGAGGTACATGGGGCCTTTCAATACACAGAATATTGTACCTACCCTAGTCTCTTTACCAAATACACTCGTTATGGGTGTTGGGTTTTTGTTGTCATTGTTATAGTTGTTTTATGTTTGAAATCGTGAAAATATCAAGTCTTTTATGTTTGAGTTACTACTATACAACTACCTTTTTGTTGTTTGAATGAGGAAAACAGTTCTTTAAAGTGAAATCTGTCTTTAAAGTGCCTGAGGAACCCAAGAGAGCTGTTCCAGAAGAAAAAGTTCCAAAACTCAAGCCTAGAAAAGAGGAGGAGCCACCAGTAAAAGGTATACCAACTTTTCCAAAAATCAAAATAAGCTTTTAGGTATCAAAATAAGCTTATAGATATGACTAATCTAGTGGAATTGGGATCTTTAGAGAAAATAATTTAAATATGTATTACAAAGTAAGTAATATGCATATGCTATTCCGTATCATCTCAAAACTAAATATTTCTGATACCAGAAAATATTCTGTCTCTTCTTCTCAAAAAAAAACAAAAACAAAAATGAAACTCCATACAAACGTGTAGATACTTTCCCTTAAAACGAATTTGTCTTCTAATGGTTCTTTGTCTATATACTAAACTCCTTTGCAGAAATGCTTGTTTTGTGTGGCAACCTTTGATGAAATTAAAATTTTTTAAATCCTCAATTTTCTACATTGTGCCAGTAGAGCTTATGAAAACACTTTAGAATTAAAGTGAAGAAACTATTCATGTGATGCAACCTTCTGTCTAATGCTTGTTTGATAGTCATTGTTTATACTGTCTAGTTGTCTTTTTTTATTTCTTTTATAAATACTACTTGATCTTCTTAAAGTTATTCAATGTCTTTTAAGTATTAAGTAGCTTAGAGAAAAGTATTTATATATATATTAGAACATGTTTATTTCCAAGTCTATTGATTTTTCTTACCACTTAAATGAAAAATTTGAACAACAAGCATGGTTATGGTCATCTTTGTCCTCTTTGTCCTTGGATTGCACACACAAGTTCTCTTAACACATGTTATTCTGAATCTTGCAATTCACTTTTAATAATTATTCTTTTTAAAGTGACTGAACTCAGGAAAAGAGCTGTCAAAGAACAAAAGGTATCCATTGAAGTTCCAAAAAGAGAACCTCCAGCAGCTAAAGGTATATTGTGCTTTGACTAAATAATAAAATGAAGCATGAACCTACACAGCTCTTTGCCTGTTAGTTTCTAATTTGACTCTCATTCTTTATTGGCTTATTGTTGCCTAAAGGCAGGGAATCTAACATTTGAAATTATAAATAGCAAATGTACACTCTGTAATACCTTGGCCAGCAAAGGACAGTCAGGGTCTCCCATAACCAGTGCATGAGACTATCAGCAAGGAATGAGATCACAGCACATTGTCACTATGGTCCCTAAATGGGCTTCAAGTAAAATGCACCTGTTGTCAATATTATTCCAGAAGTAACTGTAACAGCAGAGAAAGAATGGGCTTACACCCAGGAAGAAGAAACTGTTTCAGTACAATGGGAAGAGGAATATGAAGAACATGATTATAAAGAATTTGAGGAGTATGAACCCACAGAAGAATATGATCAATATGACGAGTATGAGGAGCATGAATTCGAACATTATGAAGAGTATAAAGAACATGAAGAATATGTCACAGGTATGAGCAGATCTGCAAACCTGAAACCACATTAAATATGAGTAAAATCCATAGAACAGGATAAAATTTTGAATGCCCAAAGAAATTTGGAAAGAACTTTGTTTTGTTTGGCAAATTCAGATTTTTTTTTCTTGGATAACTTCTAGAAAAAAAAAGTCTCTATAAATCGTAAAGTTGTGTTAGAGTTTGGTTCTGGGCATAATCTATTTCCTCTCCTTTTTGCTTATAAGAAAATGTCATTACGTTTCTTTCTCCAAAAGGTCAAGAGTCTATCTTCAAGTGCCCTTGATCATTCTAATACATGACCACAAATTTCTCAACGTCTCTCATCCTGAACCTTGTTGTTATCAAACATAATAGGCTATTGAGAAAACACCCTACCCTCGGGGTTCCCATCATCCAAACTTCACAAAGACTGCTTCAAAAGTAAACACAGAGAAAGCCAACACAAGCCATTGTGTTTTATCTTTGTGAAGATCAAATCTGTAGGAATAAGTTTCTATTGGAATTTCAAAATGAAGCAATATTATTTCACTTATTCTATTTTTGATGTTTCACAGCCTAACTTTGAGAATGTTCTATGTAGTTTTACAAATAGAATTAAAAAACAATATTATATGGGGAGGAGTTTAACCATGATTTTGTCTACCTGAAGTGAAATGATAATATAATATGTAAAAGGGAGTCACAATTACCTAACTGAAGTAAATAGCAAGGAGGAAATAGCAATAAAAGCTTTTTTAGGTCTTTTACACCTTATTCTACTCGGATCTCTGATTCTCACTCACCTCTAGAGTCTATGCCTATGCTGTAGATAAGATATATTATTTTAATTCTTCGTATCCATTGAAGAAATATATTCTAACAAAAATGTCTAACATTAAATACCCTGTATATATTTTTAAAGAGCCTGAGAAGCCCACCCCAGTAAAGCCTGTCCAGGAAGAACCGGTTCCCACAAAACCAAAGATCCCACCAGCTAAAGGTAGAGTGAGAAAAACATTATCAGTCATGAGACCTGTGGTCCCTACATGTCTGTCCAAGTATAAATCCATGTTGAAGTGGCAGTGTACCAATCGTGTGTGTGTTTGGGGTCATTATGTTGTACATCATATTTCTTATTTTTTTCTTCTTACTACTCTTAAGAAATTTGATTCAGGTTTTTAAATCTGTTAATATTGATGTTTTAAAGTGCCGAAGAAAGTGGTCCCTGAAGAAAAAGTACCAGTGCCCATTCCTAAGAAACTCAAACCTCCACCGCCCAAAGGTACATGGCAGCGTAATAACTACCAAAAACATCTTCTTTACTTATGTTCTGTAAACGTGTCTTACTACCTTGTCTGATGTTCTTTGTCTTTACTGAATATATTGTTTGGTGCTGATTCTTACATTTCTCGGCATTTCATGTATTTTTATTTACATATTCGTGTGGTTGGTTTTAATGGTCTTTAATAATTAATATCTTTAAAGTGACTGAAGAAGCAAAGAAAGTTGTTGAGGAAAAAATACACATTTCAATTACCAAACGTGAAAAAGAGCAGGTGACTGAACCAGCTGATAAAGGTATACTTTCCTTCCTCGATTGTGGTCTTTTATAATGTCTCTTTTAAAACTAAAGCAGCTGTGTTTTGCTTTTTTTTTTTCTTCATTGTTTTGTGTCTTTTATATTAATAGTTAGGTGGATGTTGGATGTAAAAATCTGTAAATACAGGATAAAAAGATAATGTTATCTTAAAAGGAAAAGTTATTTCGAAGTTATTTCAAAATATATCCATAGCTTCTTATACAGTGGCTGTGTCTTAACACATGGCTACAATACATATAAAATAGAATGTTTGGATTTAAAATCAGTGACCATTTGGCACATTCCTGACTTATCTAAATTGATGTGATGATATAACAGTATTCACCACAGTTTAATACCTGTTTATTGATCCTAAAGTCATATTGAAGATTGAAAAAAAGAGTTAACTCAATGTCTAACCATTTTTCCCTGCTTTTTACTATTAAGTAACTTCGCTGCAATTTCAGAAAGTATACTTATCCAGAAGTAAATTTAGCTTTTCAGTAAAGGATGTTTCATACAAGCAGAGATACCCAAACACTAAACAACATTTCACACTTGGTCTCTGCTGCCTCAGACCTCCTTGAGTACTTTTGTATGTTTTTATTCCAGTAAGGTTCAGAATCCTTTCCATGGAGAATCTGAAGTTTCTTATGAATGAACAATCACATATCTCTTATATGAGAGGCACTTGCAGCATTACTCTATTTCCTTAAAATACAATAAAGCAAGCATTCGCTGGGTACCCTGTTTCTGACAATAAAATTTCCTTATACTTAATGTTTTAAGTGCCCATGAAGCCCAAGAGGGTTGTCACAGAAGAAAAAGTACCTGTTCCTAAAAAAGAAGTAGCAGCACCTGTTAGAGGTACCTATATTCACTCTTTTTAATGTGTTGTTTGTCGTTTTTGGTATGAAATTCATGTTCAGTTCTATGTGTAAAGTTCTGTGGGAAAGATAAAGCCTATTCCTTCTTCTATTACAAATGGGTATGTTCCTAACGTGTCTTAATCTTATTGAATAATTGGAAAATATCCAACCTAAAGATAATATCTTTAAAGTGCCTGAAGTACCTAAAAAACAACCAGAAGAGATTGCCTTTGAAGAGGAAGCTGTAACCCAAGTAGAGGAATACTTTGAAGAAGAAGAGTACATTCATGAAAAAGAAGAACTCGTAACTGAAGAAGAAGAGGAGCTCATAACTGAAGAAGTGGTACCAGTGGTACCCGTCAAAGGTAGATTATATCTCCTGCCAAGGGATAAGCAGCAGCATCTTTTGTATCCAATTTGGTCAGATTCTGGGATTTATTAGCACTGATGACCAATTCTGCTTATTTTAGAAAAAGACACTTTTAGATGCTGAAGTATGATTTCTGTAGTTACTTTTCACATTTTATATCTTTTCTGCAACATTTCCAAAATTCTTCATAATATCTTTAAAGTGCCTGAGGTACCCAAGAAACCTGTTCCAGAAGAGAAGAAACCTGTTCCTGTTCCCAAAAAGAAGGAAGCCCCACCAGCAAAAGGTACACCACCACTCTTATCATGAGCATATAAAAGACTTCATCTGCATATAAATAGCTAATTATCCTGAATTCAGAACCTTGTGTGTGTTACTGTCTATTCTTTGAAACTGTCCTGTTGTTTGTTAACTATCCTTTGTGTGGATGTGTTGTTACTGGTAGTAAGAACTTATCAGTAAACAATATCTTTAAAGTGCCTGAGATTCCTAAGAAGCCAGAGGAGAAAGTTCCTGTGCCCATTCCTAAGAAAGAGAAGGCTCCACCAGCTAAAGGTACATCTCTTTGTAATCCATCAATGGAACAGTGTAATAATTTACCCATGTATTGATAGTATAACTTGGTGAGCCGTATCAGTTCTTTCCCCCGTGATGATATTAACAATATTAATGCCAAGACAAGCTGGTTACTGGAGCAGTTTATTGTGTATTTATCTCTGAAATTTTACCTTCAAAAAAGCATGCTGGTGCTTCATGCTTGGTTCCTCCTCTTTAGTGGAAAGTTCTTAGAGTAAAGCAAATTCTAATTGTAATACCAAAAATGGACAAAATCATCATTTACCAGACACTGTGTGTTGTCTTTATCAGTCTATGTTTTTTCAGTGTTTTTTAATCTTAATTTTTGTGCATTTTCTGGCCTTTGTTTTGTGGCTGTTATAATTATTATTTTCATTCTTAAAGTGAAATTGTTAGAATATCTATGATGCTTCAATAAGGCCTAAAATTGCTAGATTCTTCTCTATGGGTGAAAAATTTGATACTAACCCTATTTGATATCTTTAAAGTTCCTGAAGTACCCAAGAAACCTGTACCAGAGGAGAAAGTGCCAGTACCTGTTCCTGAAAAGGTGGAAGCTCCACCTGCCAAAGGTACATGAACTTGCAATGTCATAAAATTTTTTAAATTTCAACTTTGCATATGAGTAAAAAATTAAATGGTTCAATTACGTGCTCTTTGGGGATGCAATGCTTTAGTATTCCTTTATGGAAAAGAAAAGATTTTATTTTAAAGGTAAAATGCTTCTTGAAGTAACTTGGTCATACTCTTATGACCTTAATCTTTTTGAAACTACACTTAGACTCAAAATTTTAGGTTGTGTAAAATGTTTCTCTAAATCATTTCTTTAAAGTGCCAGAAGTGCCCAAGAAGCCTGTGCCTGAGAAGAAGGTGCCGGTTCCTGCTCCTAAGAAAGTAGAGGCTCCATCTGCAAAAGGTACGTCACTTCATCATTTAAAGTCCATGGGAAAAAACCTTACATTTACATATATTCACATACAAATTCCCGTATAACATTACATGTTTTAAACAATTGTCTATCTTGTTAGAAATATAAAAGTCAGATATTTCATGATTCCTTTTTATGTCTATTGCTCTAAGACATGTAAAAGAGCACATTCTTAAAGACAAATAATATCTTTAAAGTGCCAGTGGTGCCCAAGAAGGTCATCACAGAAGAAAAGGAGCCAACACCTGTTCCGAAAAAAGTGGAAGCTCCATCACCCAAAGGTACATTAATCTCGAACAAAACCAAGGCAAAAAAGGAAAACTAACCGGCATTATACAGCCTCACTAATTATAATTACTTATGTTGGTGACAGTTGATGCTTTATGATCACAGAATATTTGCTTTTCATGTTGTCCCACTGTTTTGAATATTGTACATAAAAGTGATGCTTGTCCGATTGAAAAATATCTTTAAAGTGCCAAAGAAACGTGAGCCAGTTCCAGTTCCAGTTCCTGTAGCTCTACTTCGGGAAGAGAAATTTGTATTTGAAGAAGAAATTGTTCTTGAAGAGGAATTTCTACCTGAGGAAGAGGAAGTTCCACCAGCGGAAGAGGAAATTCCACCTGAGGAAGAGGAAGTTCCACCTGAGGAAGAGGAATTTCCACCAGAGGAAGAGGAAGTTCCACCAGAGGAAGAGGAAATTCTATCAGAGGAAGAGGAAGTTGCTCCTGAAGAAGAGGAAATTCCTCCTGGGGAGGAAGAATTTGTACCTGAAGAAGAAGAACTTCTTCCAGAAATTAAACCTAAGGTGCAAGTACCTGCACGAGGTATAGCAGTTCTTCTTGAAGTCATCAGGCCTCTTTTGTGTTGAATTCTGCCTTTCCATCTTTTTTGTTCATCTCTAATTTTATCTATGTTGCTTTACTCTCTATGTCTTCTACCATCTAAATCTTAGAAAACATTCCAGTCATGTGTGCTCTTATTGTTTTGTGTCTGTCTTATGTGTTTATTTATTGTAAATAGTCTGAATGTCTTTTCAAATTTTATGATATGAAATGTTATTTAGTTGTTTGTGGCCTTATTCTCATGTGTCTTTTTGTTACATACACAGTGCTGTACATGTGATTTTTAATGTCTTAAAATGAATGTTTTTAAGTGCCTGAAGTGCCAAAGAAACCTGTACCAGAGAAGAAAGTCCCTGTTCCAGCTCCTAAAAAAGTGGAACCTCCACCACCCAAAGGTACACCTCCCCAAAGTGAATACACATTCTTCATCCATACGTTCACCAGAAAAATTATAGTTGAACTGGGATTTGGGAAAATTTATGTTTGTAAACTAGATAGTCACATTAATTTCTAAAAATGTTCAGGAACACTGATATCCACTTTTTATTGGCTGCAAAGCAGTATTCAAGAGCGAAGATGGAAGGAAGTATTGTCCCAAAACTGCCCCCAAAATTCTACCCAATTCCCTATAATTTTATTAAGCATAATAATTTTCATATAGATATTTTACAAGGCTAAATTATCTACACAAAAAATACCTGAAAAATATGATGAACAAATCTTCTTAAATGTCATCCTTCAACCATGTATATTAAGTGCCTTTATAACATCAGGATGAAAAGGTAAAAGAAAGATTAATGTATTTATGAAAGCATTGCATAAGAGCTTATGTCTTCTGATACATACATACAGATGGTAGCCCAGCAGGTTTTGATTTTAGCCTTGAATTTGTATCTTGCTGTGTTAGACTGAGCAAGTCCTTTAACTGATCTGAGCCTAAAGTTCCTCTCCTATAAAATGGGGATACTAATGTCAGTTCTAGTAGGCTCAGATATTATTGTGAGGATAAAATTAAGATATATAAAAGTACTCTATCACTGAATGAATAGTATCCAGATTTGTCATATTCAATCAGTTCATAGTACAGGACATAATATATTTATGCCTTAAAGCTCAATAATACTTTCTGCAAAAGTTTATGACATCACTACTTAAAATAAGCATGACCTCTCCACTAGGTTAAATAGTCTTATAAGCAGTGAAACAGTAGAGCCGATCCTTTATTGGATTTCAGGAATTCAGAAATATTTTTTAGATAATGATTTAATTAATTTCTAGTGAAATTTAAGTGGATGAAATGACAGCATCTGTCCTCTGGTATTCAAATAGGTTGCTGATCCCTTCCTCCACAAAACGTAATTATATCATCACACCTGGGCTCCTGACTTGCATTAGGTCCCTACCCTGAGCAACTGTTGCATGTTGGTCTTTCTCTGTGGACTTCCTGTGTTCTCTCTTTTTTGTCCCTCACAATAAATTCTTACCATGGAATGATGTCTTTAAAGTGCCTGAGGTTAAGAAGAAAGTGCCAGAGAAGAAAGTGATCCCTCCCAAGAAAGAGGAGGCTCCTCCTGCCACAGGTACTGCTATTCCCAAGCGAATTAGACACTGCCATTTCTTTCTTCACCTGTAAAAGCCAAAATGTCCCATTTCCCAGTATTTGTTAACATAACTTACATTATCGTGGTGTCCATTGTCTCTGTGCTTGTGAAATGAACTTACAAAATAAAATAATATCTTGAAAGTGCCCGTGGTGCCTAAGAAGCCTGAACCAGAAAAGAAGGTGCCTCCTCCTGGTCTTAAGAAAGCAGTGGCTCCTCCTGCCAAAGGTACATCACTCCCAACAGGGGTGTGTTTGCTTCCCCGATGTTGAACTGTGATGCTCGTCACTTAGGGATGTTCCATATAGACGTTTGCATTGTGTGGTCTGTGTGTAGTCGTTAGTTGGGACTCTGCTGCATCCGTGTTTGTGCTGTGTCAGTTCTTCTACTTTGTGTTTGTGTATTTTATGTTGATTTGTCTATGTATGTTGTTCCTACAAAATAAAAATACTAAACTTATATATCTTTAAAGAGCCTGAAGTACCTAAGAAACCAGTCCCTGAAGTACCCATTGCTCTCCCTAAAAAAGTAGAGGCTCCAGCAGTAAAAGATAGAATGTCTCTTTAATGGACCCTTTATCTTAAACCACAAACCTCTTATTTTTGTCTCATTAACTGATGCTATGAAATGTCAATGTTTCATCTGGTGCATGTGCATTCTGTTATTAACTCTCTTGGGTTGAAAAACGGGGAACTTGGTCTTTATGTACTCCTCTTGGTTCCTGCATTTTAAGCACCTAAAACAATCTATATCTTTTAAGTTCCTGAGGTGCCTAAGAAAGTGGAAGAAAGACGCATCATTGTCCCTAAAGAAGAGGAAGTTCCACCAGTTGAAGGTAGATGACTTTCTAAGAAAATAGCATTTTCAAAAGCATCATTATCTTATTTTTGTCTAATATTTTCAGGAGGTAAATGCACATTTCACTCCAGAAAATAAATGTATTCACACTGTAAAAGAAATTATTCTTTACCTAATAGAAACTGGATAGGCAAACTAAAACCAATCGAATCTCTCTTCTTACATGCTTAGGCTGTTTGTTTCCTTGTTTGTTTGTTTGTTTTACTTTAATGAGAATCTTTGAAGGGAAACCATATTTGCCATGGGAAATTTTTCATCAGGTGACTTGGTGGGCAGTTGTGGGATTAGCTTCTCCAGGAGGAGTTCCAGTTAAGCCTAAGTAACTGGTGCAGAAAATCTGACTTCTACCCCTAAGTGAATGTTTGACTTCAAAAAAATCCACCTCCATTAAAAAAAATAATAATAATTTAAACTAAATTCTTTCTGAAGTCCTTTCCAGTTCTAAAATTCTGTGAAGGGCCTAACATATTTTGAAGACGCAGTAAGACCTTTTCCAAGGATGAGTGAGTTTTCACATGCACTTAGAAGGCTGAGTTAACTATGCTGATAAGACAACCTCAGTTTTCAGATGTATCATTTTAGTCTAATATTTAAATGAATTATAAAAATAATTTACAAAATAATCATCTTTTTAAAGTGTTTGAGGAGCCTGAAGAGCCTATTCCAGAAGAAGAGATCCCAGAGGAACCACCTCGCATAGAGGAGGTTGAGGAGGTGGCGCCACCTAGAGGTACAGCTGCTTTTATGAGTTGGACATTTAAAATGTCTGGTGTTCCGAATCTTTCTCAGAATTCATCTAAGCCTGATATTCGCCAGTATACTTTTCTTACATCATATCAATGATAAATTGAAGATTAATTACAACTGGCACCTGAAACTTTGTGTTCCTTTTCTTGACCCAACTTTTTCTACTGCGTCTACAATTCAGTTAGAATGAGAGAGAGAATTTTATGCTATTGACACTTTAATGTTTTTTTGGCCAGATGCTATTGTAATACTTTCTCCTAGTTTTCAATCCTTAGTTTTTTTCTTCAAGTGGGGAAAAATCTATTTCTATGGTGTTTGCTCTTTAGAATAATTGTTAGGCTATCATTGCTAAAGACTATGACAATCTTTTTATAGTTGGTATTATGTTTGCTTATAGGATTTCCAAGTACTATCCTTCTCACCTTTAGAGTCAATACTTCATATATGCAATTACCATTTAGGTTGCTAATATATTTTTTAACTAAATCAATGTTTTGTGTTTGGGGGTTTTTTGGTATATGGTTGTTGTTCTGTTAATTGCATGTCATTTTTCAAAATGTCCATGAACTATCTTTTAAGTGCCTGAAGTGGTTAAGAAAGCAGTACCTGAAGCACCTACTCCTGTTCCTAAGAAAGTGGAGGCACCACCAGCTAAAGGTATAACAGATCCTTTTATTAAAGACAATATTTTAAATTCCCATTCATTTTCTTTTTAAAAAACAAAAGTATCTTCATTCATTACTTTCTTAGAGTCATTTAAATAGGAAACTTATGAAATTGATTAAGAACCTGTCAAATATAATTCATTCGATTGTTTTAGCCTTTTTTGGAATGTTAATGAATGATTATGTGTGTGTGTGCGTGTGTGTGAATTATTCCAGAATATTCTTATTTTAAATAGCTGAGAATTTTAATGTTAATAGTACATCTCTCTATACTTATATACATTACAATGGATCCTTCTTCCCAACATTCCATTCCTAGATTTTATTCCATTACATAAGTCGAATTTTCTCGTGGAATTATTATAATAATTATGTCTACTGTGTTATTTTATGGAGGGGGGTTATCTGTTCTAATGCTTAGATAATAATTATTTTAAAGAGCCTCGTGTCCCTTTTGTAATATCTGGCCAGAGCATTCAAGGTTATTAGAAAACGTCTATCTCTCATTGTTCCTAATTAGGTTAATGCTTCAGTAGCACTCCTAATTGATTAAGTTATGCTGTCCCTATTGCAATAGACATCCTCAGCAGACACGATAGTGCCCAGCAGAACGTGACACCTGTATCAAGGCTTAAGTACTCTATGATGGTAATCACTTGAAAAAAGCCTTCATCAAATTAAAAATAGTAGAAGTAGGCCCAATATTGGTAATTCCTGCTATTTGAAAAAAAAAAAAAGGATAGCACAGGTTCTTTGTGGACATACCTTCTTCTAAGGTGTGGGTAGTACAAATGAGTGATTTGGAAAAATATCTTTATAGCCTCTAAAATTGGTGTCCAATTTTACAATAGAGTGACTTCTTAGACTTCGATTATTTGTAATGTTGATGTTGTTTCTGATGTTTTTATTTCATGTTTATCATTGAGTATTGTCAGCTAACTGAAATGCCTCATATCTTTAAAGTGCCAAAGAAGGTTCCTGAAGAAAAAGTACCTGTTCCTGTTCAGAAAAAAGAGGCCCCTCCTGCCAAAGGTACATCTCTTTTTAACCTGAACTTTCTTATAATCTTTTTCATTAAGATGTTTATGTCTACATGTCTTGATCGTTTTTGATGTCTTTTGCCTATGGAATCTTGCTCTTGATAGTCTCAAATATTAAAACTATGTCTTTAAAGTGCCTGAAGTTCAAAAGAAAGTCCCAGAAAAGAAAGTCCCTGAAAAGAAAGTCCCTGTGCCTAAAAGAGAAGCTGTTCCCCCAGCTAAAGGTACCTTGGGGAAGATCTTTGATTTTCACGTGTTGCTGCATGAAAGCCTTTCTCAGCTGTTTTTATATTTTGAATTTACGTCTTCATTTCTGCTGTGTTTAAAAAAAATAGATCTCTTAAAATAGATACTCTTTCAGGGAGAGCTGTTCTTGAAGAAAAAATATCAGTTGCTGTCCACAAAAAGGAAGTAGTAAAAGAAAGAGCAGAATTAGAAATAGTGGAAGCACAAGTGGAAGAAGCTCGTGAAAAAGAGTTCCATGAGGTTGAAGAATACTTTGAAGAAGAAGAGTTCCATGAGGTTGAAGAAGTCCTCAAAGTAGAAGAGTATAGAGCTGAAGAAGTACACGAAGTTGAAGAAGTCCATAGGGTAATAGAAGTCTTAGAGGCTGAAGAAGTGGAAGTATATGAAAAACCCAAAGCTCCACCTAAAGGTATAGGGAATTGTGCAGATATTACAAATTGTTATATGTTGCTCTAACTTCTTTTTTAAAGTACATTTCATATTCAGTTTGGACATTAGAAACCCACTTACTTTCCATGATAAAATCATGAAATACTTTAAGCATGAGTTTAAACTACTTGATAACAATGTTTGATATGGAGTAGAGATTAACCACAGAGTATAATTTTAGCCAACAAGATAATAATGTTTGATATCTACTTACCTAAGGAGATAACATAATTCACGGTATGAATTTGTGGATTCCTTTTTAAATCCAAGTAAGAGTGTTACGTGATTGTTATACATACCAAAATATCTGGCCAGTGTCATCAGTTGAGTGAGAAAGAAACTCCTCAGTTCACTGTCCAGGCAAAAGAACCATTGCTTTGTTAGCATTTCAGTCAACTGTTCACAAACTGATAATTACTTCTCCAAATCTTCCACCATTTTATGATATTTTCAGGAGAAATAACATTAAGGAAGGAAATGAAGTGTGGTAGTAGCACCTGCATTCTAGTATATTCTGAGGATAAACGTACAAATACATTCTCTGCAAGACTACTCCAGCTCTTGAACAAATTAATAATATGTGTGTAATATGAAGGAATGTGTGTGTGCTTAGTATACACAGTAAATTTACAATACAGATGAAATTTAGCAAAATCAAGTTTTTTTGGAAGTAAGTGTGGTATAAATTTTTAAAATATGAATAGAGAAAGCATTTTATGAGCCCTCATTGTACTAATTTTAGTCATCGTGGGCCATGATACTTCAGGAGTTCATTCTAAACCAAAACACCAATATCTTTAAAGGGCCTGAGATATCCGAGAAAATCATCCCTCCAAAAAAACCACCTACTAAAGTTGTTCTTCGAAAAGAGCCACCAGCTAAAGGTATTTTATTGGTGAAAAATTACTTAACCTAATTTTACATATAGTAGCACCTTGGCTGCTTTACAAGTTTGAATTCTACTTGATGTTTTTCTTCTGTGTTTTGTGTTTCTGGAATGTCTAAAACAAACTAATATCTTGAAAGTGGGTGAGGGGCTAAAGAAAGTTCTATCAAAAAAGAAAGTCACGTTCTACTTAAAATACCCAAAGCAGTATCACTACTAACCAAACAGTGAACCCAGTTTTCCTTCTTTGGTACTCTTTGATTATATATTCACTCACCTGTTTATTGATAAATCCTTGTTTTCCTGTTAATTATTAATTTTAATGACCTAGTAAATATAAATACATTGTGACTGTGTGTTTAATGTCCCTGCTTTGTTCAGTTTTTGTTTTTTGTTTTTTTTATTTTTGGTTGTGTTGGGTCTTCGCTGCTGCGCAGGCTTTCTCTAGTTGCAGCGAGCGGGGGCTACTCTTCGTTGCTGTGCGTGGGCTTCTCATTGCGGTTGCTTCTCTTGTTGTGGAGCACAGGCTCTAGGTGCGCGGGCTTCAGTAGTTGTGGCACGTGGGCCCAGTAGTTTTGGCTCGCAGGCTCTAGAGCGCAGGCTCAGTAGCTGTGGCACACGGAGCTAGTTGCTCCGTGGCATGTGGGATCTTCCGGACCAGGGCTCAAACCTGTGTCCCCTGCATTGGCAGGCAGATTCTTAATCACTGTGCCACCAGGGAAGCCCTGTTCAGTTTTTAAACCTCTTGAATTTCACAGTAAAAATGAAAAACAGTAGCTTATAAATAATATATACTTACATTTTTAAGTCTCTGAAGCATTTAAGAATGTTATCACTGAAGAGAAAATATCAATTATTCCACCAAAACAAGCAGAAAGCACCAGCTGAAGGTGTCTTATTCATTTTTCTTGTCAAGTTCTTATGATTCTTACATGGGAAATTCCCTTGGATTTTTGTTGTTGTATTTGTTATCAAAATTCAACTCATTTTAATAACTGTAATGTATTCGATAAAGTGATGTCTGTATTTTATACTGTGGCTATGTTCTTTTCTGTCTTTACATTTCTATTATGCTCTACTTGTTAAAAAATCTTTATGAATGTTTAAAAGTAAAAGAAACTATTACTACTGTCTCCAAAGTACCTGAAGTACCCAAGAAAATTGTGGTAGAGGAAAAAGTACATGTTCCTGAAGAGCCCAAAGTTTCACCAGCTAAAGGTATCTGCCTTTGCTGATTCGCCACTAATACAAAACTCCCTTTTATTCATTTATTATGAGAAGAAAGAGAGAGAGATTTTTCTCCCCGCAACTCCACAAAATGGCTGAATTATGTAAACTTCAATTTATGTCCCGTAACATAATCCTCCCTTTTGTGACTACCCTCTGGGAACACAGGCCTAAGCCTAAAAGTTGGTTTTATTTGTACTGATCCTCTTCTTAAGCAATATTTAAATATTGACCCCCCCCAACTTCTTTTTCAAAAATAATTCATTTTGGAGGCTATTTTCAAGTAGCTTTGGAAACAAATAAACATGTTCCAAGTGACAATAGAAAATGATGTTGTATCCACAGGACAAAGTCCTTCTAATATGACAAATCAACAACTCAACAAGGCCGTCTAGAGAGATGCATTGATTGTGTGTTTAGATGACTTATAATTTGGGGATTTTTGACATTATCCTTGTTAGATGCCCCTTTTTGTCTTGATATTTTACACCCAATGATGCAATTTTTTAAAATAAAACAAATATCTTTAAAGCACCTGAAGTACCCAAGAAAATCGTTCCAGAAGAAAAAGTTCGTGAAGCTGTTCCTAAAAAGCCTGAAGTTCCACCAGCTAAAGGTATACACTGATACTAATCACAACATGAAATAACTCTATGTTTAGTTATTCATGGTTTAAAGTGAATGTGAGTGATGTAAATATTTGTCTTTTGTTTCTTTATATTCTTAATATCTTATATTTGGTATTTATTACAATTAATATACTAATATCTTTGAAGTTCCTGAGGTGCCTAAGAAAAGTATTCAAGAAGAAATATCACCCATAGTTCTTTCTGAAGATGCAACGATGTACAGTGAGTGTAGAAAAACTGGTGGTTCTCTTTGGTTCGTCTGTGTTTGTCTTCATAGCTTTTAAAAGTAAATATACTAATATCTTGTAAAATCCTAACATGCCAAAAATATTTGGCTAAAATTAGATAATTTGAATGACTATTAGCCTCAGACAAGTTATATTTCCTCACCAATTTAAAAAATAAAGAGACCTGCACGTATACCGTTGCCCAATTTTAGAAAAGTCATTTGTCTTGTTGAATTTGTCATTGTCTTGTTAACCTGTTCTGTGTACAAATGTCTTCTGCTTTTCAGCAATTCATTTTCTCAGACCATAAGGCAACTTTCTTTAACTTGATGATAATATTTTACTTGGATATGTAGAATCAAAATACTTCAGCATTAGTATTTTTTACTCTTTGCAACAATTGTTGTAAACATTTTAGCAGTGCTATTCAAATACCCATAGATTTATGAGGCCATTAGAACCTCAAAAGAATTCTCAAGCCATTTTTGGTTTTGCCTTCATGCAAAATTATAATGAATTAATTTGAAGAGTAAAATAATATGAGTAAAAAAATATTCTGAATAGAATACTGTTTAATAATCTGAATAGTGAAAATGCCAGCAGTCAAGATATCCTTCCATTTATTTGAATGTAAAATTTAAATACAATTTTTGTCACCCTATGATAATAGGTTTGGATAAAAATATATGATGACTCCCACCTTTGAATATCCTTTCTATACTTGAGTTTGGTTATTATTATCAGCCAGTCTTCCTTTCTGAAATCTGGAGAAATCTTTATTTTTCAGTTGCCTTATTTTCCAAATATTCAATCATTCTTATTTTTCTTTTCTTCTTCCAATCTCTGAATAGTTTTCACATTCATATTGAATATGAAGCCATAGACTAGATTTGGTTTGAAAATGTAGATAACTAGTTTCCTGGAACAGGAAAAGACTTGGATGAATTTCCAGTAAGTCAAATATTGGAGAATTCTTGATGTGCAACTCAACATCAACCCTGTTCCTTAAGAAAAAAAATCCATAAAAATTAACAACAATAGGGAAATTTTACCAGTATCTTTCTGCAGACAAAGTAAAAGAATTATATACTAGTCCCTGACCAGTGAATTCCTCAATTTTACCATCATGATCATAAAGAAATGCTGAAAAGTCCTATATCATAAAACTGGGAATGAGGCTTTTTCCTAGCCAGTGTGTTATTGTCACTAATTTGCATCTATGTAGTACTAGTCATTTGAGTTATCGATGTGTATTATGTATTATGTTTTTCTTAACACTATTCTTCATCCACCTTGAAATGCCCCTAATTGTGTAAATACTAACATCTTTAAAGTTTATGAAGTATCTGAAGAATCATCTCCAGAAGAAAAAGTACCTGTGACTCATCCTCAAAAGACAAAAACCAAAGTAGCAAAAGGTATATAATACCAATGACCCAGTGAAGAAAATTTATTTTTGGCTCATTTTAAAAGCTCAATACTTTCCTTCACCATTTATAAATATAACTATACTCGTATCTTTTAAGTGCCTGAATCACTCAAGAAAGTTGTTCCAGAGGACAAGATATATGTGACTATTCCTAAAAAGAGACAAACACCAGCAACTAAAGGTACATTCCAACAACATCAAACTTGGATGAATATCTTTGGCTTCAAGACTCAAAAATTGCATGTTATATAATCTACTGTTTTTATAACTTCTAAGTGTAAACCTACTAATATCTTTAAAGAGCCTGATACAACCAGAGAAGTATTTCCAGAGGCGGAGTTACCTGAGGCTGTTCCCAATATTCCAGAGCATCTTCCAACTGAAGGTATAATTCTTAGTTACGATAATCTAAATAAGAAAACCTTTCTTCATCAGTCTGCAAAATATGTTCACTGCTTTGTGTAGATTTTCATGACCTCTAATGCTAAAATACTAATATCTTTAGTGTCCCTAATGTACCCAAGACAAGGAACTATCTATGACTTGCTCCTAAAAAGTCAAATCCCACTCATATAATGAATAAACATTAGAACAAAAATAAAATTTCTAATTAAAGGTTATAATATCTGCTAATATCCCTAACTTTCTTTGTAAGTCATGTCTTCATGTCTTTGCCTTTCTCAATTAAAAAATACTAATATCTTTAAAGAGTTGGAAGTCTCCAAGGAAGATGTTCCAGAGAGACAACCTCCTGTTACCAAAAGAAGAAAAATATCACCACCAAAAGGTACAAGCCAGAAGAAGGTTGACTTTCTTATCTCATGACTGTAGTTGTACTCACCACGTGTAAAAATACTAATACCTCTAAAGCTCCAGATGATACCAGGGAGATCACTTCAGAGAAGTGGGTCCCCCAAAGTAGCAGCTCGACTGGGTATATACATGTCCCCATGAGTCATTAGGGGGAAAAGTCCATAACTTTATACACATGGAGATGCTTGGGCTATCAATTTTATCTATGAGCCCTCCAGGGAAAATATATATACATATAATGTGCAGATGTGACCCAGATGGAAATAGCTATTGCTGTTTCCTTAAAAAATAAAATTCAGACTAGCTAGAAAAAAAAATCTATATGAGAGATCACCTATAACATTTATATCCCTGAAACTAGACTGAATAGGCTCACCCCACAGTGCTCTAAAGCAGAAATCAGTGCCGTAAAATGACAGAGGTGCTTGGCTGTAGACTATAGGTTAGTAATTCAAACACTCCATGGGGTTGAAATTCCAGGATATAATACAACTACCTGTTGAATTGCTCTTCTATTAAAATAAACTTACTACCAAAAACAAGCTAATAATTTTGAAATAACTGAATTCGCCTAAGACTTAAATATCATAGAAATATTTTTAGAAAACCATGACTTAAGGAAAATAAAATATTAAATTCACTGTGGAACTGTTCTATCTGTAATATCATCTCTACTCGAGAGCCTTCTAAAACCAGGGCAGTTAAAACCAAAACCAGTTAAAGTTGGAATTCTGCCCTGAATATTTATTTGCTCCTCTCATTGTCTTTTATTTTTAAAGAGTCCTACGTTTTCTCATTTTGAATATTTTCAGATAAATCAACAGATGAGAATGTTTTAAAACCTCTCCAAAAATTCGTCACAATACCCATGATATTCTGTAATTTAAAGAATATCTGAACATTTTGACAATATTTTCTCTGTCTGAAATATTTTAGTTGTTCTCCTTCCTCCTTTACTTGAAAAACAATCACCTTTTTAAAGTGCCTAAGGGACTTCCCTGGGGGTCCAGTGGTTAAGACTCCATGCTTCCACTGCAGGGAACATGGGTTCGATCCCCTGGTCAGGGAACTCAGATCCTGCAAGCCGCTTGATGCAGCCAAAAATAAAATAAAATAAAGTGCCTAAGGTGAGGGTACAAAATAAAGCCAATCCAGGTAAGGAGCTGTTTTATCCTCTTCAAGCTAATAGCAAAAGGTACATTGTTAATTATTTAAAAATCAGTTTTTTTCACTTAAAGGTAAATTTTTATCTCAGTTCCTATGTATCTACCATTCAAAGAAATAAAATTACTAATATTGAGGTGACCAAGAAAACAGCTCCCGATAATCAAGTATTCATACTTTTTTTTTTTTTTTTTTTTTTTTTGCGGTACGCAGGCCTCTCACTGTTGTGGCCTCTCCCGTTGCGGAGCACAGGCTCCGGACGCGCAGGCTCAGCAGCCATGGCTCATGGGCCCAGCCGCTCCGCGGCATGTGGGATCTTCCCGGACCGGGGCACGAACCCGCGTCCCCTGCATCGGCAGGCGGACTCTCAACCACTGTGCCATCAGGGAAGCCCCAAGTATTCATACTTTTACCAAAGAATCAGATTTGGGGAGCAGGGAGGTCACCCAGTCTGGGACATTCCTGTAGGTGGGGTTTTGACTAAAACTTTTCATTGCTCTTCATCACTCTGAAGTACAATGAATTCATATCTTTAAAGTGCTTGAATCACCTCAAGAAGTTGTCCCTGTAAAGGAAATACTCATAGCTGCTCCCCCTGGAATTGAAACACCTTCCACTAAAGGTATCATTCATTCTATCATTCCTTCCTTCATTTATTTAACAAATGCCTACTATGTGCATGGTGCTGGGGAGCTGGGGAATAATAAACAAAGACAAGATTTGATTCCTTTCTTCAAGACTTTGTACCTCATCCAGTTCTTGAAGGAAGCACCCTTGTAGACATAAAAGTCACTTTGGTTCAGTCAATGTCATTAATGTCTCCACTGATCCCTTAACCTCTAAGTATAATATAATACTAATATCTTCAAAGTAGCTGAAGCTGTGCAAGAAGTGGCTCCTGAAATGAAAGTATCTGAGGATGTTCCTAAAGAGGCAGAACCTCCACCTGTGAAAGGTACCTGTCACCTCTGAACAGATACTGAAGAAATTGTCTTCGGTTCTTAAAACTATGTGTTTCTAATGTTCTTCCTAACTCCTAAATGTAAATATACTAATATCTTTAAAGCACCAGAAGCTCCACAAGAAGTTCCCTCTCAAAAGAAAATATGTGTGACTGTTCCTATCAAAACAGAAAACCCTCCTATTAAAAGTGTTCATTCAACAAATACTTCATAAGGAGGGTCTACAGGGCCATAGGACCTCCACTAGTTGCTAGAGAAGGGTGAGCGCATCTTCTCAAGGATGCTGCTAATCCCATTCAACTTAGTTGATTGGTGGGGCAAGGGGAGAATAGGCAGAGAAGAAACTTCTAAAAAACTACATTTGCTAACATATTGTGGTTATTGTTTTCATTAATCATTTTAACTCCTAAATGTGAAATACTAATGTCTTTAAAGTGCCTGAAGCTGCTCAAGAAGGTGTTCCTGCAAAAAGAGTTCCTTCCAAAAAAAGAGAACCTCCATCAGTTAAAGGTACAAGTCCCCATGCCGTCAAGTTCAAGAAGAAGTAGCTCCTGTAGTCTTTGAAAATATTTTGCCGTTCCTACTGATCTTTGCAACACTAAATGTTAAAATACTGATTTCTTAAAGTGCCTGAAGCTCCCCAAGAAATTTTCCCTGAAAAGAAAACATATGTGGTTCGTCTCGAAATGACTGAAGCCCTTCCTGATGAAGGTATATGTTGCTGGAGCTTAGAAGTTTGGAAAAATGTCTTTTCCTGTATAAATGTATTTCCTGTTTGTATTGATTCTTGTAACTCCTAAACGTAAAAATATTAATATCTTTAAAGTGCCTGAGGTGCCCGAAGAAGTTGTCTGGGAGAAGAAAGTGCATGCTCCCCAAAAGCCTGAAGTTTTATCTGTCAAAGGTACATCCTAACAACCCCTCAGGAGGGAATAGAGAGGGCTATGGAAAGAACCGCCTTGCTAGCCTTGAAAGTCCTTTTGCTGTGTAAATGTGATTCTTGTCTGTGTTGATCCTCATGACTCAAATGTAAATGTACTAATATCTTCAAAGTGCCTGAGGCTCCCAAAGAGGTTTTCCCTGAAAAGAAAGCACCAGTGGCACCTCCTAAAAAGCCAGAAGTCCTACCTCTTACAGGTATTTGTCACAAACCTTAGGCCTAAAAAGGCATAGCTCTTCTGCTCTTGAAAATAATTTGTTCCAGTGATCTCATAACTGCTAAATGTAATTTTACTAATATCTTTTAAGTGCCTGAGACTCCCAAGGAAGTTGTCCCTGAAAAGAAGGTGCCTGTGATGCCTCCTAAAAAGCCAGAAGTCCCACCTGCTGAAGGTATTTGTCACTGATCTTAGGCTTAAAAAGACATAACTCTTCTTCTCTGGAAAATATTTGTTCCAGTGATCTTATAACTCCTAAGTATAATTTACTAATATCTTTTAAGTGCCTGAGGCTCCCAAGGAAGTTGTCCCTGAAAAGAAGGTGCCTGTGATGCCTCCTAAAAAGCCAGAAGTCCCACCTGTTACAGGTAGCTGTCACTCACCTTGGATTTAAGAAGATAAAACTCTTCTGCTCTCAAAAACATTTTGATTTAGTGGTCTCATAACTCCTAAATGTAATTTTACTAATATTTCTTAAGTGCCTGAGGCTCCCAAGGAAGTTGTCCCTGAGAAGAAAGTACATGTGATGCCTCCTAAAAAGCCAGAAGTCCCACCAGCCAAAGGTAGCCACCTCCATGTTGCTATGTTTGACACTGTTTGTTTGTTTTTACTCTGGCTAATCATGAAAATACTAATCTCTTTAAAGTACCCGAGGTGCCAAAGGCAGCTGTCCCAGAAAAGAAGGTGCCTGAAGCTATTCCTCCCAAACCGGAAAGTCCTCCCCCAGCAGGTAATGACAATGCTGTACATACCAGGGAGAAAAATAACTGCTATTTTAGCTAGAAAAAAATTATATGTATAAATCCCAGTACATAAAGGCGATATAATTCTAAAGAAAGAAGAGTTGTCAGTAATCGAATATATCTTGGTGTATGATTGCATGATATAGTCGTTCATTATTTCCACCTTTTCTAAACACAAATTACCAATATTTTTTAAGTGCCTGAGGTGCCGCCAAAGGAAGCCATCCCTGAGAAGAAAGTGCCTGTGGCTCCTCCTAAAAAGCCAGAAGCTCCACCTGCTAAAGGTATTTATCCTTCCGTGTTGTTGGTCTCCTGTTTTGGGGACTGGGAAAAAGTGTTTAGAAGTGTCCGCCAGTTTCATAAATGATACTTGCTTGGGCAAATGTGTTGTCGATATTCCCATTTTATAGTTTCAACTAATAGTTACTAATATCTTCAAAGTTCCTGAAGTTCCTAAAGAAGTTGTACCTGAAAAGAAAGTGGCTGTACCCAAAAAACCAGAAGTCCCACCTGCTAAAGGTATTTATTCCCACTGCTGTGTTAAGAATATATATTGTCTTGTCCTCTTCATGAATATTGTAACATATGCCTACACTGTTCCCAAATTCTAAAAATGCTGATATCTTTCAAATACCTAAAGCTGCTCAAGAAGTTGTCCCAGAAAAGAAAGTTCCCAAGGCACCACCCAAAATACTGGAAGCCCCACCTGTCACAGGTACATGTTGGCCCAGATATCATTCTGCAGAAGAAATGTCTCTTGACTTTTTGAGAATGATTTTAGTTCATTGCTCTTCATTAACCTAACCATAAAACTACTATCTTTCAAGTGCCTGAAGTTCCTCAAGAAGTTGTCCCAGAAAAGAAAGTTCCTAAGGCACCGCCCAAAAAACCGGAAGCCCCACCTGTCACAGGTACATGTTGGCCCAGACATAACTCTGCAGAAGAAATGTCTCTTGAGTTTTTGAGAATGATTTTAGTTCGTTGCTCTTCATTAACCTAACCGTAAAACTACTAATATCTTTCAAGTGCTTGACGTTCCCCAAGAAGTTGTCCCAGAAAAGAAAGTTCTTAAAGCACCGCCCAAAAAACCGGAAGCCCCACCTGTCACAGGTACATGTTGGCCCAGATATCATTCTGCAGAAGAAATGTCTCTTGACTTTTTGAGAATGATTTTAGTCCATTGCTCTTCATTAACCTAACCGTAAAACTACTAATATCTTTCAAGTGCCTGAAGTTCCTCAAGAAGTTGTCCCAGAAAAGAAAGTTCCCAAGGCACTGCCCAAAAAACCGGAAGCCCCACCTGTCACAGGTACATGTTGGCCCAGACATCACTCTGCAGAAGAAATGTCTCTTGAGTTTTTGAGAATGATTTTAGTTCATTGCTCTTCATTAACCTAACCGTAAAACTACTAATATCTTTCAAGTGCCTGAAGTTCCTCAAGAAGTTGTCCCAGAAAAGAAAGTTCCCAAGGCACCGCCCAAAAAACCGGAAGCCCCACCTGTCACAGGTACATGTTGGCCCAGACATCACTCTGCAGAAGAAATGTCTCTTGAGTTTTTGAGAATGATTTTAGTTCGTTGCTCTTCATTAACCTAACCATAAAACTACTAATATCTTTCAAGTGCCTGAAGTTCCTCAAGAAGTTGTCCCAGAAAAGAAAGTTCCTAAGGCACCACCCGAAAAACCGGAAGCCCCACCTGTCACAGGTACATGTTGGCCCAGACATCACTCTGCAGAAGAAATGTCTCTTGAGTTTTTGAGAATGATTTTAGTTCGTTGCTCTTCATTAACCTAACCGTAAAACTACTAATATCTTTCAAGTGCCTGAAGTTCCTCAAGAAGTTGTCCCAGAAAAGAAAGTTCCCAAGGCACCACCCGAAAAACCGGAAGCCCCACCTGTCACAGGTACATGTTGGCCCAGACATCACTCTGCAGAAGAAATGTCTCTTGAGTTTTTGAGAATGATTTTAGTTCGTTGCTCTTCATTAACCTAACCGTAAAACTACTAATATCTTTCAAGTGCCTGAAGTTCCTCAAGAAGTTGTCCCAGAAAAGAAAGTTCCCAAGGCACCGCCCAAAAAACCGGAAGCCCCACCTGTCACAGGTACATGTTGGCCCAGATATCATTCTGCAGAAGAAATGTCTCTTGAGTTTTTGAGAATGATTTTAGTTCATTGCTCTTCATTAACCTAACCGTAAAACTACTAATATCTTTCAAGTGCCTGAAGTTCCTCAAGAAGTTGTCCCAGAAAAGAAAGTTCCTAAGGCACCGCCCAAAAAACCAGAAGTCCCACCAGTTTCAGGTATTTTTCACCCCAGTCTTTATTCTATAGAAGAAATGCCTCCTGTGCTCTTGGAAATACTTTTAGTCCATTGATCTCTTTAAGCTAAGCATAAAACTACTAATATCTTTTAAGTGCCTGAAGTTCCTCAAGAAATTGTCCCTGAAAAGAAAGCACCAGTGGCACCTCCTAAACAGCTGGAAGCCCCACCTATTACAGGTACCTGTCATTCACCTTAGATTTAAGAAGATAAAACTCTTCTCTTGAAAATATTTTGTTCTAGTGGTCACATAGCTACTAGATGTAAATTTACTAATATCTTTTAAGTACCTGAGGCTCCAAAAGAAGTTGTCCCTGAAAAGAAAGTACCTGTGATGCCTCCTAAAAAGCCAAAAGTCCCACCTGTTACAGGTATTTGTCATGAACCTTAGGCTTAAAAAGACATAACTCTTTTGCTCTTGAAAATGTTTGTTCCATTGGTCTCATAATTACTAAATGTAATTTTACTAATATCTTTTAAGTGCCCGAGGCTCCCAAGGAAGTTGTCCCTGAAAAGGTGCCTGTGATGCCTCCTAAAAAGCCAGAAGTCCTACCTGTTACAGGTAGCTGTCACTCACCTTAGATTTAAGAAGATAAAACTCTTCTGCTCTCGAAAACATTTTGATCTAGTGGTCACATAACTTCAAATGTAATTTTATTAATATCTTTTAAGTGCCTGAGGCTCCCAAGGTAGTTGTCCCTGAGAAGAAAGTACCTGTGATGCCTCCTAAAAAGCCAGAAGTCCCACCTGTTACAGGTATTTGTCATGAACCTTAGGCTTAGAAAGGCATAGTTCTTCTGCTCTTGAAAATGTTTGTTCCAGTGATCTCATAACTACTAAGTGTAATTTTACTAACATCTCTTAAGTGCCCGAAGCTCCCAAGGAAGTTGTCCCTGAAAAGAAGGTGCCTGTGATGCCTCCTAAAAAGCCAGAAGTCCCACCTGCTGAAGGTATTTGTCGCTGATCTTAGTCTTAAAAAGACATAACTCTTCTTCTCTGGAAAATATTTGTTCCAGTGATCTTATAACTCCTAAGTTTAATTTACTAATATCTTTTAAGTGCCTGAGGTTCCCAAAGAAGTTGTCCTTGAAAAGAAAGCACCAGAAGCACCTCCTAAAAAGCCAGAAGTCCTACCTCTTACAGGTATTTTTCACAAACCTTAGGCCTAAAAAGGCATAGCTCTTCTGCTCTTGAAAGTAATTTGTTCTAGTGATCTCATAACTTCTAAGTGTAATTTTACTAATATCTTTTAAGTGCCTGAGACTCCCAAGGAAGTTGTCCCTGAAAAGAAGGTGCCTGTGATGCCTCCTAAAAAGCCAGAAGTCCCACCTGCTGAAGGTATTTGTCACTGATCTTAGGCTTAAAAAGACATAACTCTTCTTCTCTGGAAAATATTTGTTCCAGTGATCTTATAACTCCTAAGTATAATTTACTAATATCTTTTAAGTGCCTGAGGCTCCCAAGGAAGTTGTCCCTGAAAAGAAGGTGCCTGTGATGCCTCCTAAAAAGCCAGAAGTCCCACCTGTTACAGGTAGCTGTCACTCACCTTGGATTTAAGAAGATAAAACTCTTCTGCTCTCAAAAACATTTTGATCTAGTGGTCTCATAACTCCTAAATGTAATTTTACTAATATTTCTTAAGTGCCTGAGGCTCCCAAGGAAGTTGTCCCTGAGAAGAAAGTACATGTGATGCCTCCTAAAAAGCCAGAAGTCCCACCAGCCAAAGGTAGCCACCTCCATGTTGCTATGTTTGACACTGTTTGTTTGTTTTTACTCTGGCTAATCATGAAAATACTAATCTCTTTAAAGTACCCGAGGTGCCAAAGGCAGCTGTCCCAGAAAAGAAGGTGCCTGAAGCTATTCCTCCCAAACCGGAAAGTCCTCCCCCAGCAGGTAATCATGAAACTCTCCAAACCAGTATTTTTAAAAAGAAAAAGTCTCTTCTTAGTGCTGTAAAAATCTTTTTGCAAAATATTTCATATACTTTAGTCAATTCTAGCATTAAAATGAGCTTGTGTCTTTAAAGTGCATGAGGAGCCTGAGGAAACTGCCCCAGAAGAGCCTCCAGCTGAAGTCGTGGAAGAGCCAGAGCCTGTTCCTCCTCCAAAAGGTACTGGCCAGCTGCTAGGTTGCCTTTGCCAATCTTAGCTCTTCTTGTCACAAAACTTCTGGGCATTATGGGCTTTTCTCTTGTTTCTCACTCTTCTTCACTGATTCTAAAACATAAATTCTAATATCTTTAGTGACCGTGCCACCTAAGAAACCTGTCCCAGAAAAGAAACCACCTGCCGTCATTGCCAAGAAACCTGAACCACCACCAGCGAAAGGTATTTCCCACTGCCACTGCTTCCTACAGAAAAATGTCTGTCGTTAAAAAGCTATGTTCTGCTGCTCCGCTTAATGATTTCCATATGTCATTGAAACTATGAGCTAATTACTACTAATGTCTTTTAAAGTGCCTGAGGTGCCCAAGGAAGTTGTTCCTGAAAAGAAAGTGCCTCCAGTGGTTCCCAAAAAACCAGAAGTCCCACCTGCTAAAGGTACTTGTAACTATCCACTGTTTCATGGAGGTGGATACAGCCTTTATCTCTTGAAAAGTGTTTTGCTCTGTGTAAATGTGATGAGCATTTACAAGTGATTCTTCATAATGTTAAAATACTAATATCTTTTAAGTGCCTGAAGTTCCAAAAGAAGTCCTTCCAGAAAAGAAAGTAGCTGTTCCCAAAAAGCCCGAAGTCCCACCAGCTAAAGGTACATGTTACTAATGAGATTCTGTAGAAAAGCACTCACTCTTGGTCTCAAAAGTCACTTACTATAGGAAACCCTTTTGTTTGTCAAACATCTTATATTAAAAACTACAAACCTACTATTGGATGTTTAGGGTTTTAAATGTTTTTAAATAGCATCACTAAAAAAAAAACTGGTACATCTGTTATAAGTATTAGAAGAGTTTACTAACATGGTTTTGTTAATCTTAATAGGCTACATTGTCTTCCCACTATGTGGATCCAAGAACAGATCACTGGCCTAATCGTGAATTTTGTTCTTGGATCTCTCCTTGGGTTATTTGAACTAGATGTGAACTAGATATGGTATAAATTTCATGTACTTCTCAACTACCCAGAAGTAAAACCAACTCATATCTTTTAAGTGCCAGAGGTACCAAAGAAACCTGTCTTAGAAGAGAAACCAGTCGTCCCTGTTCCCGAGAAAGTAGAGTCCCCTCCTCCAGAAGGTATAGGTAATGCCATTTATGAGCTTACCACTTATGACTGTTTTTAATTTAAGCCTTGTTCCTCTTCTTTTCTAATTCAATATCTCTTGGTCATTTTCTGTCCTTTAATTATTTGTCTTACTTCACTATTCTTAATTAGCTCCAATCTCAAATCTATTTTGAGTCATCAGTCAGTGGTATCTACACTGGCCATCATAAGGTGTTTCAACAAAGCTTCTCTAATGCACACAAAGTAGGACAGGAAAACTAATGACTATAAATAACATTAAACACCAAAAGGGCTTTTCAAGCATTCAAATCAATAGAAACAGAAATCAGTCAAACAAGATGGATTTCATCTTAACAAAAACAAGAAACGATATTAATAGAAACAAGGGAAGAAATCAAGATGACTATTTATTGTGTGTTGCATTTTATGCATTTTAGAATATTGTTCCACACATTCAACTAAAATTAACTATATCTTTCAAGTATATGAAGAACCTGTAGAAATTGCTCCTGAAGAGGAAGAGCCAGTTCCTGTTGCAGAAGAGAAGGAACCAGAAGCCCCACCTCCGGCAGGTACAAGACAGGATTCATTGAATGGGAAAATACATCATTTGATTTTTATGTCTATTATATATCTTATTTAAGGTAAAATCTGTCTTCTGTCTCCTTCCTTAACATTTGACCTCATTGGCGAGAACAAAAGTCAATTGCACACATAAAACTTTTGTCCTACAGAGTTTAACAATGTGCATAGGAAAGAAATGTGTGATCTTTTTTATTTATTCATAGCATTAAACTTTTCATTGTAATCATCTGACTCTAAAAGAAATTCCTATCTTTCAAGTGCCTGAAGAGCCCAAGAAGATTGTTCCAGAGAAGAAAGTTCCTGTCATCAAAAAAGCAGAACCTCCACCACCTAAAGGTACTTACAGTAAAATAAATATTTACTTCATTTTTGTGTGCTGTCTAAAACTTGACATTCTTTCCTTATTTTGTATTGTGCTGTATTACGTGTTGAACTGTCATCTGTATGTTACAGTGCTGAACAGACTTGTCAAGTTTATGTGTACATATTGCATCTTGCAATTTTATATTATTAAACGCTACTAATATCTTTAAAGTACCTGAGATGGCAAAGAAAGTTGTCCCAGTGAAGAAAGTCCCAACTGTTAAGAAGCCAGAAACACCAGAAGTTAAAGGTATTCACATAATCATTGACATCATAATTTTTTTTAAAGTACTCTGATATCTTAAAGTGGAATCCAATAAGTTGTCTTCATTGTTAGGGACAAAAATGTCCTTATTTTGCTTTCATTAATTTTAATGCTGCTCTGTTAATTATAGTTTCTTTACTCTTAACATTTTTTTCAATGTCTTTAAATATTCTTTTAAAAATAAAACTAATATCTTCAAAGTGTCTGAGCTGCCCAAGAAACTTGTTCCGGTAAAGAAGGAACCTGTGCCTGTTACCAAAAAACCAGAAGTCCGGCGAAAAAAAGGTACCTACCATGAAGAAAAAAATATGTATTTCTCTGAATGCTGTCTGCACATCTTAATAGTAGTTCTTAGAGCAAAAATTACTGAAGTATAAGTATATGCAAAAACAAATTTTACAGAAAAAAAGGGGGAAATAATGAAGACAAAGAGAGAAAATGAGACAGACAAGTAGGAGAAATCCAGCCTATCCTGAGAGATAAGGCTGGATATAAAGATGACAGTCATATTTTGGAGTTCTTTGAATGCCAGTATAAGGCATGTACTTTAGTCTGTGGGCAATAGGAAGCTTCAGCGGTGTATAAATTAAAAGGAGTTGGGCTTCAGATAACCGGCCGCAGTTCAAACTCTTAGAAAAGGATGATAATAGAAAAGAGCCACTGCAGTTACTTAAGGTCTTCAAAAATTGGACAAGATCAGTGGTGATAGAGATGGAGAAGGAGATTGGATTTAAGAGAGGTGGAGATTGAGTTGGTGTCTATTCTCAAAGCAATTAGGGAAATAGAGGAGCCCAAGATGATTGTAAGGGTTGAAGCTAAGCCATGAGGATGGTTCATTGGGTCCCCAAACTAAATTAATATTAGAAAGAAGATAGTAAATATATTGTTCACTTTTCAAGTATGGAAGTTGGGAACATGCATCTGGAACTTAGGAAGGAGATCAGGGCTGGAGATGTAGATCTAGAAGTTATCACCACGGAAATAAGAGTTGAGAGTGCAGGAGTGATTGCTCAAAGAATGTAGAGCCAATTTTTCAAAGCATCAAAGTAGACCAGTGGAGAACATCTACACTTAAGGGTACACAGAGGAAGAGAAATAAATGAAGAAGGCTGCCAAGACTCATTTATAAAAAAGAGTGCCTTGCCTCCAAAGCCAGTTTCCCCACAGTCTTATAAGATGAAGTACTTTCCCATGTATTCTTTGCCTGCTCTTTGCAGTATCTTATACACCTTCTAAATTCTTAATAGTAAACAAAATCAATATCTTTAAAGTGCCTGAAGTTCCCAAGGAAGTCATCACAGAAGAGAAAGTGTCAGTTCCTACCCCTGAAGAACCAGAAGCTCCACCCGTCCAAGGTACATGACTGCTCTATAAATCTTGGAAAGATGACAGTTGTCTTCATCATCTTGCTTTGGTTGTAGATGGATCATTTGTATTTATCTGTTGTCTGTCTTATGTAGTGAAATTATTGGTATTTTTGAAGTCTTCTGAAGAATATGTTATAATGTGTAACTAAGTTGATATGTTGAAACTTAGCAGTTGCAGTATTCTATTCTGAATTCAGTCTAAAATATAAAACACTGTGTTTTTTAAGTTGAAGAGTCTCCTGAGGAAATAATATATGAAGAAAGAGCATCCATAACCATTGGTAGAAAAGTGACTCCCCCTGTTGAAGGTAGATATATATTATATAAATATAATTTTTTTTAAATCTCTTGAAAACTCCTGTTAGAAATACAAAAGTATTTATAGGGTAACATTCCTTCTTGAAATTTTATATAAAAGCATTCTAGCACATGTTTGACTGCTTTGTTTTTCGAATCATTATACTTCTTTTGAAGTAGAATCTTTGATTATTCTTGATGGTAATTATAATTCTAAAAGATACAGTTTACTGAGACAACACTGGAATAATTGTATTGGATCCTCAAATGATAACCCAACGTCAGATATTAAAAGTCATCTCATTTGCCATCAACATGCATCAGATAGTCAGTAGAAAGCTTGAGTATAAGAAAATAGAAATCTTACCTCTTTTTCTATGTAAGTGAATTTGTGTATTTTTGTTTTTGTGACTGTCATCTTTGCATCTATGTGAAATTTCTATGAGTCTTTGTGAAGAACTTTATATTACAGTCTCTTATCCTTTGTCACCATTCTTTAAAGAACGTGAAATTGAAAAGTATGTTAAGCCTGAAGAACCTGAACCTGAACCACAGCCTGAAGAAATACCAGTACAAGGTATTCAGTTAATTGGGCTTAAGTCTTCATCACCATATTCTTCATCTGATACATATGTGTTTTGCGTTGTTCTACGTGTACAGTACGTCTCTTTGCACCTGTATGTAAGATATTCTGTTTTAAATGTGCATCTCAGTCTTATGTATTCATGTCATTTGTACTATTTATTTCACATCAATGTGGCTTATATGGATGCTTCCTTTGTTGTTTTTATTAGTGCCTGTGCCGTATTTCTCATTATCTATGTACAGTGTTGATATTCTTATATTTTATGCTGGACACTTTTACATTTTATGTTGGATACCAATAATATATATCCAAAAAAGCAAACTTTTTACTTCATAAATATACCAAAATTTCTACTGAATATACTGTGTATCCACATACCAATTAACATATTCCTATACTAATACTCCTGAAATACTCTTTTAAGAACCTGAACCTGAAAAGAAAGTTATTGAGAAACCAAAACCCAAACCAAAGCCCCCAGCTCCTCCTCCAGCTCCACCTAAGGAAGACCTGAAGGAGAAAATGTTCCAGCTTAAAGGTATAAAATGCCACTTCCAAAGTTTTATTAACCTGCTCCAAACTTCTATCCAGACATCTGAAGTGTTGCTTGCAAGAAATGTATTTTTAAAATATGTACTTTCGGACATGATCAATCTGTGGGAATTCCATAGAGACCTGTGTTTTATGCTGCCCTGGGTGCCTTGTTGGGCCATGCCTGCTGCCCCAAGAGTCAGAAAGTACACCATTGTTAGCTTCATCCTGGCCATCTCAATCCAGGGGCTGTCCAACTAACTTTCTCATGCAGAGTGGGGTGAAAGGATTTTCTGATTTCAAAGGGTGGTTGCTCTGCATATCTTTGGGATCTTGTGCATGTGGAATGTAGAAGAAAATTCTGCAAGATATTTTAAATTTTGCAGTAGCAAATTTATACAAAAGCCAAAACTTTGTTCTTAAAGAATGACATATGCTTTAAAATATACTATAGATAATATATTTGTGGCATCCAATAGCTGATGTGTTCATAAACCATGAAAGGAAGGTATATGAACGCTCTGGCACTGCTTCCCCACTTTTTTTTTTTTTTTTTTGCAACTTAATAAAAACCCAATTGTGTTCCGTGGTTGTCCTCACCATATCTAGAAAGAGCGATTATGGATACATTTGATATCCAGCATCTCTTCCCATTGTTAAACTTCCTTTCTTTCTCTTTGCATTTAGGTTTCTCTTTGAATTGATTCAACATTACTTAATTTTTTAAATAGCATCTTTAAAAGCTGAAATAAACTAGCAAAATCATATTATTCTTTTTATTTCAACAAAATGTTGTCTTATTTGTGGTGTCATGAGATTTCATGAGATTTCCCAATCTAAAATAATCTAGATATAATCTTAGGTGAGCAATTTTCCCATACTCACCTACACATGTACACAAAGCCAGAATTTTCCATGGTAAGACTTCTTTCTTGCCTCTCTACAACCCTCTTGACCTGTAGGGGAAGCTTCTGGCATTTTTAATCAGACATAGAAAAATTGATCACTTCTTAAAAGGCTACATATCTGTTGGCTAATATATTCCATGAGGACACACACTTAAATACATTTCCCTTCATGTAAAATTTATATGCAAAGGAAGATTTCCTCCTCCTGCAAAGAACAAAAATTATCTTCCTTCTCAGCCAGACTTTAACTTACTACTCAAGTTTGGAGTAAAACTGCAATCTGTTTTCATGGTTTGAACGCTTCTTGTATGTTCTTCAGTGGCTGTTCTTGGCTGTTATTAATGCTTTTGAGTTATAAGCAAAGCCTGGTTTTGATTCTTAGAGCACGTATTTAATCATTTGCTTCAGATAAGACTAAATAAACAAATAATGAAAGTAAGATCATCTTCTTTAAAGCTATTTCAAAGAAGAAAGTTCCTGAAAAACCTGAGGTTCTGGAAGCAGTGGAGCTTACACCTCTGAAAGGTATTTCACAGTCTAGAAAACACTCATATGCAGTATCCCTTCATCGGACTCCTTACTCTTCCTGCTTTCTAGAATGTTCTTCTTCTTTCCTTTTTTAAAATAATCAGAGTAGTCTCATTGATTTCTTGTATTTTTGTAGCTTTTATCGTCCTGGTTCATGAGTATTGCTTTCTTTGTCTCCCATCAATTTCATACATTCCTGAGTAGATGTTTTTTTCTTTGTCTCATCTACATATGTCTCCTTGCATTTTCCTAAACTCAAAAATATTAAATTTTACTGGTTAGCTGACATTAATATCAGGACATGTCTTAGATTAAAATGCTTTGCAATTTCACCTGAACAACAATATTTTAGCCAGTGTTATAAGCACTAAAAATAAGTCCTGTTCTCCTTCTATACTATTAAGATGATTCATAGGGATTTCCTTGTGGCTCTCCTATCTCTTTTTTCTCATGGACTCCAAGACATTCTTTCAGGTGTACAGATCTCATGTTGTAGGGAAATTTCATTATCACTGCAGGTCATTTTTTCAAAATTTATTTCTCTTTAAACAATATTTTTCCCTATCTAAACTTAGACCCTAAAGAAAAATAAATGAATCATAAAACATCTATTAAAATTAAAATTGTGAACTTTTCCAGTAAGTATGGTGGGTAACCAGTGTTCTGTTTAATTAACACATCCAGACTCATAAGTTGAATCTGTTCTTGTTTCACTCTGGAATTTTGTAAAAATCACCCATCTGAATGTGTATTTCCTGATTTATAAAATGGAGATTACAAAATAATATTACTATGGATGTTAACCAGTAAAGGATTATTACAAAGCCACGCAAATATTAAAATGACATGTAATGACATATAATGACTTTAAAAGTAATAACTACAGTGGTGTGTTCTACACCTGAGTCTCATATGTCAGTAAGATATTAAAAATAAAATAATAATATGGAAAAACAAAGATATATTTTCACTATATCCATTAAATAAGAAAAGGATATTATGCCATTCCAACTTATGTTAATTAAATGCATGGGCATCTCCAGTTTGATCAACGAAAATGGTTTACATTACGAATATTGGTAACTTGAAAATAGTATCAAAGGCCAGCACAATTTATCATGGATAAAAAAATTTAATGTTTAACTGTGAAATTTTACTTAAAATATCAGTACTTGACAGAAAAAAGTCATTATTTAAAGTGAAATATTTACATATTTCCCTTCTGCATGTTTAAAATTTGAAGTAAGAGACAGGCATGGCTGTGTTTTCACATAAAACAGAAACTTTTTAATGAATTGCAAATGTCTTTTTTAAAGCACCAAATGGGAAATTTAGAAATAGCTAAGAATTCAGATTGTAGGTGTGTGTGCAAATATAATGTTACATGATACCAATAAATAATGCTTTAAATTAGAACTTTTTTTTTTTTTTCGCGGTACGGGGGCCTCTAGCTGTTGTGGCCTCTCCCGTTGCGGAGCACAGGCTCCGGATGCTCAGGCTCAGCGGCCATGGCTCACGGGCCCAGCCGCTCCGCGGCACGTGGGATCTTCCTGGACCGGGGCACGAACCCGTGTCCCCTGCATCGGCAGGCGGACTCTCAACCACTGTGCCACCAGGGAAGCCCTAAATTAGATTTTAATTGACATTAGTAGAGAGGTAAAATGGTTCAGTAATCAGTAAGTGTTTCTCTTTTTTCTTTTTTCCCATTCAAAACCATTAGGGCTACAGTAGTAATAGGAGGCTGCTGTATATAGTATCATCTGCCATGCTTGATATTCACTAAAGATGGGATTAATTTGGAATTCCTTGGGTCCGTTTTAGTTTAAATTCAAGAACATTTTCTTATTCATTAAAAATAAGCTCTAACACCAGCTTTCAAATTCTATAGTTCTATAATTTCAGGTTAGTATTAGTTCAAAAAGGGGACCTTAAGAAAGGATGCTTCTTAAGAAACTTATCAAACTCCAGATACTTTTGGTTTCTTCTCTCATCAGTGGAGAAGATTGAATAATGTCACTAACACCTACTATAGTTGATGGTCGGAGAGATATCAGAGTAGATTTGGGCAATCTACAATTGCAGATTGGGGCAAAGATGCTGTCAAGAACCTTGTATTTGATGAAAGATTCATAAAGTCAATATAGACACTTTTAAGATGAATGAATATATTTGCCTGTAGTTAATGCAACTGAATTTCATCACAAGGTTATATAGACGTTTGCAGAGGAAACAACTTGAAGTGTACTCTTTGCTTTCAAATTCTGTGATATTTATATGTAACAAAAATTATTACTTATACAGTAGTTACTAGTTTTGAAAGAGACATTTTTCTTGTTGAAATTTACTTTTTATATGAATTCACTTCAAAATTTAAATCATATTCTTTTAAGTGCTTGGAGGTGAAAAGAAAGTTCGCAAATTACTTCCTGAACCTAAACCTCAACCAAAGGAAGAAGCTGTTCTCAAAAGCGGTATAGTATTTTTCAACTGTTATATCAGCTTCAAATACACACACAAAAGACTTGAAAGCTTACAAAATGTTTCTGTCCTTTGGTTTTCTTTTAAATTAGATTCCCAATTTATCAAAATTCATTTGTAGTTGTATTGAAAATTAAATGTAATCATTTCCATCTTTTTAAAGGAAGACAAATTTTGTGAGCAGAGTATCTTGAAATTTACAACATTAATAGACATGACTAAATTGATAATATTCTAAACTAATGACCGTAGCTGCCATTTTCATAATCAAATTATATAGTAAAATACACTAAACCTCTTAAATACTCTAAATTACACCAAACTATTTAAGCCTAAACTTAGCATTCAGTTTTAAAAAGTGTTAACACAGGATTACCACAACTAATAAATAACATTTTCTAAAACCTGAACTTTTTTTGACTTATAAAATATTAAAGAATTAGAAACAAGATATTTGAATGAAGAATCAAATTCTAACATTTTCTTCACATACAATTACTTATTTCTAGGCTTCATTTCTTTGGCCAACTCCACTTCAGTAAACTTTATACTTACTTAAATGCTTCTTTTCTCATTAAATTATGGCATTGGATTGTGATTAGAATTTGTTGCTATTCAAATTATTCATTTTGTGTTTGGGTCATTTCTACCAGGGATTTAACTCTGAACAGACTATCTACATAGATATAAAGTGACTCTGAGTGTTGTTTTAATTAACGTAACAACCTTTGATTTTTTTTTAAGCATTTTTAGTGTAAATACCAAGTTCCCCGGTGCACTAGGTTGCATGCTTTTCACTTTCCTTGCTTTGTACATTATTTGCATTTGTCAAATGTATTCAACATCTTCATTTGTTTGTCTTGGTTTACATATAAATATTTTTGTCTTTTAAGTTCTAAGAAAGAGACCTGAAGAAGAACCTAAAGAAGAACGTAAAGAAGTAGAAAAAATTAAAAAACCTGCAGGTAGGAATCTCAGTAACAATTTGTGAAATTATCTTTTAACAAAATGGACATTTAACAAAAAGTTTACCTTGTAAACATAAATGGATTTAAATATAAATGTAGCTTCATATTTCATCTGTCACATAGTCTGTGTTTTCCATTGTCTGCTTTCTGTTTAAATATTTTTATAGTACTCAAATATATTCATGCATTTCCCTGAACTTTATTATTATTATTATTTTGTCACTTAAGTTTTCCAGTAGAAACAGTTGTGAAATAATCAAGTTGGCTGCAAAATGACTTCATGGGAAGGTGTCAGAAATGTTTCATAAAATTTGGGGGCTTTTAAGGGGGCTGATTTTTATCATTCGCCTAGTCACAAAGAATATATATTTGGAAATATTTTGAAGCGATTTAGAAAGGGAGAGATAATGGAGTTGGGAGGCAAGTATAGGTGAAATAAAAGAAAGAAAAATAAATTGAAGCAGAGTCAAGAAGAGAAAATAGAAATTAATTGATAGAATATAAGGGTTTTTTTTAAGCCATCAATAGAGCTTTTGCAAAAAGTTTGATCTGATTATTTCAGATCAGTTGATTTCAAAGGATTCAAATCCTAAAATAACGCTAGAAAATCATCTTATTATCTTAAAGTGCCAGAACCACCTCCAAAAGCTGTTGAGGAGGTTGAAGCACCTCCAGCTACTGTTACCAAAAGGGAAAGGAAAGTTCCTGAACCAGCAAAAGGTACAAACTTTCTGGCATTTTCTTAGTTGTCTCTAAAAATACAAATATGCATCAATTAAAATATCATTACACTGGCATTAAGATTTGAACACATGACCTTGATCGCTCATCTCATCCAGCTTAATTTTCTTTACCATTTCACTCTCATGTGCAATTGCCTCATGTCCACCCATTTGTTAAATATTTTTTTTTGCGGTACGCGGGCCTCTCACTGTTGTGGCCTCTCCCGTCGCGGAGCACAGGCTCTGGACGCGCAGGCTCAGCGGCCATGGCTCACGGGCCCAGCCGCTCCGCGGCATGTGGGATCTTCCCGGACCGGGGCACGAACCCATGTCCCCTGCATCGGCAGGCGGACTCTCAACCACTGCGCCACCAGGGAAGCCCAAATTACTAAGTTTTAAAAACGAAAACAATTGTATTTATGGGCAATGAGATGAAAAACAACATTAGAACCAGTAAAACTGCCTTACTATATTTTCTAAGTATTTTGTTTAAAATGCAAAATAAACTTGGAGTATTTGATTTGGTGACTATATGTGTACAAGTTCTAATACCTTCCAAGATATGTTAAACATGCCCAATTTTGGTTTGACTTTGTGAAAAACTTCAAAAATACTGTGATAATCTGCTTATTACTGTGAATTGTTTTAGTGCCTGAAATTAAGCCAGCAATACCTCTCACTGCACCTGAACCAAAACCAAAGCCTGAACCAGGTAAGCAAGCTTATCCTCAATGTCGACAGCATATTCCTTCATGTTTCACACAATTAATGTGTAGCTAATAAGAAAAAGGGAGTAAAGTCCGCATGCATCAAATGATTTCTAATGTCCCAATGTATTATTAGATTATAATGCTATATTTTATTTAATATAATATGTTACATATATTCAAATATATTATTATATTGTATATAGATTTTATTATAGTTAGAATATATTGTTCTCTGAAAAACCAGTTATTAGGAGATTTTAAAGTTACATCAGAGAAGGCAAATAGGCCACCAAATGATGTTTTAGGAAGTGACAAAGGATACATTAATGCAATGGACATCTTTCTACAGAAGTGAAAATAATCAAACCACCTCCTTTGGAGCCCACACCAGCCCCTATCGCTGCCCCAGTGACGGTGCCAGTCGCTGGAGAGAAAGCAGGTACTTATTCTGTGGTTTTCTTTTTGCTTGTTTGTTTTGATGGCTTAATAAAAACTTCATTAAAAATCAAGCTCTCTTTTTGTTGAAACATAGGCATCATTTCAATTGTGGGAGCTTATATAAATTCTCAATTAAATTTTCTTCATCTGCTAATCTATAGCAACATAATCTCTCACCCATGGCTGCCTATTGTGTTTCAATTGAAATGTACATTCCTGCAAAACACCATTTCTTTTTATGCTTTTGAGATTAAGTAATGCATATGTTCAGTGCTGATGAAAATTAAGATGTACAGATACTCTCTAAGGACATACATATAGGAATCCCATGGAGATTCAAATTTCCCATGTGCCCTGCAGGAATCATTTCTCATTTTTTAAAAAGATTGCATTTTGGGATAATGAAAAAGTTCTGGAAATGGATAGTGTTGATAGTTGCATAATATTGTGAATGTACTTAATGCAACTGAATTAAGTTGCATTAAAAATGGTTAAAATGGTACATTTTATGGTTAAAATGGCAAATTTTATGTTAGGTATATTTTACCACAATGAACAGAAAAAAAAACAGGACTGCATAGTTCAGCCTTTAAATCTATATAAGAATTTAGATCAATAATAATTTTCTTAAACCTACTAACTCAGTGATACAGCTATCTCAGGTACAAACAAAATACTTATTATTGTACATGAACTATTAGTAGTTCATCACTTAGGTGATAATCTCAAAACCAAAAATGATTTGACATGTATTGATCATTGATAAATACACGTCCTAACTATTTGATATTTGGCTACTTCCTTCATCTCTTTAAATTTTAACTTCCTAGTCTGTAAAATCAGAATAATAACTATAACTACCTACTAGGATTATTGTGAGGATTAAATATATGCAAAACACTTAGCACAGTGCTTGGTACATAGTAAGCCCTATAGAAATATTTGGGTTTTTATTGTGTTTAATATCATGAGGCAATATACTATGTTCTTCTGGCTGTAGTTTAATTTTAATATTTATATTAACATATTTTGTCACTGATATTTGTGGTTTGGGCATTATTCTTTTAAGCTTTTATGATTTCTATGTGATAACTTTAATTAGTTCAGAAAAAGACGATAACTGCCATTGAGATGATTGAGTATGTGTAAAACTACAGCTTTTCTCACATCCCCAGGGCCTGACACTAGGGAATTGATTCTACAGTTTATACTGCCCCTGAGTGAACTGAATTAAACTCTAAGTGTAGGAACTGTCTTGGTTCTGCCTTAGTTCATTGTCTAATTAAGGTAAATCTTCAAAGGAATCCATGCATTTGTAGAACATAGACCCTTTCTTTTTCTTTAGTCTTCTCCGGATTTATCTGCCCAGCTTAATAAAGAAAGCCCTTTAGTAACTTCTGGGTCATTTCCCTTTTGCCTACATTGATTCCTTGTTGACAAAAACGTATTTCCTTGGTTCACACAACCAGCACATACATAAACATATAGAATACTTTACATAGCTAGGCAAGAATAAAACTCTTTTTCACAAGGAAAGAGTAAGCCTTCCAGAAATGGGAGAAGAATTACTTGCTGAAAGTAATCTTTTAATCTTAAAAACATTGGCAATTTAGCTTGGTCACATCATTCTCAGAATATGCCTTCTTGGAAATATCCAAATATTCTCCATGGAAGTCCTATAAATCTAACTTTTTCTTTATGCATTACTATTTATAATAAAGAGCATGACTCATCCCACGTGCTTTACTACTAAGCATGAAATAAGTCTGAAAATTGTTTAAATGCGGAGTTTTATTTTTATTTCAGAAGCCAAAGCACCGAAAGAGGAGGCTGCCAAGCCAAAAGTTCCCATCACAGGTAAGATTCATTTCCCTGTACCTGAGTTGTAACCTTTCGCTCTGGGAAACTTTACATTCAAGGGAAACTTTCTGTACGAGGGGGAAAAAATTCAAAATTTACATCAATCTTTATGACTTCTAATTGATTCTGCAAAAACTAGTATGTCTTCTGATATTGCAACTAATATACCTCTAATAGTATTCAAGTGGGTAATACATATATAAAATATATACTTTAGCATAATAAACCCTATAAGTTCCTAGTTTCATTCTTCATATACATGATATTTGTACATGACAGATAAAATACTTAGACGCTAATCTGGACATTATATATTTGGCTTTAAAACTTGAGAAAACGAAGAGCGTTTATTATTCACGGATTCCTTATGCCACCTCATTTTCTTTCTGAAAGAAAGCAGGATAACTTCAATTGACCTTTCAGTTGCCTAGTCTTCTTGTCTTCTGGTCACTCTATCACTGGTTTCATCCAGCAGACAGCCAGATATGCACTTTCTGACCCTTATGGAAATGCCAATTCAACTTTTAATTTTATTTTGAATTAGGTGTAGCCAAAAAGACTCCTTCACCAATAGAAGCTGAAAGGAAAAAGTTAAGACCAGGAAGTGGTGGAGAGAAACCGCCTGCCGAAGCTCCGTTCACCTACCAGCTGAAGGCTGTGCCACTGAAGTTTGTGAAAGAAATCAAAGACATTGTTTTGACTGAAGCAGAGTCAGTTGGCTCTTCTGCAATCTTTGAGTGTTTAGTCTCCCCCTCCACTGCAGTTACAAGCTGGATGAAAGATGGTAGCAATATCCGTGAGAGCCCAAAGCACAGATTCATCGCTGATGGGAAAGACAGAAAGCTGCATATCATTGATGTTCAGCTTTCTGATGCTGGCGAATACACCTGTGTTTTACGTCTGGGAAATAAGGAAAAGACCTCCACTGCGAAACTGATTGTCGAAGGTAATTTCCAGTCTTATGAATATGGTCTGTATTAAACTTTAACACAGTAAACCTCAATAGCAACTTTTACTGTCATTTTAGACAAAACCTCTTATTTCCAAGTTTTATTTCATTGAAAATATTGTACGTATTGAAAAGTCTCTGCAGATTCTTAATACCACAATTCTCCACAGAACTTCCTGTGCGTTTTGTAAAAACGCTTGAAGAGGAAGTCACAGTGGTCAAAGGACAGCCATTGTACTTGAGCTGCGAGTTAAATAAAGAACGTGATGTGGTCTGGAGGAAGGATGGCAAGATTGTGGTGGAGAAACCCGGCAAAATTGTGCCCAGCATCATTGGCTTGATGCGGGCCCTGACCATCAATGATGCAGATGACTCCGACGCAGGGACGTACACAGTGACTGTGGAAAACGCCAACAACCTGGAGTGCTCATCCTGCGTGAAAGTAGTAGGTTAGTACTTGGCTGGGAAATTTAGTTCTACTTATTATTATACTAAGAAAAGAGAAGGGAGAATTTTCTTTCCCAGTATCAGGATATCAGTAGTCTTATACCTTATCTAAGGGGGGGGGAATATCAAGTCATAACAGATTAATCATGTCCAGTTTTGAGAATGTTTTCCTATTTCTGAAATTTACTAAGGAAGTTATTTATATTACTTGTTCAGATCGTAATTATCTTTCTGACCTCACTGTCATACAGAAGTCATTAGAGACTGGCTGGTGAAACCCATCCGAGATCAGCATGTGAAACCCAGGGGGACAGCTGTTTTCACCTGTGTCATAGCAAAGGATACTCCAAACATTAAGTGGTTCAAAGGATATGATGAAATCCCCTTGGAACCAACTGATAAGACTGAGATAGTAAGAGATGGAAATCATATACACCTCAAAATTAAGAATGCTATGCCAGAAGATATTGATGAATATTCAGTGGAAATTGAAGGGAAAAGATGCTCTGCAAAGCTGACACTTGGAGGTATAAAAATCTTACCTTTTATTCTCAAAGATAAGTTTTGTATATGAGCCTGAGGCGAAACAATGTACACACACACACACACACACACACACACACACACACACACACACAAAAGCATCTTTAGGTTGTTGAAAGCCTTATGGTGTTTCATCGTTTACCAATACAGATCGTGAAGTTGAATTGCTTAAACCAATAGAGGATGTTACCATTTATGAGAAAGAAAGTGCAAGCTTTGAAGCAGAAATCTCAGAGGCAGACATTCCCGGAGAGTGGAAACTGAAGGGAGAACTTCTAAGACCCTCACCTGTGAGTAATTTCTAATTTTAAGTTGTTAGTCATATACACAAATGAACCTATCTACAAAACAGAAACAGACTTGCAGACATAGAGAACAGACTTGCCAAGGGGGAGGCAAGATTGGGGAGGGATGGATTGGGAGTTTGGCGTTAGCAGATACAAACTATTACATATAGAATGGTTAAACAACAAGGTCCTACTGTATAGCACAGGGAACTATATTCAATATCCTGTGATAAACCAGAATGGAAAAGAACATTAAAGAACGTATACATATGTATAACTGAATCACTTTGCTGTACAGCAGAAACTAACACAACATTGTAAATCAACTATAAATCAATAAAAATAAAATAAGTTGTTAGTCATATAAAATAACTATATTCTATAATCAGGTTTGACGTTCAGATTTGGTTCAGTAATGATGGAGTTACTTCCAGCTTCTGAAGTGTCAAAGAGGGGAAGAAATTTGATGCATTATTTGTGGACAGCTCAGCAATTTTTTAAAAATTTTATGACAAAACACTTTTCCTTATTTTTATTAGTAGTATTACAGTTATTTTTATGACTCTGTAGAAATCTGTATCTGAAACGTTCTATCTCATTCAAATGCTAACTAAAACTGCCATTTTTCAGACGTGTGAAATCAAGGCAGATGGTGGCAAACGCTTCTTGACTCTGCTCAAAGTCAAACTGGACCAGGCCGGTGAAGTTCTTTACCAGGCACTTAATGCAGTCACGACTGCCATTCTGACAGTAAAAGGTACTGGCCTTTAGAACTCGTGGAGTGTGCTCAACTTCATCTTATAGTCCTCTGCATTCTGAAAAACCTCATTCTTAATGTTTGATTTTCAGAAATCGAACTTGACTTTGCCGTGCCCCTGAAGGATGTCACAGTCCCAGAAAAGCGACAGGCTCGATTTGAATGTGTCCTCACTCGAGAGGCAAATGTTATATGGTCTAAAGGACCTGATATAATCAAGTCATCTGACAAGTTTGATATCATTGCTGATGGAAAGAAACACATTCTTGTCATCAATAATTCTCAGTTTGATGATGAAGGGGTCTATACTGCTGAAGTGGAGGGCAAGAAGACCTCAGCAAGATTATTTGTTACAGGTGAGAGCTGGTGAGATCTGCCTCTAACACCCCATAGTTAGGCACATGAGTATCTGACTTTAAAGACAGAACACCAAGTTCTAACAGCTGTAAGTGACCATCGGCCCCATGACTTTATTTTCACATTGCCATCAAAACAACCCCCTTAATTTTTTTTTAATGGAGGAGAGCTTCATTTGAAAAGGTGACTCAATAAATGCCATGTGAAAGAGATTCTTTCTACCAGACAGATTAGAGTGGAATATTTCTGAACTAAATTGTATTTCTGAGCCTATTACCTTGCATTGCAGGTATAAGATTGAAATTCATATCACCTCTTGAAGATCAAACAGTGAAAGAAGGTGAAACAGCAACTTTTGTCTGTGAACTTTCTCATGAAAAAATGCACGTCGTCTGGTTCAAAAATGATGTCAAACTCCACACAAGCAGAACTGTACTCATCTCATCGGAGGGCAAGCTTCACAAGCTGGAAATGAGAGAAGTGACACCGGATGATATATCCCAGATCAAAGCTCAGGTTAAGGACCTGAGCTCCACAGCAAATCTGAAGGTCTTAGGTATATGTGACCAACTATAACCAAAGGGCCAGTTTTTGGATGGTGGGAGTGGGTAATAGTTAAACATTTTGCAACCTGTAACTCTTTAATTACCTTTCATTTTCACGTTCTTCTGATCATCTGCTGAATGTCTTTTACAGAGGCCGATCCCTACTTCACTATGAAATTACATGATAAGACTGGAGTCGAGAAGGATGAGATTATTCTGAAGTGTGAAGTGAGCAAAGATGTGCCAGTGAAATGGTTTAAAGACGGGGAAGAGATTGTACCTTCACCCAAATACTCTATCAAGGCAGATGGCCTGCGCCGCATCTTAAAAATCAAACAGGCAAAACTGAAGGACAAAGGCGAATACATGTGTGACTGTGGCACAGACAAGACAAAAGCAAATGTCACTGTTGAGGGTGAGTTGCGTAAAATTTTTAAATGTACCCTATCTGAACCTGCAGTTTACTTGTTCAGTCATTCGAACAAAAGTCTGTATAATTTCAGCCCAACTAATAAAAGTGGAAAAACCTCTGTATGGAGTAGAAGTGTTTGTGGGTGAAACAGCTCGCTTTGAAATCGAACTTTCTGAACCAGATGTCCATGGCCAGTGGAAATTAAAAGGAGAGCCTTTAACTGCTTCCCCTGTAAGTCACAATGATCTGATCACACAGGTGGGGGGCTTGCTTGGTTGTTGGTGAGAAATGATACATTTCTGGTATGAAATCTCTTGATTATTTGCAGGGATAACCAGTGATGAAAATGATGTTCTCCTTTCTCTTTCCTCCTAACCTCACTCCAAACAGGACTGTGAAATCATTGAAGACGGGAAGAAGCATATTCTGGTCCTTTATAACTGCCAGCTGGATATGACAGGCGAGGTCTCCTTCCAAGCCGCCAACGCTAAATCTGCAGCCAATCTGAAAGTGAAAGGTACACTCCACCTGCCAGCCACCCTTCTGTATTTTCTTTGCCAGGCTTCCTTATGGGGCCCAGAATTGATGAATGGAATCATATTCTGGCTTCATTCACACCCTCTTCTTTTTTCAGAATTGCCACTTATCTTCATCACGCCTCTCAGTGATGTTAAAGTCTTTGAGAAAGATGAGGCTAAGTTTGAGTGTGAAGTATCCAGGGAGCCCAAAACATACCGTTGGCTGAAAGGAACCCAGGAAATCACAGGTGATGACAAAACTGAGCTTATTAAGGATGGCACTAGGCATTCGCTGGTGATCAAATCTGCTGCTTTTGAAGATGAAGCAAAATACATATTTGAAGCTGAAGATAAGCACACAAGTGGCAAACTGATCATTGAAGGTAAACAGTTTTATCAGATAGGCCAACTTTAATTGCTTTTTTTTTTTTTTTTTTTTTTTGCTTTTATATATCCTCCTTTAAGGACTGGAATTAATAAGGGTTTTTTTTTTTTCTTGATAGGAATCCGACTCAAATTCCTCACCCCACTCAAGGATGTAACAGCCAAAGAGAGGGAAAGTGCTGTGTTTACTGTGGAGCTGTCCCATGATAACATTCGTGTTCGCTGGTTCAAGAACGACCAGCGCCTGCATACCACCAAGTTGGTCTCAATGGATGATGAAGGGAAAACCCATTCCATCACATTCAGAGACCTCTCTATTGATGACACCTCTCAAATTAAAGTAGAAGCTATGGGTTTAAGTTCAGAAGCCAAACTCACTGTGCTAGGTAGGTGCTTTTTTTTTCGATTTAATTTTATTGCATTCAATTCATCAGAACTTTGTGGAGTATCTACTATATAAAATTCTTTCAAGGGTTATATTGCATGAAAGCAACACCTATCCTTAAGAAACTATCACATATATTATTAGGCTTGTTTCTCAAATGTTTTTACCTAAAAATATGAGGATTTTAAAGGGATAGACTCTGGCTCACAAAATAGCCATCTCAAATCAGAATTAAAACTCAGTTAATTATTGAGCCCTGTCACGTTTAAAATAGGAATATAAACACTTCTTCTCCCCTCACTTTATCAAAATTATTTCAGAAAAATGTTTTTCAAGTCCCTAGGAATCACAGAACTTACATTAATAAAGCTCATTGTTTTTCCTGGGCCCTTAATATTAGGCAGATTATATATAAAGTCTAACATATATAGAAACTATCAAAGGCAAACAATTGATATAAGAAAGACTAATAATGTGAATCTGAAAGCTTACAGGTAAACGAGGCCTAAGAGATTTGCTAAGAAATTAAAAATTCATCTGAATAATGAAGGAACACATAATTAGGTTTGAAGCTAAATTTCATTGTATCTTTCAAACTACTGTTAATAAAATACTTCAATAAAATTTTTTCACTTATACTTTACTTGCAGAGGGAGATCCATACTTTACAGGAAAGCTTCAAGATTACACTGGCACAGAGAAAAGTGAAGTGATTCTGCAGTGTGAAATTAGCAAAGCAGATGCACCGGTGAAATGGTTTAAAGATGGACAGGAGATAAAGCCATCTAAAAATGCTGTTATTAAGGCAGATGGCAAGAAGCGCATGCTAATCCTAAAGAAAGCCTTGAAATCAGATATTGGACAGTACACCTGTGACTGTGGGACAGATAAGACCTCAGGAAAGCTTGAGATTGAGGGTAAGGAAATTTCGACGAGTTTCACTCTTGAAGCTGTTGGAGTTATTTCTGCCAGAGGCCAATGACACATGCTGACCCTGCACTTTTTCTAGATCGGGAAATTAAACTGGTGCGACCCCTGTACAGCGTGGAGGTGATGGAGACTGAGACGGCCCGCTTTGAAACCGAAATCTCGGAAGATGATATCCACGCCAACTGGAAACTCAAGGGAGAGGCACTACTCCAAACACCTGTAAGGCTATTTCTGAACTTGTCAACACCTAGAGGAGCTGTATGAAATAGAAAAGGACAGGAGAAAAGTCAGACTGCATGCAAGGCATTTAAAACATATCAGGTTCTTTACCAGACCTCAAACCAAAGAGAGCTATTAGGGTCTATGAATGGGCTCGGACAGTACACTTGCAGTATTTTTGATCCAGCATAGTGGTATGAGGCTGTAGATATTCTGTGATGCTGCTAGTTGGTTCAAAATGATGTGGCTAAAACAAACACTGCCTTCATGAATAATATTTGTTAGCCTTCTTTCAAAAAACTCAAAATTATATAGTCGCCTCACCAGTTATTTGTAAATTCCTTTAATTAAGATATTATATCCTCAGAAAAAAATACCAAAGAAGATGACTTCCTACGAAAACTTTTCTTTCTTTGGGTACAGGAGTGTGAGATCAAGGAAGAAGGCAAAATGCACTTCCTTATTTTGCACAACTGCCGACTGGACCAGACCGGTGGGGTAGATTTCCAAGCTGCCAATGTTAAATCTAGTGCCCACCTCCGAGTAAAACGTAAGTATTATGTGTTTCTGCTGAAAACAAATTGTATAGTTCTGCAGCAAATGGATGTGAGTGAAATTAATTGGATTTATTCAATTAATTAGAAAACATTATTAAAGTATAGAAACTGGCTTTCTTGTACTTAACTTTTTTGTCATCCTCATACAACTGTGGTTCAGATTCTAAAGTTTTGGAAATTTCACTGACGTTGCCATTTGAACAAAAGAAAATTAAGTCAGAATCTCCCACTTCGTAATTCTTTCACTCAAAGTAGATATTCATAGAAAAAGAATCTAACTCAGAACACTTAAAGACCCTTAAAGAAATCCTTCAAGTGGCTGTACAAGTATAGCACCATAAAGAAAAACTTTGCTGTGTGGGCATTTCAGACTCATTTCAGGCTAACATTTTTGGAAGGTGCAAAAGTGTTTATGGGTTGGGCAGGCTATGACATTGAGCGGCCCTTGTCCTCTCCCAATCAGAGGCTTGGTTATTTTGGAAGTCACATACCTTCCGTAGCAAGAGGAACTTGACGCCCGGCACAGAGACAGATGCAGCACTAATTTCCTGCTGACCTTGTATATATCAGAACGAAAGGGCCCCTACAGATACCCACTCTCAGGCCACTAGCTCTCCCCTTCTGGGCACCAAGGGGCCATGTTCACATGGGAGTGAGAACAGTGGGCAGTCCTGTGGCTCTTTCCTTCTTGAAGAAAGCAACCAGGGAGATTAATAACTAAATCTGTATTTATCCTTTTGGAATTACAAAATGAGTCACCCAAAGCTTTTTCCTTCCTCTCGCAAAGCACGAGTCATTGGTCTTCTGAGGCCTCTGAAGGATGTCACAGTGACTGCAGGAGAAACAGCCACCTTCCACTGCGAGCTGTCTTATGAGGATATCCCAGTGGAATGGTACCTCAGAGGGAAGAAACTAGAGCCCAGCGATAAGGTAAGAAGCAGGAGTGCGGTTGCCTTGCCTTGCTCTTCCTTTTCCCTCAGTTCTTTCATCCTCACGTGTGTGTTCCTTGTTCTTTGCTTCCCTACATCCGTCTCCCTTTCCCTTTCTTTTCCCTACTCAAGCCTGATTGCTGCTGAAATTGTAAAGCAGATTCTCCTCATTTTTGTTGGGTTTAACCTGATGATATTTTTACTGAAATGGAAATTAACATTTTAAGTACGATCAAGTTTTAGGTTTTTGAAGAAAAGGCAAACGCTCATTAGCTACCAGTGATAGTTTAATTCATCGAAAGACAGGAAGGATCAAAAAGGCTTTCTGATTCGATGCGTGCTAACGAGGGTACAGATTTAAGTTTTATGGCTAATTCTCTCCATGCTATCTAGTGCTCTGCATATAAGAAGATTAAGAGGAGAGGATGGAAATTCCATTTCAGGCAGTGGATCAAGTAGTTGAGATAACTTCTGGGCAGATATCTGCTCTTCAAGCATTTCTCCAAAGCTATTTTTAACCCTCAAGTGCTTTGAGCTGTGCCAATTCTGGAATGCAAGTGGACTATTTAAAGTGCAACGGATGGTGCTGGCAAGAAAGAAGGGCTCTGTGATTACCCACATGTATGAGCAAATATACTTTAAGAAGTTTTAGGGAATAACTAGCTTCTGGTGTTATCCCAAATTTCACCCGTAAGTAAAAACCAGAGTGATTATTCAGATAGGCCCAAAATACAGTTTACCCAAATTGAGCTCTGTATTTTGCCCCCTAAGACAATGTGTGTGTCTAAATTATCTTTATAATTCACCATTAATTTTGAATTCTTGAAATAAAATTATAGAAAATGCCCAACGTGGGTTGGAAAGAAAGGACAGGGCATTTCATTGTTCTCTGTCAGTTTTTTTTCAATATTTTTAGAAAGAGTATCAAATGTGGCATCAAGTTCTCAGTTTAAATCAAGCTGTTAAGAATTATAGGAACGTAATTTAAAAGGGATTCAGTTTAACAAAGAGCCACAACGTTGATTAAAGTATTAGAAGGAAAATGCCTTTGAACAACTGCTCTCAAACAAACAAACAAACAAAAAACTAGTATTCTGCCAAAGTGATTGAAGGGTGATTCAGTTAACAGTCATCTGAGAGATAAAATCTGCCTGCTATACTGACAATAATGACCAGTTGATCTCCTTTGTTACCAAGGATAGAAAAAGCAGCCATATGTTCAAATTGCAGCAAGAGAATTAAGTTTAATATGAGGAAACTGTCCTCACCGTGAGGTCTTCTAAATACTGACCTGGGTGATGGAGGCATCTCCACCTTCAAGTTTGCTTTTGAAAAATATACATTTGTCCAATTAAGTGTGGTTTAACTGCTTTCATGTCTAAAGGCAGAGACTTGGTTGACTTCAAAATCCTTTCTAGATCTATAAAGACATGATTTGAATAAAGGAACACTGCTTAAGGACAAATGATATTATTCTTCTGCTACTAAATATTTTTTGCTCAAATTAAGAGCTTTTATTAAAGATCAGTCATTATTTCTAATGTAAAAACTGTACTATTTTATTTTTTATTCTTTTTAATTTTTATTGGAGTATAGTTGATTTACCATGTTGTGTTAGTTTCAGGTGTACAGCAAAGTGAATCTGTTATACACATACATATATCCACTCTTTTTTAGATTCTTTTTCCATATAGGCCATTACAGAGTATTGAGTAGAGTTCCCTGTGCTATACAGGTCATTATTAGTTATCTATTTTATTTATAGTAGTGTATATGAAAAACTATGCTATTTTAAATTAAAATGTAGACTCCTAAAAATCTGAGTTACATTTCTTTTACTAAAATACACACACACACACACACACACACACACATACACATTTATCTTATTGTCACGGAACTTTTTTCTCAGGTTAGGATCACCTTACTATAATTCTGTTGGGCCTTTTTGTGTCTCTCTTGGCATAGGAATTTTAATCTTTTACTTTAGCCACCTAAAATACTTCAGCCTTTTGTGAACTTGCTCGTCTATTATTAAAAGTCTCTTTTTATAAAGAACTGAAATAGAAACTGTGAAATAAAGTCATTTTACTACATTTTGCAGGTTTTGTTTAAATTAAGTCTATCAGAACAAACTAGCTATTATCAATTTAATTCAGGCCTTTCATCTTCACTTTGGTATAGTTTTTGGAGGCTAAACATTCTGTAACCAAACAAAAACACATTATTAGAATAGAAAATCAAAAGAGAAAATTTCAGAAATGAGTTGTGGTTTTTTTACCCCCTTGGCCATCAGTCCAGGAAAAGACTGCTAAGTCCTAAATGGCCATTGAGAATTTTGTATTTAAACTTTAATAGCTTGGTCACAGTCATAATGCCTATTGTATTATAGTAATATGCTTCCATTATAAGTTAACAATATTTTAAAGGAATAATCTCTAACATTATCTTTACATAATCTACCACAAAATCTTCAGCATTCATATTATTGTTTTATTTTTATTTATAAGGTAGCTGTCAGTTTTTTGCCCCTTAACATAATCAGTGTATACTGTATATGAGCTATTTCCTAAGAACCACTGTGTTCTGAGTAACAGAATATTCTAGAGTAGCCTCAGAGGAATTTCAATGATAAAACAACATGTTAACAGATAAGACATATCTGTTGGTGGATTAGAACCTGAGATACGTTTTAAAATAGCCCTAAATTACAGTCCAAATTTTAAATTCAAAATTTATATTGAAACGTCATCACAGAAACAATTTTTCTCCCATTCAAGCACCATGTCCTTGAATAAGTAGCTGTGTTCCTATGACATATCTTAATTACCTCCTCCTACTTATTTTCCCTTATTATGTTTTTGGCTTTCTCAATTATTAAGGTAGTTATATTAATAACCATGCCCAGCTCTTCACTAAGGAAAAACCTTTATATGAAATTTTATTCCCGACTCTTTTTTTTACACCAGCATAATAAACAGTTCCACTGCTGAAAAATTTTGACATTATTCTTAACTGTAAGTGAACTCTGAAGCAAAGTCGATCTGTATGACAGGGCACAGTGTCTTATGGAATTTGGGATGGTAGAACTAGAAGAACCTCCAATTGTCTTATAATTTACTGTCAGGATGGCCCTGTCTGTAGCCTGATTTTCAATTGCACATGCCACAGTTATAGGACCTAAAGGCAGCCCATATCAAGGCAGTGTATTCTTTTTTTGTTTTTTAATTAATTAATTTATTTATTATTTATTTTTGGCTGCATTGGGTCTTCGTTGCTGCGTGTGGCCTTCTCTAGCTGCAGCGAGCGGGGGCTACTCCCAGTTGAGGTGTGCGGGCTTCTCATTGCAGTGGCTTCTCTTGTTGCGGAGCTTGGGCTCTAGGCGCGCGGGCTTCAGTAGTTGCAGCTTGTGGGCTCTAGAGTGCAGGCTCAGTAGTTGTGACACACGGGCCTAGTTGCTCCGCGGCATGTGGGATCTTCCCGAACCAAGGCACGAACCTGTGTCCCCTGCATTGGCAGGTGGATTCCTAACCACTGCGCCACCAGGGAAGCCCAAGGCAGTGTATTCTTTTTGACAATTCATTTTCCTACAGTCTATACCCCTTCAAACCACCTAAGGTTGCATTTACAACAAGAATTTATCATCCAAATATTAACGGTAATGGCAGCATTTGTCTTGATATTCTAAGATCACAGTGGTCTCCTGTTTTAACTAGTTCTGAAGTTCCTTTATCCATATGTTCACTGCTATGTGAACAATTGTAGCCTTGCCTGATACCTGATTTTACCAGTCATGAGGTCCAGACACAAAGGGAAGAAGAGGCAACATCTTCATTTGTGTTTTTGAACAAAATTAAGAAATTGTACAGATTATTTTAATCACAGTTTAATTGGCTTGTAAAATAATTTTAATTGCTAAAATAAATGGGAAGAATTCCAGCTCATTGCAGGGCAAACACCGTGCATTTAGAACATAAGTTTACTTTCAACTTACTATATGCAATCATTTTTTCCCTCTTCCTTTCATGATTTAGCTATTCTAAGTTCTTCCTTTATATATATAAACCCAGCAGCACAATGGAGGCAAATATATATGTATACATATAAATACACACATATAAACTTGCCTGGCATTTCAACATAAAAGTCCTCCTAGTAACTATGTAAAGGTAACTGAGAAACTATAAAAGCCTAAAATTTCCTTAAAAGATTCCAAACTATTGGTTAGAATTATTTTCAAATACACATATGCTATACAAATGATTATAAAACAACTTTTCAAACTGTTTACCTGAATGAACTAAATGCACCAAAATATATATATACACACACACACACATACATATATATATAGTAATGCCATTTCATATATTTTTTTCTTCCAGTTTTATTGATATATAATTGACGTACAGCACTGTATAAGTTTAAGGTGTACAGCACAATGATGTGACTTACGTATATCATGAAATAATTACCATAATGTTTCGTGAACATCCATTACCTCATATAGATATTAAAGATATAGAAAAAAAAAATTTTCCTATGATGAGAACTCTTAGGATTTACCCTCTTAACAACTTTCATATGTAACATAGAGCAGTGTTCATTATATCTATCATGTTGTACATTACATCACTAGTACTTATTTATCTTATAAATGGAAGTTTCTACCTTTTGACTGCCTTCATCCAATGAACCCCCATCCTCACCCCCCACCCCCAGAAAACACAGATCTGATCTCTTCTTCTGTGAGTTTGTTTGTTTTTGAAGTATAATTGACCTATAACACTATATTAGTTCCTGGTACATAACATAGTGACTCTATATTCCTGTAGATTTCAAAATGATCACCATGATAAATTTAATTACCATGCATATATTCTTAAACTGCACTTTTTTTTTTTTTTCAAAAAAAGGTGGTCACACGTTCAGAAGGAAGAGTTCATACACTTACTCTGCGGGATGTAAAGTTAGAAGATGCTGGAGAAGTCCAACTAGTAGCAAAAGATTTCAAAACGCAAGCCAACCTCTTCGTGAAAGGTAATCACATGGCTTATTTTTTAAAACATGTATAATGCAGAGGTTCATAAATAATGCCAACTCTCTATCTGTATGTGGTAAATACCACAGATCATTAAAATTCACCAAATATCAGAAAGTCTAATTTTACTTTTTGACTTAACAAAATAGTTCACAGACTACTAAAAAAAAAAAGCCAAAATTGTCTAGAATAGGTTTTACTTCCTTTTTCCATCCCCACTGTTTTTACTGCATTTAAAAAACTGCTGGAGGAAGAATTATTATCAATAGGTATCTATCACTCTCTTAACCAAGATTTGGCTATTATTTCCTTGATGTTTCATATTCTCTAAAAATGTTTTTCCTCTGTATATAAAAATAATGATGAAACATCATTATTAGACGAAGACATCTGAGTGGAATCAAAACTTACAAATGAAACTTAAAAACAGAAAAGCCCTCAAGATACAAGAGGAAAATTGAGGAGGTGCTGAAACTCTTGGAGAAGGAAAGGAGAAATACCTTGGCTAATTAGTATGATTCTTTCAGAACCCCCAGTTGAATTCACTAAACCTCTTGAGGACCAGACGGTCGAAGAGGAAGCCACTGCGGTATTGGAGTGTGAAGTATCCCGAGAAAATGCTAAGGTGAAATGGTTCAAAAATGGGACAGAAATTCTCAAAAGCAAGAAGTATGAAATTGTTGCTGATGGCAGGGTCAGGAAACTTATTATACACGGCTGCACCCCAGAGGATATTAAAACATACACTTGTGATGCTAAGGATTTTAAGACTTCCTGTAACCTGAACGTCGTGCGTAAGTATTCTTCTTACACAGCACTTTTCACTTGCAACTCTTTGATGACAACAACAAAAAAAAAAACCACTTTTTTGCATGCCCTTCTTGGCCTAACCACATTTCTTGGCAACTTACAGTATCGATACTGACGTAACATGATATTTTATGTGTTTAAAAAAAAAGAGAGGTCCTTCCACTACATCTGGTCTGAGAAGGGCAGAGTGATCACTTTTTGCTATGCTTCTCACTGAGTAGTGAGAGATGTGCTCTTTGTCTACATGGGGTAAGCCTACTGCAGGAATATCTCAATACAGATGAGGACAAATTGAATTTAAAAAGACAAGAAGGGTGTCATAAAAAAAGAAAAAGGAAAGGAAAGGAAAGCCATTGCCACTTGGAAGGAAAATGAATTTTCAGGTATGAGGAACCACTAGAAAATGATCATGAAATTTCAGTCTGAATAGGAGCACACTAGAGGTCTGCTGTAATAATGATAAAGCCCATTCACATAATGCTGTCTCTGAGAATAAGAATGGAAAAGAAGATGGAGAGAAGCCTGTATCCCTTGAGTCCTATAAATGAAGAGAGCACTAATGGTTTTTAGCACTACTTCTTCCTCTGGTGGAAAATAAAACGTCTTTTTTCAGAATGCCACATGCTAGCTCATTTTTTTTCATTCATTCATTTGTCCAGCAATAATATTTTAGTGTCTTTATTTTTGTGCAGTATTTGCTGTTGGTTTAGTTGCTTCCCATCTGTCAACAGCTCATAGTGGCTTTGATTGTGCTTCCATGCATCTTGGTCTGTTTTATTCTTTCCACTTTGTGGCTGTTCTGCTTTCGCTTATGACAGAATAGCTTCTTGGGTCTCCTTCTTCCTTTTGTTACCTACTTTATCTCTATTCTAAGAAGGCTCAGCAACAATGAGCATATCTTCAAGCCTATTAGCCAGCACTTGTGTCCCAGAATTTCATTGATCAAGAAAGGGCATCTTGGGAAGGACTCACAAGGAACCCTGAAAGAAGGAAGGGCATGTGGGCAGCTCTCCAATCCTATATATCCACCAACTTAATTCTGGAGATAAATGAAACCAGAGATTTAAAAAAAAAAAATCACCCTTCCATTCAAAGCACGTTGTTTTGTCACACTAATGGACTTTATACCTGACTTATACGTGACCTCTTTGAAGCTGACACACACCAAAAAAGCTGAATGTATGTGATTTCAATTGCAAACTCATGTCTCTTAGCCATAGACAAGACTGATCATAGCTTTTCAAGCTGCACTATCATTGAATTCTTCTAATTTCTCAAAGATTATGCTGCCTGCCTTAAATAAGATAACGATTCTTTGCTACTGGTGATTCCTTTGACGATACCAACTTTCAATTCTGGAGAAGTATCAATGAAGATATTTCCTCCAGCTTTCATTCAGAACTGAGCTGGCGATAGATAGATAGATAGACAGATAGCAAGAATTAGTTGGACATATATTATGCCACGTAATTTTATGAAAACTAAGAGATATGTAAAATGCAAAGTATCACAACTGAATGGCAGCTCCAAGTCATTTCCAAATCAGCTGTAGCCTGCTAATATGAAAAAGCCTGCAAAAGCACCACAGTATGTCCGAGTGAATTTCTAGAAACCTCATTCTGAATTCTGATGACCTTCTCTTACAGCTCCTCATGTGGACTTCTTAAGACCACTCACCGATCTTCAAGTTAAAGAAAAAGAAATGGCTCGGTTTGAGTGTGAAATTTCCCGAGAAAATGCCAAGGTCTGTGATTGTGTGGTCGCTAACTTGTGTTTTCTGATAACTTTGTTTACTTTTGGTCTGACCAAAATGAAACAAACAAAAAAAAATGAATCAAACCTCTCTGTAGTCATCACTTTACTTTTAGATCAATGATTATTACTTTAGTGTGAGATACATACTTGATTTAATTGTTCTCTTTTTAGTATTACTATGATTCGTTTGCTATTACTTGAAAAACACTGGACTTGCAATCAGGAGATTTAGATATTATTAATTTGAACCATAAGAAATTGATGTTTTCTTAGGTTAAAAACAATCAAATAAAAAAAAAACAATCAAATATCAGCAATTTCATATGTCTCGACTCAGTGCTCCTGGTTGCCATTAACTACCATTGGCGAGTCAACTTTGAGTCCTGGAAAACAAAGGAGTTGGTCTGCATGAAATCCAAGGCCCTCTACGGCTCTAATACATGATCCCATTATTTTTAATAACTGATAATAGTATCACAGCTGCTCACTTAATAATTGAAGCAGTTCTTGTTTTTTGGGGTTTGGTTATATTTACCACTTTGGTTCTTCTTCATAATGTAAAGTCTTATTGACTGCTTTTAGAAAAGCTTAGGATCATAGTTCCTCTTAAGGACACACATGTGAAGGGACAACAGAACTGATAAAGGTATTTTTTTTATCTTAAATATAGGTTCAGTGGTTTAAAGATGGTGCTGAAATTAAAAAGGGCAAAAAATATGACATCATATCTAAGGGAGCAGTCCGCATTCTTGTCGTCAACAAATGTCTAGTGGCTGATGAAGCAGAATATTCCTGTGAAGTAAGGACAGCGCGAACTTCCGGCATGCTGACAGTCCTGGGTAAGAATGAAGTCTTTCTTTGCAGGAGTATATGTGTTGGGAAAAAAAAAAAAATTCCAGTTTAATTCAGTGTTTTTTGTTTTTAATTCTTCTTGCAGAAGAAGAAGCTGTCTTTACAAAAAATCTTACCAACATTGAAGTTAGTGAAACAGACACTGTAAAACTGGTTTGTGAAGTCTCCAAGCCCGGAGCAGAAGTAATTTGGTACAAAGGGGATGAAGAGATCATTGAAACAGGAAGATATGAAACACTTACTGTTGGACGAAAGAGAATCCTGACCATTCAGAATGCTCACCTGGAAGACACTGGCAACTACAACTGCCGACTCCCAAGTTCTCGAACCGATGGCAAAGTCAAAGTTCATGGTATGAAAATTACAGTGAATACTATTGTATTTTAAGAAAATCATACCTGTTGCATGTAAGGTACAAATGCTTAATTTTTCAATATCTTGCAACTTTTTCTTTCCAGAACTTGCTGCTGAATTTATCTCAAAGCCTCAAAACGTTGAAATACTTGAAGGAGAAAAGGCTGAATTTGTCTGCTCTCTATCAAAGGAAAGCTTTGCAGTCCAGTGGAAGAGAGATGATAAGACACTTGAATCTGGAGATAAATATGACATAATTGCTGATGGCAAAAAGAGGATCCTAGTTGTGAAAGATGCCACATTACAAGATATGGGCACTTATGTAGTCATGGCTGGGGCTGCCAGAGCAGCAGCTCACCTGACAGTAATTGGTAAGTTTGTTTGTGCTTCTTGGATTTACTTATATTTGCATCTACCACATTAGTACTTCTTCATACTACAAAATCTTGTTGATTGCTTTCAGAAAAACTCACGATCATAGTTCCTCTGAAGAACACCCGTGTGAAGGAACAACAAGAAGCTGTCTTTAACTGTGAGGTCAATACCGAAGGTGCCAAAGCCAAATGGTTCAGAAATGAAGAAGCCATATTTGATAGTTCAAAATACATTATTCTCCAAAAAGACCTGGTCTACACCCTCAGAATTAGAGGTGCACAATTAGATGATCAAGCCAACTATAATGTGTCTCTGACCAATCACAGAGGTGAAAATGTTAAGAGTGCAGCCAATCTAATTGTAGAAGGTAAGTCACTTATTTGACATTAGAGATTTAAAAAATCAATTTCTATGATGAAAACAATTAAAATCAACACTCTTCTTCTCCTTTCCAACAGAGGAAGACCTTAGGATCACTGAGCCTCTTAAAGATATTGAAACAATGGAGAAGAAATCTGTCACATTCTGGTGCAAGGTGAACCGTCTCAATGTAACACTGAACTGGACCAAAAACGGAGAAGAGGTGGCTTTTGACAACCGTGTTTTATACAGAATTGATAAATATAAGCACTCTCTAATCATTAAAGACTGTGGCTTCCCAGATGAAGGTGAATACATTGTCACTGCTGGACAAGATAAATCTGTTGCTGAACTTCTCATCATAGAAGCCCCTACAGAATTTGTGGAACACTTGGAAGACCAGACAGTCACTGAGTTTGACGATGCTGTCTTCTCCTGCCAGCTCTCCAGAGAGAAAGCAAATGTAAAATGGTACAGAAACGGGAGAGAAATCAAAGAAGGCAAAAAGTACGTGAGAGCTTCTCAGTCTCTATTTCTGTAGCTATATATACAAGTTTGCCAATTTAGTGGTCATTATGCAAGCTAACCAATAATTCAATCTCTTCTTTTAGATACAAATTTGAAAAAGATGGCCGAATACATAGACTCATTATAAAAGACTGCAGGCTGGATGATGAATGTGAATATGCTTGTGGAGTAGAAGACAGGAGGTCTCGAGCTAGACTCTTTGTGGAAGGTACATATTAAGTGAAAGGACGATTTTTAATTCTAGTACCTTTTTAAATGTTGTTAATCCCAATACAAACATGTTTGTATTTATTTCACATTTTCTTTTCAGAAATCCCTGTTGAGATCATCAGGCCTCCCCAAGACATCCTTGAAGCCCCTGGTACTGATGTTGTCTTTTTAGCTGAGCTAAACAAAGACAAGGTGGAAGTCCAGTGGCTAAAAAACAACATGATTATTGTCCAGGGTGATAAACACCAGATGATGAGTGAAGGAAAGATACACAGGCTACAGGTCTGTGACATTAAGCCCCGTGACCAGGGTGAATACAGATTTATTGCCAAAGACAAAGAAGCCAGAGCTAAGCTTGAACTGGCAGGTAAGTCCCTTTCTTTTATTTTCAAACATCCTTACAATACCACAGATACTGGGTAGGTTTCAGATTTCACAGTTAATTAATAAGAAAATGTTTGTGAAAGCTTTTTATTCCGATTAAGCCTTGTCCACACGTTAACTATTCTAATTCCTCTTACCACCAAGTGTCCTGAGTAAGAGGAAATTGATAGCATTGCTCTTTACATGCGATAATCTTGCACAGCTCCTGGCACATGGCAGCTGTTCGTTAACTCCTAGAATTAACCTATTGCCCTGAGAGTCTTCCCAGCAAACCCAGACCTAGAGACAGGCCCATTCTTTTCTACTTTCCAAATCCCTGTGGGGCCTCTTAGGTCTGTTCTCATCCTGACCCAAGCTTCCAAGACATCCTTAGAGGTTGGCACTTTGAAAGAGCCATTAATGTACCTCTTGTGCATAAGAACAAGTTTATCTGGTTTATCTTGAACTAAGTATGAGGTGCCTATTTTATATAAAAAACAAAAAACCAAAAACATGTTCTGTGCACTATATTCAGGCCTCTGTTATTATTGGCAAAGAATGGAGATTTTGTGGTTTCATATCATACTTAGTCCTCTATTCTTCAGAGTCTGATAATTTGCAAAATAAGCCGTGAGAACTCTAAGTCAGCTAGTGTTCTCTCCTGTAGAGTTACTGTGACATGTAACCAGTATTTGCTAACAAATGCATAGTAAAGAAGCTATGGCATAGCTGGACTACAATAAATAACTCAAAAGCATTCACATATTATTTTTCTCACTAGCCGCACCTAAAATCAAGACAGCTGACCAAAACCTGGTGGTTGATGTTGGCCAGCCTCTGACCATGGTGGTGCCCTATGATGCCTACCCCAAGGCAGAAGCTGAGTGGTTTAAAGAAAATGAACCTCTATCTTCAAAAACTGTTGATACTACAGCTGAACAGACTTCTTTCAGAATTTCAGAAGCCAAGAAAGGAGACAAAGGAAGGTATAAAATTGTGCTTCAGAACAAACATGGAAAAGCAGAAGCATTCATCAATTTACAAGTTATAGGTAAGCCCTTGAGTCACTTGGACTTTATTGGCAAAGCACAACTAAAAGCGTGATAACACACTAAAAAAAAAAAAAATGTATATGTGAATTCCAGATGTTCCTGGGCCAGTACGTAACTTAGAAGTGACAGAGACATTTGATGGTGAAGTGAGCCTCGCTTGGGAAGAACCATTAACTGATGGTGGAAGCAAAATCATAGGTTATGTTGTTGAAAGACGTGACATCAAGAGAAAGACCTGGGTTCTGGCCACTGACCGTGCAGATAGTTGTGAGTTTACTGTCACTAGACTACAAAAAGGAGGAGTTGAGTACCTATTCCGTGTGAGCGCAAGAAACAGAGTCGGCACTGGTGAACCAGTAGAAACTGACAGTCCTGTAGAAGCAAGGAGTAAATATGGTAAGAAGTTTTTAAGTAAATTGTAAACTAGCTTATCTTTGCTTTTATCCCTGAGATAACCTAAAGCCCCTGTTTTCTGGATATCCAGATGTTCCAGGCCCTCCTTTGAATGTAACGATCACTGATGTGAACAGATTTGGTGTCTCATTGACATGGGAACCACCAGAGTATGATGGAGGTGCTGAGATCACAAACTACGTCATTGAATTAAGGGACAAGACTTCTATCAGATGGGAAACTGCCATGACAGTAAGAGCTGAAGAACTGTCTGCAACTGTCACTGATGTGGTGGAAGGACAGGAGTACAGTTTCCGGGTTAGGGCCCAAAACCGAATTGGAGTTGGAAAACCAAGTGCAGCCACACCCTTCATCAAAGTTGCTGATCCGATTGGTGAGTCCATCAAAAAAAGGGAAATAAGTAATCCATTTAATCAAGAAATTAAGCTTATCGATTAAAATAAATCAAATTAAACAGAAGTTAATGAAAAGAACATCAGAAAAATTTGAACAAAATTGTAGAAATCCAGACTGGGCCTGCTTGTATCCAGTGAATATGGGGATGATAGAAATGATTACAGCATTATCTTAATAAGCTGTCTGAATTAAATGGTATGCTCCAACTCTTTCTTCCAATCCAGAGAGACCAAGTCCTCCTGTGAACCTAAACTCCTCAGATCAGACTCAGTCATCAGTTCAGCTCACATGGGAACCTCCTCTGAAAGATGGAGGAGGCCCAATATTGGGCTATATAATAGAACGATGTGAAGAAGGAAAAGATAATTGGATTCGTTGCAATAAGAAACTTGTCCCCGAACTGACTTACAAGGTAGGGCATGTGTATCTAAAATAAATAGTCGGTAAATGATCATGGACTTAAACGTATATGTATTTTACAAATATTGATTCATAATTTTAGGTTACTGGATTACAAAAAGGAAATAAATATTTATATCGAGTATCTGCAGAAAATGAAGCTGGTGTTTCAGATCCATCTGAAATTCTTGGTCCTCTAACTGCTGATGATGCATTTGGTAAATGGATATTTTATTTTTAGATTTGGGAATAGCACATAGCTACTTTGGGGTACCAGGGATTTAAATACAGTACTGGAAACTCATTAAGTTTTCTTTTTGGTAGTTGAACCAACAATGGATTTAAGTGCATTTAAAGATGGCCTGGAAGTTATTGTGCCAAATCCTATCAAGATCCTGGTTCCAAGTACAGGCTATCCAAGGCCAACTGCTACCTGGTCTTTTGGAGATAAAGTACTAGAAGCAGGAGACCGTGTGAAAATGAAAACCCTATCTGCCTATGCTGAGCTTATCATTTCTCCAAGTGAACGTCCAGACAAGGGCATTTACATGCTGAAGTTAGAAAATCGTGTGAAAGCAATTTCTGGGGAGATTGATGTCAGTGTAATTGGTAAGGAACGAAACTTTTGTGATCTAAGGTGATTTGACAGTATTAACAAATATTGGTTCAAGCTATTAATGACTTCTGACTGCATTTTTTTTTTTCCAGCTCGCCCAAGTGCACCCAAAGAACTGAAATTCGGTGAGATAACCCAGGACTCAGTACATTTGACTTGGGAACCACCAGATGATGATGGAGGAAGTCCATTAACCGGATATGTTGTTGAAAAGCGAGAAGTCAGCCGGAAAACATGGACTAAAGTGAGTTTTGAGCAGCAACTACAGAAAAGAGAGTGGGGGAAATCCCGAAATGTCGAGATGCCTTGCAAAGTTTTTATGTTTTTACCTTTACCTTGCTGAAAAAGTACCTAAAACTTTTTAAAATGTATTGATGCTAATGCTTCCTGAGGTAGTTCAACCAAGATTTGGTGTAATTGCCTCATTTTGTGAGCCTTACCAGATTTTCAACTAGGTTTATTAAAAAATAAAACAAAACTTACCTACTCAGTTGGTACCTGATAAGTACCCAATATGCCCTTTTAAGCTATAAGCCATTCTAAGGACACTAAGTACTTAACTCCCTGGTGGTCATACTTCTTCTCACGCCACTAAATTACCTTAGTTGGCCTAATCTGCCATTTTCTCTCCTCAGTTTATACCATTACTGTTTTTTACCTTAATTTATCATATTTCTAATAACCAAGCTGGTAGAAAGAATCAACACCTTATTTGCCGACTTTTTAATGTGTACAAACTATGAAGCAGTTCCACCTTACATTAGGCGTCAAATATTATTATGTCTTACTTTGCAATTTTTTCCTTAATATGAAATCAACGTAAGAATAATCCTTAGCATTCAAAACAACTTCCATTTGTAACTCTGCTCGTGGTAAAAATATTTTGACTTAGGCAGAGTTTTTGAAAAACAGTTTATTAACTGTATTGCTTTGTCCCAGGTTATAGACTCTGTGAGCAACCTAGAATTCACAGTTGCTGATCTTGTTCAAGGAAAAGAATATTTATTTAAAGTCTGTGCTCGTAACAAGTGTGGCCCTGGAGAACCCGCATATGTTGATGAACCTGTAAATATGTCAGCTCCTGCAAGTGAGTACATTCTTGATATTTTCTTACGTAGCCTCTTGTTACCTGTTTTTGCTTTTATTTTTATTTATGTATGTATTTATTTATTTGGCCATGCCACACAGCTTGTGGGATCTTAGCTCCCTGACCAGGGATCGAACCCAGGTACCCTGCACTGGAAGCACAGAGTCCTAACCACGGGACCACCAGGGAATTCCCACCTGTTTTTGCTTTTAGACCTGGAGTTGAAGTTATGGGGGAAAGACACAGGTTGGCAGTATGGAGATTTCATAGATGGCCTATCTAAGACTGACTCTCTCTTTAAAATGCTATAGCGGTACCTGACCCACCAGAGAATATTAAGTGGAGAGATCGAACAGCCAAGAGCATCTTCCTAACATGGGATCCACCTAAACATGATGGTGGTTCACGCATCAAAGGATATATAGTTGAAAAATGTCCACGTGGTTCTGATCGATGGGTCGCTTGTGGAGACCCAGTTGCAGAAACAAAGTAAGTTTTTAAATTATTTGGCACAAAAGTAAATATTTACTCTTACTAAAATGGGCTTTCTTTTGGAAAATCTAAATGTTAAGTTTAGAACTTCCTTGGTGTGCCTGATTTTTTTTTTTTTTTTTTTTTTTTTGCGGTACGCGGGCCTCTCACTGTTGTGGCCTCTCCCGTTGCGGAGCACAGGCTCTGGACGCGCAGGCTCAGTGGCCATGGCTCACGGGCCCAGCCGCTACGCGGCATGTGGGATCTTCCCGGACCGGGGCACAAACCCGTGTCCCCTGCATTGGCAGGCGGACTCTCAACCACTGCACCACCAGGGAAGCCCCTGCCTGTCTGATTTTTAAAAGTGCTGCTGAACTTACCCTTTAATCAAGGTTTTCATTAGTTAAAATGTTGAAGCAATCCAGAATTAATTTAAAGGATAGTATTATACCAGGGGTATGAATTTTGGAAATATTATGAATACTACACAATTGAACAGATTAAATGCATTAAGTAAAATATCCTATTTTGTTTTCTGACAGAATGGAAGTAACAGGTCTTGAAGAAGGCCAGTGGTATGCCTATCGCGTGAAGGCCTTGAACAGGCTAGGAGCTAGCAAGCCAAGCAAACCCACAGAAGAAATCCAGGCTGTGGACACACAGGGTACTTACTTTTGGTTTTTGCTTTATCAGTCAGACTTTTGACTTTAATTCTGCCCAAATTTGGTAACATCGTAAATAATCTTTTCCAATTCAGAGGCTCCAGAAATTTTCCTCGACGTGAAGCTCCTTGCGGGTCTCACTGTAAAAGCAGGAACTAAGATTGAACTTCCTGCCACTGTAACTGGCAAACCTGAACCTAAAGTAACCTGGACAAAGGCTGATATGCTTCTGAAGCAGGACAAAAGAATCACCATTGAAAACGTTCCTAAAAAATCCACAGTGACGATCGTGGATAGTAAGAGAAGTGACAGTGGCACATACATTATCGAGGCCATGAACGTCTGTGGTCGGGCCACCGCTGTGGTAGAAGTGAACGTCTTAGGTAAGGGAGGCTCTCGTTTTAAAAACGGGCAAACTCGTTCCAGCTACTTTTGAAAATAAAACATATTAAACAAATGCTTTTCTCTGAGTGTGTACTGTCATCCACAGATAAACCTGGACCCCCAGCTGCTTTAGACATCATGGAAGTGACCAACGAGTCATGTCTTCTCACATGGAACCCACCACGCGATGATGGCGGATCTAAAATCACAAACTATGTCGTGGAGAGAAGAGCGACCGACAGTGATATGTGGCACAAGCTCTCGTCAACTGTCAAGGATACAAAGTTCAAGGCAACCAAATTAACACCCAATAAAGAATACATCTTCAGAGTTGCTGCAGAAAACATGTACGGTGTCGGTGAGCCAGTTCAGGCCACTCCAATAACAGCCAAATATCAGTTTGGTAAGTTTCTCATTAATCAGGTGGCTAAAAAAAAAAAAAAAAAAGATACTTGTGTGAAAGTTGGATTTAGGTGTCATATTTATATACAGGACATATAACACGTATGATTATCCTGTCTATAGATCCACCTGGACCTCCAACTCGCCTAGAACCTTCTGATATCACTAAGGATGCAGTGACCCTCACATGGTGTGAGCCAGATGATGACGGTGGCAGCCCCATCACGGGTTACTGGGTTGAAAGATTAGATCCTGATACTGATAAATGGGTTAGATGCAATAAGATGCCAATAAAGGATACAACATACAGGTACGCCCAAGCTCTCCATTAAGATGTCAAAAAAGCAGTGTATATAAATTTTCATTCTTTAGCATTCCTTTTGATTATACCTGATTATATATTACTATAAAATTTTAAATTATTTTTACTTATCTTTTCTATTACCACATAATTTCAAAAATGATATAAATTCCATTGAAGGGCACATTTCTTAATTTCTTACCATAAAATATAAACTGTCTGGAAGTTCCAAAGTGTTTGGTCCTCTAGTATATTATGGTAATGATTATTATTATAGATATTATAATTAGATTGGTACATGTGACCAAATCTAAAGTGTGTGACAGTTAAAAGGCAATTTTTAATTTATATTGAAATATTTCAGTTAAATATCCAAACCAGTTTTTCACAATTTAAATAAATTAGCTGCTTCTATGTGAAATAAACAGAGGTTTCTCCTTCTTATCGTGGTATTCAACTCACACTTTGTTCCTAATTCAGAGTGAAAGGTCTTACCAATAAGAAAAAATACAGATTCCGTGTGTTGGCTGAAAATCTTGCTGGACCTGGAAAAGCAAGCAGATCAACTGAGCCAATCTTAATAAAGGATCCCATAGGTATTATTCATATATTTTCTGTGATTATTTTGAAGCTTATATTAATTCCTTTTGGCAAACCTCAATAATGGTTTCATTTCATTGGCTTGCAGATCCTCCATGGCCCCCTGGAAAACCAACCGTGAAAGATGTAGGCAAAACATCATTAATGCTGAATTGGACAAAGCCAGAACACGATGGAGGGGCAAAGATCGATTCTTACGTCATTGAAATGCTAAAGACTGGAACAGAGGACTGGGTCCGAGTGGCCGAAGGGGTTCCCACCACCGAGCATTTGTTCCCAGGGCTCATGGAAGGGCAAGAATACTCATTCCGAGTTAGAGCTGTGAACAAGGCGGGCGAAAGTGAACCCAGCGAACCCAGTGACTCTGTGCTTTGCCGGGAGAAACTTTGTAAGTCACTCTTAATTATTTCATCCCTGCTATCTAATCTCTTAGTGACTACTAGAAAATTTAGTGAAGACTGAATATTGGACAATAAGAAATTGAATTTTTTTTTCCTTCAGATCCCCCATCACCACCTCGCTGGCTTGAAGTTATCAACATTACAAAAAATACAGCAGACCTAAAGTGGACAGTTCCTGAGAAAGATGGAGGGTCGCCCATCACCAACTACATTGTGGAAAAGAGAGATGTGAGGCGGAAAGGCTGGCAAACAGTGGACACAACTGTCAAGGACACCAAGTGCACAGTGACCCCACTGACCGAGGGTTCTTTATACGTGTTCCGAGTTGCTGCAGAAAATGCCATAGGACAGAGTGACTATTGTGAAGTCGAGGACTCTGTCCTGGCCAAAGACACCTTTAGTATGCTCTCTAACTTCATCTTTGTGACACCATTTGTAGTGGATTGTCACTTTTCTCCCTGGTTTTTCTAACCACTGAATATTTTGCTTTCAGCCACCCCTGGACCACCCTACGCTCTGACAGTGGTTGATGTGACGAAAGGACATGTTGACCTGAAGTGGGAACCACCTAAAAATGATGGTGGAAGACCAATACAGAGGTAGAATTTTAATTAACCCATAAAGAAAAATTTACATTCACCTGAAAATTCTTTATTCATGCTCACGAAGTGCTTTGTTATTTCAACAGATATGTCATTGAGAAGAAAGAAAAGTTAGGTACCCGTTGGGTGAAAGCTGCAAAGACCTCAGGACCTGACTGTAACTTTAAAGTAACTGATGTCATTGAAGGAACAGAGGTCCAGTTTCAGGTTCGGGCAGAGAATGAAGCTGGAGTTGGACACCCAAGCGAACCTACAGAAATCCTGAAAATTGAAGATCCAACAAGTAAGTAGTGTTGATTATACGAAGGATATTGTCTAGAGCTTGATGATGAGACTGTGGATGTGAATGTTTCACTCTCTTTTCAGGTCCTCCTTCACCTCCCCTTGATCTGCATGTGACTGATGCTGGGAGAAAGCATATTGCCATTGCTTGGAAGCCTCCAGAGAAAAATGGTGGAAGTCCTATTATAGGATACCATGTTGAAATGTGTCCAGTAGGCACTGAGAAATGGATGCGAGTTAATTCTCGCCCAATAAAAGACTTGAAATTCAAGGTTGAAGAAGGTGTCGTGCCCGACAAGGAGTATGTTCTGAGAGTGAGAGCCGTCAATGCTGTTGGTGTCAGTGAGCCATCTGAAATCTCCGAAAACGTGGTTGCCAAAGACCCAGACTGTAAGAACAGTTTCTTTTTATAATTAATAAAGTAGGCTTTACTCATGCACTGCATTTTGACACACCCTTTTTTTCCCCTTTTGGATTATCTCTTACAGGCAAGCCAACAATTGATCTGGAGACTCATGACATTGTCGTCATTGAAGGTGAAAAATTAAGCATTCCTGTTCCCTTCAGAGCTGTCCCAGTTCCAACCGTTAGCTGGCATAAAGATGGCAAAGAAGTTAAAGCAAGTGACAGATTAACAATGAAGAAGGATCACATCTCTGCACACCTTGAAGTTCCCAAGAGTGTCCATGCAGATGCTGGAGTTTACACCATTACCCTGGAGAATAAGCTCGGCTCAGCAACTGCCTCAATCAATGTCAAAGTCATAGGTAATCATTCTTTTGATGAAACACCGGACATTCCTCACCTGTTGGGAAAATTGGTTAACTCTGCAATGTTAGTATAAGTGGCTTCATGAGCTGGCCATTTGTAAATTAAGTGTCCTTTCAGATTATTTCTTCCCATATGAGAAGCAAAGCAATTCTGAAGAGATGAAATTGCTATTTAAACTCTGATTACACTAATTTACTTCTGTTGTAATTATTTGCATGTGAAGTACTAATTTAAATAAAAGATATGGCACACCCAAAGAATGTTTAAATAACCAATATTCATTTATTAATTGTATTTGCATGTTTTCATAGTGTTCTCAACCAGGAGTGGTAACATTTTCTGCCCCCTTCCCCCCCACACATGGATGGTGTTTTGAAATTTGGGGGGCCATTTTTGCTTGGAACAAAGACTAAGGGGGAAGTTACTGACATTTAGTAATTGGGAGCCAAGGATGCAAAATGGCCTGCAATGTCCTACTCAGAGTGTGCTCTTAATATGCTGACTTTTCAGGTTACAATAATAATTGTCAATTTGATTTCTAATAGGACTACCTGGACCATGCAAAGATCTTAAAGCAAGTGATGTGACCAAGAGTTCTTGTAAATTAACCTGGGAACCTCCAGAATATGATGGTGGAAGCCCAATTCTTCATTACGTCCTAGAACGCAGAGAAGCTGGGAGGAGGACGTATATACCAGTCATGTCTGGTGAGAACAAACTGTCTTGGACTGTCAAAGATCTCATACCAAATGGTGAATACTTCTTCCGTGTTAAAGCTGTCAACAAGATTGGTGGAGGCGAATATATTGAACTGAAAAATCCAGTCATTGCTCAAGATCCGAAGCGTAAGTTTGAGCATGAATGTAATAGAGCTAAGAGTTAATATGCATTTTTTTTAAGAAGATGGGTTTCCCTACATTAACAGGTTTTTTCTTGTTCTTCAGAGCCCCCTGATCCACCTGTAGACGTTGAGGTACATAATCCTACTGCTGAGGCAATGACTATTACATGGAAGCCACCTTTGTATGATGGAGGGAGCAAGATAATGGGTTACATCATAGAGAAGATTGCTAAGGGTGAAGAGAGATGGAAGAGATGCAACGAACACCTGGTACCAGTCCTGACCTATACAGCAAAAGGCCTTGAAGAGGGAAAGGAATACCAATTCCGTGTGCGAGCAGAAAATGCTGCTGGTATTGGCGAACCTTCTCGGGCCACTCCTCCAACCAAAGCAGTAGATCCTATTGGTAAGCTGTGTTTAATGGGTTTGCCATTTTCCCATCGTAAAAGAAATGAGAATAAGGTTTTGTCAGATATTTTAATCAGAATTGAAAACAATTACTGTTTTTAATCATTGCAGATGCCCCGAAAGTCATTATGAGAACAAGCCTAGAAGTGAGACGAGGTGACGAAATAGCACTCGATGCAATTATTTCTGGGTCACCTTACCCAACTATTACGTGGCTAAAGGATGAAAATGTTATCACACCAGAGGAAATTAGGAAGCGGGTAGCACCCTTGGTTAGAAGGAAGAAGGGTGAAGAAGTTCAAGAAGAAGAACCATTTGTCCTGCCTCTGACACAGCGTTTGAGTATTGACAGTAGTAAAAAAGGAGAATCTCAGCTACGTGTCCGAGATTCTCTCCGACCTGATCATGGCCTGTTTATGATCAAAGCTGAAAATGACCATGGTATTGCAAAAGCTCCTTGTACCGTCAGTGTGCTAGGTAAGTAGGTAAAACTACACTTTCCAATGGAAGAAAGTTAATAGAAGAGTTTTGCGGGCAGTTAATAGAAGTGGGAAATAGCTTCAGCAAGGTATCCTCGGTCCCAATTTTTTCTCCTGGCTATGTAAAAGAAATCAACTGACCTTGTTATTCATTAGCTAATGTGATACAAAGATAGACAGATGTAGAAAAAACAGAGGTTTATGTCACAGAAGCACCCTGTGTTTAGAAGCTTAGAAGCACACTAAACATTTACATTTTCCAGTGCGACACAAAATTTTAACCACTTCTGTCTTTCAAAATATCAGATATACCAGGACCACCAATCAACTTTGTATTTGAAGATATCAGAAAGACCTCAGTCATCTGTAAATGGGAACCACCCCTTGATGATGGTGGCAGTGAAATTTTAAACTACACTTTGGAAAAGAAAGACAAGGCAAAACCTGACTCAGAATGGATTGTCATCACTTCAACACTTAGACATTGCAAATATTCAGTGACAAAGCTGATTGAAGGAAAAGAGTACCTCTTCCGTGTCAGAGCTGAAAATAGGTTTGGGCCTGGACCACCATGTGTCTCAAAGCCACTTACAGCTAAAGATCCATTTGGTAAGGATCTTTAGCATTTAAACTTTGCCTTTTTATCATATGTTGGTATATACATTATCACAGCTTGTAAACTTGAATTTTCATGTCATGCTAGGGAATTAATTCAAATATGCCTTTTTAATTTTAATCAGAACCACCTGATGCACCCGATAAGCCCATTGTGGAAGATGTCACCAGTAACAGTATGCTAGTGAAATGGAATGAACCAAAAGATAATGGAAGCCCCATCTTGGGTTACTGGCTTGAAAAACGTGAGGTGAATAGCACACACTGGTCTCGTGTCAACCGAAACCTTCTGAATTCTTTGAAGACCAATGTAGAAGGCCTATTAGAGGGACTCACCTATGTCTTCAGAGTATGTGCCGAAAACGCAGCTGGACCTGGAAAGTTCAGTCCCCCCTCAGATCCCAAAACAGCACGTGATCCAATCTGTAAGTAATTCCTTAAGAAGAAAGTGGGGTATAGCATGGTCACTATAATTAACTACTGTTTTATATTCTTGAAAGTTGTTGAGAGTGTAGATCTTAAGTGTTATCAAAAAGTGGTAATTATGTGAGGCAGTGGTGGTGTTAACTAACATTATTGTGGCAATCATTTTGCAATATATACATGTATCAAATCATCACATTGTACACCTTAAACTTACATGCGTTATATGTCAATAATATCTCAGTCAAGCTGGAAAAAAAATCAAACTAAATACTAGCAATGACTATAGACAAATGTTGAGGTTGCAATGTAAAATTTTAAACATCTGTATTTATAACTTAAGAGCTTCACAAAGCAATTACCCATATTACATGCAACACACTGTGGGAAAAAAAAGTGGGGTCACATAAGCTACTGCACATTTTAAAACCATCAGTGAGTTGTTTTTTTAAAATACATTTATTTATTTATTTATTTATTGGCTGCATTGGGTCTTCGGTGCTGAGTGCAGGCTTTCTCTAGTTGCGGCGAGCGGGGGCTACTCTGTTGCGGTGAGTGGGCTTCTCATTGCAGTGGCTCCTCTTGTTGTGGAGCACAGGCTCTAGGCACACGGGCTTCAGCAGTTATGGCACGTGGGCTCAGTAGTTGTGGCTCGTGGGCTCTAGAGTGCAGGTTCAGTAGTTGTGGCACACAGGCTTAGTTGCTCTGTGGCATGTGGGATCCTCCCAGACCAGGGCTCGAACCCGTGTTCCCTGCATTGGCAGGCAGATTCTTAACCACTGTGCCGCCAGGGAAGTACCCATCAGTGAGTTTTGATTTCTGTGTCTGCATTCATTCTAGCTCCACCTGGGCCACCTGTCCCAAGAGTCAATGACACAAGCTCCACGACTATTGAACTAGCATGGGAACCCCCAGCTTTCAATGGTGGTGGGGAAATTGTTGGCTACTTTGTTGATAAGCAGCTGGTTGGCACAAATGAATGGTCCCGCTGCACAGAGAAGATGATCAAGGCCCGTGAGTACACTGTCAAAGAAATCCGAGAGGGTGCCGATTACAAACTTCGAGTGAGCGCTGTCAACGCTGCAGGTGAAGGACCGCCTGGAGAAACAGAACCCGTTACTGTGGCTGAACCACAAGGTACTTAAAAGTTACATAAATAAGATGATGGATATTTTCCCAGTATGAGGAGATTTTTTGTTTTTTCCATCTTTCTTGGGCTAATGTATGACTGTTCTCTTTCAACAGAGCCTCCAAATGTGGAACTAGATGTTTCTGTCAGGGCTGGGATACAGATCGTGGCTGGGAAGACTCTCAGAATTCCAGCTGTGGTAACTGGTCGTCCAGTGCCAACAAAAGTGTGGACCATAGAAGAAGGAGAGCTGGATAAAGACCGTGTTGAAATAGAGAACGTTGGAACCAAATCTGAACTAATTATCAAGAATGCATTAAGAAAAGATCATGGCAGATATGTGATTACAGCTACCAACAGCTGTGGTTCTAAATTTGCAGCAGCCCGGGTAGAAGTTTTTGGTAAGGAATATTACATGGATTTCCACAGGATTTTTCCTAAGAAGTGATACTATCTTATTGCATTGATTTTTTTGTTGCCGTTTTATTTTTCAGATGTCCCTGGTCCAGTTCTTGATTTGAAACCCGTTGTAACAAACAGAAAAATGTGTCTGCTTAACTGGTCTGATCCAGCAGATGATGGAGGAAGTGATATCACGGGCTTTATTATTGAAAGAAAGGACGCTAAGATGCATACTTGGAGACAACCAATAGAGACTGAGAGGTCTAAATGTGACATCACAGGTCTCCTTGAGGGACAAGAATATATGTACCGTGTGATTGCCAAGAACAAGTTTGGCTGTGGCCCTCCTGTTGAAATAGGACCAATTCTTGCAGTTGATCCACTAGGTAAAAAAGAAGGTTTTCACTGTGTATATAAAGTAAATACTGATTGCTTCTAGTTATGTCACTTATGTATAGAGCTTTATGGCTTCAAACTCCCAACAGTCTCCTCAAGATCTATAGCTGGAATAATGAGAAAGTAATGAGAAAGGTAAACTAAATAACTACCAGCAACTTTATACCATGTTTACAATAATTTCAATGTAATTTTTGCACAAAACTGGGCATGGTTTTGTGTGCTGAAAAACCTGAATCACTGGAGCTTAGCATAACCTAAAAATAGTTTAGAAATATTACATCTTAGTAAGAAAATACACTGGAGTAATTAATTTAATAGTCCAGTAGTCAAAGAGAGTTCACTGTTTTTGAAAGATTACAGGACAGAAAACTGCCTTAGCGTAAATGCTTTAGTCTTTCTTTAGCCCCTCAAGTGGTCCCCAGACTGGAAGGATGAGGGGGCACCAAAACCAGAAAGAGCCACCAAAGAATGGAAACCCAAAGGAGATCTCCTCGACCTGTATAAACAAATAGGAAGCCCTAATATTACACACACTTGATAATGCATGCTGACATCCCATCCTAGAAAGCCAAGTCTTTGAGGATGCCCCGTTCCCCAAGAGACAGAGGAGTTATTCCTCCGCCGCCACCACCACCCAAAAACAGGAACAAAATTACCTCCTCACTGTAACAGCTCATCTCAAAATGTCTACTACAGCTCAGGTTGTGCCAGAAACAACAGAACAGAGTTGGACTTCTACCACTAAGCTCTGCTTCTGGTTGCGATAACAGTCAAGAGTGGATTGGGTCTAGTTTCACCATGCAAAGCTTATTCTTTCTATCTTGTCCTTCAGGACACAAAACTACAGCAGCATTACATAAATTCTCTTTCCACCCCCTGTTAAACCCACACTTGAGGCAACATGGTCCAAAGTGTGTTCAGTAGACATATCCATTTTCTGTTAATAAGAAAGGAACACTTGCTCTCAGCTGGTCACTCAAAGCAAAACTTCACAGACAGCCCTCCTAGGTCATTAAAATTAGAAGCTTTCCCACTGACAGAGGTAAAATATCTAAAATGCTAAATATAAAAAAGCATACATGCACCTCAATTCTTAATCAATAATCTTGACTATAGAGTTTACTAAGAGAAATTCTGACTATGAACGCCTATAATTCTGTTGACTGAGATATTCTGAGGATTTTAAAGACAGATGCAACAATATGCCAAACAGAAACCTATTTTTCACATAATTAATCCGAATTGAAATGTGATTTCTTACATGAATACTTATTTCATTCTTGTCATTTCAACCTGCCTCTGGTTAAAGGTCCTCCAACGTCTCCTGAGAGGCTTACATATACGGAAAGGACCAAGTCCACTATCAACCTTGACTGGAAAGAGCCCCGCAGTAATGGTGGCTGCCCCATCCAAGGCTATATCATTGAAAAACGGCGTCATGACAAACCTGACTTTGAAAGAGTTAACAAGCGACTCTGCCCAACCACATCTCTTCTGGTTGAAGATCTTGATGAACACCAAATGTATGAGTTCCGTGTCAAGGCCGTCAACGAAATTGGTGAAAGCGAACCATCCCTGCCTCTTAATGTGGTCATACAAGATGATGAAGGTGTTGAATCTGAACATAATAATCATTTTAATGCACTTTATCTCATAGGTTGAGCAAACATCCTTATGACTTTGCTATTTTTTTTCCCCTTTCCCTTCTCTTTGCAGTGCCTCCAACTATTAAGTTGCGCCTGTCTGTTCGAGGAGACACCATCAAAGTTAAGGCGGGAGAGCCTGTTAACATCCCTGCAGATGTGACAGGCCTTCCAATGCCTAAAATTGAGTGGTCCAAGAATGAAACTGTGATTGAAAAACCCACCGATGCACTTAAGATAACCAAGGAAGAAGTATCCCGAAGTGAGGCAAAGACTGAGCTTAGCATTCCCAAAGCAACCCGGGAGGACAAAGGCACTTACACGGTGACTGCTTCTAATCGCCTTGGCTCAGTGTTCCGAAATGTCCATGTTGAAGTATACGGTAAGCGACACGCTTTCTTATAAAAAAAAGAAATCCAGTGTCTGTTTAAGAATTTGCTTCTCAATCTCCTCCTTTGGTTCCTTTTCAGATCGTCCGTCCCCACCAAGAAATCTTGCTGTTGTTGACATTAAAGCTGAATCTTGCCACTTAACGTGGGATGCCCCTCTAGACAATGGTGGGGGTGAAATCACCCATTATGTCATTGACAAACGCGATGCAAGCAGGAAGAAAGCTGAATGGGAAGAAGTCACCAACACTGCTGTAGAGAGGAGATATGGGGTAAACTCTTCTAAGTATTTTCTTATGCACACTTAAAGGACATAACTCTGAACTAACATCATTCTAGCATGACCTTGGAATTTAATGATTAAACTCAAAACCACACACAAAAAGCTTAAGTATAGTTTTTAGCATCTTGAACATAAAGCCACTTAGTAAATACTTTGATATACAGATCCTCTTTGACTTGAGAGAGCCACTATTAGGTGCAATAAATTTATACATTCTCATCTTAAAAGACTTTCTCCACGTTTGAGTGGAGAAACTCAGATAACTGAGTTTATAGAAGTATTTCTTTTTACAGTCTTCCCTACCAAAATAACTGGAATTTTAAAACAAGTGAAAATCAATGTAAGTATATTGTTTTTAAGAAATTATTGTTCATCTGATTTCTAGATCTGGAAACTTATCCCCAATGGTCAGTATGAGTTCCGAGTTAGGGCAGTGAATAAATATGGAACCAGCGATGAATGCAAATCAGATAAAGTGGTCATTCAAGATCCTTATCGCACTCCTGGACCTCCGGGAAAGCCAGTAGTTTTGGAGCGCACCAAAGGGTCGATGCTAGTGAGCTGGACTCCTCCTCTGGACAACGGTGGCTCTCCAATTACTGGCTACTGGCTGGAGAAGAGAGAAGAGGGAGGTGCCTACTGGTCACGTGTTAGCCGAGCACCGATAACCAAAGTGGGATTGAAAGGCGTGGAATTTAATGTTCCCCGTTTGATTGAAGGTGTTAAATACCAGTTCAGAGCGATGGCAATAAATGCTGCAGGAGTTGGCTCTCCCAGTGAACCATCAGACCTAGCTGTTGCAGGAGATCCCATATGTAAGTATACTTCCATTTCTGGAATTTATCAAGGGCAAAGCCACTAAATGGATAGCTCTGCTCTTAAAGTTCTTGTATATTTCTATGCCAAATTATTTCACTTATTAAAATAAAAAGTTTCATACTTATAGACTATCAGAAGTATATATGTATGTGTGTAGACATATATACACACACTATGCACACATATCTAATATGTACATATACATGTATATGCATACACATACATACAAAAACTCATACAGTGTTTAAACACTTAGATTAAATCTAGTATTGTATGAGGAATCACAATAACAAAGACCCTGGACTATAAGCTCCTCTCTGCTCCCATACCTTAAATAAACCTCTCTCTCATTAATTAGCTACTGTGGAAATTATCTCCCTCACTAAACAGTCAGACCCTCCAGTAGGAGTTCAACAAAAGCAAAAGGTTGTTAAATTTTCAATAGTATATATTGAATAAAGATATAAGATCTTCAAGCACAGTCTGTGAGGTCAAATAAAAGAAAAAAACAATTCTGAAAGATCTATGAGCAGATCGGTTCAAAAATTAAAATACCATGACCTTAATGATTAATTTCATTTGCTATATAAATGGATTTTCTGTGGGAAAAAAATTCAGCTGTTTGTTCAAAAGACTTAAAATAATCTAAGTTCTATACAGAGCATATATAAAAAATGAATTAGTCATTCATCCTGCAAGCTGGTAGTAAACATATGCTATGTGCAAAGAGCTGTCCTAGGCACTGGAGAGGAAAGAGCTATGGTTAAAAAGATGAATGGAGTAAAAGAATTTCCGTAATCGTAAAGCACTGTCAGAAATGTGATGGGTTGTCACCCGATTAGGGACAGGGTCAACGGCTACAGTAAAGGGCTTAAGATTAGTTTGTGTTCAAAGGTTTACCAGCTAATGATGAAATCATTTTTTAATCTTAATTTTATGGTAGGTTAAATTAAAATAAGCTTTTAGTAGAGAATATTGCAGAATCTCTTCAAAGGGACCTCAAAAGTAAAATAGCTTTTCACCAATTGTGTGTAAATAGAATATTTCTCTATCTAGAGCTAGTCAGTAATCTTTCTACTCCCAGTTAGTTGTTTGCTTTCTTTGTTTTAGCATTAATGCTAAATGAAGATAGATTTTCTTATATTTCTCTTCTCTAGAAGGTAATTTATTCCTTTGGCATTCCTATTTTAATATTTTAATAGATTAAAAATAAGATATGGTCAGGTATAGTAAAACATTCTTATAGTATATAAATCTATCATCCCACCAGCTTCAAAATCTGACTTTTTTTAATTTATTTTTTTATTAGATCCACCTGGGCCACCTTCTCGCCCAGAGGTCAAAGATAAAACAAAGTCAAGCATCTCACTAGCGTGGAAACCTCCAGCCAAAGATGGTGGCAGTCCGATCAAAGGATACATTGTAGAAATGCAAGAAGAAGGTACTACTGACTGGAAAAGCGTAAACGAACCAGACAAACTTCTAACTACCTGTGAATGTGTGGTGCCGAATTTGAAAGAGCTCAGGAAGTACAGATTCCGAGTGAAAGCTGTCAATGAAGCTGGTGAATCTGAACCAAGTGATACAACTGGAGAGATCCCTGCCACTGATATTCAAGGTACTAGTCCTTAATCCATTTATGTATTCATCTTTTGATCTTATTATGAAACTGATTCATTTGTTGAAGACATCTCAATTACGTTTTTGAAAAAGGTGAGCTAAATCCTGTTATATTATCCATGGTATTACAGAGGTACCAGAAATTTTCATTGACATTGGAGCACAAGACTGTCTGATTTGTCAAGCTGGCACACAGATTAGGATTCCTGCTGTCATCAAGGGACGCCCAACACCAAAATCATCTTGGGAATTTGATGGAAAGGCAAAGAAGGCAATGAAGGTAAGAAAATTATAATTCTCTGCATCTCCCATTGACTCACTCTAAGGAATATTTACACTATAACTGACTATCTTCTTTTCTAATAGGATGGGGTTCATGACATACCTGAAGATGCACAGGTAAAAAACAAAAAACTGAAATGATTCAGAATCGGACTGACTTCAATACTACTATGATTTCATTCAGTGTATGACTGCTATTTTCTTTGTACAGCTGGAGACTGCTGAAAACTCATCCGTAATTATTATTCCGGAATGTAAACGATCTCATTCAGGCAAATACAGCATCACAGCCAAGAACAAAGCAGGACAAAAGACTGCAAATTGCAGAGTTAAAGTCATGGGTAAGAAAGACTTTAAAAGTTATTATGGAATAAGAACAAATTATTTTAAACAGGGCACCACTGTTTATATTGGGATTTGCATCCAACAGATGTACCAGGGCCACCCAAGGATCTGAAAGTCAGTGACATCACAAGGGGTAGTTGCAGGCTTACATGGAAGATGCCAGATGATGATGGAGGAGACAGGATCAAAGGCTATGTTATCGAGAAGAGGACTATTGATGGAAAAGCTTGGACTAAAGTCAATCCAAACTGTGGAAGCACTTCATTTGTAGTTCCTGACCTCATCTCTGAACAGCAATACTTCTTCCGCGTGCGGGCACAAAACCGTTTTGGTATTGGTGCTCCCGTGGAAACCATTCAGAGGACCACTGCCAGAGATCCAATATGTAAGTTTTTAAGTCTAAGATTAAAGTAGCTTCCTAAACTTGAAATGTGTTGTTATAAATAATGATTAATACTTTCTTTAACTATTTTTAAAGATCCTCCTGATCCCCCTATTAAACTCAAGATTGGCCTCATAACAAAGAACACAGTACATCTGTCATGGAAACCCCCAAAGAATGATGGGGGCTCCCCGGTCACCCACTATATTGTTGAGTGCCTTGCGTGGGATCCTACTGGGACAAAGAAAGAAGCATGGAAACAGTGCAATAAGCGCGATGTGGAAGAACTGGAGTTTACGGTGGAAGACCTGGTAGAGGGTGGGGAATATGAATTCAGAGTCAAAGCTGTCAATGCCGCAGGAGTCAGCAAACCTTCAGCCACTGTTGGCCCCGTGACTGTCAAAGACCAGACATGTAAGTACCAATGGGTTATCTATCAGAGAATGTCCTCTTCGTGAATGCCTTCCTAGATACTCAAGAACAGTCCAAAATAAAGAGATGTCTCTGTACGTCAGAAGCTACCACGGGTTCAGTCTGGACGTGGGCCCATTACCCAATCACTCATGCCCTCAACTTGCACAGAATTATCATATTTCCATATATATTACCTTTCCCTTACTGAAAGGAGATACTGTTTGGAATTTCCTTACTCGAATTTTTCTCCATGGCAGGCTGTTTTACTTACCAGAAATTAAAACAGTTCCTCTGCATGCTCCTCAAAAAGGGCAGAAAGTAACCAATTATTTGCTTAGCAACTGCTGAGACCCATTTATCTTCACAATCGAGTTTCTTTTTCTTAAGTAGAAACTTATATACCATCACAGCCATGAATAATCTGGGAACAGCATCAAAGGAAATGAGACTGAATGTCCTTGGCAAAGGTTACGTGGTTTTATTAAAACTACATGATTTTCTCTATTTGAGAAAAAGACATATCTACTTTAAGAGATAAAATATCCACACAAATATGGTAATAATTCTTCCTCTCGTTATTGTTACCATCATTACTGCTGTGTATTTGTTAGTTCTCTCTTCTAAATATAGGAAAGCTGTAGTCACTACTCCCTGTGCATATTCTTACACTAAATTCATGAAAAATGGAAAATTGCTTTGCCTCTATTAGCAGTTAGTTATATTTCTTAAAAGGGGAATTCATCTCAGAACGAACAAAGTAGGTCCCCTCATTAACTCTGCATAAATATTAGGGAATATCATGAAAGAACTCCCAAGTCTAAGATACTATAGTTTCACTTCTCTCTGCCCTTTTTCAATATCTACAATCATAATGATGCCAGGTAAGAGAGAGACAGTAGGTGATACATAGCCACATGTAGATCAATAAAGGATGAGGACCACATATGCCTGTTCCCTAAACTGGTGTAAATTAGCTGAAGACAGATCTGTTCTTTATGTCAGGTAGGGCTATAAAGCCTGCTTATAGTAGATCAAATAACTTTATCATCACTGTGAATTCTACTTTCGATGCTTTAGTGTTTTTTTTATGTTCCTAATGACAACGTTTTTTTTTTTTAAATAATCTAGGCCCACCTTCAATTGAGCTAAAAGAATTCATGGAGGTTGAAGAAGGAACTGATGTTAGCATCGTGGCCAAAATTAAAGGTGTGCCATTCCCGACACTAACCTGGTTTAAAGCTCCTCCAAGGAAGCCTGATAACAAAGAACCTGTTGTCTACGACACCCATGTCAACAAACTGGTGGTGGATGATACCTGCACTCTAGTGATTCCACAGTCTCGCAGGAGTGACACTGGCTTATATACCATCACAGCTGCGAATAATCTGGGAACAGCATCAAAGGAAATGAGGCTGAATGTCCTTGGTAAAGATTACATTGTTTTATTAAAACTACATAGTTTTCTGTCCATAAATGTAATATCTGTCTTTAAGATCATTGTCCTAATAAAGTTTTCTTTTTTTAAACCATTTTAGGTCGCCCTGGCCCTCCAGTGGGACCAATAAAGTTCGAATCTATTTCAGCAGATCAAATGACACTATCTTGGCTTCCACCTAAAGATGATGGTGGGTCTAAGATTACAAACTACGTAATTGAGAAAAGAGAAGCTAACAGGAAGACATGGGTGCATGTCTCCAGCGAACCTAAAGAGTGCACATACACAATTCCAAAATTGCTGGAAGACCATGAATATGTATTCCGAATCATGGCCCAGAATAAATATGGCATTGGGGAACCTCTTGACAGTGAACCAGAAACAGCAAGAAACCTCTTCTGTAAGTAGGACATGTTTCACATTCAAAGTCATTCTTATTTGTGTTTTTCAAAATTTCTTATAAATCACTGTGATTTTTGTCACAGCTGTCCCTGGAGCACCAGACAAACCAACAGTTAGCAGTGTGACTCGAAACTACATGACTGTCAACTGGGAAGAGCCAGAATACGATGGAGGCTCTCCTGTTACAGGATACTGGCTAGAAATGAAAGACACCACTTCAAAGAGATGGAAGAGAGTTAACCGAGATCCTATCAAAGTCATGACTTTGGGTGTTTCTTATAAAGTGACTGGTCTTATTGAAGGTTCTGATTATCAATTCCGGGTATACGCAATCAATGCTGCTGGTGTGGGTCCAGCAAGTCTGCCATCAGACCCAGTGACTGCTAGAGATCCCACTGGTAAGCCTTAAAACCATTCTTTCTCCCCCCCCGCCCCCCCCCCCGCCAAAGAGTGCCATGGAAAAGTCAAGAATACTAACGCATACTGGTTCTTTCCAGCCCCTCCTGGACCTCCATTTCCCAAAGTCACAGACTGGACTAAATCATCTGCGGATTTGGAGTGGTCTCCCCCACTAAAAGATGGTGGATCCAAAATAACGGGATACATCGTTGAATATAAAGAAGAAGGAAAAGAAGAATGGGAAAAGGTAGCTAACACTTGGCATTATGGAAATGTACTATGAATAAACTGAACACTTAGTAGTTATTCTCAATCCCATTAACTCCTATCTGTATTTTTTTATTAAGAAATCAGAAAAATAACATATAATTTAACTGATAATCCAAACATCTCTTAGGTCAAAAAACCTAATCAAAAGTTAAGTCATGTTATTGTTAACTTATCTTTTGGCTATAAAGCCTGAAAAGATGGAATAAGTGATGCATATATGTGGAATCTACAAAAATGGTACAGATGAACCAGTTTGCAAGGTAGAAATAGAGACACAGATGTAGAAAACAAACGAATGGACACCAAGGGAGGAAAGCAAGTGGCCGGGGGTGGGGTGGGGGTGGTGGGATGAACTGGGAGATTGGGATTGACATGTATACACTAACATGTATGGGAGATTGGGATTGACATGTATACACTAACATGTATAAAATAGATAACTAATGAGAACCTGCTGTATAATAAAATAAAATTCAAAAACAGAACCTATTTTATCAAATTATATAATAAAATATACATAGATATATATATAAAAAAGGATGGAACAAGTAAACAGTACGGTTTTTTTTCAATCACTTGACAATATTTTAAAACATAATTCCTTCCATTCAGTATTTACCTGTAATATCTGATCCCTAGAACCTAAATTGGCAACAATTTTCTCAAAGAGAGTAAATAAGCTGTTGCTATGCTTTTGGAAAGCTATTAAAACAAAAAACTACAGTAGTCCCCCCCCCCGCGATTCCCAAGGGATATATTCCAAGACCCCAGTGGATGCCTGAAACCACGGATAGTACCGAGCTCTCTCTATATATACTATGTTTTTTCTTTACTAATGGGCAGGTAGCATATACAGCGTGAATATGATGGAAGGGATAGTTCACTTCCCGGGCAGGGATGGAGCAGGATGGTCCAAGATTTCATTACGTTACTCAGAATGGAACGCGATTTAAAACTGATGAATTGTTTATTTGTGGAATTGTTTTCCATTTAATACTTTTAGGTTTCCATTGACTTCAAGTAAATGAACACAGAAAACAAAACCACGGATAAGAAAGGACTCCTGTATTCTAATTATAAAATGCTTGTGATTTTTCCCTAGGCTAAAGAAAAAGAAGTGAGAGGAACAAAACTTGTTGTAACAGGATTAAAAGAAGGAGCATTCTACAAATTTAGAGTTAGAGCAGTCAACATTGCCGGCATCGGAGAACCTGGAGAAGTCACAGATGCCATTGAAATGAAGGACAGGATTGGTACTTACTAATATTTCTATTATTTTATCAATATTTGCATTTTGGATTGGAAATGAAAAGCACATTTGTTATTTTCAATTGTTTTCCAGTATTACCTGACCTTCAGTTAGATGCTAGCGTCAGAGACAGAATTGTGGTCCATGCTGGAGGGGTGATTCGGATCATCGCCTATGTATCTGGCAAGCCTCCTCCAACCGTTACCTGGAGTATGAATGAAAAAGCTTTACCCCAAGAGGCCACCATTGAGACCACAGCCATTAGCTCATCCATGGTCATCAAGAATTGCCAGAGGAGCCACCAAGGCGTCTACGCTCTTCTTGCCAAAAATGCAGGGGGGGAAAGAAAGAAGACAATTATCGTTGATGTATTAGGTAACAACTTTCAATTCGTCCATGCGTCTTTAAAAAATAACACTTTATTTCATCTACAATAAAGCTATATTAGTTTTTAAAAAAACTACGTTACAAATATTTTGGAAAATAAGAAAAATCACCCACAATCCCATTGACCACTATTAGCATTTTTTTAAATTTCCTCCTTTTTTCATCCTATCCATATTTTATATGGCTGTACTCCTATATAAAGTCTTATGTGCTGCCTTTTTATATAATATGCCACCATAAGCATTTACTATGTTATTATATAGTTTTCATAAAAGCAGCTTTCCTGAAAATGTCCATGAATGTTTAACAATTTGCTAAGGTTGACCGTTTTCACATCATAGGACCTATCAGTTATCATAATAAGACAAAAGTCCCTTTGAAGGTGTCAGTATTCTAATTGAAGAGAAGCATCATATTTGGTTATCAATATTGCATTTCTTGTCACTGAATATCGAGTTGAACTCTACGAGGCTTGTTCATGCCTCTCACTGGCTGCTCTACTCCAGTGATTTGCTCAGAAAGTGAAGCCCTCCCACTCAGATCTCTCTCTCAGCACATCTCTAGGCACAACCATACTCCAAACACACAGTTTTTATGTGAAAATAACCAGTTCTCTATTGAACATAATATTATGAAAACATGTTTTGCTTTCATTAGTGAAAATGGCATGCGGAAAAAGATCTCATTGAGCAATGGTCCTTCAAGTTTCTAGGTTGTTTCAAACTCCTAAACAGTCTTCTGTCCAATGGCTATTACTTTAAGAACTGGTGTACTTCCAGGTTAAATTCCAAACCTCTCAAAGGTCATTCTGAGATTTGGGGTCTCCTGTGCTGCTCAGATTCACTGGTCACACAGAAAAAAATTATCTCCCCCTTTCCCCTCTGGAGAGTAAACTGGACACAAAAAGTAGTCATGCCTCTCTTCACCCCTCTCCTGTCTCCCTCTGTGCATTTTCCTCCCAACACTGCCCTCTTACCTGACTCACAAATTACCAAAAAAAAAATGTGTGTGTGTGTGTGTGTATGTATGTGTGTGTGTGTGTGTATATAGATATAGATATAGATATGTATAAAACTGTTCCTTCAGTTTCTACTAAAGCAGGGGCAACCAGTAACTACTGCAAACCTACTTCATTTTAAAATATGGTTGAATATAGACACAAGGAAAGAAAAAAACAAAACAAATCAATTAATAAACACAAAATCTCACTCTTTTCATAACCACATTTTTGTCTCCCTTTTAAAAACAGAGGGTAACAAATATTGAGCCCAGTAGTCCATTGATGTCAAACAACTGAAAACCTTTTCCTCTTATTTCCAGATGTGCCAGGTCCTGTTGGAACACCATTCCTGTCTCACAACCTAACCAACGACTCCTGCAAACTGACATGGTTTTCTCCAGAAGATGATGGAGGCTCTCCAGTCACCAATTATGTCATTGAAAAGCGGGAAGATGACCGCAGAGCATGGACCCCAGTGACATACACAGCTACCCGACAAAATGCCACCGTCCAGGGTCTCATTCAAGGAAAAGCCTACTTTTTCCGAATTGCAGCTGAAAATAGTATTGGCATGGGCCCGTTTGTTGAGACAACAGATGCGCTTGTCATAAGAGATCCAATAAGTAAGTACAATTTAAAACAATTCCATCTTTAATTACTTTTTCACTCGTTTAATAAAAGACTATAGTGACAAAGTAGGTACACAAATGCCAAGCATTTCATTCATTTGGCAAGCATTCATTAGGTAAATACGTAGTCTCTGATGTTGGTAGTATTTGAACGTGACTATGAAAGAGATTGTGGGAATATATATGATTCTTCAAATCCTCCCATGTAATACTACATGGATTCTTTTTTTAATTTCCAACTTAATGGCATGAACATGAAGTATTTTCCTAACTCTAAAACTACCAACTCTGGGGACTTCCCTGGCAGTCCAGTGGTTAGGACTCCGAACTTCCAGTGTGGTGGGGTGGCGGGCGGGTTCGATCCCTGCTCAGGGACCTAAGATCCCACAGGCTGTGTGGCGCGGCCAAAACATTTTTTAAAATAAATTAAAAAACATTAAAACTACCAACTCTGGGGGACTTTGCTGAATTATTTGGCCTCAATGAACCTCTATTTCCTCATCTGGAAATTAGATTGTATTGAGTGCCTTTCAGCTCTACTCATTTTATGTTGAGATTTCTTTTGTTACTTATCAAAACGAATAGTTTAATGTTTAAACGCAATCCTCAAAAAGCATTATTTACTACATTTTCTATTACATTCTTAACATGACATTCGTCTCACTGTCATTCCACACTTGCAGCTGTACCAGAGCGTCCTGAAGACCTAGAAGTTAAAGAAGTTACTAAAGATTCTGTTTCTCTGACTTGGAATCCCCCTAAGTATGATGGCGGATCCGAAATTATCAACTATGTCCTAGAAAGCCGTCTCATTGGAACTGAGAAGTTCCACAAAGTTACAAATGACAACTTGCTTAGCAGGAAGTACAGTGTGAAAGGCTTAAAAGAAGGCGATACCTATGAGTACCGTGTCAGTGCCATCAATATTGTTGGACAAGGCAAACCATCATTTTGCACCAAGCCAATCACTTGCAAGGATGAGCTAGGTATGTGTCAAATGCAGCTTACACTTTGAAAACGTGTACACTTATAGGTTTACCTTAAGACATCAAACTGACTTTCCTTTATACATTTCAGCTCCTCCAACGCTTGACCTCGACTTCAGAGATAAACTCACGATTCGAATTGGTGAAGCTTTTGCCCTCACTGGCCGTTACTCAGGCAAACCAAAGCCTAAGGTTACTTGGTTCAAAGATGAAGTTGATGTGCTAGAAGATGACTGCACTCATATAAAGACCTCGCCAACAACACTTGCTCTAGAGAAGCTCAAGGCCAAGCGTTCAGATTCTGGCAAATACTGTGTGGTTGTGGAGAACAGTACAGGCTCCAGGAAAGGTTTCTGTCAAGTTAATGTCGTTGGTAAGTATTATTTAGCAAGAATTAGAGACATTCTGTTCTTTCCAAAGCAGAAGTGGAAATAACATTTTGTGGTGTGATTTTTTTTTTTTTTTTTTCCCTCAGACCGTCCTGGACCACCGGTAGGACCAGTTGTTTTTGATGAGGTGACCAAAGATTACATGGTTATCTCTTGGAAGCCACCTTTAGATGACGGAGGCAGTGAAATTACTAATTATATTATTGAGAAGAAGGAAGTGGGCAAAGACGTTTGGATGCCTGTGACATCTGCAAGTGCTAAAACAACATGCAAAGTTTCTAAACTGCTTGAAGGAAAAGATTATATTTTCCAGATACGTGCTGAAAATCTGTATGGAATAAGTGATCCTCTGGTGTCTGATTCAATGAAAACCAAAGATCGTTTCAGTATGCATCATATTTCTTTTCAGTGATTCAATGTTTGATATTGTTAACGGGAAGAATTAAATTTCTAACATATTTTGCTAATGTTTGTTATAGGGGTTCCTGATGCACCTGACCAGCCAGTTGTTACAGAAGTTACCAAAGACTCTGCATTAGTCACCTGGAACAAGCCAAATGATGGCGGAAAGCCCATCACAAACTACATCCTGGAAAAGAGAGAAACGATGTCTAAACGATGGGCTAGAGTTACCAAAGAGCCTATCCATCCATACACTAAGTTTACGGTTCCTGATCTTCTAGAAGGGTGTCAGTATGAATTCCGGGTTTCTGCAGAAAACCAAATTGGTATTGGAGACCCAAGCCCACCATCCAAACCAGTCTTTGCTAAAGATCCAATTGGTATAGTACTAAAGCATTCTTTCAGCTTTCATTTTATCCAACTTTGTTTTCAGCTATATTCTAACTCCTTTTTGGTTTTCTCTTTTATTATGTAGGGAAACCAAGTCCACCTATTAATCCTGAAGCAATAGGTACAACACATAATTCAGTTGATCTAACCTGGCAGCCACCACGTCATGATGGTGGGAGCAAGATTCTGGGTTATATTGTTGAATACCAGAAAGTTGGAGATGAAGAATGGAAAAGAGCCAATCACACTCCTGAGTCATGTCCTGAAACTAACTATAAAGTCACTGGTCTTCGGGATGGTCAATCCTATAAGTTCAGAGTAAGAGCAGTCAACGTAGCCAGTGAATCAGATCCAGCTCATGTTCCCGAGCCAGTGCTAGTAAAAGACAGATTCGGTGAGTATAATGTTCTCAGCTGCCTTTGCAAGGAAGACAGGTTTCATTGTCTATGCTTAAGTGTAAAATATATTAACAAAACAAATCTGTAAGTACTGTTCTCTTTATTCTAGAACCCCCTGAGTTGATTCTTGATGCCAACATGGCAAGAGAACAACACATAAGGGTTGGTGATACCCTAAGACTTAGTGCCGTCATCAAAGGAGTGCCGTTCCCAAAAGTAACTTGGAAAAAAGAAGACAGAGAGGCTCCAACTAAAGCAAGAATTGATGTTACTCCAGTTGGTAGCAAGCTTGAAATCTGTAATGCTGCCCACGAAGATGGTGGAATTTATTCCTTAACAGTGGAGAATCTAGCTGGTTCAAAAACTGTCTCAGTAAAAGTACTTGTATTAGGTAAGAATTTTAGTACTTGTGATGTACTTAATGCAATAGCATATAAAAGTAACTCTAAATACATTTTGAGTTCTTATCTGGATTAAATCACTTATATAACTGCATTACTTAACACTTTTCAGATAAGCCTGGGCCACCTAGAGATCTGGAAGTCAGTGAAGTTAGGAAAGATTCTTGTTACCTTACTTGGAAGGAACCACTGGATGATGGTGGTTCTGTCATTACAAATTATGTGGTTGAGAGGAGAGATGTTGCCAGTGTCCAGTGGTCACCTCTTTCAACTACATCAAAGAAAAAGAGCCACTTTGCTAAACATCTTACTGAAGGCAATCAGTATCTCTTCCGAGTAGCTGCTGAGAACCAGTATGGACGTGGTCCTTTTATAGAAACATCTAAACCCATCAAGGCTCTGGATCCCCTACGTAAGTTGCTCTCTTTGGATACAAAAGTACTGTTTTACTGTTTTGAGAATATTGTTTATTCATCATAACTTCTTCTTCTTAAAAGATCCTCCAGGGCCACCCAAGAACCTACACCATGTAGATGTTGACAAGACTGAAGTCTCCCTTGTTTGGAATAAGCCAGATCGTGATGGTGGCTCTCCAATCACTGGATATTTGGTGGAATATCAAGAAGAGGGCACCCAAGACTGGATTAAGTTCAAGACTGTGACAAACTTAGAGTGTGTTGTTACCGGACTACAACAAGGAAAGACCTATAGATTCCGTGTAAAAGCTGAAAACATTGTGGGTCTTGGTCTTCCTGACACAACTATCCCAATAGAATGTCAAGAAAAACTAGGTAATTTTTAGATTGGAATTATTTTCTTTCTTTTTAAAATTATTCATATTGTGAAAATCAAAATCTAATTTCCTCATGTTTCCTTTCCAGTGCCTCCATCTGTGGAGCTGGATGTGAAATTAATTGAAGGCCTTGTGGTAAAAGCTGGAACTACAGTCAGATTCCCTGCCATTATAAGAGGTGTACCTGTTCCTACTGCAAAGTGGACAACCGATGGGAATGAGATTAAAACAGATGAACACTATACCGTTGAAACTGACAACTTCTCATCAGTACTCACCATTAAGAACTGCTTAAGGAGAGACACTGGGGAACATCAGATCACAGTTTCCAATGCAGCTGGCGCCAAAACAGTGGCTGTACATCTTACTGTTCTTGATGTTCCTGGTCCACCAACAGGCCCTATTAATATTCTGGAAGTTACCCCTGAACATATGACTATCTCATGGCAGCCACCTAAGGATGATGGAGGAAGCCCTGTGATAAATTATATTGTTGAGAAAAAAGACACAAAGAAAGACACATGGGGTGTTGTCTCTTCAGGAAGCAGTAAGACAAAGCTGAAAGTCCCACATCTGCAGAAGGGCTGTGAATATGTCTTCCGAGTGAAAGCAGAGAATAAGATTGGTGTTGGCCCTCCCCTTGACTCCATACCTACTGTTGCTAAACATAAGTTTAGTCCTCCATCTCCTCCCGGTAAACCAGTAGTTACTGACATTACTGAAAATGCTGCAACAGTGTCTTGGACTCTGCCAAAATCTGATGGTGGCAGTCCAATAACTGGTTACTATGTGGAACGTCGAGAAGTAACAGGCAAATGGATGAGGGTCAACAAAACACCTCTAGTGGACATGAAGTTTAGAGTGACTGGACTCTATGAGGGAAATACATATGAGTTTAGAGCTTTTGCTGAGAATCTTGCAGGACTAAGCAATCCGTCCCCAAGTTCTGATCCAATAAAAGCTTGCCGGCCCATCAAACCACCTGGACCACCTATTAATCCTAAGCTGAAAGACAAGACCAGAGAAACAGCTGACCTGGTGTGGACAAAGCCTCTCAGTGATGGTGGTAGCCCCATTCTGGGCTATGTAGTGGAATGTCAGAAAGCTGGAGCAACACAGTGGAGCAGGATTAATAAAGATGAACTCATTAGGCAATGTGCCTTTAGGGTACCTGGACTAATTGAAGGAAATGAGTACAGATTCCGAATAAAGGCAGCTAATATTGTGGGAGAGGGAGAGCCAAGAGAGCTAGCAGAATCTGTGATTGCAAAGGACATCCTTCATCCTCCAGAAGTAGAACTTGATGTTACCTGTCGTGATGTTATTACCGTTAGGGTGGGCCAAACTATCCGCATTCTTGCTCGGGTCAAAGGCAGACCTCAACCAGACATAACTTGGTCCAAGGAAGGCAAAGTATTGGCCCGAGAAAAGCGGGTTGACCTAATTCACGATCTACCTCGTGCTGAGTTGCAAATTAAAGAAGCTGTTAGAGCTGATCACGGCAAGTATATCATCTCAGCTAAGAACAGCAGTGGACATGCCCAAGGTTCTGCTATCGTTAATGTCCTTGACAGACCTGGACCTTGCCAGAATTTAAAGATCAGCAACGTAACCAAAGAGAACTGTACAATTTCTTGGGAAAACCCTCTAGATAACGGTGGCTCAGAAATAACAAACTTCATAGTGGAATATCGCAAACCAAACCAGAAAGGCTGGTCAATTGTTGCTTCAGATGTCACTAAGCGATTAATCAAGGCCAACCTTTTAGCCAACCATGAATACTATTTCCGAGTTTGTGCAGAAAATAAAGTAGGTGTTGGGCCAACCACTGAAACAAAAACTCCAATTCTGGCTATTAACCCTATTGATAGACCAGGTGAGCCTGAAAACCTTCATATTGCAGATAAAGGAAAGACATTTGTCTACCTAAAATGGAGGCGGCCTGCTTATGATGGTGGTAGCCCAAATCTATCATATCATGTTGAAAGGAAGCTGAAGGGCTCTGATGACTGGGAAAGAGTGCATAAAGGAGGCATTAAAGAAACCCACTACATGGTTGACAAATGTGTTGAAAACCAGATTTATGAGTTCAGAGTGCAAACGAAGAATGAAGGTGGGGAAAGTGACTGGGTGAAGACAGAGGAAGTTATTGTAAAGGAAGACCTGCAGAAACCAGTACTTGATCTGAAATTAAGTGGTGTGCTAACTGTCAAAGCAGGGGACACCATTCGACTTGAGGCAGGTGTTAGAGGCAAACCATTTCCAGAAGTTTCATGGACGAAGGACAAAGATGCGACAGACTTAACAAGATCACCAAGGGTCAACATTGCTACCAGTGGTGATTCATCTAAATTTTCTCTTACTAAAGCAAAGCGAAGTGATGGTGGTAAATATGTAATTACAGCAACTAACATAGCTGGCAGTTTTGTGGCCTTTGCCACTGTCAATGTTTTAGATAAGCCTGGGCCTGTAAGAAATCTGAAAATTTTTGACGTGTGTAGTGATAGGTGTTCTCTTCGCTGGGATCCACCAGAGGATGATGGTGGCTGTGAAATCCAAAATTATATTTTAGAAAAATGTGAGAGCAAGAGAATGGTTTGGTCTACCTTTTCTGCTGCTATCTTAACACCTGGTACTACAGTAACACGTCTCATAGAAGGGAATGAATATATTTTCAGAGTCCGTGCAGAAAATAAAATAGGCACAGGGCCTCCAACAGAAAGTAAACCAGTCATTGCAAAAACCAAATATGATAGACCTGGTCGCCCTGACCCCCCAGAAGTCACTAAAGTAAGCAAAGAAGAGATGACTGTGGTTTGGACGCCACCTGAATATGATGGTGGAAAGTCCATCACAGGATACTATTTGGAGAAAAAGGAAAAACATTCAATACGATGGGTCCCTGTCAACAAGAGTGCGATCCCTGAGAGACGTTTGAAAGTACAGAATCTCCTCCCAGGACATGAATATCAGTTCCGTGTCAAGGCAGAAAATGAAGTTGGAATTGGAGAACCAAGCTTGCCATCAAGGCCAGTGGTGGCAAAAGACCCCATAGGTATGATGTTCTTGCTTTTTCTGGTATTACACCAACTCTTGATCTCAGGCACAGAGGTATTAGACAAATAAGTTAAATCCACAGCATCAAAACTTTAATCTTAGCCAGTAGTTTTCCAAATAGATCTTTTACCAAATCGCCTAAAATGTACCAACAATGGTAGATTCTAATTTTATGAAGGAAAATAAGGAGGACTGAGTCATTGAGAAATTGAATGTACTATCTGTGGTTAATTAAGGATGGACTATATAGAATTACTCATTAACGTAACACTAGTAGTTGTTAACCATGTGTAAATTTATTCTTATATAATTTACTTTCAGAACCACCTGGTCCACCGACCAATCTCAAAGTGGTTGATACAACCAAAAGTTCCATAACTCTTGGGTGGGGAAAACCGGTGTATGACGGTGGCGCACCAATCATTGGATATGTTGTGGAAATGAGACCAAAGAGACCAGATACATCACCTGATGAAGGCTGGAAAAGGTGTAGTGCTGCAGCGCAACTCGTTCGCATGGAATTCACCGTGACCAGCTTGGATGAAAACCAGGAATATGAGTTCAGGGTTTGTGCCCAAAACCAAGTTGGCATTGGGCGCCCTGCAGAACTAAAGGACGCTATTAAACCTAAAGAAATCCTAGGTGAGGCCCTATGTTATCACTTGATTCATTCATGTTTCACTTCTCACATGATTTCCCCACATTCTGAAGTCAACTGACGGCTTTTGTGTCATTTGCAGAACCTCCAGAGATTGATTTGGACGCCAGCATGAGAAAACTGGTCACAGTGAGAGCAGGATGCCCTATTCGACTATTTGCCATAGTGAGAGGGCGACCAGCCCCTAAGGTCACTTGGCGAAAAGTGGGTATTGATAACGTGGTCAGAAAGGGACAAGTTGATCTGGTTGATACTATGGCCTTCCTTGTCATCCCCAATTCTACCCGTGATGACTCAGGAAAATACTCCCTGACGCTTGTGAACCTGGCTGGAGAAAAGGCCGTGTTCGTGAATGTCAGAGTATTAGGTGGGTTATAAACAAGCGTCTTCCTCCCCTTCAAAAATGCCTTAGTTAATAAGGAGGCTGAGGGGACTCGTATATATGATTTTGTCGTCCTTCACAGATACTCCTGGACCTGTGTCTGATTTAAAAGTTTCGGATGTCACTAAAACATCATGCCACATTTCCTGGGCCCCTCCCGAGAACGATGGTGGGAGCCAAGTGACACATTACATTGTGCAGAAACGTGAGGCAGATAGAAAGACGTGGTCGACAGTCACCCCAGAAGTCAAGAAAACGAGCTTCCACGTCAGCAATCTTGTCCCTGGGACTGAGTATTTCTTCAGAGTAACTGCTGTCAATGAGTATGGCTCCGGCGTCCCAACAGACATCCCCAAACCAGTGCTCGCAACAGATCCTCTAAGTAAGTTACATCCTTTCTCCCTCCTTTTAACTCCAGTCCCCGACCTCAGCAAAATCAAGATACCGAAACATTTTACTCCACTAATGAAAGGGCCTTCACTTGTAGAAACCTAAACAGTACAAATAAATATCTAACTCACTCACTGAAGACTTTTTTGATCTGACTCATCCGTGTCCTTTTTACTTGCAACATCCCGAACCATAGTTTCCATATACTCTGAAGCAAGTGGCATACGAAAACATTTATGCGTATTTCCAAAGGGATGGATTAGGTTACCTGGGTGATTTTTTCTTCTAGGTGAGCCGGATCCCCCCAGGAAACTAGAAGTTACTGAAATGACAAAGAACAGCGCTGCGTTAGCCTGGTTACCTCCCCTGCGCGATGGAGGTGCCAAGGTCGACGGCTACATCGTTAGTTACAGAGACGAAGAGCTGCCTGCAGGTCACTGGACAGAGTACTCGGTGGTGAAAGACCTCAGCCTTGTCGTCACCGGCCTCAAGGAAGGAAAGAAATACAAATTTAGGGTAGCGGCCAGAAATGCTGTTGGAGTCAGTTTGCCAAGAGAAGCTGAGGGAGTGTATGAAGCCAAAACACAGCTGTGTAAGTAGTCAGAGTCGTTTTCCATGCGATAAAAGTTTATGAGGATTTTCTTTCGACATGTAGATGTTTATCCCTGAAGAAGCTAGTTCCAGAAGTACTTGAAATATAGTAGAGAACAGTGGTTTGGAAACACCTGGACCCACAACAGGTAGTAAATACACCTTAAATCATGACACAGGACACACGTACATATATATGACTTAGAAAAAGTTTCTTAAAGCAACACCCATTCTTATCATGTATGCTGGCCTCAGATATTCTCAATTCGTTTCAATCCCATGCTCTTTAAAAAGTATCAGCAGTAATGCAAACATTAATTTGAATCCACTAATGGGTTGCAATCCACAATTTGAAAAGCACTAGTATAGTTCCCCACCAGAGGAAATTTAACCTCCCTGCCAAATTAACGTATCTTCATCTTACTTTTAGTGCCACCCAAGATCCTTATGCCAGAGCAAATTATTATCAAAGCTGGGAAGAAACTCCGAATTGAAGCCCATGTGTATGGAAAGCCTCATCCGATCTGTAAATGGAAAAAAGGAGAAGATGAAGTTGTCACATCCAGCCACCTGGCAGTACATAAAGCAGACAATTCTTCAGTTCTGATCATAAAAGATGTTGCTAGGAAAGACAGCGGTTACTATAGCCTCACTGCAGAAAACAGTTCTGGGACAGACACTCAGAAAATCAAAGTTATCGTCATGGGTAGGTTACGTGTTAGACAAATGGCCATCCAAATATGAGTATCAGAAACATATTTTACAGTCAAATCCCTATTCTTACATTTCTTTCCTCTCGGTTCATGCAGACGTTCCTGGACCCCCTCAGCCTCCGTTTGACATTTCTGACATAGATGCCGATGCCTGCTCCCTGTCATGGCACATCCCCCTGGAGGACGGAGGCAGTAACGTCACCAATTACATAGTGGAGAAGTGTGACGTGAGCAGGGGTGATTGGGTGACAGCGCTAGCTTCAGTGACAAAAACTTCCTGCAGGGTTGGAAAACTGATCCCAGGCCAAGAGTATATCTTCCGGGTCCGTGCTGAGAATCGATTTGGCATTTCAGAGCCTCTCACATCTCCAAAGATGCTGGCTAAGTTCCCATTTGGTATGTTTCTTTCAGGAAGAAAAAAAAATTGTGTTTTCTTTCTAGTCTGTTACTTAGGCTAGAAACTGATATTTCCCTGAACTTCATCTCCAGATGTTCCCAGTGAACCCAAGAATGCACGAGTCACTAAAGTCAACAAAGACTGCATATTCGTGGCGTGGGATAGACCAGACAGCGATGGAGGGAGCCCCATTACCGGCTACCTGATTGAACGCAAAGAAAGAAACAGTTTGCTCTGGGTGAAAGCTAACGATTCCCCTGTCCGGTCAACTGAATATCCCTGTCCTGGCCTGGTAGAAGGCCTTGAGTATTCATTCAAAATCTATGCCCTAAATAAAGCTGGACCCAGCCCACCCAGCAAACCAACTGAATATGTAACTGCGAGAACGCCAGTTGGTGAGTAATTTTTTTGAGTAATTTTTTTTTTTAAAGTATTATGAGGACACATTTAAATCTTGGAGTCTCTGAAGGTTACTATTTCCATTCAGGAATATGTTCTGGGTGACACTGTGAAACACAGAGTTTAAAATTTCTGCTGTTAAGATCAATGCTGAGAATATCTCTTTTGGTTTTAGATCCTCCTGGAAAGCCTGAAGTTATTGATGTTTCCAAGAGTACTGTGTCCCTCATCTGGGCCCGTCCAAAACATGATGGAGGCAGCAAAATTGCTGGCTATTTCGTAGAAGCTTGCAAACTTCCTGGTGATAAGTGGGTACGGTGTAATACTTCACCTCACCAGATTCCCCAGGAAGAGTACACAGCTACTGGCCTAGAAGAGAATGCTCAGTATCAATTTAGAGCCATTGCCAAGACTGCGGTAAACATTAGCCAGCCTTCTGAACCTTCTGATCCAGTGACTATCATGGCAGAAAATGGTAAGATTCTGTTGAACATTACAGGCAAAGGTGGACGGCACTCATAATGTATATTTCTCCTTATAAAAAACTAAATCTACACCTATGGAAATAAGGACAAGTAAAATGATAGGTACTTTGTATACAGACACTAAAAAATGATTATGGAGAATCTTAATAATATGCTAAACTAAAAAACAGGATACAAAACTGTGTGGACCGCATAATTTTAACCATACACAGGCACAGGCACAAGAAGGTGCCAAAGAAATGCACCAAAATGATAAGAGTGAAGCTTTAAGGATGCTGGAATGATGGGCGATCTTTACTTTTTTCTTTATACTTTCAGCGTTATCAAATTTCGGCATTTCTTTTATAATGAATAATGTTACTTTAAAAAAATCCCACCTTGAAAAAGACAGCGTATGGATTTCCGACTTTTATCAGTAAGAATTATATAATATAGCTTTGCATATATTAAATCCTTTTATCTTATTTCTTTCTAGTTCCTCCCAGGATAGACCTGAGTGTGGCTATGAAATCTTTGCTCACTGTGAAAGCTGGAACGAATGTTTGCCTGGATGCTACTGTTTTTGGTAAACCAATGCCCACAGTCTCTTGGAAGAAGGACGGCACGCCGCTGAAAGCATCAGAAGGCATCAAGATGGCCATGCAGCGGAACCTGTGTACCCTGGAGCTGTTCAGCGTGAGTCGGAAAGACTCAGGGGACTATACCATCACTGCCGAAAACGCAAGTGGCTCCAAATCAGCCACCATCAAGCTCAAAGTGTTAGGTAACTAAAGCACTTCACTAGAATCTCATGCTTCCCTTTGGTTAATGTGATGTCACAGAATTTACAAAATAATATGTGAGAAGAGATACCTATCTCGATGTATCTTTCGTCATCGCAGAATTATTCTCATCACAGAAAAAGAGCGTTTTACAGCCGAAAAGACCACTAGAGATCACATATTCCAGTTACATAATTTTAGATATGAGGAAATGAAGATTCGGAAAAATTAAGTAACTTCCAAGGTCGTATAGGAAGTTAATGACAACATAAAGGCTGCAGCCCAGGTCTCCAGACCTCCACTCTACTCATTCCCTATTTCACATGTGCGAGTGAAAGACCTCACTTTTCTTTCTTATCCTTTCAGATAAACCAGGTCCTCCAGCATCTGTTAAAGTCAACAAAATGTATTCAGATCGTGCAATGCTTTCTTGGGAACCTCCTCTTGAAGATGGGGGCTCAGAAATCACCAACTATGTTGTTGACAAACGTGAAACGAGCAGACCCAACTGGGCACAAGTCTCTGCCACTGTGCCCATCACCAGCTGCAGCGTGGAGAAACTGATAGAAGGCCATGAGTATCAGTTCCGAATTTGTGCTGAAAATAAATACGGAGTGGGCGACCCGATCTTAACTGAACCAGCAATTGCTAAAAACCCATATGGTAAGAACATTTTCCTGAGGTTTTTCTCTTTTTTTTTAAACAGCTTTATTGGAGTATAATTGCTTTACAATGGTGTGTTAGTTTCTGCTGTATAACAAAGTGAATCAGCTATACCTATACATATATCCCCATATCCCCTCCCTTTTGGGTCTCCCTCCCCCGCTCCCTATCCCACCCCTCTAGGTGGTCACAGAGCACCGAGCTGATCTCCCAGTGCTATGTGGCTGCTTCCCACTAGCTATCTATTTTACATTTGGTAGTGTATATATGTCCATGCCACTCTCTCACTTCGTCCCAGCTTACCCTTACCCGTCCCCGTATCCTCAAGTCCATTCTCTAGGTCTGCGTCCTGCCCCTACATTCTTCAGAACGATTTTTTTTTTTAAAGATTCCATATATATGTGTTAGCACACGTATGTGTTTTTTTCTTTCTGACTTCACTCTGTATGACAGACTCAAGGTCCATCCACCTCACTACAAATAACTCATTTTACTTTTTAAATATTACCTTTTAGACTGGGACATTAACTTGTCAATCAATCTCTGCAGACCCACCCGGACGCTGTGATCCTCCTGTTATTAGCAACATAACCAAAGATCACATGACAGTAAGCTGGAAACCACCAGCAGATGATGGCGGCTCCCCCATCACTGGCTATTTGGTTGAAAAGCGGGAAACCCAGGCAATTAACTGGACTAAGGTCAACAGAAAACCCGTTATAGAAAGAACGATAAAAGCAACAGGTCTCCAAGAAGGCAAGGAATATGAGTTCCGAGTTACAGCTATAAATAAGGCTGGACCAGGCAAACCCAGTGACGTATCCAAAGCTGCTTATGCCCAAGATCCTCTGTGTAAGTTTTCATGAGAGAGTCCAATATTCTGTGTTATAATCAACATTCAAAAACTGGGAATGAGGTTTTAATGAAAATTTTCTATTATTATTTATCCTCAGATCCTCCTGGTCCACCAGCTTTTCCCAAAGTATATGATACAACCCATAGCTCCGTGAGTCTATCTTGGGGCAAGCCAGCCTATGACGGTGGTAGCCCTATCATTGGTTACCTTGTTGAAGTAAAACGAGCTGATTCTGATAACTGGGTGAGGTGCAATTTACCACAGAAGCTACAGAAAACCCGCTTTGAGGTTACCGGCCTAATGGAAAACACAGAATATCAGTTCCGCGTGTATGCCGTTAATAAGATAGGATATAGTGACCCCAGCGATGTGCCAGATAAACACTGTCCCAAGGACATTTTAAGTAAGTATTACCAGGAAAAACATACAGAACTCTTCTCATCAGTCATATTGTAAGAGGGAGTATGGGACTCCCTTATGTAGATTTAGTTATTTATAAGAAGTTTTAGGGTTGGTAACTCTACAAGTATCAATACATTTTAGGAGAGCTGGGTTGGTACTTTATGGTATTGTATAATAAGCTCAATGGAATGCAAGTATGAGAATTTCATGTCTTCAAAAGAATACAGAATATAGGAATTTTATTCTGAGAATAAAAAGATTTTTTTAAACTAAGTAGTGAGCTATTTATCATTCTTAGGTTTTTATTTTCTCTTCTAATCTACCCCTCTCCGTAAGTATATAATGGTAAGCTCTCCATCATCTTAATTTCTCTTCTCACCATTTCTTCTATTCACTTATTCTCCCTAACCAGTGCTCCTTTTACTTTGAATTACTTGGTATTATACTTCACCTTCTGTGTACTTTTCTTCCTACAATGAAATGAAGAGTATATAGCGGAGTGCCTTCACTGGAAGAAAGCCAAAAACCAATCATCTACTTTTAATATACAGAGAGTTTAAGAGTATATAAGGTTCATGAGATGAGATGCAGATCCTCCAGGGAAAACTTGGGTCGGCCTATAGGATATTGGAAAATAGAAAGATCAATAATTGCTACAGAGTATTAAAATCGTTAGCAACGGGACTTCCCTGGTGGCGCAGTGGTTAAGAATCTGCCTGCCAGTGCAGGGGACACGGGTTCGAGCCCTGGTCGGGGAAGATCCCACATGCTGTGGAGCAACTAAGCTGGTGCGCCACAACTACTGAGCCTGCGCTCTAGAGCCCACGAGCCACAACTACTGAGCCCGCGTGCCTAGAGCCTGTGCTCCACAACAAAGAGCAGCCCCCACTCACCACAACTAGAGAAAGCCTGCACGCAGCAACGAAGACCCAAAGTAGCCAATAGATTAATTAATTAATTAATTTTTTAAAATAGTTGGCAAAAGTTTTGAGGATTATATTAAGGATTTTCTAAAGAACTAGAGATCAGTTATGGAAAGAAACATATTTTAGGAGTGATCAGGCCAGTTCTTGGAAATACATTTGACCATTATTACTCTGTCTTTACTCCAACATTAAACAGTTCCACCTGAGGGAGAACTTGATGCTGATTTGAGGAAAACACTCATATTACGTGCTGGAGTTACAATGAGACTGTATGTACCAGTAAAAGGACGTCCACCTCCCAAGATAACTTGGTCTAAACCAAATGTCAATCTAAGAGAAAGGACTGGACTGGACATAAAGTCAACTGACTTTGACACTTTCTTGCGCTGTGAAAATGTGAACAAATATGATGCAGGAAAATATATCTTGACTCTGAAGAACAGCTGTGGTACAAAAGAATATACCATTGTAGTGAAAGTGCTTGGTAAGTCCACTTGAAAAAACAATCATATATATGCTTAAAATGTAGTCTATGTATTTTTTACATATTCATTTCTTATCTACCCACTATTTATTCAGATACTCCTGGGCCACCCGTCAATGTGACTGTCAAAGAAATATCCAAAGATTCTGCTTATGTTACCTGGGATCCTCCCATTGTTGACGGCGGAAGCCCCATCATAAACTATGTGGTAGAAAAGCGTGACGCAGAGAGGAAGTCCTGGTCCACCGTAACAACGGAGTGCTCCAAAACAAGCTTCAGAGTTTCTAACTTGGAGGAAGGAAAATCCTACTTCTTCAGGGTGTTTGCGGAAAATGAGTACGGCATTGGTGATCCCGGTGAAACACGTGATGCCGTGAAAGCTTCCGGTGAGCAAATAAGCTACCATCCCGTCATTTTGAGTGACATCTTACCTTGGTTATCCAGGGCTTAGACTTATCGTTTCTCCTTTGCTTTAGAAACCCCTGGACCAGTTGTGGACCTTAAAGTGACGTCTGTGACCAAGTCATCTTGCAGCATAGGCTGGAAAAAGCCTCGCAGCGATGGTGGGAGTCGAATTATCGGATATGTCGTTGATATCCTGACTGAAGAAAATAAGTGGCAACGAGTCATGAAATCACTAAACTTACAGTATTCCATGAAAGATTTGACCGAAGGGGAGGAATACACCTTCAGAGTGAGTGCCGAGAATGAAAACGGAGAAGGGACCCCAAGTGAAATCACTGTTGTGGCAAAGGATGATGTCGGTAAGCCTTCAGCCATCATCTCCATTTTCCCTTTGTCATCAAAAGTGCCCTCTTGAGCCCTACTCACTGGCTTATGTAAAAATCCTTTAAAAACTATAACGATCTGAAAAAATTAACTGCCTGGCATTAAAAATAACAGTAACTTATCTCTGCTGTTTTACAGTGGCTCCTGACCTTGACTTAAAGGACCTTCCTGATTTGTGCTACCTGGCTAAAGAAAACAGCAACTTCCGTCTTAAGATCCCCATAAAAGGCAAGCCAGCTCCATCCGTGTCCTGGAAGAAAGGAGAAGATCCTCTAGCAACAGGCACAAGGGTCAGTGTCGACTCATCTGCAGTTAACACAACTCTTGTAGTGAATGACTGCCAAAAATCTGATGCTGGAAAATACACAATCACACTGAAGAATGTTGCCGGCACCAAGGAAGGAACCCTCTCCATAAAAGTTGTCGGCAAGCCTGGCATCCCCACCGGACCGATCAAATTTGACGAAGTCACAGCAGAAGCCATGACCTTAAAGTGGGGTCCTCCAAAGGACGACGGAGGTTCTGAGATCACCAACTATATCCTAGAGAAGAGAGATTCTGTAAACAACAAGTGGGTGACATGTGCCTCAGCTGTCCAGAAAACCACCTTTAGAGTCATGAGACTTCTTGAGGGTATGGAATACACCTTCAGGGTCAGTGCCGAAAATAAATACGGTGTAGGACAGGGCTTGAAATCGGAGCCAGTTGTTGCTAGACATCCATTTGGTAAGTGTCTCAAGGTCAGAAAACATAAAGCAAAACATGGTTCTGGCTTATTTATAATACATTCCTAATTATAAATCTTGCATTATCTATTTTTTCCTAGATGTGCCCGATGCTCCCCCACCTCCCAATATTGTGGATGTCAGACATGATTCCGTATCTCTAACTTGGACTGACCCCAGGAGAACTGGAGGCTCTCCAATTACAGGTATTTAGTTGGCTCTTACCCTACAGCGTTTACATTAAGATTTCTTCCAAATATTCCTCCCTGAAAACAAGTTGAATCTGTGCTCCTTATTTATAGCACTATCTGCACATACAAAAATGTATTTTCCTTTTTTCAGTTCATTATGCATTCAGTACATGAAGCATTAAGCTAATTCATTAAGCTAATGCTTAATTTCAATGAAAACCTCCTAATGTAATAGTTAATAAAGGCTTTCTTAATGATATCTATTTTTGTAAGTTAAAACTTTTTGACAGAAGGTGCAATAAATGTCTATTCCAAGAGGAAAAAATGGCTCTATGCCTAGGTAATAAAAGTATACATACAAGCAAGAATGATTACTTGCTCTGTGCGTGTGTGTGTGTATGTGTGTGTGTACGTATGTATTTAAAAATCAGGCTACATTTGTACTTTCTATGTGAATTGACACATCACTGGATCTTTTGTAGGGTATCATATCGAGTCCAAGGAAAGAAATAGCCTTTTGTGGAAGAGGGCTAACAAGACTCCTGTTAGGATGAAAGACTTCAAAGTGACAGGACTAACTGAAGGTCTGGAATATGAATTCCGAGTTATGGCAATCAATTTAGCAGGAGTAGGCAAGCCAAGCCTGCCATCAGAGCCAGTTGTGGCACTTGATCCAATTGGTAAGTCATTATACAAAGCAAAATCCAGGTGTATTTTCTTCATGAAGAGAACATTGGTGTGTGTTTGACCGGGTTTCTTTGTCTGTTTTTTGCTTTATTTTAGATCCTCCTGGCAAACCTGAGGTTATTAATGTAACAAGGAATTCAGTGACTCTCATTTGGACTGAACCCAAATATGATGGTGGTCATAAGTTGACTGGATACATAGTGGAGAAGCGAGATCTTCCCTCTAAATCTTGGATGAAAGCCAACCATGTTAATGTCACAGATTGTGCCTTTACTGTTACTGACCTTGTTGAGGGTGGAAAATATGAATTCAGAATTAGAGCAAAGAATATAGCAGGTGCTATCAGTGCTCCATCAGAAAGTACAGGAACCATTATTTGCAAGGATGAATATGGTAGGTCTATTTCACTTTTTATGCACATAAACAATAGTAAATTAAGCATCCTTCCTTTTCTGATTAAAATGTTCTTTTCTCCTTTGCAGAGGCACCAACCATTGTCCTTGATCCCACAATAAAGGATGGGCTAACAGTTAAAGCAGGTGACACCATTGTTTTGAATGCCATTAGCATTCTCGGCAAGCCTCTTCCAAAGTCAAGTTGGTCCAGGGCAGGGAAAGACATCAGACCATCAGACATCGTTCAGATAACTTCAACCCCAACATCTTCCATGCTTGCCATCAAGTATGCCACTAGAAAAGATGCTGGTGAATACACCATCACTGCTACCAATGCTTTTGGCACAAAGGAGGAGCATGTGAAGGTGACAGTCCTCGATGTACCTGGTCCCCCAGGTCCGATCGAAGTCAGTAATGTTTCTGCTGAAAAAGCAACGCTTACATGGACACCTCCCTTAGAAGATGGCGGCTCACCAATTAAGTCTTATGTTCTTGAAAAGAGAGAAACCAGCCGACTTTTGTGGACAGTGTTTGCCGAAGATATTCAGACTTGCAGGCATGTGGCAACCAAACTTATCCAGGGAAATGAGTACCTCTTCCGGGTCTCAGCTGTAAACCAGTATGGCAAAGGGGAACCCGTACAGTCCGAACCTGTCAAGATGGTAGACAGATTTGGTACGTAGAGCATATAAAGCAACTGATATGTAAGCATTTGCAGCAGAATTTAGGAAATCATAGATTTCTCATAAATTTGCTTTCTTTTCAGGTCCACCTGGCCCCCCTGGAAAACCAGAGGTGTCCAATGTCACTAAAAACACTGCCACTGTCAGTTGGAAAAGACCAGTTGATGATGGTGGCAGTGAGATCACAGGGTATCATGTAGAAAGGAGAGAGAAGAAAGGCTTGCGATGGGTGAGAGCAACAAAGACTCCAGTTTCCGATCTCAGATACAAAGTAACAGGACTGCAAGAAGGAAACACCTACGAATTCCGTGTCAGTGCAGAGAACAAAGCAGGAATTGGTCCACCTAGTGATACTTCAAATCCTGTTCTAATGAAAGATGTAGCATGTTAGTATTTATCTTTTTCAATACAGCTCATTTGGGAGTGCCAGTATTTTATATAATTTATACAAAAGCCAAACCCTTAACACTTTTGTGCCTTTGTCTCCTTTTCAGATCCCCCAGGACCACCCTCAAATGCACGTGTCACTGATACCACCAAGAAATCTGCTTCTTTGGCATGGGGCAAGCCTCATTATGATGGTGGGCTTGAAATCACTGGCTATGTCGTAGAGCATCAAAAAGTAGGAGATGATGCCTGGATAAAGGATACGACAGGAACCACCCTCAGAATCACCGAGTTTGTCGTCCCTGATCTTCAGACTAAAGAAAAATACAATTTTAGAATCAGTGCCATCAATGATGCAGGTGTTGGGGAGCCAGCAGTGATTTCAAATGTTGAAATTGTAGAACGGGAGATGGCTCCTGATTTCGAACTAGACGCTGAGCTTCGAAGAACCCTTGTTGTGAGAGCAGGACTCAGTATTAGAATATTTGTGCCCATTAAAGGTCGTCCTGCTCCCGAAGTGACATGGACCAAAGATGATATCAACCTTAAAAACCGAGCTAACATTGAAAGCACAGAGTCGTTCACGCTCCTGATCATCCCAGAATGTAACAGATATGACACCGGTAAATTTGTGATGACCATTGAAAACCCCGCTGGGAAGAAAAGTGGTTTCGTTAACGTCAGAGTCTTGGATACACCAGGACCTGTCCTTAACCTGAGGCCTACTGACATCACAAAGGAGAGTGTCACCCTGCACTGGGACCTCCCACTGATAGATGGGGGCTCACATATAACAAACTACATCGTGGAGAAACGAGAAGCAACACGGAAATCCTACTCCACGGTCACCACTAAGTGCCATAAATGCACATACAAAGTTACTGACTTGTCTGAAGGACATGAATACTTCTTCAGAGTGATGGCAGAAAATGAGTACGGAATTGGTGAGCCGACAGAAACAACAGAGCCTGTAAAAGCCTCCGAAGTACCATCACCACCAGACAGTCTTAACATTATGGACACAACTAAGAGCACAGTCAGCCTGGCGTGGCCTAGACCCAAGCACGATGGTGGCAGTAAGATCACTGGCTATGTGATTGAAGCCCAAAGAAAAGGCTCTGACCAGTGGACCCACATCACAACCGTGAAGGGGTTAGAATGTGTTGTGAAGAATCTAACTGAAGGGGAAGAATATACCTTCCAAGTGATGGCAGTGAACAGTGCAGGGAGAAGTGCCCCTAGAGAAAGCCGACCCGTCGTTGTCAAGGAGCAGACAATGCTTCCAGAATTGGATCTCCATGGCATTTACCAAAAATTAGTCATTGCTAAAGCTGGTGACAACATCAAAGTTGAAATTCCAGTGCTAGGTCGACCAAAGCCCACAGTTACATGGAAGAAAGGAGACCAGGTTCTTAAACAGACCCAGAGAGTTAATTCTGAAAACACAGCAACTTCAACCATCTTAAATATCAATGAGTGTGTAAGAAGCGATAGTGGGCCCTACCCATTAACAGCAAAGAACATTGTGGGAGAGGTTGGTGATGTCATCACCATTCAAGTCCATGATATCCCAGGGCCACCTACTGGACCAATCAAATTTGATGAAGTTTCGTCTGATTTTGTCACCTTCTCTTGGGACCCACCTGAGAATGATGGAGGTGTACCCATAAGCAACTATGTAGTAGAAATGCGACAGACTGACAGTACCACATGGGTTGAGTTAGCAGCCACCGTTATACGCACCACCTACAAAGCCACTCACCTTACTACCGGAGTGGACTATCAATTCCGGGTAAAAGCTCAAAACAGATACGGAGTTGGACCAGGCATCACATCAGCATCTGTAGTTGCCAACTATCCATTTAAGGTTCCTGGGCCTCCTGGTACCCCTCAGGTCATGGCAGTTACCAAGGATTCAATAACAATCAGCTGGCATGAGCCTCTTTCTGATGGTGGAAGCCCCATTTTAGGATACCACATTGAAAGAAAAGAACGAAATAGTATTCTCTGGCAGACTGTGAGCAAAGCATTAGTACCAGGCAACATTTTCAAATCAAGTGGACTTGCAGATGGTATTGCTTATGAATTCCGAGTGATCGCAGAAAACATGGCTGGCAAAAGCAAGCCGAGCAAGCCATCTGAACCTATGTCAGCTTTGGATCCCATTGACCAACCTGGGAAACCGGTTCCTCTAAATATTACTAGACACACAGTGACCCTTAAATGGGCTAAGCCTGAATATACTGGAGGCTTTAAAATTACCAGTTATATAGTTGAAAAGAGAGATTTTCCTAATGGACGGTGGCTGAAAGCCAACTTCAGCAACATTTTGGAGAATGAATTTACAGTCAGCGGACTAACAGAAGATGCCGCATACGAATTCCGTGTGATTGCCAAAAATGCTGCTGGTGCTATTAGCCCACCATCTGAGCCATCAGATGCTATCACATGCAGGGACGACATTGAAGCACCAAGGATAATGGTGGACATCAAATTTAAGGACACAGTTATAATAAAAGCAGGTGAAGCATTCAAGCTGGAAGCTGATGTTTCAGGTCGCCCACCTCCAACGATGGAATGGACCAAAGATGGAAAGGAGCTTGAAAACACAGCAAAATTAGAAATTAAAATGGCAGATTTCTCTACTAATCTGGTAAACAAGGATTCACTAAGACGGGATGGCGGTGCCTATACCCTTACAGCAACCAATCCTGGTGGTTTTGCTAAACATATTTTCAATGTCAAAGTTCTTGACAGACCAGGCCCACCTGAAGGACCTTTAGCTGTATCTGAAGTGACATCAGAAAAATGTATATTGTCATGGTTGCCTCCACTGGACGATGGAGGTGCCAAAATTGACAATTATGTAGTTCAGAAACGTGAAACCAGCAGGCTGGCATGGACAAATGTAGCTTCAGAAGTCCAAGTAACAAGACTAAAGGTCACTAAACTTTTAAAAGGCAATGAATACATATTCCGTGTGATGGCTGTAAATAAATATGGAGTTGGAGAGCCACTGGAATCAGAGCCTGTGCTTGCACTAGATCCTTATGGACCACCTGATCCACCCCAAAATCCTGAAGTTACAACTATTACTAAAGATTCCATGGTTGTCTGCTGGGGACATCCTGACTCTGATGGCGGCAGCGAAATCATCAATTATATTGTGGAACGGCGTGATAAAGCTGGCCAACGCTGGGTGAAATGCAACAAAAAGACTCTCACTGATTTAAGATATAAAGTGTCTGGACTGACAGAAGGACATGAATATGAGTTCCGGATTATGGCTGAGAACGCTGCTGGAATCAGCGCACCGAGTGCTACCAGTCCATTTTATAAAGCCTGTGATGCTGTGTTTAAACCTGGCCCGCCAGGTAACCCACGTGTTCTAGATACAAGCAGATCATCCATTTCAATTGCTTGGAACAAACCTATCTATGATGGTGGTTCTGAAATCACTGGGTATATGGTTGAGATCGCCCTGCCAGAAGAAGATGAATGGCGTATTGTCACTCCACCAGCCGGGCTCAAGGCAACCTCTTACACTATCACCAACCTCACAGAGAACCAGGAATATAAAATCCACATCTATGCCATGAATTCTGAAGGCATTGGGGAACCTGCACTTGTTCCTGGCACTCCAAAGGCTGAAGACAGGATGCTGCCTCCAGAGATTGAACTGGACGCTGAACTGCGCAAAGTTGTTACCATAAGAGCTTGTTGTACCCTGAGACTTTTTGTTCCAATCAAAGGAAGGCCAGTACCTGAGGTGAAGTGGACCCGGGAACACGGAGAATCTTTAGATAAAGCTAGCATTGAGTCCACAAGCTCTTATACCCTGCTTACCGTTGGAAACGTAAACAGATTCGACAGTGGCAAATACATACTAACTATAGAAAACAGCTCAGGCAGCAAGTCTGCATTTGTCAGTGTCAGAGTACTGGATACACCAGGCCCTCCACAGGATCTGAAGGTAAAGGAGGTCACTAAGACATCTGTCACACTGACATGGGAGCCTCCTCTTCTTGACGGAGGTTCAAAAATAAGTAACTACATTGTTGAAAAGCGGGAATCAACAAGGAAAGCATATTCAACTGTTGCAACAAATTGCCACAAGACTTCCTGGAAGGTAGACCAGCTTCAAGAAGGCTGTAGTTACTACTTCAGGGTTCTCGCTGAAAATGAATATGGCATCGGGCTCCCTGCTGAAACCGCAGAATCTGTGAAAGCATCAGAACGACCTCTTCCTCCAGGAAAAATAACTTTGGTGGATGTCACAAGAAATAGCGTGTCACTCTCTTGGGAGAAACCTGAGCATGATGGAGGCAGCCGAATTCTAGGCTACATTGTAGAGATGCAGAGCAAAGGCAGTGACAAATGGACCACATGTGCCACAGTCAAAGTCACCGAAGCCACTATTACTGGATTAATTCAGGGTGAAGAATACTCTTTCCGTGTTTCCGCTCAGAATGAGAAGGGCATCAGTGACCCGAGACAACTGAGTGTGCCAGTAGTTGCCAAGGATCTTGTCATTCCACCAGCCTTCAAACTCCTGTTCAATACTTTCACTGTACTGGCAGGTGAAGATCTGAAAGTCGATGTTCCATTCATTGGACGCCCTACGCCAACTACAACCTGGCATAAAGATGATGTACCACTGAAGCAGACAACCAGAGTAAATGCTGAGAGCACAGAAAATAACTCACTACTGACGATAAAGGAAGCCTGCCGAGAAGATGTTGGACATTACGTAGTAAAACTGACTAACTCAGCTGGTGAAGCTACTGAAACCCTTAATGTTATTGTCCTTGACAAACCAGGGCCTCCAACGGGACCAGTTAAAATGGATGAAGTGACAGCTGACAGTATCACTTTCTCCTGGGGCCCACCTAAGTATGATGGTGGAAGCTCTATCAATAATTACATCGTAGAAAAACGGGACACTTCCACAACCACCTGGCAAATTCTGTCAGCTACTGTTGCAAGGACAACAATAAAAGCTTGCAGGTTAAAGACTGGATGTGAATATCAGTTTAGGATTGCAGCTGAAAACAGATATGGAAAGAGTACCTACCTCAATTCAGAGCCTACTGTAGCCCAGTATCCATTCAAAGTTCCTGGTCCTCCTGGCACACCGTTTGTAACGCTCTCCTCCAAGGACTGTATGGAAGTACAATGGAACGAGCCAGTCAGTGATGGAGGTAGCAAAGTCATTGGCTATCATCTAGAACGCAAGGAGAGAAATAGCATCCTCTGGGTTAAGTTGAATAAGACACCCATTCCTCAAACCAAGTTTAAAACAACTGGCCTCGACGAAGGCATTGAATATGAATTTAGAGTCTCCGCACAGAACATTGTGGGCATCGGCAAGCCAAGTAAAGTGTCAGAAAGCTACGTAGCCCGTGATCCATGTGACCCACCAGGAAGGCCAGAGCCAATCATTGTCACAAGGAATTCTGTGACTCTTCAGTGGAAGAAACCCACATATGATGGTGGAAGCAAGGTCACTGGTTATATTGTTGAGAAGAAAGAACTGCCCGAGGGCCGCTGGATGAAAGCCAGTTTTACAAATGTCATTGATACTCAGTTTGAAGTAACTGGCCTAGCTGAAGATCACAGATATGAGTTCCGGGTTATAGCTCGAAATGCTGCAGGAGTGTTTAGCGAGCCTTCAGAAAGCACAGGAGCAATAACAGCAAGAGATGAGGTAGAACCACCACGAATTCGTATGGATCCAAAATACAAAGACACAATTGTGGTTCACGCTGGTGAGTTATTCAACATTGACGCAGATATTTATGGCAAACCAGTACCAACCACTCAGTGGATAAAAGGTGATCAGGAGCTTTCAAATACAGCTCGATTAGAAATAAAGAGCACTGATTTTGCCACCAGTCTCAATGTAAAGGATGCAATACGTGTTGACAGTGGAAATTACATACTGAAAGCCAAAAATGTTGCAGGAGAGGTATCAGTCACTGTAAATGTCAAAGTTCTTGACAGACCAGGGCCACCTGAAGGACCTATTGTTATATCAGGAGTTACAGCAGAAAAATGCACACTCGCTTGGAAACCCCCACTACAAGATGGTGGGAGTGATATCATAAATTATATTGTGGAAAAGAGAGAAACCAGCCGCTTGGTTTGGACTGTGGTTGATGCCAACGTGCAAACTCTCAGCTGCAAGCTTACTAAGCTTCTTGAAGGCAATGAATATATCTTCCGTATAATGGCTGTCAACAGATATGGTGTTGGCGAACCTCTTGAATCTGAGCCAGTAATTGCCAAGAATCCATTTGTAGTGCCAGATGCACCAAAAGCTCCAGAAATCACAGCGGTGGCCAAGGACTCAATGGTTGTTGTATGGGAAAGGCCAGCATCTGATGGTGGCAGTGAAATTCTTGGATATGTTCTTGAAAAACGGGATAAAGAGGGCATCAGATGGACAAGATGCCATAAACGTCTGATTGGCGAACTGCGCTTGAGAGTAACTGGACTCTTAGAAAATCACAATTATGAATTCAGAGTCTCAGCTGAGAATGCTGCTGGACTCAGTGAGCCAAGCCCACCTTCTGCTTACCAAAAGGCTTGTGATCCTATTTATAAACCAGGACCTCCAAACAATCCCAAAGTCATTGATACTACCAGATCTTCCGTCTTCCTTTCTTGGGGCAAACCAATATACGATGGTGGCTGTGAAATCCAAGGATACATTGTTGAAAAATGTGACGTGAGTGTTGGTGAATGGACAATGTGCACTCCACCGACTGGAATCAATAAAACAAATATAGAAGTCGAGAAGCTGTTGGAAAAGCATGAGTACAACTTCCGTATCTGTGCTGTTAACAAAGCTGGAGTTGGAGAACATGCGGACGTCCCTGGACCTATTATAGTTGAAGAAAAATTGGAAGCACCAGACATTGATCTTGACCTAGAACTGAGGAAAATTATAAATATAAGGGCAGGCGGCTCCTTAAGGTTATTTGTTCCTATTAGAGGTCGTCCTACACCAGAAGTTAAATGGGGAAAGGCGGATGGTGAAATCCGAGACGCAGCTATAATCGACAGCACTAGCAGCTTCACCTCTCTTGTTCTTGACAATGTCAACCGATATGATAGTGGAAAATATACTCTCACGTTAGATAACAGCAGTGGGACAAAGACTGCCTTTGTTACTGTGAGAGTCCTGGACACACCAAGTCCACCTGTTAATCTGAAAGTCACAGAAATCACCAAAGACTCAGTATCAATTACATGGGAACCTCCTTTGTTGGATGGGGGATCCAAAATTAAAAATTACATTGTTGAGAAACGTGAAGCCACAAGGAAATCATACGCTGCAGTTGTCACAAATTGCCACAAGAGTTCTTGGAAAATCGATCAACTCCAAGAAGGTTGCAGTTACTACTTTAGAGTCACAGCTGAGAACGAGTATGGTATTGGCCTTCCCGCCCATACTGATGATCCAATTAAGGTTGCAGAAGTCCCACAACCTCCAGGAAAAATAACCGTGGATGATGTCACCAGAAACAGCGTCTCTTTGAGCTGGACAAAGCCTGAACATGATGGCGGCAGTAAAATCATTCAGTATATTGTGGAAATGCAAGCTAAACACCATGAGAAATGGTCAGAGTGTGCTCGAGTCAAGTCCCTTGAAGCCGTAATTACCAACCTAACTCAGGGAGAAGAATACCTTTTTAGAGTTGTGGCTGTAAATGAAAAGGGAAGAAGTGATCCTAGGTCTCTTGCAGTTCCAATAGTTGCCAAAGATCTGGTCATTGAGCCAGATGTAAGACCTGCATTTAACAATTACAGTGTACAGGTTGGCCAAGATTTGAAAATAGAAGTGCCAATTTCTGGACGTCCTAAGCCAACCATTACCTGGACTAAAGACGGTCTTCCACTGAAGCAGACTACAAGAATCAATGTTACTGATTCACTTGACCTCACCATACTCAGTATTAAAGAAACTCATAAGGATGACAGTGGACATTATGGAATCACAGTTGCTAATGTTGTTGGTCAGAAGACAGTATCCATCGAAATTATAACCCTAGATAAGCCTGATCCTCCAAAAGGACCTGTTAAATTTGATGAAGTCAGTGCTGAAAGTATTACCTTATCTTGGGAACCTCCACTGTATACAGGGGGCTGCCAGATCACTAACTACATAGTTCAGAAAAGAGATACAACCACCACAGTATGGGATGTTGTTTCTGCTACTGTTGCCAGAACTACACTCAAAGTGACCAAACTGAAGACTGGTACAGAATACCAATTCAGAATATTCGCTGAAAACAGATATGGACAAAGCTTTGCCTTGGAATCTCAGCCAATTGTAGCTCAATATCCCTACAAAGAACCAGGCCCTCCAGGCACACCATTTGCCACAGCCATTTCCAAAGACTCCATGGTTATACAGTGGCATGAACCAATCAATAACGGAGGAAGCCCAATCATAGGTTACCACCTTGAGAGAAAGGAAAGAAATAGTATTTTGTGGACAAAGGTCAACAAAACTATTATTCATGACACCCAGTTTAAAGCACTCAATCTTGAAGAAGGCATTGGATATGAATTCAGAGTTTATGCTGAAAATATTGTTGGTATAGGCAAAGCAAGCAAGAATTCTGAATGCTATGTAGCCAGAGATCCCTGTGACCCGCCGGGAACCCCAGAAGCAATAATAGTTAAAAGACATGAAATCACTTTACAATGGACCAAACCAGCATATGATGGTGGAAGTATGATTACGGGTTACATTGTAGAGAAACGTGATTTGCCTGAGGGTCGTTGGATGAAAGCCAGCTTCACAAACGTCATTGAAACTCAATTTACTGTGTCAGGTCTTACTGAAGATCAAAGATATGAATTCAGAGTCATTGCAAAGAATGCAGCTGGTGTAATAAGCAAACCCTCTGACAGTACTGGACCGATAACTGCCAAGGATGAGGTCGAACTCCCAAGAATTTCAATGGATCCAAAATTCAGAGACACAATTGTGGTAAATGCTGGAGAAACATTCAGGCTTGAAGCTGATGTCCACGGAAAGCCGCTACCTACCATTGAGTGGTTAAGAGGAGATAAGGAAATTGAAGAATCTGCTAGATGTGAAATAAAGAACACAGATTTCAAGGCTTTACTTATTGTAAAGGATGCCATTAGAATCGATGGCGGACAGTATATTTTAAGAGCTTCCAATGTTGCAGGTTCTAAGTCATTCCCAGTGAATGTAAAAGTGTTAGATAGACCAGGACCTCCAGAAGGGCCAGTCCAGGTTACTGGAGTCACCGCTGAAAAATGCACATTAACATGGTCTCCACCACTTCAAGATGGTGGCAGCAACATTTCGCACTATGTTGTTGAAAAGAGAGAAACAAGTCGGCTTGCCTGGACTGTTGTTGCTTCAGAGGTTGTAACCAATTCTCTGAAAGTTACCAAACTCTTAGAAGGGAATGAATATATTTTCCGTATAATGGCTGTCAACAAATACGGTGTTGGAGAGCCTTTGGAATCTGCACCAGTAATCATGAAAAATCCATTTGTGCTTCCTGGACCACCAAAAAGCCTGGAAGTCACAAACATTGCCAAGGACTCCATGACCGTCTGTTGGAGCCGTCCAGATAGTGATGGTGGAAGTGAGATTATTGGCTACATTGTAGAAAAAAGAGACAAAAGTGGCATTAGGTGGATAAAATGTAATAAACGCCGCATTACAGATTTGCGTCTAAGAGTAACAGGATTAACAGAAGACCATGAGTATGAATTCAGAGTCTCTGCAGAAAATGCTGCTGGAGTTGGAGAACCAAGTCCAGCTACAGTTTATTATAAGGCTTGCGATCCTGTGTTCAAACCTGGCCCCCCCATCAATGCACACATTGTAGACACCACTAAAAATTCAATTACACTTGCCTGGGGTAAACCCATCTACGATGGTGGCAGTGAGATCCTGGGATATGTAGTAGAAATCTGTAAAGCAGATGAAGAAGAATGGCAAATAGTTACTCCACAGACTGGCCTGAGAGCCACTCGATTTGAAATTTCAAAACTCACTGAACACCAGGAGTATAAAATACGAGTCTGTGCCCTCAATAAAGTTGGTTTAGGTGAGGCTACATCAGTTCCTGGTACTGTGAAACCAGAAGATAAACTCGAAGCACCTGAACTTGACCTTGACTCTGAATTAAGGAAAGGAATTGTTGTAAGAGCTGGTGGATCTGTCAGAATTCACATTCCATTCAAAGGTTGCCCAACACCTGAGATCACTTGGTCTCGAGAGGAAGGTGAATTCACAGATAAGGTCCAAACTGAAAAAGCAGCGAACTATACCCAACTATCAATAGATAACTGTGATAGAAGCGATGCTGGAAAATATACTCTCAAGCTGGAAAACAGCAGTGGATCTAAATCTGCCTTTGTAACTGTGAAAGTTCTCGACACCCCAGGACCAATACAGAATTTGGCAGTCAAAGAAGTGAGAAAAGATTTTGTCCTTCTGATATGGGAACCACCCATCATCGATGGGGGTGCAAAGGTCAAGAACTATGTTATTGACAAACGTGAGTCAACCAGAAAAGCATATGCTAATGTGAGTAATAAATGCAGCAAAACAAGCATTAAAGTTGAGAATCTTACAGAAGGAGCCATGTACTACTTTAGAGTAATGGCTGAAAATGAATTTGGAGTTGGTGTTCCAGTGGAAACCGCTGATGCTGTGAAAGCAGCTGAACCTCCTTCCCCACCAGGAAAGGTCACACTCACTGACGTGTCCCAGACTAGTGCATCGCTGATGTGGGAGAAACCTGAACATGATGGTGGTAGCAGAATCCTGGGGTATGTTGTTGAAATGCAGCCCAAAGGAACAGAAAAATGGAGTGTTGTGGCTGAATCCAAAGTCTGCACTGCAGTTGTTACTGGTTTGAGTTCTGGACAAGAATATCAGTTCCGTGTCAAGGCTTACAACGAGAAAGGAAAAAGCGATCCAAGAGTGCTTGGTGTTCCTGTCATAGCCAAGGACTTGACTATACAGCCTAGTTTTAAGTTACCATTTAACACATATAGTGTCCAAGCTGGAGAAGGTCTTAAAATCGAAATTCCTGTCATTGGCCGACCGAGACCTGAAATTTCATGGGTCAAAGATGGCGAGCCTCTTAAACAGACAACAAGAGTAAATGTTGAGCAAACAGCTACATCAACTATTTTGCACATTATAGAAAGTAACAAAGACGACTTTGGAAAATACACCATAACAGCAACAAATAGTGCAGGTACAGCAATTGAAAATCTCAGCATTATCATTTTGGAAAAGCCTGGACCTCCAGTTGGACCAGTTCGGTTTGATGAAGTTAGTGCAGACTTTGTGGTCATATCTTGGGAACCTCCAGCCTATACTGGTGGCTGCCAAATAAGCAACTACATTGTAGAGAAGCGAGATACAACTACCACCACTTGGCACATGGTATCAGCAACAGTTGCAAGAACAACAATTAAAGTAACCAAACTGAAAACAGGCACTGAGTACCAGTTTAGAATTTTTGCAGAAAACAGGTATGGAAAAAGTGCCCCCTTGGATTCTAAACCAGTTATTGTACAATATCCATTTAAAGAACCCGGACCACCTGGCACTCCTTTTGTGACATCAGTCTCGAAAGATCAAATGCTTGTGCAGTGGCACGAGCCAGTTAATGATGGAGGCAGCAAAGTTACTGGCTACCATCTTGAACAGAAAGAAAAGAACAGCATTTTATGGGTCAAATTAAATAAGACTCCCATTCAAGACACCAAATTCAAAACAACTGGGCTTGATGAAGGCCTTGAGTATGAGTTCAAAGTTTCTGCTGAAAATATTGTTGGCATCGGCAAGCCGAGCAAAGTGTCGGAATGCTTTGTTGCTCGTGATCCGTGTGACCCACCAGGTCGCCCTGAAGCCATTGTTATTACAAGAAACAGTGTCACACTGAAATGGAAGAAACCTGCCTATGACGGTGGCAGCAAAATAACAGGTTATACTGTAGAAAAGAAAGATCTACCTGACGGCCGTTGGATGAAAGCCAGCTTTACTAATGTATTAGAAACTGAATATACAGTGAGTGGACTTGTAGAAGACCAAAGATATGAATTCAGAGTAATTGCAAGAAACGCAGCTGGCAACTTTAGTGAACCGTCTGAAAGCACTGGCGCCATTACTGCAAGAGATGAAATCGATGCACCAAATGCCTCACTGGATCCCAGATATAAAGATGTCATCGTTGTTCACGCAGGAGAGACTTTTGTCCTTGAAGCTGATATCCGTGGCAAACCTATACCTGACATTGTTTGGTCAAAAGATGGAAAAGAGCTTGAAGAAACAGCTGCCAGGATGGAAATTAAGTCTACTATTCAGAAAACAACTCTTCTTGTCAAAGACTGTATACGTAGTGACGGAGGACAATATATCCTGCAACTCAGCAACGTGGGTGGAACAAAGTCTATACCAATCACTGTAAAGGTACTTGACAGGCCAGGGCCTCCTGAAGGGCCTCTGAAAGTTTCTGGAGTGACTGCTGAAAAATGTTACCTGGCATGGAACCCACCTTTACAAGATGGTGGTGCTAATATCTCACATTACATCATTGAAAAGAGAGAGACAAGCAGACTCTCCTGGACCCAGGTTTCAACTGAGGTACAGGCCCTTAACTACAAAGTCACTAAACTTCTTCCTGGTAATGAGTACATCTTCCGTGTCATGGCTGTGAATAAATATGGAATTGGAGAGCCTCTGGAATCTGAGCCTGTTGTAGCCCGTAATCCTTATAAACCACCAGGTCCTCCTTCCCCACCTGAAGCCTCAGCAATCACCAAAGAGTCTGTGGTCGTAACGTGGGCACGCCCAGTGGATGATGGAGGTGCTGAAATCGAGGGCTACGTTCTTGAAAAACGAGATAAGGCAGGCATCAGGTGGACCAAGTGCAACAAGAAAACACTCACAGATCTTCGATTCAGGGTAACTGGCCTTACTGAAGGGCATTCCTATGAATTCCGAGTTGCTGCTGAAAATGCAGCTGGTGTGGGTGAACCTAGTGAGCCATCTGTTTTCTATCGTGCATGTGATGCTCTGTATCCACCAGGACCACCAAGTAATCTAAAAGTGGCAGACACTTCCAGATCGTCTGTCTCCCTGGTGTGGAATAAGCCAATTTATGATGGCGGCGCTCCTGTTAAGGGCTATGTTGTTGAAGTCAAAGAAGCCGCTGCTGCCGAGTGGACAACGTGCAGTCCACCAACAGGATTACAAGGAAAGCAGTTCACCGTGACCAAGCTTAAAGAAAATACTGAATATAACTTCCGTATTTGTGCCATCAATTCTGAAGGCGTAGGTGAACCTGCAACTATACCTGGTTCAGTTGTTGCTAAAGAGAGGCAAGAGCCACCAGAAATAGAACTGGATGCTGATCTCCGAAAAGTGGTCATTCTGCGTGCGAGTGCTACTTTACGCTTATTTGTCACTATCAAAGGTCGACCGGAACCTGAAGTTAAATGGGAAAAGGCAGAAGGCATTCTCACTGACCGGGCCCAGATTGAGGTGACCAGCTCATATACAATGTTGGTAATTGATAACGTTACCAGATTTGACAGTGGTCGGTATAATCTGACACTAGAAAATAACAGTGGCTCTAAAACTGCTTTTGTTAACGTCAGAGTTCTCGACTCACCAAGTGCCCCTGTGAATTTGACCGTAAGAGAAGTGAAGAAAGATTCAGTGACACTGGCTTGGGAACCACCGCTTATTGATGGCGGAGCTAAGATTACGAACTACATCGTCGAAAAACGAGAAACTACAAGAAAAGTGTATGCTACTGTTACAAACAATTGCACGAAGAACACTTTTAAGATTGAAAACCTGCAAGAAGGATGTTCTTACTACTTCCAAGTCTTGGCTTCCAATGAATATGGGATTGGTTTGCCAGCTCAAACAACTGAACCTGTTAAAGTTTCTGAAACACCCCTCCCACCTGGAAGAGTAACTCTTGTTGATGTGACCCGTAACACAGCTACAATTAAGTGGGAGAAACCAGAAAGTGATGGTGGCAGCAAAATTACCGGTTATGTAGTTGAAATGCAGACCAAAGGGAGTGAAAAATGGAGCATGTGCACACAAGTTAAGACTCTAGAGGCAACTATATCTGGCCTAACTGCTGGAGAGGAGTATATCTTCAGGGTAGCTGCACTTAATGAAAAAGGAAAAAGTGATCCAAGACAACTTGGAGTGCCAGTAATTGCAAGAGATATTGAAATAAAGCCTTCAGTTGAGCTTCCTTTCAATACTTTCAATGTAAAGGCTACAGACCAACTGAAGATTGATGTTCCATTTAAAGGAAGACCTCAAGCTACTGTAAGCTGGAAAAAAGATGGTCAGACTCTTAAAGAGACAACTAGAGTAAATGTTTCTTCTTCAAAGACTGTAACATCACTAACAATTAAGGAAGCTTCAAGGGAAGATGTTGGAACTTATGAATTATGTGTTTCAAACAGTGCTGGATCCATAACAGTTCCTATTACTATAATTGTGCTTGACAAACCAGGACCTCCCGGACCTATACATATTGATGAGGTTAGTTGTGACAATATAACCATTTCCTGGAATCCTCCAGAATATGATGGCGGCTGCCAGATTAGCAATTACATCGTTGAAAAGAGAGAAACCTCTTCTACAACATGGCACGTAGTTTCACAGGCAGTTGCAAGAACATCCATTAAAATAGTTCGTCTAGTAACAGGAAGTGAGTATCAGTTCCGTGTTTGTGCAGAAAACCGCTACGGAAAGAGCTCCTACAGTGCATCTTCAGCTGTAGTTGCAGAGTATCCATTCAGCCCCCCAGGTCCTCCTGGTACTCCTAAAGTTGTGCATGCCACAAAATCCACCATGTTGGTAACCTGGCAAGTGCCAGTTAATGATGGAGGAAGTCAAGTACTTGGCTATCACCTTGAGTATAAAGAAAGAAGCAGCGTTCTTTGGTCAAAAGTAAATAAGAGCCTCATCACTGCTACTCAAAGGAAAGTCTCCGGCCTTGATGAAGGACTGATGTATGAGTATCGTGTATATGCTGAGACTATTGCTGGAATTGGTAAATGCAGTAAGTCTTGTGAACCAGTCCCTGCAAGAGACCCTTGTGACCCTCCTGGACAACCTGAAGTCACAAATATCACAAGGAAATCAGTGTCACTTAAATGGTCTAAGCCACATTATGATGGTGGAGCTAAGATAACCGGATACATTGTTGAACGTAGAGAACTACCAGATGGCCGGTGGCTGAAGTGCAACTTTACTAATGTACAAGAAACATACTTTGAAGTAACCGAACTTACTGAAGACCAGCGTTATGAATTCCGGGTTTTCGCAAGGAATGCTGCTGACTCAACTAGTGAGCCATCTGAATCCACTGGACCTATCACAGTTAAAGACGATGTTGAGGCTCCAAGAATTATGATGGATGTCAAGTTCCGAGATGTCATTGTTGTCAAAGCTGGAGAGGTCCTTAAGATAAATGCAGACATTGCAGGGCGACCTCTGCCAGTAATTTCCTGGGCCAAGGATGGTGTAGAAATTGAAGAGAGAGCAAGAACAGAAATTGTCTCAACAGACTACAATACTTTGCTAACAGTGAAAGACTGTGTCCGACGAGACTCTGGGCAGTATGTGCTAACACTGAAGAATGTTGCTGGCACTCGGTCTTTTGCAGTTAATTGCAAGGTACTTGATAAGCCTGGCCCACCAGCAGGACCACTTGAAATAACTGGCCTCACTGCTGAGAAATGCTCTGTTTCTTGGGGACCACCCCAAGAAGATGGTGGCGCAGCTATCGACTATTACATTGTAGAAAAACGCGAGACAAGTCGCCTTGCTTGGACAATATGTGAAGGAGAGTTAAGGACAACATCCTGTAAAGTGACCAAGTTGCTCAAGGGCAATGAATACATCTTTAGAGTAACCGGTGTTAATAAATATGGTGTTGGCGAGCCCCTGGAGAGTATGGCTGTAAAGGCACTAGATCCATTTACGGTTCCAAGTCCACCCACATCTTTGGAAATTACATCTGTGACCAAAGAGTTCATGACACTTTGCTGGGCAAGACCAGAGAGTGATGGAGGCAGTGAAATCTCTGGATACATAATTGAAAGGCGAGAGAAAAACAGCCTACGATGGGTGCGTGTAAACAAAAAACCGGTTTATGATCTGAGAGTGAAATCAACAGGACTTCGGGAAGGATGTGAATATGAGTATCGGGTATATGCAGAAAATGCTGCAGGCCTGAGCCTTCCAAGTGAAACCTCTCCCTTAATTCAGGCAGAAGATCCCGTGTTCTTACCATCTCCTCCATCCAAACCCAGTATCATGGACTCAGGCAAGACCAATATAACTATTGGCTGGGTTAAGCCCTTATTTGATGGTGGGTCCCCAGTAACTGGATACACTGTAGAATTTAAAAAATCTGATGAAACTGACTGGAAAACTGCCATTCAGAACTTAAGGGGCACAGAATACACAATAAGTGGACTAACCACAGGAGCCGAATACATTTTCAGAATAAGATCTATCAATAAGGTCGGTGCTAGTGATCCCAGTGATAGCTCCGATCCCCAGATAGCAAAGGAAAGAGAAGAAGAACCTGTATTTGATCTTGACAGTGAAATGAAGAAGACCTTGATCGTCAAGGCCGGTGCCTCCTTTACCATGACTGTGCCTTTCCGAGGAAGACCAGTACCCAGTGTCTCCTGGAGCAAACCAGACACTGACCTCCGCACTAGAGCTTATATTGATTCCACAGACTCTCATACATCACTGACTATTGAAAATGCCAATAGAAATGATTCTGGAAAATACACATTAACAATTCAGAATATTTTGAATGCTGCTTCACTGACCTTAGTTGTCAAAGTTTTAGATTCTCCTGGTCCTCCAGCCAATATTAATGTACATGATGTCACCAGGGAGTCTGCAGTGTTATCCTGGGATGTTCCTGAAAATGATGGTGGAGCACTAGTGAAGAATTACTACATAGAAAAACGGGAGGCCAGTAAGAAAGCATGGGTCTCAGTGACCAGCAACTGTAACCGCCTCTCCTACAAAATTACCAACTTACAAGAAGGGGAGATTTACTACTTCAGAGTCTCCGGAGAAAATGAGTTTGGTGTTGGTGTACCAGCTGAAACGAAGGAAGGAGTAAAAATAACAGGTATGTTTTAAGAACAAAGAAAACCTACATATCCATATTCATTTTCCTAGACTAGTGTGAATCATTTTAATTACTGTTTAATCTTAAATGCTTTTGGTTCACACCTCGAACAATTCATACTATAGCACAAAATGAAATCTTACTACTAGAGAAAGTTCTTCATTGATTAAAAAAAAGAAATTTACATAGCTGGAGTTGGATAATGTATTCTGAATTTAAGTATAATTGAATTTGACTGCATATATATATATATATATATATATATAAACATATATAGTGTGTGTGCAGAAATTGTATGATAGTGTTTCTTACAAGATTGTTCATCTCATTCCTCGTTTTTACACCCATGATAAATTTGGGATAAATTTAATCATTTTATTTGGTCATTTGACACTTACTTGGTTTGAATGCTATGACATAAAATGACAAAGCCTGGGAAAGTTTTGCTTGGCTCAGAAGCCAAACTGATCATATAAAAAGTAAGAAAGACTCAAATAAAAGTAACTCTGTGGCCTTCATTTAAAAATCTTTCTTTTCACAATGCAGGAAGAACACATGTGGGGAAAAAATGTTGTAATAACTTCTCTTTCTTCTGATGTTTTACTTTCTTAGAAAAACCAAGCCCACCCGAAAAACTTGGAGTAACAAGTGTATCCAAAGATAGTGTTTCCCTGGCCTGGTTGAAGCCAGAACATGATGGTGGAAGCAGAATTGTACATTATGTCATTGAAGCACTAGAAAAAGGACAGAAAAATTGGGTGAGATGTGCAGTGGTAAAGTCAACCCATCATGTCATTTCTGGTCTGAGGGAGAATTCTGAATACTTTTTCCGGGTGTTTGCTGAAAATCAAGCTGGTCTGAGTGACCCAAGAGAGCTTCTGCTTCCTGTCCTTGTAAAGGAGAAGCTAGGTATGTCTAATTTTATGCAGAAGCAAAATTCGAAATTACTTGCATTGACTTAAGTTAATTTGCAATAAAACGTTTTTCACCTTCACCTTCCATACTCTTATTTTTCAGAACCACCTGAAATTGACATGAAGAACTTCCCAAGTCATACCGTCTATGTTAGATCTGGTTCAAACCTTAAAGTTGATATTCCAATTTCTGGAAAACCACTGCCCAAAGTGACCTTATCAAGAGATGGCGTCCCGCTGAAAGCAACCATGAGATTTAACACTGAAATTACTGCTGAGAACCTGACCATCAATCTCAAAGAAAGCATTGCTGCTGATGCTGGAAGATATGAGATCACTGCTGCCAACTCCAGTGGAACAACCAAAGCTTTCATTAACATCATCATACTGGACAGGCCTGGTCCCGCAACTGGCCCTGTTGTGATTAGTGATGTAACTGAACAGAGCGTGACTCTCAAATGGGAGCCACCTAAGTATGATGGTGGAAGTCAGGTTACCAATTACATTGTACTCAAGAGAGAGACAAGTACTGCAGTATGGACTGAAGTGTCTGCGACAGTTGCAAGAACCATGATTAAGGTCATGAAGCTGACCACAGGAGAAGAATACCAATTCCGCATCAAGGCAGAAAACCGCTTTGGCATCAGTGATCACATAGATTCGGCTTGTGTGGTTGTCAAACTACCATACAGTAAGTTGTCAAACTTTTCAAAGATCCCAGGTTTCCATATACATAAATGTTTTAAATGTCTGTATTAACCTGTGGGATTTCTCTCTTTTGTAGCAACACCTGGACCGCCATCTACACCATGGGTCACTAAAGTCACTCGAGAAAGTATCACCGTGGGCTGGCATGAACCAGTGTCCAATGGAGGCAGTGCAGTTATAGGCTATCACCTGGAAATGAAAGACAGAAACACTATCTTATGGCAGAGAGCCAACAAAATGGTCATCCGCACCACTCACTTCACAGTCACAACCATCAGTGCTGGACTCGTCTATGAATTCAGGGTGTATGCAGAAAATGCTGCTGGTATTGGAAAACCCAGCCATCCTTCAGAACCAGTCCTAGCCATTGATGCCTGCGGTATGTATTTGTCATTAGAAGGACAGTTCTCACTACTTAAAAATGCAAACCTTCTTTCTGCAAAGCAAAATAATGTTGAAATAAGTGCCACTAATCCGCTTCCTGTCATTACCACAGAACCCCCAAGAAATGTCCGTATCACTGATGTTTCAAAGAACTCTGTCAACCTTTCATGGCAACAACCAGCTTATGATGGAGGAAGCAAGATTACAGGCTACATTGTTGAGAGACGAGACCTTCCAGATGGCAGATGGGCCAAGGCCAGCTTCACCAACGTTACCGAGACTCAACTCACTGTCTCTGGCTTGACTCAGAATTCCCAGTATGAATTCCGTGTCTTTGCTAGAAATGCTATCGGTTCCATCAGCAATCCGTCTGAGGTTGCAGGCCCCATTACATGCATCGATTCTTATGGTAAGCATTTTTAGCAGTTTGAATCCCGACAGCAATTTAACTCAGTATTTTGTCTTACTTTTGTGGTCCTAATCTGTGGGTAACTTTTACTACGTACGTTGTTAGATTTTTAGAAGAAATTATGAATTAGCTGTGAGTCGTAGGAAAATTCCATAACCCCTCCAGGCCTCTTGACGTAACTGTAAAACATGAGATTTGGACTACAGGATACCTAAAGGGCTTTCTGACTTCAACCTTTTATGATGCTTTGATTACATGAGTCGGTGTTTTCACTCTTCTATTTAAAATTTTCAGCATCAACAATTAAGACCATGGTTGAATGCCCAGAGAATATTCCTCTGAAATAAGTGAAAGACTAAACAGAGGCATTAATGATGATAATATTAGCAGCAGCTAACATTTACTGGGTACTTTCCATGAATTCTCTCCCCTAGTTCTAACAGCCTTAAGATAAGCCCATTTTACAGAAGAGAAACTGAGGTTTAGAGCACTTATATAACTTCCCCAACATCAAGCAGCTCATTAACAATAGGGTGGGTATTCAAACAGACAGACTCCAGAATTCTCTCTACATGGCTGTCAGTCCAAAATACACATACTTGACCATTCTGGAAAATAAGTGGCACATTCAACTCAACAGTGCTTTGAAAATTAAAATTTCATCAGAGTTAGGTACCCTGCGACACTTTTTCTAAAAGTCCCCATTTTCAAGGATGGTATCTGGGCAAAAGTATCCACTCCCATCCTCATGCTGAGAATCCCAGGGCTTCTCTTTATGAACCAGGCTTTGTAGACACTGAGTCGGTATTTGTGAGACTGTGAAGCAAGCCAAATTAATTCTGTTTCTCAAAAATTTTAAGCAGCCTGGCAGAAAATCAGTCCAGGGAAGTTTACAGCTCTGTGAGTAGATAATTCAGAATTCAAGGGTCTGATGTGAAATGCCCCCACTTGGATACCAGCGAACTGGGAAGGGAAAATAAAAAGAATCAGAGGTAGTCAGAGGAAGGAGAACTAGAATAAAAGAAAACATATAATTCAGCTTCTGCAGTGATGCTCTCACTGCCATATCCCATTGCATCACTGGAATAAAACACCTGATAGATGTTAAAATACATTTCAAAGGCATTTAAGTCCCTGTGCAATTAGTGCAGTGTCACTGGGGTACAGAGCTTACTCACAGTCTTTCTTCCCCATCTGTGATAAAAGAGTGGCTTGTAAAATTAAATGTAAAATGTAAATAGTATTAGAACTACTTCGTGTGTATTATTTAATAAAGGCCAATGAGCTTACTTTGAAGTTGCTGCAATTATTCATTTCATCCTTGTGATTTTCTAAATATTTCTCACCTGTTTTTCTTGAAGGTGGACCCGTAATTGATTTGCCTCTAGAATATACAGAAGTTGTCAAATACAGAGCAGGTACATCTGTGAAGCTCAGAGCTGGCATTTCTGGCAAACCTGAGCCTACCATTGAGTGGTACAAAGATGATAAAGAGTTACAAACCAGTGCACTGGTGTGTGTCGAAAATACCACTGACCTTGCAGCTATACTCATCAAAGATGCAACTCGCCTTAACAGTGGAAGCTATGAATTAAAACTAAGGAATGCCATAGGCTCAGCCTCAGCCACCATCAGAGTGCAGATCCTTGGTAGGTGGTGAATACGGGCCCACATCATATTTTGTTTGCCTAAAACTTAATAATTTTAAATTAGAAGCATTTTAAAATTTACTAATATACCATTTTGTTTTTTCATTCACAGACAAACCAGGACCTCCAGGTGGACCAATTGAATTTAAGACCGTCACTGCTACAAAGATAACTCTTCTCTGGCAGCCTCCAGCGGATGATGGCGGTGCAAAAGTCACTCACTACATCGTGGAAAAGCGTGAGACAAGCCGGGTCGTGTGGTCTATGGTGTCTGAAAATTTGGAAGAGTACATCCTTACGACCACCAAAATTATCAAAGGAAATGAATACATCTTCCGGGTTCGCGCTGTGAACAAATACGGAATTGGTGATGCACTGGAATCTCACCCAGTGGTAGCAAAGAATGCATTTGGTGAGACATGATTTCATTAGAAAACTAAAATCAAATACTTGAAAATTTAAAAATAAATATAAACTGGGAGTTCCCTGGTGGTCCAGTGGTTAGGACTTGGCACTTTCACTGCCGAGGCACGGATTCGATCCCCGGTTGGGGAACTAAGATCCCTCAAGCCATGCAACGCGGCCAATAAATACATACATACATACATACATACTATTCTGCTAGCTTATGAATATGTTTTCAGAGCTTGATTGACTTTTATTTTCTTGTTCATCATATTGCTTCTCATTATCATCCTTTTCACCAGGTAGAAAGTATAATAAATGAAACTAATATTCTTAGATAGGATTTGAAGATTAAAAGGTAGAATTTATCAGTAATGTTGATCCTTTGAACTCATTTTCCTCTTCCTTTCTAAACAGTCACACCTGGGCCTCCGAGCGTGCCAGAGGTGACAAAGATAACCAAGAATTCGATGACTGTTGTCTGGAACAGGCCAGTTGCAGATGGTGGTAGTGACATAAGCGGCTATTTCCTTGAGAAACGAGACAAGAAGAGTCTGGGATGGTTTAAAGTCCTAAAGGAGACTATCCGTGACACCAGACAGAAAGTGACAGGACTCATGGAACACAGTGACTATCAATATCGAGTTTGTGCTGTAAATGCTGCTGGACAGGGTCCATTTTCTGAACCATCTGACTTCTACAAAGCTGCTGATCCTATTGGTAAGTGTGGTGTCTTCACCTATGTCTTCTTTCATGTCACCAAACTGTACACGATTACGTAATTACGGTACTGTGATTGGCCATGCCAGATCCTCCAGGCCCACCGGCTAAGATAAGAATTGAAGATTCAACTAAATCATCCATCACTCTTGGCTGGAGTAAACCGGTCTACGATGGGGGCAGTGCTGTTACTGGATATGTTGTTGGCATGAGACAAGGAGAGGAAGAGGAATGGACTGTTGTCTCTACAAAAGGAGAGGTCAGAACTACAGAGTATGTGGTATCTAACCTGAAACCTGGAGTCAATTACTACTTCCAGGTATCCGCTGTAAACTGTGCCGGACAAGGGGAACCTATAGAAATGACTGAACCCGTACAGGCCAAAGATATACTTGGTACGTACCTACTGGTATGATTGTGTTTTTATTTTTTTAATAGAGGAAATCACTCATTTCCTTGCTTTAAAATTCATTGTATATGCCCATTTTATGTCTACAGAGGAACCAGAGATCGACCTAGATGTGGCTTTCAGGACCTCCATTATAGCTAAAGCCGGTGAAGACGTACAAGTGTTGATTCCCTTCAAAGGCAGACCTCCACCTACTGTCACATGGAGAAAAGACGAGAAGAATCTTGGCAGTGATGCCAGATACAGCATTCAAAACACTGATTCATCTTCATTACTCACTATTCCTCAAGTCACTCGCAATGATACGGGCAAATACATTCTCACAATAGAAAATGGCGTTGGTCAGCCAACGTCTTCAACTGTGAGCGTTAAAGTGCTTGATACACCAGCTGCCTGCCAGAAACTACAGATTAAACATGTTTCTCGAGGCACAGTCACACTGCTCTGGGAGTCTCCTCTCATTGACGGAGGATCTCCCATAATTAACTACATCATTGAGAAGAAAGATGCCACCAAGAGAACATGGTCTTCAGTGTCACACAAGTGTTCTAGCACATCCTTTAAGGTAACAGATTTGTCAGAGAAAACTCCATTCTTCTTCAGAGTTCTTGCAGAAAATGAAATTGGAATCGGGGAACCCTGTGAAACTACACAGCCAGTGAAGGCTGCCGAAGTACCAGCTCCTATACGCGATCTCTCAGTGAAAGACTCAACAAAAACATCTGTTACCCTGAGCTGGACCAAGCCTGACTTTGATGGTGGTAGTGTCATCACAGATTATACTGTGGAAAGGAAAGGTGAAGGCGAACAAACATGGTCACATGCTGGCGTAAGTAAGACATGTGAAATTGAGGTTAGCCAACTCAAGGAACATTCAGTCCTGGAATTCAGAGTGTCTGCCAGAAATGAGAAAGGACTGAGTGATGGCGTCACTATTGGGCCAATTACAGTGAAAGAACTTGTAATTCCGCCGCAAGTTGACCTGTCAGAAATCCCTGGGGCACAAGTCACTGTGAGAATTGGGCATAATGTGCACCTCGAGTTACCTTATAAAGGAAAACCCAAACCATCTATCAGTTGGCTGAAAGACAGTCTGCCGTTGAAAGAAAGCGAACGTGTTCGTTTGAGTAAAACTGAAAACAAACTTACTTTGAGTATTAAGAATGCAAAGAAGGAGGATGGAGGGAAATACACCATTATTCTAGATAACGCAGTCTGTCGAAACTCATTTCCCATTACAATCATCACACTCGGCCCACCATCAAAGCCCAAAGGGCCCATTCGATTTGATGAAATCAAGGCTGACAGTGTCATCATATCATGGGATGTGCCCGATGATGATGGAGGAGGAGAAATTACCTGTTACAGCATTGAGAAGCGAGAAGCTTCACAAACTAATTGGAAGATGGTGTGTTCCAGTGTTGCCCGGACAACTTTCAAAGTTCCTAATCTAGTCAAAGATGCTGAATACCAGTTTAGAGTTAGGGCAGAAAACAGATATGGAGTCAGCCAGCCACTTGACTCAAACATCATTGTGGCAAAACACCAGTTCAGGATTCCTGGCCCCCCAGGAAAGCCAGTTACATACAATGTGACTTCTGATGGCATGTCCCTAACTTGGGATGCTCCAGTTTATGATGGCGGTTCAGAAGTTACTGGATACCATGTTGAAAAGAAAGAAAGAAATAGCATCCTGTGGCAAAGAATTAACATATCACCAATATCTGCAAGAGAACATAGAGCTACTGGACTAATGGAAGGCCTGGATTACCAGTTCCGTGTATACGCTGAAAATTCTGCCGGCCTAAGCTCACCTAGTGACCCAAGCAAATTTACCTTAGCTGTTTCCCCAGTAGGTAAGTGACTGAGGATTATTCAAATATATTTAATTCCGCAACTGAATGTGTTAGTGACAACTCAAACACTGCTTTTCTTCCACGTATCACCTTCTCACATATTTCCTAGTCACTAGAGAGCTGGTCAGGTAAAGCAAGGGGGATGATTTTAAATCAGTCTAAAAGAGCAATTTAAAATTCTTTTTTTAAAGCCTCTGATACAAAAAAAATTGCAATTAATGGCTAAAATGAGTTTGGGGGATTTATTTATTTTCCTTCCACTGAAGATTAAGAGTTGATTACAGAAATAACGATGCCTTTAACTTGCATCTAATTTATAGACCCACCTGGCACTCCTGACTACATTGATGTCACCCGGGAAACCATCACTCTGAAATGGAACCCACCACTGCGTGATGGAGGCAGTAAGATTGTCGCCTACAACATCGAGAAACGGCAAGGGAGCGATCGCTGGACCAGATGCAACTTTAGTGATGTCAGCGAATGCCAGTACACGGCAACAGGACTTAGTCCTGGGGATCGATATGAGTTCAGAATACTTGCAAGAAACGCTGTTGGAACCATAAGCCCGCCCTCACAGTCTTCTGGCGTTATTATGACAAGGGACGAAAATGGTAAGCATTTACAACCAATTTCCAATGTAACTAAGAGCATTCACATTTTTAAAAATATATATATATATATTTGGGGGGGGGGGGCTGGTCTATAAAAATGGGAAGAGAAACAACGTTTCATACAGATTACCAAAGGTTGTTAGGTGGATGAATTCGATTTTCTACCTTTCAGATGAAGAGAAGAAAAAAATGTAATTAGCATCAATTCTTTTTACCACGTCTATTATTTCATTTCCATATAAATAGCATGCAAGTGGGAATGAGTTTTTAGCTTTGTGATTTCAGTCATTTATAATAAATGAAGAAAAAAAGGTCCCAAGAATAACTGTCCCTCTCGACTGAAGTTACTAAAACACAACACAGGTCCAACAGCACAATTATCACCTTGCCTGAGTGCAGCTGATGGCCCCGCACAGGAACTTGTTTGAATATGCAGCAGTATTAGGAAGTAAATGATCCGTAAATGTTTCTCTTTTTACAAATGGAAATGCAAGCTTAATAACATGACAGATATAACAAAGGCGATAACCTAATAATATGCAAATGTTTAACCCCATAGTCTAAATTCTCAACTATCAATCCTTTCAAAATAGCCTTTGGTATAAGCATTACCCTTTCAGCCTTTATGATATGGTGCTAATGAAAAACATGCTTATTTAAGTCTTTATTAAGCCAAACTAATGCATATTGTCTCTTTCTTTTATAGTTGCACCAATTGTAGAGTTTGGCCCTGAGTACTTTGATGGTGTCACTATTAAGTCTGGAGAGAGCCTTAGAATTAAAGCTTTGGTGCAAGGACGGCCAGTACCTCGAGTAACGTGGTTCAAAGATGGAGAAGAAATTGAGAAGAGGATGAATATGGAAATAACCGATGTCCTTGGATCCACCAGCCTCTTTGTTAGAGATGCTACTCGGGACCATCGTGGTGTATACACAGTGGAAGCCAAAAATGCATCTGGCTCCACAAAAGCAGAAATTACAGTGAAAGTACAAGGTACTCATAAAATAGCTTCTTAATCTTACAATGTACAGGACTTGGATTAAAGACATGCCTGATTGCATTTTAATGGATAAGGAGAAAGAAACTAACTCTGGAACCTTTTTCTTACAGATACACCAGGAAAACCAGTTGGGCCAATAAGATTCACCAGTATAACTGGCGAGAAGATGACCTTGTGGTGGGATGCTCCACTCAATGACGGCTGTGCTCCCGTATCGCACTACATCATTGAAAAACGGGAAACCAGCAGACTTGCTTGGGCGCTAATTGAGGATCATTGTGAAGCCCTCAGCTATACCGCCACTAAACTAATAACTGGCAATGAATACCAATTCCGTATTTCTGCAGTCAACAAGTTTGGTGTTGGCAGGCCACTGGATTCTGACCCAGTGGTTGCTCAAATACAGTACAGTAAGCGACCGTTTTTACTAAGTGGTACTATGTCATAAGGTTAACTTCCAAGCAAATGTGTCTAATTGGTTTATTTCTTTCTTTGTTTTCATTTTACAGCTACTCCCGATTCCCCTGGCACTCCAGAACCTAGTAATGTAACAGGCAATAGCATTACCCTGACATGGGCAAGGCCAGAATCAGATGGTGGCAGTGAAATTCAACAGTACATCCTTGAAAGGAGAGAAAAGAAAAGCACACGATGGGTGAAAGTCATCAGCAAACGACCAATCTCTGAGACAAGATTCAAAGTCACCAGTCTGACAGAGGGCAATGAGTATGAATTCCATGTCATGGCTGAAAATGCTGCAGGAGTAGGACCTGCAAGTGGTATCTCAAGACTAATCAAATGTAGAGAGCCAGTCAACCCACCAAGTGCTCCCACTGTGGTCAAAGTGACAGACACATCAAAGACAACTGTGAGCTTAGAATGGTCTAAGCCAGTGTTTGACGGAGGGATGGAGATAATTGGGTATATTATTGAAATGTGCAAAGCTGACTTAGGAGACTGGCACAAGGTGAATGCAGAAGGATGGGTGAAAACAAGATACACAGTTACTGATCTACAAGCAGGTGCAGAATACAAATTCCGGGTTAGTGCTGTCAATGGTGCTGGAAAAGGAGACAGCTGTGAAGTGACCGGCACCATTAAAGCAGTTGACCGACTATCAGCTCCTGAGTTAGACATCGATGCCAACTTCAAGCAGACTCATATTGTCAGAGCTGGGGCCAGTATTCGCCTCTTCATTGCCTATCAGGGTAGACCGACTCCGACAGCTGTGTGGAGCAAACCTGACTCTAACCTTAGCATTCGGGCTGATATCCATACAACAGACTCCTTCAGCACCCTCACCGTGGAAAACTGCAACCGAAACGATGCAGGGAAATATACCCTTACTGTGGAAAACAACAGCGGTAGTAAGTCAATCACATTCACCGTAAAGGTGCTAGACTCTCCAGGCCCACCTGGCCCGATTACCTTCAAGGATGTGACCCGGGGATCTGTTACATTGATGTGGGATGCCCCTCTCCTTGATGGGGGTGCCCGAATCCATCACTACGTGGTAGAGAAACGAGAAGCCAGTCGCCGTAGTTGGCAGGTAGTCAGTGAAAAATGCACTCGTCAGATCCTCAAGGTCAACGACCTGGTAGAAGGCGTTCCATACTATTTCCGTGTTTCTGCAGAAAATGAGTATGGTGTTGGTGAACCCTATGAAATGCCAGAACCAATGGTAGCCACAGAACAGCCTGCTCCACCAAAGAGACTTGATGTCATTGACACAAGCAAATCCTCTGTGGTCTTAGCTTGGCTTAAACCTGACCATGATGGAGGCAGCCGCATCTCTGGCTACCTGCTCGAAATGAGACAAAAGGGATCTGACTTCTGGGTTGAAGCTGGTCACACCAAACAGCTGACTTTCACGGTGGAGCACCTCACTGAGAACACTGAATATGAATTCCGCGTGAAGGCCAAGAATGATGCTGGCTACAGTGAACCCAGGGAAGCCTTCTCTTCTGTCATCATCAAGGAGCCTCAAATTGAGCCCACAGCTGATCTCACTGGAATTACCAATCAGCTCATAACTTGCAAAGCAGGCAGCACGTTTACCATTGACGTGCCAATCAGTGGTCGTCCCACCCCCAAAGTAACATGGAAGCTTGAAGAAATGAGACTTAAGGAGACAGATCGAGTGAGTATCACAACAACAAAAGACAGAACCACCCTGTCTGTAAAGGACAGCATGAGAGGTGACTCTGGAAGGTACTTCCTGACCCTGGAAAATACAGCTGGTGTCAAAACATTTACCATCACAGTTGTGGTCATTGGAAGGCCAGGTCCAGTAACTGGCCCCATTGAAGTCTCATCTGTCTCAGCTGAATCATGCATCCTGTCATGGGCTGAACCTAAAGATGATGGAGGCACCGATATTACTAATTACATAGTTGAAAAGCGTGAGTCAGGTACAACAGCTTGGCAGCTTGTCAATTCCAGCGTCAAGCGCACTCAGATTAAAGTCACTCATCTCACAAAATACATGGAATATTCTTTCCGTGTCAGTTCAGAGAACAGATTTGGTGTCAGCAAGCCTCTGGAATCAGCACCAATCGTTGCTGAGCATCCATTTGGTAAGAAAAATAAAAATCGTACTTCCAAGTCTCTATTATAGTTAAATATTTCCCCTGAATTTTATAAAACTGTATTCATATTTGATACCTTTGCTTATATTTAGTCCCACCAAGTGCACCTACCAGACCTGAGGTCTACCATGTGTCTGCCAATACCATGTCTATTCGCTGGGAAGAACCCTATCATGATGGTGGCAGTAAAGTCATCGGCTACTGGGTTGAGAAGAAAGAACGTAACACCATTCTTTGGGTGAAAGAAAACAAACTGCCATGCTTAGAGTGCAACTACAAAGTGACCAGTTTGGTAGAAGGACTGGAATATCAGTTCAGAACGTACGCGCTCAATGCCGCAGGCGTTAGCAAAGCCAGTGAAGCATCAAGACCTATGATGGCTCAAAACCCAGTTGGTAGGTATCAGAATTTAAGGGTACATTTGTTTATCACCGTCATCACCATCATCGTCATCATTATTGGTACTAGCAAAATTCAGAGTTGCATTTAACCTTATTTTTGCATCCCTTCCAGATGCACCAGGAAGACCAGAGGTGACAGATGTCACCAGATCAACGGTGTCACTGATTTGGTCTGCCCCAGTGTATGATGGAGGCAGCAAGGTTGTAGGCTACATCATAGAGCGTAAGCCAGTCAGTGAAGTTGGAGATGGTCGCTGGCTCAAGTGCAACTACACCATTGTATCTGACAATTTCTTCACCATTACTGCTCTCAGTGAAGGAGACACTTATGAATTCCGTGTGTTGGCCAAGAATGCAGCAGGAGTAATTAGCAAAGGATCAGAATCTACAGGCCCCATCACTTGCCGAGATGAATATGGTAAAGAATAGTCAATGCTCTCCTTTTAAACTATCACAATTTCTATAACAATAAACTATCATATATTCATTCACATCTATTTTGCCTATGACAGCTCCACCCAAAGCCGAACTCGATGCCAGATTACAGGGTGATCTGGTTACCATCAGAGCAGGCTCGGATCTTGTTCTCGATGCTGCAGTTGGTGGCAAACCTGAACCCAAAATTATCTGGACCAAAGGGGACAAGGAACTAGATCTCTGTGAAAAAGTCTCTCTGCAGTACACTGGCAAACGAGCAACTGCTGTGATCAAGTTCTGTGACAGAAGTGACAGTGGAAGATACACTTTAACGGTGAAGAATGCCAGTGGGACCAAGGCCGTGTCTGTCGTGGTCAAAGTTCTCGGTAAGTACGTCAAATGATCTTTGATTTTCATAGCTTTCTCAAGCGTGGGCAGAAAGAAACACCTTCCTCATTGCTCGTCCTTACACCTGTTTCAGATTCCCCGGGCCCATGTGGAAAGCTCACCGTCAGCAGAGTAACAGAGGAGAAGTGCACTTTAGCCTGGAGCCTTCCTCAGGAAGATGGAGGTGCAGAAATAACTCACTACATCGTGGAAAGACGCGAGACTAGCAGACTCAACTGGGTGATTGTGGAAGGCGAATGCCCAACCCTATCCTATGTGGTTACCAGACTCATCAAGAACAACGAATACATATTCCGAGTGCGGGCAGTAAACAAATATGGCCCTGGTGTGCCTGTTGAATCAGAGCCCATTGTCGCCAGAAACTCCTTCAGTGAGTATTAACACTCAAACAGTTCAGCAGTTGAAATGTAATGGGATCAGGGAGGACAGTCATAGCAATAGTGATTTTGTGCGATTCTGATCATCCTTTTATTTTCATAAAAATATAAATAGCTATTCCATCACAACCTGGCATACCTGAAGAAGTTGGGGCTGGCAAAGAGCATATCATCATTCAGTGGACAAAACCTGAATCTGACGGTGGCAACGAGATCAGCAACTATCTAGTAGACAAACGTGAGAAGAAGAGCTCGCGCTGGACACGTGTGAACAAAGACCATGTGGTGTATGATACCAGGCTGAAGGTGACTGGCCTGATGGAAGGTTGTGATTACCAGTTCCGGGTGACCGCAGTAAATGCTGCTGGTAACAGCGAACCCAGCGAAGCTTCCAACTTTATCTCTTGCAGAGAACCATCATGTGAGTTCCAAGAATCATACATAACCCTAATGCCCAACAAAACCACATTACAAATAATTTTCCAACATGCCATTTCCAATAATTTGTAGAATTTGTGAATGGTCTAGAAAGTCATATGCTTATTAGAAGGATCTTAAATACAGCCTAAGACAGAAAACATTTCAACTACTACTTCTGTCAATAAGTTAGCAGTTACGTTGCTAAAAACTGTTGCAGTACTTTCCAATCTGTGAAAAAAATAAACTATTCTACTACCAATATGAAAGGGACGTATTTTGCAAATCTTCCTAAGAATGGAGAGAATTTTGTTGTAATGATAATAACTACTGAAAAGGAAAAAAAGACAACATCTCTTTTAAGAGGCTTAGCAGAGCATAAAGCTTCTTGTATTTTAGTAAGCATCTAACAAAATAATTGTCACAAAAGCTTCAGAAATAAGTGGCAAATCCTTGTACAAAGTTTAAGCCCAAGAACTAAAAGCAATAAATCACTTGGATTGAATCGAGGAAGTAGAAGAAACTTATTCCTGTACTTATTAGCAATGTAGAGGTGACAAGTGATATTAACCCTGTTGAAAGCTGAGCAACTAAAGAAAAGTCCCTGAGAATGGGTACTGTTAGCAATGAGCTTAGCAGGACACAGCATAGCTAGCCAAAGTGGCCAGAAAGAAACATCTACCTTTCTAAAGAAGTTTAACTCTTAAAACAATAATAATAGTAATAATAGAGTATACAGTGCTATCCTGCAACGTCAGAATAGCCTAGTTACAAAGAGTATCTTGGTGAGTGTGGACAAAGAAGAGTAATGCCTCAGTGAGTCTTGAAAACCAAAAATACAAATCTCAAGCTTCCTTATTTGTGTAATACCTGCATCCTTATTTTAAAATTTCATAGATACCCCTGGACCACCTTCTGCTCCGAGAGTTGTAGATACCACCAAACACAGCATTAGTTTAGCCTGGACCAAGCCCATGTATGACGGTGGCACTGACATCATAGGATATGTTCTTGAAATGCAAGAGAAGGACACTGACCAGTGGTACCGAGTGCATACCAAGACCACAATAAGAAATAATGAATTCACTGTGACAGACCTTAAGATGGGCCAGAAATACTCCTTCAGAGTCGCTGCTGTGAACGTGAAGGGCATGAGTGAATACAGCGAGTCAACTGCTGAAATTGAGCCCATGGAAAGACTAGGTATTTATAATATAAGGTTTTAGGTGAATTATTTTCTCATCACACCTGTTCATGAATTAATTAAGTTTTGACATTTACTTTCCAGAAATACCGGATCTTGAGCTTGCAGATGATTTAAAGAAGATTGTGACCATCAGAGCTGGGGCCTCGTTGCGGCTGATGGTGTCTGTATCTGGAAGACCACCACCCGTCATCACATGGAGCAAGAAGGGCATTGACCTTGCAAGCCGGGCGATCATTGACAACACTGAGAGTTACTCTTTACTTATTGTGGACAAAGTTAACCGGTATGATGCTGGAAAATACACCATTGAAGCTGAAAACCAATCTGGCAAGAAATCAGCAACTGTCCTTGTTAAAGTATATGGTAAGTATTTGTCTTAAAATCAACTATGCTGTGAGTAGATTCTTTAAAAAGATACACCTTGACCTCTGATTATCACCTCTCTAAAAGGAATTATGTTGAGTATATTTTCCTGCCCCCCAAAAAATCTATCAACCAATCAGGCAAACAGGAAGTATGGATCTTTCATTCTCTTGTTTTAGATACTCCTGGTCCCTGTGCTTCAGTGAAAGTTAAGGAAGTATCAAGAGATTCTGTGACCATTACTTGGGAAGTTCCCACAATTGATGGTGGAGCTCCTGTCAACAATTACATTATTGAGAAGCGTGAAGCTGCCATGAGAGCATTCAAAACAGTAACTACCAAATGCAGCAAGACGCTCTACAGAATTTCTGGACTTATAGAAGGAACCATGTACTATTTCAGAGTGCTGCCAGAAAATATTTATGGCATTGGAGAACCTTGTGAAACATCTGATGCAGTTCTGGTCTCAGAAGTACCTTTGGTGCCTGTGAAGCTAGAAGTTGTCGATGTCACCAAATCGACTGTTACCCTTGCCTGGGAAAAACCACTCTACGATGGTGGTAGCCGGCTCACTGGCTATGTTCTTGAGGCCTGCAAAGCTGGCACCGAGAGATGGATGAAGGTTGTCACCTTAAAACCCACAGTCCTAGAGCACACTGTTATTTCCTTAAATGAAGGTGAACAGTACTTATTTAGAGTAAGGGCACAAAACGAGAAAGGTGTGTCAGAACCAAGAGAGATCATCACAGCCGTGACTGTACAAGACCTCAGAGGTATGTACCGAATCACCAAAATAACAATAATAGTAAAGGAAAGTGAAAGAAACATTCAGAATTCATGACACTTTGTCATTAGAAATAATACTTATGAATAAATGCCTACTTTTTCTCATAGTGTTGCCAGCAATCGATCTTTCTACAATGCCTCAAAAGACCATCCACGTCCCAGCCGGCAGACCAGTAGAGCTGGTGATACCAATTGCTGGTCGCCCACCTCCTGCTGCTTCCTGGTTCTTTGCTGGCTCTAAACTAAGAGAATCAGAGCGTGTCACAGTTGAAACTCATACTAAGGTAGCTAAATTAACCATTCGTGAAACCACTATCAGAGATACTGGAGACTATATACTTGAACTGAAGAATGCAACCGGAACTACTTCAGAGACCATTAAAGTTATCATTCTCGGTAAGGATGAGAGACCAAGACACAAGCAAGCTGTTGTTGTTTAGTCACCCAATTTTGATTTGAAGTGAAAATTAACCTCCGGGATTTCTTTTTTTTTTTTCATAGACAAGCCTGGTCCACCAACTGGGCCTGTCAAGATTGAAGAAATTGATGCTACTTCAGTGACCATTTCCTGGGGACCGCCTGAACTGGATGGTGGTGCTCCACTGAGTGGCTACGTGGTAGAACAACGTGATGCCCATCGTCCAGGGTGGCTGCCAGTGTCTGAATCAGTGACTAGAACAACATTTAAGTTTACCAGACTCACTGAAGGAAACGAGTATGTGTTCCGTATCGCTGCGACAAACCGCTTCGGGATCGGCTCGTACTTGCAATCTGAGGTCATAGAATGTCGCAGCCTCATCAGTAAGTCCTGGACGCCCGCCCCCACTCTCCCCACCTCTGATTCTAAATATTAACAAGAAGGAATTTATTCTTAATATACCCTTATGTAAGTAAAAATAGGTCACAAAGTTAATCCCAGGGTCTTTCCAAGGTTTCTAAACCTCCTTTTCTTGGAAGTTTTCAACATGGTTGGGTTTTTTTTTTTTTAATGGAAGAAAGAGAGGAGGGAGTTAGGGAAGGATGGATGGAAGGAAAGGGGGGAGGGAGGACTGGCTGTTACAGTGAGAAACAATACAGAATACATGCTTAATAAATGTTTATAAAATGGAAGAAAATGAGGAACGGCAAGAAAAGTACAAAAATGAAAACACGAGAAAAACAGTTGCAAGAGTCTTATATGTACCATTTTAAGATGGTATATACGAGACACACTTATACAAATGTACGAGTCTTCAATTTATTCATGGTGCCATGTTGTGTTTACCTCTGTCTTGCTGCAGATATTCCTGGACCTCCAGAAACATTACAGATATTTGATGTCTCACGTGAGGGCATGACACTTACTTGGTACCCACCAGAAGATGACGGTGGCTCCCAAGTGACTGGATATATTGTGGAGCGCAAAGAAGTGAGATCAGATCGATGGGTCCGTGTAAATAAAGTACCAGTGACGATGACACGGTACCGTTCCACTGGCCTTACTGAAGGCTTAGAATATGAACACCGTGTCACAGCCATTAACGTGAGAGGAACTGGAAAACCAAGCCGTCCTTCCAAACCCACCATTGCCATGGATCCAATTGGTAAATACCTTTTGTATAAGTTTACTGAGGTATAATTTAATGTGGCAACAGTCACCCTTCTGAAATATAGAATTCTATATGTTTTGTATAACCACCACCACAATCAAAATATAGAATATTTCCAACAGCTCAAAAAGTTCAGTTGTGTCCTCTGTCATCAATCCCCTCCCCACTCCAACCCCGGGCAACTTTGGGCAAATAACTTTTTATATTCTTCTCTTGAGTCTATTTCTCCCGCTTTAAAATGGAACTCACAATACACACCCTATATCACAGTTAAAATTGTAAAGCAAGTTAATATTTCTGGAAGCACTTTAAAAACTGATGGTAAATGTAAGATAGTATTAGTGATTATAAACAAAGCACAAATAAGACAAAGGAAAAACCAAGAGCTTTAAGTAATGTTAACTGATTAAAATGAATTAAACATTTACAAAATGAAAAATATTCTACTGTTATAGTCCATGTTTCCACAACTCACTGAAATTGTTAGGTGGTGCATTCGATTTTCAACTTTGCAGAAACTTTAACAAGTATGTTGTTGTCTTATTCTTATTCCCAGCTCCTCCAGGAAAGCCACAAAACCCAAGAGTTACTGATACAACAAGGACATCAGTCTCCCTGGCCTGGAGTGTTCCAGAAGATGAAGGAGGATCTAAAGTCACAGGCTACTTGATCGAAATGCAAAAAGTTGATCAATATGAATGGACCAAATGCAACACCACCCCAACCAAGATTCGGGAGTATACTCTCACACACCTACCTCAGGGCGCTGAATACAGATTCCGTGTCCTAGCTTGTAACGCTGGTGGACCTGGGGAGCCCGCTGAGGTACCAGGAACAGTCAAAGTCACGGAAATGCTTGGTAAGACATATGATCATTTACTTTCTGCTGTAATTGCCTTAAGACTTGTTTCCTACACCCGCCTCCCAAAATGCTAATTGTAACCCTACCTTTCTTCCCAGAATATCCTGACTATGAACTTGATGAAAGATACCAGGAAGGTATCTGTGTAAGACAAGGTGGGGTCATCAGACTTACCATACCAATCAAAGGAAAACCATTCCCAATATGTAAATGGACCAAGGAAGGCCAAGATATTAGTAAGCGTGCCATGATTGCAACCTCTGAAACTCACACTGAGCTTGTAATCAAAGAAGCAGACAGGGATGATTCTGGCACTTACGACCTGGTTCTGGAAAACAAATGTGGCAAGAAGGCTGTCTACATCAAGGTCAGGGTGATAGGAAGTCCCAACACTCCAGAAGGACCACTTGAATATGACGACATACAAGCTCGCTCTGTAAGGGTCAGTTGGAGACCCCCTGCCGATGATGGTGGTGCTGACATCTTAGGCTACATCCTCGAGAGACGAGAAGTGCCTAAAGCCGCCTGGTACACCATCGACTCCAGAGTCCGAGGTACATCTCTGGTTGTAAAAGGCCTCAAAGAAAATGTGGAGTACCATTTCCGTGTTTCAGCAGAAAACCAGTTTGGAATAAGCAAACCCTTGAAATCTGAGGAACCAGTCATACCAAAAACACCACTGAGTAAGTGCTCTTCCAACCATAACACTGTAAAAATCCTCTCAGTGCTCTTTTGTTTCGAAAGGAAAGCCACCAGCTTACAAGAGTTGGGACTGCATTCTAACACATGTGTTTTCCATTTACATTCCTAGACCCTCCCGAGCCTCCAAGCAATCCCCCAGAAGTACTAGATGTGACCAAGAGTTCTGTCAGCCTGTCCTGGTCCCGGCCCAGAGACGATGGTGGTTCTCGGGTCACAGGCTACTACATTGAACGCAAGGAGACATCAACTGACAAGTGGGTCAGACACAACAAGACTCAGATCACCACCACAATGTACACCATCACCGGGCTTGTTCCCGACGCGGAATATCAGTTCCGCATCATCGCACAGAATGACGTTGGCCTAAGCGAGACCAGCCCTGCTTCTGAACCAGTTGTTTGCAAAGATCCATTTGGTAAGGAAAGAGTTTCCAAAGGGGTTAGAATCAGAGAGGCAAACCACCTTTGCTGTTTTTCTTTTACTTCAGCAGGAAAGCTGATTTCCTTTTCAACTGTTTTCAAATATTTCAGATAAGCCAAGCCAACCTGGAGAACTCGAGATTCTTTCAATATCCAAAGACAGCATCACTCTACAATGGGAGAAACCTGAATGCGATGGTGGCAAAGAAATCCTTGGATACTGGGTTGAATATAGACAATCTGGAGACAGTGCCTGGAAGAAGAGCAGTAAGGACCGCATCAAGGACAGGCAATTCACAATAGGGGGTTTGCTGGAAGCTACGGAGTATGAATTCAGGGTTTTTGCTGAGAATGAGACAGGGCTGAGCAGACCTCGAAGAACCGCTATGTCTGTAAAGACGAAACTAACATGTAAGTAGCCATTAGTTCTCTGCTTATGGTTTACAAACTGAGCAACATGTTAAGGCTAATTCTTCCTCTGGACTAAGTAGATCTCCAGAAAGCTTTACTGGAGAGCAAGTGTTTGGAAAGAAATCACTCACTCTGGCATATGCACACACAGGGAATAGTTGATGCTTCTAGAGGAAGTCATTCCAAGCACATAACCTCAGCAGTGAACTGTTAGGTGCAGTGAACTGATTCCTAAAGCAATTTCTCCCTTGAATACAACGGTGTTTTTTTTTTAATACTCCTAGTAAGACTTGAAGGGTCAACAAATGTACCCCACTTCAGTGAACCTAAGTAAGGGCAAATCTACAGATTTATAGAGAACTAATATTTCCCCAAAACCCTATACATTGTTAATGCCTCCCGATCATAAAAAGTCACTCTACATAATAATATGATGATGTGCTCATTGAATCTCTACTTTCCAGATGATCCTCCAGTCACTGTGAAGCCTTTTTAAGAATTAGACTCATATGTAAATAATGGTGTCTAATGAAGTATTAGTCAATAGGATGAATTCATTCCTGATATACAAGGACAGAGGATTATAGATTCAGTAGTAACAATAATGCATTAATGTTATCTTTCATACCCTTCAGCTGGAGAGGCCCCAGGAGTACGCAAAGAAATGATGGATGTCACCACCAAACTGGGTGAAGCTGCTCAACTCTCATGCCAGATTGTTGGAAGGCCTCTACCAGACATTAAATGGTACCGATTTGGTAAGGAGCTGATACAAAGCCGCAAGTACAAAATGTCTTCAGATGGACGCACACATACTCTAACAGTAATGACCGAGGAACAAGAAGATGAAGGCGTTTATACCTGCATAGCTACCAATGAGGTTGGAGAAGTAGAATCCAGTAGTAAGCTTCTCCTGCAAGCAACGCCACAATTCCATCCCGGTTACCCACTGAAAGAGAAGTATTACGGTGCTGTGGGGTCAACGCTTCGACTTCACGTTACATACATTGGCCGTCCAGTACCTGCCATCACTTGGTTCCATGGCCAGAAACGTTTGCAAAACTCAGAAAACATTGCTATTGAAAACACTGAGCAGTATACTCATCTCGTCATGAAGAATATCCAACGTAAGACTCACGCTGGGAAATACAAAGTTCAGCTCAGTAATGTTCTTGGAACGGTGGATGCCATCCTTGATGTGGAAATACAAGGTATTTTATTTTCATTTGCAGTGGTTTTGTTGTTGTTGTTGTTTTTAAAGAAAAAAGAAAAATATCCTGGGAGACACACTACAGAAACCACTCCAATTGTATTTTCTCCCAACAGATAAACCAGACAAACCTACAGGACCAATTGTGATTGAAGCTCTATTGAAGAACTCTGTGGTGATCAGCTGGAAACCACCTGCAGATGACGGAGGCTCCTGGATCACCAATTATGTGGTAGAGAAATGTGAGGCCAAGGAAGGGGCTGAATGGCAATTGGTGTCTTCAGCCATCTCAGTGACAACCTGTAGAATTGTGAACCTCACAGAAAATGCTGGGTATTACTTCCGGGTTTCGGCTCAGAACACGTTTGGCATCAGTGACCCTCTAGAAGTCTCCTCAGTTGTGATCATTAAGAGTCCATTTGGTGAGTACAACCTCTACAGTCTTCCTATGGCAAAATTCCATCTGTATGTGCAACTTTTTTTTTAAACAGAAATAACTTTTGAAAGGAGATAGCAAAGATTCAGCTAAAGTACAAGTGCCTTTTATCTCACTTAAATTGAATTTTTGCTTATCTAAAAGGGCACATGTATACCCCATCCCCTTTTTCTCTAAAAAGGAACTTTGTGTTGCCGTAAGTTTCTCAGCATAAAGTAACCAATTTCATTTTTCTGGATTAGTTATTCTTAATAGAACTTTGGGTTCATAACATTTTATTTTTTATAAAATAAGCTCTTCATAAAGCTGTTTGTTTCACCCCATGAGTCAAATGCTTTTTGTTTTAAACAGAAAAGCCAGGTGCTCCTGGCAAACCAACTATTGCTGCTGTCACAAAAGATTCTTGTGTTGTGGCCTGGAAGCCACCTGCCAGTGATGGAGGTGCAAAGATTAGAAATTACTACCTTGAGAAGCGTGAGAAGAAGCAGAACAAGTGGATTGCTGTGACAACAGATGAAATTCGAGAAACCGTCTTTTCAGTGCAAAACCTTATTGAAGGTCTTGAATATGAGTTCCGTGTGAAATGTGAAAACCTAGGTGGGGAAAGCGAATGGAGTGAAATATCAGAACCTGTCATTCCCAAATCTGATGTCCCAATTCAGGCACCACACTTTAAAGAGGAACTGAGAAATCTAAATGTCAGATATCAGAGCAATGCTACTTTGGTCTGCAAAGTGACTGGTCATCCAAAACCAATTGTGAAATGGTACAGACAAGGCAAAGAAATCATCGCAGATGGATTAAAGTACAGGATTCAAGAGTTTAAGGGTGGCTACCACCAGCTCATCATTACAAGCGTCACAGATGATGATGCCACAGTTTACCAAGTCAGAGCTACCAACCAAGGAGGGTCTGTGTCTGGCACTGCCTCCTTGGAAGTAGAAGGTAAAAACAAATCAGCAAACATCATTTTGGTGCTAGATTACATATTATTAATTGGGGGGGGGTGCTCTTAAATAGTGTTGGGTATTGCTAAATTATATTCTTCCTTCTTTTATTCTGATACAGTTCCAGCCAAGATACACTTGCCTAAAAATCTTGAAGGCATGGGAGCAGTCCATGCTCTCCGAGGTGAGGTAATCAGCATCAAGATCCCATTCAGTGGCAAACCAGACCCAGTGATCACCTGGCAGAAAGGACAAGATCTCATCGACAACAATGGCCACTACCAAGTTATTGTCACAAGATCTTTCACGTCACTTGTTTTCCTCAATGGAGTGGAGAGAAAAGATGCTGGTTTCTATGTGGTCTGTGCTAAAAACAGGTTTGGAATTGATCAGAAGACAGTTGAACTGGATGTGGCCGATGTTCCCGACCCACCCAGAGGAGTCAAAGTTAGTGACGTCTCACGAGATTCTGTCAACTTAACATGGACTGAGCCAGCTTCTGATGGTGGCAGCAAAATCACCAACTACATTGTTGAAAAATGTGCGACCACTGCGGAAAGATGGATCCGCGTAGGACAGGCCCGAGAAACACACTATACCGTGATCAACTTATTTGGAAAAACAAGTTACCAGTTCCGTATAATAGCGGAAAATAAATTTGGCCTAAGCAAGCCTTCTGAGCCTTCAGAACCAACCGTAACCAAAGAAGATAAGACCAGAGCTATGAACTATGATGAAGAGGTTGATGAAACCAGGGAAGTTTCTATGACCAAAGCATCTCACTCTTCAACCAAGGAACTCTATGAGAAATATATGATTGCTGAAGATCTTGGGCGTGGTCAGTTTGGAATTGTCCACCGTTGTGTTGAAACATCCTCAAAGAAGACATACATGGCCAAATTTGTTAAAGTCAAAGGGGCTGATCAGGTTTTGGTAAAGAAAGAAATTTCCATTCTAAACATCGCTAGGCACCGAAATATCTTATACCTCCATGAATCATTTGAAAGCATGGAAGAATTAGTTATGATCTTTGAGTTCATATCAGGACTTGACATATTTGAACGCATTAACACAAGTGCTTTTGAACTTAATGAGAGAGAAATTGTAAGCTATGTTCGCCAGGTCTGTGAAGCACTTGAGTTCTTACACAGTCATAATATTGGACACTTTGACATTAGACCAGAAAATATCATTTACCAAACAAGAAGGAGCTCCACCATTAAAATCATAGAATTCGGTCAGGCCCATCAGCTGAAGCCAGGGGACAACTTTAGGCTTCTGTTCACTGCCCCTGAATACTATGCACCTGAAGTCCACCAGCATGATGTTGTCAGCACAGCCACAGACATGTGGTCACTCGGAACACTCGTGTATGTGCTGTTGAGTGGTATCAATCCATTCCTGGCTGAAACTAACCAACAGGTAATTGAGAACATCATGAATGCTGAATATACCTTTGATGAAGAAGCATTCCAAGAGATCAGCACTGAAGCCATGGACTTTGTTGACCGGCTGTTAGTGAAAGAGAGAAAATCTCGCATGACAGCATCTGAGGCTCTCCAGCACCCATGGCTGAAGCAGAAGATAGAAAGAGTCAGTACTAAAGTGATCAGGACATTGAAACACCGACGTTACTACCACACCCTGATCAAGAAAGACCTCAACTTGGTTGTGTCTGCAGCCAGGATCTCCTGTGGTGGTGCAATTCGATCTCAGAAGGGAGTGAGCATTGCTAAAGTTAAAGTGGCATCCATTGAAATCGGCCCAGTTTCTGGACAGATAATGCATGCAGTCGTTGAAGAAGGAGGATATGTCAAATACGTATGCAAAATTGAAAATTACGATCAGTCTACCCAAGTGACTTGGTACTTTGGTGTCAGACAGCTGGAGAACAGTGAGAAATATGAAATCACTTATGACGATGGAGTGGCCACCATGTATGTCAAAGACATTACCAAATTCGATGACGGTACCTACAGATGCAAAGTAGTCAATGACTACGGGGAAGACAGTTCTTACGCAGAGCTGTTTGTTAAAGGTGTGAGAGAAGTTTACGACTATTACTGCCGTAGAACCATAAAGAAACTTAAGCGCAGAACAGATACCATGAGACTCCTGGAAAGGCCACCAGAATTCACGCTGCCTCTCTATAACAGGACAGTTTATGTGGGTGAAAATGTCCGGTTTGGAGTAACTATAACTGTCCACCCAGAGCCTCGAGTTACATGGTATAAATCAGGTCAGAAAATCAAACCAGGTGATGATGATAGGAAGTACACATTTGAGTCCGACAAGGGTCTTTACCAATTAACAATCAACAGTGTAACTACGGATGATGCTGCCGAATACACTGTTGTTGCAAGAAACAAATACGGTGAAGACAGCTGCAAAGCAAAGCTGACCGTGACCCCACACCCACCTCCAACAGGTACGACCCTAAGACCCATGTTCAAACGGCTACTGGCAAACGCAGAATGCCAAGAAGGCCAAAGTGTCTGCTTTGAGATCAGGGTGTCTGGCATCCCCCCGCCAACATTAAAATGGGAGAAAGACGGTCAGCCACTGTCCCTCGGGCCTAATATCGAAATTATCCACGAAGGCTTGGATTATTATGCTCTTCATATCAGGGATACTTTGCCTGAAGACACGGGTTACTACAGAGTCACAGCCACAAACACTGCTGGATCCACCAGCTGCCAGGCCCACCTACAAGTGGAACGCCTGAGGTACGTCAAACAGGAGTTCAAGACGAAGGAGGAGCGCGAACGACACGTACAGAGGCAAATTGACAAGACGCTAAGAATGGCTGAAATTCTTTCCGGAACTGAGACTGTGCCACTGACACAGGTCGCCCAGGAGGCACTGAGAGAAGCTGCCACCCTTTACAAACCAGCCGTCAGCACCAAGACTGTAAAAGGGGAATACCGACTTGAGACGGAAGAAAAGAAGGAGGAGAGAAAACTCCGCATGCCTTACGAAGTACCAGAGCCACGCAAGTACAAACCGGCTGCCATAGAAGAAGACCAACACATTAAGCAGTTTGTGCCCATGTCTGACATGAAATGGTACAAAAAGATACGCGATCAATTTGAAATGCCTGGGAAGATGGACAGAGTTGTACAGAAAAGACCCAAGCGCATCCGCCTTTCAAGATGGGAACAGTTCTACGTGATGCCTCTTCCACGCATCACCGATCAATACAGACCCAAGTGGAGGATTCCCAAACTGTCCCAAGACGACCTTGAAATGGTGAGACCAGCCCGCCGGCGTACACCTTCTCCTGATTATTACTTTTATTACAGACCCAGGAGACGTTCTCTCGGTGACATCTCGGATGAAGAATTACTCCTGCCCATTGACGACTACCTGGCAATGAAGAGAACAGAGGAAGAGAGGCTGCGTCTTGAAGAAGAGCTGGAACTGGGTTTTTCAGCCTCACCCCCAAGCCGGAGCCCTCCACGTTTTGAGCTTTCGAGTCTGTGTTACCCTTCCCCACAAGCTCATGTCAAGGTGGAGGAAGCAAGAAAAGACTTCAGATACTCAACGTATCACATCCCAACGAAGGCGGAGACCAGCACGAGTTACGCGGAGCTGCGGGAGCGGCACGCCCGCACCTGGCACAGGCAGCCCAGGCAGCGGCAGAGGATCATGGCCGAGAGAGAGGACCAAGAGCTGCTGCGTCCAGTCACCACCACCCAGCGCCTCTCGGAATACAAAAGCGAGCTGGAACACATGGCGAAGGAAGAAAAATCTAGAAAGAAATCAAGACGCCAGAGAGAAGTGACTGAAATAACGGAAATTGAGGAAGAATATGAGATCTCCAAACACGCTCAGAGAGACACTTCCTCCTCGGTGTCCAGGCTACTGAGACGCCGGCGCTCCCTGTCTCCGACCTACATCGAGTTGATGAGGCCGGTGTCCGAGCTGATCCGGCCGCGGCCACAGCCAGCTGAGGAATATGAAGATGAAGATGACGTAGAAAGAAGGTCTCCTACCCCAGAAAGGACTCGCCCACGTTCCCCCAGCCCTGTGTCTAGTGAGCGTTCACTGTCAAGATTTGAGAGGTCAGCAAGATTTGATATCTTTTCCAGGTATGAGTCCATGAAAGCTGCTTTAAAAACTCAGAAGACATCAGAAAGGAAGTATGAGGTTTTGAGTCAGCAGCCTTTTACGCTGGACCACATGCCTCGAATCACACTGAGGATGCGCTCCCACAGGGTACCGTGTGGCCAAAATACACGTTTTATCTTAAATGTTCAGTCTAAGCCAACTGCCGAGGTCAAATGGTACCACAACGGTGTAGAACTTCAAGAGAGCAGTAAGATTCATTACACCAACACCAGTGGGGTTCTGACCCTGGAAATTCTGGACTGTCATATTGATGACAGCGGAACATACCGTGCCGTGTGCACCAACTACAAAGGTGAGGCTTCTGACTATGCAACCTTGGACGTCACGGGAGGGGATTACACCACCTATGCTTCCCAGCGCAGAGACGAAGAGGTCCCCCGATCTGTTTTCCCTGAGCTGACGAGAACAGAGGCATATGCGGTTTCATCATTTAAGAAAACATCTGAGATGGAAGCTTCCTCTTCCGTCAGGGAAATGAAATCACAGATGACAGAGACAAAGGAAAGTCTCTCATCATATGAACACCATGCATCTGCAGAAATGAAAAGTGCTGCAGTTGAAGAAAAGTCGCTGGAAGAAAAATCCACACACAGGAAGATCAAGACAACTTTGGCAGCAAGAATTCTTACGAAGCCAAGGTCCATAACGGTGTATGAAGGCGACTCTGCAAGGTTTTCTTGCGATACAGATGGTGAGCCGGTACCGACTGTGACATGGCTGCGTAGGGGACAAGTCATAAGCACTTCTGCCCGCCACCAAGTGACCACCGCAAAGTACAAATCGACCTTTGAGATCTCTTCAGTCCAGGCTTCGGATGAGGGCAACTACAGCGTGGTGGTAGAGAACAGCGAAGGGAAGCAAGAGGCACAGTTTACTCTGACCATTCAAAAGGCCAGGGTTACTGAAAAGGCTCTGACATCACCACCGAAAGTCAAATCCCCAGAGCCTCGGGTAAAATCCCCAGAAGGAGTCAAGTCTCCAAAACAAGTGAAATCCCCAGAGCCGGTGACTTCTCACCCAAAAGCTGTATCACCCACAGAGATAAAACCCACACCAACGGAAAAGGTTCAGCAGCTGCCAGCCACTGCCCCACCCAAGATAATTCAGTCCTTGAAAGCAGAAGCTTCTAAAGATATAGCAAAGCTGACCTGTGTGGTCGAAAGTACTGTATTGTGTGCCAAAGAGGTCACCTGGTATAAAGATGGTAAGAAACTGAAGGAAAATGGGCATTTCCAGTTTCATTATTCGGCAGATGGTACCTATGAGCTCAAAATCCATAACCTCACTGAATCTGATTGTGGAGAATACGTTTGTGAGATTTCTGGTGAAGGTGAAACTTCCAAAACTAACTTCCAATTTGTGGGACAAGCCTTTAAGAATATCCATGAGGAAGTTTCAAGCATATCAGAAACCAAGAAAGCAGCTCAGAAAACTGCTGAGTCAACAGAAACCAAGAAAGCGGCTCCGAAAACTGCTGAGCCAACAGAAACCAAGAAAACTGAACCAAAAGCTCCTGAACCAGTTTCCACAAAACCAGTAATTGTTACTGGGCTGCAGGATACAACTATTTCTTCAGACAGTGTCACTAAGTTTGCAGTTAAAGCTACTGGAGAACCCCAGCCAACTGTCATCTGGACAAAGGATGGAAAGGTAACCAGTTCTTAAATGATCCTTAAACTTATCTTCTAAAAAAACTAACCTCTTCCCTCTTCCCCATCTCCCAAAGAAAGTTTAAAATTAAATCACTTTTTAAAACTCAAATCACGTGCATTCTACAGGCTATAACACAAGGAGGTAAATATAAACTCTCTGAAGACAAAGGAGGATTCTTCCTAGAAATTCATAAGACTGATACTTCTGACGGTGGACTTTATACTTGTACAATAACAAATTCAGCTGGATCTGTGTCCTCTAGCTGCAAATTAACAATAAAAGGTAGGTTGGCTTTTATTCTTACCAATAATTTTCAGAAAACAATATGAAGGAAACATTTCTAAACACTATTCCTTACACACACAAAGTATTAAAATAAAACTTTTACCAAGTTACAGAATACCATTTGTACACAAATGTACAAATACACATATTTGAAGTTAGCATACACTTTTATATTTATTAAGTGTCTAATTGTATGTGGTGTTATATAAGATTCCATAGAGATTATATAAGATTCCTGCTCCCAGGAACATTTAAGAATAAAGTCAGGTGATTATACAAAATGGCACTTCTTCCCTAAAGCTTCACTCTTGCTAATTTTCCAAAGCAGTGGAAAGTTAATGAAAGAACTGTATCGGTTTTCCCAATTAAAATTAGCTTGCTTTCATCTCAGTCTTCTAAAACATAATTCAATTGTTTTAATTACTCAAAATCTCCTAAATCCACCCATCTCCTAAATCCTTCAACTATTCTTTGCAAAACTTTTTTTCCCCTTAAGTCATAAAAATCATTCTTCTGTTTAGTTTAGTTTAAATAATCATTACACTGATCTCCAAAGTCATGCATGACAACTTTCCAAGATTGGGACTGAGAAAGAGTTAGGTATTACCTACACTGCATGCGTTAAGTTAATGTTTTTTCTTTGTATATTATTCACTTACAGAATCCACAAGAGAAGAGGGTGGGGCCTCTTTCCAATTCAGTTTGCCTTATAGAGCTTTCTTTTTCAGCTGTAAAAGACACTGAGATACAGAAAGTATCGACACAAAAGACCTCCAAAAGTATATCCCAGAAGAAGGCAGATGTCCAAGAGGAAATTTCCAAAAAAGCCCTAATTTCTGAAGAAATCAAGATGTCAGAGGTGAAATCTCCAGAGAAGCTGGCCCTCAAGGAGGAAGCTTCAACAGTTCTGATTTCCGAAAAAGTCAAGAAATCAGAAGCGACCTCCCTGGAAAAATCCATTGTCCATGAGGAAATCACTAAAACATCACAGGCATCAGAAGAAATCAGAACTCATGCCGAGATTAAAGCATATTCTACTCAGATGAGTATACCTGATGGTCAGAAAGTGACTTTAAAAGCCAACATTGCTGGTGCCACTGATGTGAAATGGGTATTGAATGGGGTAGAGCTCAGTAACTCCGAGGAGTACAGATATGGCGTCTCAGGCAGCGACCAGACGCTGACCATCAAGCAGGCTGGTCACAAAGATGAAGGGATCCTCACCTGCATTGGCAAAACCAGCCAAGGAATCATCAAGTGTCAGTATGATCTGACCCTGAGCAAAGAACTCTCAGATGCTCCAGCCTTCATCTCCCAGCCCAGATCTCAAAATGTTAACGAAGGACAAAATGTTCTCTTTTCTTGTGAAATCAGTGGTGAGCCATCGCCTGAAATCGAATGGTTTAAAAACAACCTGCCAGTAAGTTGAGTTATGAATATATTACTGAAGAAAGCTTTAAATACTCCATCTACTCCTGAAGAGCTCAAAGAAACCCTTTTTTTCTCTTCTTTTTAGATTTCTGTTTCTTCAAATATCAGCGTAAGTCGCTCCAGAAACGTATATTCCCTTGAAATCCGAAAGGCCTCAGTAAGTGACAGTGGGAAATACACAATTAAGGCCAAAAATTTCCATGGCCAGTGTTCAGCTACTGCTTCCTTAACGGTCCTTCGTAAGTATATCTTTATCATTTTCCTTACTTGCTTAAGGCCGTTATCTGAGTTTTTTGGTTTGTTTTTTTGCTTTTGTCTTCTGAGCCCAGCAAACTCTCTGGAGCCTCATTAAGTTCCATGTGTAAGAGACACAGGCCTCCTGTGTGAATTCATTCTTAACGGTCAACGTTTCTTTACAGCGAGACAGGAACATGGATAAGTTAACTTTCAAAGCAAAGCTACCAACTGTCCTATTACATGTATTTTCAGAATGCACAATATAAAAATTATTTTCTGTATGACTAATCATTTTTCTCCTAGTGATTCTAGCACCTGCATGTAATGTAATGATAGAAATATAAGGATTCGTTTCTGGGAGACACTGAGCTAGCTCTTGACAACTGTATGTATGTATTTGCTTGTGCTTCCACAGCAAATTGTTTGGGTTGCATTTCTGTGTGTGTGTCTAAGTGTTCCATTTCTGTAAGTCAGTGTCAGATGTCACCAATTAACCAGATGTCATTGGTGTTCACTGTGTATCTGCTATGCTCCACAGCTCTAGTTGAAGAACCTCCCAGAGAGGTAGTATTGAGGACAAGTGGTGACACGAGCTTGCAAGGAAGCTTCTCGTCTCAGTCAGTCCAAATGTCTGCCTCTAAGCAGGAGGCCTCCTTCAGCAGTTTCAGCAGCAGCAGTGCTAGCAGCATGACCGAAATGAAATTTGCAAGCATGTCTGCCCAAAGCATGTCCTCCATGCAAGAGTCTTTTGTAGAAATGAGTTCCAGCAGTTTTATGGGAAAATCTAGTATGACACAACTGGAAAGCTCAACTAGTAGGATGCTTAAAGCAGGCCTAAGAGGTGAGCAATCAAATTACTGGTAGAGGTAGACAAGCCTAGTAGCATGTAGAGTCCTTAGTACATACAATTCAGTAGAAAGCAAACTGTTATATTTTCAGTGATCCTAAAACTTTTTGGTTGTTGTTGTTCCATAAAGGAATTCCACCTAAAATTGAAGCTCTTCCCTCTGACATCAGCATTGACGAGGGCAAAGTTTTAACAGTAGCCTGCGCTTTTACGGGTGAGCCTACCCCGGAAATAACATGGTCCCACGGTGGAAGAAAAATTCAAAATCAAGAACAGCAAGGGAGATTCCATACTGAAAACACAGATGACCTGACAACTCTGATCATCATGGATGTACAGAAACAAGATGGTGGACTTTATACCCTGAGCTTAGAGAATGAATTTGGATCTGACTCAGCTACTGTGAATATAAATATTCGATCCATTTAAGAGGGCCTGTGCTCTCATATTCAGACATTCTTAACCTTTCCTGAACGATTCACATAGACTAATCTTTCTGATCTGTAAATACTTAAACAAAAATGTAGTTTTGTATCAACCTAAATGAGTCGAAGTTCAAAAATATGCATTTCAATCTTTTCTTAATTGTTGACCTAAGATTATACATTTTCTAGTGACATGTACATACTGTATATAGCCGAATTAACGGTTATAAAGTTTTGTACCATTTATTTTATGACATTTTACAATGTAACTGTTGAAACTAACTGTTGGTAGGAGAAAGTTTCTTATGGAACGAATACCCTGCTCAACACTTAATCAATCTTTGTGCCTCAACATAATGTTGATGTCTAAGTATGCCTCAATGGGTCGAGAAATTCCCCATTGAAGATGTCCTATCCACCGACATGATGCTGTGCACGTCACCTGATATGTGCACCAATACTTACTGAATCAGAAATGTAAGGCATTGGTGATGTTTGCATTTACCCTCCTGTAAGCAACACTTTAACGTCTTACATTTTCTCTGATGATGTCACACTCAAAATGATCATGACTTAAATATTACCAGAGCAAAGTGCAACGGCCAACACTTTGTTCGCTCATTTCACACTGTCTCTGACCATAGAGAGTGCCTGGGTAGCTTGGAAAAGCAACATCACCTGGCCATCCCCTCATTTAACCAAGCTGTTCATGCGTTCCTATGCCAGAGCAGTGCCAACTCTTGGAGGTCCCGGGGTGCAGCCAACGCCTTCGTGTGGTAGCTCTAAATTTAAATTACACCAGAGAAACCGGGGCAACTAAGCAATGAGCCACAGCAAAAAATAAAGAACAACAACAACAAAATAAAGCTGTCGTTAAATTAAAAACAACAAAATATTACTAACTGCCCAAAATATCAATTTGATGTAGTTCTTTTCATGCAGGTTTAAATTCAATTGTTAGTTATAATTGTTGGACCTCCTTGAGATAGTAACAACAAAATAAAGCAAGCTATCTGCACCTCAAAATTTGTGATTGGTTGTTTTCTGTAAAATTCTGGGGTTGGGGAGGTATGTGCCTTTGCAAATCACACAAATGATCATAGATAAGAAGAAGCAACTCAAGTTCTTCACAGCAAATATTTAAATTACCATGTTGAATGCATTCCACAATTTTTTTAAAGCATAGATATGATTCTCATGGATAAAGTTACCCCCAAAAGTTAACAAAAATCCCCCAAAATAATAGAGCAAATCTTCTAAACTTATTATCAAGAAAAATATTTTTATGGGAGCTGATTCGTTAAATCCAAAGATATTGAACATTACAATTCACGATATTTTGTGCCAGACAGCAACGCAAAGATGAGCAAGATGAAATAGACCCTGTCCCTCAAGGAGTATAGAAAAGAATATGACAATTTCAGGGAAAATGATCAATTGTGCAACTGAATCCATTACTGACTATTGCAGCTCCAAACTGAGACAGAACAAATCAAAGTCCTCAAAGCTAAAGAACTCGTTTTAAATGGTATAGTCCTACTAGGCTTTTCAAAACAACTTCATAATAAAATATCTAGCACCAGAAAAATCTGTATTTATCCACCTCAATTAGATAATCCTAATTGTAAACCTATAAAGTCGATTCTTTGCCTAAATTACCCCCTAAATGTAAGTACAAGCGGCCAAAGCTGAAGCAAATGCACTGTCAATTCTTACTCCCCCAAAGAAGATCTTGGGTCTTCGTTAATTTATTCAGCAAGTATTCTGTCTTAAGTCAGATGCCCTAAAAGCAGAGCCTAAGACTTGACTCTAGCGTAAGTAATTTTTTGAGGGACTGCTCTCAGGAAAAAGGAAGTGAGGGAAGCAGAGTAGAGGAAGAAAGCTAAGCAAGTATGTGGTCTCCGCGGGAGCTTCAGCCGCATCCCACAGGGAGCATAAATTGCACCAGAGTTGGTTCCACCTGGGAGCAAGGGCGCTGACCTTCTCTACCTGCTTATCTGCCAGTTAGTGCCTACAGGCTGGGAGCTTGTGGGAGCGGGGGCGGGAAGAGGGAAATAACCTCCGGGGTGAGGGGCACCCCTTGGCCAGAGCAATCTCTGCAGACTAGGGCAGCTAAACAGCCAATACACAAGAAATTGGGCCGGTACACATCACCTGGATCTGGGAGGTACGCACAGCACCCACTACACCATCTAACAACTTGAAATGCCAGTTCTTACCTTAAAACGAGAGAGGCAGGGATTCCTGAGGATGACTCCCAGCCCTGACAGGCTGATGTTCTAAGGAGTCCTATCCGTGGCTGAGGCGCAGTCCGTGCTGCTCAGAATTCTGAAGCTGAAGGAACGGTAGCTGCAGCTCCCAAATCCAGAGATCCATTTTGGGCCTGGGAGAAAGGGGAGGGGCTAAGGCCTATCCCGGGAAGGAAATCCACGCCAAGCCGAGAGGCCTGACTTCTTTTCAACCAGTAGCAGAAGCCCACGCCTCTGAGAGCAGCAGGGTGTGGCCAAGGGGGTCACACGTGAGAGGACTGCGTAGGGAGGATCCTGGGAAGTCCCTCAGAGGCCCTCCGGCTGGAACTACAAGCACCCCTTTCCGGGTTTACCAGCCAGCCTCCCTCCGAGAGCGCCTCCAATAATGGCGCTCCCCCGCGTAGGGTGGGTGGGGATTCCTGTCAATCCCACCCCACCTCCAACAGCACCAGGAATGCCTTCCCAGCAACTTTGCATTTCCGGTTCAGATCACCTTGTCTCTCTCCCCCCTGTCGGCAGGAGGCGCCAGAGAGCAGCAAGCAGACGCCTTCCTCCTGGTTCAACCCTCCAATCCACAAAACCTATGAGTAATCTTCACTCTCTTCCTGCCCCTCTTTCTGCTGAATCCTTCCTGTCTATTTTATAAAGTCCCCATTTGGCTACACTCATAAGCAGCATAGTGTAGGAATTATATATACGCACTCAAAACCCAGAGTACCAACCCAAATCCAGGATCTGCTATTTGCTAACTTGTGCCACCTGGAGTAATTACTGACCTTCTCTATCCCTTGATGTTCTCACCCATAAGATGGGAATAACAACAGCATCAACCTCACAGGTTTTGTGAGGATTAAACAAATTACTACATGTGAAACTCTTAGAGCAGTGCTGCCACAGCACCCAATAAACACCAGCAATCAGTATTATATTAGAGACCACCATGCAAAACATCGAAGTTAGGGACCAGAAAAACATTTTAGAGGGGGTGTAACACAGACCTCACTTGTAATCACTAGATGTATTATTTTGCTAGGGCTGCTAGAACAAAGTACCACAACCCTGCAGGGCGGTGGGGAGGAGGCTAGGAGTCCTAAATGAAAGTGTCAACAGGACTGGTTCCTTCTGAGAGTTGTTAGGGAAGGATCTGTTCCAGGCCTCTCTGCTTGACTCGTAGATGGCCACCTGTTCACATAGCATTCTCCCTGCATGCATGTGTGGGTCCAAATATCCCCTGTTTAGAAGGACATCAGCAATATTGGATTAGGTTTCACACTAATTTTACCTTATTTTAACTTTATTGTCTGTGTAAAGACTATCTCCAAATAAGGTCACATCCTGAGGTACCAGAGTTTAGGACCCCAACATATCTGTGGGAAGGGGTACACAGCTCAACCCATAACACTAGACATGATGGGCATGAGACAGCACATCTTTAAAAGACGTCTTTTGGTAGAGTTTCTCAAAAGATGAAATTATTATCTCTAACCAGTAGTAGCCAATTATATAGATGAACCATCTAGAGGTAGGGAGGTAGGTAAATCAGAAACAGCCAGTAAAATAACAGGTTAAATTGACAGTCTCCATGGTGAGACATTAATCTTCAAGAAAAATGTTTTATGATTGTGCTCCAGGAAAAGAAAGTAATTTGTATTTGTTTATTCAGCCCCAAATGTAATCTTAAGAAATTCGGGCCGAGAAAACCCAGTTTCCTTGTAATAGGAGAAAACAGTGTCTGCTAGGTAAATAGAAGGACTTTTGCAAGAGAGATTGGCCGCCCTTTTCTGGTGGTGCAGTGGTGGAGAATCCGCCTGCCAATGCAGGGGACACAGGTTCGAGGCTTGGTCCACGAAGATCCCACATGCCGCGGAGCAACTAAGCCCTTGCATCACAACTACTGAGCCTGCACTCTAGAGCCCGCGTGCCACAACTACTGAAGCCCGCGTGCCTAGAGCCCGTGCTCCACAACAGGAGAAGCCATTGCAATGAGAAGCCCGCGCACTTCAACAAAGAGTAGCCCCCGTTCGCCGCAACTAGAGAAAGCCTGCACACAGCAACGAAGACCCAAAGCAGCCACACACACAAAAAAAATCGATGGGCCAATCTATATTCTTTTTTCTAAATAAATTTATTTATTTAATTTATTTTTGGCTCCGTTGGGTTTTCGCGCTTCTCATTGCAATGGCTTCTCCTGTTGTGGAGCACGGGCTCTAGGCATGCGGGCTCAGTAGCTGTGGCTCACAGGCTCTAGAGCGCAGGCTCAGTAGTTGTGGTGCAAGAGCTTAGTTGCTCTGCAGCATGTGGGATCTTCCCGGACCAGGGCTCGAACCTGTGTCCCCTGCATTGGCAGGCAGATTCTCAACCACTGCACTACCCAGGAAGACCTGGCCCATCGATTTTTATTCTAAGGTTATAAAAATAGTTTTATACCTTTTGGTATGTCTGGGTCAATGTTTCCCAAACTCTTCCTCAAGATGTTGGTAGATATTATGGGAAAATTGTCCCACAGCCAAATAAACTTAGGATTTGGGAAATCGTACTTCTTTATGCAGGACTTCCCAGAGCCTTTGATGAGCTAGTGTGTGTTGTGGTCCTCCAAGAGGCGATACAATGCTCCCCGAACTTATCTGATGATGGAACTGTTTTCACTGGTACTGTACATGATGTAGGCTGAGACAGGCCACAGTAGGTGGAAACATGGGAGGTGTGAAGAGGATTGGATCTTGGTAGAGGAGGAACTGGGTATCACCTAAGAAATGAAATTAAGTGCTATGATAAAAAAAGAAAAATCCGGGGCTTCCCTGGTGGTGCAGTGGTTGAGAGTCTGCCTGCCGATGCAGGGGACACGGGTTTGTGCCCCGGTCCGGGAGGATCCCACATGCCACGGAGCGGCTGGGCCCACGAGCCATGGCTGCTGAGCCTGCGCGTCCGGAGCCTGTGCTCCGCAATGGGAGAGGCCACAACAGTGAGAGGCCCACGTAACACAAAAAATATAAATAAATAAAAATTAAAAAAAAAGAAAAATCCAAGGCGTTTGAGAGCACATTGCTAGGGCATCTGATCCAGTCAGAGAATTGGGGAACAGTCAGATTAGAGGAAGTTACATGTAGAAGCTGTGACCTAAAGTGTGGGGTGAACTGAGGAGATAAGGAGGAGCTTTCAGGCAGAGGATCCTTGTGCCTGCAGAGGTCTGGGGCAAGGAGAACACGACACATTCAAAAAAGTAGGAAAAGTTAATAAGGGGGTGCAAGAACCTCTGAAGGGCTGGAGGTGAGAAGCAGGGCAACGTTGCAAAAGGCCTTTTACACCCTATTATGGACTTTGGGCTTTTCTCTAAGAGGTAAGGGGAACCATGAAAGAGATTTAAGCAAACTAGTTACTCGATCAAATTTTACTTTTACAAAGTATTTAGCTATTCTGAGAAAACTATGACATGTATTTGCCATTCTATGCCCAAGAGCTTATTTCCTCCCAGCGGACTCCACTCATAGGAAGACGTTCACCTATGACCAAATTCCTAACCCATAATGTCCCTGTAATTACCGTTCCTACGCTTTATAGCCATCCGTGGAAAGGTCTTTCCTAAGAATGTCTGGGGACTTAGGGAAACATGTAATAAAGCCAGACTGGTAGACTCTCCAGGTAAAGGAAAAGGTGTGGGAGAGGGGGTGACTTGTGGAGACAGGAGGGCAACTTACTGCCGCAATTCTTCTCGGTGACAATGACCACTGCTGTGGAACTGCAACGGAGGTAGAAGAATCTGGCCCAAAAAGCCAAGTTCTGATGATGCGATGTCAGGAATGTGGCTCCTGGGGACGACTCCCACTTACTCCTGCTCCATTTTAAGAAAAGGTGGGAAGCAGGTAAGAGGAGTGGGCAGGTATGCCAACGCTTTCCAATCTGTCAGGAAATCACTGCAAAAGATAGCATGTCCTAAAAGTGAGGATTCCAAACCTAAAATTCATGCTTATCCTAGAATCTTTAGGGGGTCCCTGAGCTCCCTGAGATTATGCATATATTTTTTCTCTTTTTTTTAAGGGACATTGTTCCTAGTTTTCATTTCATTTTTAAAGATGCCAATGATTCAAAAAGTTTAAGAGATACTGCCCTACACATTTCAGAGAGGGAACCAGCAGACAGATGCCAAAGCCATCTCAGAAGTATCTACAGGCCCGCGTTTCCGCAGAGCTGGAACTCCCGGCTCGGGGTCTCTTCCCTCCGCCGTCACGGAACTGCCCCGGAGCCCGAGGGGAGGGCGACCTCACTGAGGCTGCCGGCTCTGGAGGGGCCCCGGCGGCCGAAGCCGTGACAGTCGAGCGGACGGCGGGCCAGAATCATCGTACCTAAATCCACTCATTATGCTGCTACTGGCCTCATGACATTGATTTCACGGCTGAGTGATATTCCATTACACACCAGAAATACATCTACACGTAGAACAACTCATACAGAACACCTACTGAACGCTGGCAGAAGACCTCAAACCTCTCAAAAGGCAAGAAACTCCCCACGTACCTGGGTAGGGCAAAAGAAAAAACGATAAACAGAGACAAAAGAATAGGGACGGGACCTGCATTAGTGGGAGGGAGCTGTGAAGGAGGAAAGGATTCCACACGCTAGGAAGCCCCTTCGCGAGCGGAGACTGCGGGTGGCGGAGTGGGGACTCTTCGGAGCCGCGGATGAGAGCGCAGCCACAGGGGTGCGAAGGGCAAAGCGGACAGATTCCCGCACAGAGGATTGGTGCCGACGGGCACTCACCAGCCCAAGAGGCTTGTCTGCTCACCCGCCGGGGCGGGCGGGGCTGGGAGCTGAGGCTCGGGCTTCCATCGGAGCGCAGAGAGAGGACTGGGGTTGGCGGCGTGAACACAGCCTGCAGGGAGTTAGTGCACCACGGCTAGCCGGGAGGGAGTCCAGGGAAAAGCCTAGACTTGCCGAAGAGGCAAGAGACATTTTCTTCCCTCTTTGTTTCCTGGGGCGCGAAGAGAGGGGATTAAGAGCGCTGCTTAAAGGAGCTCCAAAGACGGGCGCAAGCCGCGGCTAACAGCGCGGACCCCTGACAAGGGCATGAGACGCTAAGGCTGCTGCTGCCGCCACCAAGAAGCCTGTGTGCGAGCACAGGTCACTATGCACACCCCCCTTGCGGGGAACCTGTGCAGCCCGCCACTGCCAGGGCCCCGTGATCCAGGGACAATTTCCCCGGGAGAACGCACGGCGCGCCTCAGGCTGGTGCAACGTCACAACGGCCTCTGCCGCCGCAGGCTCACCCCGCATCCGAACTCCTCCGCTCCCCGGCCTGAGTGAGCCAGAGCCCCCGAAGCAGCTGCTCCTTTAACCCCATCCTCTCTGAGCGAAGAACAGACGCCCTCCGGTGACCTACACACAGAGGCGGGGCCAAGTCCAAGCTGAACCCCGAAAGCTGGGAGAACAAAGAGAAAGGGAAATCTCTCCCAGCAGCCTCAGAAGCAGCGGATTAAAGCTCCACAATCAACTTGATATACCCTGCATCTGTGGAATACGTGAATAGACAATGAATCATCCCAAATTGAGAAGCTGGACTTTGAGAGCAATATTTATTATTTTTTCCCCTTTTCCTCTTTTTGTGAGTGTGTATGTGTATGCTTCTGTGTGAGATTTTGTCTGTATAGCTTTGCTTTCATCATTTGTCCTAGGGTTCTGTCCGTCCGTTTTTTTTTTTTCTTTTCTTTTCAAAACATTTTTTTTCTTAATAATTATTTTTTAAGGTGGGAGAGCCAACTTCAGGACACTGGTCCACAAGAGACCTCCCAGCTCCACATAATATCAAACGTTAAAAATCTCCCAGAGATCTCCATCTCAACACCAGTACCCAGCTTCACTCAACGACCAGCAAGCTACAGTGCTGGACACCCTATGCCAAACAACTAGCAACACAGGAACACAACCCCACCCATTAGCAGAGAGGCTGCCTAAAATCATAATAAGTCCACAGACACCCCAAAACACACCACCAGACGTGGACCTGCCCACCAGAAAGACAAGATCCAGCCTCATCCACCAGAACACAGGCACCAGTTCCCTCCAACAGGAAGCCTACACAACCCACTGAACCAACTGTAGCCACTGGGGACAGACACCAAAAACAATGGGAACTACGAACCTGCAACCTGCAAAAAGGAGACCCCCAAAACAGTAAGATAAGCAAAATGAGAAGACAGAAAAACACACAGCAGATGAAGAAGCAAGATAAAAACCCACCAGACCTAACAAATGAGGAAATAGGCAGTCTACCTGAAAAAGAGTTCAGAATAATGATAGTAAAGATGATCCAAAATCTTGGTAATAGAATAGAGAAAATGCAAGAAACATTTAACAAGGACATAGAAGAACTAAAGATGAAACAAGCAATGATGAACAACACAATAAATGAAATTAAAAATACTCTAGATAGGATCAATAGCAGAATAACTGAGGCAGAAGAACGGATAAGTGACTTGGAAGATAAAATAGTGGAAATAACTGCTGCAGAGCAGAATAAAGAAAAAAGAACGAAAAGAACTGAGGACAATCTCAGAGAACTCTGGGACAACATTAAACATACCAACATTCGAATTATAGGGGTTCCAGAAGAAGAAGAGAAAAAGAAAGGGACTGAGAAAATATTTGAAGAGATTATAGTTGAAAACTTCTCTAATATGGGAAAGGAAATAGTTAATCAAGTCTAGGAAGCACAGAGAGTCCCATACAGGATAAATCCAAGGAGAAACACGCCAAGACACATATTAATCAAACTGTCAAAAATTAAATACAAAGAAAACATATTAAAAGCAGCAATGGAAAAACAACAAATAACACACAAGGGAATCCCCATAAGGTTAACAGCTGATCTTTCAGCAGAAACTCTGCAAGCCAGAAGGGACTGGCAGGACATATTTAAAGTGATGAAGGACAAAAACCTACAACCAAGATTACTCTACCCAGCAAGGATCTCATTCAGATTTGATGGAGAAATTAAAACCTTTGCAGACAAGCAAAAGCTGAGAGAGTTCAGCACCACCAAACCAGCTTTACAACAAATGCTAAAGGAACTTCTCTAGGCAAGAAACACAAGAGAAGGAAAAGACCTACAATAACAAACCCAAAACAATTAAGAAAATGGGAATAGGAACATACGTATCGATAATTACCTTAAATGTAAATGGATTAAATGCTCCCACCAAAAGACACAGACTGGCTGAATGGATACAAAAATAAGACCCATATATATGCTGTCTACAAGAGACCCACTTCAGACCTAGAGACACATACAGACTGAAAGTGAGGGGATGGAAAAAGACATTCCATGCAAATGGAAACCAAAAGAAAGCTGGAGTAGCAATTCTCATATCAGACAAAATAGACTTTAAAGACTATTAGAAGAGACAAAGAAGGACACTGCATAATGATCAAGGGATCGATCCAAGAAGAAGATGTAACAATTGTAAATATTTATTCATCCAACATAGGAGCACCTCAATACATAAGGCAAATACTAACAGCCATAAAAGGGGAAATCGACAGTAACAAATTCATAGTAGGGGACTTTAAGACCCCACTTTCACCAATGGACAGATCATCCAAAATGAAAATAAATAAGGAAACACAAGCTTTAAATGTTACATTAAACAAGATGGACTTAATTGATATTTATAGGACATTCCATCCAAAAACAACAGAATACACATTTTCCTCAAGTGCTCATGGAACATTCTCCAGGATAGATCATATGTTGGGTCACAAATCAAGCCTTGGTAAATTTAAGAAAATTGAAATTGTATCAAGTATCTTTTCCGACCACAGCGCTATGAGACTAGATATCAATTACAGGGAAAGATCTGTAAAAAATATAAACACATGGAGGCTAAACAATACACTACTTAATAATGAAGTGATCACTTGAAGAAATAATGAAGTGATCACTTTGAAGAAATCAAAGAGGAAACAAAAAAATACCTAGAAACAAATGACAATGGAGACACGATGACCCAAAACCTATGGGATGCAGCAAAAGCAGTTCTAAGAGGGAAGTTTATAGCAATACAATCCTACTTTAAGAAGAGGAAACATCTCAAATAAACAACCTAAACTTGCACCTAAAGCAATTAGAGAAAGAAGAACAAAAAACCCTAAAGTTAACAGAAGGAAAGAAATCATAAAGATCAGATCAGAAATAAATGAAAAACAATTGAAGGAAACGATAGCAAAGATCAATAAAATTAAAAGCTGGTTCTTTGAGAAGAAAAACAAAATTGATAAACCATTAGCCGGACTCATCAAGAAAAAAAGGGAGAAGACTCAAATCAACAGAATTAGAAATAAAAAGGAGAAGTAACAACTGACACTGCACAAATACAAAGGATCATGAGAGATTACTACAAGCAACTCTATGCCAATAAAATGGACAACCTGGAAGAAATGGACAAATTCTTAGAAATGCACAACCTGCCAAGACTGAATCAGGAAGAAATAGAAAATATGAACAGACCAATCACAAGCACTGAAATTGAAACTGTGATTAATAATCTTCCAACCGGGCTTCCCTGGTGGCCCAGTGGTTGAGAGTCTGCCTGCCGATGCAGGGGACACAGGTTCGTGCCCCCGTCTGGGAGGATCCCACATGCCGCGGAGCGGCTATGCCTGTGAGGCGTGGTCACTGAGCCTGCGCATCCGGAGCCTGTGCTCCGCAATGGGAGAGGCCACAGCAGTGAGAGGCCCGCGTACTGCAAAGAAAAAAAAAAAAAAAATTTCAACAAACAAAAGCCCAGAACCAGATGGCTTCACAGGTGAATTCTATCAAACATTTAGAGAAGAGCAACACCTATCCTTCTGAAACTCTTCCAAACTATAGCAGAGGGAGGAACACTCCCAAACTCATTCTATGAGGCCACTATCACCCTGATACCAAACCAGACAAGGATGTCACAAAGAAAGAAAACTACAGGCCAACGTAACTGATGAACACAGATGCAAAAATCCTCAACAAAATACTAGCAAATAATCCAATAGCACATTAAAAGGATCATACACCATGATCAAGTGGGGTTTATTCCAGGAATGCAAGGATTCTTCAATATATGCAAATCAATCAATGGGATACACCATATTAACAAATTGAAGGAGAAAAACCATATGGTCATCCCAATAGATGCAGAGAAAGCTTTCGACAAAATTCAACATCCATTTATGATAAAAACCCTCCAGAAAGTAGGAAGGAGGGAACTTTCCTCAACATAATAAAGGCCATATATGACAAACCCACAGCCAACATCGTCCTCAATGGTGAAAAACTGAAAGCATTTCCACTAAGATCAGGAACAAGACAAGGTTGCCCACTCTCACCACTCTTACTCAACATAATTTTCGAAGTTTTAGCCACAGCAATCAGAGCAGAAAAGGAAATAAAAGGAATCCAAGTCGGAAAAGAAGAAGTAAAGCTCTCACTGTTTGCAGATGACATGATACTATACATAGAGAATCCTAAAGATGCTACCAGAAAACTACTAGAGCTAATCAATGAATTTGGTAAAGTAGCAGGATACAAAATTAATGCACAGAAATCTCTGGCATTCCTATACACTAATGATGAAAAATCTGAAAGTGAAATCAAGAAAACACTCCCATTTACCACTGCAACAAACAGAATAAAATATCTAGGAATAAACCTACCTAAGGAGACAAAAGACCTCTATGCAGAAAATTATAAGACACTGATGAAATAAATTAAAGATGATACAAATAGATGGAGAGATATACCATGTTCTTGGATTGGAAGAATCAACATTGTGAAAATGGCTCTACTACCCAAAGCAATCTACAGATTCAATGCAATCCCTATCAAACTACCACTGGCATTTTTCACTGAACTAGAACAAAAAATTTCACAATTTGTTTGGAAACACAAAAGACCCCCAATAGCCAAAGCAATCTTGAGAAAGAAAAACAGAGCTGGAGGAATCAGGCTCCCTGACTTCAGACTATACTACAAAGCTACAGTAATCAAAACAGTATGGGGCTTCCCTGGTGGCGCAGTGGTTGAGAGTCCACCTGCCGATGCAGGGGACACGGGTTCGTGCCCTGGTCTGGGAAGATCCCACCTGCCCGTGAGCCATGGCCGCTGAGCCTGCGTGTCGGAGCCTGTGCTCCGCAAGTGGAGAGGCCACAACAGTGAGAGGCCCGCGTACCGCCAAAAAAAAAAAAAAAAAAAAAAACAGTATGGTACTGGCACAAAAACAGAAATATAGATCAATGGAACAGGATAGAAAGCCCAGAGATAAACCCACGCACATATGGTCACCTTATCTTTGATAAAGAAGGCAGGAATGTACAGTGGAGAAAGGACAGCCTTTTCAATAAGTGGTGCTGGGAAAACTGGACAGGTACATGTAAAAGTATGAGATTAGATCACTCCCTAACACCATACACAAAAATAAGCTCAAAATGGATTAAAGACCTAAATGTAAGGCCAGAAACTATCAAACTCTTAGAGGAAAATATAGGCAGAACACTCTATGACATAAATAACAGCAAGATCCTTTTTGACCCACCTCCCAGAGAAATGGAAATAAAAACAAAAATAAACAAATGGGACCTAATGAAACTTCAAAGCTTTTGCACAGCAAAGGAAACCATAAACAGGACCAAAAGACAACCCTCAGAATGGGAGAAAATATTTGCAAATGAAGCAACTGACAAAGGATTAATCTCCAAAATTTACAAGCAGCTCCTGCAGCTCAATAACAAAAAAACAAACAACCCAATCCACAAATGGGCAGAAGACCTAAATAGACATCTCTCCAAAGATATACAGACTGCCAACAAACACATGAAAGAATGCTCAACATTATTAATCATTATAGAAATGCAAATCAAAACTACAATGAGATATCATCTCACACCTGTCAGAATAGCCATCATCAAAAAATCTAGAAACAATAAATGCTGGAGAGGGTGTGGAGAAAAGGGAACACTCTTGCACTGCTGGTGGGAATGTGAATTGGTACAGCCACTATGGAGAACAGTATGGAGGTTCCTTAAAAAACTACAAATAGAAATACCATATGACCCAGCAATCCCACTACTGGGCATATACCCTGAGAAAACCATAATTCAAAGAGTCATGTACCAAAATGTTTATTGCAGCTCTATTTACAATAGCCAGGAGATGTAAACAACCTAAGTGTCCATCATTGGATGAATGGATAAAGAAGATGTGGCACATATATACAATGGAATATTACTCAGCCATAAAAAGAAACGAAATTGAGCTATTTGTAATGAGGTGGATGGACCTAGAGTCTGTCATACAGAGTGAAGTCAGAAAGAGAAAGACAAATACCGTATGCTAACACATATATATGGAATTTAGGGGGAAAAAAATGTCATGAAGAACCTTGGGGTAAGACAGGAATAAAGACACAGACCTACTAGAGAATGGACTTGAGGATATGGGGAGGGGGAAGGGTAAGCTGTGACAAAGTGAGAGAGTGGCATGGACATATATACACTACAAAACGTAAGGTAGATAGCTAGTGGGAAGCAGCCGCATAGCACAGGGAGATCAGCTCGGTGCTTTGTGACCGCCTGGAGGGGTGGGATCGGGAGGGTGGGAGGGAAGGAGATGCAAGAGGGAAGAGATATGGGAACATATGCATATGTATAGCTGATTCCCTTTTTTATAAGGCAGAAACTAACACACCATTGTAAAGCAATTATACTCCAATAAAGATGTAAAAGAAAAAAAAGTATCTACACACAGCTCCCTTAAAAAGAGGATAAGCCCCACTTTGGAAACCACTTTCACGGCTCTGGTGCTTGGGATTCCTCTCCTTCCTCAGCCAGGAGGGGCCTCTGTTAACAAGCCTTGTGTTGGTGCGTACAGTTGCCCCTCAGTATAGCTGCCCCTCAGTATAGCGGGGAACTGGGGGGGGGGGGAATTGGTTCAAGGACCACAGTGGATACCAAAATCCACAGATGCTCAAGTCCCTTATATAAAATGGCGTAGTATTCGCATATAGCCAAAGCACATCCTTCTGTATACTTTAAATCATCTCTAGATTCCTTATGCATAATAGAATGTAAATGCTATGTAAATCGTTGTAAATACAATGTAAATGCTATGCAAATATTTGCTGGTGCAGCAAATTCAAGTTTTGCTTTTTGGAACTTTCTGGAATTTTGTTTTTCAAGTATTTTCTACCCGTTGTTGGTTGAATCCAAGGATGTGGAACCTATGGATACAGAAGACCGACTGTACTTACCTACAAGGTCTCCTGAACCAGCACAGCCTCAAAGACAAATGTTCCTTGCTAAGGATATAATAGGTATAAATTCCCTGAGTTATAGGGGAAATCTCAGGGATGTGGAGGGAACCTGGTCTGACACCAGCCTCAGCCTCAGAGAGGAACATGGGGGCAGAATTCTCTGCAATTGTAACAGGAATGAAGCCAGTTCTTTGTTTACAGCCTCCAGTTCATCTGACATCACTGCAATGTTTTTAGATTTTAGTCAGGACACCTGACTCCTCATTCCCCACCCTGCTGAGAACCCTGGCCCACATCCGTAAGGGGGGCTGGCTGTCCCCTCTCTACTCCCACTTCCCTGCCTCAAACAACCCAAACAAGCTGGAGAGAAGGGATACCAGCAGGCCCATCTGGCCAAGACCAGAAGGGAGACCGAGATGCCCTGTCCCGATAAGCAGAAGGACCACCACAAGGAAGAGAATGAGGCCTCTAGAAGGAAAGCGGAAAGTGGAGTACACTGAGATCCAGAGCCTTCGGATAACGTGCCCAAATTCACACAGCTAATAGCACAGCTGGATCTAGAAGCCAGGTCTCCATTTATCACTGTGGTCTTGCCACCCCTTCACGACTACAAAAATCAATCCTGCTGGAGGGTGAGATGGCCAGAGAGTGTTTAAGGAGAAGAGGGCTCTGTTCCCCTTCCAGGTCATTATAGTTCCAGGGCAGGGTAGACAACAAAATCCTTTCAGGTCCCTCCCAGTAAAAAGGCCCCTACATAGTCAATTCCTCTTCTCCAAAAGCTAAGGCCAGAAATACTGAACGTTTTATTGGCATTTGCAATATAGCCAGGAAATAGGGTGCTTATCTGACCCAGGATATCATAGTAACAGACAGAGGTGGCAGAGCCAAAAGCTTTGTGGAAACAGTGTTATGAGCCCTAAAGAAATAACAGAAAAGAACCTTTCCAACCTACAAGGAAGGAGGCTCCCTGACAAAACAATCAGCTGGATTCTGGGTGGGTGCTGAGACAAAGGGAAACCAGCTGAGACCCTAGAATGTTTAAGGTAGGGGACTGTGGTCATGATAGGGGAAGTTTCTGAAAGCTGGGAATTGCGTAGATATTACTTCAGAGAATTTGGAGGGTTTGGTTTTATTCATTTCAGTTTATGACTAGGATGAGTATTTTTTCACTCAAATTTCTTTCTTTCAAAAAAGAATCCTCAAAGTAATGGTATGAATGAAGAAGTATCCTTACAAGGACCATACTTTCCATTTTTCCTTAATACACAAGGCAGCTGTGAAAGGGACTGAAAGAGCATGGCCTTCAGCCTGGTGACCATTCTTTGAGTTCCTTTCTCTTTCCCCATCTTAGGGAGAGAGGAATTTGATGGTGATGGTGATAGTGATGGCAGTTTCTGTCACATGTGCTCTAGATCAGAAAATCATCTTTAGTTATTAACCTGCTGACATGAGCACACATTGCTAGCGTCATTTTCCAACCCTGTGTGAAAATGTCTTTACTTGCTTAGGACAGAAAACCAGAGACAGAAGCAAAAGGCCAGGTATATCAAGATCAACATTTACCTAATACCACCTCCAACACTGCTTCTCAAACTTTAAAGTGCATAGGGACCACCTGCACTTGCTCAAACGCAGACTCTGGTTCAGCAGATCTGGGGTGGGGACCTGGGAGTCTGCATTTCTAACAAGCTCCCAAGTGACACTGACACTCATGATCCTCAGACCATGCTAAGAACAACCTGGAAAAATGTCTGGCCTTTCACGCTGTTAGATGATGGTCCCAAACTTCAATGCTTTTTATATACACCTCTTCTTAAATGCCACAGTTAGGAGTGGGAGTTTCCACCTGGCTCAGTGGTCTTCAACCCTGGCTACCCATTGGAATTACTGAGGAGCTTTTAAAAATACCACTGTAATTGGTCTGGGTCAACCTAGCATCAGGAAGCTTAAATGCTCCTGGGGGTTTCTAATGCGCAGCCAAGGTAGGGAAGCCCTGATCTCGCCAAGTAAGGTGATCCACTTAATGTTTCCACTTCAAGGTTAACTGTTATTCTCCTAATGTCTTTTCTCACATCACAGCACTGACTTTAACTTAGCCAAACAGAGTTTACATTTAAGTGTGTAGCAAACGAGTAGTCATACATTTTTTTAAAGCAAAGGTTACCCTTCCTTAAATTTCCAAAATTTTTCTTAGTGACATGGCAAATTTATTAAGCATTTTTCCCCACAGTGTTGACATGCCTCAGTTTTATTGATTTATAAAATTGCTACAATACTTTAAACAAGCAGGATTTTCATAAAAAAATATCGAGTACACCTTTTGGCATTTGGAAGGAAAAAGAATGCTCACAAAATAATTATACATATATTTTAAATGAAGTTTATTTTTCCCCCTGGGAATAAAAATCCTATTCTGAAAATGTTTCAAAATTAGAGTGCTTAGTTATATCAATCTAAAGCTATTTTTGCTATTAGGTTACTAGGTTTATTTAGAGACTAGCTTTTCAATCAATTTCAATATTTCCAATTTATTTAACTTCTAAAGTTACAAACTGTTCATTTAAATACCCACAAACTCTTATTGCAAGAAGCATATGTATTAGTTAAAACTAACCAAAAATAGACATTTAAAAGGAAAAAATAAAATAAAATAAACCATGTATTTATGTTTCCAATAATATTTATGCACACAAAAAGCTATTTAAAACAATCATGATATTTTCTAATGCTTATTTACGTTAGTGTGCAAATGTGAGTAATACGATTCAACTAGCTAACTAAAAAAGTAAACATTTAGGAAAGCCAACTGTAGTTAAGATAGTCAATTTATCTCAACTATTAAAAATAAAACAGTGAGTTTTTAAGTACACTGGAGAATTAGAAAGCAAAGATGAATACTAGCAACATAGTGCTTAGTAAGTAGTCAATACTGACTGAACAAAATTTTTTGAAGAGGTGGATAAATATATACCCTATCCTAAATCTAGATGCCTCCAATAACTCCCCACTCTTTCCAAGTAATTCATTTTCCAAAAGAGTCCACCAAATATGGAGATACTGAGGAAGCTATTTTGGGGGACTCTATAACCATCAATCAAAATGGGAGAAAAAGTTACAAATATCAAATCCTGTTGTACACCTGCAACTAATATAATGTTATATGTCAATTATACCTCAATTAAAAAAAAAACCTCTATTTTGTATGAGCCATTAAAAAATAGATAAAATAGAGTGAATAAGAAACAAAAGAAAAGTTAGAACTGGAAAAGTTCATATGACTTTCTCTTTGGCTAATTACAGGTAATATTGGAAAGCTCTTAGAAACTTACTTTTAACATTCAACCATGATTTTACTAACATTCAACCATGATTTTTATAACATACAGCCATGATTTCCTCAGAGCTCGTAAAAAGAAAAGGTTGAGATAACACAGAATTTTGACAGAGGGCAAAAAAAAAAAAATCACATCATGAGTCTTTTACTGTCTCTAGAGCACTAGAGCTAGAGACTTGAACTTAAAAATACCATCTAAAAAATTATATCCATTCCTTTACTCCCAAAAGAAAGAAAAACACCTGCAGGTGTCAAATCTGACAGTGACAGATGCAAACATTATAGCTGAGGAAGTCACATGTCCCCCCAAAGAAACTGTTATGAGGACGAAAAATGATAGGTCACTGGTAGGTACATTTTGCTAGGCTTCATGACTTAAGGCAAATTTAAGGACACTGTGCGGCCAACGTAGCCTGATTCACAAAAGCAAGAAAGAAAACTTGCAGTCTGTACACTCTCCCCCCAAAAGTCACGGCCTGTATTTTAAAAACACAGCAAGGAGAAAGAAGGGCAACTTGTCTAAGGAGGTTTGCTACTTACGCAAAACCACAAATGAACTAAAACTCTTCTCTCAAGTGATGACTAAGGGTGATCTAAATGCAAAAGGTGACACATGCAAAGCACTGGTATGCTACAGAATTTCACTTCCTAAACTGATACTTTTTAAAGTTTTTTTAAAGTATGGCACTGTTTTTTTTTCCCTGAGCACCACATCAAGGTTGCAAAGGTCTTCGAATTCACAAAGGCACTGCTAGTAAGTTAATGGTGTGCATTACTCATGCACACATATACACTTTGTCTGAATACAGACATGATGGGTTATTTTTGTTTCCATTTAAAAATATATACACATGGGCTTCCCTGGTGGCGCAGTGGTTGAGAGTCCGCCTGCCGATGCAGGGGACGCGGGTTCGTGCCCCGGTCCGGGAGGATCCTGCGTGCCGCGGAGCGGCTGGGCCCGTGAGCCACGGCCGCTGAGCCTGCGCGTCCGGAACCAGTGCTCCGCAGCGGGAGAGGTCACAGCAGTGAGAGGCCCGCGTACAGCAAAAAAAAAAAAATATATATATATATATATATATATATATATATATACACACACACACACACACATGATTAAGTTCACCCTAGTGTGATAGTGCAAACTGAAAACAGGGAATCAATTATGAGTTGTTCAACTTGGTTTATTGTGAGTGCTTGAAAATGTAATCTAGCAAAATTCTGCAGAGCCAGACCATAATCATTGCCCTATATTCTGGATGACAGAATATCCTTGCCACCATTCCCACACCTTCCCCACCAAGCCCACAGCAGACATCATTAATCAAGTAGGTAGGTCACTCTCTGCTGATCCTAGCCTCAAACTTAGAATCCCGGAAAGCCACAACTAACTGAGCAGAGTTGGCACAGAAGGAAAAAAACCCAAAAAGACAGTGTGCCAATGGTCAGGTACGTTAAACCACAGGTATTTACTGCCTCACACTTCTTTCTGGCCAACAACCACAAAACAAGAAAACAAACAAAATAATAAAGTCAAATAGGAGTTGTATATATGACTTGTATTCTAAGGCCTCACCCAAGATGGGGTGTCACGACGAGGAGCTCTCAACAATCGTCTGGGTATGCCAGTTCTGAAGGCATGCTGAAACACTTGTATAACCTAGTAACCACAAATGCCACAGGAAAAGGGCAAGTATAGAAATTTCCTATTTAATTTAAGTACAGAGTCTGATTCTGATGGTAAGACTTAAAAGGTATTTGTTGTATGCTCATTTACCATACAAATTTGGCAACTGAAGGTTTTTAACCATGTACACATTCCAAGACAGAAATCTAGACGCTTAACTTTTACCATCTCTAGGCCACTTTTGATTGCTGCCAAACAAACAAAAAATACAACTCTATTTTGACCAAGTAATGGTAGCTTCTACAGCAAACTTATTTTAACCTTTGTAACTCAACTTGTAAAATCAATTCTAAAACTAAACATAAATAACTAAACGTATCTCAAAACAAAATGGTTCCAAGTTGCATTGTCCACAACCAAAAAAACATGCGTACAGAACTGTACGCACACACACTCACACACACAATTAAAGAAAAGCACTAGAAACGCCAGGATTACTTTCAAAAGAAAATGGCCTCATTCTGGCTATCTAGAAAAAGCCATCAATTCATAGTTCCTTGCATAGAAGGGTTAAAAAGGAAATAAAAGAGTTAGAATGTCAGGTCAGTAATGGCAGCGGTCAGAATTATCCTACTGTCACACACAAGACATACTTATAAAGATATGTAGAGTCACCTTCTCCTTTATTACCAGCTGCACCACATAGATGTGCCACTGTTTACTTAACCACCTTGCTTTTGATGAGGGTATCTGAATGACTGCATAAAATAAAAGTCACACTTACATAAAACAAACGTCAATGCGTAGAGGAAAGGTCTGGAAGGGCACGTAGCAGAAGAGTGGTTACCCCGGGGAAAGCGGGGTTGACAAGGTGAACTTTCACTTTATTCACACTGTCTAAATGATTACTTAGTAAAGAGAATATATTCAGGTACAGCTTTAAAAAAAAAATAAGAGGAATCGGGGGAATAACCCAGCTCTCTCAGAGTCTGAAGTCCAGAGTGCTGAGACAGAAAGATGATAGCACTGAGCGGGACTGAAATGCTTTCCTAGGTCCCCTCCTTTTCACTACACATAAGTACTCTTCATTATTCTTCATTCCTAAACTGCTACATCTCATCCAAGATGACCACCTCTGCCTACTAATACCAAAAGAGCGTGGGAAAGAAAAGAGTGTGTGGGTATAGCTCCTGACAGCCATGGATCCTTTCATGACACTATTCTCTCTCCTTTGTTCTTAACTGTCCCCATGCTACCAAATCTGGTAATATACTTTATATTGAGATTTAAGTGGGTAAAACAGTCTTTGTGACAACTTTCAACAGCACAACTATCAACAGCATCCTCCTCTCAGTCTGACACTAAGGAGGAAATTCATTACAGCGTCATGTATTTTATTCATCTTTGGTATTCTGAGTATATTACCCCTCACTGATGTCAAAGGAATTACTTAATTTGTTAATATTCCTGTATATTAATGCATTTGTTTTATCTATAAAATTAATCAAAACATAATCCTCCCTTCCATAAGTTCTGGATTTTATAAATTCCAGGTTAGTTATTTATTCAGCAACTAATGTTAGACCAGAAGCATATGAACTAAAATACTAAATGAAGAGGTAATTTAAACACTTAAGTGTTTCAGGATATAGTTACAAAATATTTACCATTCTAATCAATCGCACGTGAGTTAATCTTGGTTCTGCGTATCCTGGTTGCTCTTGTACTTTAACATCCTTGTTACGAAGCTAAATTGAGGTAATGCAACTGGCCCATAGTAAGTGTTTTATTATCAAAGAGACCAGCAAAAGACTATTTGGGGGGAAGGGGTGCACATTACAGGACAGAAGGGGGAAGCTCCATCCTATGAAAATATACTAGATTAGTTGCTGCATTTGGGAAAGAGGCAGCATAAGGGCTCTAAAGATGTAGACATTAAAGTTCCAGAGATGAAATATCAAAGCAAATAATGAGACATAATAAAAATAATATATTTACATCTAGGGAGGGGGAAATGCCAGCATCAAGCTAATAGCAGGCACTGTTTGACCCTGCCCATGACTACCTGTTTCATCTGTCCTACCAAAGTCATCCTGGTAATTTGTAAAGAGGTTTATTCACACTAAGCAACTGACCATTCTTTTGTAGAAAAATGTATAGCATCTCTAGTGTACTGATATTTACAGCCCTTTGTCACAACCATGGGACTCTAGTGAGAGAGAATGCAAACCTCCTTACAAATAAAAATCCCCTTCCCCGAAGTATGCAACTTACTATCCATAAGAAGAGTAATGTGAGCACCTACTCACATTTCACCTCTAAAAATTAGTATTCAGTGTTATCATATACACTCTTAATCCAGACACAAAGGCGATACTTAAAATAATTGAGCAAATGCACACATTCTGCTTTATATAAGTTCATAACATTTTCTGAAAAGTATACAAACATTCACTAGGTCATAGGTGCAGTGACTGGAGTCTACTATTTCTCTACTTCTATACTCTATATATTCAGAGTATCTCATCTACTGGCTGTAGGCATATAAACATCACCTCCTTAATTCTGTTTTTTATACTTCATATTTAGATGATTAAAATAAAACTCAATACCAATAAAGCTTAAAAGCACATCAAAATTGTTATTATATGCTTTTGAAACTTTTAGCCTATTACTGATTGGATTTTTAAGGCTTTAATGTGTCTTAAAAACATTTAACCTGAGCATTTCATGTGAAGTCTAGTTAAATGCAGGGTCAATAATATCAAACACTACAGAATTCCCTGGCGGTCCAGTGGTGAAGACTACGCCTTCCAATGCAAGGGGTTTGATCCCTGGTTGAGGAGCTAAGATCCCACATTCCTTGTGGCCAAAAAGCCAAAACATAAAGCAGAAGCAAAACTGTAATAAATTCAATAAAGACTTTAACAATGGTCCACATAAACGAAATCTTAAAAAAAACAATAATAATAATATCAAACACTAGATTTTCTCATGTATCAATAACTCTTCCTTTGCTGAAAACATCTTTATTCAAGTCTAAATGGGTTATTGAATTAAGAGTGATAGTACTACTACTAATAATGGTAACAGTATTTATAATAGCTAATACTTATTAACACATCCTATGTGCCAGGCATCTAAGCGCTTCATATGTATTGATTCTTCTAATCCTCACAACAACCCTATGAGGTAGGTAATACAGTAAAACCGTATTAATTGAAAATCATTAGAGAGTGGAAAGAATGAATTACAGAATAATACTTTCTAAAATTTTATACACATTATTACAACTTAAACCTAGACTTCCAGTTAAATATAGTAGACTGACCAACATGTCAGAACAGACTACATAGCCATGAGATTTCAACAAGTTTATAAAAATAAAATCCAGGAGGAGGTGTGATAAACCTAGCAGAGTAGAGGAAGTTAAAGCCTATGTACCCAGAAGAGAGGAGCCAATACACTCAACCAAACACCTAGCAAGTTCAGAACCTGGAAGTAGCAGGTGCTGCAGAAAAAGGGGATGAGGCATAGGGCTGAAATTAGGACTAGATGTCTATAAAATGGGCAACTAGACCCCAGGTCCTCTCCCCACTCTCCACAGCCAGACAACCCACCCACCCCCAAACTCCATCCACTGGAGAAACTGAAGCTGAGGGTCACCAAACATAGAAGACGACTGCAGTGGGGTGGGGCAGGGTATGTGGAGGCTGAAAATAGAAAGATTAAGTAAAAAACCACATACAAACTGTGGAGTCCTCAGCCCTTTTTTCCCACCCTGCTGCTAGAACAGGAATCCTTCCCAGGGAAACTGAATAGCTCCAAAGAAAAGACCTCCTCTGAAATTTAGAGAACTCCAAGACAAAAGGCCAGCTCTCGGCCTGAGGCAGATAACTGATAAACCCAGCCCACACATAAAGAACTATGAAGTTAGCTTTTTAGTACCTAATTCTTAATATGAATGGATGACCTCTCCAACTTTCTAAGAAAGCCTTCACAATGGAAGACACAATCCAAAACAAACAGAACAGGAAACAATGCAGGAAACAGGAAAGACATGAGGAAAACACGCATAATCATCCTCATAAAAATGGAACAGAGAAAAAAGATATCTTAGAAATTAAAAGATACAGCTAAAAAAAAAATTCAACAGAAGAGCTGGAGGAACAGAAAAAGAACAATTACAATACTACAACTTAGGAGAGAAAAGAGGATCAATTAGACGTCCAACATTCTTTTAAAATTAGAGGATCAGTCTGGGAGGTCCAACATTCAAATGACAGGAATTCTAGAAAAACAGGATGGAGAAAATGGAGGAGAGAAAATTATCAAAAAGATAACACAACATGTTTCCCAGAATTGAAGTAGACAAGTCTGCAAATCGAAAGATTCCACCAAGTCAAGTACCCATCAACCTGAATGAATAAAGACCCACACATCCTCATGAAATGTTGGGCATAAAGAGAAGCTCTTAAAAGCTTCCAGAGTGTAAAAACAGGTCCCACAGGAATCATGAAGGCTATAAGACAATGGAGCACTGCCTTTAACATTCTAAGAGAAAATTATTTTCAACAGAGACTCCAAACTACCAATCTATCAAGAGTAGAGACATGTTCAGACCTGTAAAGCCTCAAAATCTTTACCTCTCATGCACCTTTTCCCAGGAAGTTTTTGATAGTGGATATACTTTGGCAAAAAAAAGTACAGTAAATCAAGAAAAAAGATCCAATAAACAGGAGATCCAACATGAGACTGAAAAACTGAAAAACAAAGGGATCCCAGAATCACCACCAAGCCATGCACGGGTCTGGAGAGCAATGGTCCAGATGGCAGAAGATGAAGGACTGTGGAAAAAATGTCCTCAAAGGGAAAAGAAAAAAAAAAAAAAAAAGGAACTGATGGATTATCTAATATTTTTTAGCATTTAAGCCTTTGGATACTCATCGTGACAGGTATATTAAAAACTAAGCAAATTTTAAAGTCAGGAAATTATTATTGTAATTCAAGGAAAAATAAGATTCTAGTAGAAAGGAAACAATGATACGAAATAATTGATAATGATCAATAAACATTTGTATCTATTGATTTAACAAAAAAGTTGTGATTAATCTACATTGGGAGGGGTGGGGGAGGTGAGGATATAAGCAAAGTAATCCTGCCTGCCATAAAAGGAATTCAAAAAATCATTTTAAAATTGACAAATCAAGAAAGCGTAATAAAACATTTTCAAGGAAGGTAAATACTAGAACAAACCACTAAGAGCTAAAAGTACTTGTCTCCATGGCTCTAAGAGGAGGAACTACTCCTTTTCATTATAAGCCTTGCACTTCTACTTGAGCTTTTAAATTATGTGCATGAATTACTTTAGTAAAAAGAAAGCTAATTTTTAAAAAAAGAAAAGAATTCAAACTTACAAATTCAGTATGAATTCAAAGAAAGGAGGATTGTGGAACTGGAAAGCATGAGAAGGAAGCCCTATCTACCAGCTACAATTACTTACCCCACCAGGGCTATTCACAGAGAGACCTCCTCAAAGGAGCTCCCGCAGCCTAACCAGGCTTTCTTACAGGCCAGGATATTCCCTCTGCGCCAAGTGGCAGGAGCAAACGACAGACCCAGAGGCACTTCATTTAATAAAAGTGAAGAATTGGTAGAGTCCAAATTAATGATACTATAATGTGTATGGAATCAGTATAAACAGCAATAAAATATTGCCATATTACAAGGATACATTTCCTGAGATCTTATGATAATTTCTAAACACGAAGTATAATAACACACAGTGGAAAATCTACAATTCAGGGTGAAGTTCCATGGCGACAGTCAAAATGAAGATACTTTATCTCTTGCCTTGGAATTTAAGCTTAAGCAATAGCATCCATTTCTGGACTTATCCTGATTAAAGATAACACAATAATTCAGTGTAATATAACAAAGTTCAAATTTGGTCCATTTACAAAAGAATTCTCATCAAAGTTGTTTTAATCATAGAAGTCTTGGATTCCCACACAACACAAACCAGATGAAAAGTAAAGCAAGTACTAGCTCTGCTTAGAAGATCACTGATATACCAAGAGTCTCTAAATTTCTCAATAACCCCATGGCCTAGATAAAGCAAAACAAGAACCAATAGTTATACATTACAGAAAGTCCTGAAAAACTAAAATTCTTATGAAATTGTTCTTATTTGGTTCATCTTTTTCTTAAAATTCAAAAAAGTCAGGCACACTTGAAAATACACTGGGCTCCTCAAAACGCTAGGTTCCCTGAAGCTTTATAGGTTGCTTCATGCTACCAACTCACTGACCAAAACCTAGAATGTAATTCATGATACATTGATATCCCCTAAAAAAAAAAAAAATGATTTCACAAATGTGTTGGTTCCTAAGGGAGAAAAGGTGGCTCCAGTCACAATAAAAGCCATACTTAGGAATATAGCAAACTTTTTCAAAGGACCTGTTTCAAGGAGAAAAAAATGATATGAACCAGAAATAACTGTATTTTATTTTTTAAGGTATTTACAGAAAACTGTTCAGGAACTCATATTTTTTGATAAAGCAATAGAAAATGGATTTATTTTCCATGAGTTCAAAAGCTTTGTTATAGTGTTTTCATTATAAACATACTGGTTCAAAAAAAAACTACCAGAAAAACTCCCACAATTGGTACCACCTTGACCTTCATAGTCTTATCACCACTCATCCTTACTACAAAAAATAAAAAATAAAAAAATAGAAGGAGCAAAAAATCTGATTACTCGCTCAACATGAAAACTTACATTATCAAACTTTTTTCTCAAATTAGACATATGAAGTATAACATGAGCAGAAAGATTCTTCTTAATATAGTCTAATAACCTGTGTGCTATTTAAAATCACAAATACTTTAAGTAGCACAGAGTTAATCTAAATGTATATTAATGTATATAGATTGTTTATGTCCATTTTAAACATAAGGAAGAAAGCCTATAACTACAGACTTATTTCAATAAGGAAATACCAAATATTAATTCTTTTAAAAAAATTCTCACATAAACTTAAAACAGAAATTTAAAATGAATAGGACGCACTATTCTAAGCTCACAGGCAAAAAAGCTAAAAATATGCCTAATTTGTGTATTTACTATGAGGTCCAAAGATACAAACAAAATCAAAGCAATAAAGAATATTATTACCACTTGATAAAGATTAGACAAACTATCAATAAATGTAAAAAATACAATGTATTATATGATGAGTTTGAATGCAAAAACCACATATTTATTAAACATATGATTAACTTAAAAACACCAAACCAGTTTGTTTTAAAGTGCTCCTCATCCAAAACCTTGGAAAAACCATCACTCCAAAGTGAACTGAAAAAACAGTTTACAAAGCAAACACTGACAATAGGTATGGACAGGCACTACCAAAAAATGCTATTTGTTCTTTAATTAAATAATGCCATTCTCAAGTTATGTAGGGCAGTCACCTTGACAGATTCCTTTTTTATAAGTATTCATAAATAAAAAATGTCTAGATAGTCTAAAGAGCTGCAAACATTAATACCTTACAACAGCAGCTTACGTCTATTTTCGGAAAAAAGCACTAAAATCCTCTTCCATTGCAAGTCATTTATTTCTCTGGTGGAAGTGAGCAAGGTCACTACAATATTAACCTCTTTTCTAGAACAATGTAAATAACAAGGTATACACATCTTAAATTTGGTAGGTCATAAAAGTTAGGATGCAATCATTTTTTCTGATGCAACAGAAAAATAAATAAGTAAAAATTAAATACTTTAACCCAATATTTGGTATTGATAAATCAGTAGTGTCAACTTCATATACAAAGGACAGCACGATCTCGTTTTTAAAAAATCCTCAATGTCATGGTATTTGGGGTAAAAATATTTCGAATATTAAATGTTTCCTTTTTGCTTAAAGGAATATAATACAAACACCATCAAGCTGCGACCGTAACTCACTTTCAGCTGGGGTAAAGTGACCATTTGGTCCATGGCACAAGTTACATATATCACACTTCTGTCAAACTGAAACCTTAGGTTTATAAGATTTCATGTTTATAAGCTACAATACACACTGACTAAGATGTCAGTCCCTCACAGTATTTTAGAAAAATATCTACATTTGTCCTTACAGATGTCAAAATGTTACACCATCATTTGTTCAAAAAAAAAAAAAAGATGCACATTCATACTGTGAAGTTATTAAGAAAATACTCTTGCAAATAAACTATATAAAGATAAAATACACTTCAAAGGTATGTGGGTTGTTTTTTGTTTGTTTTACAATATTCTATAAAGTGCAGAGAAATCCTAAGGGAAAAATTACTCCCTATAACATAGTTTAATTACAGCAGCTTTTGCATAGCAATACTTAGAGGAAGTTGGACACTTCCGTTTCCTCAGGAAGAGAAGGATGGAAGAGGATCTTCCGATTCAGATTTTTTTTTGGCCATAAGTCTGCTTTCTTCAGGAATGGTTGCTGATGCCAAATCTCCATTAAGTGTATTTCTGGAACAGTGAACAGGTCCTATTAAGAAATTGATTAAAAGGTTAAACATCCTATCAATATTAACTCCAGTCCTCCATGAAAGAATATTTCCTATTCAGGGACATGAAATTCCTGTAGCTTCCTGCTAACTTTTTGATCATTTGTTTAAGAGTAAAAATGTAACTTTTCTAGTATTGGCAGTTGTAAGGAGAAACTTCAGAGTTCTTGAGAAATTATGAAACTATCTGAAGGAGAGATACTTGTTTTGTTCATTGCTAGAACCAAGGTTGGCACACATGAGCAGCCAATAAGTATTTGCTGAATTGAATTTAGTCTTTCTTAACTATCGCTTTTCCAACCTGATCGTTTTAATGCTGTTGGTATCCTCCTCATTTTCTAGGCAAAGAAACCAAGTCCCAAAAAAGATTACAGGCCTAACCCAAGAATCACACAATTGGTAACAGAACTGGAACTAATTCAGGTCTTGCTCTTTTCATCACAAGACTTTCTTTTTCTTTCTTTTTTTTTTTAATATTTTAATTTTATTGGAGTATAGTTGATTTACAATGTTGTGTTAGTTTTAGGTATACAGCAAAGCATCACAAGATTTTCTGAGGAAAGCTGACAAGGTATGTCACAGTGAAAGTTCTCATATCTCCATTTGGGATGCAGCTCACAAAACTATCACTGCAGCTGCCAAGTGAGCACATCAAACACATTGGCATGGTCCTATTCACTTTCACATGTACATATTTTTTTAATTTAGCATGAACATTTATCACTTTTATAATTTTAAAAAATCTAGTTAATAAACGTAGAAGCAGCTGCATATCTCAAGAAAAAGAATATGCTGCAATAAAGACTTTCAACTAAGATTGCTAATTTGCAAAACATACTTTCTAAGAAAGAGCACTAATTCAGTCTCTGCTTTGTCAACTAACTGGGACACTAAACTTTAGGATAAACAGAAGGAAATCTAAGGATAAAACTCTGACCTACCCTACACTTGCCAATTTTAAAAAGTTCTAGAGAAGTGAGATATATGTATGTATAAAAATATTAACACCAGTATATATAAACATTAATGCATGTATGGGTGTGGGTGTGTGTAACTAATTTTGTTACCCTCCTTAACAGCTAAATTAGGGGGTGTTAAGTGGAATATTTACGCTTAGATCTTATAAAAACAGTTTTCAAAAATTCAGAACCAGGGCTTCCCTGGTGGCGCAGTGGTTGAGAGTCCGCCTGTCGATGCAGGGGACACGGGTTCATGCCCCGATCTGGGAAGATCCCACATGCCGCGGAGCGGCTGGGTCCATGAGCTACGGCCGCTGAGCCTGCGGGTCCGGACCGTAACGGGAGAGGCCACAACAGTGAGAGGCCCGCATACGGCAAAAAAAAAAAAAAAAAAAAAATTCAGAACCAGGCTCGCTAGGGGTGTCGCCTTAGAGATCTGCACGGGCTGGGCTTGCAGAAGGATCAACATGCCTTTGGCTAGAGATTTACTGCATCCTTCCTTGGAAGAGGAAAAGAAAAAACACAGAAAGGAACGGCTGGTTCAAAGTGCAAATTCTTATTTTATGGATGTAAAATGTCCAGGCTGCTACAAGATTACCACGGTTTACAGCCATGCTCAGACAGTGGTGCTTTGTGTAGATTGTTCAACCGTGTTGTGCCAGTCGACGGGAGGAAAGGCCAGACTCACAGAAGGGTGTTCATTTAGAAGAAAGCAACACTAATGATCCACACAACTTCCTGAATTTGTGTTCTATCGCAGAAAGCCTTATCAGTTCATTAATTCCAGTTAATCTACCAAGATAATGTAATTATGTTTAATTTTGTAAGGTATACAACAGCACTCTCCTATTTTGGTGTCAGTTTTTCAATAAAGTATTGATTATGGGCAAAAAAATCAGAACCAGAGTGCCTAAAAGAGAAGAGAGCTAAGGAAAATGGCTGGCTTTGAAAGAATTAATTTAGCTATAACCAATGAAAATGACGCCCTTAAAAAAAAGAAATGGCAGGACTTCCCTGGTGGCGCAGTGGTTAAGGATCCACCTGCCAATGCAGGGGACACGGGTTTGAGCCCTGGTCCAGGAAGATCCCACATGCCGCAGAGCAACTAAGCCCGCAAGCCACAACTACTGAGCCTGTGCACCACAACTACTGAAGCCCACGCGCTCTAGGGCCTGGTGTCGCAACTACTGAGCCCGTGTGCTGCAACTACTGAGCCCACACACCTAGAGCCCATGCTCCACAACAAGAGAAACCACCGCAATGAGAAGCCCCCGCACTGCAACGAAGAGTAGCCCCCACTCACCGCAACTAGAGAAAGCCTGTGTGCAGCAACGAAGACCCAACGCAGCCACAAAATTTAAAAAAAGAAATGGCATCTAAAGAAAAGTACAAGGCAGAATAGAACTCTTTCATAAGCTCTGGATGAAAAGGGTCATGTATAAAAGGCAGAAAGAGCAAGGTAAATCAGAATGTATGTTACCTGCCCCAGGTGACATTTTTTCCCATACTTAAGCTCTTTAACCATTTTCCTCTTTTTCTTATCACTTCCAAGATCTAGTAAATTGGCCCAGGAAAGTTTCTCCCAACCCCTTTCGACACTCAATCCTTTTCCTTCTTTCATTTCTTTACTCATTGCCCAACTTATATTCAAAATGATAATGAGCATAGTGTTCTATATCAATAAATAGATTAGTTCTGTAAGAAAAATGGGCATTAAAAAAAAAAAAATGCAGGCTTCCCTGGTGGCACGGTGGTTAAGAATCCTCCTGCCAATGCAGGGGACACGGGTTTGAGTCCTGGTCCGGGAAGATCCCACATGCCGCGGAGCAACTAAGCCTGTGCACCACACCTACTGAGCCTGCGCTCTAGAGCCCGTGAGCCACAACTAGTGGGCCCACGTGCCACAACTACTGAAGCCCAGGCGCCTAGAGGCTGTGCTCCACAACAAGAGAAGCCACCGCAATGAGAAGCCCATGCACCGCAACGAAGAATAGACCCCGCTCGCCTCAACTAAAGAAAGCCCACACACAGCACCAAAGACCCAACACAGCCAAATATAAATAAATAAACTTATTTTTTAAAAAAATGCCGGGCTTCACTGGTGGCGCAGTGGGGCCTGTCGATGCAGGGGACACGGGTTCGTGCCCCAGTCTGGGAAGATCCCACATGCCGCGGAGCGGCTAGGCCCGTGAGCCATGGCTGCTGAGCCTGCGTGTCCAGAGCCTGTGCTCCGCAACGGGAGAGGCCACGACAGTGAGAGGCCCGTGTACCGAAAAAAAAAAAAAAAAATGCCATCAACTTCTAAACATCTGAAAATGATCAGCAGTCCCCTTTAGAATCTCAACCATTTTCACGAACTTTACATTTCTCCTCTAATTAAACCTGTTTAACCTTCTGGTTAAGTAAAGCAACTCTATTTTATACAATGTTTTCAACATATTCAAATACTAGAAATCCAACACCATTGTTTAGTCCCATTTCAGCCACACTATAAATCAGCCGGGCTCTTCTAGGCCATCTAAAGAAGTTAACCACCATTCACCATGTCATTTCCATAAGGGAAATAAAATCTTGTTCCAAACAGCTGACTTACAAATAAACTCTTGGAACACAATCTGTTGCTTAATTGAGAACTGTATGTAATTTCTATCCCACATGTTTCACGGGCAATAGTAAAGACTCTGAAAAGCAAAAGTCTATTAATGGAGTTGTAATAATAATACCATATTGGCATTCACTGAAAATCATGGTCACTACTGTCGAAGTAGATATTCTGACTGACTTTCAAAGCTTTTTCTCTGAAGAGAAAAATAATTAAATTTTAACATAAATCACAAAACCTTTCCTAAAGGATTCAATCACAGTATGCTGACTCTTTAATAATAAGGAAGAAAAGGTACAGGAATAAATGTTATTATAATTCATCACCACCACCAGAAAAAATTATTGTCCTTGGCCATTTCAAATTCTTTAAGTAACAATGCTGATTTTTTTTCTTTGAACTTAGAACTTGCCTTTATTTTCCCCTAGAATCCTACCTACAATTTATGCTTTCTTCTAACATGTTTTTTAAATGCAAACACAATGGGAATATAAATTACTAAGAGATTACTAAAATGCAGTGGGAGTAAAAGATTTTGATATTACATATATAAATCTAAGATATGGTACTTACAAAGAGATACTTAGTACTTCCTAATAACAAAGGTGACTGTAAGAGAATATATGAGCTTCTGTTGATTGTGTGCTAGTTGCATAGCTCTGAATTCACGGGCAAGTACAGTGGTCACTGTCAGTACCCTTCATTTCAACAATTACAGAGCCCCACACCAATTTTGCTGAATAGGCCAAAGGGAGAGACACAGCCCTTCTAACTTACTATCTGGGTCTTCGAGAGGAGCATCATTACAAGAGTCTGTATCTGAGTAGGTTCTTCGGCGCCTCTGGGAGAGTCGGTGAAGTGTAGACACTGTTTCTTTTATAGAGTGGCTACTCCTGCAAGTTAAATAAAAAGCATTAAATTTTAAGGACTTCAACAAATGAAAACACCCTCAACTGCAGTTTTCAATGACTTCTCTTTAAATGAAAGAAGAACTATTTTAATACCCAAAGTTCTATTTTAGCAACATTCTACTCCTTCAGAGGTCAGGCCACAAACAAGTCAAATCATTTAGAATCTAGTTGGTAAGCTGGGGAATACAGCCTCTGAGCCAAATTAAAAGGAAAAGAGGTACAATGAAGAAGTGATTTCTTTTATAGAGGAAGGTCCAGCTAGAGAGTAAACGTATCAGATGGTTAACAAGTGTTTAAAAACTAGAAGTTATGGACTTCACAAGTGCATGCATCTAGCGTCATCCACAGCCAATATAAAACAGCAGAGCGGAGGGGACGGGCAAGCAGCGTGGGAGCATGCTAGGAGCCAACTCACTGAGAGCAGCAAGAGCGGATAAAGACGGCAAATGGAGGCTAGGAAAACTAGTTTTAAAAAATCAGTCTGGAAAACCAGAGAACTAGAAAAATCAACCTAAAAAATTCAACACAGAAGCAAATCACCACCACTCAACAGCACCTCAACTACCACTGGATGACAGCCCAACATTACTGTTCTTAATGACAACTTTGATTCATCAAAAAAAAGAAAAAAGTTTTAAAATTCTTATTATATCTTATTTAATAAGGTAGAAAGGATAAAATACAGGTCAAAAAAATTCTGTCATAAAGATAAAAGTTTGTTAAAGGAATCAAGCTTTTATTTTTCTGGAAAATTCAGTTGATGAAACTCTTCATTCCCTGATAGGATTAGATACACACATCACTGGACTCCTCTCAGCCCGTGACAGTTCAATCAATTACATAACCATCAGAGGGAAAAATAAAGTGACAAAATAATAAGGGGGTTCAGTTAGCACTTTTTTTTCTTTTGGTAGGCACTCAATAGATGTTTACTGAATGAAAGATGAATTCTATAGTGCTTTACAATTTTCTAAAGTTTCACACATGTGATTTCACATAATCCTACAATAACCTTTTTTTTCCCCTACCCCTATATTAATGTAGAGAAATAAATGCTAATGTCACTATAATTTCATCATTTTCCAAAGACAACCATAATAAGACAACCATAGCAACTTAAAAGAATGTTACCTACCAAGATAAATAGCCTGTGATATTGGCAAGATCTAGAACGTAAATTTTTTAAATGTGTTGATATGAATACATACTTTAAAATATCAATAGTTTTTCTCTCTTTTCAGTAACACCTTAGCTCCTATTATAACAACAGCTCAGCATGAATATATGATGCTATAAAAAACTGTAGTAAAATAAGCCTAAGCTTGGAGCCTTAATACATCAAAAATGGATTTCTATTAACCATCGTTGGATATAATTTACATCTAAAAAAAGTATGATAGCTGTCAAGGTGCTTACCTTGCTGACTAATTTATTCACTCATTTTTTTTCTTTACCTACTACCTACTGGGACCAGACCCTATACTAAGCACTAAGAGAATTTGCTGAGCAAATCAGAACCAGACTTTGCCCATACAGAGTTTACATTCCACTTTATGTTAAAGACCCAAAGAAGTTCCCTAAGTAGGTATAATTCTGAGAGAACTTGGTCAGAAGAAAAGGTTATTTTACCTCTCTGAACTGCAAGAACCAGGGTGGCTGACAGAACGCTTCATCTAGAAATTTAAAAAGAAAATAAGCATAATTCATATATCAAGTAGAATAAGACAGCTCTAATATATTATTATTATCATAATTAACATAAATTTACTCAAAGAAAAAGATGGCTGGCCAAAAAATTTATTTTTTACAGACCCAAGTAACATTATTAGCACAATATCAAGCTTTCTCCCCAATAATTATTAACTGAAATCTTTCTCAACACATACAAAAACATGCTGGATTGTTTTCTCAATATTAAAAACTGAATTTTATAATATATATATAATACATGTGTTTGTATAAAGATATAAAAAAACAGTATACTTAACAAGTCCCCAAAAAAATCACACTATTTGTGATGAAAAGGAGTATCCAGCAAGCCAGAAAAGAAAATAATCTAATAAATGTCTCTCTCTTTTTTTTAAAGGGCAGAGCTTCTCCTTACCATTCATTATTCAGGTAGCTATTACACAGATGTTCTAAAGTGTGGTTTTCATGGAAAACAGCATTAATTATTCAAGTCTTTTAAAAACTCAGAAGAGGAACCCTAAGCCTCAAATAGGTTTCTAAAAACATACACTTAAAATATAAATAAATAAATAAAATCTGAGTCAGCATAGTATTAATAAATATGACAAATACGAAACATAATTTAGATCTAACTACTCCACCAAAAAAACAGAGGTAGCCAAGTAGATTTCAATGCTTAGCAAAGTAGCAAAAAAAGCAACGTTTATATCAAAGGCTAAGGATGGTTGCTTTATATACAGGGGCTTAAGAGTCTTACAAGTGAGTCCAAGTCTAACAGTTATGTTACGTAAATGCCTTCTACAGTTGCTCTGAGAAATCCCAGTTGAAATGAGAACAATTATGACCCATCCAATTTGTAGTCCAAGGATATCTAATATGATTAAAATAAAGATGCAACTGGACATTAACATCTCCTTTAACAGAAATCACTTCCTTTAGGATTACTCACGCAGCAACACCCCCACTACAATTATCTGTGGATCAAAATGACAATTGTTTAAACTTCTATGATGATTTGAAATATAACTGAGTGCAAGTTAATTTAAAGAGGGACACGATGAGATAACCATATAAAGTAGTTATAAAGATCAAGTTAATTTTGGAATTCTCAAATTTTTCAGCTTCATTTTTCATTTACTCATGTCGTTAAAGAAAAAGAAAGAAAAAGATTTCCTCTTGAAGACTGTCTGACCTTACTTTCCATGCTATGTGTCTCCAGAACTATTTACCGTAAGCCACAATTTTTGCCTTATGTATGAAGTAAAACGGCACAGTGAGGAAAAATAAGTGGCCTCTAACCAGTATTTCCTAGATTAACTTATTGGATTTCTTGTAATGTTTCTACTGATAAAAAGTTTTAGTTTAAAAGAGACAGTTATTATAGCTTCTTATACATAAAATACACATATGACCTCTCTGGACTATAGAACATTTATAACAGAAGGCATTCTCCTCAGAAGTTCAATGAAGAAATTAGGCAGGTTTGAGGTGTTTTCATTATATTTGATTCTATAAAGTCCACCTTAAAAAAAATACAGTGTACTCCTTGTACATCAAGCTCAGGAACATAGCACTATACATTCATCTCAAAAGATCAGGATTTTTTGTTCAACTATACATGTTATTTAGCAGTCCACAATAAACCTAAAATTGTTCGAAAAAGCAACATTGTCAAACTGTGTTCTACTAAACAACACAGTCCTCTGAGTTATTAAAAAATAAACAAAAGGGTTCAATCATCAAATAAATTTCAGAAACACTACACACCACCTCTCCTCAGAGATTCATAATACACTTTAGCATAAAAGAGGTTCTAAGAAGTCCTACATCAGCAAAACCCAATTTGTTTAAGTTAACCTAGAACTTCCCAAACTAATCTGGCCATCAAACTCATTTTCATGGTATACCTATCTCAGAGGATGCTGTTGGTCCATCATAAATTATTTAGAAATCAATGATCTAGAGACTTCCCTAGTGGCGCGGTGGTTAAGACTCCACGCTCGCAACGCAGGGGGCCCAGGTTCAATCCCTGGTCAGGGAACTAGATCCCACATGCATGTTGCAACTAAGAGTTTGCATGCTGCAACTAAGGAGCTTGCCTGCCTCAACTAAGGAGCCCATGTGCTGCAACTAAGGAGCCGGTGAGCCGCAACTAATACTCAGTTGCACAGCAACCAAATAAAAAAAAATTTTTAACACTTTAGGAAAATAATGATCTAAATAAATTTAGGTAATAATCTTTACTAATTCTCATATGACCAAATTTGCTGTGGTGGTTAAGAGAACCTCAGAATAAGTTGTACCCTATTATTTCTGCCAACAAATAGGTCTGCTGGTAATTGCTAAAATAAGAGCCAGGTGGCATTCTTCATTCCACAAAAGAGTTCACAAAAATAGTTTGATGAAAAACATGTAAGGTTTCATCAAACCTCATCTCACCTCCAAGTTTCCCAAAGCATGCTAGGGCAAGTTTATTACCTTGAAAAGGACAATGAATCCATCACCCTTGGCAAAAAGAGTACTCCCTGTTCACAGTAATCAGAAGATAAGAACCTAATGTTAAGGACCTAACATTAAACAGGTTACATCTACCTCTGATGTAAAAAACACTGTAATTTACAGATGAAAAAAATGAAGTCCAGAGAGATTAAGTAACTTGCCTACTTGCAAGGTTCAAATCCAAATGCTGACTATAAAATACTGTTTCCCCTGTAACATGTTGTTTCGAATCCCTTACAGCTCCTCTAAAGATTTACTTAATTTTATCCCCTTGTGAGTAAATCTTCACCCCTTAGTGGTGTTTTTACCAAATAGAAGAGTGTTACCCAACCTTTTCATGTCACAGCACCCACAGAGCACTATAATATTTTCCTGACACACTGGGGTAAATGGCATAGCCCTTCCAAGGGGAGGGGATCAGGACCTTGGCTCATGTTGAGCCCATCAGCTGAGAGGCTCCCATACAGAATGAGTACAGTAAAAAAAAAAAAATTCAACCTGTTGACTATTTCCCTCCTACTGCCAGTTTCCAGCCTTAAAAATAAACACAAAAACAAAACCACATGCAGTATCACTGGAAGAAAAACTAGAAATTCCAACCATTTGAACAGGAGAAGGTGACACAGGAGAAACTAAGGGATCCGGATGGCACAGCTGAAACATCTCAGGTTTAAACTTGGCATTCGCTATCTTCACACATTCCTCAAGCGTTGTGATGAATGTATTACACGTGGCACTAAGTAGAGAAGAGGCTTCATTCATGTTCTGAAAAATTACATGCAAAAAGTTGAACAGATTCACACACAGCTATGTGGATTCATGCACCACCTTACCATCAAGTAATGAAACATTACCTTCAATGGATACCTTACTAGGTTATGCTCAAATCTGTTTAAAATGCATTACCTTAGAAAATTAAAGCAATGCATGAATAAGAATTATCTGTCTCTCAGGTAAACAATGTATGAAATTAGACTCCAAGAAAAAAATAACTCTTGCATTTAAACGAAGTATCATATTGAAAAACTGTGTACAAAAATTTATCTTAAATAAACCTTACCTAGACTGTAAGTTTCTAACTATCAGAATTCCAAAGGTAATCATAGCAGTGGAACACCATGAGGGTCACTGAGTGCCAGGTAGAATTCATGTCTACCCCACGCACATTCCCCCATTTCTTCCTTGGTAGAATAAAAATTCCAAGTTCTTTTTGGGACAGCAGAGCGCCTTGCTCCTGAGGGATGAATATAGACTGGTCTAAGCCAGTCATGTCTATTCCATGACCCTTTGTCAAATACTCATTTTTCCTAGTTTTCATGGACCCAGACTAAAAAGATAATGAGAAGTCTGCTGGGGTTTCTGGGATTTTCATTCCCTGATAAAAGCAAAGGACAGCAAACTGAGATGGTCTCTCTCCACCCTGGCTACCCCACTGCCTCCTGCTTCTGTGCGCACTTGTAGTCACCTTGAAGGCTAGGGCATGAGGAGAAAAAAACAACACACCAAAAATGGCAGAGTGGAAGGACAGAACAAGATTGGGTCCCCGACACTGTCCCTGAGCCAATGGAGCAGATGTAAGGGCACCTGCCTGCAGAGAGCCTGTGGTGAAACAGCAAGTGCCTTAGGGTTTAATGTACTTGCATCTAAAGGCAACCTACCTCACCTAAGATTCCTCCCTAGTAGAAGGCCACAGAAAAGTAGGAAGATTTCTTGTCCCACTTCTCCCAAGTTAGGCAAAAGGGGACTGGGAACCAGGCTGGCCTTTCACCCGGAGAGCAGTAAGGCTCACTGGTCCTACTTCACCAGAAAGAATGAGCCTATTTCATAGCCAGGTTCTGCAAATCTGAATTTTGATTCCTACATCACTGCTCTGAGAATGATTCTTTTTTTAAGTTAGTTTATAAAGTTAAATTATTAACCCTCAGTAGTTAAGCTAGGACCTAATTACAAAAGAAAGAGAACAGCACCTGTCCAATGAACTCATGCAGTTAGTTTGGAGAACAAAGCTGGTAATGCTTCTTTCCTACCCCAACCATCAAATAATCAATTGGCTGCAAAGACAGGCCTTGATTCCTTGGACAAATGTGCTGCTTGCTGCTTTACTCTGGTTATACAGACATAGTCTAAAAGATACTACAAACTTCCAGATAGTCTACAGTACGAAGAGGTCTGAATAGCTGAGAATAACTCATTTTGAAAATGCTTCTCTGTCATCTTATGTAAGAAGTTCACCCACCATATGCTGCAAAGCATAATCAGACATGAAAGGATCATCTTGGATATACCTCTATGCTGGGAGATGAATGATTCTCATCATGGTGAACAAATTCTTGGATCGTATGAACTTGCTTCATTAGGAGGTCACAGTAGAGGCGAAGCTCAGACATTTTGGTTTTCAGAGATTCACTGGTTTCACTTATTTCTGAAAGGAACATATGCAAACATTCAATTAGACTATTTTCATACTTCAGAGGCAAAACAACAAAATGGAATCATTAAAAAGTAAGGCAATAGATATGAATACCTGTAGCTTAAGACGTATGAGACCTTGGAAATAGAATATAAGGTTTTCCCTGAGGAAACATCTTCTCTTTAGATAGGTGGAAAAAACTGGCTGTCATATGTCTGACATGAAGTTTAGGTAGATTAATTTCCAGAGACAGGCTGATGACAATGAATGCCTTATACAGGATATTTCCATTCCATTACTCATCTTTAATTTGATAAGCACTTGTATTTCTTTTTTTGTGAATTGGCTTTTCTTGTCCTTTACACATTTTTCCAGTTCTAATGTTTGGTTTTTCTCTTAGTAATATATAAATCAATAAATTTATAATTTATAAAAGTTCTTACGCATTAAAGATAGCAATCTTTCATCCCTCCAAAATACTGTAAATACTTTTCAAGATCTGTCAGCTTTCTTTCAGTTTTCTTTATTGTATTTTGGTAACAGAAGTTTTTAACTTATATAGTTACAACTGCTCTATATAAACATTCATTTGTTTTCTTCTGTTCCTTTCACAGCTTCATTTTCACATAGTATTGGTTTAAGAATTTTTTTTAATTAAAAGCCTATGTTCCTTTCTTTAATATATCCAGACAGACTAAACATCCAGCCATAATCTCAGCCACTCACTTACCAATACCTTCTAAACTAGATGTGTAAGCAGCAGAGGAAGGAAAAAAAGTATACACAGTAGATCCTGGTGCTTCTCCATATTCTTTGAGCCAGTGGCACTGCTTTGTGGTACTAGTCATGAAGCCCCTCTAGCCAGAGGAGACCAAAGCAGCTCTATCTGCCCATTTAACCTAACCTAAATTAATTTTTACCCAAGTTTAAGTCCATTCCTTCTTTTTAATTGTAGATATATATATATATAACAAAGTGTACTATTTTAACCATTTTTAAGTATACAGTTTGATGGCATTAAGTACATTCACATTACTGTACAACCATCCATCTCCAGAACTTTTTCATCTTCCCCAACTGAAACTCTACACACTTTAAACACTAACTCTCCTTTTCCCCATCCCTTAACCCCTAGAAATCACCATTCGATTTTCTGTCTCTATGAATTTGACGACTCTAGGTACCCCACATAAGTGGAATAATATTTGTCCTTTTGTGACTGGCTTATTTCACTTAGCACATATTCAAGATTCATCAAGATTCATACCATTATTCATAGCATCTGTTAGAATTTCCTTCCTTTATAATAAGGCTGAATACCATTTTATGTATATACCATACTATGTTTATCCATTCATCTGTCTATAAACATTTGGGTTGTTTCTACCTTTTGGCTATTGTGACTATTCATTCCCTGTTTTTTTTCGATGTGGACCATTTTTAAAGTCTTTATTGAATTTGTTACAATATTGTTTCTGTTTTTTTGTTTTCTGCTCGTGAAGGCACGTGGGATCTTAGCTCCCCAACCAGGGATGGAACCCGCACCCCCGGCATTGGAAGGCGAAGTCTTAACCACTGGACCACCAAGGAAGTCCTCATTCCTTCTTATCCTACCCTTAACCACACTCTATCCGTGATGTTCTTCCACATATTTGAAAACTGTTATAAATTCAATCCTTAGCCTTCATTTTTCAATAACCCACAATTTAGTTGTTTTCACTAATTTAAATAACTTCTATTGTTTTTAATTATAAAAGTAATACATGCTCAGTGAAAATTTTTGAAAATCAAAAATATATAGGGAAAAAAACTGCAATCTCACTACCAAGATATAAATACTGTTATTATTTTCACATTATATCTGCATATAATTGAACTAATACCATAAATTATTTGCTTGGCTCTTTTTTTTTTCTTTTTGGCCATGGATGCGTAGCTTGCGGGATCTTAGTTCCCCGACCAAGGATTGAACCCAGGGCCACGGCAGTGAAAGCGCTGAGCCCTAACCACTGGACCAACAGGGAAGTCCCTTGCTTTGCTTTTGAACGGGCAATATCTGTAGCTGGTAAAGTCAAAAGTTACGGTCAAAGGGTATAAAGTGAAAAGTGAGTGTCTCCCACAAATTCCCTTTCCAAAGGTAACAACCTGACCAATTCTTACATATCTTTCCTGAGTTGGCCAAGGAGTGGCTATGTAATTTTGAATCCTGCTTTTTTCAATTATCACTTAATTTTGGGCATTTTCTCATATCATTAAAATTCCTTGTAAACATTTTACTGGCTACATAATATATCAGCCTATGAAAGCACTATATAGTTTACTGAACCATTCCCCTAAATTTAAACCTTGGCAATGTTTATAAATTTTTTCACTATAATGAACATCTATGTACATAGATCTTCTACATTTCTGATTATTTCTTTGGGATAAATTACTATAAGTGAACATGACAATTTACATTTATGTTAAAGAAAATATTCTCACCACAAAGGAAAAATTTATAGTTACCTTTTTCTTTTTTGGTCCTAGTATCAGACAAACAGGCTTTGGAGCTCCCCAAAGCAACCAGCCACCTTTGTCTTTCAGCTGCATTCACTGCCTTCATGTAGAAATGCTGCTCTCCTGGAATGATTAATTCCATTCTTGTGTTGTCTGCTGAATGGACTACGATGATAAACAAAGGGAAAATATAGTCACGAACTCAAGTAATTTGTGGAGAATCAAATCATCACTTACACAGTATTAGATGTTTCAGACCTAAAACAACAAACTCTGATTCAAGAGGCAGGCAGTGACACCTCCTTAAGGGGTATCCAGGGGTACCCTCCAAGCCACCATTCTCACATATACCCAGGCTGGCAGTGGTGTCAAAGTGGTGGTAGCATGTGAACAGAAAACAACAACAAATTAACTACTGAAAAGTGAGATCTAAGACTCCCTCCCCTGGGGCCACCAGTACCCCTGTCACACTTATCACACTCTTTTTTACAGAATTTTACGTCAACCACCAACCTAAAATAGACCTAAATATAAAAGGTAAAACAATAAACCTTCAAGAAGATTTCTTAAATAGGACATAAAAAGTTCTAATTAAAAAAATTTTTGACAAATTGGGTATTACTGAAATTAAAAACTTCTGTTCGTCAAAAGATACCATTAACAGAATGAAAACACAAACTACAGATCAGGAGAATTATCTGCAATACGAAAACTCATTCAGACTATACGAAGAACTCCTACAAATCAATGTGAAAGATAGCTCAGTTTAGAAACTGGGCCAAAGACTTGAAAAGGGACTTCAAAAGAAGAGGATGTTCAATTGCCTAATTAATATCTAAAAAAATACTCAACATCATTAGTTATTGAAAAAAATGCAAGTTAAAACCACCATGAGAGGGATCTCCCTGGTGGCGCAGCGGTTAAGAATCTGCCTGCCAATGCAGGGGACACGGGTTCGAGCCCTGATCCGGGAAGATCCCACATGCCGAGGAGCAACTAAGCCTGTGTGCCACAACTACTGAGCCTGCGCTCTAGAGCCCGCCAGTCACAACTACTGAGCCCACGTGCCACAACTACTGAAGCCCGCGTGCCTAGAGCCCGTGCTCCACAACAAGAGAAGCCACCGCAATGAGAAGCCCGCACACCGCAACAAAGACTAGCCCCTGCTTGCCCCAACTAGAGAAAGCCCGTGCACAGCAACGAAGATCCAACGCAGCCAAAAATAAATAAATAAATAAATTTAACAGTGATTCAATCCATTAGTGTTTAAAAAAAAAAAACCACCATGAGATAGCACTAGGTATAATAGAAGAATTCAAAATCTTCAAATTGCTAATAGTAAGCTTTGGCAAGGATGAAAAGCAACTGAAACTCTCATACTAGTTGAAAAACAAATTGGTACAATTACTTTGGTAAACAGTTTGGCACTATCTGAGACAAAAAGTCTCTCCTTGATCAAACTTGTTGGGCTCTTCTGAACCCTCTGCTTGACTAGGCCCAATCTGGGGCTTCCAGCTCTGTCCTAGTAGAGTCCACTTTTAGCAAACATCCTGCTAAGTCAGTTTAGCCAGAATCCCCCACCCTCAATATCTGATCACCCTCCTTATCTGACCAAATTCCACTTCCCACCACCCCCAGGTAATAATATCTGATCACCCTGACCTGCCTCCAATAAGAATCCCGTTAGGTCTGTTTAATCAGAATCCCCCTTTATCTCTGAAGTTTCATCCTTGTAATTTTCCATCCACTGATTCCCCTATCCCGCCCCCTGCCACTCTGTTCCTTGGCTATAAACTCCCACTTTTCCTTGTTGTATTCAGAGTTGAGCCCAATTTCTCTCCCCTACTGCAAAACTCCACTGCAGTAGCTCCTATACCTATTCCAACAGACCTGAGTAAAGTCTGCCTTACTGGGTTTTTTTAATAATTTTTTTAAATTGAGGTATAGTTGATTTACAACATTATACTAGTTTCAGCTGTTCAACATAGTGATTAAAAATTTTTATAGACTATACTCTACTTATAGTTATTATAAAATATTGCCTACACTCCCTGTGCTGTACAATACATCCTTGTAGCTTATTTATTTTATACACGGTAGCTTGTGCCTCTTAAGCTTTTACCTCTATCTTGCTCCTCCTCCCTCCTCTCTCCCCACTGGTAACGCTAGCTTGTTCTCTACAGCTAGCTTGTTCTCTACATCTGTAAGTCTGCTTCTTTGTGCCTACTGTTTTAACAAAAGTCAAGAATAGTATTTCCTTTAATATCCGTTAAAGCTGAATGTATGAATATTCAATGTCTCCCTTAGCAATTCCACTCCAGTTCTAGATATATACTGAACAGAAACGCATATATATGTTCAACAAAATAAATATATGAGAATGTTTATGGCAGCTTTACTTATTATAGTCCCAAAATGGAAACAAAATGGAAAAAACAAACAAACACCCATCAGTACTAGAATGGAGAGCCAAACTGTGGGACAATCACACAATAAAAATATTACAACACATCAGTAAGAATGGTGAACTGTTACAAAGAACGACATAGATGAATTTCGCAAATATAATGGTAAGCCAGACACAAAAGAAAACATTGATTTATTCCAGTTATATAATGTTCAAAAGCAGGCAATACTTAAACATGGTGATAAAAGTCAGATTAATGGTAACCTTTTAGAGAGATTAATGGCTGAGGTAACATGATTATTATCCCAGCATCTAGAATGCTGATAATATTCTAATTCTTGATCTGGGTGGTGATTACACAAATGTATTCACTTTGTAAGCATTCTTAAGGCTGAATATTGAAGATTTGTGCCCATTTCTGTATCTTATTCTTTAAACAAATAACAAGGACAACAATAACGCTGCCATGGCTTGAAAAAGTGCTAGAGTTGCCTTAAGAATTCTGCCACTAACAGTCTTTTAAATATCCTCAAGGTTGTCAAATCTTTGAACTTTGAATGTAGTTTGATTTCTGACAAGAGTCAGAATCTCATTTGGAATCAAATATGAAGAATAAGATGAGATAAAACCATCATTTTTTTTTATATCTTTTTTTTCTTTTTTGGCCGCAGTGCGTGGCATGTGGGATCTTACCCCAACCAAGTACCAAACCCTGTGTGCCCCATGCAGTGGGATCACAGAGTCTTAACCACTGGATGGCCAGGGAAGTTCCCATAATTTTTTTAAAAAATAAAAATTCATGCTTTGAATGTGCTTTTCTTGTGTGATTTATAAAAATAAAACAAAATTACACCTCATATAGTTCAGAGAATATGCAAGTAACAACGCTGAAGTGTTTCTATATCTTATGTAGCCATGAGCCCCTGTAGGGTGTAACACGCCCTTCTCTAGTGCTTTATTTCTTCCTTCAATTCTCTTTGAAGAATTCAATACTTTTCATTACCACTTTGTCTGATTTCTCCTACCTACTTGCACCCCACATATCCCAACCACACACACAAATGAATCAATGGTCCATGAAACCTTCCTTCATGAAAATTACAGCATGACTTACTGCTTTTTTCTCCCCTTTTGAAAAAGCACAGTATGGAAAAGGAGTGGGGAAGGTAACTTTACAGTAGAGAAATCTGACAGACACTACCTCAGACAGGTGGTCAAGGTTAATGTCAAGAGTGGTATGTCAGCTCTCTCAGGTCCTCACTTCCAAGATGACGAAGAAAAGAAGGAACAACAGTTATGCCAAAAAAGAGCCATGGCCATGTGCAGCCTATTCACTGCACCAACTTCGCCCAATGCATGCCCAAGGACACCATTAAGGTCATTAATTAACACAGTAGAGGCCGCAGCCATCGGGGACATTTCGGAAGTAAGTGTCTTCGATTCCTATGTGCTTCCCCACCTGTACTTACATCAAAACTACATTACTGCGTGAGTTGTGCCAGTCAGAGCAAGATAGTCAGGAATCATTCCCGTGAAGCTCATCCCAGACGGACCAAACACTCCCACCCCAGTTTAGACCTGCGGAAGCTGCCCCATGACCTCCACCAAAGTCCATGTAAAGACTAAGTCCTTATAGACTGAAGAAAAACCATCCTCTCCAAAAAAAATATTAAAATGGAAATTATACATTGGAAAAAAAAATGGTGTATCATGTTGACAGCATGTACTCCTGATGTGCTCTTCCTCCCTAAAACCCATAACCCCAGTCTAATCATGGGAAAAACACCAGACAAATTCGGATAGAGGAGCTTCCTACAATATTCCTGACCAGTACTCCTTGAAACTCTCAAGATCATTAAAAAAAAGAAGAAAAAGAAAGGAAAAACATCTCTATTACCCAGAAGAGCTTATTTCCAATTCAGCAAAGAACCAGAGTTTATGACTCTGAGTTCATACTTTACCAAAAACCTGCGCTGGCCTCATCATCTTTAGAGTTCAGCTTCCAATCTTTACAACACGCTTCAATGAACATGAAAGAAAACACTTGTAGACTCAGCATGGACACTAAAGTGGCATCCACAAGAAATTGCTTTTTCAAGTCCACATTGGAAGACTAGCACTAGTACTTCGAATTTCAATTCAAAGTATATTTATAGAGGGAGAAATATCAAAAATTGTGCCTAACAATGCTAAGTGCCACTTCTGAACGCTAAGGAGATAAATGGCATTAGAAGATCCCTTCCTGGTTAGAAACGCTTTTCTCCTCTTTTTGCAGTATGCTGAAGAACCCTTTACTTACCTAACTACAAATTCATTTAATTCCATATATTCACTTACCTTTAATTTCACAAACTGCCATCTTTATACTTCCTTTGCTCCCTTTGCAAACATCATCTTGTGAATCATAGTAGGACAGGATTCCATTATCTAAAACAAACCAACGAGGCTGCCAACCTACAAAGATCATAAATAACAAAACAGCAATAAAAAAGTACTTTAATCACACAGAAAACTATGATTACAAAATTTACCATCCATGTCATTTCTTGGCTCTAAAATAACATTCTGACAATGAAAATCTTAATTGCCAAGATCTGCCCAAAATACTCTTGCATCAATCTCCATTTTGCTGGAAGAGATTTCTGGAGAAACCTCTAGATCAGAATAAATATGGGGAATAATACCTTTATTCTGGCTTACAACCTTCTCATTAACAACCCATCAGACCCATCTTCAAAAATAGCCCTACACACAGAAAACAGCCCAAACACAATTGCCCCTTTCTTCTAAGGGAAACAGAGTCAGGTTATAACATAATGGAAAATGCAACAGAAGACATGGATTCTAGCCCTAGTTTTGTTATCATTCTTTGTCCCAGGTTGAATAACCTGAGATGAATTTTCATCCCATTAAATATCAAAAATTCCCAGTCTCCAAAATGAGCGAATTGAACAAGAAGACCTCTCAAGTGCCACCTCGCCCTCTAATTCTGCAATGTGGCTTTCCTCTCTCCTATAAAATACTCCACCTAAGCCAACTCCCTTGCACACAGTGAGTGCTGAATGATTTACAGTCTCTCACACAGAAGTCGCATACCCTGTGGTGAGAGCATGGAGCCACCACTCCTCTCTCCTTGCCCTGCTGTTGCACAGCTCAGGCAGAAATGCTAGAAATTGAAATCATTCATTTAATTAGCATTGACTCAGTGACTACAGCACACAACTATCACAGACTTGGCTCTAATGCGAAGCTGGGGGTGATGATGTCTTTCCTTGAAGCTCAACTCCCACTCTTGCAAGCCATACTCAGTGTTCCCTGAAATCTTATCAAGCATGCCACTAATTTACAACAGTTCACTGATTAATAACATGGTGACCATGCTGGAGGCAGTGCGACTGCCCTTGTTCTTTCTGTGACTGTTAAATCACCATTCAGCCTGGTCACTTTACACACTGTCTGCTATATTAATCAGTTCAGTTTTTCTGGGCCAAATAGTACCAAGACAGTGACAGATAGGGGAATCATTCTTACATCCTGATATAGACCCAGGATTTACCTCCCCAAAAGGCTTTACCTATAACACTTTTGAAATGACAATGCTGAGTAATCATAAAAAGATTAACAGCAGGGAATGTGATAATACAGTTCAGAGGGATGGATATCCAAAACCAAGTTTCAGAGGCTTGGAAAATTCTTTTTACGAAACTCTATACTCCTTAATGAGGTCTAGCAAATTAGAAGGTAAGTTCTTCTGGTACATGAACTTTATCTTGTTCATCACTGAATTCCCAAAACCTGGGAAAGGTGCTTGGCACACAACAGGTACTAAAAAAAAATTTAATTCTCAAGTGATTGAATGAATGAATGATTACAGAAAACTGAGATATTGCCTGTTACCCATAAGAGTACAGATACACAGTATATCCATAATGTATTGGGCATGCATAGAAATGATGAGGATGGTATCTTTCCAAATATTAATTCACCTTGGCAAACAAATTATAAGAAGGTTATGGTGAAAATACACTCCTCTAACCCCAGTCTAGTGTGCCTACAGGACAAATTGTGATTTTGTAAGCCTGCATTATTGTGATTCAATATCTCTTTAAAATAAATATTGAGCAAAATGATTCATTTAGAATTTGTACCAACTTGAAAAGTGACTATAGTTAAGTATATTAATCTAAGACTGCTAATGATCTCTACATACCTCTTTGAAGAAATATTTAATGAAACAATCTCTAATTGATTCACACATATATATAAGGACTATATCTGTGAAAAAAATGCATAGGTATTCCTTTTTCTAATACGTTTTCATAACACACATTCTTTTTTATCTCAAACTACCAAATGTTACTGAAATTCTTATTCTCTACAAAGGATTCTTAAAGCACACTGTCATCAAACTGGAAGGTTCCTTAAAGATCACTTAGTATGAACAGCTATTCATCCTTCTGACCTAAGATGAACTAAAATAATCAGCATGCCACTGAGCCAAATTTAAATTTTAAAAATAGAATTCTTCCAAACAAAAGATTTCATTTCATCAAGCTTCTACACTGCATACTAGCAGTTAACTTAAATGCTCTGCAAAGATTAAAACCTTAAGTACACAACGTTAAAAGCTCAACCAGCTGGTGCTCAGCGACAGGAGATGAGAAAGAGGGCCACTAAGACCACATTTAGCTCCAGGAATAAATTTTGACTCATCTTAGTAATCACCCATTGCTCTGGGCTATGCATAAGATCCTCACATGACCTCCCAAGCCACTGCGTGCTTAGAATGTTTGCAATGAGATGATCATCTGCATCTCAAAGCAGAGTAACTACCATCTCAAAGTTAAACTAAACAGTATAACTGTTCTCACAACAGCCCATGTGAAAATGCCTAATAAAAAAAATTTGCCTCGTTTTTTTAAATGTTTCCTGTTAAAACATACCAGTTACAGAAATAAAGTGTTTGACATTCTAATGCAAACAAAACATCCATGTATCATAAATGTTAAAGCATTCGCTGCTATAAATGTCTTTAACATTCCAACTAATCAAAAAGAAGAGACAATTATAGCTCAGTGCTTATGTCTTTAAGTGTTTATGTGCAAATTTTGCACAAGGTCAGATGGACACTAGTTGAATGTCTGATACAATTACTAAGGGGTTCAATACTTTTGGCAGAGTGAACAAGTGGGCAGCAAATCAAGACTGGCCTATTACACTAAACCAAGAAATCTGTTTGCTATTTAATCCTACTTTAAATCCACTCCCCTTCCTCTAATTTGGTGAGATCACAGAATTCTGGAGTTGGAAGACACCTTCAGGATAAACTAGTTGATCACCACTGCCCTATGAGACAGATCTTGAGAGGAAAAAGTGACTTGTCCTTACTGTTAGCTGATGGCAGAGATGGGACTACAACTCAGATTTAAGGCTCTTTTAATAAACCAGACTGTTGGTGTCATGGAAAAGGGCCCTTCCCTGCTGGTCTCTCATTTCTACAGAAACACCTAGTTCTTTGGTGTTCTTCCTTTCAACCAACTTCATGAGTGAAACTGATTTGCCTGCTCCACCTTCTGTGTCTTGCACTTTCTCCCACAATTTCTCACACACTTACCTGAATACCAAAACATAAGGATAACTCATTGACAATCAACCCCTAAGAGAATATAATCTGGGAACAGCTTCCAAAATCTTGCTTGCTATGCTTGAACAACTTCAACGAAGAGAACTTTTAAAATAAACCGTGTTGCTAAGGAAAATTAAAAGAAACAGTGAAAAGATTTCCTAAAACGAAATCTTGATTTTAAAGGGCCCATTACAGTCCTATGCCCCAACAACTCAGTTATCAACAAAATGCTGAATTAAGTGTGAATAAAGGCAGAGACTGCAGCAACACATGTAGAGTGACTAGGAATGGTTCCGGAAGCTACAGGAGAAAACAGAAGTATTATTACACGGTCAAAGAAATGGTCAGGTGCACTTCCCACCCTCAGGATGGTGCGCAGCCTCGAACTGTCCCCTGCAGAGGCCAGATGGGCACTTACAAGGGACAGAGAGAGCGATTAAGCCCGGGAACCAGACAGAACCGATTCGCTGTGAGGGTCCCCGCCGGCCTGCCGGAGGGAGGAGGAGCCCCTTACCCGCCTTCTCCGCAGCCTCCCTGCCTGAGCCCGTCCAAGTTCTCTCCCCGCCGCCCCCACCCCCACCCCGGTCAGTGGAGCCCTCATACCCGTGAGATAGTTGGTCCACTTGTACAGAACTCCCTCCATGCTTCAGAGCCCGGCGCCGCGCATCCTCCTGGCCTGGCGCCGGCCGCGGTGAAGGGGGAAACGCGGGGCCTGGGCAGCCCCTCCCGGCCCGCCCGGGCCCCTCCCCGGGCGCCCCCAGCCAGCACAGAGCAGCCCTCAGCCCGCGCGCGCTGCCGGGACGTGGCGGCCCTCAGAGGCCGGGACGGCGGCCGCCGCGTGGTGCTTGGGGGCCTTGAGACATCCCCGGGCGAGCCCCGAAGGCGGCGGCAAATTCGGGACCGCGGCCGGCCTCCCGCTCGCGCTCCCACCGCCCCGCTGCTCCCTTCCGCGCCCCGGCGCTCCTTCCTCCTCGCCCGCCTTCCTTTCCTCCCCCAGGTCTCTCGTTTGTTTTCATTGACCTCGACGTCGCTTTCACTTCCTGGATGAAAGGGGCCGGCTCGTCCCGGGAAACCCCTCCCCCGCGGCGGGGCTGGAGGAGCGGGCGCGCCTTGCTGCGGCTCAGCCCAGCCCGAGGCTGCGCGAGGAGGGCGGGTCGGAGCCGTGACTCCTCCTCATCCTCCCACAGGCCTTAGGCTGGCGGCCCTGGGTTCCCGCTCTCACCCAGAACGCCGAGCCTCGGACCGACGGCCCCCCCGGGGCCTAAGCCTCAGGGCCCGGGACCGGCGGACTCGGACCTGGCTACGTGCGCAGCCCCCGGGCCGACCCTGGGACTAGCCGCCCCCCTCCCCCACCCACGTCGCGCTCGTAGGCCTCTCAGGTTTTCCTGTAACTGAGTCTCAGGTCTTTCTGGTGGTTTTTTCAAAAAAAAAAAAAAAAGCCTCCTCTTTATGTTTCCTTCGTATCCTTCTCCCATTCAGGGGGTCCGAGAAATTATCTTCTAGGAAGTCAGTGTACATTGAGAGTCCCACCACGCCGACAAAGAATCTTAGCCACAACTTCATTTAGAATATAAAACACGGAAGCAAGCGTTGGACTTTATTTTAAAAATGGAAGTTTTCTCTAGCCTTTATGATTTTTTAAAATCCTGTTTGGAAATGACCATCCCCTTGTATAATTGACAATAATTTTCAGATTTCTGTAATTTCACAAGCTTTAAGCAAAGCCGATATAAGCAGGCTCGGTGCTGCGGCTTTTAGGCTTTTAGCATCACTGAGGCGGATAACACCTCCCCTTCCAGAGCCTAATCCAGGCCTTCGCTGAGGTCCTTCTGGTTTGGGTAAAAGTCTTTGGGTGTTCGCTTGGAAATACGGCGAATTGACGGACAGATGGACAGATGGAAATGTATTTAATAAATCGAATACGAATAGTTAAATGTTAATGATAGAATCCAAGTAGTGGATATAAGGCCGCGGTGATGGGGTAGTAAAATTTATTGTTTGTTGTAAAGTTCTTCATGCTAAAATGTTGGGGGTGAGGATATAAGGCTGGCTTTGTGTCGGACTTGGTCAAATCCCTGCCGCGTATTAGCCGTGAGATTGAAACAGAATGCCCAATACTCAAATTACCTAGTTTTCTCGTCAGTGGAATGTGGATAATTACCTATGTCGCAGACTTGGTAAGAAAAGCAAAACTGTTAAGAGCTTTACCCGCACTCCTAGAAGCCCTCAAATCAAGGGCGACAGCGAGTGGTGAGGGAAGGAAATGCAAACCAGCAGCCGGTCCCGAATCGCTGGAGTCGGCTCTGGGGAACAGCCGTTAACCCGCTTCGGGGAGCAGCGGTACCTCTGTGTACTAGTGTGTGGCTTAGCCTGGAACCGCTTAATGCATGACTTCGACCCCGAGAAGGCGCTTCAAAGACACCGCAGAAGCAGAATGCCTCCCCCGATGCCCACCAGTTCTCTAGGGATCTGAGGAGACGCCTTTCATGCCCAGAAATGACAATCGTATCCTCGGACTACGACATCCCATCAGTCTTATTTCCTCTTTTGCCAGTTTCAAAAGGTAACGCGAACGTTACTATCGAACCCTGAGGAAACTGTTTGTAAATTATGCGGACTTAGCGAGAAGATGCGGTGCAAGTGTGGAGTGTTGCCTTAGCGACTGAAAACAGCCAGCCAAAGCTAGGGGTCCCACCAGGACGAAACCAGCAGCCAACGCGCAAAAATTCCGCTGCTGGGCGCGCCGCAGGGAAAGGGGGCGGGGCCACGCTTCACCCCGCCCCCGGCCTTTTATGACGTAGGACAATGACTGCCACGCGTCGTAACTAGGCTGCTGGCGCGGCCACTCCGCGCCAGTGACACGCATGAGGGAACGCGGTGGTCATCTGGGGCCGACTCTCGGAATCATGCATTTCTTATTTAGGTTAATCATTTTCGTTTACCTGTGGGGCATTTTTACTGCTCAAGGACAAAAGGCAGAGGAGAGCATAGAGGAAGTGAAAATTGAAGTTTTGCATCGTCCAGAAAACTGTTCTAACACAAGCAAAAAGGGAGACGTGCTAAATGCCCATTACGACGGCTTCTTGGCTAAAGACGGCTCGAAATTCTACTGCAGGTAGGAAATGATGCGAACAGCTCCCGCGTCCAGTTGATGCACTAAATCTAGCCTCCCTCCACCAACCAGAAACCTAATTTGTTGTTTGATTTGTTCTTGTTTTTTAACAGCGAGAGTTCAGCCTTTTATTTCTAGGGGGGAAATCAGATTTGATACAGTATTTCCCTATTATATGGAATATTATTTTAAATTACTGAAAATGTTGACCCAAGAAATTATTAAAAATACACACATCCATACACTCCCCCGACCACCACCACTACCCTTCGTACCTATAGAAGTAAGTCAAGGTACTGTTTGTAAGAATGTTCACACTTTTCCTTTGCTGTGGGTTGGAGCCTCCTTACTGAGGACTACGTAGAGTTGTTTGGGAGATATTGTCTGGCCTTCAGAAGCACGATATTTACTGGCTGGAGGCCACTTTCCAGCTGTATCAAGAAGCCACTACAATGACTTTGTCTGGTGACTTCCGGACCCTGTGTCCTGCCTGCCCCCTCATCCCACCACTACTTACTCTGATTTAATTGATGGTTTATTACTCAGAGGTAGAATGTCTTTTCTCCTTCTGTGCTCTTACCCTATAAAAATACAATTGGGGAAAGTTAGTTCTTTGCATCTAGAATAGAGAAATTTAATAAGAAGAAAAAATACAAATTTTAATCATGGTTCAAATGACTTTTTGAGGCTAAACCTGTACCATTATTTTTTAGAACAAACCCAGAATGGTAAATAAGTCATTTGGACAATCCATGCAGCTAGTTAGGGGCAGGAGACCCATTAAAAAGTTAACTGTTGAATAGTTTTTGTAAAGATGACAAAACAAGAAAATGAGATGACTCCTAATGACTAGCTTTGGGCAAATCATACCTCTGTCTGGCTATTATGAGGGAAGTTTGAGCCAAACACCCCACTAGGGGGTTCAGAATGAATCTTAATATAGGAAAAGAGATGGTTAGAGAGGACTCCAATTTTAAATTGGAACTAAATGCTCAGCTGTATTTTAAAGTTTGATTTTATTTTTCTTGAAATCAACTTACCTAGGTGTTGTTTTTAATTATAGCCGGACACAAAATGAAGGCCACCCCAAATGGTTTGTTCTTGGTGTTGGACAAGTCATAAAAGGCCTAGACATTGGGATGACGGATATGTGTCCTGGCGAGAAGCGAAAATTGATTATACCCCCTTCATTTGCATATGGAAAGGAAGGCTATGGTAAGGTGTTTTAATATGTATATCTCTAAGTTATATTTAAAAATAAGTCATAGACTTCGGGTATATAGTTAAAAAATCAAAAGCAGACTCTCAAAGTTAAATAAGATATAGAATATAGGGTCCAATAAACTTTAGCTCTATCAAGTCCAGTCATCATTAAAGAAAGAAATTAAAACAAAAATGATATACCATTTTCACCCATCAGATTAGCAAAGACATAAAAGTTGGCAAAGGTATGGAAAAAACAGCAGTCCCATGCATTATTGCTGGGAATGTAAATCATTCGACCTCTTTAGCAATTTCTATCAAAATTTAAAATGTACATATCCTCTGATCCCTTAGTTCCATTTCCAGGAATGTGTACCAAGGTACATCTTAAAGAACATGGATTGCAGACTTTTTTGGGTAGCAAGACTGCAAACTACCCGAGTATCCCTTAGTAGGAAATTAGTTAACTAAGTTATGCTATATCTATACAGTGGATTATTGTGCAGCCAGTAAAAAGAATGAAGTAGAGCCATATGTATTAATGTGTTAAAGATAAAATGGGATAGAATATATTCCTGCAACAAATATTTATTGAGCATCAGTGCCTGGCTCTATTCTAGGCACTGAGCATAAAGCAGTGTACAATGCAGAAACAGTTTCCTAACCTCAATGAGAGCTTATATGTGAGAGGGAAAATTTCACATACATATCATGTATCTACATAGACTATCTAAAAAATACACCATCTGATGATATTAAATGTTCCTGGGAAGGAGGCCTGAGGGTCAAGGGTAAGGAGATTTCCTCTCATTCTGTAATATATTATACTATTTAAGTTTTTTACTGTATGCATGTACTAAATTTTTTATTGAAGTATAGTTGACTTAAAATACTATATTAGTTTTAGGTATAAAACATGGTGACTTGATATATTTATAGATTACACACCATACAGAATTATTACAGTATTATTGACTATATCCCCTGTGCTGTATATAACATCCCAATTGGTGGGAATGTAAATTGGTACAGCCACAACTGAAAACAGTACAAAAGTTTCTCAAAAAATTAAAAATAGAACTACTATATGATCCAGCAATTCCACGCCTGGGTATTTTTCTGAAGAAAATGAAAACACTAATTTGAAAAGATATATGCACCCCAGTGTTCATTACAGCATTATTTACAATAGGCAAGATATGGAAACAACTTAAGTGTCCATCGATGGATGAATGGATAAAGAAGATGTGGTATACACACACACACACACACACACACACACACACACAACACACACACACACACACACACACACACACACACACACACACACCACTGGAATATTACTCAGCCATGAAAAGGAATGAAATCTTGCCATTTCTAACAACATGGATGGACCTAGAGGGTATTATGCTAAGTGAAATAAGTCTGACAGAGAAAGATATGTATTAATTTTTCAAAAATTAAATTTTTTAAAATCACTAAAGTTAAAAGTGGAGCAGAATAGAGAAATTTTTAAGAGGGGAAAATGGGCTGTGTGGCAGAGGGCCGGTTTCTATATTGCATTCTCAGTTGGGTCCTTGCTTCCTATTGCTGTGTGAAGACTATAAAGATTTTTCTTTTGGCCACACCCCAGGGCTTGCGGGGATCTTAGCTCCCCGACCAGGGATTTGAACCCATGCCCCCTGCAGTGGAAGTGCAGAGTCCTAACCACTGGACCATCAGGGAATTCCCCAAAGGAAGAATCTTTACCTCCTCATTCTATTTAGAGCCCTTCTTAACCCCACGTATTTGAAATATTTAGAATATAATTAAAGCAATTAAAGATTTTCTACAATGAAATGTTGTCTTTACTCCCCAATATCTCATTGAAATGGCACAGCCTCTTTAAGGCTGTTGGTTTACTCATTAGGCGGAATGGTTCCCTCGCCTATTCTTTCCAGCAAAAGTAGGGGATCACTGCCCCAAATTGGATTGGAGGGAAGTTAGTGGTACAAGTCAGATCCAATCAGATTTAAAGCTCCTAAAGAGACAGTTCCAAATAATTACAGCTTCACTTTCAAAGCTTTTCGCCAATCATTTGGTTCCATCAAAATAGCTCCCACAGAACCATAATTAGTGTATCCTATTTTTAGTTGTAAAGGAACCTAGGAGAGGGAGAGAGAATTGAAGATAAATTGAACGCAGTCTTGTCCTAAAAATGCTGTCATAGGTTGAGGTCAATTCTAGGCAAAATGATATAGGCAGAGTTTGCCTTTCATTCTCCTTAATCTCATTTTCAGAGTTTCTCTTTCTCTCTTGTAGATACCTCCACATTCTGCCTGCTACCAGGGCACCCACATCTCTCATCAATAGGTGCTCATCTTGGGTCCTGTTACCCTGTGACAAATGAGTACTTGTTTTATCCTTTTTGTAAACTAATTTATGCTTAGATACAAATGACTACCCAGTCTGCCTAAGCTATTAATAAGCCAGACCCTTGCTACAAAAATGTAGAAATTTGACTTGAAGTTAGTTCATATTCAATTTGAGGTGTCTTCAATAAATATATAAAAATAATGAATCTGACTAGTAACATCACCAACACCTACATTTTACACGTAAGGAAACTGAGGCCCGACAAAAGTGTGTTCTTTGGAATGTAGTTAACTGCTAGTTTACCTGCATTATTTATAATAGCTTACTAATAGCTTGAATTCAATTATTTTAAAAGCTGCTGTGTATACCATAAGTAACTGCTTAACAAACAATATCTTGATTGAATAAGCTTTTTTAAATAAGTTGTTATTAAGACCTAACATTAGCTATAACTTTATTTTAGGTAGTACTTGAAGAAGTCTTTTCCTGTGCGCAATATCTTTGCCTAATGTCACAGAGCACCCCTGCATGTCTTGAAATGCATGTGACTTGTTAGTGCTTTAATTAACAGTACATGTGGTATGTATAGATTCTTTACATTAACTTCTAATTCTTTGATCTGCTTCTCTAAATACAAGTAATTCTATAGCAAATGCATATTTTTCTCTTCTTTATACTGTAATTTTTTAGTAAGATAAAACTTAACTGGCAATATATTCTATGTTTACAGTAGAATTTTGGGGAAACTTAGACTTGTAATATTTTTTAAGAAATTTGAATTTGTGTTTTGAATTTGTTTTTAATTATTGTCAGGAGAAGTTATTTTTCTGTCATAAAGAGGTCTTAACTGGACAGAATAGGAATCGGTTTTGTAAAAATGATCAGTCAATCAATCTCTAGCTCTTTTACTATAAAGTCAGGTAATATGTGGTATGTTGGTTGGGATGGTCACATTAGTCATGTAATATGTGAGTAGATTTTTCTATGTCCTGGCTTTGGAGATGGCTGATCCACTTATTTTGGCTGTAACTTTCAAGCTTTTTTCTTTGGACTATGTAAATACTTTAGCAAGAATTCTCCACTTTTTCATTTAAAAAATTACTGTTTGCTTCAAAGAACAAACTTAGCCATTTTTTAAATAAGTGATAGAGGCCATTCATTCAACAAATATTTGAGTAACTATAATGTACTGGTGACAAAAGCCACCCAGTGCCTCTTAGCAAGTCATTTCTGCAGGTCATTTTTATGAATGGCCATCTGAAGTAGCCCATAGATTGCTAAAGTCATCTGTGACATCACTTAATAGATTAACTTTATTAAAGAGAGCTATTTAACTTAATACTTAGAAGGCTTTTTTGTGATTATAAATTTCTTCATGAAATTGTTACTGGTTTGTTCTGTCATTGCACTATTGTTTGTCTATAAAAATTTGAAAGACATGTATACTAATACATATATTTTATTCATACTTCCAAATAACTGAACAAAATCATTTTCTAAAAGATACCTATCTTTGAAATTGTTCTGCCTGTGAATTTCTTCTCTGCACTAGCTCTCTCCTGTATAATGTTGGGGTATATTAATAAAAATTACATGATTTAGGGCTTCCCTGGTGGCTCAGTGGTTGAGAGTCCGCCTGCCAATGCAGGGGACACAGGCTCGTGCCCCGGTCCAGGAAGATCCCACATGCCGCGGAGCAGCTGGGCCCATGAGCCATGGCCGCTGAGCCTGCACGTCCGGAGCCTGTGCTCCGCAATGGGAGAGGCCACAACAGCCACAACAATGAGAGGCCCGCATACCGAAAAAAAAAAAAAAAAGAATACACCTGCCAATGCAGGGGAGACGGGTTAGAGCCCTGGTCCAGGAAGATCCCACGTGCCGCAGAGCACCTAAGCCCATGCGCCACAACTACTGAGTCTGCACTCTAGATCCCGTGAGCCACAACTACTGAGCCCACGTGTCACAACTACTGAAGCCCACGTGCCTAGAGCACGTGCTCTGCAACAAGAGAAGCCACCGCAATGAGAAGCCTGCGCACTGCAATGAAGAGTAGCCCCCGCTTGCCGCAACTAGGGAAAGTCCACGCACAGCAACGAAGACCCAACGCAGCCAAAAATAAATACATTAATTTTTAAAAATACATGATTTATATTTATTTCAATTTAATCAGGAAATAATGGTCCCCTAGGTCTTTAGAACTGACTTGGTTTGAAGACATATGGAAAAAGTGTTCCTAAGAAATATTTAGAAAGCAATTTTTATAAATATGAAATATAATCATAATGCTATAATGGCTATTTGTAAATAAATATTTGAACGTTATCTTCATGTAAGTTAAAGTGTTAAAATTTACACCTTTAGCAGAAGGCAAGATTCCACCTGATGCAACGTTGATTTTTGAGATTGAGCTCTATGCTGTGACCAAAGGACCACGAAGCATTGAAACATTTAAACAGATAGATGCGGACAATGACCGGCAACTTTCTAAAACTGAGGTAATTCAAACAGATTTCATATGTACAATCTCATTTTTTGTCACATCTGTGTTATAGCTATTATTTTTACTTCTACCTAGTATGGACTGATTAATTTGCTTTTATAGAGCTGGTTACAAAAAAACTAAATTCCAAGAAGAAAATGTACTTTTTTAATGTAAAACTTGAAACTAAGACTGTTTAATTTCCTTTCTCCCTGCAAGAGGGTCATTAAAATACCAAACTAATCTCTACGAGGCATTTCTGGCATCTAACCTACAGGAGAAGATCTTTTCAAGCAGCACTGTAGGAATTTGTAACTGGGCAAACAATTCCCACCTCATAGGATTGTGAGGATTACATGAGATTATTAAAAGAGCTAGGAAAAATTTGAACTGTGTAGTCCAGAAAGTTGGTAAACAGGGTCCTGGAGTTCAGTTACCTAGCTTCTGCATCCTTAAAAAGCTAAAAATAGAGTTGTCATGTGATCCAGCAATCCCACTCCTGGGCATATATCCAGACAAAACTATAATTCAAAAAGATACATGCACCCCTATGTTCATAGCAGCACTATTTACAATAGCCAAGACATGGAAGCAACCTAAATGTCCATCGACAGACGAATGGATAAAGAAGGTGTGTGTGTGTGTGTGTGTGTGTGTGTGTGTGTGTGTGTGTGTGTATACACACACACACAGGAATATTACTCAGCCATTAAAAAAAAGTGAAATAATGCCATTTGCAGCAACATGGATGGACAGAGAGATTATCATACTAAGTAAACTAAGAGAAAGACAAATATCATATGGTATCACTTATATGTAGAATCTAAAAAAATGATACAAAAATGAACTTACTTACAGAATAGAAATAGACTCACAGACGTAGAAAACAAACTTATGGTTACCAAGGGGGAAAGGAGGAGAGGAGGCATAAATTGGGAATTTGGGATTGACAGATACACGCTACTATATATAAAATAAACAACAAGGACCTACTGTTGTCCCTGTAGCACAGGGAACTATATTCAGTATCTTGTAATAACCTATAATGGAAAAGAATCTGAAAAAGAATAGATCATAGATATATAGATATTTGTATAACTGAATCACTTTGCTGTGTACCTGAAACATTGTAAATCAACTATACTTCAATGCAAAAAAAAAGTGATAATAAATAAAATACCCAGCCTTGTTTAACACTATCTCCAAAACGTTGTGCTTTACTCTCTTTAGTTATTATATGTATTAATATATGATTTATTTATGTAATATACATAATTTCCAATAGAAATATAATTGAGTTACATACATAATTTTAAATGTTTTAGTAGCCACATTTTAAAAAGTAAAAAGAAACAAGTGAAATTAATGTTAATTAACTCAATATATCTAAAATATTGCCATTTCAACATGAAACCAATATAAAAATTATCAATGACATTTTTTATTATCTTCAAAATTTGTTGTGTATTTTACCCTTACAGTAGCTTGTCTCAATTTGATCTACCACATTTCAAGTGCTTAATGGACATATATGGCTAGTAGCTACCATGTTAGGCTGTGCTTATAGTGTGTCTTTGCTTAGAGAAATGTCATATAGAGAAAAGGGAATACTTCAGAATACCTGTTCCTAATTTGACATTAGAGAGATGATCATAATTTGTAGATTGGGGGAGAGCTATAGAAGCATAGAAAAATTAAGAAAATTAAATTTTATTTCAAAACCTGTAGTTGGGTTTTTTAATTCATTATACATATTTATTATTGGGTTGGCCAAAAAGTTCATTCGGGTTTTTCATAGGCTGGAAAAACCCGAATGAAACTTTTTGGCCAACCCAATAACTTTAGAGATTATAGAAATGCCAATTTGGATTTTATTCACTAATGGAAATTCTTAAGAGGGAGTTTCCTTTGGTAATGTAGATAGTGTAGATTATTGGAAAGCATTTAGTTTCAACAAAATTCAATTCAAATGTTAATCTGAGTATGTACCACTAACCACCTATAACCTCGGGGGAAACTAGTTTGAAGATCTGTTTCTCTTCAGAAAATTGCTTCAAAGGTTGAAAAAATTAAACCTCAAATAGCTTTTTAAATTTTTGTATCACTTATTATAAGCAGTCTTAGATATGAGTTTCTTTATGTAAACATTTTCTCAAAGTTGCTGGAAATTTCTTGTGATATATTTTTATTAAAGAAATATTATTTTGGCCTAGATAAGTCATTACCTGAAAAAGGAATTTGAAAAAGATGAGAAGCCACGTGACAAGTCATATCAGAATGCAGTTTTAGAAGATATTTTTAAGAAGAACGACCATGATGGTGATGGCTTCATTTCTTCTAAGGAATACAATGTCTATCAACATGATGAACTATAGCATATTTTTATTTCTAAATTTTCTTAGCTATTTACTGTACTTTATATGTAAAACAAAGTCACTTTTCTCTGAGTTGTATTCTCTATTTTTCCCCCATGAACATATTTTGATCCCTTCAATACATGTAATTTTGGAATAATAAATGTGAGGCTGTTTTGCAAAAGTTAACTTTCAAGTAAGGCGTGATTGTGTTTCCTTTTGCTTTATTCTGTTAACATGAATTGCACCACCATAAAATCGACCTCTGCATCCTAGTGGGCAGCTTTTCCCCTTCAGGTTATAGGAGGACATCTATGTCAAAATCCACAAGCTCTTCCCAATTCTAACCTTAACAGCATGTATAGTTATGTAAATATCCAATTTTTAATATTTAAAGTGCCCCATATTTTTAAAATATTTAATAGGGACCCAGGAATTAACATTTCATTTGTTTATACATTTCACAGCATTATGGATAGTAGGATATAAAAATCATAGGACCGAGGAATCTTCCTTTAGTATACATGCAGGAAAGTATTAGTTGTATAACTCTGTCAGAGAGCCTCAACACAGTCTCTGTACTTTTTGGTGTAAGTTTCTGGCCTTAGGTATTTGTTCCAATGACTAATGTTTGAAAGACATTTCATCAGACCAAAGGCTTTGTGCCTCTATCTTAGAGCAGGCATCATAAAGTCTGTACTGCTCTGACTCTTGCATTCCCTCAGACATCATTATACGCCTCTTCCTTCTCGTAGGCCTTTATATCTACCATCCCTAACTTTTTGTCTTGATAGTTTTAAATTGATGCTACGCTATTTCTTAGTCTCCCTTTCTCTAGGTATCTCTATCCTATGTCACTTCTCACAATGTTCTTGTTATTAACCATGAACGAGCATTACAAACTGGTATGCCATCAAGTTTTTGATAAATGTGTAGAACTTATTTTACACATGAGGATATCAAATGAGGATGCAGATGAGGATGTAAAGTGCCATGGCGATTTTGTGTCATGGTCAAATCATTGTGGTCCAACATGTTGAGAATAAGAGGTAAGAGATGCTGTAGAAAATCATGTTGGTACCCAAGAAAGGATACATATTTATTGGAACATGTAAGATTTACTTACTGTGTATGTAGAAAGTGTGGTTAGGCAGTAAATAGCTCTATTCAAAACCAACTGAGTTCAAAACAAAGTCTTTTCCATTTTCTGAAACTTGCTCTTTCCAAACCATTGTTCACTGTTCATCTTTTAACCTCTTTAAATATACTGCTAGAAATCCTATAATTTAAAAGTATAAGGGCAACACAAAAACCACTAGATTAGTGGATATTACATATGCATAGCACAGTTAGACACTTTGTAAAATAAAAACCTTTACTATCTTTTCTTTCCCCCCTATATTTCTTCATTCCTATACCCAATTTTATAACTCCTCCTCACTTAATCATCAACTTTCATCCCTTTACTTCCCTCAGAAAAACCCGCTCCGTTCAAGTAAACTAAGTTGCTAATACAATATTATGTTTTGGTTTGGAAACTGCCCCCATTCTCTATATCCATATTAATAAAAGTCACTAGAGGTTTTTTTGATCAGTATACTCATATTTGCACCTGAATCATAATATACTCGGCCCAAAACAAAAATACCGTGAAGGCTATAAATGGAAATTATCCTATGATACCAACTTTCTAATTCTAACCTTTCTGTCCCATTGTTTTCATACCAAGTGCTTTTAAACTTATGTTTGTTTTTTATTTATTTATTTTTGGCTGCATTGAATCTTCGTTTCTGCGCACAGGCTTTCTCTAGTTGTGGTGAGGGGGCGCTATTGGGCCTAATCAAGCAGAGGGCTCAGAAGAGCCCGACAAGTTTGATCAAGGAGAGACTTTTTGTCACAGATAATGCCAAACTGTTTACCAAAGTAATCGTACCAATTTGTTTTTCAACTAGTATGAGAGTTTCAGTTGCTTTTCATCCTCACCAAAGCTTACTATTAGCAATTTGAAGATTTTGAATACTTCAAGTATACCTAGTGCTATCTCATGGTGGTTTTTTTTTAAAACACTAAATGGATTGAATCACTTTTATTTATTTATTTTTGGCTGCGTTGGGTCTTCGTTGCTGCACTCGGGCTTTCTCTACTTGCGGTGTGCGGGGGCTACTCTTCCTTGAGGTGTGCAAGCTTTGCATTGCAGTGGCTTCTCCTGTTGCAGAGCACAGGCTCTAGGCGTGTGGGCTTCAGTAGTTGTGGCACGCGGGCTCAGTAGTTGTAGCGCACGGGCTTAGTTGCTACGCGGCATGTGGGAGCTTCCCAGACCAGGGCTCGAACCCGCGTCCCCTGCATTGGCAGGTGGATTCTTAACCACTGCACCACCAGGGAAGTCCCTAAACTTATGTTTTAAAAAATTATAGGGCTTCCCTGGTGGCGCAGTGGTTGAGAGTCCGCCTGCCGATGCAGGGGACACGGGTTCGTGCCCCGGTCCGGGAAGATCCCACATGCCGCGGAGCGGCTGGGCCCGTGAGCCATGGCCGCTGAGCCTGCGTGTCCGGAGCCTGTGCTCCGCAACGGGAGAGGCCACAACAGTGAGAGGCCCGCGTACCGCAAAAAAGAAAAAAAAAAAAAAATTATAGATGATGGTAAATGAACATGGAGATTTACTCAAATTCTAATCACATTTAAATAGTTTAAAAGATAAAATATTAATCCTTCCACATATAGTATACAACTATTTCGTATTTACGTAATTGCCTAATGACTTCATAGGCATATGCCTAGTAGTGACTGCTGTACTATTTGATTTCTGGAACTTTAACATAGTATTTTTGTAATAATTTTAAAATGGTGTATAGTAAATAATTTAGGTTGCTTGTGTATAAAAAAATTTCAGATGTCTTACAGAGTAGATGCAAAAGGTCTCACAGAACTAAATACGTTAAATGTTTTAAACATTTTCAAAGGAGAAAAGAAATAAACATGTCCCAGCTGCCTTAACTTTAAAATGACTGTAGTGAGTTTTTATAAAGACAAAGCTGGCGAGCACATATATGTGTACATCACAAAATGGCAGCCCATTACCACTATCAGTCATCTTTAATTGTGTACACAAAACCCCACACTGAGCTCAGTGTGCTTTTAATTTGATACCACAATTAAACATTTAGGATTACATTAAATTATTAACACATTTTTCTCATTTTACCAGACCTAGGGCAACAGTTAAAGCACCATAAAGTTGCCACTTGTGTACTCTTGTCATTCTTAGATCTTGAATTAAAAGCCAACTAAAAATAAAATTGATATCTAGAAAATTTCTATGTAAAATGAGACTAAATCCCAAAATATACTTCTAAAGTGACTGGCAGATTTTATGAAGGAATATCTATATTCTGAATTTTATATTTAAACCTTTTCCAATATAAACATTATTAATCCTCATGACAATTTATGAGGTAGACACTATTATCATCTCCACGTTATAGATGGGAAAAATGATGCCCAGACAGGTTAATTTCTTGTTCCCCTCCCTCTTTAATTTGCTACAACTCATCAAAGCAAACCTAGATAATTTTGGAAAGGTGTGTGGCACAGTTGCACCTAAAGCACCAGCAAGATACATTGACTTTCCATTTTATTTCATTCTCTTGTGCCAAACATCAAAACAAGGAACTGCATGAAGTCTCACATACTTCTGCCCATCGGCAGAGCACTGAAAGCACCCATAAACCGTCTCCCTTTTAAAGCTCCCCATGCCACAGAGTATGCAAGGTCCTTTTGGAATGCTGTGATTAAGTAAATTAACTCGGATATGAGTCCCTTCTTTGAGTGAAATATCACTCATGCTGAGAGATTTGTCATAATAGTCAGAAAAAAGATCATCTAAGTAAAGCTGTGAACGAGAAATGGCATCCATCACTCTTCTATCTAAAAGGACAAAAAAAGAAATGTGTTAAAAGTCAAATAAAAAATGTATAGCCAAACTGCAATTATAACTATGTGTGAATCTAAACCATCAGTCATGAAATTTGGCTTTTAAATTTAAATTCTTAAGACAGTATTACTGAAGAGATAACCTCAAGTATTAATCTGAGAAGCAAAAAATCTTCAGCGGACATACTTCTTTCAAATAGTATATTTCTCAATCTGTAGAGCAGTGCAAATGTTGCCGTTTCTTCCATTTCAAATCCTCCTTTTGACACTGAAGTGACACAAAGGTCTATAAAAAAAAATTTTAGAAGATGTTATAATTTGAACAACTCATATATATATATTTTTTGCGGTACGCGGGCCTCTCACCGTTGTGGCCTCTCCCGTTGTGGGGTGCTCCGGACGCGCAGGCTCAGCAGCCATGGCTCACGGGCCCAGCCGCTCCGTGGCATGTGGGATCTTCCCAGACCGGGGCACGAACCCGTGTGCCCTGCATCGGCAGGCGGAGCAGGCGGACTCTCAACCACTGCGCCACCAGGGAAGCCCAAACAACTCATGTTTTATTGGGAGTTTTAATTGTGGTTGAATTCTGGTATGTGCCATTCATTTTATTTTTTTAAGTTAAATTTTACATATTTTTAGAAAAGGTAACATTTACATGGTACGAAATTCAAAGAGTACAAAAAGAGGATACGGTGACAAATAAGTCTCTATGTTGACCCCAGCCTCAGTTTTATACCCCGGGGTAACTACTGTTGTGTGTACTTCCAGAAATACTCCATATATTTTACATGCATAAAGAATATGTATATATGTATGTAAGTATGTATATATATATAATTGTTTAGGCTCAAAGAGATACACATTTCTTTAAAATATCATAGAGATTATTCCATGTCAGGATCTTCAGTGCTACATAATTCCTAATGGCTTCACAGTATTCTATTGTGTGCATGCACCATTATTCAACTAGCTGCTGATAATACACCTTAAGGTTATTTCCAATCTTTTGCTATTATGAGCTGACTATCCTTATACCCACATCATTTCATATATGTATATCTATAGGATAAATTCCTAGAAGTGTAAATAAGGCTAAAATATATGTAATTTAAAATTTTGATGGACATATCAGTTCTATCAGTTTACACTTCTAGTGATCAATATTATTGTAAAAACCTACACCCTTGGACTTCCCTGGTGGTCCAGTGGTAAAGAATCCGCCTTGCAACACAGGGGACACAGGTTTGATCCCTGGTCAAGGAACTAAGATCCCACATGCTGCGGGGCAACTAAGCCCACGAGCCACAACTACTGAGCTTGCGCACCTCAACTAGAGAGCCTGCGTGCGGCAAACTCTAGTTGCCCATGCACTCTGGAACCCGAGCGCCACGTGCCCTGGAGCCTGCATGCCACAACTAGAGAAGAGAAAACCCGCAGGCCACAACTAGAGAGAAGCCCGCGTGCTGACACGAAGAGCCTGCGCGCCACAACGAAAGATCTCGCGTGCCCCAACGAAGATCCCGCATGCCTCAACGAAGATCCCACATGCTGCAACCAAGACCCGATGCGGCCAAAAGAATAAATAAATACATCTTTTTTTACAAAAAAACCTACACCCTTTAGTGTCCCAGATAGAATTTAATTAGTATGATTTGTTTCTGGACTCCCTATTCCCTCCTCCGACAGAACTGCAGAAACAAAAACAGGTCTAAAAATGTTCATAAATCACCATGGCTAAGGGGCTCCCTTGCCTATTCCTTTGGGCTACACCTAGACTTGAGCTGGCTGGTCTAATAATCTTAAAACCCGTGAAATGTAGAAATTTAAACTGAGCTGCACTGCAGTATTATATAAGGTGACAATTTGGGGGAATTATTTGTAACTTTAAGGTTTTAGGGAAAGTCCGGAGTTGGGGGAGCTGGGTCTATGAAAGGAAAACCGGAAGAAAGGTTGTCTTTGGGTACCCTAGTTTGGATGCCTTGACACCTTCAACATCTTACTGTCTACCTACTCTATTTGCCATCATCAAAAGCTACCTATTAGACGATAATTTTTTATTTTCCCATATAAGTCAAGGAAATACTGTCAGTGGATTGTGTTCTCACTCTTAGCTATAATTGTAAGTGGGTGGTGGGAAGACTACAGCCTTCCCCAAGAAACAGGGATGAGGTGATGAGTAAGTAAGGACTGGAGGGTCTTTCCCAGTTACTTCACCCAAACATAATATTGACAGTACTTGAGAGCAGCACTCTTCTATTATTAGACACTCAGAAAGAGACAGAGATTCTCATTAAATCCTTCTTTAAAAATATAATCATTTTGGTGTTTCATGCAAATCACTCACCAAAGGCACCATCCAAGTAAATGAAGAGTTCGAAAACACTGTAAGCTATGGTTGTGTGTGCTGGAAAAACAATAGCTTTGTCCCTTCCCCTGGTATTCTGTTCATCCATAAAATGAAACTATATTAAATAAATTAAATAACATGGTTAAGGAGCACAACACATAAGGATATATTTTTGGAGAAACAAAACATTCCCTACAATCCTACCAAAAACAAACATCCCCACCCCTACAAGCAAAGAATGCTCCTACTTGAATTCAACTGTTTCTAGCAGAGATCCAAATTAATGGTCCATCGGAGACTTGTGATCTATATTAGGAAATACCTCTCACTACTTTCTCAGTTACTTTGTATCAGAGCCAATGATTAGTGCTACCACATGGGTAATGCTCTCTGGCATAGAAACATTTTTCTTTCAACTGTAAACCAACTGCCTTTAAGTGCTACAGTTGTTTTTAGCCTATTCTGTCCACTGTTCCAAAGCAATTACCAACAATTAAGTAAATATTTCACTCAGTTCATGCCCCCAAAATGATCCAATGTTAAACAATTTGGTGGGCACCTAAATGTAGCCACTGAACAGAACCTTCATTTGCAAAGATTTGAAACGATTATCATTGTACCCTATCTTTCTAATAATTCATTTTAATAAAACAAATCAAGTCATTATTATGCGTCATTATTAGGTGAATGACAAGGACAAATAATACCATAATTGAGCTAAAAATTAAACACAAATAGCTTTCAACATTTTTTGTGTGTGTGTGTGTTACGCGGGCCTCTCACTGTTGTGGCCTCTCCCGTTGTAGAGCACAGGCTCCGGACGCACAGGCTCAGTGGCCATGGCTCACGGGCGTAGGCTCAGTGGCCATGGCTCACGGGCCCAGCCGCTCCGCGGCATGTGGAATCTTCCCAGACTAGGGCACAAACCCGTGTCCCCTGCATTGGCAGGTGGACTCTCAACCACTGCGCCACCAGGGAAGCCCCTCTTTCAATATTTTTTAAAGAACTTAACATTGAATGAAGCATGTTTGGCCATTAACAATATTATTTTAGAAAAATTAATTTAATATAAAAATATAAACTCAACTTTTTAAAATTCAAGTAAAAACTGTATCACTTAAAAATAAAATCAAAGAACTCAACATAACCACTCAATTTGTATTCTTAAAACAGCATAATAGTAATATGAGGGACTCCATTGTACACATTATTTCACAAGGATTAGTGTTTTCTAACATTATTTTACATGTTTATAATTCAAATTTTCTTGGATTTTTTTCATATTCTAAAACAAAACCATTGGTGTGCAAAATCCTATATACAATTGCAGCTTTTTAATCTCAACATTTGACAAAATACACAAGGCTCATTAGAAACTGAATACTTAAAAAATTCCCATTGCAGCTTTTTAGTAAGAGAAGTCTAATGAGTCTAATGGTTTACCCTCATGGATTCCCCACGAATTCCAGCGTGCACAGACAGTGAGCACTGTCGTGTGGTTCGGATGCTTTCCATGACCACACACAATACTGCCTTTCTGCTCCTCCTTGACTGACGTATCAAACTGTGGTCAAAATTAATTTTTCTAAAATCAAGAAGACAGACATTCACAAGAATCTGTAACATCTAACTATGTATAATCAAGTACATTTTTTGATTATCATGTGTTACTATTCACGATCCACCTTAATTAAAAGTAAATCAAGGCAGTCCTAATACAAATCAGAAGGTGTGCTCAAAAGAAATTTAATAATCTGCCTCTCCTTCCTATTTTGTTAAAACATGCATACTATAGGAATCTGTTGGAGGAGACTCTCTTAGTGTATTTGCTGCAAGCAGATTCTTGAAGTCTTGTAATCTTATAATTTAGCAAATGCGGCAGAGCCAAAGTGATTTTGCAGAGCAATTAAATATTTTTTAAACCAAATGATTCCAGATATCTACACTTATCCAAAGCTTGGACATATTACTAATTTGCAGTATTTCAAATAAATCAAACAAATTACTCTAATAAAATATAACCCGAATGTTTTAAGCACTCTTTGTAATGAAGTTTATATAATTAAAATATTTAATAAAAACATGGAAGTATTATACTGACCGTGTAGTAATTTCCTTGAGTAATGTTGATACTTCCACTTCATGTTTGGTTACTACACCAAATGAAGCTTTTACTGCAACTGAATCTGATCCAGTAACGTTAATCCCAACGTCATTCACAATATGGTTGCCTCGCCTTCCATAAAGTGAAACGTCTGATTCATCTTCATAATTCAGTAACTGATAAGATGAAACACCTTTAAGAAAAGGAAATCAATATTTTAAATGTCTTGAATTCATCTAATGTAAATATGTATAGTAGCACATTAATTTACCATTTAAGACTTGATTACCCAAATGTTGAGAATGGCAACATCTTAAACCAAGATTAAAAAGAGCAATTCAGGGCTTCCCTGGTGGCGCAGTGGTTGAGAGTCCGCCTGCCGATGCAGGGGACACGGGTTCGTGCCCCGATCCGGGAGGATCCCACATGCCGCGGAGCGGCTGGGCCCGTGAGCCATGGCCGCTGAGCCTGCGCGTCCGGAGCCTGTGCTCCGCAACGGGAGAGGCCGCAACAGTGAGAGGCCCGCGTACAGCAAAAAAGAAAACAAAAAGAGCAATTCAATTAATCTGACAACAAGAAAAATAAATATCTAGAGTACTTTAAATGAACTCAAATTCTCTTTCAGCCAACAGCATACTTAAGCATCAAGATCCACTGGCTAGCTGAAAGAAAAACAAGTGTTTATAAGAAAAATTTGTTAAAATGTTAATATTAGCCTGTTAATACATTTCAGCTTACCAACTGTAGTAACTGAATCAAAAAATAAATACAAATTACTTTCATCACATTTAACCATGTGAGATAGGCAAGACTGAATAATACCCCTATTTTATAGATGAAAAAATATACTATTATGTCATATTCTAAGTTGATTTGGTTAAAACAATTTATAAAATAACTGAAATTAAATTATACAATAAATAATCTTATAAAATACATTTGAAATTATTCAACCAATAAGAGATTTGATACTATAAAAACGTTAGGCATTGTTAACAATATTATTACTGTCACAGTAATAAGAGTTGCTTTTATCAATGAAAATACATAAATATTATGAACATAGGTAGCACAGACAACCTATGTTTAGATTACCAATAATATAACTGAATGAGTAGTCACTCCCAAACAGACATTTAAACTTACCAGCTGAAATTTCTCTGTCTCCTAGAAGAATATCTTTCAGCGTAAAGGGTGTTGAAGTAAATTTATATCTAGGAAACAGAAAACATCTCTTCTTTTTTACCACCAGACTTAGAGGTTGGTATTTGTCAGCCTCACTGAGGCTTGGAACGGGAACTAATCTCCCTCCATCTCCAACTTGTTTGACAAAGCTCTTGGTAGCCGCAGCAAACATATTAATACAGTATTAAAACGTCATGAACTGCAACCCTCAGATAACAAATCCATGTTTTCAAAAAAAATCAGGCATAAAACTAAGTCTTGCTTGATTTTAAATATAATTATACACGTTAAAAATACAAAGCATGGTTTCACTGAGTAGCTTACCAGTGTACAATTTACAACACTACCTCCCCTGGTGTGCTCAGGTAATGAATTATAGATTAACGGTGTAAAGTGATACACTAAAAGCAAGTCTAATTTGGAATTGCAGTCTATAACACTAAAATATACACAGAAAACTACTAATCTTTAAGTATTATCAATGTCCTTGATGACGGTCACAGCTGATAGTGGTTTGCCAGGTTCAAAGGAAGCATATAACCCTACAGGGAACAATACGTTAGCCACTAACATTAGCCCTGGATGCCATCCACAGTGGACCTAGTCCAAAGGGAATTCCTTCACAAGTCCATTGTGCCAATTTTGGCGACAGAAAAGCACTATTTCTGTGTTATGGTACACAGTTCATTCCTTGAACATTTCATTCATTTTCCTTGTATGTTTACAAAATCAAGTGATTAATATAAAAATAAATTCACAGAATATAAGGAAACAATTGTATGCAGAACTTTATAAAATACTAAATGAAAGCCATATTACATATGTGTAACTGCATAAACTCTGACTTAGGAGTTTCTGTTGAAGTTGGCACGTAGTGTCTCTCTGAAATAGAGTACTGCTGCATTTATTTTCTTTTTGTTTCATCATTACTATCCAGTTACTCAACCTTTAAAGAGAGCTGTATAAAGTTTATACTTGTTTTTAAGAAATTTTATGGCTAAATCTTAGAAACAAATCTGAGTACTGAAATAGTGTACTGTCATAGCTATGTGGATGTTAACATAATTTTGAAATAGTGGCTATGTGGTACTTAAAATAAGATATTCATTAAAACAGCAATGGATAGTAATCGATATACAAATATCTATAGAGGGGGTAGAGGGAGGAAGAAAATACAGGCTTAATTCAATCCTCAAATAATGTAAATCACTTTGATTAGACTCCGGACAGCTTTTTCATTTGCTTTCAAGTACCCAGGGATCGAGAGAAACAAACAAAAAGTTCCTAATAAGGACCCTTCGTGTGAATAGCATCGTGCAAGGCAATCTTCCAGAAACGAGAAAGCACAAGGAGTCATTCCTGCAACTGGCAAGCAAAACCCCTAGAAGCGATTCGACATCTAATGTCGCTGTCTGATCCCCACCAAAGGTGGTGCATCCCAAGCAAACGCCATTACAACCAACACAGGTGTGCAGAAACAGCATTTAATTAGAATCGGGTCCACAGAAAAGCCTTCGTTTACACCTAACGTGCCTTGCTGGGATCCGCTAGCCCAGCACTCATCAGGCGATGAAAGCCTAGAAGACAATGGAGCCCACGTTGGGGTGAGAGGAGTGGGTGTCCGGACGTTCCCGCAAGCACCTAAAAGCAGGACTCCAGGACAGGAGCCCACCTCAGCCCTCAGGAGCGGGTATACCGCGAGTCTCAGGCTTCGGGCCCAGGCCTAGGGAGGCTCTCCGGCAATTTTGCATTTGGAATTTTAAAATCATTTTCTTAAAGTGACGCACCGCTCCTCTTCCCCGTCCCCCGCAACCCCCTCCAAAAAAAAAAAAAAAAAATGGCTGAGCTTCAGGCCTCACAGTCGCTGAAGCTTGCCCGCCCGACGACAAGCCTCTCTCTGGGCAGGGAGCGGCCTCCTTTTGAGGACACACAACTGCGGTCCCCACTAGCCGCTGGGCCGAAGGTGGCGCACAGGCCGGGGCTGCGAGGGGGCGGGGCCGCCGAGGAGCTCTACCCGAGCCGGGACAGCAGGAGGCGTGACCGGCAGCCGGGACCGGCGCTACCGCACAGAAGCTCCGCCTCCGCCCCCCGCCCATCCCCTGGAGGGACGCAAGCGGGGAAGAGAAGGGGAGTCGGAGGAGGGGAGGAGGTGGCGGCGTCGGCTCTAGCTCGCTCCTCTCGGGTACCGACCGACCCGCGGAGCGAAGACGTCGCTCCACACTGCTCTTCCTCCCGCCGCAAAGCCGTCCCTTCTGGCCATGTCTCAGAGCAGGCATCGCGCCGCGGCTCCGCCGCTGGAGCGCGAGGACAGCGGGACCTTCAGGTCAGCGCCCGGGCGGTCGGGACCGAGCGGGGCAGGGCCGGGAGTGGTGGGCAATAGAGGAGGGGGCGGGGGAGCCGGCTGTCCAGCGGCATTCTGGGTAAAGCCCCTTCCTGGCGCTCGCGTCCTCGCGGCTGCTGGCGGGCGCTCGGCCCCGCCCTCTCGGCGGCGAGCGGGCCGGGGTCTACGGCCCGGCCCCGCCCCTCCTGCGGCCTCGGGAGGCTCGGGGTGGCCGGAGGTGTTTCACGGCCGCCGCCTGGGAAAGGGGTTTATAGCCTTGGTCCCGGGAGGTTGCAGCACCCGAGCGTACCTCCCGATTCCCCCGCGAATCCCTCCTACCCGCATTCAAGTTGTCTCCCTAAAGACCTCCCTCACCCTGCCCGCCGCCCGCCGCAGCGGGGCCGGGAGACTGTCGCGCCTCGCCAGCTCTAGCCCTGGCCGACGGGGAGCTTCGGTGCCTCCGGCGTCACCGTTGGTGGCTGTTAAAACTAGTCTTTATTTGCTTCTGCTTCCCTCCCCGCTTTGACATGCAAAGCACAGCTTTTTCTGGTTTTTGCAGTTTGGGGAAGATGATCACAGCTAAGCCAGGGAAAACACCAATTCAGGTATTACATGAATACGGCATGAAGACCAAGAACATCCCAGTTTATGAATGTGAAAGATCCGATGTGCAAATACACGTGCCCACTTTCACCTTCAGAGTAACCGTTGGTGACATAACCTGCACAGGTCTGTATGCACAACGAACCCCGATAACCATGTGGGTTGGCGGGTCAGACTTGGTATTGCTTCTTAGTTCGGAAAAGTACCCTTTTTACCAGAGACAACGGTGAGGAGCAGGCTCTTAAAACTGATACCTTTCTCAGGTCATTGGGACTTTCCAACTTCCTGATCCTCTCCCTAATTTTCTGTTCCCCAGATACCAAGAGAAGCTCAGAAACATACCCTAGGATCCTCCTAGGGATCTTCCAAGAATTAGGGAGAAGCAGGAAAGGCTCTTGGAGCAGCCATAGATGAATCAGTAGGTGCTGTCAAATTTCATAGGTTATAGCAGATGCCAGGAGGCATGACCCCAGAATTTTCTGAGCTGCTCCCCTCTATGTATGGACTCATTTGGCAGTTTGGGCCCATTGTACCACACTCAGTTCTGTATCCAAGCAAAATGAGGAAGGCGGAAAGCTCAACTACACTATATTGCATAGCAGCTTCTAGTTCCTGGCACTGTACAGTATTTTAATAAGATGTTATCACCTTTTTTATACATGAGGAAATAGGTCCAGAGAGATTATAAGAAACATGCCCAAGGTCACACAGCAATGAAGTTTCAAAATTAAGATTCACCTTATTATGGTCATTGAACTTGAGCAAATGATAACTGAAGTAGCCCATTTGTAAATGTAGACATTTTATTCCTTATGTATCTATTTAATGGCAAACACAAAAAATATTGAATACTAAATTTAATTTGGAAGAATGCCAAGAAAAAAATTCAGCAAGAAGGCTGAAGTTCCACCATCTGGTAATCTGAAGGCATCATTTGTTTGTGTCCCTGAAAATCTGGATTCCGCTATTTTCATTGAAGCCACTTTAAGAAAATTTTGAAGATTTTTTGTCTATGTGGGGCAGGTGGATTGTAGCTAGATTGTAGCTAGAAGATTCCTCATATGAACCATGGAATCAACATTTGCACTACTGCTTTAGCTGGTCTATTTTAAAACATTCAGTGAAAACTCAAAAGTAGCCTTTTTCCCTTCAGTGTGTTTTAGATCAAAGATTAACAACCTGTGGCAACTGCTTAGTCCCCCTACTCTTCTCACACTGTCCTGTCTTCCTGTGCAAGCTTATCTACCTCCGTGGCTTCAAATACTATCTAAAGGCTGATAATTCTGAAACCTCTGTCTTCAGCCCAGGTGCAGTTACAGAACAGTGTATCTGCCTGTGCTTGCTAGGCATTATTGCTTGGATGACCCAAAGACACCTCAGTCTCTCACTGTCCCAAATTGAATCCATCTTCTCTCTCAAATCCATTTCCCCTGCATTCTCCAGCTCAGTAAAGGCACCACCGTCACCCGTCTGCTTACAGTAGAAATTTGGGTTTCACCTTCTTCTCCCTCTGCCTATTGTCCAGTCTGCCCCCAAATCCTACTTCCTAAATATCTCTTGAATCTGTCTGCTTCTCTCATCTTTCTGTTGCTACCATCCGAGCCACATGGATTATAGTTGCAGCCTCATAGCTGCTCTTTTAGCTTCTATCTTGTGGTGTCCATTTTCCACACAAAAACCAGAGTGTTTTTTCTGGCATTCAAATCTGTGCATGTACTTCCTCTTTTTAAAATCCATTCAGTGGTTTTCCCATCACCCTCTGGATGAATATAAATTTCTTAACATCATTGACAACCTTACTTCTCAAAATGTGGTCGACAGCAGCATTGCTATCACCTGGGCACTTCAAAGAAGTGCAGAGTATCAGGCCCCATCCAACACCTACTGTTAGTATGCATTCTAACCAAATTCCCAGGCAATTCCTAAAGTTTGATAAGCACAAATTTAGGAGACCATTCTTTGACCTCTCCTACCCTTCAGCTCTCTCGCCTTTTGCCTCAAAGTTCCTTTCCTCAAGCTCTTACTGTCCCCTACAACTTGGGGCCTGAGAACACCATGCTGTGTGTTACCTCTGAGGCTCTGCAAGTACTTTCTCCACCTACAGTGCTCTTCCTAATCCTCCAGCTCTCCTCACCTCACTAACTTTTACTGATCTTTCAGGTCCTTGTTTAGTTATCTCCTCCTTCATGAAACCTTTCTGAATCCTTACCAAGAGTAGGGGAGCTATCCCTTTTGTAGGCTACCCTACAACCTGCACTTAGGCCTGCTGTGATACTCCACATTTCAGACGTCTTTTTTTTTTCTTTTGGTACGCGAGCCTCTCACTGTTGTGGCCTCTCCCGCTGCGGAGCACAGGCTCCGGACGCGCAGGCTCAGCGGCCATGGCTCACGGGCCCAGCCGCTCCGCGGCATGTGGGATCTTCCCGGACCAGGGCACGAACCCGTGTCCCCTGCATTGGCAGGCGGACTCTCAACCACTGCGTCACCAGGGAAGCCCCCAGATGTCTTTTTATAGACAGAATCTCACACATTAGGCTGTATACTCTTTAAGGGCAGGGACCCTGCTTAGCTCTCTACTACGGTTGACCCTTGAACAACACGGTTTTGAATTACGCAGTCCACTCATACGAGAATCTTTTTCAGTAGTAAATACTACAGTACCATACAATCCATGGTTGGTTGATTCCGTAGTTACCGAGGAAGCTAGAAATGGAGGAACTAAAGATACAGAGGGCTGACTATAAATTATGGGTAGATTTTCAACAGCGCAGAGGGTCGGTGCCCCTAACTCCCACATTGGTCAAGGGTATATCCTTAATACCTATGTTAGTGGGTAAATAAGTGTGGTTTATGTGGTCTCCAACACTTGAGAGCCATGCTTGAAATTTGTTCCATGTTCCTTTTCTTTCCTCCACACAGGAGGAATGGACATCAGCATTCTGATACCACTTTGGAAAGGGTCTCAACACCTAGTTTGAAGTCAGAAGGAAAAAGACTGAATTTACAATTTACTTGTGTGGTTGCTTACTAAAATTAGGCATCAGTCTCAGTGATTAGTCAGGCCTAGTCTCTTCTGCCCCCTTAGCTACCCATGTAAGGGATACAGATTATATGGAAGACGCTTAGGGTAATCTCTCAACTTCTTCCCTATACAAACCTTCCCCCACTGTATCCAACAGGTAGTCATGACTGCTTAGCCAAGCAGAGGGGTTTAATTCAGTATAGGAGGGGTTGTTACAGTGAAAGGGTGCACATTTTGCTGACAAACGGTGTTGCTGTAAGTGGCTCCTTTAAAGGAAACTTGTTGCTATAGAAGAATTTCCTTTCTAAGAATAATGGAATAAGTTGCATTTCTTCAGAAGGTATGACATAGTCTACTTTATTACTTTATGTAATAAGCATGTATAATGTATACCTGTATAACGATTTTTATACAGGTATACAAAAACACATACAATTTTTTAAATCACAGAGATTTTTTAATGTATTAACTTCATATGGTATTTTATTTCAGTGTATAACTGTATGCAAGTGTATGTTTTTATTACCTAGTGTGTATATATATAAAATGTGTAGTGGCTTTGTTTTGTATTATGCAAACATCTATGTAAGCCTCACATTTTCACAGGATGTAAAGAGTTTTTTTTTTTTAACCTTAATTCAGGTGAAGGTACAAGTAAGAAGCTGGCGAAACATAGAGCTGCAGAGGCTGCCATAAACATTTTGAAAGCCAATGCAAGTATTTGGTGAGCTAAATTTCTTTGTATTCTGCAGCTCAAAAATATCATGGCTGAGGCAAGGTTAAAAGTTTGAACATGCTCACAAAAGCAACAAAGTAAACAGTTGTTAATATCTAGCTCTAAAATTCTATTTCCTTGTGAAGACCTGTCATCCACTAAAGACAACTTTATCCGTAAGAAATTAAATCCAGCTATTAATTAGTAGATGAAGGCTCTATTAATTAGTAGATGAGGTGCAACACTAGAAAACCAGAGTGTTTCTGGCAAACATCTTACTGGATTAAGAGTTTGTTTCTACAATGAAGAAAACAAGGTGTGAGATAGAAAAAGATCAGCTAAAAGTATTCTTTTAGAAATTCGAATTTGAAAGGAGACAAAGGGATTTCCTTCTAAATGTGATGTTAATTCTTTTTTTTTAATACATTTATTTGATTGATTTATTTTTTTTTGGCTGCATTGGGTCTTCTGTGTCTGTGCATGGGCTTTCTCTAGCTGCCGAGGGCTTCTCATTGCAGTGGCTTCCCTTGTTGCGGAGTACAGGCTGCAGGCGCACAGGCTTCAGTAGTTGTGGCTCGCGGGTTGTAGCGCGCAGGCTCAGTAGTTGTGGCGCACAAGCTTAGCTGCTCCACGGCATGTGGGATCTTCCTGGACCAGGGCTCGAACCTGTGTCCCCTGCATTGGCAGGCGGAATCTTAAACACTGTGCCACCAGGGAAGCCCCTGGGATGTTAATTCTTGACAAATATTTCCAAAATAAATTTGTTATCACCTTAGGTGCTTTTGGAAGGAGCACTGGTCCTGGAGCATCTCATGTATTGTAAATTGGTGTCCTTTGATTTCTAATGGGCACATCCAGGAGCACATTTTGCCTGTAAATTCTTCCCTTTACGTGCACTCAAGTATATTTGGAGTACAATCTGGTATATCTGCTCATAGCTGAGAGCAGAGGCCCATGGGAATTTAGGATGGGTTTTTTGTTTCCTAGTCATAGAAGAACTTCTGGCTTAGGGATATATTGATATTTAGGTTCTCATGCAGTGTTCCTCCCATTTACTTAGTAATTCTAAACCTTTTAGGTAGTTTAGAACCAACCAGCAAAAGCCTTGGATCTCACAAAATGACTAGGGTCATACATTATAAATGATTTATGCTAGCCTTCTGGACATGCCAAATGGCATGGCGGGTTTTGGATTTTCCCCTTGCTGGTGACGGCCATGCCATTTCTGTGCAATCCAAAGGTCAACCCAAAGTGTTGCATATATTCATAGAAATTAGTATACAGAGTGTCCTTTCTGCACATGGGCACTTCACTTTGTCAGCAAAAAAGGCTAACAAACCTTACTATGTATTTGTGCTTCTTGACAGATAAGATGGTAATTGCTAAGCTGTAAATCAGGCTGAAAGTGGCCTAATATGATAGAGACTTTCTCACTTCTCCATCACAATTACTTGGGTAGCTTCAGTGTACAGCATTGCAAGTGAATATTTGTATCTCATCAGCTTATGTAAAGCTTGAAATTCTGGCAGGTAGAAAAGAAACTTGAGGGCTTCCCTGGTGGCACAGTGGTTGAGAGTCTGCCTGCCGATGCAGGGGACACGGGTTCGTGCCCCAGTCCGGGAGGATCCTGCATGCCGTGGAGCGGCTGGGCCCGTGAGCCATGGCCGCTGAGCCTGTGCGTCTGGAGCCTGTGCTCCGCAACGGGAGAGGCCACAACAGTGAGAGGCCCGTGTACCGCAAAAAAAAGAAAAGAAACGTGAGGAAATTGAGGAAATGGCAATAACAACCTCACTGGTCATGGAAGAAATGCCTCTAGCTGCTTAGGTGGCAGTAACCTTGAAATGCAGCTTGTTCCACGTTAGGCATCCATCACCCAAGTAACTACTAAGTTCACACTACTTAGAAGAGGTTGTTCTCTTTTTCTCTAATCACAGTCCCCACATGCTCAAATCAGATTCATGCTGGCCATCAATTTTATACAAGATAAATATAAATCTTAGGAAGATTATCCTAGCATAGAGCAGATAATAGATCAAACCAGGTCTTTCTTCCATAATTATCTGGATGAAAAAGCTACATTTATGATCTGTATGGTTTACATTGCCAGGCTAAACTTCCTGTTAGTCTTCCCTTTTTTTGTAGTTGTAACAATAGTGTGCTTTATTTAAATACATTTTTATTGAGCATCTATTATATATAAAGCACTGCAAGGCTTATGAGGGCAAGTAATACATAGGCCCTACTATTAAGGATTTTATAGTCTGAACAGGGGAGAGGTGTGGTGAGGGATAGACAAATCACATGTATTTGTAAGAGTGTACAACTTATGGTAAAATAATTTGTTTAAGAAAGTGTCAAACCAAATGCTACAGTGGTTCAAAGAAGGGAGAAGTTATGTTCCACTGGGGTAAAAGAATAGGCTTCTGAGAGGAAGTGGCAATTGAGGTATACCTTGGATGATGGATAGATCAGATTCTTACAGAAGAGGTGGGCGAGAAGGGTATTCCATGTAGAAGGAAAGGCAACAGCAAAGGCATGGAAAGCTAAATTGAAAATGCTTGTCCTTTACTTAATAATTTGGGGGAGATTATTTTGTTTTATAACACTTTATAAAAATGTTTAGCTTTGCAGTTCCGGATCCCTTAATGCCTGACCCTTCCAAGCAACCAAAGAACCAGCTTAATCCTATTGGTTCATTACAGGTAAGTGGCACAGTTTTTCCATACTTAACTTTTTGTCTACTGAAAAAAATGCCATAAATTTTGATAATATCATAAGGGCTGAGAGAAGGAATTAATATTTTAAAGATGGTATAACATTTTGTGTTCCAGGTTATGATCATTAGATGTTAAAGTGCTAACTTGAAATTATTTTCCTATTTATTTATGTTTTGGATTTTCTTCCATATACAGTATCTGCCTTTGGTTTGTGGAATTCTCATTTGAGATCAGCAGGACCTCAGTGCACATGGGTAGAGTGTTTTATATTTTAAGAATATTTGTTGCCACTCTTGTGACAAATCTCTACTTCTGTTGAGACAGAAGACTTTATAAGAACCCAAACTGAGTTACCTAACTCAAGAAAAGGGAAGTCGTTTGCTTATTTGCTTATTCTACCAAAAAAATATATTCAGCTTTGAATTTCTGTGTGCAGAATATCCTCCTTGCAGACTATCCATGTGCTCTGTTGGACAACTCCCCTCCCTATTATCCAACCAGTCCTTTGGTCTCTTTCCTCCTCTGTGAGTTTTTCTGTAGTTTTCTTCCCCTTCTTTTCTCAGCCTCATCCAAGTGTGTTTGTTTGCTGTCTGCTTCTCATCTGCTCTCGATCGAATGTAGTTAGTTAGGCAGCCATGGGTATGGAAGGTTATAGTTAGGAGGGGAGAGGCTTTAGGAACTGATGGCTGTGAGACCTGTAGCTGTCCTCTCTGATGTTCCCAGAGGCTGAACGTAGCTTGTCTTTCTGTTTGAACTCTTTGATATCAACTCACTACAGCTTAATGGAAGAGCACCATTCACTGCTTCACCACAGGAAAACTGCTTCCGTTTTGGTATTGTGGGCCTATAAGATATAAAATGCAGGAATATCTCTGGGAAATAGAGGGCCTTCTCTCATTTTTTTCATTGCAGAATATCATTATTCTTTGCAAACATATAAATAGATATGGGATCAAAATCATGAGAGAATATCATTTGTGTGATTGAGCCACTGCATAGTAAAAATTACTAATAAATCCTCATCTCGATTTTCTAGGAATTGGCTATTCATCATGGCTGGAGACTTCCTGAATATACCCTTTCCCAGGAGGGAGGACCTGCTCATAAGAGAGAATATACCACAATTTGCAGGCTAGAGTCATTCATGGAAACTGGTACTTATTCCTTTTTACCCTCATACAGTTGAAGACATTTGAAATATTTTGAGAAGATGAATGACCATAGAAATTTCTGTTGCGATTTCTTTTCAAATATTTCTATGGGGAAAAAAACTGACACTCCTGGTCTACTGTTTCTAACTTTCTGCAGTTGAATTTTTTTTTTTAATTTTTTAAATTTATTATTTATTTTTGGTTGCGTTGGGTTTTCGTTGTTGCGCGCGGGCTTTCTCTAGTTGCGGCGAGCGGGGTTACTCTTTATTGCGGTGCGCAGGCTTCTCATTGTGGTGGCTTCTCGTTGCAGAGCACGGGCTCTAGGCGCTTGGGCTTCAGTAGTTGTGGCACGTGGGCTCAGTAGTTGTGGCTTGCAGGCTCTAGAGCACAGGCTCAGTAGTTGTGGCGCACAGGCTTAGTTGCTCCACGGCATGTGGGATTTTCCTGGACCAGGGATCAAACCCATGTCCCCTGCATTGGCAGGCAGATTCTTAACCACTGCACCACCAGGGAAGTCTTCTGCAGTTGAATTTAAGTATAAATGTTTGGCTTAAGAATACTTTACTTCTTAATTTGATATTTTTTAAAATTATGAGTTGGTAATGGAGAAACAAATAAATAATTGACTCTTTAAACAGTCTTCATTGATATAATAGGGACTTAAAAATCATTTTGGAGAAAAAAGCAGTAGTAAATCTCTTGGAGTTTCAATAGCTATTCTAGAAGATAGGAGGACAAGAAGATTACATTTGAAAACAAGATGATTATTAAGAGGCTGATGGCAAAAAATTGCAGTGGGATAAAAATAAAGTAGAAATTAACCTTTTAAATTACAACAACTTTACGTTGTAAAGGCCACAGACTATGAGAAAAAAGTCACTTAATAAAGTACTCCTGAGGATTCCTATTTTAACTTCTCTAGCATGTTTTTGTTAAGTGGCTTGAAATGGAATTTTACCTTGGTTAGATATTAGTCTTAAGTAATAAGCAGCTGTTTGCCCTTGAGAGGTAGTGTGGGCCAGTGCAGAAAGCCCTAGGCCAGAAGCAGGAACCTCAGCTTCCTGTTCTTGATGCAGTCCTTGATTTGCAAGTTTAGGTAAATTGCTTAATCTCCCTGCCTGGATCTCAGTTTTTAAATCTGTAAACATGGAAATAGATGATATTGATAGTGTCTTTCAACTCTAGCCTCTCCTATGCCCTTCTTATTCATGTTAAAGAAAGAAATTCCACATAGTTATCAGTGTATAGGAGATTATAAGCAAGAAATAGACATTGAAAGATAGCAGTTGTAATTCAAATGTACCTTGGTAAATTTGAATATTTAGTCAGAATTAAACCAAATATGGTTCATTAAAGCTAGACATAGGGAGATACATCTGTTAAAGAAAAACAAAGTGTAACTATTAAAGATAAACTGTTAAAGAAACGTCTTCAAAAATGTAACCATTAACAGTTGTATGAAGCACAACAAGTAAAGATGTCACGTCTGTAAAAGAATAGTATACGGGCTTCCCTGGTGGCGCAGTGGTTGGGAGTCCGCCTGCCGACGCAGGGGGGCGCGGGTTCCTGCCCCGGTCCAGGAGGATCCCGCGTGCTGCGGAGCGGCTGGGCCGCTGGGCCTGCGCGTCTGGAGCCTGTGCTCCGCAACGGGAGAGGCCACAACAGTGAGAGGCCCGCGTACCGGAAAAAAAAAAAAAAAAAAAAAGAATAGTATACAAAAACCATGAGATTGTTCTCTGACCAAACACAGTACATTAAACATTTGGTCATTCTCTATGGACACTAGCTTATTTTCTAAACCTACTATTTCTTTTTCTTTATTTAGGAAAGGGGGCATCAAAGAAACAAGCCAAGAGAAATGCTGCTGAGAAATTTCTTGCCAAATTCAGTAATATCTCTCCAGAGAACCACATTTCTTTGGTGAGTAATGATCGGAGGTCTACAATGTTAATGTGATTAAACATCTGTTGCTGTAGGAAACTTCTCTAGATTTCTTTTTGTATAGATACTTCAGAGTTGCAGTTTTAAACAAATCCCTTAACTGTTGAGTAATACACTACCCCAATTTTAGCTGCTTGCAGTATGTGAGCCAGGATCACAGGCGTGGCCAGGTAAGAGAGTTTGGGAGGCACAGTCAAATTCAGAATAATATGATGGTATCTAAAGATGGTAAGTCACTAGTGCCACTTTTGCCTTCAGATTGACAATTCACTCCCATCTCTTGGTTCATCCATTCATTTATCCACTCAGCAAACATTTAGGGAACTCATTATTTGCCAAGCTTGATGCCAGGTACTGGCATTTGGTGAACGAGATAGTCTCTGGCCCTAAGGAGTTTGTAGCCAGCCTACTGAAAGAGAAAAGAACCCTACAGACTGGTCCTTCCAGAGGCGTCTTGGGAACGTAGGAGAAGGATCCAACTAAGACGGGGTTTTAGGAAGACTTCTTGGAGGAAGTAATAGCTGAGCTGAGACCTATAGGATGACAACAGGAGAAAAGAATTCCAGAGAGAAGAAAGACCATGTACAAAGACCCAGGAGTGAAACACTTTATGTGATCTAGGACCGCAGAGTAATTTGGGATGGCTGGAGCATATTCATAGATTTGGAGGGAGGGAGTCTCAAACAATGAGGCCGGAAAGGAAAAGAGGGATTGAATCTTGCAGGAACTACTATGTTAAGGAGATTGAACTTTATCCTGAGGGTAGTGCAAAGTCATTAAATAAATTTAATATGTAAAGGACAAGATCTAATTTATACATTAGAAGGGAAATCACTGGCAGCATTATGGTGAGTGAATGAATATTAGAGTCAAAGAGACCTGCTACAATGCTGTTTTAGAAAAGCAGATGAGAAATGATGGTGTCCTAGACTAAGGTAGTGGCAGTTGAAATGAACGATTTAAAAATTATTTAGAAAACTGAAGTGAATGGGGCATGGTAACTGATTACATGTAGGGAGTAAGGAAAAAGAAAGAAATAAACATTTTTAGCTTGGCAACAGAGTAGATGGTGGTACCATTCAATAATATGGGGAACACAAAAGATGAGTAGGATTTGAGGGGGAGCAGATAGTGAGCTAAACGTAGGATATATTGAATTTGAAATGTTTGTGGAGTAGCTAAGTGAAAATGTTGAGTAGGGAGCTGGTATTCAGATAGAGAACTTAAGAGATTTTAGGACTGTAAGAGTGTTTCAGTGTTGGTAAATCTATTACTATAACTAATCACATTAATGGGTTAAAGGAGAAAAACATTATCCTCTCAATAGATGCCAAAAAATTTTGACAGTCATTACTGATAAACTCTTGTAAAATATCCCTATTGTGATTTAAAATATATACCTCAGTGCTCGCTTCGGCAGCACAGAAACTAAAATTGGAAGGATAAAGAGAAGATTAGCATGGCCCCTGTGCAAGAATGACATGCAAATTCATGAATCGTCCCATATTTTTATAGCCAGGACGTGGAAGCAACCTAAGTGTCCATTGACAGATGAATGGATAAAGAAGACGTGGCACATATATACAATGGAATATTACTCAGCCATAAAAAGAAATGAAATTGAGTTATTTGTAGTGAGGTGGACGGACCTAGAGACTGTCATACAGAGTGAAGTAAGTCAGAAAGAGAAAAACAAATACCATATGCTAACACATATATGTGGAATCTTAAAAAAACTAAATGTTTCTGATGAACCTCAGGGCAGGACAGGAATAAAGACGCAGACATAGAGAATGGACTTGAGTACACAGGGAGGGGGAAGGGTAAGCTGGGACAAAGTGAAAGAGTAGCACTGACATATATACACTACCAAATGTAAAATAGCTAGTGGGAAGCAGCTGCATAGCACGGTGAGATCAGCTCGGTGCTTTGTGACCACCTAGAGGGGCAGGATAGGGAGGGTCGGAGGGAGATGCAAGAGGGAGGGGATATGGGGATATATGTATACATATAGCTGCTTCACTTTGTTATACAGCAGAAACTAACACAACACTGTAAAGCAATTATACTCCAATAAAGATGTTAAAAATAAATAAATAAAATAAAATATATACCTCAGGAAAAAAATCAAAATCATGGGTACATGTTTACATAGCTTATCCATTCCCATTAATTTCAGAAATAAGGCAAGGATGCCCACAGATACCTTTTTTTTTTCCTTTGGGTCACACCATGCAGCTCTTGGGATCTTAGTTCCCCAACCAGGGTTTGAACCCAGGCCCTCAGCCGTGAAAGTGCTGAGTCCTCACGACTTCCCAGGACTGCCTGGGAATTCCTGATACCCTTTTTTTTAAACATTGTTCTAGAAGTATCAACCAGCATAATCAGAAAACAAGAGGTTGGAAATAAGAGGAGATAGAAACAATCATTAACTATAAATAATATAATTGTATCCCTATAAAGCCCTAGAGAAAAACTACCAGATATAATAAGAGAATTCATCAAGGTAACTGATCATAAAATTAATATACAGAATCAATAGCTTTCTCATATTATTTCTGTTACAAAGGTAACCACTAGAATAATTAAAAATAGAAAGGTGAAAATTATTGCTTCTGGAAAGAGGACTTGAAGGTAGGGAGGAGGATTGTTGCTTTTATAATTCTGTACTATTTAATTTTTTTGTTGTATGTGTGTATTACTTTTAATAATAAAATGTATGAAGCTTGATAACATTGATCATTTTATAGCAAAATAGAAACTCTGTCCTGAAAAAGCATACTAGAAAAAATTAATAGCTTCCCTATTTATCAATATTACAAAATGGAATATAGAAGATCCTATTCTCAATAGTAGAAAAGAGGATAATATGACAGGGAATAAACTTAGAAAGAAATGTGCAGGACTCATATGAGAAAAACTTTAAAACTCTAGTGAGGGATTTAACAGAAATTGAATGAATGTAAAGCTATCTATTTTTGATAGAAAGACTCAATACTGTAAATATATGAAAATGTAATATAGTCTTAGTCAGAATCTACCAGAATTCATTTTGGATCTTGATACAACTTTACTGAGTTTATCTGGAAAAATAAACTCAAGAATAGCCAAGAAAACTGAAAAGGAAGAGTACGGGAGGTGGGGTTATACCCTACCAGAAAATAAAACATACTATAAAACTATAGTAGTTAAAACAGCTTTTGTATCGCAATAGACAGAGGATAGGTATAGATGCCAATCCATATAGGAAGATAGTGTATGACAACAGTGAGATTTCACATCAGTGGGTGAGAGGATGAATGGTATAGAAATAACTTACAGCCACATTGTGGGGGGAGGTGAGGGGTGGCGGAATACACATGCACACAGGTGTATGATATATTTAGGTTGCTACCTTATTCCTTACATTAAAATAAATTTCAAATGGATCAAAGATTTAAACGTAAGAATTGGAACTGTATGAGAAAACATGGAAGAGCTTTCCTTTTAAAATTCTTAGCATGGAAAAGCCTTTTTAAGCATAACTTAAAACATAGACGCTGTAAAGTAAGATTCACAAATTTAACTACATAAACCTACACTGCACAGCAAAATGTCTGTAAATAAAACTAATAAAAACAAAGTAAGAAGAAACTGTTTTGAACACATGAGTAGGAAGGGACTGTTTTCAATACCAAACATAAAGCTTACACATCAATAAAAAAGGCAACCCAGTAGAAGAAATACAAATGGTGGGGAAAAAAATGTTCAACTTTATTCATGCATGTTAAACAAGATACTATTTTCACCTTTAGTTTGACAAAACCTACAAAGTTTGACAATACCTGGTATTGGCTAGGGTGTGCGAAAACAAACACCCTCCAAGACACTTGATGGAAGTATACATTGGCTCATTAATCAGTTTGGAAGTATTAATATTTATCAAAATTAAAAGCATACATGTTCTTTGACTCAGCAGTTCTACTTCTAGAAATTATTCTGTCGAGAAAGTCATCCAAGTGCAAAAGAGTTTCATTGTAACACTGTTAGTGAAAGAAACCAGAAACAACCTAAAACCTACAGTTGGAGACTGGTAAGGTAACTGTAGTGCATGTATGTGCAGTGCAGTGATATGAGAAAACTTAACAGATGAGAAAACTTAACAGTATCAGGTGTAGAAGAGTAAGCTATCATTTTTGTTTAAAAAGATTATACGTGTGTCTGCTTAAACGTGCATAGAATGCGTACGGAAGTATACTGAAGAGGTGTTTAATATAGCAAGTATCTCTGGGGAGTGGAATAGAAGTCTGGGGAAGGGGCAGCAAGGAAAAGAGACTGTTCTTCGTATGTATTTGTTCTTGTTACAGGTATCCTTTTACTATATGGATGACCTACGATTTTTTTAAAAACAGCATTTTTTAAAGTTCCAGTCAAGGAATGTAAAATTCTACTTAGTACATTTTGCAAATTATGCAAAAATTACCCAATTCTTTATCATGGCCATCCCTATGATCTTTTGAAAATCCCTTAACCTCTGTCAAGCTCATTGATAAATAAGACCAAAGGACAGGTTGCCCTACTTACTTCAGAGAGTAGTTTTTTGTGGTTTTTCTAATGGCATATTATATGAAAGCAATTTAAAAACCGTAAACTAACATGGAACTGCAAAGTATTCTAAGAACAGAAGTGAAAAAGTAAAGATAGAGGGGAAAATAAAGAAAAGAGGAAAAGGAGAAAAGAAAACAGAAAAAAAAAACTCAGTTGGGTTCTGGGATAAGTCTGATAAGAATTTTTTGACATCATGCCATTCATTTGAACGTCTTGTTCTCAAACTTGCACATTTCACCTTGTCTACAGTTTCTTTGTTTTCTGCTTTACAGCTGTCAGTTACAGAGACTGGTATTTAATACAAGAAGCCATAAAGATATGAAAATTCCTTTATATTTTAATTTGTAAATTGCTCCATTAGGCAGACTCGATTACAGTTGACCCTTGAACAACACAGGTTTTAACTGCTCAGGTCCACTTATATGCAGATTTGTTTCCATAGTAAATACTACACTCCACGGTTGGTTGATTCTGTGGATGCAGAACTGTGGATACAGAGGGCCGACTATAAGTTATACATGGACTTTTGACTGTGAGGAGTGTCGGCTGCCTCAACCCCCATGTTGTTCAAGGGTCAGCTGTATCGCAGATTTGTTTATCGTGCTCTTAAATATGTTATACATCTTAACGTGACCATCAGAAATTTTGACTGAGACCTTTATACTATACAAAAGTATTTTTAAATACTTCCAGTATATTATTGCACATTCTTTTTTCTTTAACATTGTGGTGTTTGTTAAATGTGTGTGCTTGTTAGTGCTATCTAGTTTAAATCGGGAAGTTTAAACATGCTTTATAAAGTATTAAATGTGAGTGCTTAATTAATACTTATAATAGCGTTGGAACCCAGTCCAAGAGTCTTAACTTTCGTCTCTGTTTTTCAGACAAATGTGGTAGGACATTCTTTAGGTTGTACTTGGCATTCCTTGAGGAATTCTCCTGGTGAAAAGATCAACTTACTGAAAAGAAGCCTCCTCAGTATTCCAAATACAGATTACATCCAGCTGCTTAGTGAAATTGCAAAGGAACAAGGTTTTAATATAACATATTTGGATATAGGTATGATTTTTTTCTTTAGCTTATGCTAAAACCTGTTTATTTTTTTAAATGTTTGAGGAACAAAACCTCTATTATAATTTTTTTCATTGATTGGGGATTCTGACTATATATAATTACTAGAACAGTAACATATATCATTAGTATGTCCCATTCTTATAAACAATAAAAATAGAGGTAACATCTATACAGTTATAATAATAAAAACAATAATAGCTAAGAGTTATAGAGTTACTATGTGCCAGATACTGTTCTAAGGACATAACATATTTCAACCCACAGAATCCTCAAACTGTGAAGTAGATTCTATTATTCTTATATATGTGAGGAAAGTAAGACAAAGAAAGGTTGAGAAACTTGCCTGAGATAACATAGCTGCTAGTCAGCGGTAGAGCCAGATTAGAAGAGTCCCTGCTGATACAATATCTATTAAACCAGCCCTGATGGGCAGCTTGACAAATAAAAAGGCACCCACATTTCTAGAACAAGTACCAAGTTTGTGGGGTCAGGCCAGACGTCTTCTCTCCACTTTATCACTGTGTACCACTTCTGGGAGATAAATGGGGACAATTTATAGTTTTATCTCATCTCAGCTATGAACTGCTATATTTTTTCTAGCTCATAATCACTCAGATAGACAAATGCAGACAGATTGGAAAGCAATCAGTGTGGATTTTCTTTTAATGCAGTTTATAACTGGCTAATTTGTTTGTATGTGTGTGTTCTTGTGTGTTTTTGGTGTCTTGATTTAACATCAGTATAGTATGTGAAGAATTTGATACCCCTTATTCTAGCCTTAGTGACCTGGGGGGACCTAGCTTGTCAGAACTACTAGCACTGAGAAAGTAGGGTGTTTAGGGACTGAAAGAACTTCTGATTTTCTCTACTACTTTGGGATTGAATGATGGGTCAGGTACAGTGCCTCAATATACTGAGAATTATGCAGAACCTGGGGAATAATGCAGAAAGATGATCAGAAAACGTAGCTGATTGAGAGACCATTCATTCAAAAAATATTTCTTAAGTATCTACACATTGTTGGGTGTTTGAGACACAGATGAATAAGCCATGTCATGAATATGACTATGGAAGGTTTTGAATCTGGGAATAGAAGGAAACTTGAGATGGCTTTTTTAGATTACAAATTAATGATGACTTTGAAATGCTCCTTAGGAATTTTAAGAACTAAATAGTTCTTGTAAACATAGAACAGCAGTTTAAAAACCACAGTCAGTTAATTTGACTAACTTCTATGCAATTACTTTCAAAAGAACCTCAGTGTTCTCCAGAGAAGATCTACAAATGGCCAAGAAGCACGTGAGAATGTGCTCACTATCATTAGTCATCAGGGACATGCCAATCAAAACAACAGTGAGGTACCAATTCACACCCAGTAAGATGGCTATGATGAATAAAATAGAAAATAACCAATGCTGGTAAAGATATAGAGAAATTGTAGCCCTCATATGTTACATAGTGAACACGTAAAATAGTTTAGCTGCTGTGGAAAATCTGAGGAGTTTTGTTGCTCCTCAAATGAATTACCGTATGACTTAGTAACTCTACTGCTAAGTATGTACCCAAAAGAATTGAAAGCTGGTATTCCAACAGATACCTGTACACACATGTTCATAGCAGTACTATTCACAATAGCCAAGAGGTAGAAACAGCCCAACGTCCATTGACAGATGAATGAATAAACCAACTGTGGTATATACATGCCATGAAATACGATTCAGCCACAAAAAAGAACGAAGTTCTGATATATGCTACAACATGGATAAACCTCAAAAATAATTATACTAAGTGAAAGACAGACAAAAATAGTCACACATGAGTCCATTTCCACGAACTATCCAGAATAGGTTAATCCACAGATTGGTAGTTGCCAGGGGCTGGGCGGTACGGGTGGGGATAGTGTTTTCCCTTGGGGTGATGAAACGGTGAGAATGTTCTGGAACTGGATAGAGGTGGTGGTTGCACAACATTGTGAATGTACTAAATGCCACTGAATAGTTCACTTTAAAACGGTTAACTTTATGTTACGTGACTTTTACCTCAATTTAAAAATGAACCTAAGGCTTCCGTGGTGGCGCAGTGGTTGAGAGTCCGCCTGCCGATGCAGGGGATGCGGGTTCGTGCCCCGGTCCGGGAAGATCCCACATGCCGCGGAGTAGCTGGGCCCGTGAGCCATGGCCGCTGAGCCTGCACATCCGGAGCCTGTGCTCCGCAACGGGAGAGGCCACAACAGTGAGAGGCCCGCGTACCGCAAAAAAAAAGAACCTAGATGCTAGAACTAGAAAGCCTCTTCACACATTAAATAATCCCATTGTATCTGGATATTTTATACTATATTGATTCTAGCTGAAATAACATTTAATCATGACAATTTCAAACAACTCACCTGTTTCTACTCCTTTCCCTGTCTCAATAAACCATCTTTAGTAAGAGTGATTCATCAGATGTTAAGACCGTTTGTTTTCAGGGCTTCAGTGTTGTTTTAAAACATCCTAAACAAATATACAAAGTGGAATTAAACTCTCTGCACAGACTTAATAACCAAAGAACATGACATCACAAGGGAGGTTTTGCCCTGAACCGTGTATTTCCTGGTTCAGTGTCTACTGAAAATAACTGTAGACTTCAGAGTGGAAAATACAGTCTCTCCAGTCCTCTAGCAAATGTTTTTTTTTCCCTTTTAAAAAAGTTGCTGTGGTTCAGTAATTTGCAAACACTGTTAAACTAACCACATTAAAATTGCCTTGGGAGCTCTTTGAAAATGCAGGAATCTGGCCACTCCAACCCCTAACCCTGCGTTTCTGATAGAGCAGGCTGGAGTGAGGCCCAGGCACCTGGATTTCTTTAAAGTTCCCCCAGGTGATTATGAAGCACAGCTGTGTTTGAGAACCGCTGTAGCTGGGCAGTTTGTACAAGAATGACAAAGATGATAAGTGGAGTAGTATACCATGGACGCTTAGGGAGAAAGACGGTAATAGCAATTGTGTTGTTTTTACAAAGGATCTGCTTTCTATGCACGTGGCATTAATCATCACGTTTGAATGTGTCATTGCAGAAGAACTGAGTGCCAATGGACAGTATCAATGTCTCGCTGAATTGTCCACCAGTCCCATCACAGTCTGTCATGGCTCGGGGATCTCCTGTGGCAGTGCACAGAGTGACGCAGCTCACAATGCTCTGCAGTATTTAAAGATAATAGCAGAAAGAAAGTAAACGTGGAACAACTTAGAAAACCCTTCAGTAGCACATAAGAAGGTCCCCTTTCTCCCCTTCCCAAGTAAGACATTTACTATAATGTTTGAGTTTGTGTGTTGGTTCTAAATCTCTTCATAGATTCCATGAACACTCCAGATTTAATTATCTCCTGGTAGTTGTTATTAAGATGTTTTTAATGGCTTCGACTTTGTATTGGTATATTGTATTTATAAACTTTGTACCATAGGCAGAGTGTAGCACCCATTTTACAATGCCATGTACATAGAAGGAAAAAACTGCATGATTGTTGTTGTTGAGGAGGAGGAGGATAAAATAAAACTGCTAGCAACAGTCTTTCCTACTGGTGCTTAACCTCTTCTTTGTGCAAGGCTTTGTAAAGGGATTTCAAAGGAAGCCCCTTAGAATTAGTGTTGAGGAACGCACTAACAGGTTTTAATTGAATGTGATTGTTAAATTTCAGGGAACGTGATTGGTCTGCTGTGTATTTGAATCCATGTAATAAAGAGCTATTGTTATAATGGGTTCTGTTCATTTCATTAAAGTGCTACTGACTCGACTGTGGCCCTGTTCTTTTTAGCCATTCTTGTAACATTACAATGTGGATACTGTGTTATTTACATATCTCTAGTTTATTTCTTAGAGTCAAAGGTTAAAAAAAAAAAAACCTAAAATTTACAAATGCATATGTGATGAATCACTTCCACATTTTCTCTACGCATATGCAGTGTTGTCTTATGCTTTGACATATAACCATTCATAGATGAATAGTAGTTGAAAAAGCATTAGAATTACTGAAACAAAACTTTCCAGTGCACTCAATTCAGTTACAAGAATGTTTCAAACAAAATAGTGAGTGCTTCAAAGGTTAGGGAATAAGTCTCATGAGCAGATTTTCATTTTGCCTTTTATGTTTTCATATGTCATCTCATAACACCTCAAGTCTGCCATCTGTCAGTGCCAGCTGAGAGTGCTACACCTGTAGATCAGGGAATACGTCAGAGAGGAAGAGAGCGCTCAGTGATAAAGGTAGATGTTGACAACCTCAAGTGTCAGTCTAGCAGGAAGTATGTAACAAATGTTTTTCTGTCTGGAAAAAAGAGGATAACCTGAGTGCAATCCTTTGAGAAGAATAAACCTACATAATAAAGGGAAACCAGTGTGTGTAACTTGTTTAAAGCTGTAAAGAGCATTTAACTTAGTTTCACGTTATAAGCCATGTGTACATCAATTAAATCAAGATTTCAGTTATTTTGGGGGTGAGGTTAAGGAACACACAAAGACTGGAAACAAGTTTAGGCACAAAGTGGAGCATTAAGATCGGATTAACCTTGGGTGTTTATGAATGCTCTGGAATATAGACAGGGCACAATGAACTCACTTTAGAGACGACATCAGACCCTTTTGCACAGTAAAATGCCCACCGTGAAGAGGATAAGTTGGGGGGAGGTTTCATAAGGTGTTGGAAGAAGAAGATGAGGTCCAACAGGGGGAAAGGGCAATGTACTTGGGTTCTAAGCAGTTCAAATGTACTGAAAAAATGATGAGATCTGAGTATAAGGTACCCAGAAGCCATGCTCTTCCTTCTGCCTATGCTTTCTCTACTTCGGGCTATGGAGGAAGCATGTGTTCTTAAAAATACTGTTCAGGGCTTCCCTGGTGGCGCAGTGGTTGAGAGTCCGCCTGCCGATTCAGGGGACATGGGTTTGTGCCCCGGTCCGGGAAGATCCCACATGCCGCGGAGCAGCTGGGCCCGTGAGCCGTGGCCGCTGAGCCTGCGCGTCCGGAGCCTGTGCTCCGCAACGGGAGTGGCCACAACGGTGAGAGGCCCGCGTACCGCAAAAAAAAAAAAAGAAAAAATACTGTTCAAATGCCACCTCTGTCAGACTGTCCAGCTGTGCTAGGGAGTTACCTGCACCATGAGGTGTTCTTTAACAGCATTTTGTCAAGGCTCTTAACCAATCTAATTGGTTATACTGTTAACCATGTTAGGTGAGTGACTCAAATAGGCTGAACAGGCAACTATGCCTGTTGCATTAGATGCATCAGTAGTGGGGAAATATGCTGTGTGGAGTTTATGACAAGTTCCAATGGGAAAATCACAATGTGGATGCCAAGGATTCTGGATCAAGACCATGCCATCTATAGCGGAGAAGTAAACACCTCTCAACAGCTCCTGATGTGCCAGTGTGCCCTGGTAGAGATGTAGCACCTTATGATGGGATGCTTGGTAGCCATGTAGCCAAAACCACCAATAATGAGCTGGGTTCTTTCAGTCCCATAAACTCATAAGGTTGGGTTGAGTCATGTCGCAAACCATTGTAACATGGAAGATACATCTAGGAGCAAACACAAATATGCCCAGAGGGCACAGGATGCTACATAAGCAGGCAGCCTGGACTCCCAAGTCCAGGCACCACTGTTGCACCGGTGCCTCTCCCTCAGTTCACACCTGTTGCCGGTGACCCTGTGTGGCCAGTTGATGGAAGAGAAAAATGCCTGAATTTGAATCGTGGATAGGTAAGGCCAGTACATGGCACAAAATGAAAATACACGATGGCTATACTACAGCCCACAAAGGGGTGGCCTTGAAAGAGAGTGATGAGGGGAGATCCTCCCAAAGGGCAGAGTTTCAGGCAGTACACCTTGCCATCCATTTGCGTGGAAAGTGGCCCAAGATTAGAATATACTTGAGCAGTGGCAATTGGTGTGGCCAGCTGGCAGGGGCCTGAAAAGAAATAGACTGGAAGACTAGGGACAAGGAGATCTGAGATAAAGCTACATGGACAGGCACAAAGTGTGAAGAGCTTCGTACTGCCTGTTGATCCATACCAGAAAGGATCCATGATGGAAGAGGCCCTGAACAACCAAGTTGACAAAACGACATCATCCAGTGTCTGGGATGGAATAGCCACTGTAGCAGGATTGGAGGCTCCAGCTGACCCAGAGGGATGGGTGCCCACATACCTAGGCTGATCTAGTTACATTCACTGCTGAATGCTCAGCCTGCCAGTAACAGAGACCGACACGGAGTCCCCAATCCCTCAGGAAACCAATCAGCCACTTGGTGGCATGTCAACTTACAGCAGTCCCAGGAGAAAGGTGATTATCAGCTGTAGCCCCGAGACTAGTTTCAGTGTCGGGGACTGTAGTTTATTTCACTAACTTCTTCTATGTTTCCTCTAGGGAAAGAGGCTGGAATCCTGGAGAATGCTCCCAGAACTTATTCTAAGTGGATTCAAGCAATGCAAGGGCTGGACTATCATTGTGGTCTATCACCCAGATCCCACTTAAGGGCTTAAGGAAGCACTTAATCATCCCAGCTGCAGGGAGTGCTGCCGGTGGGCAGTCCTCAGCGGTCAGCAGGACCAATTATATAATTTGTAGGGCCCACTGCCAAATGAAAATCTAGGACTCCTTGGCCAAAAATTATAAAGAATTTTAGGACAGAGACAGCAGGGTGTTAAACTAAGTGTGGGTTTTTTTGAGTATGGGTCTTGTGTGACTACATGAGTTGCATGTACGTGAAGGCAGTTCTAGCTATCATCCCTCTTCAGAATTGCCTCAGTTGAAAAGAGTCACTGCATCCAAGGTCACATCCTCTTTTTTGGGCAGCCTGCCTCCACTGACTGGTCAACAAAGACCTCACCGTCTTGCTCCAATTTGGGGCAATTCCAAAGGGCCCATCAGCTTCAGAGTTTCCTAGGGGTCCAGCTGATAACTTTGTTGAGACTGTATCGCAATCCAACTTCTCCTCCTGTCCAATCCCAATTTCTTTGTATTCCTTTCAAAGATGGTGATCCCCAAAGCACTCCCTAAATAAACGTCCTGCCACTGTCTCTTCCTCAGAGTCTGCTCCCTGCAGAGCCCAACCTGAGATATGGAGTTATAGTTTAGGGTGAAAAGAAAAATCAGATAAATCATGTTACTTATCAAAAACATTACAACTCTAAGATACTTTTATTTCTCTTTAGATCATATGTCTTTTGCCTTTTATTAAAAAAAAATGCTTTTGTAGGTCTGTGTGGTTGGTGTGTGTATTGCTCCGGTGGCAGGGCACATTGGGATTTTGAAAAGACTCTTCTTGACATCCAAAGGACATTCAGGAAATGAAATAGAAGTGATCCTAATTTGAGGACAAAGCCTGTCATGAGTAAGGCTACATCTAGAATAACACTGCACTTCAAGGGCCAAAGGACAGTTAAAAATCTGGGAAGATTTTTAAGAAGCCACATTGGAATATGAGTTCTAAAAAGTATAGATTCCAACCTTGAACGCTTCTGAGTATTAGAACTAAGCAGCAGCTCTTAATAGAGTAGGGGAAAAAAATCAACTTATTTTGATGCATTCAAGTACAGCTTTACCTGAAAAACTGTCAATTTGTGGAACTACTGACGATGTGGTCCACTCTGAACATTTTACTAGCTTGACAACATATTCAGAATTATTGACAGATAGGAGATAATGATGGCTTTCTGCCACAGATAAAGCTGATACCAGAAAAGGGAAGTTTGGGCTTGTGGGAAGATAACAATAGACCAAGTCTTGCGCTTATTCTATTTAATTTACCATTTCCTGATTTCTGCATTTGCCTTTGTAAATTTATTTAGGTTCAAACGTATCAATTCTAACCATCTACAGAGAACAACGTGCAATGAAGATCTGGCAGCTGCTATTCAGAGAGGTCAAAGTTCATGGATGGCATATGTGTCTTCTTGTCTGGTATGAGGTAAGAGTGGGTGTTATGGGAAGGAGACCAGAACAAGCTAGTTCTCCTTCCTATGCTAATCAGAGTGAGTGGATAACTGCAGTGTGTCTGTTGCATTTTGTGCTAGTAGATATAACTGAGGTTTGGGGAAATTTTATATGTATCTCAAGAAAAAAGAGGCACAAGACAGAGGCAAACTAAATATTTAAGTATATGGGCTAAAGTCAAAGAAAGGCATGGGTTTAAAAATGTCTCCCTTAAAAAAAATTTAAAAAAAATAAAAATGTCTCCCTTATAAATTTTTGTATGAAATGAAAAATTTAGGTAGTAGATTGGAAATTAAATGGTAGGGTCTTCCCTGGAGGTGCAGTGGTTGGGAATCCGCCTGCAAGTTCAGGGGACACGGGTTTGAGCCGTGGTCCGGGAAGATCCCACATGCCGCGGAGCGACTAAGCCCGTGCGCCACAACTACTGAGCCTGTGCTCTGGAGCCCACGAGCCACAACTACTGAAGCCCGTTTGCCACAACTATTGAGCCTGCGCTCTAGAGCCCTCAAGCCACGACTGCTGGGGCCCGCGCGCCTGGAGCCTGTGCTCTGCGACGGGAGGGGCCACCAAGGTGAGAGGCCCGCGTGCGCCGCAGCGAGGAGTGGCCCCCACTCACCGCAACTGGAGAGAGGCCCATGTGCAGCAACTGAAGACCCAGCACAGCCATATATACATACATACACACAAATAAATAAACAAATAAATAAATAGATGGTAGATTCAGTGCTGGGTGCTATTATAAATATTTGCATTCCTATTCATGAGCTTGTACCTTCATTCCATTGCAATCTGCTTCATGGCCAGATGGGTGCGTTACTGCACAGTATTTATTGATTTGAAATTCAGAAATTGATAGGAGTACCATCTATGCCTTATTGCTTGGATTTTTCTGTTTTGCTCTATATTTCTAATGAATAAAGATTTTAATGGCAAAAAAAAGCAGGCTAAGGATTTAATATTTGGTTCATGCAAATAAAAAGGACTTAAGCAAATGCCCTCTTTTCATTTGCTAATGGTAGGATGGTAATAAAGATTAGTACTGATCAAGAGAACCAACTCATGCGGTGGTACTTTTGTCCTATCCACCATCTTCTGCTTCTAAGCACTGGGCTAAGAACACATTTATACTGAGCTTCAGAGTTTTAAAGAATAATATAGCTAGACTTTACTAAGGACTTACTGTTTCCTGACACCAGACAAAACATTGTACATGTATATATAAAGCCATTTTTCTGAGAAGCTACATGGCACAGTAATTAAGTGAGCAGCTCTGAAGTCAGTCTGCCTAGGCTTGAATTCCAGCTCCAACATTTAAACTGCTGCGTGATTCCGGACAAGTTGCTAAACCTTTCCATTCCTCTGTTTCCTCATCTCTAATATAAGAGTAATTGACTTCCAGCATGAAGGAATAATAGATTCCGGGCCAGCCCTCCCTCTGTAAACAACTATGAAACTGGACAAAAGACACAAGGCAGGTGTTTTCAGACATTGGACGACAGCACAGACTGTGAACCTGAGAGAGGGTGAATCCAGAGACACATTCTAGATGGTGCATGTCAAAGATTTTATTCAATTCATTCAATAATGAGGGAACTAGTAAGATGCCCTGGCCAGTTCAAAAAGCACTTGTAGAGCTAGGGCATTTCTTTATAGGAGAATGAGATTGCTGGGTGAGATACAAAACTGTTTAAACTATAACTTTGGGGGTTGTCTGTTCCACTAGGCAGAAATCTGCACTTCTACCAGGAAAAAAAAAAGTCTACAAGTTAACATGCATCATCACTAAGTCTGGAAACTTAAACCAAGGAAAAGCAGCAAGGTGAAGTACATTACCCTGGCTAATCCTAGCATAGCCTTCACTCCCATGTCACTGAAAGGACATGCCACCCACTATTTTTTTTTTTTTGCCTCATATCCAAGTATTAGATAATTTATCTTAATAAGTTCCATTTCCTCATTTAGAAAATGAGGCATATTCATTTATAACTCTCTGAATCCTGTTGTCATGCCTGCAAGTTACATGCCTATAATTCTAAATGGAACCCCTATTATCAACTAAAGGGATATACAGAGCAGTGTTTTGCAGAGCATTTAGAAGGATAACCTCCTAGACTGGAGTACTAAAGGATGGTATTAGAACCTTGCTACACCTAGATATTTACCCTTAATTTGAATGATATTAAAATATAATTTCATACTACTACTAAGAGTTAAATTACCAAGAGATTCCTGGGATTTAGTTACTGTGTCAAGTGTTTTACATGGATTATCTCAATTAATGCTCACCTCAACCCTCTGGGATAGGTTTATCCCATTTTACAGCTGAATAAATGAAACTTAGGTAGACAGGTAAGAATACCTAAAATCATCAATCTGGGAAGAATTGAGCCTTCTGAGTCCAAATCCAGTGTTCTTTCCAGGACCTCATAGTATTTGATCACTCGGAGTCACTGTTCAACAGCATCCTTAATTCCAATGTTCTTTGCATCACACAGACTCTTTAAGCCTCAATTTCCTCACCAGTGAAATAGGGATAACCCGCTCTACCTTCCTCCCAGATCATTAGGAAGATTAAATGAGATAATGAATGTGCAAGTATTTTGAAAACCTTGAAGATACACACAGTGTAAGGCATTCTCCTTACAAAGCTATGATATTGGGATGACTCACTCAAACATAAATTCCTTCTATAACATTTCAACTGCCTTGAGGTACAGGCTTATCGGATCAGCAGAGTAAACATTAAAAAGTCTGCCCCAGGGACTTCCCTGGTGGTCTAGTGGTAAAGAATCTGCCTTCCAATGCAGGGGACGCGGGTTCGATCCCTGGTCAGGGAACTAAGATCCCACATGCTTCGGGGCAACGAAGCCCACGCGCCATAGCCACAACTACTGAGCCCGTGTGCCTCAACAATAGAGCCTGCACGCAGCGCGGCAAACTACAGAGCCTACGCGCCCTGGAGCCCACACGCCACAACTAGAGAAGAGAAAACCTGCACGCCAAAACGAAGAGCCCGCACGCCGCAGCTAAAGATCCCACATGCCTCAACGAAGATCTGGCGTGCCGCAGCTAAGACCTGACACAGCTGAAAAATAAGTAATAATTTCCAAAAAAAAAAGTCTGGCCCAACGAAAGGACCCAGGGTAATTTATGGCATTCTCTGAATCTCTACAGCACTTCCTCTTCTTACCATCTGCACTGTATTGTCTGATGATGGGCCTTTTTTCTTAACTGATACTGAGAACTTTGGTTGTTATTTAACAGTTTCGATCAGCACTGTCCAAAAAAAAGCCATAATGCAAATCACATATATAAATGTTCTAATAGACACACTGCTCACGGAGGATAATCTGCTTTATTCAAAGTCCACTGACTTATATGTTAATCTCATCCAAAACATACCTCCACAGAAACATCCAGAGTGATGTTTGACCAAATAGCTGGGTACCATGGCCCAGCCAAATTGACACATAACAACCCTCACACCCCCTTGAATTTTATCTCATCTATTTCTTTCATTGGGAACTCCAGTTAACAGGTTATAATCACTGTTATCACTTTCTCACCTTATTCTTTCATCTTAATAACGATTTAATCCTACCATTCTGACAGGTTCCCTCAGGGTCACTCATGAGCTTCTCATTGCCATATAGAATGTAATTCTAGAACAGTGTTTCAGAAAGTGTGTTCCACAGCTTATTTTTAATAGCTTTTATACTAATAATAATAATTTTTAAAGATTCCATATATAAATACAGTTGGTAAACTCTGGGTTAAAGAAGTTTATTTATGATAGGTCTTATCAGGTCCCTTTAAAATATCACAGCTGGGATACAGTGAGTAGCATTTTCCAAATTTTTTTTTTTGTGGTACGCGGGCCTCTCACTGTTGTGGCCTCTCCCGTTGCGGAGCACAGGCTCCGGACGCGCAGGCTCAGCGGCCGTGGCTCACGGGCCCACCCGCTCCACGGCATGCAGGATCCTCCCGGACCGGGGCACGAACCCGTGTCCCCTGCATCGGCAGGCAGACTCTCAACCACTGCGCCACCAGGGAAGCCCTCCAAATTTATTTTGATGTCAGAATTCTTTAAATACCTTGTGGGACTAGCTGAGAGGAACACACACTTTGGAAAACATTAATTTTACCTCAATCTGTAAGTTTTTATAATTCTTATTAGCTTATAGCACAGTTTTGACACAATACATGCACCTTTTGTTTTTATTTTTTTCCTACCTTATTCCTAAGATCTTGTCTTACTCCTTCTGGGTATAAAGTGTATCATATCTTTTCACATGTCAAGCTTCCAGAATTGGTGCTGTACACACAGGATGTGTTCACATAAGCGAGCTTTACCTTGTTGCTGATCATTTAAAACTTAGCAACTGCCTTGAACCATAGAAACTTCAGCACATTGGTCACTAGGGGAAGACACACAGCACGTGGGCCACCCCTCTCCTCAAATCCTCCAAACTACTATTCCATCCATTCACAAACCACACCCAGTCTTAGGCAGAAGATATGAGCTACCTTCTGCTTCGTGCTCTCGCGGTCAGTGAGCTCAGAGTGGAATCACAGGCAAAGCAGAGCTCATGCAAGAATGACCAAGCCGAGATCAAGCTGAAGGTCTACTGAATGTGGTAGACGTTAGAGTAAAACTCCCTTAGGTTTGTCCCCCTACCCGGTTTAAAGAAATCATGTTTTCCCTTAGCATTTAATTTCAGGACCTGTAAATATTACTGCTTTTTAGGTAAACTGTATCATCCTAAATCAATTTACTCGGGTAATAAAAGATAATTCCATTAATATAAACTGCTCCAAGGGGATGCTGATCGAGCAATGAATTTTATTTCATTTGAAATGAGGTCAGTATTTAATTTTGCATGTTAAGTAACCTTGACTTTACTCTTGAAGGGAGCCTGAGATAGACGAAAGGAAATTTCCTTTTCATTCATGTGAGAAACAAACTTCTTTTTTTTTTAAAACCCATATTCATCAGTGTGACCGTTAGTCCAAGAGGAGGCAATCGGTATCTTTACCAACAAAGCACCTTCCCTTTGAAGGACTGGTACTGGCCCCCTCTGTACAGTATTGTAAAACCTGAAGGAAAAACCATAGCCAAGTGCTACTACCAGGACAAGATCGATATTTACTATACCTATTTCACAGTGAAGATACCTTTTCTGGAAAATTCCTCACAAGAAAACTGAAATTCAAGCTGCCGCTCTTTCTTCAGCCACCACTGCTCAATCCTGCCTTGTGTGAGCCTGACGTTCGTTCTCTCCCCTTTTCAACAAAAGATGTCAGAGACCAGGACGGCCATGCTGGGGATGGGAGAGGCTGCGCGGGGCAGACCAGGCTTCCATGTATCGGGACCCTCGAGAAATCCTTTAGGAAGGGAGGGGTCGGGTAGGACATGCAGGTGCGGGAGTCTGGGGGACAGTAGGTCCCAGGGCGAGCCACAGGGAGCAGCGGCACGAACCGGGACCAGGGCCCGGAGACTCCGCCCTCCTAGCCGACAGCAACCCTTGGGAAGGCAGCCCCAGAGTACTGCTCCTTGAGGGGCGGAGTCGCCGGGTTGGGAGGCGGGGAGCTGGGAGGGCTTTGGGGCCGAGAACGAGAGGACTGGCCCAAGGGATTGGAGTGGGCGTGGCAACTGCTTGGAAACGAAGAGCTGGGAGCAGTGAGCCCCTCGGGGAACTAAGATAGTAGATGTGCAAGGGGTGCGGGATGAGGGAGGAGAGGGCATGGGGAGGAAACGTACACAGTTTAGAAACTGCTGGGGAAAGAATGAGTCTTAATAATTAGGGAACACCACCAGAAGATTAGAAATCGAAACACAACTTCATTCCAGCAAAATAGAGTTGCACTTGTCCAATGGAAGACAGGAAAAGGGGAAAATAATTTTTTTAAATGTATGGTTGGTAAAAAATAAATAAGATAAACAATGTAATATTTGGGTTAAAGACAAAATTATAAGCAAAAATCCCCAAATATTTAGTGCTGAATGACATGAAACCACATGTGAAAATTTTTGCAACACAACAAGCAGTACCTAAAGAGAAATATAACTCTAAGTATATTTGAATAAAAATACAAGAAAAATAATCTCAGAAATCAGAGATTACAGAAGGCTAACAAATAGAGCAAAGAGAACAAGGAGGGGCATAAGGGCAAACAAAAAAAAATCAAGAAAAAGAGCAAAAATATTGGGGATTATTAGTGAAACCACAGACAATCCTACTACACAGACCTCTGGCAGAATTTGTTAAGAGAAAAACAAACAAACCATCCTAGAGTGAGAAGAGGCAAAGAAACAAAATGTACCCATGTAACCCCAGACATCTGAATAGACTACTGACCATTAAAGTAATTGAACTGGATATGGAAACCTCGAAAAAAATTAAAAAGCTCAGGTCTGAACAATCTTAGAGATGAGTTGAATCAAAGTTTCAAAGAACAAATGATTCCTCTTTTGTATGAATTGTTCCAAAAAATAGATGGAATGAAAACGATTTTGTAGCAACTATTATTATATAACCTTGAAATTGAACCAGATAAGGAAAAGAAAAGACAGTTTAGTATAAGACAGTTAGAAAACTGTCTTTTCTATACTTAGAAAAGACAGTGTAAGTATAAGAAAAGACAGTTATAGACAATTTCTCTTATGAATCCAGTGGGGCTAAAGATTTTCAGTAAAAGTTAATTATGTTGCTGTATTGTTTCATTTTAACAGGAGTTTTTAAAAAATATATTATAACTGTATGGACACTATACTGTGAACTCAGTGAAGACAAAGACCAGTCCACCTTGCTTTCTATTTTAATGGCAGCACCTGGAACAGTTCCTGATAATTTGTAAGCACTCAATAAATACTGGTAGAATGAAAAAGTGAATTCCTAAGGCCCACTTTTCTGTCTAGCATGAATTTATTCAACAATCTTTAAACTTGTCTGTGGTAGGTAGAATAATGGCCCCTCAAAGATGTGCACAGGCCTGACCCTGTGAATATGTTAGGTTACATGGCAAAAGGGAATTAAGGTTGCTAATCAGCTGACTTTAAAATAGGACAATAGGGCTTCCCTGGTGATGCATTGGTTAAGAATCCGCCTCCCAATGCAGGGGACACAGGTTCAAGCCCTGGTCCGGGAAGATCCCACATGCCGTGGAGCAACTAAGCCCATGTGCCACAACTACTGAGCCTGCGAGCCACAGCTACTGAGCCCACGTGCCACAACTACTGAAGTCCGCGTGCCTAGGGCCCATGCTCTGCAACAAGAGAAGCCACCGCAATAAGAAGCCCACACGCTGCAATGAAAAGTAGCCCCTGCTCACCACAACTAGAGAAAGCCCGTGTGCAGCAACAAAGACTCAACACAGCCAAAAATAAATAAATTTTTAAAATAATAATAAAATAAAATAGGACAATATCCCGGATTATCCAGATGGGCCCAATGTAAACACAGATGTCCTTAAAAGAGGAAAGATCTTCTACAACTAAAGACAAAAAAGAAGGAACCAAAACAAGTTGGGTAGCAGAGGTGGACTCATGATATAATCAAGTCCCATACCCCTGGGCAACCCACAAACTGGAGAATAATTATACTACAGAGGTTCTCCCATAGGAGTGAGAGTTCTGAGCCCCATGCCCGGCTCCCCAGCCCAGGGATCCTGCACCAGGAAGATGAGCCCCCAGAGCATTTGGCTTTGAAGGCCAGTGGGGCTTAATTTTTGGAGCCCCATAGGACTGGGGGAAAGAGAGACTAACCTCTTAAAGGGTACACACAAGATCTCACAGATCCAGGGCAAAGCAATAATTTGCTAGGAGCCTGGGCCAGACCTACCTGCTGGTCTTGGAAAGTCTCCCAGAGAGGTGGGCTGGGGTGGGGCTGGGGGATTGGAGGGGTAGTGGTGGGGGGTGGGAGTGAGGGGATGGGGGTGGCTGTGGCTCACCCTGGGGGACACAGACACTGGCAGCAGCCATATTTGGCTGTGTGACACATTCTACTGTGTAACACTGATGCTGGCGGCCGCCATCTTCAGATCCTCCCTCTAGCTCATTAGCGCCAAGACCTTGCCTCACCCAACAGGCTGTAGGTACCTCTAGACATGCCCCTAGACACGGCCCTGCCCACAAGAGGGCCAAGACCCAGCTCCACCCACCAGTGGACAGGCGCCAGCCCTGCCCTCCAGGAAGCCTACACTAACCTCTAGACCAGCTTCAACCACCAGGCGGCAGACACTAGACCCAAGAAGACTACAATCCCACAGACTGTGGACTCAGCCTGCCCACAGTAGGCCACATCCTACTTGGGACCACCTGGGCCCTGGCCCTGCCCACTAGCAGGCCAATACAAGCTTCAGGACACCCTGGACCTCATACCCGACCAACAAGGTGTTGGTGGGAGGAACCAACACCTCCCCACCAGAAATCTGACAGCAGCTATGGGATCCCTGGGTGCTGAAGCCAGCTCTAGGACCCGGCTCTGCATGCCAGTGTCCAGCACTAACCCCAGGACCTGGCTTCACCTGCCAATGGCGGGGGCAACAGCTCTGGAGTGTTCTGGACCCTGACTCTGCCCACCAGTGAGCCAGCACTAGCCCCAGGGCCCCCCAGGATTCCACAACCAGCTGCCTCATGACAAGGCCCCCCTAACCAGCAGCATCTGCACAAGGCAGGGCCTGACAATTAACAGGGTTAGGGGCCAACCAAACCTACCAGACCACACACATAGTCAGCCCACTACAACAGAAGGACCCATGAAGCCCTCTTAGGGGTAATCCCTAGAGCCTGGGTGATGAGAGGGGAGAGCACTGCTGGGATGCATAGGACCTCTCCTACAGAGGGCCCCTTCTCCAAGGTACAGAAACTAACTTACCACATACATAAAAATACAAATAGCAATTTAGAAAAAATGAGGCAACAGAGGAACATGTTCAAGATGAAGGAACAACATAAAACCCCAGAAAAAGAACTAAGCCAAGTGGAGATGGGCAATCTACCAGAGAAAGAGTCCAGAGTAAAGGTGATGAGAGAACTCGGGAGAAGAATGGATGCACAGAGCAAGAAGTTAGAAGTTTTTAACAAAGAGTTAGAAAATATAAAGCACAACCAAACAGAGACGAAGAATACAATAACTGAAATGAAAAATACACTAGAAGGAATCAACAGTAGACTAAATGATACAGAGGAATGGATCAGGGAGCTGGAAGACAGAGTAGTGGAAACCACTGCCGCTGAACAGAAAAAAGAATGAAAAGAAATGAGGACAGTTTAAGAGACCTCTGGGACAACATCAAGTGCACTAATATTTGCATTATTGGGGCCCCAGAAGATGAAGAGAGAGAGAAACATATTTATTTGAAACAAGATGAAGAGAGAGAGAAACATATTCTGAGAACATATTTGAAAATATAATAGCTGAAAACTTCCCTAACCTGGGAAAGAAAAAAGTCACCCAAAGTCCAGGAAGTGCAGAGTCCCATACAGTGTGGGACTGTACCTCTGTACCCAATGAGGAACACACCAAGACACACTGTAATTAAAATTACAAAAATTAAAGATAAAGAGAGAATATTAAAAGCAGTGAGGGAAAAGCAACAAATAACATACAAGGGAACACCCACAGTCTGTATCAGCTGATTTTTCAGCAGAAAATCTGCAGGCCAGAAGGGAGTGGCACGATATAGTTAAAGTGATAAAAGGGAAAAGCCTACAAGAAGAATACTCTACCCAGCAGGGTTCTCATTCAGATTTGATGGAGAAATCAAAAGCTTTACAGACACGCAAAAGCTAAAAGAGTTTAGCACCACCAAACCAGTTTTACAACAAATGGTAAAGGAATTTCTCTAGGTGAAAAAGAAAAGGCCACAACTAGAAACAAAATGAAGAACTCACCAGTAGAGGTGAGCTCACACACAAAGTTAGCAGGAAAGTTAAAAGTATTAAAATCACCTATATCCACAAATAAGCAGTTAAGAGATACACAAAACAAATGTAAAATACAATATAAAAAAACAGTAATCAAGAGGGGAGGAGAGTACAAATGCAGAGTTTAAAAATGCATTTGAAATTAAGAGATCAGCAACTTAAAACAATCACGTATATACAGATTGCTATATAAAAACCTCATGGTAAGCACAGACCAAAAACCTGTCGTAGATACACACACACACACACACACAAAATTAATCCAGACTTAACATTAAGATAGTCATCAAATCACAGGAGAAGAGAACAAAAGAAGAAAGGTTAAAATAAAAAAGGGAGGAAGCCCTTCTCTCACCACACTCTTCTAATAAATCCAAGTCTCTTAAAGTTCTAGACTTTGATTCAGGATTCAAGGCGTAGAATTTGGCTCAGAATTAAAAGTCATAGAATTTAATTCATGCAACTTTCTTCACTTGTGTCACACATGTTGGTGGTGGTCTTAATAGAAATGGACTACGATGCACTGGGTAGCAATAATATCACATAATACTGATTAACCAGATCAGAAAAAACATATTCCACTGGACAAACCAGTATACCTACCGGTCTAAATATCACTATTTTCAAACTGCCCATCTTGTAACAGTCCGTAACATTATCAACTCTTTGAAGCCTGAAATCTTATGTATTATTTACTTATTTAATATATTTATTAAATAAACAATTTGTTTATTTAAAGAAAGAGAAAAAAAGACAGCAAAAAAAAAAAAAAAAACCCTACAAAAACAAACTCAAAACACTTAACAAGGGGAGTCCACGTGGGCACCGGCGCTGCAGGTAGCAGGGTGGGGTTGTCATGGCGGAGCTGCAGCAGCTCCGAGTGCAGGAGGCAGTGAACTCTATGGTGAAAAGGATGGAGAGAGAGAACATTGGAAGATGCAGGGCCTCATGTTCCGGTGCATCACCGGCTGTTGTGAGGACAGCCAGGCCACCATGCAGCAAGTGCGCCAGTGCATTGAGCGCTGCCATGCACCTCTGGCTCAACGCCAGGCCCTGGTGACCAGCGAGTTGCAGAAGTTCCAGGACTGCCTGGAATGGTGCACTATGCATTGCAACGACAAAGCCAAAGATTCAGTAGATGCGGGGCGTAAAGAGCTTCAGGTGAAGCGGCAGCTGGAGAGTTGCGTGACCAAGTGTGTGGATGAACACATGAACCTCATCCCAGTCATGACCAAGAAGATGAAGGAGTCTCTCTCAACCATTGGGAAATAGATGTCTGCTATTGGCCATCGGGGCTGAAGGCAGGAATGTATTTAAAAAGAGGAATGGGGATTTGGGTTTTCTAAGGAAAGTTTATGAATGAGGAAATTAAGAATGGCAGCAAGTTTAAGGCCTATGTCACTTGCCTCTGGACACTGGTTCCTTTGTGTTTGAATCCTAGAAAGTGGAAAAACCTGGTGCTAAAATTTGGGTCAGAGATAGCACAGGAGAGTTTTTGTGAGCCTGAATTTCATGTGAATTTCATGTGAATTTCATGTGAATTTCATGAGCCTGAATTTCAAGTGCTTTTCCTGGCAACAGGGAGCCTCCCTTGTACCAAACCAGAGCCCTCCAAGGTACCAGATTCTCTTAGTACACAGATACCAGCAGGCTGGCAGGTTCACCTGACCTGCTTATGAGCTGGTGGAATGTGAGGAGAGGTGTTTCTATTTATTGCCAATCTCCTGTTTACCAGAAGGATCACTACAACATTTTCCACAAACTGGAAACAAAATCCATGAGGTCACTAATTTAGAAGGGGAAAGGGGGCTTCTGGGGATTTGTTTTGCTTGGTTTTGTTTTACATACAAGGGCATGAAATTACTTTTAAGATGTAGAGTTGGGAGAGGTAGTTTGGATAAAAATTTTGAAAGGGTCCTTGCGGATATTCATTTCTGCCGTCAAAATGTGGATGCACATTTCTTAAAATTCTCACACATGACATCTTTCAGCCTGGAGACCCTGCGAATATATAAGAAGTGCTATCATACCGGTAGGGGAAGCACACCTTCCCTCTAACTGGCAGCCATGATGAGCCCTGAGGCTGTCTGCAGCAGAGTCAGCTGAGTGACAAGACAATCTTGCAGTGACACTCACCCTTGAAGGAAAGGGGATTGTGATTGTGCTATATGCCAGTATTAGAAATGAACAGCAAAAGAGGAATTGTTAGCTGCTTAATTAAGAGTTATGAAGTACTGGCTTTGGAAAAATCTGGTTTTCATAAAACAAGTAGAATGAAAGCCTAAACTCAGTATTGCTTACTTTGCCCCCTGTAATAACAGAGCTCTGTTGAAACAATCCCTTGGCAACACAAAGGTCAAAGGAGAAAAAGTCAGCAACTCAGGGGCAAGCTGTGACTCCTTTAGAGCAAAAAATGGGACAGCCCTACGTTACCAAATACCACTTTTGCAACATGCATTGTTCCTGCCCCAGTTCTGGCACCTTATCGTTTTATTAAGGACCTTGTGTTTTTACCAACTTATTACTCGATAATATAGCCTGTCTGTTTGCTGCTTCAAGACTGTGATATATTTTCCTAGTGATTTGGTTTTAAAAATAAATAAGACTTAATTTTTCTTCCAAAAAAAGAAAACAAAATTTAACAAAATGTCAATTAGAACATTGGAGGGCATTATGCTAAGTGAAATAAGTCAGACAGAGAAAGACAAATACTGTATGATATCACTTACATGTATAATCTAAAAAATACAAAAAACTAGTGACTATAACAAAAAAAAAGCAGACTCACAGATATAGAGAACAAACTAGTAGTTACCAGTGGGTAGAGGGAAGGGGGGAAGGGCAAGATACGGGTAGGGGATTTAAAAAAAATTTTTTTTTTTAAAAGGAAAAAAGAGAGTTGGTAGTTGAGACACACTGCAGCCATAAATTTTAGATGTTTTTAGATTCCAGTTTGAGGGTGAGGAGACTAACTTTTTCCCAAGGGAAGTGTAAATCTTCTGTCTGAATTTGGAGGGAAAAGCCTGCTGATGCAATCTGGCCTTGGCCAGAGGCAATACTACCAGTTATGCCCTCACAGCGTGATACCGGGTGATATGCATGGAGAGAATCTGAGCTATGTTTTATGGTTTACGGTTGGGCAAATTAGGCATTTGACAAGCAGGGGAATATTGTTTGGAACTTTGCTCAATAGGAGGCCATCATTACCAAAGACTCGATGCCAAAGAGAAAGCTTGTTAATTCAGCTTTCCGTGATGGCTAATAACTTCTAATAGTCATTATATGGGTTACTTGGTCCTGCTGGGTCCCAGCATGTAAGCTTCTTTCTGATCAAAGTTACCCCCATGGGTAGGCTGTGGTTAAACGTTTTAATTTCTGTCTCCATGAAGTTCTGTTATCCTAGTCCAAGAGATTGAATTGGCAGTCTCTAACTTCCTTACCTTTTTTTCAACACAAGAATATAATTTTAAGAAACCTTTTGCTTTGAAGTAATTATAGGTTCACAGGAAATTGCAAAGATAGTAGAGAGAGGTCCCCTGTACCTTTCACTCAGTGTCCCTAAATGGTTACATCTTACATAAATATAGTACATTAGCAGAACAAGGAAATTAACAATGGTTCAACATGTATATACATCTAATTTTTAAATTTAAAGTATACACAACATAAAATTTACCATCTTAACCATTTTTAGGTATACAGTTCACATTGTTGTGCAACCAATCTCCAGAACTCTTTTCACCTTGCAAAACTGAAATTCTGTACCCATTAAACACTAACTCCATAGATAGCTAGTGGGAAGCAGCCACACAGCACAGGGAGATCAGCTCCGTGCTTTGTGGCCACCTAGAGGGGTGGGATAGGGAGGGTGGGAGGGAGACACAAGAGGGAGGAGATATGGGGGTATATGTATATGTATAGCTGATTCACTTGGTTATAAAGCAGAAACTAACACACCATTGTAAAGCAATTATACTCCAATAAAGATATTAAAAACAAAACAAAACAAACAAAACACTAACTCCCCATTCCTCCCTCCCCACAGCCTCTGGGAACCAACCTCGTACTTTCTGTTTCTATAAATTGTATAGATGACTTATGTAAGTAGAATCAGACAGCATTTGTCTTTTTGTGGCTGTTTTAATTCACTTAGCATAATGTTCCCAAGGTTCATCCATGCTGTACCACGTATCAGAATGTATTTCCTTTTTAAGGCTGAATAATATTCCATGGTACATACATACTCCATTTTGTTTATCTATTAATCTGCTGATGGGCACTTAGGTTGCTTCCACCTTTTGGCTATTGTGAATAATATTGCTATGAACATGGGTGTACAAATATCTTTGAGACCCTAATTTCAACTACTTTGGATATTGTTAGGGGCTGAATGGTGTCCCCCTTAAATTCATATGTTAAAGTCCTAACCCCCAGAATATCAGAATGTGACTGTATTTGAAGATAATTCCTTTTAAGAGGTAAGTTAAATCTAATCCAATCTGGCTGGTTTCCTTATAAAAAGGAAATTTGGACACACTGAGAGACATTTTCTGAAATGTGTATTTTTTAGTATGGTCTTAATATTTTTCATTCTTTTTTCTTAAAATTGCCTACAATATTCTTTGAAGTTGCAGTTTACAATAAGTACATTTAGATTGTTGACATCTTCAATTGCTTCTTCCTCATAGACCATAATATTTTCAATTGAGAAACTACTTTCTCTGCAACTGCTGAGGTACTTGGTAATTTGGGGCAAATTCTAAATGGAGGATATTCTAAAATCTAACACTGGGGCTTCCCTGGTGGTGCAGTGGTTGAGAGTCCGCCTGCCGATGCAGGGGACACAGATTCGTGCCCTGGTCATGCCCACGGAGCGGCTGGGCCCGTGAGCCATGGCCACTGGGCCTGCACGGCCGGAGCCTGTGCTCCACAACGGGAGAGGCCACAGCAGTGAGAGGCCCGCGTACCGCAATAAAAAAAAAATATAACACTGTTTTTGTTGTGAAATGTGTAAAATTTCAGCACAATATTTTCACAGGTACTGTCCCTTTGTTACCCATCCTATTGCCTTAAGCAACAAAAAGGATTTATAAGACAAAATGTGTCCAATAAATGGTCTCTATAATTCTTTAGAAAATTTTGCCAGATTTTGATGCTGCAAAACCATTGGTTGTTCGCGTTCATTCCATTCAGATAAAAAAATGTAAAGGTTCTTCTTACAAGTCCAGATGCTCCAAAGCTCAGTTAGAGAATTTAAAAGTTACATCTACATTGTTTGAGCTCTCAGCATTCTATTTGTTCAGTTCCTTCCTTGTGCTTGAAGGGATAAAATTCAGTGTCTTCCTGTTTGGAAGTTTTCTTTTCAATAATTACAACTCACTGAAAACTTCAAAAGCTGAAGTTTTTGGCAGTCTACTCATTGAATATTTAGATTAACAATTTCCAATTGATTTTGAGCAAAGTGAAACCAAAATTTAGAGAACTTGTTATAAAAATGTTTGATACCATTGCAAGATACCTAGAATGATTTACAAAGTAGTACTTCAAAGTACTACTCAAAAATATTAAAATTCAAATGATGGTATATAGTAAAAGTAGAATATAACCATTGGAAAACTGTGATTTTTTTTTTTTTTTTTTTGCGGTACGTGGGCCTCTCACTGTTGTGGCCTCTCCCGTTGCGGAGCACAGGCTCCGGATGCGCAGGCTCAGCGGCCATGGCTCACGGGCCCAGCTGCTCCGCCGCATGTGAGATCTTCCCGGACCGGGTCACGAACCCGTGTCCCCTGCATCGGCAGGCGGACTCTCAACCACTGCGCCACCAGGGAAGCCCGATATTTCACTTTTGACATAATTAACTCCTAAATGCTTTACTTCAATTACACGAGTTGGATGAAAAACTGAACTACTTTTGGAATTATTTCAATTGATTTTCTATGTGAAGCGTCTTATGACACTGGTATGAAGTTGTCATTATTTTGCACTATTTACAATAGCCAAGGCATGGAACAACCTAAGTGTCCATCGACAAATGAATGGATAAAGACGATGTGATATACACACACGCACACACACGCACACACACAATGGAATATTACTCATCCATAAAAAAGAATGAAATAATGCCATTTGCATCAACATGGATGGACCTAGAGATTATCATACTAAATCAAGTAAGCAGGAAGACAAATACCATATGATATCACTTATATGTGGAATCTAAAATATGATACAAATGAACTTATTTACAAAACAGAAATAGGCTCACAGACATAGAAAACAAACTTATGGTTACCAAAGAGGAAAGGGGGGGCGGGGGAGAAATAAATTAGGAGTTTGATATTAACATATACAAACTACTATATATAAAATAAACAACAAGGACCTACTGTATAGCACAGGGAACTATGTAATAACCTATAATGGAAAAGAATCTGAAAAAGGATAGATGCATAGATAGATGTATAACTGATTCACTTTGCCGTATACCTGAAACATTGTAAATCAACTATACTTCAATTTTTAAAAATTGACATTATTTTAATTATATACAAAATTCTTTTGCTAATGGAGCCAACACACTAACAGCTATTGCTACATGTTAGTGTACATGTAAGAAAGTTGGACTCAATATGAGCAAAAGTAATTTAGAAGTAGATACATGTGACCTGAATGAAAGTTATGCTTCACATAGTGATGTGAAAATGCACCTTTTGTTGCTGCGTGTGTTAAATCATTGTCTTCAGGCATGACGTTCTTAAATAACAACTAACTTTTCAAGTGCATGCTGATGCCTTTTCAGCAGATTTGAATCTCTGGCTTTTTTTTTTTCATATTCTGGTTTTCATGTTAAGAGACTGAATGGACAAACAGATAATGGCCATACCATATGTGACAACAGAACTCTCACCCACAACCTCTGCAGCAATCAGCCCAGAACTGCCAGGACTCAGTCAACAGCTGCCAGCTTCCTCATTTTTGCCTCGATTTCCAACTCAGGACCATCCAAAGAAAGCCAAATATACTTCCCAAGCTAAACGTGTAGGATATACTGCTTCTAGTTAGCATACCTCCATCTTCCCCATGTCAACAGTTTCCAATCCAAGCATATCTGAAAAAAATTTTTCAATATAGAATTTTCCCACCCTCCTATCTGCCTTTGGGTTTCTGCCAAAGGCAAGTGATGGTGGCTCCCCTGCTATATAGCAACCTCTGAATAAATAGCCTTTGTGCTCATGTGGATGGTCTTCATCCATTTCCACAGTGTGGTCACTGATGTCATGGTGGATGAAATTACCAATGGCGGATGGTAAATGTTGATAACGTTTTATGCAAGTTACTTTTTTTTTTTTTTTTTTTTTTTTTTTTAGCGGTACGTGGGCCTCTCACTGTTGTGGCCTCTCCTGTTGCAGAGCACAGGCTCCGGACGCGCAGGCTCAGTGGCCATGGCTCATGGGCCCAGCCACTCCGCCGCATGTGGGATCCTCCCGGACCGGGGCACGAACCCGTGTCCCCTGCATCGGCAGGCGGACTCTCAACCACTGCGCCATCAGGGAAGCCCACAATTTACATATTCTTCATTAACTTTACTGAGAAACAGAAATTCAGTACTTAACTTTTAGTCCTGGTTACTGCTATACAAATCCTTTTCTATCAACCTTTGAATTCTATGAATGATTTTTCACCTAATAGTAAAATTTTCTTCCTGGTATTGAATGGTACCTACTAATTTCTCTAAACATTGATAAGTGGTCACAGCAGAACCTGAAGAATCTGTCTCGTTATGTAACATGGCAAGAAAATTCCTATTTCATGCTTTGACGACTCATCAAGGAAAGACAACCACTTGGAATAAAGAGCCCTCACAGATAAATGCATTAATACAATGGCTATGAGCAGTAATATACAGGTGGCGAAGGTAGTGTGGACGACAAAAAGTACAGATTTACATTCTCTGTTATCATTTAGAAATGCTTTTTGAAGACTCTCGCGTTGTTTGGATTTTTGCCAAGGGAAAACATGTAACAGAAAAATAAAAACCCACTACCTTTAAACATCAGTATTTTTGTTTCACTAACAGGTCATCAAAACAGAACCCACTTGTACTGGCAGAAGTGTTCAGATTTCTACTCCTGGTGGTAGACAACAGATGCCACTCACTCAGCACTAACCATTCCCAGCTCTGGCCTCAGCACAGAAAACATATTCCGTCAATTCCGATTTGTGTAAGAATGTCGTTAGCCGGGTGTACAGGCATGTACTTGCTCCCAGGGAGTTTCCATAACATCTCTATATTCTCACTCTTAAATAAGAGCTTTATTTCAGATTCATACAGGCTTTTTTGTGTTTTTTTGTGACATTTTCCTCCTGCTCCCCAAGGATGAAATTGATGAGAAGGTACCTTTTTTTTTTTTAAATCTCAATTGTCTCATTTAGGCAACAAGTTCACGTGCTAATGAGAATAGAAGGTGAGTTTGTTTAGAGAGGAGGGCTGAGAGAAGGATTTTATGATTGACAAACAACTGGACTTTTCCATTGAAAACAAATATTCTTCTCCTTTCAAGTTAAGTATATTAGAGGATTCTGGTTTTCATACTGCTTTAAACCAGGGTTTAGCTGAGATAGGATTTTGTTGTTCCAAAGTCAGATCATTTTAGGGCCACCTGAAATTGCTGAAGTCATCCAGGTCATTGCACTAACATGAGTCTAAATTTAAATGATACCTTTAGTCACTCATCATTATAATAGTGACCAGATGCAGTACAGTGTGATGGAAAAACCTAAAGAAGCAGCTAGAGGCAGGCCATCTATGTGGTTTTCTATGTTCCCGCTTTCTCTGTCTTTAGAGTTATATGCCTTACTGGATGAGTCTGTGAGGAATGGAAACAACTGGTTTCCCCTCCAGTTGTTACCTGTTGTATTTTCCCATTTAACTGAATTAATCATTTTCATGGAAACCTTTATTAAAAATAGTTTCAAAACAGACTTGCTTGCATGATTTTAAAGTAATGAAAAAATTCTAAGTTATTTTCTTCAGATACTTTCATTTTCTTCTGTCTGCAAGCTCCAAGTGGAGCTGTATTCATTTATTCATTCAATAAATATTTCTTGCATATGTACAATATGCCAAGCGCTGTTTTAAGTAAAGATGACAGATTTGTAAGAGAATCATCTTAGATGTCTCAGCTCTAGCAACTGGCTAAATATTCAATCCCATGTTATTTAACGACAGCATTTAAACTTCCCCCACCTTTGCACTGTGCAACTCACCTCCTCCTGCTTTGTGAATACCACTGGGGTAGGCTGAATAACACCCCCGAAGATGTCCTTGTTCTATTCCTCAGAATCTGTCAATGTTACTTTAAATGGCAAAAGGGACTTTGCAGATAATTACATTAAGGATCTTGAGTTGAGGAGATTATCCTGGATTATCTGGGTGGGCCTTAGATGAAATCACAGCATTTTAATAAAAGAAAGGAGGCAAATTTGACTACAGAAGCAGAGATTAGAGAGATGTGGCCACAAGCCAAAGAATGCAGACAGCCACCAGAAGCTGGAAGAGACAAGGAACAGATTCTTCCCCAGAGCTTCCAAAAGCAACCGGCCCAGTCAACATCTTGATTTTAGCCTTGTAAAGACTCATTTTGGACTTCTGGCCTCAAATACAGTAAAGAATAAATATCTTTGTATTAAGCCATTAAGTCTGTGGCAACTTGTTAAAGCACCAGTAAGAAACTAATACAGGTACAGGCCTAGGTTTTGAGTATAATTGTACTTTATAGAAGTGGAGTCTAGGATGTATCTAAAAGCACTAATGTCATCCATGAGATAGCAGTTTTGCAAATTTCCCCCACTGACTAGAAAAAAGGAAATTTTCTTCTTTATGGTTCCCCAAATCTACTGAGAAGCCAGTACAATGTGAGACGGCACTTTGGGGACAGATAGGCTTTTCCAGAATTTGTCAAATTTGAAGCGCGCATAATATACCTGCATGGATTTGTTGTCAGGATTTGTCCCAGATGCTAACAAATGAAAGATAAAGCATCTAAATCAATAACCTCAGGGCTTCTGTTGAGCTGCACCTCACAGGCCTGCAAGCCCTGTACTTGTCCAGACTCAAGGCAGAAGGGAGAGCTGGAGTCAGCGACAGAGACACCAGTGGTTTAGCGGACGGGGGTTGGGGTGGGGTAGGGGGCTGCTTACCTGTCTCAAGCGACGTCCCCGAGGGACCCGCCACCGTGTGCGCGAGTAGCAGCCATCTTTGCTCCCAGAGGGTGGGGGGAGCTTGCCTGTTATAGGCGGAATTGACGTCAGCTTGGCTCATCGGTTACTAGGGAAACTAGCAGAGGAGCCCGCCCCTCACCATGCCTTTGATAAGCTCTCCAGGTGTAGAGACTCTGATCTAAAGATTAGAACAATCACTAGCTGGGGCCTGGTGCAAGTGTGTAGGAAGGTCAGTCAGGTGAGTTGGGCGTAGGTGAAGCAGACATTGATGGAGCAGGGGATGGACTGAGAGCAAGAGTACAGCCATCTTGAGAGGCCTGATCATATAGCTTCTCACATAATACTAGCTTTAGGCAATTTCACCAATTCAGCTAGACTGTGGAAAAACATCTTTTGCACTGAACAAAATAAAAAAGTTTGGAATGTTTCACTAAGTATCGTGAACTATGTTTGGCAAAATTGTGAGGAATTTAGAAAACAGCTGACCTCTTGGGGCTGATACCATGAATCTGAACATTACTGACGGAAGAAGCCACGCTGGGAATGCCATCCTCCTGTGTGGCCGCCTAGGTAGGTGCCTGCATATGCAGGTGCCTCTTAGAAGTAAATGTACAAAATCTAAAGGCTGGTGCACACCTACACTGGTGACACAAGTGATGGTATTTAAAAGCATCGCTGAGACCCAGTCTTGGTTTTGTTACCGACAAGGGTCCTTGGACTTATTAGTCAACAGAAATTGATAAGAGGCCAGACAAGGAATTCAGGCAAGGCTTTACTGGGACTCAGTGCTGTAGCATGAAGGAGTGAAAACAAGGAACAGGTGCCCTTGCTCACGCCCTGAAGGGGGTCCACCTGGTTCCTTAATGGGATGAGGAGACAGATAGGTGGGTTGGTCCAGAGGGGCGGCTTAGGTAGTCCGCCTACCTCCTTGGTGGTGCTGTGAGCAGGGATCATTCGCAGTACCCGGCTTTTGTTCCTGGCTCCTCAGAAGTGTCAGTTGGGTTTTGGCCTTTTTGTATCTCTTTGTTCATAATTTGCCTCAACTGTGCATGCAGGCAGTTACTTTTAGTCCCTTATAGTTTCTTTGTATTCGTTGCTGCAGGAGACATTTGTCCAGGTGGAGGCACTCCAGTACAGGGTCCCAGGTCCCAGGTCCAAGCCTATCTCAGTTTGAACATCATTTGCCCAGAATTGTAGCAGGGTTAATGAGGAAGCTTCTTCTGTCATTTTCCTTTACTCTGTACACCAAGGATAAATGCCTTTGGAATACTTTAGAGAATTAACCACAGAGACCTCACAAAATGACTAGTACATTTTGAACAGAGTATATTAATTACATAAATATAAATGTACTTTATTCTACATGGGGGAAAAAAGACTAGAGGAAGATTTTTTTTTTTTACGCAGGCCTCTCACTGCTGTGGCCTCTCCCGTTGCGGAGCACAGGCTCCGGACGCGCAGGCTCAGTGGCCATGGCTCACGGGCCCAGCTGCTCCGCGCTATGTGGGATCTTCCCGGACCGGGGCACGAACCCGTGTGCCCTGCATCAGCAGGCGGACTCTCAACCACTGTGCCACCAGGGAAGCCCAAGATTTATTAACAGAGGATTTAAAAGACAATTTTAAGAAAGGCAAGAAGCTTAAAAAAATATCAACCAAAAAGTATGGTGATAGCCTATAGAAAATTCTGAGAGATGCAGTGGAGAATTAAGCCTTCAGTGGGGAGAGACTTTGGGAAGAAAGGTTGGAGGTAAGGTGGTTTAAATTTTTTTGAAAGAAAAATTCTCATTCTCATATTTGTCTTCCTAAAATTCTATAGATAATGACCGGAGTTTGAAGGGTGGTTTAAAATACTGAGTTGTTAGCACCTGGGAAGTAAACTTTTGGTAAACTTAAAAACCATGGACAATTTCAGGAGTAATTAGGAAATGCTGAGCGTGATCACTGGTTTTTATCCTCAAGTACTTGGCACTTGGATGACCTTGTTTCAGACTTGAGCGCTTCCTGGTAGGAATTTATTTTTGTAATTTTCACTTTTCCCCCCCAAAATTTAGGAAGCCCATCAAACCCATTGTTTAAAGGAAACAACAGCCCTGCTAGCTGAGTCTACACAGAAAGGAAGCAGCTACCTCAGGCATGCAGCTGTTGACACTGCACAGCTACCCAGCAGCGGCCAGAGAGGCCTCCACAGTTCCGAGTCAGGCCAACCAATGGCCGTCAACATTTAACCCTCACTCTCTGATGGCTTTCCCTCTGAGCAGATGAGCTATCACAAACTCAGTTGTATTTACCCCAGTGTGCCATCCAAATTTTGTACCCAGGAAGCTAAAACTCAACCAAGAAATGACTACCTACAAGCCAGCAATAGTGTAATGTAACTGGGGCTATGGGCACTCATAAGAGGTTAATTCTATGACATGACTTTGTAATTGGACTAGGGAACTGACTTATGGTAGCCGTGATTATATAATCACAAACTATGCAAATATAAGTTTCATCTACTGTGTCCCTTTGCTTCTTCTTTTCAATTTGCTTTCCAGTTGCTTTATTACATACAGCAAGGAGCAGGGCATTTCTTTGACATCTTGAGTTCTTATCATTTTCTCAGTCTTTCTCTCCCTCTCTTTCCCTCTCTCCCTCCATCCCTCTGTCCATCTAAGCTAAGAAGTTCTATTGTATATACTTTTCAGAAAAGGACACAAGACAGAAGGATTTCTTTGTGCACTCCTGAAACTCACATCAAAGCTTCTCAGAATAATACTAGGAACACATTTCCAGGAGGGGATATGAGAAGATCATCTCCATGATTGGACAGTGTCGGGATGAGGCTGTGCACCACCCTATAAATTCACCAGAGTGGACCAGGCTGTTGAATGGCACCAGGGCCTATGTGCTTAACATATTCCAGCAGGATTAAAATAGGTCGACTGTCAATATTTGTTTTAGAAGAAACTGATTTGGGGATTCTAGTGACCCAAACGTTTGGTATATTGCTTTCTTTGACACTGCCTCTGAAATTATTTCTTCCTACACTTCTTTATAAGAAATTAGAGACTTGGAGCTCAAGACTGATAAATCCTCTACTTACAATGCATACAAAGACCAGGATACACTATTCACTTTATTGGAAGTGCTTTCACTTGTGAAAGAAAATATTCCCTATGAAAACTCTCTTTCTGAAGGGAGGGAGAACTTGGATGAGTGAAAGCTAACCCCTAGGGGCTTTCCCCAGAGACCAGCCATGGAAAACCCTGATCTGTGTGATATTGGGTTTCCTGCAGTCCTCATGAACTACACAGCTTTACTCCTATAATCTAGAAACAAATAGAAAACTGAAACCAGCTTTCTGAGTCTTTTAATATAAATATGTTCAAAATTCAGAGAAAAGTCCTGTGTTTTGGTGTTTGATTTGAAAACAGTTTCTACATTGTTATTACATGAAAAAAGGGCTGGAAATGTAGTCAGAATAAGCACTCAATCTTCTTTACACGCTACTTGAAGTCTCGCTAGAGGTAAAAATCTTTACTACTTCTGTGGAAAGGTCATTAGAACATACTATTCATAAAAAACAAGCCTCTTCATATAGTTTATTTAAAATTTACTGTTTTCTGTGCTCTTATAAATGTAACGTTCTAGTATACAACATGCATTGAAGAGTACAACTCTTATTTTGAGGTGGCACAGATCGACAATTTTTTTCAGTGGATAATTACTCTTTCATTAGGAAATTTAACTGCAACCTATTTTTCTGTAGAAAGTTGTCTGAAATTCTATCACTAATATATGATAAAATTTAATTTTTCTATCTCAAAATGACCATATGCAAATGAACACTACATGACTAATGCCTTTATACCTTCAATTATAAGCAGAGTAATTTCACAGTGAAGTTTTTTCCAATGAAAAGTTTAAAATATATTATTTTCAGGGAAGAAGCTGATCTGGATAAAAGAATTTGCGGCTAGACCTCATTATAAAAATATCAGTCAGGTGATCAAAGCATGTTTTGCCACAGAATTTCCCTGTGGCTTCCACCTGCCAGGCCCCATTAGCCAATTTAAAAAATCCTCTTAGGAAGGGGGGTGGGGGAGAGAAGGATTGGGAGTGTGGGATTAGCAGATGCAAATTATTATGTATAGGATGGGTAAACAACAAGGTCCTACTGTATAGCACAGGGAATTATATTCAATATCCTGTAATAAACCATAATGGAAAAGAATATGAAAAAATATATAACTGAGTCACTTTGTTGTACAGCAGAAGTTAAATACAACATTGTAAATCAACTATACTTCAATAAAGTTAAAAATATAAATAGGGCATTCCTTGGTGGTCCAATGGTTAGGGCTCTGAGCTTCCACTGTAGGGGGCATGGGTTCGATCCCTGGTCAGGGAACTAAAATCCCACATGCCATGCAGCGCCTCCGAAGAAAATTAAAACAAAACAAAACAAAACAAAACAAAACTCCTCTTGGAGACACAGACCAGGTGTAAATGGGAGTGGGAGGTGGGGCAGGGGAGGTTGACCCTCAGCTTTGAAGAGTAAATTCTGGTTGCGTGGGCTGGTTAGATGCCTCCAGAACACACTTGTAGGGCTCTGAAGTAACACAATCTCATCTTGTAGGTTTCAGAGTTCGGCCCTCCCCACTCTTCACCTTCATATGACAGCCCTGGCAGAAGGACAGAAGTCACAAAAGTGAGGAGAAGCCACACATGGCAGAGTGAGTGACAAGTTACTGAGCTCTAGGCAGTTTCCGGTTCTTGAATTAGACTTTCTTGGCGACTACTTGAATATCACTATGAGAAAAACAATAAACAGGGGCGAGGGAGTGGGAGGTTAGGCCTGCGCACCCTCATTGGAGGGTCCCCGTCAGCCGCAAGATTCCCTGGGGGCTGAGGGTGCTTGTTAAAACGCGGATTCTTGGTCCACACCCTAGATGTATGGACTCAGAGTCTTTCGAGGGAAGGTCAGGAATCTGCGCGTAAACCAACGACCAAGATAATAACTTGGCCCCCTGGGATCGCTCCAGACACCCGCCCCCGAGGAGCATGATCCCCGCCCCACTTAGAGAACCTACTTTTGTTTCCTAGATCCCATTTCTCTTTTATTCATTCTGCCTTTTCTCTTCATTCGCATTTAATGTCAATCATGCTGTATTTGACAGTCTCTGGGAAGGTTTGACTTTTGAGCAACAGGCTTTGGGGTGCAGGATATAAAGAATAAGCTTTCAACTTGCACAGTAGCCTATGGCAGGAAGTTCACTGGATTCCAGGCACTTCATTTCCATTTCTTTTTCAAAATCAGGTTTAGCAACTTTATTTCCAGATGGGGAGTGAGAAGATTTTAAGAGATGGAAAAGCAGCCTTCCTGAGTACTGGAAGTTTCAAATGTTTGTGACCTAAAAGTGGGGCTGGGGAGGCCAACAATACGTAACTCAGCGTAGGTTACTTCCCTTCTCTTCCTCATCAACATGACGTTATTTCAAGAGCCGTCATTCTGGATTCCCACGATTTTGTCAGGTATTCTTTCATTACAAACAAGAGAAAACCACTTCCCCGGGCTTCCTCAGCACTGCCGGCAAGTTCAGTGTTACCATTATTTTGGACCCCTAAAAGATGGAAATGAATTAATTAACTTACATGGCTATTTTGATGTGAAAAATAGTTCATGGTTTTCTAAGTATTTCAAATCTAAAGTTTTTACTGGGTTACCAAACCTAGGACTTAATGAGCATCTCTTGCAATATATTATTATTTGATGGTGGATACTGGGGTAGGGGCATGGGAGGGGTTTAGAGGCATACTTCTCCCATATGCATACAGCCTCCTAGAAAAATTCCATATGCAATTAATACAAGAAAATAGACAGATTTTGAAAAGTGATGAAAGCTGATCAATGATTGCCTCGGGGTGAAGCATGGGGAGGGGGAGGAGAGAGGGATTAGAAAGGGGCAGAGGAAACGATTGGTGATGATGGATATGTCCACTATTGTAATTGTGGTGCTGGTGTCAAGAGTATATGCATATGTCAAAATGTATCACATTGTACAGTTCAGATATGTAAAGTTTATTGTATGTCAGTGACACCTCAATAAAACTTTTAAAATAAGCTTGAAATGATTGAAAAAAAAAGTTTCTAGCAGCCACATTATTTCCTAAAGAAATAACTGAATGAAGATAATTAAAGGGGGTGGGGAGTTGCTACCTAGGATAAAAGAAGTGATAGTTTTAGCATTATTCTGTCTTTAAATGTTTGTTTTTTTTTTTTTTGTGGTACGCGGGCCTCTCACTGTTGTGGCCTCTCCCATTGTGGCACACAGGCTCCAGACGTGCAGGCTCAGCGGCCATGGCTCACGGGCCCAGCCCCTCTGCGGCATATGGGATCTTCGCAGATCGGGGCACGAACCCGTGTCCCCTGCATCAGCAGGCGGACTCTCAACCACTGCGCCACCAGGGAAGCCCTATTCTGTCTTTAACAGTGTTAAGTTGTGCTTACCCCATTAATTAAAAGTAAGAGAAACAGGTAGAACTCAAATAGGATTATACTTTGCTTTATGAAAACTTGATAGTCCTCTTTCCAAAATTGTCCTAATTTATATTTAGAAGGAAGAAATGATAAAAAACAATTTTTTTGCAGAAAATAGAAGCATTCCTTTTTTATGTTTTTTCCTACCAATCTGGAGATACCGAGGAAACTAATAATACATAATTATGGGGTAATTTTTAATCCATGAACATTTAATAGTGTTCCACGGAGCTAAATGCAGTGGTTCTAATATTGATATACTACCCTGCAACTGTGCATAAATGTTGCATATTTTATAAACACTCAGTGACATAGTGCAAAAGAACAGACACATGTATCCCTGCCCCTCACCATTTCAGGATCAGAGGGAAAGAGAAAATGAATCAAGATAGTTGTTTTGGAAAACAGAAGTATGCATATGACTGACAGGCATGTAAGCTGGAAATTATGGGGTATTTTAAGTAACCCATGAGAAATAATGACTTAATTTTTTAAAAAGCCAATTAAAAACCAGCAAAATCTGAGGGTAAATTTGCACCCTGGGTAGCAGCATACTGCCACCTGTAAGCTGCCTTAATCGTGGGGCTCATTTGCTTAAGATGTTGGGAATGCTGACTCAGCACAGCAATTTCTGAAAAATTCATTCTTCTTTAGATACATTTTGGAAAAATTAAAGCTAGTCCTTTCTTAAACAATTTGCCATTTTCTCTAATAGCGAAGGCTTCAGCAAAGGTTTAACACAGTCACAATTCAGTCTTAAAATTATGTATTAAAGTCAGGTTTAACAGCATGATTCATGTGATATATATTTTAGATGTATCAATTTCACAAAAGAAATTCAATTAAAACTTAGAGAATCTAATCCTAGTATGATAAGCACTATTTCTAAATGACTGGGAAGCTTTTTGGAAAAAAAAAGAAAAAAAAATCCACACATTTTAATCCTAGCTCCAATGACATTTTTTCCATCTCTCCTCCAAAAGAATATTTCTAGAGCACAAAATAGATTCATAATTGTTTAATTAGATACATTTCATATATCCTGAACATAATGGTTCCCATAGAAATAAATATTTTGTACACAAACTTTATTTACTTTGCCACAGTCATAATATACCAACTCAGTCAAGTGCAAACATTTATTACAACCCCTGGTGTGTGAGGAGCTCTGCTCCCACACTTCATTATCTGGATGACAGAGAACAAGATTAGACAAAATGGATAATCCACAAGGTACTAACAAAATGTACATTCGATTATGATTATAAACCCTTCTCCAGCCAAGGGTGTAATCAGAACTAAGCAAAACAGTCGGCTCAGTTTCCTCTTTAACTCCGCCCTCCAGTGCTCCTTGGGGGCAGGACCCAACGTAATGATTGATTAGTGGAATCGCTAAAAGTCCTGGGGCCAGAATGAGGAAGAGCAGCAAAAGGTTTAGAAAATCCACAACGTGGCATCCCTTGTATGAAAAACTCCTTGGTTTCTCTTACCAAAATACATTTGGTAGTTTTTATGTCACATATAATTGATGTGCAATATTAAAAGGTATCTCAAATGAGGTTTATTTTTACGACTGCCTGGAATTTCAAGTAACCCATGAAAAATAATGACTTAATTAAACAACCCAATAAAATAACAGTAAAATCTGAGAGTAAATTTGCACCCTGGGTAGCAAAATAATTAGTTTCAGGTCGGCCTCTATGCATGCTGGTGTGTGCCATCAATCTGTTCTGCCTAGCCACATCCATAGGACCATCATCACTTACTGCTTTCCTTAATGACCAGCTCAAAAACATGAAGGAGCTTACAGTAAATCACAGGGGAGGTATAAAGATATATTAAGACCACTTCTATCCTAGATTGCTTTAGGGGAAAAAAAAGTGCCCCTGAAATAAAAAGGTTTATATAAAACTCTAAGAAATAAGTCATGTTTTATCAAGAATGACCTAATATCTGTTCTATCCTTTTGCTGTTTAAACTAGTCTCAAAAGCCCCCAAATTATGCAGATGAAAATTCCGAACAGAATAAGTGTCACAATTCTGTAACCATCAAATAAATAAAAAGTGAGAAAGAAATAGGGGATGGGGCCATTACATTGGTATGAATGTTTGATGGGGAGACTTGTGAATCAGGTATTATAGGAGCGTTACCTAAAACTTAATTGCTCACTTGAACTCGAATTCTAATGGGGATATCAGAACCTCAAAATAAATTATAAATCTGGGACATTATAAAGAATGTGGTGATTTTAATTAATTTGACATTCTTCTCATTCTCATCTTGAAATCCTAGTCAGAGTTTCAGGTTAGCTCTGACCAACATTCACCTACCTGATTTGTCTGTTTAACTTATTAGGTAGTAAAGGTCCATTCTACTAGTTATTCTCTTTCTTAATTAAAACTCACTGTGAGGTACAGTAGTTGCTTCCCTCCTGGGTCCTCTTCCAGCTGCCTGACTGATACTATCGTTGGTCACCTGGTGCCTCACCTTCCTACTTGTGGTATCTTCCTATTTGTAGTACCTTTGTTTGCAGAATTCGTTCCTTACCTTTAGGCTAAAATCTGGAGACTCTTCAGGGAAGTGCTAGTAAATACAGACAAGAAGCACTGTAAACAGTATCTAAAGTTTTACCAATCATGGGAGAACATACCTCTCTGAGGAAGTCAAAAGAATTCTAATTAAATTCTAATTAAAATTAAAGGCATATATCTCAGGATGCAGATAAAAGAACGTCAAGATGAATGAGCAGAAAAAGAATTGATAATAAGGGAAATTTTACTACTATGCGGGAAGGCACCCAAGACTTAAAATAGGAATTAAAGACATTGAGACACCGAGGGAGGGTGTTGCTTACGTGCTCAGAGCTAGTGATGGATTAGGGAGTTTGCTTGACAATGAAATTTCATTCTAAACCAGTGCATGCTGTACATATAACGTATGGACTAAGATAAAAGGAGGAATGAGTTTCAGGATAACTAAAACTTGCTCCACCTAGTGGAGACTTCAGAGTTTTCCCTTATGCTCTCAGCAGTCTTGGTTTGATAGTGGAATAGCCATTACTAGGAATGCTTTGAGTGGGAGAAACAACACTAAAATCAACACCTCATAACAAAATGTAAGATGTTAGTAACCTTGTTATCAGAGATTAAAATAACACGTAAAATCTGATGGTAAGAGTCTAAGAATAAAAACGAAACAGAATAAAATATACATGATTTTATAATTCTCTAGGAAAATCTCTAAAGAGATTTTTAAAAAAATATATAGGCATTTAAATAGTTATCTATGTGCAGAAACTCAGGAATACTAATGCAAGTTACTACAAAAGCCTCTATATATTAGTGGAGGAAAAAACAAATCCTGAAGTACTCAAAACACATTTCTGTCCCTCACCTCCCCCCATTTTTGTTGGGATGGATAAATTCCTTAGCTTAAGTTTTATATCTCTGCCAATAGCAAGGTAAATGTTTAATATGTGGTCATGTATCATACAGAAACACTTGATGAGAATATGAAATATGAATTTGCATACAACTCATTTAAACATTGCAAATAAGCTTCTAGTGGTCTCACGTCTGTTCCCAGTGGAGTTCCAACAGTGCCGATGGGTTGGGCACAGGACACATGTGGGTTACACTGTGTTTCACTCAAAATTAGTTATGTTTACAGTACTCCTAAGCCCACAGACAAATTCCATATGCTTTTTGTTATTTCCTTCCAAAGTTTTAACACTGATGCCGAGTGTTCAAATCAAATACGGATATTGCCAAATAATAGGGCACACTGGGAGGTTAGGTGGAAGAGGGATGGTTTATTAACTGTACGCAGGACAGGAAACTGACGAGCAACTGAATACAGAGATCTACTTAGCACACCTTTTCCTTCTTGCCCTTCAGACATATGATATAGTAACCAATATATCAAAGTAAAGCACATGTTGTTTACTTTTTTCAATCCATTTGAGTTAGTCTCATAATTCTTCTGATCCCAGAAAGTGAATCATGCCATGATTCAAAACATCTGTCCTTCACATAAACCTAGGAGCACACATTTAAAAAATGACTTATTGTACATCTTTGCATTTCTTAAGGCATGAACAATGGCGTACAGATGGAACAGGTTCTGAGAAGCATCACGATGTCAAAAAAGCATCGTCTTTTTTGACAAGGCCAGCACAAGTACACCACATCAAACAGACACACTCGACATCTGAGCTGACTGTTGTGGCCCAGGAGCTCCTGCAATGAGGGGATGGCGCTTCCAGAAAAGGACCGAATGCGTGGTTCATATGTCATGTTGCTTTAAACTCTCTGGATCAGCTTTAAGCACCAGTTACAGTTTGTTTTTCTTTATAGACTCTTCAGACCTCAGATTTTATATTCTGCTCCTTTTATGCTTTTCGAGGAGGGTGTGGATGTTTTTTAAGGAATATGGTTGCAGCAAAACAGAAAGGATCTGAAAGTGGTTAGGGGCCTTGTCTAATGCACTTCTGAAAGTCTATTATAAAGATGAATAGAAAAGCAAATGGTCAGTTTTCAGTCGACCCAGAAACCACGCGGAGCTCTAAGAAACATAATTGTGCATAGTTATTCATTCATTCAGAGCGTGTTATGTTGGCTAGCTCTATATTCCCAGTTTACCAAAGAACAGGGCTGTCTACTTTGCTAAACCCAGGGTCCTTTCGCAGCTCCCAGTAGGTGTCGTTAGAAACCCAGGCTTCTCTTTGATTGGCATCAATCACTTTTCTGTGAAAGTATAAAAATCAACATTAGACACAAATCTCATTCAGGTGACCTGATAATTGGACCCTCTCCTGTAGATAAGACGTGTACATATAAGCAGTACTTGGTAAGCCAGTGAGCATCCTATCTGCTGATTGATGATCTGACTATTTTGACTAGAAATAAACCCACTTTTGTTGTGAAATGTTTGAAATGGAAGTGGGTAGGGTCATGAGGAGAGGGGCTAAGAGTGGGAATAAATCACCTCAAGGCAGGACTAGAAAGTGAAGTGGCCCAAACAGGGACTTCCCTGGTGGTCCAGTGATTAAGACTCCATGTTTCCAATGCAGAGGGTGCAGGTTCAATCTCTGGTTGGGGAAACAAAGATCCTACATGCTGTGCAGCATGGCCAAAAAAAAAAAAAAAAAGTGAAGTGGCCCAGACAAAGCATGTACAAACCTTGTAACTAGAACTTCAGACCCCAGACCCACAAGAATTTTCTCTGCTTCACTTGTGGGGAAAGTATGCAACCTCATTAGCTGTAAGAGCCTCCACAGGGTCCACGCGAGGGCACTTTCAACATCTAAAGGGCAAGACTGCATTTCTGCTCCAGCGCAGCCAGGAGATGGCAACTAGAAAGGGTATGAGGTTATTCTGAGCTGATCTGTCCTGGCTCTGAAGGGCAACAGATGGATCTGGAAACTACAGCTTAGTCTGTGTGATGTATCCTGCAAATAATCCTGTAATAATCACCCACGATCACACCACAGAAGGATCAAATCTGAACGGATATAAGCTCCATGTGATAGAAATAAAATTAAATACTAAGGAAGCCAGGATGACCTTGTGGGCAGTGGGGTCCCACCTTATCTCTGGGTGAGGGAGTGGGAACAAGTTTCTACCATTCGAAAGGGGGTAGTTGGAGGACAAAGAACCTCTGGGCAAGACCCTCACTCTCTATTGTTGTCCATGAAAGGAAAAGAGATGTCGAGGAAAATTTATTTTTATGGTTACAAACTTTTTTTTTTTTTCTGCAGTACGCGGGCCTCTCACTGTGTGGCCTCTCCCGTTGCTAAGCACAGGCTCCGGACGCACAGGCTCACGGGCCTAGCTGCTCCGCGGCATGTGGGATCTTCCTGGACCAGGGCACAAACCCATGTCCCCTGCATCTGCAGGCGGACTCTCAACCACTGCGTCACCAGGGAAGCCCTACAAACTTTTCACAAGACCAAAATCTGATTCAGTATTTTCACTGGCAAAACCAGTGATGAAAATCAGTTTAATTTTCCACCTCGAAGTTTCCTGGACATAAAACTATCCCTCATTTTCTTTTTACCTAGGGTTTTTCATTGCTTGTGGCAACCATTTGCAAAACATGAAAACTGACTTACTTAAAAAATTTTGGTATATGTTCAAGGTTGTTTTCTTCCATGTATCGTCTTCGAGATCTCTGGAGTTCCTCTACTCTTTGCTTCTCTGCTGCTGCAGCTTCTAAATTTCCTTCTTCCAAAAATCTAAGGAGAAAGCAGTTTATCTTTTAACACGTTACCTTCTTCTCTGAGAACAAAATAATCTCATTTGCATAAACTTAAATTCTGGTTGCTGTGAACATAACACAGTGAACAGTAATGCTCTGATTATGTCCCTTTGCCCCTTCCCCAGGCCACACTCTCTCTGTCTGCCACCAGCTAACATACTTTCTGTGTATGTGAACTGAATTCAGCAATAAAATGGGAGGAGTGAAAAGTAAGTGGTTGGCTTTGAAGACTTTTCTGTGCTGTCTAGGGTTCCACAACTTGAGATTTTCAGGTTGACTAGAGAGTCTGGGGTTAGGACATCATGAAGTCCCCGGCTGTGCTCCTTTTCCATGTTATCACAAAGCACTTGTTAAAGGCCACAACATGGAGGACAGTACCTGAGTGTTCTTCAGCTACTTTTAGAACAGATTGAGAGAGAAGGAGTTTTCCTGTTTTATTGGAGAGAGTAAAACTGATGAAAAAGGATAAGGTAACAGTTGGGGGAAATTACAAAAGGCCACAGAAAGGAAATGAACAGTAAATGAAATTCAGAAAGGGAATACCAAAATAGAATTGAGAAGAAAAAAGCAGACCCAATGGTGATTTGCAAATATTTAAATTCTAAAATGAGAGCAAAGAACAGGTATACAGTATGATACACACTGTACAGGAAGCTTACTGATAAGTTTGAATGTCAAATAGTGAGACTGCATGTTCTAGAGAAAGAGGGGGGAATATGAGGGAACTAAATAGTAGAACATTCAATACTGGGAACATTTTGGTGGAAGACAGATAAAGCCACAAAGACACTGGGAACAGAAAATGATCTTGGATACAATTTGTATGACATGTAGAATTCTTGTAAGAAGTAAAACTAATTCTGTAGGAATGGACATGAGTACAGAACAATGTAAGAATAATTTAAAAAAAAAGAATCAGAAGGTATTAAAGGTACTGTATTTTGAGTATATCTCACACCCCAGGGGATCAAAAACATGTTGGGAAAACTCCACACTTTGACTCAAAGTATTTCTAGGTACCCCTGTATCTTATCCTCTTATTCTTCACTGAAATGGTTAAAGGGGATCAACTGTATGGTGATGGAGAGAAACAAAATTTTTGGTATACACAGGTATACAGGAGTAGAAATAATGTTGCATACGTGAAAATTATATAATGTTACTATATATGTAATGTTACAATTATATAATGTAACACCAATGTTACTTCAATAAAAAATTTTTAAAAAAAGATAGTCCATGTTATAGAGTAATAGAACTATAGAAATACAAACACTGAGGTGAGGAGTGATTGTGTGAAGAGTTCAATAATTTGCAGACCTTTGGTAAATTGGTGGGGGGGGCACTTTTTGTTAAAAAACGTCTGTGTTACCTTCTGCGGGGAACTTTTGTTGAGCTAATCTTCTATTATGATCATCCTCTGAATGCTCTTTACCTAGGTAGAAGACTCAGCTATTACTGAGTGAATAAGGGAATGAATGATTCAATGAATAAATAAATGATGGTGGCGAAAGTCTTGATGACTTCTGTAAGCACCATGCCATGACCTAGTGTTCATTTTAAATACCACTGCGCTGCTCACCTCTGATCCGGCCGGAATCGGGCATCTGTTGGTGGAAGGAGATCTTTTAGTACAGGATCTAACTCATTAAGCTCAATAGCGAACCTTGTGAAGCCATAGTAGAGCTCATAGTTGGTCGGCATGGAACCTGGAATGAGGCCAAGGAACCACTGTGAGAGGCAAAGAGGCTTACAGAACATGCAGAAGCTGACTTAACTCGGGTGCTTAATTAATACTCACATTAACATCAAATTTATAGTCATAAACATTAGATTGCAATTTTTTAAAGGATTAATGATTATTTGCACACTTAATTTAAGACACTGGGTAGGTAATCAGTATCTTCACCCTCCTCTCAAATAACTTGAAGATCACCACTTTCTAATGTAAGTGCTATTCTTATTCCCTGACGAGTTAGATATTACTGTTAATTTTGCAGTCATTGTTTGTTTAGATATACCCACATATACACAGTATGGTTGCTCACTGTTCCTTCTTGTATCTCTGAGCTTTTATGTGGGATGATAAAGGTGCATCTTTTGGAAATTCATTTAGTGAGGATCTGTTCGTGGTAAATATTGTTTTCTTTCTCTATAAATGTTGATATTTAATCATAGTTTTGAAAGAGGTCTCTTAGTTCTTGAAATATCAAGTGCTCTTATTTTCAGAGTGTGGTAAGTCTTACTCTGCCTGGGTTCCTTTTGTGTTTTGCGATTTTTGACTGTGAGCTCTTGTCCCTTGGATCTTCATCTGTGGGAATTCTTAAGGCCTGGGATCAAGTTGTTTTTTTTTTTTTTTGGCCGTGCTGCGTGCCATGCAGGATCTTAGTTCCCCAACCAGGGATCAAACCTGCTCCCCCTGCACTGAAAGTGTAGAGTCTTAACCACTGGACCTCCAGGGAAGTCCCTACAAATTTTTTAAGTGAACTAAATTGGTTTTATTTTGCTAAATGGGAAACTTTATGTTGATTATCAGAACTGATAGATTCATATATTTAATAAAATCCAGCTTTTAAAATAAAACTTTGTACATACAGTAGTCTTCACTGGTTAATTTTTCTCTCAAATACCCAACTGGGTAACTAAATGCTTGGGTGACTAACTATAAGCATTAAGATTTCACCAAAAAACACTTACAATTTACTTCCATTTAGAAAAGAAAAAGATTCAGATCTAAATTAACGTTTACTGGCACTTTCAAACTAAATTCGACAGCAGGATCTTTGTAGGCTCTGCTCATTAATGTGCTCCAAGCTCCTAGAACAAAGCCTGATGCTCAGTCAGGCTCAATACATAATTGCCAAGTGAATGAACAAACCACTCTACTAGCAGGGAATTTAAATACTCATTGAGGAAACCAACAACTAATTTTAAAGTTAGGGATTAACTGACAAAATTCCAATGAAAATAAATGTCATGTGGAGCCTTGTTCCATTTGTACTTGATAGTCAATTATATGCTAGTGTATTACCAGAACTCTCTTGATGTCTTTTATTAAATGTCAGCATATTGCAGCTCTTTGATGCTCAAGTAAAAAGATCACTTATTCTGGTTAAATTATTGAATTTGTGGATTATGGATGTTTGCAGGCTTTCCTTTGTTTTACTAAAACAGAGAATAAATAACACGAGTAGGGATTTGAGTTTGTATATTTCAATTATTCAAATGGTTTAATAAGTATACCTAGTTTTTGAAATGCAGTTATTACATTTAGAGAGATTTTACATGAAGCCCAATCTCTGACCACACGTCAGATTTGGTCTCAATTCTACAACTCCTTACTATCAAATATTGGAATTTATTTAACTTGTGGATTGAGTATAGATGTAAATATTATTGTCTTAAGCATCTATGTTTTTAATCTATTAAAAGAAAACATAAGGGGCTTCCCTGGTGGCACAGTGGTTGAGAGTCTGCCTGACGATGCAGGGGACACGGATTCGTGCCCCGGTCCAGGAAGATCCCACATGCCGCGGAGCGGCTGGGCCCGTGAGCCATGGCCGCTGAGCCTGCACGTCCAGAGCCTGTGCTCTGCAACAGGAGAGGCCACAACAGTGAGAGGCCCGCATACCGCAAAAAAAATAAAAAGAAAAAGAAAACATAAGGTGTACCGCATGGGATGATCTGACCTTCCCTGCCTTCTGCCACTCATGGTGCCCCCCTGAGGCAGGACACTCATGCCGGTCTCACCTGGTCTCCAGATGCACTTGGCGGAAGGGGCCACACCGCAGTACAGCCCTTCATGCCACTTCCCAAACAGCCGGTGCACCACCTTCCCTTCCTGATCCATCACAACCCCCTGGACTTCATTCACATTAGAATTCCAATAATTCACCTGGAGAAACCAAACTCCAGTTAAAACACTCAATCTCTTTAATAACACCAATCCCTGTAACTTCCACATGGAAAATTTTCTTAACCTTGAAGTTTCTCACGCAAACCATTTCCAGGCATCTATCTCAAAATGTTTTGCATGGAAGGGTGGCTATCTAAGTGTTAGCTGACTTAACTTTTAAGAAAGGGATGACCCCACTCCATGTTAGAGCATGAGACCACAGCCCAGAGAAGGCTCAGTTTCTATCTTAACTGAAATATTAATTTACAGGTTAAGCAACTTCTTCCTCCCATTGTCCTGTCTTGAACTACCCTTGGCTCATGGATTTTAATGATTTTCAATTGGCAACACTGGAGAAATAGTTTGTAAAATCATTTTCATAGTAGCTGTAAATGACTAAATTTAATCAGGAACACCTTGTTCTAGCTCTCTTCCAGCCATGCTCCTCCCCAAGGGGTCAGAAGTCAGCAGGAATTTACCCATCTGGATCCCTTGGCCCCTATTCTAGATCAGGCCCCAAGTACGCAAGACCCTAGAATTCCTTGTCCAAATGGCTCTAAGCGGGACTTCCCTGGTGGCGCAGTGGTTAAGAATCCACCTGCCAATGCAGGGGACATGGGTTTGAGCCCTGGTCCGGGAAGATCCCACATGCCATGGAGCAACTAAGTCTGTGTGCCATAACTACTGAGCCAGCGTTCTAGAGCCCGTGAGCCACAACTACTGAGCCCACGTGCCACAACTACTGAAGCCCACGCGCCTAGAGCCTGTGATCTGCAACAAGAGAAGCCACCGCAATGAGTAGCCCATGCACCGCAACGAAGAGTAGCCCCCTCTTGCCACAACTAGAGGAAGCCCGCATGCAGCAACGAAGACCGAACACAGCCAAAACCAAAAAACCCACAAATGGTTCTAAGCTTATTCCACAGCCTGCACAGGCCTTTCCTTGGATTTATCGTTAGGCCTGAGGGGTGGCCAAGGGTGGCTGTTTGTGGGGGTGTGGACTGGACTGCCTACACACGTGTTTGCGGCCCCTTGCAGCGCAGGGCAGAGCTGGGGGTGGGAAGCAAGTGGGGAAGGCCGTGGGCCAGACTGGTTCTCCTGCGCTGCCAGGTTTCCAGCTCGGTGTTCCCAAGTGTCCAACCTGGACTTGCAGGTTTTGTCAAAAAAGGTACTTTTGTCAGCGTGAAAGGATAGAACATATTTTATTTGACAGCTTGTGGGCTTGATTTACATACTTTAAATATTTACACATATGGTATGGGGACTGCCATTTGTACTCTTGCCCTGAGCTCTGCAAATATTAGGGGCAGGCCTAAATCTAAGTTTCTCCTAGCCTAAAAAACTAAGTGCGCACAGTTACTGTCACGCACGACCCAGTCAGCGCAAATGGTGATCCTGGCTCCTCAGTTCTGAACCACTTAATCAGTCTATTAAGAAAAAAAGGAAAAAAGAAAAATATCTAACATCTTCTCTTGTTAATAAAGGTACTGCTTTTTGTTGAACTTATTTAAGATTATATATAATAATGGCAGAGTTGGATAAGCTTATAGGGACTGGAAGCTATCATCTCTATGCATCTTCAGAAAATGACAAGTGCGATATATTTAGTTCCCTAAAATAAGATCACTTGAATATGTTGTAATCAAGCAGGAATATAAATGGAATATAAACCAGGAGACTTGTTATAGGCAAGAAGTACTCTCTGGAATTTTACTTAATGAACTGGCTGCTTAAAAAGAAAATTCTTTAACAAGAATTTTTTTTTTCTCTTTCAAGATGGTGCCTTTGTTGACCTCTACACCGTCAGACGTCTGCATGCCCGGAGCAACTCCACCAGCTGGTCCTGCTTTTTTATCTAAAATGTCCATAAGGATCAATGATACAGAACTAACTCACTTGCTGCGGCTTAAGGTAATTGTTTTATTTCTTCCCTAGGAAGAATTTTATGTCCTTTGCTATTGTAAGATTATTTACCTTGACAAATGTGAGTTTGCAAATGCAAACACTGCTTTTGGTATTTCTAATGGTTACTTCTCCATAATGCTCTATCCATCTCCTCCCACTCAGGATGTTGTGTATGCACGTGGTGACCTTATTCCACACATAGCAATCTCCATACCTAGTGAAGAATACAGCACTGATTAAAAACAGTGAAGGTAACAAATAAATATTACTGTTTCTACCAATGAGAATATTTTTTAGCCATAGCTTCCTTTCCCCTCATCTTTCTCTTATTTCTTTCTTGGAAGTTTCTATGTGGTCAAGGCCATTTATGACATGATTCATTCATTTAAGGAACATTTCAGTGCTTTCTATGGGCCAGGTGCTAAAGCTACCAAGTTGAATAGGGTCTGTTTCCTGCTCTCCTGGAGCCAATAGTACGGTAGGGATAGATGGACGCTTATAAGAGCACAGAGGAGTGTCCTTAGATCTGCCCGGAACGTGGGGCGAGTGGCAAGGAAGATTTTCTAGAAGAGGCTGCGTCTGGTCTAAGCTTGGAGGGTGGAGAGGAAGGTACTACAGGCTGGGAAAGGCAGAGACAAAGCCACAGAGGCCAGAAGGGCACAATGCATCCGGGGACCTGTGTGTGGCATGCTTCAGGTGAGTGGGTGTGACAGGAGGTAAGGCTGGAAAGGTGGGACAGGGCAGAGCAGACAAAGCCCTCAATGACCCACCAGTGAGTCTGGACTTACTCTATAGGCAATGGGCCATCACAGTAGGGTCCCAGGGAGGAGAGAGTAGGGTGTACATTCAAGAAAGGCTACTCTGAGGACATTGTTTCATGCTGTGAGTTAAGGCCAAATATGTGAATAATTCTTTGGGAAAAGACTGATGAGCATAGATGGCATGAATCTAATACAAATTCTGGAGAGTAAGGTTACCGAGTTTCTGCCAAGGAAGGCGATGACAGTTCCTACTCACCTTTAAATTTGCGCATTACATATATGTTCAAATAAAACACTGTTTCAAAATGAAATGCTTCTGGGTTTCTAAAAAATTTATGAATTGGTATGATGTAGGCACTATGGAAAACTCTCTTCCTCATGAGTTTGTAAATATTGAAAGTTTATTTTGTGGCCGTGGGAATTCCTCCCTCTCCCCACTGTCCTCTATATTGAATCTACCAGCAAATTCTGTCATTCAAATAGACAATAACAAAACAGAACAAAAATCAACCAAATGAAGAAAGAAAGAAAAACAATCAAGCCTTTGGCCTCAATGAAAACTTCAATTAATTTTAAGATGTATAGGCTATATCCTCTAGAAAACAACCATAAAAGGATTCTATCACTTCCTTAATTAACTATACATTAAAAATAGTGCTACGGTAGGGAGGGTGGGAGGGAGGGAGACGCAAGAGGGAAGAGATACGGGAACATATGTATATGTATAACTGATTCACTTTGTTATAAAGCAGAAACTAACACACCATTGTAAAGCAATTATACCCCAATAAAGATGTTAAAAAAAAAAAATAGTGCCTGGATCTAAGATGAACTCAAAAGTGAAAGTATAGATTATATAAAAAAGAAATGGCTAAAAAGAGCCATTTTAGTTTGCATTTTATTTTCATATAAAATGCAAACTAATGTGGTGACTGGGACAGGTAGGTGCTGACTGATGAATGCAGGATGTGAAGAGATAAAAAGGAAGCTTTGACACATTTGCTAAAGTTCTCATTTGCTTTTGTCGGGGCCCAGTCTCAAAACTTCGGTGAAGTTAACAGCAACATTGGCCATACAGGAAAATGGCCCCTTGGTACCTTCTAGAGTTTCAAATACCCATTTATGATTTAAAAAAGCAGATAAGAGACCAAAAGGAAGATGAGCGCAACCTACTTTGGAAGCATGGCGTTCAGGGTTCCCACAGGCAGGATTTCCATCGACTTCCCCCAGAACTTGTTTTTCCATCTGATATCTAAATGACATAAGGCAGAGGACAAGAATATACACTCCATATCTAATCATTTGCTCTAGAAAAATGAACTTTTGTATTACACTTCATATTTTACAAAGGAAACTTTTGTAATCCCAACTGATTCTATAGTGTTGCTTTAATAAGACAAGTGCCTGAGGATGGCCCAAGGTGAGAAGATTAATTGTGAACCCCCCCCCGCAAATATCTATGTATATTTTTCCATAATATATGCTCTATATGTGTTTTCAACAAATAAAACTGGTAAAGTCTTGGAATAACCTGTGTGTGTGTGTGTGTGTGCATATTCACATACACACATACATAGACTCTACTCTGCGTTAATGTCTCCATAAATGTTGTTTCAAGTTTTAACTAAATGGTGGAAATATTATATATATATATATATATATGTGTATGTGTATATGTGTGTGTGTATGATGTATAGAAAAAGTAATTGCAGATTGTGGTATTGCAGTACGACTGATTTATATACATATTTAAAGAGTACATGACTTGGGAGAACAGTAAAAAAATAATGCCTCTAAACACAGATAGGTAAGATTTATGAGAAAGTGGGATTAACTTAATGAACATGTTCCTGTGCTGGCTGTTAAGATACTACCCAGGGCCCAGCACTTCATCTCACATGATGGCTTTATGTTTTACCTGTGGTCACTCAGGTGTATCTGTGTATTTGTAATAACTGCCCGGTCTCATTCTGATGAAATAAGGGAGCTTAGTGCTATCTCCACAAAATTTCTGACTCTCTTGTTCTCACGAACAAGAAATGATTTACTTTCTTAATCTGAAATAAAGTACAGTCACAGTGCTGCTCTATCATTTTATATCCTTTTTAGGTTGAGGAAGTACATGTAAGAAGAGTGATACTGCGATCAGTGAAGGACCCTTTGGACCTCCCCTGAATGTGAGGGAACTATTCACACTTAGTGGTAAATTTATATATATATATTTTTCTTTCTAGAGGGGTTTTGAAACTTTTTATTCTAGGCGAGTTTGCAACATTCTAATCGAACAATGGGTATTGATTTAGTAGAGACTTCATTCCAAACCCCCAAGCCTCAGTGAGTTAAAAGACCAGAAATCACTGCAATGTATATATACCTAAATAGACTGTGACCACATACAACGTGTTCTAGAGCCTTCTTTGAGGATTAAGATCTCTTTGCACACCCTCAAGAAGCAAGAAGCCAGCAGATACAACCTCCGTGCTAAAGATGCAGACAATGAGTTGAATGAGGTAAGGAAATAGCCCTGAGCTGGCATAGTCAGCATAGAGCTCTGCTGTCCCATAGGGCTTTGCTTCCTAAATAAATGATACCATCTCCTAGATGACATGGTTCCATCTTTACATCAAGAAATCTAATTTCTCAAACTGAACTCCACACCAACTACCAATATTCTCTGAGTTCTAAAAGTAGAAATCTAAACTGAGTACTTTGGAAACTAGAAACTTTCTCATAGGCTCATCAATTGGATTTTGAAGTGATAATTGAAATACAAACCTTGCCAAAACACAAAATTCTTGGATTCACAGTGACAGGCAGAAATGGGTGGATGATGGCTAACCTGGGAATTAAAAACAAAAAATGACATCAGTGTTAAAACTTCCATAAATGATAATTTTTTACAACGTATATTGGCTACCCCCAAATAAAAACTACTCAACTCATCCATCTCTATTAGTGAATTATTCTCAAAATGTATAAGTAAATTACTGAATCTTTAACTTTTACAACTTCATGCTTAAACACATTTAGAAGTTGTAGTTATATAGATAGGCTAAGTGAATTTTCTGTTAATTAGTATTATAACCCATCTCAATCAGATGTTTATCAAAAAGCTATTTTCATCATCAAACAGCACTCCTACAGTTTCTATACAGAAACTCACTGAGTCCAGTGGGACTTACCTGTTCTGAGAAAAAACGGAATCCTTTGTCCTCTCTAATGCATTCATAAGTCTCCCCAAGGACAGGGTTGAATGGCTTACTTCCTGCTCTGAAATAGGTGGAGCAATATCCTGAAACTGCAAATGCAGCAATAAGAACCTGTTAAAACATTTAAGAAAGGAAAATAATATAGGAGAGACTACTTCCAGGTCTGCTTGTCTCTTATTCCTCTAGATTTTATACATCCCCATCAGTGGGTGCTCATTTGACGGCATCTGCATTTTCTATTTTTTGCACACACTCTTCATATACTCATAGGGAAAAAAAGATAATTGAAAATGAGGTTAAACTCTCTTCATGGGAACCAGCAGACAACTGAAGCCAAATATTCTTCATTTGTCTGTCTGTCCAACTTCCTGAGTATCACAGAGTTCAAGGTTCTGAAAGCCAGTGTATAGGTTATGCCATTTGCACAATCTTAGCAGGAGGGTTGTGGCTGGTGGTGCTTTTCAGAGGGCAGGTCAAGTTTTCCACAATCACATGGAGTAGAGGCCAGGGCAAAGAACAAACAGGAGGTTACTTTCTCAGACCTAAGTTCCTGAACAAATGGGCTCCCCTGGCATTCAGGAAAAGCTGATAAAGCAAGGCTAGGCATGTCTTAAACCTGTGAGGAGGGTGATACCTTTACATTCTAACTTTAGAACCACCCAGAACCAAGAATAAGTCACAAGGTGTGTATCTTTCAGTAGAGGTATCTGGATCTTTTTGGCCCTGCCTGGTTTATGCAATGGATTCCTCTTACCTATGTGGTGAGAGTATTAGGCAACAACCAAATATGCTATCATAATGAATTCTGCCTTAGCCCAGGTCTAGGGTTGGCAAATCTCCAAAGGGCGCTGCTCTGTTATTTATTACCATGCGCTCATAGGGACTGTCCGTTTCCGAAGCCTTGTCCAGAAGCTCACTATACTCCATTTCCTCGCAGAGATGCTGCAGAGTGTTGAGTGGCTCGTTTAGCTCCACAGGCATGGAGACTTTAGACAGGTCTTTACCAATGTTGTTCCTCAAGATATTCCATAGGTTAATGTTACTGGTGTCGGGACAGGGAGCTGGCAGGCGTGCTCGACGTCCGTTTCGGAAGGCTCCTCCTGTAAGCTCCCCGTTCAAGACTGGAAGAGGGAGAAAGAGGAGAATCACAGTGCAAGAGATCTTGCTTTTCTTATTTCCCAGAACCTGGGAGGGTAGGAACCCTTTCAAATAATTCTGATTGTGATACATTTCTTAAGGCTTCATTATACTCTCTCAAGAGGGAAGAGAATTATTTCAATACAAGGTTGCTGATAAATGCACAAAACATCAACGTACAGTTTTTTAAACAAAGTGTTAAATATACTTAAGTATTACACAATAAAAGACAAGTCAAACTTCTAAAAATTAAATATATTTAATACGAAGGACATAAAATTTTGGTTTGCCCAAGAACTAAACTTTTTCTTTTTTTCTGTATGTCTTTTATTATTATTATTATTTAATTTTTGAATTTTATTTTATTTATATTTTTATACAGCAGGTTCTTATTAGTCATCCATTTTATACACATCAGTGTATACATGTCAATCCCAACCTCCCAATTCATCACACCCCCACCCCGACCCCCCCGCCGCTTTCCCCCCTTGGTGTCCATACGTTTGTTCTCTACATCTGTGTCTCAACTTCTGCCCTGCAAACCGGTTCATCTGTACCATTTTTCTAGGTTCCATATATATGCGTTAATATACGATATTTAAACTTTTTCTTTTAACCATCTACCTAACAAAATTTTCAACCATTTACCTCACCAGATTATATGAGTAACAATTTATTGATCAGCTGCAAAAGGAAAAATTAGCTATGGGGTCAAAATGATTGTTCATTGAATCATCAGCATTGTAACTTGGCATGTAGATAGAACCACCTGGAAGCTCAAAGGATGCATACTTTGCCGAGAAATGTTGTCTGCAACACTGGTGTTGTCTTCAGATATATTATCACTCACATCACTGATGTAAGACTCATCATCTGAAGCCTAAGGAAGGGAAGAAAGTAGAAAGGATCAGAACTCTCATTCAGTCTTGAAAGTTCAGAAAAATCAAACAATGAAAAACAACAGGATATTGCCCAAATGAGAAGCGGAGGTCACAGTGGGAACTGTATGCGGCATATGTGCAATGAACACCTGAGGGTCCCCCATGAGCCAGAATGTAGGATTGCCAGAAAGCAGCCCTGTCTTTAAGTAGCTTTCTGTCTTAGTTGGGCTGAGACGCTGGGGGAGGCCAGCGCATAACCAGAAATGTTTCAATTCAACACAGTAAGAATGTGCAAAAAAAGGAGGCCCTATGGATCCCCCTAGAGGAGTCAGGACAGGCTGCCTGGAGGAAGTAGTATTTGAACTGGGTGTTGGAGGATGCAGGAGTTGCCCAGTTGTTAGAAGGGGGAGAAGCACAAGAAGAAGGGATAGTGTGCAACAGCAAGGACCATGAGAGAAACATTTATTCTAGGAGTGCTAAGAAGTCGAGTGGCTGTAACAGAGGACAGGGTAAACGAGATGAGGTCCGACTGTGAAGGGTTTTTCATGTCAACATAAAGGGTTCACAATATAATCATATGAGTTATTAAATGCAAGGAAATGACAGAGTCATATTTAATTCTCAGGAAGATACTCAGCAGCTTTCCCTAGGGAGGCCAGACAATAGGATCCTACATAGATCTGGGTAAGAAATACTGACCAGTAACACTAAGATGGCCACAGTAAGGATCAAGTAGTAAAACTGCATTTGGGAACCACATCTGAAGTATACGGACAAAATCTGGCAGATTATCTGGGGGCAGGGGAGAAAGATTTAGGGACAGGGAGAAATCGAGAACTAAGCCATTCTCTACGTGAGAGAAACATGGAACTAAAATGAAACCAAAATTCACATAAGAATAAAATTAAGGGGCAGGGACTTCCTTGGTGGTCCAGTGGTTAAGACTCCGTGCTCCCAGTGCAGGCGGCCTGGGTCTGATCTCTGGTCAGGGAACTAAGATCCCACATACTGTAACTAAGCACGCGCACTGCAACTACCGAGCCCATGTGCTCTAGAGACCGCGTGCTGCAACTAGAGAAGCCCGCACACCACAACGAAGGCCCAGCACAGGCAAAAAAAAAAAAAAAAAAGAATAAAATTAAGGGGCAACATATGTACTAAGGGGATTTAGAGACAGAGCAGATAAGAAAACAGAGAAGTACTGTAGAGCCATTCAGAGGAATGGGAAAACCAATGTTTCTACTATAGGCAAGAAAGCTGTTGATACTTATTTACTATCTTCAAAATGGAAATATGCTGTTAATTTTTCTGAACATAAAAACAAAACATTCTTATCGTAAAAAGTTAGAAATTACATGAAGCTAAACAGATGATATGAAAATCATCCATTCTATGACCTAAAAGAAATCACTTTCAACATTTCATAGGTACTACCCCCAATTTCAAAATGCCTATGTAAACACACTGATACGTTTATCTTTAGATACTGAAAAAGGGGATTGTTTTACATACTATTTTATAGTGTTCTGAATATACTTCCATTCTTATAAATATAGCTCTTCATCCTTACTTGGAATGGCAACGTATTTCATTAGACAGTTATATAACATAAGGAACTTAACCAGCATTCACGTGGCTTCCAATTTTTTATTACTTACAGACAATACTTGGATGAACATCCTTGTAAACATATTTCTGTGAATCTGTCTGGCAATTTCATTAAGATTTATTCCCAGAAGCGAAATTGCTGGGTCAAATGAGTCTCTTTTAGGCTTTAGCTGTATGTTGCCAAATTGCTCTCCTAGAAGACTGTACTGTATTACATCGTTCTCATCATCAGTATATGAGAGCATCCATCTCTCACACCCACTTAAACACTATACATTATCAATCTATATTAGTATGTATCTACCTAACACACATAAAAGATCTCTAGTTTGAATTTCATCTTTAGTGAAACTGCTGTCTTATCTTTCACACATTTTTCAGCTTGTCATATACACTGCATTTTTTTCTAGTTTGCAATTTATTTTTTAATTTGTTTATGCCACTCTTTTTGGCCATGTAAAAGTTTTAAATTTGTATGTAATAAAAACCATCAGCCTTTGCCTTTAAGGTTTCTGGATTTATTGCTGATGTTTTTAATAGAGTTGGGGAGAATTCATATATTTAGGGAGATAGAGTTATACTCAGAATGATTTTGCGTAAATGAATAATGATAGTTTTGCTTTTGCGCCCTGAGCAATGCTATAAAGATAGCAAATTGAGAATAAAGTCTTTTTCTCATTTGTATTTTCCCACTGCAGCTGGCTTCCAGTTCTCATTGACTGCAACTAAATGGAAGGCTAAGCCTTTAGGCCCATGAAAGCCACATTCTAAACCTTGATAGAAATAAAAGGTAAATCAAACTCTTCCATGTGATTTCTCTGAAAAAAGCTAATCACATCCAATTATGTTAAGAGAAGACAAAGGCCTGCCTGAACCTAATTCATGTTGCATGCATGTTTATTACATGAACATTTAGAAGCTATAAACAGTCTAGTCCTCTTCAATTTCTAATTTCACCCAAACTAATATATGATAGAAATAGTCCAATATCCATGCCCATGTAGAAAGTTCCGTGTAGAATATAAAAGAGCTCTACAATGACAGTGGGCCCTGAATAAGATCTATATTATCGTATGTGTGAGCAGTAGCTAAGGCCGGGCAGTCTGCCTATGGTCCACTCACGTTGTCCTGTATATACAGTTAAGGCTCTGCCATATTATACTGAAACAGTTAATATATATTAGTTTTCTCTCCCATGCTCAAGAAGTCTTGGAGCCAAATATTTCTCTTTAAGAGGTTTGGGATTCAAGAGAGTTCAGGAAATATTTTTTTCTAACTGCGACCAGGCATGCAGCATTGCAGAAACAAGTTTAAAAGGCAAGTTTAAAAGGCAAGGAAGTAGATCATTCTGGAAGTGAGAAGAACTTTTTTTTTAAAGAGGTTGCGCATTCATTAAGTGAAGCACATAAAGATTTTTCTCTCAGTTATGGAAAATGTTAATGTAAGACAGCTAAGGCCCAGATGGTTCTCCGATTAATCATATGTAATGAGCTATAAGCATTCTTTCCTTCATTCAGTTAGCAAATATTTACTGAGTTCCTGGTTCACCAGAATGTTCTAGTGCTGGGGACAGAGTGGTGAAATCTCTGCCCTCGCTCTAGTGGGGGGAGACACACAATAAACATACGAAATATATATTTTGTTGGATAGTGATGAGCATTATGGAAAAAAAATCAGAAGGGAAGAGGCATGTGAAAGGTCAGGGGTGAGGAGGAAATGGTAGCTCTACATTGTAGGTAGGGCATCCAGGGTAGGCTTCTCAGAAGGTGACTTTTGAGTAGACTGAAGTGAGTGAGCGATTTGACCGCGTGGCGCTGGAAGTGTTCAGCCAGGGTGGGCGGCAATGCAGAGGCCCAAGAGCCTTTGGCAGCTGTCATGCAGAATATGCAGTTGAGCCCATCCTGCAGCGGCTACTAGGATTCTCACATGTACAGTAAACCAATCAGGTGGGCTTGCCAAGTCTGTTGTCCAGAGACTCAAGGAGCCTTCTGGGGGCATCTCATCACAAGGGAACTTGGAAACTTGGGCAGATGAGGTTGCCTCAGGAACAAAGTCTTAGCCTAAGGGGAAGAGCAACCTTGAGAACATGGAGGTGCCTGTCACTTGGGTTTATTTCCTGGTCTAGCTTCTTCAAATACTTAAGACTGAGTGTTGTGATAAAGGGGAAAGATTTAAGTAAAACACAGACATTTTATGAAAACCTGTAAGATCCAGTCACAAAGAATAGATGTATAGCTTAGTTCTTTCCAGTGTGGGTTGTAGGAGAGAGTCACTTTTCTTATTTCAGCAACAGACAAGGGGTGTCTGGAGCAAATTGACAACTGCAGGAAGCACTCCATTGGCCTCTGGAAGGCACCAGAAGAGAGGCTGCAAGAAGCTGCAGCTGAGAGCAGAGACCAGATTATGAGTCTTTGTACGATAGCTAAGGAGTTTATATTGGACACTGGGGAATAGGGACATCATCAGATTTGCATTTTGGAAAGATTAGCCAGGCTGCCCAGTGGAAAATGGATTCGAGGAGGCAATAAAGGAGGCAGGAAAACTAGTTATGGAGACTGACAGGGTAATTTAGGTGGGGAGCTGATGAAGGATTGAATTGCAGTAGCAGCAGTGAAGCTTTAGGAAATTATATGTATCTGAGAGTATTTAGGTGACAGAAGTTACAGAACCCGATGAGTAAATCAACATGGGTGATGGGTGGTAGTGAAGGGAAATACTGAGGCAACTCAGGTATTTGATGTGAACAACTGGGGAGAAAAGCACTTAGAAAAGCAATATGAGAAGTATGGGTTAAGTTTGAGTTTTTCCCCTTGGGGTGTGTGTGTGTGCATGTGTGTAAGGGGGCTGCTGATTAATTCACTTGGACATGCTGAATTAGACAGTCTGTGGAGCACCCAGGTGGCAATGTCTCACAGGCAGGTGGTTGGGTGGATCCTGAGCTGACTTTTGCTCTCTCTTTAGACCTGCTTTCTCCCTGAGCTGTAGACCTGAATATCCAACAGGTTGCCAGATAACTCCACTGGGAGGTCTGATAAACTCACAATGCCTTAAAGTGAGTATATCAACTCCACACGCCTCTGTCATCTACTACCTTGCCCCTCTATCGGCCACTTGGTCCACTCTTTCACGGGGGTAGCACCACCCTCTTGCTTGGACTCATGCATGTAACCTGCTTCACATCCTCTTCATTTCAGCATTGCCAGTGGCTGGTGCAAGTGGCAACTGGGTGCCCAGTTGAATGTGACCCCAAGAACTAGAAATAGGGAAATTAGGTTGCTCTCATAGGGCTATGCTATAAACTTATCAGATGATGGGTCAAAGCCCAGATAATGTATAGTTAAGTTTGTCTGCTTGAATAAGGACAAAGAACTGGGTCAGCAATGGAAGCCCAGAAAAGGGAGAGTCAGAGAAAAAAATGCTGGTAGCATGTAGAACTAGCATTAAACTAGTTCTCTGTCTTGTGAATGGGAGTTTCTGTGAATCTTTTAATGTATGACTTGGAATCTGAGAGGCAAGTGCCTAGCTTGATGTGGTAACAAATTCAGTACCTGATACAAGAATTCTGTTTTAGCTTTTCTCCATTAGAAAAGTGATGTGTTCACTCTTTCTTTCTATTTTCCACTTATTTTTGTTTCTAAAATCACTCATACTTCCAAACATCCAAAAAGAACTACTACTAATTGTCAGGATTTTTCCTTTCAATCTATTTTCCATGCATATGGAAATAACACTGAGCAACTATTTCATCTCCTTTTTGTAAAAATGCAGTACAGATTTGCAATCTCAAATAGCAAAATTCTTAAACAACTGTGTGGGAAAGAGTTTTGGCTGCTTCTCCCATGCCAAAAAAAAAAAAAAAAAAAAAAATTCTAAGTGTACTTGACTAAATTTCAGTAAAAGAATTTCTGCAACCTGACCAAGGAAGAGATTTCTTGTTTCCAAGACCTTGTCAAGATTCACGGGCATGACAAGCAATCCAATAATGCTTTTATGGTAGCCAGTGGTAACCTCCAAAAATGATAATTAGCCAACTAGATATGTGCTAGACATTATCCTTCTAAGTTCAAATTCTTGTCTCTGGTAAAGATGTGTATGGATGTGTGTGTGTGTCTGTACAAACATGAATGGTAATTTTCTTATTTTCTCATGCTTAATGTATTTATTAGCTAGTCTCCTTCTATAAAGGAGTCTGTTATCAACTATTTGTTTACCCTGAAATATGAACTGTACAGGTAAGTCAGAATAAATCTTGATTCTTTCTTTTCATTCATCAAATTTGTGACTATTGAGTTGGTGCCCAGTGTTAAGGGCTCAGTAAATGGAAACCATATAGTTTGCATGCTTTTGGCTTTGCTACTATTTGGACATCTTACTATAATATTTTTTTTAAAAAAAGTTCCACAGTCTTACTTTCTTTAACCGAAACTCATGGCCAGAAGCAGTTAGGGTTGATGCATCAAGGAACCTTACCTCATTCTCTGATGAGCTTGCAGAGAGGAGCACTTCTTGGGCATCGAAGAACTCAGAGACAGACTCCGACATGGAGAGGCGGCTCTCATTGGCTACTTGCTGTGACAGGGGGAGATTGACATGGATTTGCTCACCAGCCTACAGAAGAGAAAAGCAGATGGTGTAATCCTTTTCTTCCCTGTAAGAATGGCTATTTGTTCAAATGAGACCATGACGTACTAGCCAGATTTCTAGAAAAATTCATACTATATGTTAAAAAAGTGGTGACCACAGCTAATTTTCACTTGTAACTGAGTAATGACCACTGCATAAGTTTCCTTCCAATATGCCTAAAGAATCCAAAAGGTGCAGCTGAAAGGTGAGTTGATTTTAAATCTATGCTCAATTAATATTAAGTGGAATGTAACAGGTTGAGCCCCTATCAATACTCTGAATTGACTGTGGAGACAAGTTCCTTGTCACATGCTTAGGCTTGTCATTAACTAGCCATATTCTAACCAGTATACTACACCTCAAGCAGTATCTGTAGAAACCACTAGAGATATGCTAAGAAAACAGTCTAGAAGACTAATTTTTGAGACGGAATATATAAAAGTCATTTTCCAGTTTGATCATGAATTTTATCCAATGAAACATATGATTAGAGTATTGAACCTTATTTCAAGTTGCATTTTTATTCAGTAAGTAATAAATATTGTTTTCAAGGATACAATTTAAGTTTCAATCAGAAAAATATGTAAGAGAACTAAAATATATATATTCTAGTACACATTTCAAGTTGCAAAGAAGATTCAAACTGAGATGGTTGACTAATTTTTGAATGACAAAATTTTAGAAATACCTCTAGATTCTGGGCAGTTGAGTAGGCATAAGTGTCATCAGAGATCACAGGACCCATGGAGGTGGATGGACGCGGGGTGGGTAACTTACATCAAAGAGAAGCTGTCTGGGGATGGTATTTCCTAAGCAGTTAGATGGCAGAACACTTGCACCCACAGATTTCTAGAAAAATGTACATTTTTGGTGCAAATATGGCCTCAGTGTTAGTTAAAACTCTCACCTTGTTACATGTATTACTGTTGAAAAGTATAAATTCTCATGGCTAAAAATAATAATTTTATAAAGGGTTATAAACAGAATTATACACTCAAGTTTAGCCCAAATACTGAATGTTCTCCTATCCTCTAACCATTTCTTCAAAAATTCTTCTGAAAAATGGAGTAATAGCACCTACCTCAGAGAGTTGTTGGGGGTGTGAAATGAGATAACATGTATAAACTGGGTTAGCACAATGCCAAGCACATAGTAAGCATTCACTTGACACGTGTTAACCATTAATTATTAGCATCATCATCAGTAGGAACTGTAGCAGCACTAATAGTAGTATCTTAGCAAGGTCAGGTGACTTCTCTTCTTAGATAGGACTTTTAAAACAAACCTTAAGCAAACTTTTATTTAGCACCTTCTCAGCTGAAAGAGTTTGTTTTCAACATTTCATGGGCCACTGATGATAAGAAATATTTCAAATGAAGAGTGAGAGAAAATTCACAAGCTGGAGTATATACAAACTAAATATTCAGTAGCATGAGATGAACACAGGAATAAATAAAAACAGACAACGGATCACCAATAATCAATGATGTCAAGCTCATGTACATCCTTCACTCCAAAGAACACTGAACTGTCAGCAACACAATATTTATGCAGGGAATCATATCAGCAGTGAAAGAACTATATAAAAAATAAATAAAAATAGGCAGTAGATTTAGGTGCTATAAAATAAGTATTCTACATCTATTAAAAATGAGTCTTACCTCATCAGGGCTAGGAATAATATTTACACTGACAACCTGATCACAAATAATAGATTCTGAATGTATTCTGTTCAACCGACTCCTTAGTTCAGCGTTCTGGTTGAGTGCCTTAAAATAACAAAAACCGCATATGTAATTTCAAGTTGTGACGCAAGCATAAAGCAGAACAAGCACACAGGTACACTTCAGACAACAAAGTCTTATGATGTTCTTAGCTGAAACTTTTGGAGCCACCATAGGCCAGATCCCCCTGGTAAGAAGGAAATAAATGGCTCAGAATTGAGGCACTCATTTTTTTGCAATATAAGACCACTACTTAGTAGGTTAGTGGGTTGAAAGAGTTCATGGATTTCATAAAAATGATTCATGGGATTTTTCTCTCCCTTACAGTCAGGTCCATTACACCCAAGCCCAGTCTACCACCACATATATATCACATTTTACACCCTAGGATAAAAATTATTGATTCTTTCCATTTTTTTTTTTTTTTTTTGGTTTTAGTTTCTAAAATTTGGGAGTTGTTTCAAAACCAGATATCTTAAAAATTATTTGGAAATGTAGTGAACAATGAACTGGCTTTATTTTATATCTAGAGCTATGTTTTAGAGCTATATTTTAGTCTGGTGAAAGAAAATAGTTGTCTTTCCACTTTCTAGGAGCACATAATTAATACCTATGACAGTACCGCAGAACTAACTCAAGCGTAGACCAAAGATGCCTTCCTTGAACAGTGTAAACATCGACAAGTATAATAAAGAACATATCACAAAAAGGAAACTAACTCCAAGCTACCTGCATCTCATGACTTTTAACACATCCTAAGTCAGCATCAGTAAAACACCATCTGCTACAACCCAGTTTAGAGGGTGGGGCAGAAAGAGAACAGCTTTACATAAGCATGGGCTCCCTAACAGGGGCCCTGTGGACAGAGGCACATGGAGCACATTAGTGCATGGGAACCTGTTCCATATACAGAAGACACATGTAGCTGACTGGATTACACCAAGTCTCAAGTAAAAGACCTTTGTGAGGACAAAGCCCAGTGAAAAGCTGGACAGCTCCTTTCCTTTCCATTAAAACCAGCAATTAGAAGATGGAAGTGAATGTTTCAGAGCGAAAGATAAATGTCAGGACTTACTGAAGAGCACATCTGCCCCAGGGAGTGAGGATTCTGCTTTTCTTTGTAAAGAGTCGATGACTACGGGAAACCAATACATAGACAAATATAACAGCATAACTATAACTCTGTACCTATTAAATCACCCAGGATAAATTACACAGTGGCTAAACTTCACACTTGCATTGAGTGGTGCAGAATCCTTGGGCATGGAGCACAGAACAGCTCCTCTCCCTTCATCCCAGCTTTTGCTTTTTAAGAAGAAAACTGTTCACTCACAGCTTTTGGCTTTTGTTTAAAGTCTTTAGAACCAGTTCATAAAATATGTGTAAAACAGAACACACTTGGTCTTGTGGGCTGTCAAGTATTGATGGATTAAAGGTGGACACAGATCCTACAGTCATATTGCAGACAGGAGGAAATATGTGTCCAGTTCTCTGAGAAAACAGGGATGTGTTAGTGAGAAAAAAGGTGATTACTTTTTTAGTAAATAAACCATGTGCTTCCTAATACCTTTATATTCTGCAAAAGTGCTCAGGATCATTTTTCTTGGAGCAAAATCTCGAACACTTGAAATTTGAAAAAAAAATACTGTATCATTCATATTCTTTGTGACTACATATGCTTATTTGTTCTTTCATTATTTTTCTGTCCACAAGTGTACTGAAAGCTGTCTTAGTTATTGAAGTAATTAGAACCAGATATATTTTGTTGTCTTGGAAGTAGGAGGCCTTGTTGTAGGTTGTTTGATGGTTTTAATTGCAGAATCACATTCATGGCTTCAGGGTTTCACACAAACCTCAACTAAGGGTTCCTCCAGAGTAACTGCACCTTCTGTTGCCCCTGGAACAGAGTTAACAAAACAAACCCCACAAAAACTCAAGGGCAAGGATAAGTAATGTTTTTTTCAGAGGGTGGGAGTTTTACACACAAGTTTCCCATTTATAAGGAAACTTGGAGAATTGTTTGCTCTGGATGTCTAAGAAAGTTAAATTCCCATTTAAGCGCTCATCTCATCCAGTATTCATTAAATGTAATCTTGCCTACAGGTGTGTGTGAAGGCACACAAGGTGGCCTCTAGCTGATAATATCAATAGGAAATGAGATGAAAATTAAAGGAATATTGTATTAATAATATATATGCAGTGGTAGAAAAACGTTACGTGGCACAAAAAAGCGTGGAAATAAATAACTATTCCAACTCTGGCAACCCCAAGGGCAGAGGGTGTAAGCAGATGCGGAGCATGCAACAGCCCATTTCTGTGTGTCTTGCCAGGACGGCTCCTCCTTTTGCCTCAATCACACAGACTGTTTTGAAGTTGGCTACAACCAAGCGCCATGAGCGCTCTTAGGGAGTGCTCAGGACCACATTTGTTACCTCCCTCCCTGAAGCTCACCTATTTTCTCTACAACGATATTATGGAAACATCCTTGGGAACATCGAGGTATACAGATATTTTCAGTGAAATGACACTATTAGTGATAATTAACATAGAAGAGCCCAGTTGATGGCAGAAACAATATACAGAATGCACCCGAGGAGTCTGTACCGTGGTGAAGCGAGGGAAAAGGAGGCACGTCGCCAGCCACTTGCACCAGCTCATGAGCAAGAAAAGCCATGGGAACTTGTGAGTAATAACATTGCTCCAGGAGTGGCAGGCGGGGCCAAGGCCTAGCAGGCAGGAAGCAGCCTCGGGCTCAGGAACTGTGCCTAGATTCTTTAGGAAGTCTCACTACTTGCTTCCATAAGTGAGTTCAGACCGCACTACAAACTCTCGGCAAAGTATACTCATTTTCCCACACCTCATGTCCCTCATACACACTCAAGCGTAATATATCCAAGAAACACATAATTCCCGACCCACCTATAAAAGAAGTTACCATCTTGAAGTTCTGAGCCAGAGTTAATTGCCCAAATCCTCACCTCCTTGGCTATTAACTACCATTCACCCTCCTAGGCAGACAATGGGTGAGAATTTACCCTAGACTGGGTGAGACTCTGGCATAGCATATGCATTTTACTGAATGGAACTGTGGGTTCTGGGAAGGACACATAGAAGCCTGAAGGCTGGAGAAGGATATGAAACAGGGCAATATGGGATCACCAGAAGACTTACACCCCTCAGATAAAAGCAAAACTGGTTGAAAAGGAGTGAGAATATGAGTATGGAAACTGTCAAAGCTAGAGCTATCAAGAACCTGGGTATCTCTTAAAAATCACCTTGTTTTTTATTAAAAAAAAAATACTATTATAGTGTATTTGGAAAACACAAAAAAGTAGAAAAATATTTTTAAAAATTCATACCTTACTACCCAATCAACCAATTTCTGGTAGCTTGGTATATTTCTTTCTTTCTTTCTTTTTTAAAATTTATTTATTTAATTAATTTATTTTTGGCTGCATTGGGACTTCGTTGCTGCACGTGGGCTTTCTCTCTAGTTGCAGTGAGCGGAGGCTACTCTTCGTTGCGGTGTGTGCACTTCTCATTGTGGTGGCTTCTCTTGTTGGGAAGCACGAGCTCTAGGCGTGCGGACTTCAGTAGTTGTGGCATGTGGGTTCAGCAGTTGTGGCTCGTGGGCTCTAGAGCACAGGCTCAGTAATTGTGGCACACGGGCTTAGTTGCTCCGCGGCATGTGGGATCTTCCCGGACCAGGGCTTGAACCAGTGTCCCCTGCATTGGCAGGCGGATTCTTAACCACTGCGCCACCAGGGAAGCCTGGTAGCTTGGTATAGTTCTTTCTAGCTTTTTTTCTTATGCATTTTCCACATTATTTAATGGGAACATACTCTACATCCTGTGTCTGCCACTTATTCTTTGTACACAGATATTTATTTTATGTTTCAAACTCTTCACAAATGTGGTTTTAATAACTGCAGAACAAGTGATTATTTTCTACTCTTGGGCACTTATGTTGTTACTGATTGTTATTAGGATAAATAATGCTGCCATGAACGTTTATGTGCATATAGGCTTTCTACATTCAGCATTAACCCCTTAGGTTATACATATCAGCCATGGACCAAAGGGTCAAAGGGTGAAATATTTTTAAGGCTTTTAATAAATATTGCCAAATTATGTCCAAAATGACATCAATTTAAAGTTACTGGATAGCTAAAAAAAAGATGTAAAGGATTCTATGAAGAATATCTTCATATACAACAAATTTGGCCAAGTCTCAGGGAACTCTGAAATTCAGGAACAAATCCACTTAAAACATTTATCCCAACACAGAATACTTATTTTGGATGTATAAAATGTTGTAGACAGGAAGGATGGTAAACGCTATGACTGGGATCTTAATTATGCTGCTATGTGCCTTAAGCCAATGTTTTTGCTTACATTCCCAAACATACCACGTTTCACCGATTCTAATACGCACAATTCCTCAAACATTAACACCTCTGAAGCACTGGTCAGTTTAACTGACAGTTTTTTCCTTCTTAGTAATGCACAGAATGACAGCACATCTAACGGTGGACGCCGTACTGATTTAATGAAATTCAGTAACTCTAGACTGAGTACTGGGTCATATTCTGCTGCTCACATTTGTATGGACCCAATACCCAATGCATTTAGCAAAAGCTGTGTACAAACTCCGGGGCCAGAAATCAAACTGGTAATAGTGACGGAGTGTAATGTATTGAGGACAGACTCAAGGCAAGTTGAATCTTTCCTTATAGTAATCTAGGGTGCTGAGTTTACCATAGGCTTACTATATACTATTTGATTTTGGTGTTCAGTACTTAAAATTATAGCTGCTGTGAAATAAGGTCATTTACAAAGGGATACATGCCACACAAAATACCTTGTCCTACAGGTGTAAATCCAACATCTATGCTGCCTTTCAGGTGTAAAAGTTTCCTTTTAAAGTTTCATGGGGTAAAATAACAGAATTATGTACATTTTTGTATATGTATAGATCAGGGATGAAATACTACTTTAGAAGAGAAATTCATTATACTGTTCAGCCTTGCAAATTATTACATGCCCAAGGCAGGTAAAAATTTATGCTGAGCATGTAGTGAAGAATGCTAATTTTACTTATCTTCTTATGCTATGTACCTTCTAAAAGGATGATGGAATTTGCCAAGTTGATATATTTAGAAGCTTTATTGAAAAGCTGCATTTTAATCATCAGACCTATATCAAATCAGACTTATGTCAAATAAAAAATAAGCTTTAAAAACGTAAGACTAATCTAAGAAGTTATTTAAACAGTCTCTCTCTCTCCTTCCCTTTCTGGGGGGAGACTTGGATTGGTAACTGTTCATTAAAAAAATATCTGGGTTTTAACTGATGATACCTGAATAAGGATCAAAGATGTCTTTAGGCTACCTAAAATCACACTATAATGTGAAGTTATATTAACATAGAAACATACGTAGAACAGCTGTCTCAATGTACTCAAGCTATTTCATATCTTGTTCAATCCTTAGGGCTATATTTAAAGAGGCACAATGAAAACAATAGAATTGGCCAATCAGGATGGCTACTTCAGTTAATTGTTTCCCATCTTCAATGTCTCCTTATCTGCTAGTTCCTTCCCTTCATGACACAAACAAACTTAGATGACTGCCAAATTCAAGGTTGACTTTCAGTCCATATATCATTTGCTGCTAAGTCAGACCCTGTTAACCTTTTCGTTCTTGAAATTATCAAAACTGTTTACCCTTGATCTCAATGATCATAGCTATCTAAATTTGTCAGCTGTTTACCCTGGGTTTCCATCAAAGGATCCTTGTTTTTTCAGCTTGTCCTTTAAATTCTAATGTTCTCTATGGCAGCTCCATTGGCCTCTTTTATTCTGACTGAAAACACAATTTATCAACATCTATAAATTCACCGATATACGGGGGTATCCACATCTTCCTGCCAGGGCCTCTCTCCTGAGCCCTAGAGCTCAGGAGGAAACGACCCACCCAATGGGAAGGTATGTACAGAACACAAGGATGTGAACACAGCCAAGATGCTGTGATAACACAGAACTGGAAGCACTGAATTCGCTAGTGGACAGGGTATAACTATCTTTATAGTCCCAAATTATTTTCAAATTTTTTGAGTTCAAGAAAATGAAGTAAATGTAACACGCCCTGCCCCTTGCAAATAATCCAACAAAAATCTATTGAGGTTCTAAGCCTAGATGCAAATAAATGTTTAGACAAGAGAAGGAAACATTTAACCCAAAGCACGCAGTCGATGTAATTTCATTTTATTTTACTTTTATTAGGTTGGTAACAGCTGCTGCTGTCTCCTGAGGTCCATCAAGGACCAATTCTTCCACGAACCTGATCTCTGGGTCTGCTCACAGCTCAGGCATCTCTCATTTCTCTGAACACGCAGAGGCCTGGAAATCTGCACTGCTCATGTGCCACTGGGAATGGACTACAGCATGGTCCATTTAACTGTTTCCTGAGTAAATACTGCTCATCTCAGTAGTCAGATCATGAACTTCCTGGGAACATGGCCAGGGCTACTTTTAACTTGGTGTCCTATACCTTGCACTGTACCTGAGGTACAGTAGTTGAATGAAACACAATGAATGAATGAACAAATGAATGACTGCTTTAAAATTTCTCTTCATCACCATTTCTAATCTCACCTGACCTCCCAAACTTAGATGTGTTTACTATTCTCTGTCTTACCAACAAGCAAATAAAAGCAAGCAGGCGGGAAACAAGCATATTTTCTTATTTTTCTTAGTACAAGCTTATCTCATACCACTAAGACTTCAATCCTTAATACATCTGAAGAAAAACACTGCAACATGTAGGGGGACAACAGTGTATTTGACACATTTACAAGATGACATACAAGATGTTTACTGATCTTTTTTCTGATCTTTCTGATTCATGATCCTTTCAGGATCACGATTCAGAAGATTGATTAACATGGACTAGATGTTCAACAGATACATGACATGAGATCAGTACAGGGAAACCGTTCAAGTGTGCATGTGAAGGAAGCCCTCTGAAGACTGGAACACAGTTGCCGCTTTGAATGCTCAGGCTCTCGAGTTCCCTAGTTTTGCACTGGAAGCAGCATATGCACCTCAACTGACAGTGTTTGATGGCAAACAGCAGAACGTGTGGCCCAGAAAACAGCATTCAATAACGTGAAACTTAACGCTGAAAAGAAGCTGACAGGTCAGGTACATAAAACATGGTGAGACCAGTTTAAGTCTAATTTTCAGGAACTGAGGCAAACTCTTCAAGCAGGAGCTGATCCACATGGAAAACCACTTACCCAGGATTTGCTTGCTCCTTCGCTCTGATCCAAGGCACCAGGAAGTGAACAATATTTTATATAAACACTGAGTTCTCACACAAAATCAATAACAACATTGAAGTCTCAAAGGAAGTTTTAAAGGTTAATTTATAGACTAAATGAAAATATTTCAGAGGAAGTGCTCAGTGTAAGAAAGCATAAGGGCAGTTTTAAAGGATTTTTAACAGAGATTTCAACCTTGAAATACACAGGGACTTGATTAGTATTAATAAGATCAATATAATATATATTGAGTAATATTTATTATAGTGTAAAATATATACTGAAATATATATAAGAGTCTAGCCTCAGGGAGCATAACTTAGGAAGAAAATCCTAAGAGTGCAAATCAGAATAGAAAAAATAGGTAATAGTTATCAGTAATTTTCAACAGATTAAAATGTAAGTGGGAAAAAATAGTAAGTGTGGAAGATCTGGTAGATTTTGTCTATTTGACATTGGATCAAACATATTCTGGAACATAACTGTTTAAATGTGTATGTAAATCATGTATAAATGCACGATTTTTTTTTTTTAAACCAGGAACTGCCTTATAATGATTACAGAGAGGCATTAAAAGTATTCAATCAACCAAAATAGCAATTATGTTTGCAAGCAAGTTTGGTTGATTTTCACTCTTACCTTGATATTGTTTGGAAGAAAAGTAATAAAACATAATATTGACACTGCAATGTCTTGGGAGAATTTCAGATGATGTGCCATCCCCATGATGGATTGCCTCCACCCCCATCTTTGGCTTATAGGGTTAGGAATGTATTATGAGAGTGAAACAAACACTCTCATTTACCTGAGACAGTGACTGTCGGAGCCGTGCCATCTGCGTGCTGTGGCCTGTATTGTGATCCTGCTCAGAAACCATCTGCTTAAGCTTCTCCTTCTCTATAGCTATGCTATTAAACGCTGACTTCAAAAGAGAATGCACTGCGTGGGGAGAAAAGTAAGAAACAAAGATCAAATGGATCCAGAAAGAATATACAAAATTATAAACTTCTCAGTACTTTAACTCATGCACAGATATTTTCTGGAAAGTTTATGTTACAGTCTAATTGAAAGTCAGCCATAAAATGGAATCTACCAGAATATCTATACACAAAACAAATATAGGAATGGTAATTAATCAGGATGAAAGTTTTAGCATTTCAAACCAGATAAACCAACAAAGACCTGGAAGCAGCATAAAAAATTATCAATTTTTAAATTTCAGTATTTAGAAACTAAACTATAATTCCTAGAAAGAAAAGGGAACAAGTTTTACTCTGCTATATTTGAAGGCAATATTTGAGCAGTTCTGTGTACAATGAAGCCTCATGCAAATCATTTAGAACTATCGAAAATTATTTCCCCAAAGTGTGCACCCAAACAAGAGCATTTTATGAGTCCTGCCAATATAAATAAGACAGCTGTTTTAGAAGTTCTAACTAGTTCTCTTTCGGGTAGGAAATGATTTGGTCTTAAGAACAGCACTTGCATTACTTTCTCAGCCAAGAACATCATGATATCAGAAGTGTTTTTAAAGAGTACAAATTTCCAGTTATAAGATGAATAAGTTCTCGGGATCTAATGTATAGTGTTATAGTTAATAGTACTGTATTATTTACATGACAGTTGCTAAGAGAGTAGATCTTAAATGTTCTCACCACAAAAAAGAAATGGTGGGACTTCCCTGGTGGCGCAGTGGTGAAGACTCTACACTCCCAATGCAGGGGGCCCGAGTTCAATCCCTAGTCAGGGAACTAGATCCCACATGCATGCCGCAACTTAGGAGCCCACCTGCTGCAACTAAGGAGCCAGCAAGCCATAACTAAGGAGCCCACGTGCTGCAACTAAGCAGCCAGTGAGTCACAACTAAGGAGCCTGCGGGCTGCAACTAAGGAACCCGCCTGCTGCAACAAAGACCCAGCACAACCAAAGAAATATTTAAAAAAAAAAGAAATGGTATGGTGTTAGCTATCACAATTATTTTCAGTATATAAGTGTATCAAATCAACATGTATACCTTGAACTTATACAATATTACATGTCAATTATATCTCAATAGAGCTGGAAATAAAATAAAACAAAATAAAAGCAACAATAAAAACAACCTCCACCACCATTTCTGCATACCTAACAACATACATTGGTAAAAATTCAAGGCAGTCTTTAATTCTGAAACACAAAAAGGTTGAATTTCCAACTCCTATCTTTACAATAACAGTTTCTATAAAATGCAAAGTCTTCTAAAATAGGGATTTCCTTATAAGAGAAAGGATTTTTTTAAAGAAGTGGAAAAATTTAGCATAAAACAGTGGCCTGAATTAAAGGGGATAAATGGTGAGATCATAAGGGATTCACAATCTATTGATTTATGTGCTACATTCTAGTTATCAATTTTAAGGTAATAACTTGATAGCTGAAATATGTTAACCCAACTGGCAGCTCTAAAAGTGGACTCTCACTCATTTCAAAATCCATAATTCTTCCTAAAGAGTTCATTCAATAGTCATAGAAAAGCACCCCCCTTTTTTTTCTAGCACAACTGAAAAGAAAACATGTTGTTTCAACAAAGGCTTTAAAATTCTGTTGAAACTTGGATTTCCTGAAAGCCTCTGGATTGCAACCAAATACACAAAGCTTTCCCAGGGCGACCTTCAAATTTACCCATCTTCCTTTAGAAGCTGTGCTATAGTTAATTCACACATTTGCTGTCTCATTTTACCTGCTGCTATAACCTCACATTAGAAGTAAAAGCTACTGGTTTCCTGGCCATAAATCTATGCTGTTACATAAACAAAATAACATTGCTCTAGTCTAATGACATGATTAGCATCCAGCTAAGACATGCAATAAAAATGTGAAAGGAGTAAAACAGGAGGTGAAAGAGAGGTGGCCTTACAGAATCTCAACTGAAAAATCTATAGAAAAAAAAGGTGGGGGAGATGAGATAGTTTAATTGCTTCAGGATTGTGGAATTAAAGAAATCTCTGCTAGCATATCTTTGCTGATGGTTTAAGACTATAGGGCTTCCCTGGTGGCACAGTGGTTGGGAGTCCGCCTGCCAATGCAGGGGACACGGGTTCGTGCCCTGGTCCGGGAAGATCCTGCATGCCGCGGAGCGGCTGGGCCCGTGAGCCATGGCCGCTGAGCCTGCACGTCCAGAGCCTGTGCTCTGCAACGGGAGAGGCCACAACAGTGAGAGGTACCCCCCCCCCAAAAAAAAAAAAAAAAGGAGACTATACATTTTTGCTGACTTCAGCATTCCCAGAGATGTCCTCAGTGTGTGCCCCTTCTTTCCTGAGTCACTAGGCTCTTGAGTATTACGGGGGTTACTTGAGATGTTCCATTTAACACACATTTTCAAGAATATTTTATAACCTATTACCAGCGGGCCCAGAGGAAATAAATGTGATTGATTCATAATAAGATGTTAGTGACTGAAAACAACATAATGTGTATCTTTCTCCAAGAGACTGGGAAGGTACTATCATAAAGCACACGCACACACGCACGCACGCACACACACACACACACACACACACACACACACAAACAAACTTTCAGTGGCTGAAATTTAAATACTACAGCAATAAGGGGAGGGAGTTAATTTGGGAGCTGAGGCTCTTCTTGGTAAACACAGACAAGACTGCCCAATCCACCTACACTCCACTCTCCTGCTTCTTATTTATTATACTCTTACTCTCTGTGCCTGATGACAGCAATTGAACTTCTGCAACATGCCTATTGAAAACTTAACATCAAAAAGGAGACTCCAAGGTGGGGTGGACTTCTGCTCCCCTCAAATCTGGACTGGCCTGGGAAGCTCTGACCAGTAGAGTGCAGTGAAGGGACAGTGCTTCAGGTCCAGAGCTGGCTGCTTCCATTCCAATCCACTCCATTCTTTTGGAGCCCTGAGCTGCCATGGAGAGGGAGAAGGAGAGGGACAGAGTTGTGTGCAGCCTCCCAGCGGTCCAACCAAAGTGCTAGTGAAGACACCTTGAACAATTTAGCCCAGCTTCCAGCTGAATACTGTTGAGGGAGCCCAACCAATGCCACGTGGCACAGAAGAACTGCTTAGCTGAGCCTTCCTGAATTCCTTACCCACAAACTGTAAAGTAAAACTTATTATGTCATTTAATAAAAAAAGAGTTTCAAACAGAATGTTTCTTTTCTTTTTTTCCCTTACTAAGGCTAACTCACAAGTATGTATTAAGTGATGAAAAACAGATGTTGAGTAGTAGTGTCTGCTGACCTGCCTAGGATAATGCCTTGTTTTCCCCCTAAGTGTTTGATTCCGCAAATTTCAGAGAATAAATAGATAATCCCATTATCCTAATATTCTCTGAGTGAAGAAAATCAAATTTTAATTTATGATGACCTACAATCCTAGTGCCAGGCCTGAAGGCAATAGGAAGAACAGTCATCAAAGGTTAACACCCTTTTTGTCTTTCTGCCTTTCTGCCTTTTCTCACCCTCAATGCTACTTTCTTTACTCAGTCAAAACTGTAACCCTATGATGTGTGTTCTCCCAGGAGGCGGGCATCATATCCCACTGCATTTTGTTTATAGAACTGCAATAAATACATAAACCATTTGACCTTTCTACCATGACCACCTAAACAAGGATAAGAGAATAAATGGCAACTTCCCATCAAGAAAGAGAGCTTCTCTCAAGGGCACATTATATTTATTGTTACCTTTCTGTGCAATTAGACAAAATTCTTCTTGAAGCTTTGTATAATCCATTGAACTTTCCAGAGGGTCTGTGAGGTGGCTAGGGGGAGTCTGAAATTCAATATCTGCACAAAGGTTGGGGTTGGAGGAATGCAAGCGAACCGGGGACATGGTAGCACTGAAAGGAACCTGAAAGGGGAGGACACAAATTATTAGAGAGCAACAGCACATTGTTCCACCCTCTCTTACATAGAAAAGATCTCTTCCAGTCTCCAGAATAATAGATTCCTCTCTGAGGACACACTCGGAGACAGTACTCATTTATTTTGCAGGTGGCTGGGTAGGAAGGAGTCTCATTTCCCATAGTTGATTTAGTACTGCCACTGACTCACTGGCTTTTCACTGTCACAGGGAGAGATGATTACACAATGACAGGAAGAACAGGCACAATCCCAGATAAGCTTCAGCTCTGAACCCACAGAAACAGTGCTGGCAGAAAGCAGTCTGAACTGTGACGTAGCTGACCTTCTCTCACAAAGTCTGGGTACTCAAATCAGAGCACTTTTTATGCCTACTTCTTTCTGAGCCTGGAGCAGGAATTTACTGAACAGGTGAAAATTCAAGAGGTGCGTATACAGAAAGATTCACTTGCTCCATTGCCATTAGATAAAACATAAGTAAGTTTAATACTAAATATAATAATGGCTTAAAGGGACTCACAATTAAATTTGAAATTGATTTATCAAGATGTATTTGTAAATGAAATGTAAGTTACTGTAGTTTACCTTTGTATGTTACATAAACATGGCTTATGAACTGGCCAATATTGAAAAGCATTAAGTAAAAAAAGTCATATTCCTATAGATTTTCCCAAATGGCTAGAGGTACTTCCTTGCCCAGGCTGGATCTGGGCTAGGCTTCTGATGGGTGGAGGCAAAGCACCTTTCCCTCTCCTTCTAGAAGGTTCTACCTGACCATTACAAATGCTGTCAGCCAAACACTCTTGGAAAATGAGAATACGAATTCCTCTTATAAATCAGATTACCAGTAACCTCCCCTAATTCTTACCACACAGATATGCATTCAATTATCTTCAAGAATCAGACTCTCAGACTCCTCCACAAGCTGAATTTTGTATGAATTAAAAGATAATTCACACCCTCTACCTGAGAGAAAATATGCTGTAGGAGGAAGGAACCAATATCTTGTCTGATGTACATGTATGTCAGAACCACTTCCTTTTTTCATTGTTTTATTTAGCTTTAAACCTCATGATAGAAAAAGAGGGGAGGGAGGGACCCTGCAAGCATGTGCCTGTGCACGGAGGATACAGGGATGGAGGAGATGGAGAGACCCCAAAAATCTAGCCTGAGCTGCAGTTGGTGGGTCTGGGTGAGGGCAGTTGAGACTGGAGAGGGTCCTTAGGATGTAGCTTTGTCTTGGCAAGGAGTTATTTATCTCAAAAGATATCCAAGGCTTACTGGGAAAGAAAGTGGGCATGAAGCTTTCTCCCCAGTTCTGCTAAGCTAAGCATGTTAATATATGATCTGTGAAGAATCTGGTATCTGGAGTCATCAAAGTAACTCTTCCTCATCCCCCATGGGGACCTTGGCTACACTGGGCTGGGAGGTGTCAACAGCTTGTTTATCTCATCAGGATCTGAATTCCTGGCTATTCCAGAGAAGAGACACAAAAGTGGCAGATAAGCCATTTGAGAAAATGGAGTCCTTGGGTTCAGTAGTTTGCTGGAATCCTATCCAGGCAACTTTGTGACAGTAATGACTGAGGTTTTTTAGGATATCCATAAGGGAATGGGGTTTATGTGAAAGAATATTTAAAGACAGATAAAGAAAATTTCTGTCCTTGCCTGTGGTGATGCTAAATCTAGAAAGGGCAGTCAGCCCAAGGCCCTCTAGGAGGGACAGAGAGAATCCATGGAAAGGTTGGTGATGAGAAGGTCATGGGCAGAGACTGTGACTTGAGGAAATGGATAGACCAAGGAGTTTGCAGATTTAAGGATATGGTTTCAGGATGCAATGAACTAGAAGAGCATTTGAGAAAAAGGAATGTGCATGTTCGGTGGTGGGGAATGAAATGTGTTGAGGATCAACAAAAGGGTTTTATCTGCACTCAGGTGCCCTCAACGCTCCGAGGAGGGGTATGGCGTAGGAGAGGGGTCTCCTCCCTTGAGTGGATAGGGAGGCTGGGGGAGCAGTAGTGATGGGAGGCCAGGGTGTAGTGGAGGCCCAGAGAGTCCAGTGAGGACCCAGACTTGTTCCTGAGATAATGGGCTCTTTATTAAAAGTTGGAATCAGACACTGAGAAGAAAAACATGTTACAAATTTATATTTTGAACATAATGGAAGTTTAAATTGGCAATTAAAATGGTAAAAATGATTTTGCATATAACCCACAGGGAAAGGGACTTGGAATGCTCTATTCAAACTGCAGTCAAACAGTTCCCTGGGACACTGAAAACTAATATTTATATACTTCTGACTGAAAATGTTTACATTGATTTTTTTTTTTTTTTGGTTAAAATAAGTATGTGGAATGGATCATTTTAATTGAAAAATTCATGAAATGAAATTGAAAATACAAATTGAGATGTATTAATCTAACTCTAACTGAATATCTCTTCAGCCTGGGGGCTTATTTACTCAGTTTTTTATTCATCAATGTGAGTATTATGGGATTTGAAAATTTAAACAGTAACTAGGTTCTCTGTCAGTGATGACTGGAGTGGGGCTGTCTACAGCTCTCAATGTTTGTATGTGAGAAACCTCAATGCTGGAAATGCAACTTCACATCCTCCTTAGGAAAGAAATCCAAGGCTTCCTTGAAATCCTGTGACAGGGAGGAAGCCTGATCCTGGAATATTCTGGTACCAGTAACTGCAGTTTGGAAGGGGGCTGTTAGGAGACGCTTTTATCACCTGTCTATAAGGAAGCCAAAAGAGAAACAGAACAGTGGACTGGCACTGAAATTTAGCAGCGGTAAACATGAACAAAAAAGAGAACACACAACAGCAAGTCTAAGGAAGATATTGAGCATACACAACTCACGGAGCCAATATGAAAAGTCACCTGCTACTGGTACTCTGCATCACACGTACAGGGATGCTAGTGTGGGGTACTGATTGCACTGGGACTCTTGGGGTCTTTCCATGGGGAGGGGCCAGCGTTTCTCCTTTCCAACCCCCTATTCTGTTGGGCCTGCCTGATGGTGCAAGTGGACCATTATGGATGCTAGTGCTAAGAATCAACAAGACTAAATCTCTGGAACATCCTGGGTGTACTTGTGTTTGGGAGCAATCTCAGCTGCCCTACACACCTAAGTGGGCAAGGAGAACAAGTAGCTGGAGTCATTTGGAAGAATTCCAGACAAAAGGCAACTAGCAGGACAGGACAGACTCCAAATGTGTGGGCTAACTTTACTGTTGGCAAGAGGAAAGGCAGGGAATTAAGGGGAACCACTGCACTAAAAGAAACAGGAGGGCTGAGTCACCAGCAACAGGTCACTGCGATGTGGGCAAGGGGGCTGAGGGAGCCAGCGGAAGGTCCTGCTAGATGTTGTCCTGCTCTGGTATGGAGTTAAAAGCTATAGATCCTAGAGGGTTTAGGGTAACCACTCCCTCTAGTTATTCCTGAATACATGACTAAATGCTGCCAGCTTCATTCATTAGATGCTCTAAGTTATTCTTAACCTCTGTGGTCACAGCTACCCTGGAGGAGGTGAGCATTAATACCTCCATCTTTCAAAAGCTTTTTCTCTTGTACTCCCAACTAAAAAAAAAAAAAAATCAACCTATTCAAATAGGTTCTAATCTCAGTTTTATTATATTCACTATATTTATCTGCAATCAAAAAATGAACACAGTAGAAACACAATCACTTCCCTGCATGCCATCTTAGAAGTACATTATTTAAGGAAACATTTGTATTTTCATAAAATGACTGACCCTCCCTTTCCAGACTGAGATATTGTTCTCTAATAATCATTTGGATTTCTGAATTTTGTAAATGAAAGGTTACATTTAAGAATTTAAAAATTGACTTTACATGAATTTATTGTCAGAATCTGTTACCATGTCAGTATGAGACACTTTTTTCATCTGTATTTGAATACATGCATAAGATAGACATTAACCATGAAATCAATTTCAAAAATTTGTTTGTTCAAGTGTTCACAAAACTGTGAGTTTAAGAGTCAGTCCCTGGGGCTTCCCTGGTGGCGCAGTGGTTAAGAGTCCGCCTGCCAATGCAGGGGACGCGGGTTCATGCCCAAGTCCGGGAAGATCCCACATGCCACGGAGCAGCTGGGCCCGTGAGCCATGGCCGCTGAGCCTGCGTGTCCGGAGCCTGTGCTCCGCAACGGGAGAGGCCACAACAGTGAGAGGTCTGCGTACCGCAAAAAAAAAAGAGTCAGTCCGTAATAAATTCCATGTCACTTGTTCATTTCATAATCAAAATTATTTCTGTCTCTCAAACAAACCAGCTGAGTACCCAGATATAAATCAAGAGTCAGTCATGAGTTATAAAGTAGAAAACCAACAATCCATACACCAGTATCCATTCTCCTACAATGCAACCAAAATCTTTTCATATTTTTCAGCAATTCTAGTCTTAAAATACATTCCACCAGCAGCAAGAGCAACACTATGATAATTCAGGAAATCTTACGTAATAGCCAAAAAATTAATGTTTGCCATGAACTCAGTATTCTGTATATAAAAAGTTGATAGGATGTCATGATTAAACAAATATTATGATTTATTTTTATCCAGCATAAGGTTCTTGGTTTACATATTCTATTTTATATTCCACGTGGCAGTTCACTATTCTAAGCACCTTCTTTTCAATTTTAAGTTATTTGCCTTATATATCTCAATATTCCCTCTATCCTCCTAACATCCACCCTATCTTCTCTTTAAAAAAAAAAAGCCAAACCAACATCTAGATGTGAATTAAACACCATTTAACTCTGTGGTTCTCTCCTTTCCACACTATATTTTCTGATTTCCAGCTGAATATTCTTTCCAGAAAACAACTTTCCTTTGCTAAGTGTAAGTTTGGGTAGCTGCTGAGAGATGATATCAAAATTCACCTTTTCTCACCCTCTCATTTCTTTATTCTCACATCCTTTTCAAACAGTCACATTGCTACCAAAAAAGCACAATTTACATCTGTAGTAACATGGTTTTTCTTAGAAAAACAGAAATCAGTTAGCAACGGTTCCAATATCAGTATGGCAAAAAAAACAAATAAAAAACCAAAAAGAAAAACCCCCAAACCCACACCGTTTCAGGAAATCGCCCACACACTCCGTTTTGCATCCTTGAATTTAAACTGTTTCTCACACCGAGAGTAGAAGTAGAGATCTGGATCCCATGATAGTTTTCCACTGCAAACCCAAACACCTGTGTGCGAGGCCGGCAGTGCAAAGACAGCCAGAGAACATGCGAGGACCCCGCCAACACAGGAGAGGGCTGTGCTTGATGCCATCCCACACGAGTGGCACCATTAGAACGCGGGGCAGGGTGACACTAGTACACAGTTTCTCATTCTCATTAAACATCCACTTGAGATTGAAATCCACTCACTGTTGTAGCCACTGCTGCTGCTAGCCTCTGCCGGCGCCGAGTTGTGCTGAACTGGCCCTTCGAAGATGGCCCTTCCTGACAGTGAATGAGAGAAGAGGAGGGAGGAGAAAACATGGGATGGGGGAGGGAGAAGACAGGATATGGGAGGATGAAAGATAATCAGACAAGGGAGAGGGAGAATTTTTAACTGAAAGTTGACTTTTGCTAAATCTTAGCATTGAAAATAGCTTGGAGGGGCATTCATACTGTGAGAAAAGTTTATTGTTCTCATGGTAGAACACCCAAACACTTAAATCTATTTGCTGAATATAACCCCTACCCCAAAAGGAGATGGAAAGTTATGAAGTGATGAAGAGCTTACGATTTCAAGGTAAAATAAATGTACGTCGTTTTATTCATGCAATGTCATGTTCTACGAAGCCAAAAGGCATTCAGTAGATTGAAGCAAAAAAAAAAAATGAGTTCAGGGAAAAGTGACTAAATAAATAATGTGCAAAGGCTAAAGCAAACAGGTTGTAATGAGAGCCTCCTGTTGGTCAGGAAGAATTTTTTGTTTCTTGCTGGGAGGAAAAAGTAAGGGGAAGGATACCAGGAATCCTCAACTCCCTATGTTTTCTCCTACTATAAAGGTCTCTGGGATTCAATATTAAGAATTATATTGATTTTTGGGTTGAAAAATTTTCCAAGGAGGAAGCCAGTCCCCATAATATAGGAAAGTAATCTCAATGTCCTCAGTGTGCTGGGATAACACCTATAAAAATCGGCTATGAAAATCTGAAAGTATAGGCTTCATTTAGTGATGTGCAACTATGCATAAACCAGTAGAAGAATCTTAGAGCTTGCTTTCTTTCCTTCTTTCTTTTCTTTCTTCTCTTTTTGGTGGACACGATAAAGGGTAATAACACTGCCTTCTAATCAACTCAGCTTTGCTGCATTTGACAGACCCTGACTCTTCAAGGTTGTGAGCAATAAATTCAGTTCTAATTAGCTGAATTGTTCTCAGAGTCACCTAACAGTCAGACTGAGAAAAAAACCAGCATGGCTGTGTTAGTCTTTTTGGAATAACAGAAAAATATTTTAAATTCTTATATCTCCAATTCTCTTTAATTTTGCAAATTATATTCACATTTCTCTCAATCGTCATAAATTTTCTGTGTACGTATATTTATTAAACACAAACACACACACATAATCTGCTCTAGACAAAACATTTCCTATACAAAATTCCTTTATGCCTACTGTAATAAAAAAAAAGGAGAAAGAATATATTTTTACTCTTCAGTGTAATTTGAGCATCTGTGAGATCTAGGATAGCTGCACATGAATGACATAAGATCATTTATCTGCTACCTCATACCTCCTACTATTCCTGATTCTCTGCAATATCTACGGATCTAGTATTTAATGCATGCTATTAGCAACACAGGAAATGTAACAGCAATCTCTTCTACAGCAACCCTTATAAAATCATTCTCTTCTTGCCCTCCTCCACCTCATTTAAAACACAACCAAACTGTTTTACTGCATGATGATGATACTGAGATTTTTATGAGAATGAGAAATTTGAGCTTTGGGACACAGGAAGTATTTTTTCTAAAAGGTAATTCCACAGAGACGTCTAGGACAACTATTGCCTCCAATGAATTACACAATGGATTCTTGAGCTAGCTTCCCAGTGGCTTCAAGGAGAAATATGGTCCAAATTTTAACATTCACATTCACATCGACAGTACAATCTAACTTACCTAAGAATAAGCAATCAAACATCCAGTATAACATGTTCTTCATTTTTACTTTCCTAAGGTCAATTTTTTAAATGACCTATTTTATAATTATTTCAAAAATTACAACTACTACAGAACGCTGCATACAAACTTCAGTAAAACAAGATCCATGACAACAATAGCAGGAACAATAACCACCACCACCACCAGGCAGTCTAGGTTCCTGCATAAATGTCTGGTGGACTAGAAGTTGATGATAGAGGGGATGAAAAATGAGCCACTCACTACAAAAAAATCTCTCAAGTTGGCCACAACAATGAAGAAAGTGGTTCAAGTAGTGAGATGATTAAGGGCTCAAAACAACTACCTGGTATCATGAGATGGGATTCTGATGGTCAAGAAACATTTAAAACAGGAGGGAAAAACCTGTGTATTAGGGTGGGAGAAAGTGGTGGGTATGTTTAATCCACTACAGTAAAAATAAATGCTATGACTTTCTGTAGGTAAAATACTGATGAGTAATGACAGTCATATTAGTCATAGTCATCCCTGGCTGATTTTAAGATTCCCCAGTCAGGTGTGCATGGTGAAGAAACTTCCAAGTAACTTCTCAGTGATAGAGAATGAGCATCCTGAGGGATCCTGGAAGGCCCGTTGGTTTGGGTGAGCAGAAAATGTCTAGGGATGGTACCAAATTCTGCAGCATTCACCCTACGATCCTTTGTTTTACCAGATCAAGTGGAAGTGAGGTTTCTCTTGGAAGGATTGATAGCTTACCGCCACCTCTCAGTCTATTTATTTCCACTGGAGTTGGAGCTAAATCTACTTTCGAAAGTTTAACGTTTTCTTTGAGTATGGGATGAGATGGTTTCAATTTCCCCCCAAAATAATTAAACTAGAATCACAAGGGCCATTTTGTTACTCTTTGGCAAAACAGAAACAAGGCAAAAGAGCATAAATGAAAATTTAAGAACAAACCACCCCAAAATGTGACAGGAATATGAAATGGAGAATATTCTCCTGCTTTTTGAACAACTTCTTTTGATGACTCAGAAAAAAATCTCCATAAACTCTCCACACATTGAAAAGCACAGCCTGTGAATAGGAGGGCTATACAGAATTACACTCTGTTTCCTCCAGAAAACACTGAGTGATATGGGGACCATGGTGGGCCTCGTAACCACAGTAGGACAGCCAGTGGCATTGCACTCATACACGTTGAGAACCAACCTATTGCAGACCACAACTGTGAATGGGAATTTGTTCAGTGGGATACCTCATAAAAACAAGATTGAAATGCTATCTATCCACAAATGTGTATGTTCTTATGATGCTGGCCTTCTTCAATTATTTTATTTATAATTAAGGTTCTTTTTTCCTGGCTATGATAACCATAGATACCATGTTTAAAAAACAACAACAACAACAAAAAACGACCACCACAAAACTAGACAATCATATGCTCAAAAGCAATTTTAGGCAATTTTCTTGTGAAGTCATTTGGCACATTTGTCTCTATAGTATTAATTTTCTGAAAAGAAGGGAAAACGCACAGAAACATACTGAACAAAAGACCACAGAAAATTGTGTTCATAGAATATGGACATTCTAACAAAAAAACACACCGATCATTAGTGCTTGTGAAAATTTATTTTCAAATATATCAGATTAGCAAGCAAAGCAACAAAGAGTTTGTTATTCATACATTCAGAATTAAAACACAAAGAATGTTATCAATAAAACTAGAATTAAGGAAGAATTATTGTACTTATTTAAAAGACTGAAGAATTCTAAAAGGCAGTCCCTTTTACCTCTGTGTTAGAATATAGATTGATTTTAGTGCAATAAAAAGAAAAACAAAATCATAAGTCTAATTTTGATTGTGCAGGGCAAGAGTCCTTTATAATATATAGCTAGAATTGGAGTAGCAGAAATTCAAGCTTAAAGCTCTGAAAGTAACATGAATTTTGATGTAAGAGATTTTAGGCATTTGCCATATTTTGTATCACTGCCATGCAATGACATAAAAGGATCTTACTTTAAAAATTTTAAACTATTCATTTCAACTAAATAACTTATTTACAATGAATTTCAAGTAAATTTATCACAAGCCATGAAGACTTTAGTTCAAATTTTAAAAGTGAATGTTGATGGCCAATAATATTTTTGTAGAATCATAGCATTTTAGAGTTGAAAAGGAATTCAGAGATCATCAAGTAAACTCGATCACTTTACCCAGGAGTTAATGGAAGCCCCGAAACTTTAACAGAAATGCATGAGATTATACTGCCAGGAAATCACAGTGATTAGATTAGAACCCAGGTTTGTTACTTTCTAACCTATTGCAGTCCTCATCTCATTTATTGATAGATACAAGTTTGGACAGGGTTAACACATAAAAGCCTCTTTTAAGATCTAGTATATATAAGCGAATTTTCATTACAACCCATTTGATTTTCAGTCTAGATTTTTAAGGTGACTTTTTGTTAAAATATGTTTTAATGGTTCCAAGGCCATAATTGAGGATGAAAATGCCACTTTACAGCCATATTACATAATTTTAGCCTTAAATTCTTTTTACTTATGCCAGAATAAGAATAGATTTCTCACTACTTTAGATAATATAACTCAGTCTGAAAAGCACTAGCTTTAAAGCAGTTAAAAGCTGCTTTAAACTTTTCAACTTCTATGAATTGATATATACAGACTAATATTTTAAAATATATATGTAAGTATAAATGAAGGAAAAGTAAAGTCTGTACCTGCAGTTGTATTTTTGTATCTTTGCTGACACTTTTTGTTCTCCATCGTCTTGTGACCCGCTTGTCTTTCTTTGAAATATCTACACAGTTAGCCTACATTACACAAATAGTTAAAAGCAACAAAGCATTATTAAGTTAACACAGATGATACAGGTATAGACAAAGAGAGCACAGCAAGTTAGTACAGAATCATTGTTAGACACCTAAAGCAAACCAGCCAGGAGATAAAGGTATATCTGATGCACAGTGGGCATTAAAAGCAGAGATAAAAACTTAACCATAAAACATATTTTTCTGCTACACCAAATGAAAACAGGATTAGCGTTTTTGCTACATGAAAAGACAGTAATAATTCTGAGAGTATCTAAGTTATGTCTTCATAACTATCATTTCTAATGCAACACAAAAATGAAAGAATGATTCAGATATTTACTTCTTCCAGTTAGTTTGTATTTAAATGTAAAACATTTCAAAACATATATCTTAACACAATGACACCAAGATTCAAAAGTATTAAGAATAAATCCAGAATATAAACCAATCCTTATTGTAGTTAGTTCCCTTTAAATGTTACCTTGTATATTCATAGAACAATCCAGTAAAAATTCTGAGTGAATATCTTAAGGTCCTTTGACCAACAGCAGTAAAATGTTTACCTGCATGTCAGTAAAGTTAGGCGCTGACTGAGTTCTCTGAAGTATTTCCAAATTCTGGAGGAGTTTGCTAAGTTCCACAAGGTTTGACTGGCAGTGTGCAAGGTCTAATACAAATCAGAAATTAAAATATGTTACAACTGGGCAGGGAGTGGTGGTGATGATAATAAAAGGCACTCTATCCAAATTATGGCAAATATGATGAGGCAGATCTATGTTTATAGAATGATGATACTGGCAAATGAAAGAAAACAGAACTGGTCTCTGGTTTAGAACCATACAACCGCTGATTATTTATTGGATGACCTCAAAACCCACTCTTACAAATGCACAGTTATTAGTGTAGAAAGCCATTAAAATCCCAGTGAAATTGGGTGTGCTCATTTTCTTGCTGAGGTGGGCTTCGTCACATCAGAAGCACACTCAAGGGAACTTCAGCAGTTGTACAGTTCTGTTGTTAGGAATGTGTCTACCTGCTCTGAAGGTCTTCATATAGGACTCAGAATCTCTGCACACTCTACAGAGAGCAGGGCAGCAGCAATACATCGGGGGCCAGGTCCCACCCAGGTCCCATCTCTCAGCAGCATCTGCCCTAGGGTGGAGCCCTAGGTGAGCTGTTCAAGTGCTGTTGTGGTTCTTCCAGGGAACTCTTGGCCATCAGTGGCCTTTAAATTCCTCAAGAAAGGAAATCACCCAACGCAGGTGACGGAAGAGAGTACTGAGGGGGCTAGGACCCTTCCACCACCCCCTCCCCATTTCAGGGGAGGCAGCACCATTGTACTCCTCCCACGCGCCCCACGAAGAAAATAAAGTGAGTGACTTGGAAGGGTAGGAAATACCGAAGCTAAACGGGAAGGAATGAGGGAGAAAATTAGTACAAAGAAAGAAGGCAGGGGTTAGAAGGAAGAGGAGAAAGGAGTTGGCTAGAAGAGATCTATTTTTTTTTTTTTTTTTTTTTGGTACACAGGCCTCTAACTGTTGTGGCCTCTCCCATTGCGGAGCACAGGCTCTGGACACGCAGGCTCAGCGGCCATAGCTCACGGGCCCAGCCGCACCGCGGCATGTGGGATCTTCCTGGAACAGGGCACGAACCTGTGTCCCCTGCATCAGCAAGCGGACTCTCAACCACTGTGCCACCAGGGAAGCCCAAGAGACCTACATTTTAACTTGCCTTTTAAAGAACAAAACGACATCACAAGCACCATGCTGGTACGGACATTATCTAACACTACCTATCCATTAAAGCTTCTATCCAGTAAATATTACATTAATTCTCCTAAATAACTGTGATTATTCTACACAAATGGTGTACGTAAGTAGCGTAGAGATATAGAAATGAGGCTTAAAATCCTTTCTAACAGAATGGAAAGAGAACTTGGTGAATGAATTCGATTCAAGGCAAAAGGATCCAAAACTAAGGGTCGGGAGACACTGATTTACTTTACACTTCTCAGCTGCAGTTTTCTTACCTGTCAAGTGGTGACGGTACTATTTACTCTCTTACCTTCCTAATGAAAGTAGCAACTGAGATGGGAGGTGAGAAAATTCTATGAAAACCAGAAATGGTCTTTATGGAGCATTAACTGCACTATGTTTAATCATTCTTCTAGGGCCTTAACTTGGAACAAGCACACCATTCCTTGACACTTCTATCATGGAAGAAATGAAACCCCTGGCAGAATTTTGCTCCTTGCTTAAGTGTCTGGTTGTATGTAAGGATTACAAGGACTTGCCCAAGACAATAAAAATACCTTTAAAAAGAAATCTCTAGAATTACATTAAATTAGATCTAATTTTAGAATCTGGGAAAAAGGAAATATTATGCCAAGAAAGGACTGTTGAGACAGTTTATAACAGTAAAAAATTTAAAACTTAAATATCTAGCAGTTTACTTACTTTCTCATCTTCCCTACCTTGTTCTAAAAAGAACTCTACTCAATATTCTGTAATAACCTACATGAGAAAAGAATCTGAAAAAAGAATAGATATATGTATATGTATAACTGAATCATTTTACTGTACGCCTGAAACTGACACAGCATTGTAAATCAACTATATTCCAAAATAAAATTTAAAATTAAATAAAATAAAAAGAAACATCCAATTGCAGAATAGTTAAATAAATTAAGGTATATCCAAAGTTATCCATTTACTATTTCATTTAGGAATCACTGACTTGGAAGACACTATGCACCCAGCACAGTTCTAAGCACAGGGAATATAGCAATAAAATAAGATTCATGGAATTTACATTCTGGTTTAAAGAAAATGTACACAATAAATAATCTGTACGTTGAACTATTACATACCATTTTAGTGATGGCATATACTGGTACATAAGGATGGCATATAAAATACTAATTTATGGGGCTTCCCTGGTGGTGCAGTGGTTGAGAATCTGCCTGCCGATGCAGGGGACCCGGGTTCGTGCCCCGGTTTGGGAGGATCCCACATGCCGCGGAGCGGCTGGGCCTGTGAGCCATGGCCCCTGAGCCTGCGCGACCGGAGCCTGTGCTCTGCAGCGGGAGAGGCCACAGCGGTGAGAAGCCCGCGTACCGCAAAAAAAAAAAAAAAAAAAAAAAAAACAGAAAAACTAATTTAATATTTTGTTTCTATGGGAAAAAATGCTCTCCAAGCACCAAGAAATTCCCTTACATACTTGAGATCTGGACTGACGGAAGTCCAGACCTATGAATAGCTAACCTCTTTAAGTACTGGAACTATAAATGTGCTATGTTATGGGTTCAAGAAGATGTTACTTGATGAACTTCTGAAATGCAACCAACCTCAATATTGCGATGCTATGAAATGATCAAAATAGACCACCCCTCCAAAAAAAAGTGCTGTGGTAGTTCAGGAAAGGGACAGTTACTGTGGTTTGAGGTCGTCAGAGTAGACTTATAAGAGCCAGTAAAACCTTTTGTGGGTCTGGAGGATTGATAAAAAGGCTTCAGAAAAACAGGAAGGTGGAGGAGGGCAGAGAGGGCACTGCAGGTTGGGAAGACAGCCTGTGCAAAGGCATGGAGGCAGGAACATGCAAGCACGTTTAGGAAATAGCAAATAAGTTTAATTAGGCCTATGGAAGGCAAGGTTGAAAGGGTAGGCAGGGCCAGAAAGCTGAAAGCTGGATGTTAAACCCTGGGCTAAGTAGTTTGGACTAAAGCCCAAGAGCTCACGGAGAACCACCTGAAGAGATTTTTGCAAAAAGTTATTTTATGAAATAGTGGTCTTGAGGGACTATTATATGTAGTGAACAAAGAATGGCTTTGGGATTAGTCAAATGTGGGTTGGCTGGAGTCCCAGCCTCTCTATCGAGGCAGCTGTGTAATCTTGGGCAGGCTCCTTAACCTCCGTGCATTTCACTTTCCTCATCTGTGAAGCGGGGACAGTAGCAATACCTACGTCTCATAGCTGAGGGCAACAGGATAATGGCTGCTAAGTGCCGGCACTGGATGCAAACATGTCCAAACACAGTAATTTCCCAGGAGCCTCTGAGAGCGACGGAGCCACAGAGCAAGAGACTGAGGGTGCGGGTACCAGTCAGAGACTGGGCAAAGGGTGAGCCTGAGTTAGGACAGCAGAAATGGAATTCCAGAGGAAGGGTAGATGAGGGGGAGGGGAGATGGGGGAAGTTTGCAAAGAAATAACAGAACTCAGTTTCAGCTGGATGAACAGGGTGGGTGAGTCAGAGATGACAGAGGTTTCAGGAGTGGTTATGAGAGCAGCACTGACAAAAACAGGGGAGCCCAGGAACTGGGACCATTTCCACAGAGGAGACAGAGAATTTGGTTTTAGACAGGCTGAGGAGAAGGCGTGACCGAGTGTACAGGCAGAGAGAGTCCACAGCAAGGGAGGGGGTGGGAATGTAGCACGGGCTGGATACAGAGGTCTGAAATTTAAAGAGAGTTTTCAGCCCTTTTGAGAGAAATATGGTGCAGTGATTAAGAGCACATGCTCTGGAGTCAGACTGCCTGAGTTTGAATCCCAGCTCCACCATTACTAGCTGTGTGAACTGGGTCCAAGTGAGTTAACTTCTCTGTACCTAAGTTTTCTCATCTAGTGGAGTAAAGTGGAGTTGAGAGGATTAAATGAGCTGACGCACTTAAAACACCTAGAACAGTGCCTGTGGCACCCCATACCTATCAGCTGCCGCCACTACTACTACCATCATCAAAACAGAGACTGCAAGGCTCCCCTGGTGGTGCAGTGGTTGGGAGCCCACCTGCCAATGCAGGGGACGCGGGTTCGTGCCCCAGTCCGGGAAGATCCCACGTGCTGCGGAGTGGCTGGGCCCGTGAGCCATGGCCACTGAGCCTGCGCGTCCGGAGACCGTGCTCTGCAACAGGAGAGGCCACAACAGTGAGAGGCCCGCGTACAGCAAAAAAAACCCCAAAAAAACAAAAACAAAAAAAGCCCAGAGACTGCAGTTGAAACTAGAAGCATGCCTGTCATCTCCAAAGCACAGAGCACAGTCGTTAGGATCAAGTTGGCCTGGGTTAGCCCTTCAGCTCTGTCAAGTACTTGCTGTGTAACTTGGACAAGTTACTTCATCTCTCTGAGCTGTAGTTTCTCTACCTATAAAAATATGGTTCAAAATTCCTGCTTGGTACTATTGTGAAAATCTATAAAATACCACATATGTAAAGTGCTTAGTTCAGTGCCTGGCCCATAGGAGCACTCAACAAGCTATAGTTACTATTATTGAAGCTAAAAGCAGAATACTTTATCTTGATCATCCCTGCAACCAAGGTTGGCCAGAGGAGAATCCCAATGAAACAGAGAAGAAGCAGCTGGAAAAAAAGGAAAACTTCACGGGGCCTAAAAGAGGAGGCTCATTAAAGAAGGTCTTGCAGGGCGGGCCAGAGGATGAGGCTTGAGAACAAAGCAGAAAGCAGATGGTGTCCTGCTGCCAAGAATGCTTCTTCTATAGAGCAAAAAGGGCAAAGTCAAATTATGGGAGAGAAGCTGAAGTCTGTGGGTAGGAATGACTGAAGTGGGAAAGGCTGAGGTTGTTCTCAAGACAGGAGATCATTACTACACTAAATCCTGAAAGAGAACAGAATGGCAGGATGAGGACACAGGTAGAGAGATCAGGATGGGGGGAAGCAGGGTCACCCCCGAGACTGGAGAGAGGGCACAGGGATGGGCCACAGAGTATCTGAAGCATACAGGGAGACAAAGACATCCCCCCACCAGCCAGGGGCTTCTTGGCATCAAGGTCAATGTCAATTTATTTTGGTCACATGAATGGACTTTGTCCCAGTAGACAGTCTCAATCTTTTCAGCAATGTCGGTGGCCAGGTTAAACTCCAAAAGCGTGTGCAAAGTGGCAGAAATTAGAGGAGAGGCTGACTGTCTAGAACCGCCGCAGAGGCAAGCCTGCAGTGTCTAGGACAGTGAGGTCAGCTTCTTCCCCAACCTGAAGTTCATAAAGGCAAAGTAATGTCTGTGTGTTTTGTGAATATACTCAAGTAAAACCCTTTTAATGGAATGTTAGCTGGACACACTTTATGAATATAACATCCCCCTTAAAGCCATATTTTCACATAAAGATTAAGTTTGGAATGTGGAGAGGGCTAATAAAAATGCTGCAGACTTTGAGTTCACACATGTGTAAAGCAAAAAAAAAAAAAAAAAAAAAAAGAATTGGTTGGGGCATGAACACAGGTTGCCAAATCTCAATTTTTCTAAGTGAGGACATAAAATAACATAACATCTCCTTTCACCATAACTTCATAAAAGAAAAAAATTTAATATCAAAAAACTTAGGCCCAACATCATCTCAAGATAATTAAATCAATTTAGATATATTAAATACTTGTTATGTTGTTTTTGTGTTGTTTTGTTTTGTTCATTTTTGAAGGTCAAATGAAAGCTGTCTCACAGACTGGAAATGGTCTGTGGATCCAGTTTGGACCAACGTGCTAAGGCTCATTTCAAGGAAGGAGAAAGTTTCTGCAGATTAAGAGGCTGAGAGATGGTACAGTGAAGAATCATGTATTAGCTCGGAGTATTTAATAACTGATCCATAGTGGAACACCACTACCAGGTAACTGTGGATCTAAGATCAGTATAATTTTGCTGTTTATTGTTGGTTGTTGGGAAACATACACTGTTCCGTGGGCCAGATGGAGCAGCAGAGAAGGCAGCTGTGTAAGTGACCTAGTAGACTGTCAGCAGTGAGGCTGGAGGGTGCTCCCAAGGCAGCACTCAGCTGGGTGATCGCCCCCAGGGTCCGGGGTGTGGGAGGCTAATGAAGCCAGAGGGAACTGCTAACGCAATGAAGTGAGAGGGTTGAAGTGGGTGGGAGTACGGGTAAGGGAAAAACCAGATTCAGGAGCTGTGAGGGCGCAGGAGAACGGACAGGTAAGAAGCCCGAGACACGGCAAAGAGGAGATCTGGGATATAAAAATAAGAAAAAAAAAAAAAGCTGGAGGCATTAAGGGGGGTTGGGGGGTGAAAGGTACAGCACCCACAATTTGCCCCTTTTGCGTCTGTTTCTTTGGCTCATCCTGAGAGCCCACAATGGGCAAGAACTAACCTTCTGCACACCTGTCCATTTCTTCCGAGTCTTGTAGCCAGGCTGCCACTTTGCTCTGCCCGGTCGTGCAGGTTGCAGGGAGGCTGCTACCGCAGGGTAAAGGGGACTGCCATGGAAAGCTGTTTGGCTGCGCCTACGATGAATAAAAAAACGCGTATGGTTAGGCAGAAATAGTACATCTAGGTTACTAAAAAGAACACAAGTATACTCAAAGCGACATTAGAAAAAAGAGGAACAAAAGGCACGCTCAAAATATGGAAGAAGCCTCTTGGCTAAATGTGGTATGAGCTCAGTACAGCCAAAATTTCTAAGCAATAACGACACGACACTTGTTAAACTGCCATCTCCACCAAAAAAACAAAGGGGACAACGTTCAAGTATGTTATATCTCATACTCGCAAGGACACGCCAACTCAAATTTTCAATAGTTTTGCATTACTCAGTAAGTTACAGCTGATACAGTGTCCTTGTTGCAGTACTCAACTCATGAGCGAAGGCCTTTCCTTTCCAAAAGCTCTCTGTACCCTTATGATCAACTCATGGTCTCATCAGCTACCTGTGATTCTTAAATACATTACCCACCAGCAAGCAACCTTGTCATGCTGTGAATGCGTATTGAAAACTGTAACATCTAAAATGGCAGTCTTGCCAAGTTATTAGTATCTATAGCTGATAGACTTTCCATTAAAGGGATTTTATGTGAAATAAAAGTTGTATGAAGTATGTAGATACTAAAGTGAGTACAGTAAATGCTGTGAAAAAAGCAGAAACTTATTTCCCCCAAAGCTGAAACAACTTTAAAACTCCATATTTGACTTTAATATTCAGTTACAACTGACTGTGTCTCTTCTAAATCATTATGAAGAGAAGGATGCACATACTTAGCAAACCCAGACTTATTTATTACCCTCACAGGGCCACAAACCAATTAACATTTGAGAGTCTCATAATTTGATGCTTAGAATTCAAGCAAAGTGATAAAAAGCTCTTTTCACTCTTTACTGCATTTTGATAAATGTAACAGAAATCTTTCACTGAGTTAGATCTCAGAGGTATGTCATTTGTAGCTAGAGCAACAGATCTATGAAAACCAGAGTTGAAGAGCTTTCTTATTCCAAGGCAAACAGGGGGGAGGATCTGGTTTCAGTTCTCCATTCTCGGATGTCACCCAAGTTATTTAACAAATAACACAAGGGATGAAAATAATATGTCTTTTATCAACACTCTGTGCCGAAGACACAGGCAGAAGCTGGAAGAACCAAAGGATCAAACATTTATATTTTTTAAATATCCATTGGGGATACATTTCTTGTTTAATTTGGACTAACTCTGGGATTCCTTCTATTCTGTGATGAGAACACAGGAGGCCCAGAGAAACTTGGGGACTATCTTGCACATCTTGTGTTGGGTCATTCACTAAGTGCCCTACTTCCTAATAACCCCGACCTGCTGGTTCATTTCCTTTGATTTCAGAAGCAGTTAGTACTAGGGTTAACCCAATACCCTGTTCCTAGGAGAGAGATATTCCATAATGAAATAAGGTTTGAGAGCCTTGTGAAATACAATTTACGGGATTTAACAAAAATTAGGTAAGTAATTTCCATCAAAATAGCAAAAACTAAATACAGCTGTGTTTCATTTAATCTGATTTGATGAGTCTTGCAGTTGCTCCATGAGGTTTTTCAATGCTTTGCAGAGGAAACTTGGATATGTTATTCCATATATCCCTATGTCGGAAAACAGAGAAAAGCAGAATCTTCGCTGAAACACATTTGAACTCCACTCCTTGTGGCAGCTAGTTATTCACAGATGTCTCTATTCTCAATCTCAGGTGCCAAGTGAGAAACCGGAAGACCCCTGGGCGGTGCAATGTGGCTATGGTTCAGAAAACTTAATTATTGAGGCAAAGGCAGAAATAGCTGTCTCCCTGTCTATTGTCTTAACCTTGGTTTTTAACAGGCAACACCTCTAGCTTTTCAGCAACACAGAAAAAGAACTCTTAATACGGCCGAAAGAATAGCTTCAGCCTCCCTTAATCTGGTACCTGGTATAATGAAAAAGGCACTGATTTTGGAAACAAAGATGAAGATTCTGACCTTGGCTTAGCTGTTTAATGTCTATTTAACTTCTGGAAAAATTCTTTACTGTCTCTGAGCTTTGGGTATATTTAAGACTAGAGATGAATGAATGTCCAATGCTTAAACACAGTGCCTAGTCATTCAAATATATTATATTCAAATATATTATATTACTGTCACAATCTCTAGCCCACTTGCATTAACCTCATGGGGAAATTCACTGGTCTCTCTCACGGTCATGTATATATTACAGCTCAAGGCCAAAAAACAAGCTTCACTTTAAAAGCTTTGTGGTCTTCCTATTACCACCCAGGAAGGCATCAATTTCTAGGTGCTGATTAACCAAATGTTCACTCTACTTCTTAATATTCCCACAAAGCCACATATAATTTAGATGTACTCCATTCATAGAAAGGAAAACTTAATTCTCTTGGTCCACATTTCCACCTAATCTATACTTGTAATTAACTTTGATGGTAAATATCACTATTGTCTTCTGAGGGTTAGTTTACAAAGCACACCTTCTCTTTCTGGTTTGTAAAATGAGACACAGTTAACATGTCTGCATAATTTTCCAAGCAATTTCTGGGCTGACTTTCATATAACAATGTCATACCTTTCCATCCCCAACAGAAACATTAGCAGCTGGTGAGGATTCAGCTGTGGAGGTTGAAGGAAATATGTGAAAACTAGCATCTCGTGGTGATCTCACAATTTCATTCTGCCGATACAATCGATGATGGCGCAGTTTGGAGACCCATGCATCAAACCAGTCCTGGGATTTCACCTAAAACAATAAACAAGAGGAGTAGGTAATGGTGAAACCAATCTCCTGTTTACCACTGATATAGGCAAGTGATTTCCCCAGATATTGGCAGAGAAACTGTTGAAAGGCAATTTTACCTTCAAATGATAGATGTGTTCTTCTGTGTCAAGGTCTATTCTCCGAGCTTTCTTTTTAATTGACATGACAGAGAGTCCGACATCGATGCTTCCGTGGACCTTCCCTTTTTGAATCTGAAATCAAAAGACTGGTAAAAAGGCTGGAAGGACATGTGATTTGACATGCTTTTGTACGGAAGTGAGCTTAATGTAATCTTTAACTTATCTATAGGAGATGGAACATCACACCACCTCTACAAAGAGGAAATGGCTAAGGTTCTGAAGTTAAGGTCCTGAATCTGAGGACAGCTGAAGTTGCAGTGACTTCATACCAATTTCAATAAGTAAGACTATTCATCTCATTCCTGTTTTTGGCATAACTTCATAATTCTAGATTGCACAGTTTATATCCTAAAAAAGATACCTTTACTGGTTCCTAAAATAACTATGGTCAATCTCTGACCTACAACCCAGAAGACCCCCAAGTAATCAGCTAGAAGACTGCTGCTGGGGCAAAACTGGGCAGCTAGTACAGAGTGCACGGAGCAGCCAGCTCTTCCTTCTGGCTGCCCTCATCTGGTCAAGGACACACAGCTGATTCAATGAAGGAGCTGGGGACAGAACTGAAATCTGAGCCCTCTGTTACTTACCCTATATACAATGATAAGAAGGAGAGCATTTCCCAGTTTTGCATGCAAACAATGACTTTTTATATTAAAGAAAAATAATTTCGAATAATTTTAGAGTTGGGATGGCCAAGATAAAAGAATGTATGAAACAGAAATGAAGTTCATAAGATAGGTCTTAAAAAGACTTCAGTAAGAACAAATGTTGCTTTAAACCTCAAAAAAAGCACATATAGCATAGTTTATTGAGAGATGCAGGAAAAAAGCCTACTTGGGTTTTCTCTCTAAGACAGAAAGGGTGATTTTTATTAGTTGGTGACTTTTAGGTTTAAGCTTCTGTTTTTAACAACACACATCACAATAGTTAAGTCAAATCTTCATGCACCAGTTTGAGATTTTATGCTAGCTTGAGCATAAGCGTAAAACACACCTTCCACGCAACATTTGTTAAATCTTGCAGGCACAGCAATGCACAGAGCTGGTAACTATGGCACAACACTTGTACACTGTGGTGGTTACTCACTTCAAGCAGAATTCTAAACCAATCTTTGTGTCTACTTACATCAAGTGGTGCCTTTGAATACTTTAACATTCCATTATCCAGGACAAAAAAACGCTGCAAGAACCAAACAATCCCCAGTTATTGTCAGTATTTTGAATTATATAAAACATTCACAAGTGTGGGTCTAACATTGCTTGGTATTTTGTAATCAGTATGTTTGATCATTTTCATGTATTTGAATTCAGTGCACCTGGCCACGGTCAGTCACATGAAATGGTAAGGAAATCTTAGCTCGAGTTCCATACTATTTACCTAGTAGGGTCCTTTTATACATAATCCAATGGGGATGAAATCTCTCACCACAGTTTTTCTTTTCTTTTCTGTTTTTCTTTCTTTCTTTTCTTTCTTGGCTGTACCGCACAGCTTGTGGAATCTGTTTCCTGACCAGGGATTGAACCCAGGCCACGGCAGTGAAAGCCCTGAATCCTAACCACTAGACCACCAGGGAACTCCCCCATCACCACGGTTTTTCTTAATGGGGGTGTCAGGGGTTGGGGGGGAAGGGAGGAATCCAGTGGACTGGAGCTATGAATAATGAATTATCTGCAAAGTTTAAAAAGTAGCCTTATCAATATGCTTGCATCTCCACTTAGCAAAATACTTGCAGTTCACTCTTAGTAAAAGAGATTAAAAATTATTTCTGAACTATATTAAGGGGAAATATATATATATTTGGGGCAGTTTTTGTCTCTTTCAAGACACTCATGGTCCAGTCCAAATGAATCTAGCCATTTTTGCTCCACAAACCTCAGGAACTCTCTGCTGTTGACTTCCTTTCCATGGACAATTGACTAGAGAAAAAACAGCATTCAAGGACCCAATCAAACAATGGGTCCAGTGTCCTCCTCTAGTCTCTACAGATGCAGGGAGTCTTTCTGTGGCTGGTAAATTACTCTGCCGGGAAGTTTTTATGTGACTCAGGAACTCTTAGCTGCTGAGGTGACAGGCAGTCAGGCCTGGAGACACCCTACACAGAACTCACAGAAGGTCACTGTAACCCCTTTGTTATAGGTTCTGGGGTTGCGGGGGGCGGGGGGAGAAGTAAGCACTGGAAGAAGGAATCTCTATAGCTGAAAAACACTTGACTGCCTATGACTTGGGCAATCAAATGGGCTGATGCTTGAATAAATATCTGATGGTATTAGAGACCAAGAGAAAAGGCAATGCAAGGGAGAACCTCCTATTGCTTATGTAGCAAAATGTCTAAGGGAAGGTCCAGAAAGAGTTGCTGTTGAACCACAGCCAGTTTTGCTGAAACATGGACTGAGAGTGTTTAATTAAAGTTAGCCATTTATATAAAATGTGTTTCTTTGACCCCTTTCTTCTGTTTGTCCATTCCTATCTATCAAAGAATTCTAGCAGGGATAACCTATAGGATGGTCACAGGGAAAGAGATTAGCAAGGCCACTGATTTGAGGAATTGCAAAGTGGTAAGGTCAGGATGAAAGGCAAAGGTGATTCCAGGAAGGAGTGTGGCCAGTTGGCCAAAATCCAAGAAAGAACAAGGGTGGGGAGAGATTCCTGGCACTGGTATAACATTATGGGTGCAGGGGCGACTGCCAAGGTTTCTGACAAGTGAGAGGGAAGAAGACTCTTTGACCGGTTTTTATTCCACCCTCAGAGATAGGGGATTGGGGCAACATTTCCCAACTGTTAATTTTTAAATCCTTCTCTTAAATTGCAAAAAATATATTTCCTCAAGGATGTTATAATCCATAACTTCCCCTTTTGGGTCAGTGGGCAGCCACCAGCCTGCCATTTGTGCCCACAAATCTATCTGCCTTGAGATGAAATCCATCAGCAGATGTGGCAGGTAATGAACCTGTTTTTTCAGTGATTTCAGACAAGATACTGGTGGTCTACCAAAAGGCTTATATTGAAAATAGAGGACAACTTTCTTCTCCTAAGCATCCAGAATTCCTGCTACTCACGTAACTGCAACAATACAGTGTAAAATATTTTCTCCATAATTAAAACTGGAAGATGGAAAAAGAATGTGGAGTTGGGTAGAGAGGAATAAACCATATACGTTAAAGGGCAGTAAACAAACTTCCAAGATCAGTGACATTCCATCTTTAGTTTGCACTGGTAACAATAATTCTAGGAATCTACCCCGAGGACTTAAATGGAAATTCATGTATAAGAATGTTCATCACAACTTCATACAATAAAAAATTAGACATATGCTACATATTCAGCAATAGGGAACTGGTTCAATAATGGAATTAGTATAAATCCATCCAATGGAAGCCATGCCTGCATTTTATAAAATCTCATATTTAGAAGAGTATTTAATAAGAACATATTTATACTAATTTAAGTTAAAAAAAAAGCAGAGTAAACAAAAATATGTCCAAACTGGATTTTAAATATCGTGTAAAATATTTTTTCCCTGCATACAGACATTACAGATCTCAGACTTAAATAGGTATGATAGGTTGCAGCCTGTACAGTTAAAACAAGGCCTTGAAGACTAGCTTTACACATACAACTGTACTCTTGGTTTCCCACCTAATGACACCAAATAAGAGCCTCTATTTATGAAGATGATCTGAAGATAATATGATGAAAATGTTACCTTGTGCCAGCCCTTTAAAGGCCATTTTCTCTTCTTTAGCATAAAGCCTTCATGTTTGTCTGGTCTCTGGACATTGGTTTGGCCTATTTTCAGCCCTTCTATAATCTCCCAGCTGTCAGCTTCCTGAGAGAAAAGAAGAAAAACAAATCACATGTTTCTCAGTGTTTGATGACACACTTAAAGCAGATTCTTAAGTAGAAATTGCTTTTAAAGTGATACTCAACCCACCAGAAGTCTGAACAACATTCTGGAGCAAATTCTAGCCTCAGACCCAGCTATGCACTTATAATTGAAGTGAGAACGAGTTTCCGGGTACCCCTGGAGGTATGAGGGTCCATCAGAGATTAGCTGGATGGAGGCGGAGTCTGGGGTAGAATGGACTTTTGATTGCCTGCATTCACAAGGTTTAAAATGCATTTTTCCAGACAGTTCATCTCTGGGCACAGAGGCACTTTAAAGTTTTAAAATAAGATCATTTTGGTGAAACATGTTCAATGCGTGTGTGGGCCTGGTTTTCTGTAGAAATGAAAAGGCTGCAGCAGCTTAAGTGGCTCATGACTTCTCATGCTGAAGAGCAGCGCTGTGGGCATCTGTTTCCTCTCAGTGAGGCTGCGTGCATTTCAGAGTGAGCATAAAATGCCCCGCTTGCCAAACACCCACCAAGAAGTCCGTGCTTGGAAGACATACATCGTGAGATACACATACCCTTAGGAGCCCATGAAAGAGCCAGAAATCTGGGATTCTAGAGTCCATATCACCCTCCTCTGTTAAAAACAGACTAAATCATGGTTTCCTCTTCCATGAGACGTGTTTTGTTCGTCTATGGTGTTAAAAAAAAGTTTTAAAAATGCATTGTCAACATTTTAAACATCAGAGGATTGCAGGCTTTAAAAATCCAAATTTCTAGTGTTTTGTGAAAGCCTAAGATCTGGCAACGCTGGGCCTGCCCTGAAGGACGGCTGCCCGTCTTCAGTTTACCACAGTCCCCCTTGGGTCTGCTTCCATGTTAGATACCAGCCCCTTAGCGACATCCTGGGTTTTAAAATCCCTGGACCAGGTGATTTCTAAGGGCTCACGCAGCTCTAACGTAACCGCTGATCTGGCAAACACTCCTATTCTAGATCTCAGGCTTGGGGCACAATCCAGCAAAGTAGAGGCAGAAACAACGAGGTCACATCCCATGCACGACCGCTGCAATCCTGCCCACAGTGCAAGGAAGCAAACTCCCTCAGCATAACCTGCTCGGCTGCCTCAGCTCTGGAAAGACGGATGCAGCTCTACGGATCAGGGCAGGCCCCTCTGCAGAACGCCCCAACCCAAACTGACTCAGGAAGCTGCCTTCTGACATGTTCTATCAGAAATCATCTTTAGACCACAGCACAAAGACTTCAACGGGAATGGCAGTGGGTTCCATTTCAGGGCCGCTGGACTTGCTGGCCCAATGTCTGGGTGGTGGCTGCCCAGAACCTGCTGCAGGACTGTGACGCTCTGACAGGACCCAGGGGCGAAGGGGCCGTAATCGGTTACCGATATCGGCCACAGGAGCAGGGGGGGAGAGGGCTGTGTATTTGCCATCCACGCCTCTTTCCCCTGTCTTCTCCTTTCATCTCAGAAGCTGCTTGCCCTATGGCCGAGTCAAATCTAAGCCCAAATATGTGTAAATAGAGGGGGATTTTCAGCAAAAATTGTTTCCAGGAGATGTGGCTGAACATTGCTTCATGCAAAACATCATGAAGCCTAGGAGATACTCCTGGCTTCTGAAGAGCCCTCTAAAGCCAGCGTCATGCTTCTACCCCATCTAAGCCCAACCCTACAACCACCACTGCCCTGAGAACTAATGTGAGATCAGTGCTATTTCTCCATCTGCTTGGTCATCCCTGAGGGGTGCCTAGTGAAGGAACTACAGCCCTTACAGAAACGCACCTACCAGTGTTCATTTGGCAACATTAAGAACCCTTTGAAGGAGCTGTAAATTTCCCCTTAACATAAGAAAACAACCCCCAAACTGATTTTCTACTTGAATACTGTCAGAAACTGTGATTGGTGTGAACTGTTAATTAGATACAGTAATTTTAAAATGTACATTTCTCTATGGAATGTGTATCTCTCTAAATAAATCCACTTCTTACCTAAAAAAAAAAAATATATATATATATATATATATTTCTGATGAGACAGTTTAAGGCTCTAAACCATGTTTTTTGGACAATAAAAGGGATTATCATCAGGAGTACAAAGCAGAGCGTTTTGGAATTTTCAGTTTTTAATAATGAATTGCAATTGAATTCAGGTGAGCATTGCTTATAAATAATGTTAGAATAATAGAAGAAAATAGTAGGTTCTCATAAAAAGTCCAGTATCTTTGGCTTTCTACTCTCATCAGCAAAGTAGATAAAAATGATGGATTTTTATTCATAAAAGTGATGGATTTCTATAGATTTCTTTTAGAAAGCCTTGGTATAATCAAGAAATTAAAAGAATAACTCTCTATACATGTGTACATATATTCATTAGTGCTCTCTCTGTTCTTAGAGCGATATCAGCTGTATTTAATGATATTTCTATTTTTAGTAGCCCCATCCATAGATACCATCTCCAGAAGAATAGCATTTTTATTTTTGGCTAGATCTTATCTTATCTGAAGGCTAGTGTTCATCTTTGATTTATTGTGTGTGTGTATGTGTATTTATTGTGTGTGTGTACTAATGAAAATGGAAACATTTAATAATAAGTACAAATGCTTTTTGAATTTTTTTCTAATTAAAATCAGAAGGTAGTAGTAGCTTGTCCCTGTGGAGCTATGACTACTGATCTCTATCACAGCAGTTTTTTTCTTCTTTGGGAATTTAACCACAGAGGGAAAAAAAATGGGGGGGGGGTATAGATAAGTAAGATAGGAAAAGCAAGAAGTTAAAATGTATTTTTTAAACATAAATGCAGCAGCTCTGATGCAGAATTACTAAACCCAGCAAAAGAAATTAGGAAGAATCCTAACATAGTTCTTAGAGTTAAGCAAACTGTCAAACAGACAAAAAGGCAAAAGATAAAGCCAGAACAAACAACTCTCTCTACTTCAATTATAAATACTGGGGACTTCCCTGGTGGCGCAATGCTTAAGAATCCACCTCCCAATGCAGGAGACATGGGTTCGAGCCCTGGTCCAGGAAGATCCCACGTGCTGCAGAGCAACTAAGCCCATGCGCCACAACTACTGAGCCCGCGTGCCACAACTACTGAAGCCCGCACCTAGAGCCTGTGCTCTGCAACAATAGAAGCCACTGCAATAAGCCTGTGCACCGCAATGAGGAGGAGCCCCTGCTCGCTGCAACTAGAGGAAGCCCGCGCACAGCAACAAAGACCCAATGCAGCCAAAAATAATAAATAAATAAATAAATACTGATGATAATGTTACAGATAAGGTGTGTAAGAAATGAAATATCCCATCCCAGGACTTAGTACAATCCATCTCTATACTTAGTAGACCAGGTCTATCTTGAGAAAGCTAAAATTACTTTCTGAATATTGAATAATTTTTTCATAATTTCAATTGATATTAATTTTCTGCTTAAAAGCCACCAACTTTCATAGGTTTACTTAGAAACAGAGTCAAAAGCCCTAATGTGATCACATCAGTACTTGAATCAGATTATACAAACATTTTTGTTCTTACAGAGGCTTTAAAAAGACCTTTGATGTAATAACAATACCTAAAAACAGAAAGTAACCTAATTATAGCCCCAGTCTGCTCATTTGAAAAAGCCAGAGACACTTCCTTTCTCAAGGGTATATTCTCTGTGCATGTGTGAGTGGGCAGGGGATATATGGAATGCTTTAGGAGGTGAAAGCACCAAACAAAGAAACTGGAAAAATCCTGAGACAGGAGTATGTGTACTTCAAACAATGTTCTTCCACCACCAACCAGTGCCCAGGAAGCCCATCTTCTCTCAAAGGGGCTGAGAGATGGTGAGATGCTATGGTGTCTGGATTGGATGGGATTCTCTGATTTCATCAGGTCCCAAGAGATGTGTTATCTATTAACAGAAAAACACAAGAGTATTAGTTGTACAGCAAGGTCCAAGCGGGCAGCTGCACGGAGGAGTAATGGGAAGTGGATACTGTTGGTGCCCTACCCAGATCCCTGTTATCAGGCCAGTGGACCCATGTCCCAGCTGCTGTGAGCACTGTGAACTGCTAAGGCTAACAGCTTCCTTCTTCTACCAGGAATTGCTGTTTGGCCAAGCTGGGGCCTTCACCTGGGAAATTATGCTGTAGCATGACCCTCCCCCACGGCTCTCAAGGACTGAAGGACACAAGGGTACAAACATCTGAGGGAATGAAAAGTCCTTCTTGCCTCAGGGTGAGTCCAACTCTGTGAGGTAAACTTATGCTCCAGAGCTCACCATGGGATCAGGCTGAGGGTGGACTCCAGCTGGAACCCCCTATTGCTTAGCATCGACACCTGTCCTAACCTCTTCGCTCACCCATTTCCTCCTAAGGGTTCTTCCTCCATAAATCACAGGCACCTTAAGCTCAGTCTCAGGTTGTCCTAGGGAATCTGACATAAAGGAAGAATGTGAAATAAAGTAATGAGTGTGGTAGGTACAGAGACGGGCTACATAAGACAGCCTGGGGCTGAGGGAGTCAATGACCAGCACTTGAGAAAGGGTTTCTGTGGGCCTAATTTAAAAGAAGTTGGAGTTTATTTCAGTGAAGAAAGGGGAAGGGAGCAGGACAGCATTCCTGCAGGCCTGGTGGAAGAAACAGATGCCCAACAGTGGAAGAGAGAGAGGCATGGCCGGAGGGAACTGCATGCAGGTGGCTGCAGCTGGAGTATGAAGTGAAATGCCCAAGAAGCTGGAGATGTAGCTGGTGGGCCAGGAGTGGCCAGAGCAAGTCATGTGTATGTGTCGCTCCCTACTTGTTGTTTTAATACCAGCACCTCTCCTTTCCATTTCTGTGTCTCATTCTACAAGTCTTCCTTTCTCTGTTTCCACTGCTCTAAATGTCACATACTTCACAGCTATCTGGCTCTGGACAACTTACTTATACATACCCCAGGTCTCAGTTTCCTTATCAACAAAATGGGAATGGTATCGGTACTCACTTCATCGAGTTGGGGACTGACTGAGAGGATGTATGTACTAATCCAGTGCCTGGCTCAAAGTGGGTGCTCAGTCAATGTTAGCTGCCTTCTCCATCACCCCTAAATCAATATTTATTCTCTCTGTCCTTTAGCTGTGTATAAGAGAGGACTGAGGTTTCAAAGAGATTAGTCGTCACATTTACCAAGTAGACATTCTGTTTGCCATTCAAATAGAAATAAGATCATTTTTCATTTCTAAGTTTTTTAAAAATAGTTTAATAACTCCCCCTTTTTTAGTTTAGCAGTCTACTCCTGTCTGATGGAATAAACTTTATAGTTTGTAATGCCTTCAAAGTGTAAAGAGGTACAAATGTCTGTATTCTACAATATAGTAGTGTGGTAGAGCGTTCTTTTCCTAAAGGATTCTGTTTAATATAGGAAAAGCAATGTGGATGGATCACTTATACATACTTAGAAGTTAATCTTTCCGGGAGATTAAAGTGCTGTTTTTATATTTGGATTCAAAATCCCCATGCGTTCTATTTTCTGAGTTTCTCAGTAGGAGAGCCAACCCACCGAAAATCTCAGGGAATCGAGCAAGGGGTGGGGGTGAGTAGGATGGTGTCTCCTTGACTTTTCTTTGTGATTTTTGCATTTTAGACAGAAATGAGTTTAGATATTCTCCTAGTCCGAGGAAGAGAAAGTTGAAGGGGAGGGGACACTGGCTTCCATGAAACAGAAAAGGTCTTCATTAGTAGTCCGCAGGGTTCTCCTCAGAGTTCACTGCTAGGAAGGCCAGATGTGAGAAGGGGACTGGAACTCTGAATGTACAACAGCCCCTCTGGCTAGGGACTGTTTTACTCTGCAGGTGGGGTAGAGCTTAAACAAGTCTGAGTTTGAATTCCTGCTCTGCTACTTAGCAGCTTTTTTGACTTTGGGCAAGTTACTAACTCTCGGTTTCCATACTTGTAAAATGTAATAAAAACCTACACTGCATGGAACTGCTCATAAGGATTATAGTAAATGGGATCATGTATCTAAGCACTTAGTATAGCACCTGGTGTGCAGTGCATGGGCAACAATTAATTGTACCTGTTGTTGTGTTGTTACTGCTGGACCCAGTGATTTTTTTCTATAACCTCGATATAGAAATATTAGCTCATCTTACCAACAGGGAATGACAAAGAGTTTCTCTTGCCCTTTTCCCTTAAAATAAAGAGAATTCTGGACGTTTCTATGTAACCCTGCACATCCCAGCAAATACACTTTCATCTCTTTCCTCCTTACGCAGGGCAAAGAAACCCTACATACTGGAGATGGAAAGAAGTGAAAGAGCAGCTCTACAATGGGTGTCACAGCTACCTTAGGGGAGTCAGGTGTAAGAGGTATTGTTCAACTGGCCACAGGCCAGGCATCCTACCATGTGAGAAAGCAACACATTCTGTCACTGACCTTGGAGAGGGGGACCGGTTCCAGCAGTTGCCGACTTACAGAAGGTTCAGTGCTAGAGGAAGAAGTCCTCTCCAGTATGTGGATACTCTGAAAATACATGGAAATACAGCCTAGGGTTAGAGGACCCATTTCTCATGTTGATGGACATGGGGATGAGATCACACAGATCACAGTAAGAACAGTGTGCTATATTAAAAACCGCAAGTTCCTGAGGGGACCAAAGGTAGCAACAACTGTAAGAAAAATGCGAGGATAAGGATTTTGTTTTCTCCCCTTATGGACTTGCTGGTGAATTTCTGCTGCAACGCTGGTTTCAGTCTTAGAGAAAGAGTCAGAGAACACATACATTAAAAAAAAAACAACATGCATTATGTCTCAACATTTTTATAACTAAGAGAATGGTGGCACACCTACTACTTCGACAATTAGCCTTACATAGAAATATTTGCTCATCTCTCCAATGGCAGGAGACAAAGAGAAAGGTCGACATCAAAAAGCCCAGAGCCTTAATACCATTCAGTCTCTAGAGTTTCTTATAATCCTTATAGGATAATTATATATTATAATTATTATAATTATAATAATATGACAATTCTTAAATGCACAGAGAAGAAAACAATACATCACATATAATAAGCAGTAGATGTCTTTCAAAGACTATAAAGAGCATTCACAGATCAGTGAGATGACATTCCAATAGGAAAAGAGGCAAAGCACATGAACAGGCAACTTGTGCAGAACATTTGAAAAGATGTTCAACTTCAACCACAAAGATTTTCAAAGAAGTGAAAACCAAAATAATAATGATTTTTTAAAAACCCATTACATTCAAGAATAGATCAGCGTTGGGGGAAAGGGACTATAAACTGGGTACAGTCTTTCTAAAGAGGAATTTTGCAATTGTATTAAAAAGTCTTTGGGAAAAAAAGTACCTGCCGTAATGACCCAGCAATCCCACAGCTAAGTCTTTACCCTAAGGAAATGATCAGACTGGTATGGAAAGATATAGGAAAAGACGTGCTTACTAAAGCATTATTTTATTATAGTAAAAAAAAAATCTAGGGCTTCCCTGGTGGCGCAGTGGTTAAGAATCTGCCTGCCAAGGCAGGGGACAAGGGTTCCAGCCCTGGTCCAGAAGATCCCACAGGCCACGGAGCAACTAAGCCCGTGCGCCACAACTACTGAGCCTGCACTCTAGAGCCCGTGAGCCACAACTAGTGAGCCTGCGTGCCACAACTACTGAAGCCCGTGCGCCTAGAGCCCATGCTCTGCAACAAGAGAAGCCACCGCAATGAGAAGCCCACGCACCGCAACGAAGAGTAGCCCCCGCTCGTCGCAACTAGAGAAAGCCCGCATGCAGCAACGAAGACCCAACGCAGCCAAAAATAAATAAATAAAAATTTTAAAAAAATCTAATACATATGAGAATAGTACAGACTTATAAGGATATAACATGCAGTGAATCAAAGTGACAACATGAATTTCTGTTTATTGGTATGGAAAAAATAGCCATGATGTTCTGTCAACTAAAAAATCAGGCTATAAGGAGTATGTAGAATATGATGATGTTAAACATATAATCAAAATATATTTCAAAATGTTAACAGTAGCTGTATAGAGGTGGTGGGATTATAGATGATTTTTAATTTTTTCTCTAATTTTTTAGTGCAAAAAATATACATTACTTTATATTTGGAAAAAATTAAGCACTTTATATGAAGGGATAAATCTGAAAGACGTTAAAGGAATAATTCAATGGAGTTAATATTTAGATATAGGCTGAAAATGTAACATTTTTCCTCTAGTTATAACATTTCATTGTTTCAATAGACAAAGTTGGATTTTATTACTTATTAAGGTCTCTTTTTAGTATCTCACTGGAAAACTATCAGATTAATGTTTGCTTTTTTCATAAAGAAAATTACACTTTGACCTGAGCCAAATTATTCTAATTTCTTTAGGTTTTCAAGCTTTTGGTTATTTCTGTTACCTTGAAAACAAGAAGTCTGATCATAAATTTTTAAAATCCTACCTGAATGCTTTTTTAAGTCATTTATTAGAAAGAGGATAACTGAAGTGAAAGATTTAGGAATTGCTCCTATTTCTCCAACTTGTGAGGAAGCAGAAGAAATAAGAACAGATATTTTGGGGCCAAATACAAAGTTGGGCAGGGAAAGCGAGAATTCCTAATCTGACAGCTGAAGTGTCCAAGGACGATTTAAGCATTAAATGGGACTCTGCTCTTTCCATTCCCAGGTTCACTTGAATTAACAGGGAAAAATGATACAAGGGACTGAGCATCGACATACTCAGCGCCAGCGCCTTTTGTGGGAGAGTCAGAAGCAAAGGCATACTACAGAGAGAAAAACAGGGAGTGTGTGTTCAGATCTTCAACAGACAACGGGACCCCTATCATTTGAATGTTGGTGCATTTAATGTTGTCTCAGAGGTCTCTGAGACTGTCCTCAATTCTTTTCTTTTTAAAAATATTTATTTTATGTATTTATTTAGCTCTGTTGGGTCCTAGTTGAGGCACACGGGAACTTTGTTGCGGCATGTGGGATCCTTCATTGTGGCTCTGGGCTCAGCAGTTGTGGCGCACAGGCTTAGCTGCCCCGTGGCATGTGGGATCTTAGTTCCCTGACCAGGGACTGAACCCTAGTCCCCTGCACTGGAAGGTGGATTCTTAACCACTGGACCACCAGGGAAGTCCCCTGTCCTCAACTCTTTTCATTCTTTTTTCTTTATTCTGCTCTGCGGCAGTTATTTCCACCATTCTATCTTCCAGCTCACTTATCCGTTCTTCTGCCTCAGTTATTCTGCTACTGATTCCTTCTAGTGTATTTTTAATTTCAGTTATTGTGTTGTTCATCACTGTTTGTTCTTTAGTTCTTCTAGGTTCTTGTTAAATGTTTCTTGTATTTTCTCCATTCTGAGATTTTGGATCATCTTTACTATTATTACTCTGAATGATGTGGTACATATATACAATGGAATATTACTCAGCCATAAAAAGGAACAAAATTGGGTCATTTGTAGAAATGGGGATGGACCTCGAGACTGTCATACAGAGTGAAGTAAGTCAGAAAGAGAAAAACAAATATCATATATTAACACATCTATGTGGAATCTAAAAAAATTGGTATAGATGATCTTATTTACAAAGCAGAAACAGAGACACAGACATAGAGAACAAACATATGGATACCAAGGGGGAAAGGAGGGGGTGGGATGAATTGGGAGATTGGGATTGACATATATACACTATCGATACTATGTATAAAATACATAACTAATAAGAATCTACTGTATAGCACAGGGAACTCTACTCAGTGCTCTGTGGTGACCTAAATGGAAAGGAAATCCAAAAAAGACGGGATATATGTATACGTATCGCTGATTCACTTTGCTGTACAGTAGAACCTAACACAACATTGTAAAGCAATTATACTCCAATAAAAAAAAAAAAGACAATGGGAACAAATGACCTGGGACTTGCATTATTTACTTGTTCATGTTAATATTCTGTATGGGATCCTATTTAAAACATAGCAGCTGAATATGAAATTTAGATTTATTCTGAGATCATATAATTAGGAACTAAAATGAGAATTGTTGTTGAAGCAAAAATTGTATTACTTTCTAGGATGTAATCATCTCCCCTCACACCCCTTCACTTTCTTTTTTGTGTTTAAAAATGACAAAAGTAATATATGCTCATAAAAAATTCAAGTACAGCATAGAAATATATAAAAGAAGTCAAAGTTCCCACCCCACTGTTACTCTCCCCACCCCTCTAGCTTCTGCAGCAGTGCTTCTCAAAAGGTTGTCCATGAACCCTGGAGGTCCCCAGGGCCCTTTCAGGGCATGTGCAAGGTGAAAATTGTTTTTATAACAATACCAAGATGTTATCTGCCTTTTTTACTCTCATTCTCTCACTAATGTATAGTGGAGTTTTTCAGAGGGTACATAACATAAGGATCCTTCTCTATCTTCACACTTGCAGATGGCTAGGCAATAAAATACACATAACATTGCCTCCGGCTTCCCCCTCCCCCCAACAAATAAACATGGTAAGAAATGCAAAACTTGGAAAGAAACTTGACCTTAGCAACTATGCAGGCAAGAAATAAAGGATTAACTCAGGAACTTAGCCAGGTGAAAGAAAGTAAATCGCCTAATTTACAAATCAAGCCACAGAAACAGAAATCAATTTAGGGTATTTAAAGTGTGATAAAAAATGAGTTTTGTCTCTATATAGAGACCTGGGGATACTTAAAATGTTGCTGGGATTTTGTGGGTCAGAAGGGTTAGTGACCAAACAAACCAGGACAGCATCTGTAAAATACCTACTGCAGTACCTGTCACAAGAAACACAACATTAGTCTTTTCTCCACCTGATTTTACAAAAGTTCATATTAGGGAAGAAAAGTAAGAGGTTCATTCATTTCAAACATTTATAATATAGTACACACGTAAACTGAATGAACAATCCAAACCCCAAATTTTGTTGATTTTCCAAGGAACAGAGAATTATAAAAATGTTTCCTAAGATACAGTAAGTACATGAATATTTTTATTACCACAAATATATATATATATAACTGAAAAAGTAAAGCATGATTTATAAAACTACCAGCTGATACCTATTATTATAAATGTAACTAGCTTCAAAAAATAAGCTATTTCATTTAATTTTCATAATGATAAGAAGCCAAAAGCTCTTACACAAACTTGTGCAGTATATTGTATATTTGTATATTATTCGAACGTATCATCTATCCAATAATAAAAAATTAATCCACTACCTTAAGAATTGGCTTCAAACTCATGGTTTTTAAATAAGAGCCAAAAGTATATCCCTGAAGTTTTGTAATTACATACACAACCACTCATTATTTTTAATGAAATATACAAGTACTTGAATGCTACTTTTTAAAATTGCAGATATGAAGAAGACAGTTTCCAAATCTGTCATACTCAGTCTTGGATTCTAGTTCAACTGGATGCTCCATGAAAGTAAGAACCAGCCCATCTTCACCTTGGTATCCCACTCCCTTTACCCCTAGCACAAGGCCCTGCATACCATAGCCAGTCAATTTCTAGAATTTTTCAGTGCTCTCTGATTAATTTGTAGAGAACAGTCCCTCAGCAATCATTAACACAAGATCAGGTATAAAACTGCCTTCTAGCTTCATCTTGGAAATATCAAAATCACAGCTCCAATAGAATAGAACTTTTGAAAACATTTTAAAATAAGGACTTTTAAAATAGGAACATCTGGTGAATTAATCACAGAGCTCTTGTTTATTAGATTTGAAGCTGTGACTGGTCAATGGAGAACACAAAAAAATATAATGTGGCAACATCTTCAGTTACAAATTAAATCTTCATAACGTTTCCTTTAATATCAAAATTTGTGCTGTACTTCTTTGGACTTTTGTTCACAAGCTGGCTATTTTCATATTCTTTCATGGTGACTTGGAAACACATGCCACGTACCTTCAAGGTGTTATACATATTATATAAGCAGGTTAACTAAAGGGTTACATAAACCTGTTAATTATTATTTTAAAATCAAGTTTTCTTTCAAATACTAAAGTTACAACTTAATTTCCAGGTCAGTGTTTTTTCTTTAAGACTTTTTTTTTTCCCTTGAGCAGTTTTAACTCCACAACAAAACTAAGAGAAGGTACAGAGATGTTCCATATACCCTTTGCCCCCACGCATGCATAGCTCTCCGCCATTATCAACACCTCCGACCAGAGTGGTACCATTTGTGACAACTGATGAACTTAGGTTCATTCCAGATCAGTTTTTTAAGGACCTAAGAACACACAGAGAAGGTGGAAGTACTCACCCATCCTTTGTTCCCCCTGCTCAGAGAGAACTGATGCACACTTAGCTTAAAACCAGGAGTCTAGCACACATACTTCACTGCAGCTCTTTAATTTGGTAAAAGTTTGTTCCCCAGGTAGCATCCACTGATCTCAATACCTCCTCGGCAGCAAGCAGAAATCTGCCAACATGACTAAAGTCTGGTTTACCTGGTGTCAAAGATGTGGGTAAACAGACAATGAGGCATTTAACAATAGCTGAACGGTTTAGTTGCGACTCCCGCAGAGAGAAACGTGACTCTCAAAATGAAAGTCCACAGAACTGCTGAATGAGTCTCTTGGTTTGTCCAGCCTGTCGTTTACTTTAATTTCATTTTAAAGATGTAAGAGAACTGCTGGAAATATTTTAGGTTGTGGCTACCAACCTCTGTACAGTCTCACTTTTCGTACAAATTTAAGACGTAATAAGGAGAACTGGACCATTACTCTCTGAATGTTAACTCCATTGAAATTGTTCGTCTCATTATTTTATCTAAGCTATTTTTCTATTCATGAATTACATAAAATGTTTTCAAAGAAAAATATCCAAAATGATTTATAAACTTCTAAAGTATTTTCTTATTCAAGCTTCTGGCTGTTAGGCTTGTCTCTCTTCTAGTTCTACCTAATTCTGACATAGCAACACTATTTCAGTGATACTAGTAACCTTTATAGTGTTGATGATGATGACAGTGGTGAGAGTTAATATTTAGTGCTTCCTATATCCCTGTCTCTATGCTTTCCATGGATTATTTCATTCTGTCTTCATAAAAAGCCTTTAACTAATTACTATTAAATTTATTTTATGGCTGACTGAACAGAGAGAGGCACAGTAAGGTTAATGACACAGAGTCAATAAGTATTGGAGTTGGAATGGAAATCAAGATTCTCCTCTGGACTCCAAGCTTTTAAATACTGCCCTCTACTAAAGTTAAAGCTAATGTTAGACGACAAAAAATCACAGCAATTTCAAGTAGTGTTTAACCTCAAGACTAACTGAACACATCTACCACAACCTTTCATGGAAACAGAGGGGCAGAAATGAGTAAAACAAACAAACAAAAAAGGCTACAGCACTCTTAAATATGGTACAACCTTGAGGTTTGTTTCCAAGTTTCAAAAACTAAGAGCAAGCCAGCTAGCTTTTACTTCAGGAATGCAGTGTCTGACGCAGAGAAAACAACATGAGTTTTGCAGTCACACAGACAAGCATACCAACCCCCATGCTGCTATTTACCATGTGCCTTGGGCAGATCATGAACCTTTCTCAGCCTCCATGTTTTCCATCTGTAAAATGGGGATGTTAATGTCTAGCTTGGAAAACATTGCAAGTCACTGAGTTGGCACCCAGTGTATGGACAGTGCTGCCTACATGCTGGCACACAGCAGGCATTCCATAAATGGTAGCTAACAGCTCAGTTATAAATGCTGTAAGAATAAATGCTCAGGAATACTGTGCATTCTTATTTCCACAGAAAGATGTGTTCAAACACCCTGCAGGTGTACCACACCTGAGTACCCTTTTGAAAGCAAAGAATCCGTACCTGACATGGCCATTATGTTACTTGGTCAATCTAGCAACCATAGTTAGCACCACGTCATGACCAGAGCATCGGAATTTACAGAGAAAGCTGACAAAGTGAGTAGAGACAGATGCCCTAGATACCTGCCAGTGGGAAAGCAACAGCAGCGGATGGCAATGCACATTCTGCATCCCTCTGAATGTCTACAGCAAAAGTGGTGCACGGACTTGCCTGCTGCCTTCTTAATAATGTCCTTCAAGGAATTACTTTTATTATTTTTGGAATAGCATAAAATATTAAAATCACCGAAGCCAGAAGGCCATGACTGAAGAAGTAGTAATTCTACTACTTTCTCTATAGTAACAGTTATCTTACTCTCACTGAAAGACGGCAGAATTGCATTAATAATAACTCTCGGGCTTCCCTGGTGGCACAGTGGTTGGGAGTCCGCCTGCCGATGCAGAGGACATGGGTTCGTGCCCTGGTCCAGGAAGATCCCACGTGCCGCGGAGCGGCTGGGCCCGTGAGCCATGGCCGCTGAGCCTGCGCGTCTGGAGCCTGTGCTCCGCAACGGGAGAGGCCACAACAGTGAGAGGCCCGCGTACTGCAAATAAATAAATAAATAAAGCAGTTTTGTAAACTTATGGTCCTTTGGGATGATGTTTTTATAGTCCTAATGAAACACCTGAAAATGTACTCTATAAGAGCAATGATGTCCAAACCTGGGTGAATAACAGTCTCCTGCGGAAGCTTCTATAAACAACAGATTCCCAGACCTCGTCAACAACCTACGAATGAGACCCTCTGGGGTTCACAACCTTGCTGCTATAAACATGCTGACCCAAACCAGCCAGCTCAAGGTAATAAGATAACTTCTTTTTTTTTTTTTGCGGTACGCGGGCCTCTCACTGCCGTGGCCTCTCCCATTGCGGAGCACAACAGGCTCCGGACGCGCAGGCTCAGCGGCCATGGCTCACGGGCCCAGCCGCTCCGCGGCATGTGGGATCTTCCCGGACCGGGGCACGAACCCGTGTCCCCTGCATCGGCAGGCGGACTCTCAACCACTGCGCCACCAGGGAAGCCCAAGATAACTTCTTAAGTGAGAAACTAAGGCAGGCCAAGAGAGCCAAAGTGTTCTGGCAAACATACCAGGGCAAGCAGTGAACAGATTCTTTCTCAGATAATGTTGAGTTCTAAATCACTTGTGGGTAATGAGCGTGAGTGCCAGGTGGCAAATTTCCTTCCAGTGGTCTCAATTGCAGCACATTTGACATGGACTGAACACATACTGTAAACACCAAGCAGAAGGGGCAGCAATATCCAAATGGTGGGGAGAGCAAGAAATCTGTGGGGCTGCTCATTTTGTTTCATGGAAAAGGTTAATTGCAGTTTTCAGTAAACAAATAAATGATCAGAATTTCTCATTCCAAAAGCAATACATGTAGTGAAAGTACAGAAAATGTAAAATTCAGGAATGCACAAAGAACATAAAATTCACCTTTGATACCAGTACTTCACAATAATTATTAACATTTTCGTCTATGTACCTTCTGGTCTATTGCTTCCCAGGCCAATGAGGATGTGAAAAATCACTGTTGTTGCTGAGTGAAAAAAAAAATGAGGAGGAAATGCGTAACTCAAAAATAACTGACAAATGCTGCCTTATGAAGTTCACTTAGACAAGTACAGAAGGCCTTTCCCCTAGACATTCCAGCTTGTCAAGCCCTACCACAGAGCAAATAGTGAAGTGGTCAAGAAAAGGGGTCCAGAATCAGGCTTCCAGGGAGCAAACCCTGTCTTAGCTGTTTATTAGCTGTGGCCAAGATATTTCACCACTTTATGCCAGTTTAGTTTTCTGAAAAAGGTGATGGTAGCTCATCCTTCCACAGTGAGAACTCATGAGATGTCAGCTGTTGCTGGTGTTGCTCTATTATTCATGAACTTTTCCTAATATTTAGGCTTTTCAGAACACCCAATTTACAAAATGTACCTAAGTCACAAAAGTTGGTCATAGTGTGAGTTTCTGCAAGCGGATATTATTTTCCTATCGACACTGGTCGTCAGTCCTAAAAGTTAGGTTCCTTGGGATGAGTGGAATCCCCAAAAGCCTAAATTGGAAGCAAGTCAGGAATTTAAACATACCTAGCACCACGGGCTTTATTTACCAGCATCACTATGGTGAGGACACTGCACATTTTCATGTTAGGTTAGTATTTCTCCCTGAACTTAGAGCTAGGTCCCAGGGTCACCCGGCAAATCCCTGGATCCACTGAATTCTACGATTTTTCTATTTAGATACTGGCAGATTTCAAATCATATTCCTCTTCACTGATAAGACTGAAGATGATTTAATTTGGAGGTTAGGTATAAATCAAGAATGCTTGAATTCTTCTCTCCGGAAATGAGAGAATTTTTGTTTGAGGATCATTGTATTTTTCACAACCCAAAGATGGAAATAGGTTTCATATTCAGAAAATAAAGATACTGTATTTCAAAGCAGTTAATTTGGTTATTTCATTTAGCAAAGCTATTTGAAGAAGATGCTTCAGAGGTTCAATTGGAAGAAAAATATTCCAAGTCAGTTCACACATATGCTGGGGATATTTTTATATCTGTTTGTCTGTTTGCCCAAGAAGAAAACTTGTTATGAAAACCCTGTACATAAAGTATAGTCACTGATGAGGAACATTTTTACTTTCTGGTTTTCTAGATACCTTCTTCACTAATAATGAACACTGCAAAAATAGCAGATGCTGCTGATATCAGAACTGGGTGGTTATATGGTGGTAAACCAGCCCATGGTTACATGAGTCTCACTGAATCACCGCTTGGGACAGCCTTCACATGTTACCAGCCTTCACATGTTACCAGTCAGGACATTAACTGAATGAGCCAAGGTTGGTTTTGTTAATTACTGTTGATTATGTATAGGAAACATTTTTAGATACCCATGTAATTGATATCTTCTATTAGGTTGGAATGATTGACCATAATACTGAATATATATTTTATTAACAACTGGCAAGAAGATTAACTACCAGCTTCTTATGACTGATTAATAATATTTTTTCCCTTAAAAAGTTCTTTATTTTATGATCTCTGAGCTCCTGTAAACTTTAAATCATTATAAGGAATAGCTGGTATTTTTTTTCTTTGATTTTTCATTAAACAAAAAGATTGAGTCACTTGAGCATTTACAATGTCTAACCCGGTAGAGCTATAACAATTCACTCTAGTAATGGATACTATCACCTGGTAATTATGTGTTCCAAATCCCAAGTTCTTAGAGGAATAGTATCTGATTTTCTGAAATGACTTGATAGTGACACAAATAAAAATAATCACTGGTTCTAAGCAGGGGCCTTACTTTAAAAAATGTAGATCCTTGGCTGATCCCAAACTACTGAAACTGTCTCTACAGGGTGGTCCCAGTCTTGTGTATTGTAAAAATTCTCTAAAATATGTAATCATAAGGGTAATTATCAAAACAAACAAACAAACAAAATCCAGTCAGCCAGCCATAAACTTAGCCAATTACATAACATTACTGTAAAATAAGTATTATGAGAGACTGGAAACAACTCTTGTTTTAAAATAGAGTTATCTCCCACCCCACCAATATTTTTAACATCTGTGCAGAATGCTCCCAATGCTTTGCTTCTGTTTGATATCACTGCCTTCATAAGCCTCAAGCCATTTATTCTACCACACAATCACTGTCAGCAGCAAGCAGGAGGGTCTGTGCTCTCCTGGTACCTTCTGCCACCTCTGGACCATCCCCTCTTCTACTCTCAAAATCCACCGTTCTTGAGAGACTCAGAATTCCCAACTATACTACTTTCTGTCCTACTAATCATCTCCCAACTGCATGATTATTCCTTCACAGCTACCAAGGCCTCTGGAACCTGGTCCACAATCTTCCTCTCCACGCCAAGTCCTCATTCATTTGTTCATTCAAATATATTCTGAGCCATATCATATGCCAGGAACTGTAGGAGGTGCTAGGGATACATTATTAACAAAAGAAAACCCTTGTTTCCAGGGAGTTTACACGGCAGTGATACGGAATAGAGGAAGAGGATACAAATAAAAACAGATAAATATGTAACGTGTCAGGTGGTGGTTAATGCTCTGAAGACAAATAAAAGCAGGTAAGTGTACAGTGAGCGATGTGGATACACAGGGGAGAGCAGGAGAAGGCTACCCAAAAAGGGTACATTTGGAGAATGATTCAAATGTGTGAGCACACATGGGGATACTTGGAAGAAAAGCGAGCTGGTCTGAGGGGGGCCAAAAATGCAAAGGCCCTGAGGTGGCACCCTGCTTGGCACATCGAAGGAAAATGCTGGGGAGAACTAACTGAAGTGGAACGTGGTAGGAGATGGGACCAGAGAGCTATATGCAGATCCAGATTATGAATAACATTGTAGACAAAGGTCAGCAATTCAAATATTTCAGGAGAGATGGGAAACCACTGGAGACCTTGGAGCAGGTGAGAGGCTTGACCTGACTTAGGTTTTTAAGGGATCACTCTAACTACTTTGTAAAAAATGACCTGTACGTTGGTCAAAGGTAGAAGCACAGAGAGCAGTTAGAAGACTATGGCCATAGTTTGGGTGAGAAATAAGGTGGCTCAGACCAGGGTGGAGGGCGAGGAGGAGGGAAGCAGAGGTCAGATTCCAAGCACATCCTGAAGGCAGAACCAACAGGATTTGCTGAGGGTCTGGAAGTGGGGTGTGAGGAAAAGAGAGGAGTCGAGGATGGCTCCTGGTAAGGGTTTTGGCCTTTACCAAATGAAAGGACAGAGTTGCTGTTTACTGAGATAAGGGGGACTGGGAAGGAGTAGATTTGAGAGTGAGATTAAGAGTTCCGTTTTGGACAGTTAAAGTTTTGTTGTTGTTGTTGCTGTTTGTTTGTTTTTATTTTTGGCCATGCTGGGTCTTCATTGCTGCGCACGGGCTTTCTCTAGTTGCAGTGAGCGGGGGGCTACTCTTCGTCGCGGTGCGCGGGCTTCTCGTTGCGGTGGCGTCTCTTGTTGTGGAGCATGGGCTCTAGGCGCATGTGCTCTAGTTGCAGCACGCAAGCTCAGTAGTTGCGGCACGCAGGCCCTAGAGTGCACGGGCTTCAGTAGTTGTGGCGCACGGGCTTAGTTGCTCCGCGGCATGTGGGATCTTCCTGGACCAGGGATTGAACCCATGTCCCCTGCACTGGCAGGTGGATTCTTAACCACTGCACCACAGGGAAGTCTGGATATGTTAAGCTTGAGATGCCTTTTTAACATTCAAGGGGAGATCACCCCTAGTCACCCCTAGTTTATGCAAAAGTCCTAGATGTCTAATCAACCTATTTCCTCTTCGAAAATTGTAGGGAGTATATACCTTGCAGTTTAAGAGTCACTTAAGTGGCTGACTTCCTGACACCCCGGATCAGGGTTTGTCAATTCAAATGCTTTCAAGGGCCAGGCAGGAAGCATGAAGTATTGAAATACAATAAGGAGAAGTAGAGACTGTGGCTGATGAGAAAGTAAATGCCCCATCTAAAGGGGAAGTTGCTCCTGAGCCCAGTCTAGTTGCCATTTGGAATCTGGGCCCCGTGTTCCTTTACCTTCCCATTTTGAAATAGAAAGAAGAATCTGGATTTTCAACAACCAAACCTTAGGGAAATAAAAAAGTTCCATGATCTATCAAATTCAAGAAGTGCTCAGTTAAATCAAGTTCTGACTGCAGGATTTATCGGTGTCCTTAAGTTATTAATTTAAAAAATTGCAAAAAAAGATTGTGTTCAGCATTTCTCCAATCTACTTGACAGCAGACCCTCTTTTCAGGCAGCATCTCAAGGGACAAGCGTTCCTTGGCACATACTTTGGGAAATGCTGGTTCATGCAAAAGTCCTAGATGTCTAATCAACCTATTTCCTCTTTGAAAATTGTAGGGAGTATATACCTTGCAGTTTAAGAGTCATAGTTGATCACACACACACACACACACACACACCACACACAGCCAATTTTGTTAGATATTCTAACATCTAATACCAGACTTGAATAAAGTGTGAATGGAGCAATTACTAAAGTCTTCCAACTTGTTAAATACTAAGTGGGACCTTGACCTCTCCTTGGTGAAAAAACAGTGAAATCACAGGGGCACCGAATCACTTCATTTCCCATCTCCCCTCCCTCCTTCACGTGTCGGGCTACATAATTTAGTGACAGGAAGGGCTGCCAATTACTACTATGCACTTGACAGATGTTCTTTGTTTTACTTATCTATGAGGAAGGAAGAAGGGAGAGGACAAATAAACCTGGAATGTAAAATCTGTAATAAAAAGACAAGACTAATATTGTTGCAGGTCTTTAAAAATAACCTCTAGGATACATTAAAATATTGAAGGGGCAAGGCTTGTCTCTGAAGAATTAAGAGTGCGTAGTCTGTTTAAAAGAGCTCACAATACAGTTGAGGAGATCAGTACATAACAAGATAATGAATGTCAAATATTGTCAAGAAGTTCTATAAAGTTTAGAGAAGGGAAAGTTCAACTTTCCCTGGCCGCTTGAGCGGCCAGTTGAGAGTGTCACATGAGCTGGTCTTTGAAGCATAGGGAGGTATCAGGTTGAGAGGAGGGTGGTGGGAATTCAGTGCAGGAAAGACAAGGGCAGAGATGGAGATAAGGCAGTTTTGGGAACCATTAAGCAGACAAGACCGTACAGGTTGGGAGGAAAATGGGACACTGAGGCTGGATCCGATCCTGGTGGTCTCTGGATACTAGGTAAAGAAATCTGGCCTTAATCATGTAGGTAACTGAAAGTCTTTCAAGGATTTTTTTTTTTTCTTTGCGGTACGCGGGCCTCTCACTGTTGTGGCCTCTCCCGTTGCGGAGCACAGGCTCCGGACGCACAGGCTCAGCAGCCATGGCTCACGGGCCCAGCCGCTCCGCGGCATGTAGGATCCTCCCGGACCAGGGCACGAACCCGTGGCCCCTGCATCGGCAGGCGGACACTCAACCACTGCGCCACCAGGGAAGCCCTCTTTGAAGGATTTTGAGCGTGAATCTGCCAGATTCAGGAAATTCGATCTCAGGAGGCCATAAGGAGCCAGTGAGGCAAGAGCACCCTGCAGGATCCCAGGTTGAGGTGATGAGAGTCTGGTCTGGGGAGCCGACAGTGGGACTAGAAAGAAATTACGATATTATGAAGGAGGAAATAATCAATAGGACTTGTTAACCTATTGAGTGTGGGAGAGGCAAAGAAGAAAGGAATGGCTTTGACCCTGGGTCCATGAGAGAATGATGACCCTCATAGCAAACTGGTTTAAGCATACCGATTTAAGGTGAAAATGATACAACTAAGGAGAGATGCCCAATCAAGTAATCAGTGATCTAGGACTAGAACGTGGGAAGGACAGGCAAGAAAGGTGCAGTAAGGTACCACTGTACGGTATATGCTGTGTGCTAGACCCTTTACCAATATGATCAACTTAGGAGAGAAATAGGGATGGACTTTGCAATTTGACACCATCTACACAGATATCAGTCAAATCAGAACTGTAACATTCAATGAAGACTACTTCATCACTTTCTCTATGTCCCTTCACTACGAAAGCAGCCATCACACAAAAATAGATGCATTAAAATACACTCCATCATATTATATCCCAAGATCACTCAGAGTTTCTGATTTCCGTAAGTTAATACTGGATTTTAAGAAGTGATGAGACAGGGAGAGAAAAGAACTGTAATTGTTCTTTATTCTTCTCTCCCTTGAGGGGGATTAACAGACACAAAAGAGGAGGCAGGAAGGAACCAGAGGAGAAAGTATTTGGGAGAGTTTCCACCTGCTGAGGTAAACAAGAATGAAAGTAAACTCTTTCCTTAAAGAATAATAACCATTTGAACAGTGTCTCTTACTTTTCCAGAATTCATTATCAATTTGCAGACGTGCTCCTTTATTCCCATAATAAAACTTTCCATCCACAAGCCAGCCAGGAGTCACCCATTCCACCTTTACATGTCCTCTGGCAGACCAGGATCTCAGTTCCTCCCTGTTGTTTAGCACGCTCACCCCAGAGCTCAGATGCAACAGCAGCTCAACAGTGCGTGACAGATGTTTCTGCAGCAGTCAGCAGTCTTTTCCATTTGCTATAATTCTCCAGGGTGAATGGGGTCCATCCCTTCCTTCCCTCAGCAGCCAGAAAGGCCATGCTGCTTAAAATGTCTCTCAATTTAAATGCCCAGGGCAAGGGAAAAATGAAGAAGCCATAACGAGAAAGGACAGAGAGCCAAATGAAGGGTAGATTAAAACTGCAAACTTAGAAAGCATCTCAGCATGCAGTAGGAATTTAACATAAATGTGTTTTCATTCATGGTACTCTTAATTTTTTTAAACTCTAAAAATGTAATGCAATAAACATTATAGCTGTGTGTAATCACAGATTTAGTTAACGGTGTAACTGCTTCTAATGAACAGAATGTAGATATCCTCTTTGATTTCTATAACAAAAACACCAATGTCAAAAATTCCCAAGGATAGAAATATCTGCTTTAGAATCTGTGAAAGATATACACACAAGGAAACCCTGATTCTTACAGATTCCCCTGCAATCTCTTGCTAGAAATAGGAGAGGGAGTTCTGAAAGGGTTTGTAGACTGAGGGTTCCTTAAGGAACACCCCCAGAAATGCATTCCCACCATCTAAAAGAATGAATTCTCACGTGGAACTGGCTGTCTCAAGACCCAAGTCTGTACTATGGAATATCAGATAACTGATGTGTGTACTTCTAGAAACTAGGCAATATACTTTCAACATATAAAATGGGGGGAAAGAGAGGGGGACCTTCAAGATGGTGGAGGAGTAAGATGTGGAGATCACCTTCCTCCCCACAAGTACATCAAAAATACATCTACATGTGGAACAACTCCTACAGAACACCTACTGAACGCTGGCAGGAGACCTCAGACTTCCCAAAAGGCAAGAAACTCCCCACGTACCTGGGTAGGGCAAAAGAAAAAACAGAGACAAAAGAATAGGGACGGGACCTACACCAGTGGGAGGGAGCTGAGAAGGAGGAAGTTTCTGCACGCTAGGAAGCCCCCTCACTGGCGGAGACCAGGGGTAGGTGGGGGGAAGCTTCGGAGCCACGGAGGAGAGCACAGCAACAGGGGTGCAGAGGGCAAAGTGGAGAGATTCCCGCACAGAGGATCGGTGCCGACCAGCACTCATCAGCCTAAGAGGCTTGTCTGCTCACCCGCCGGGGCAGGTGGGGGCTGGGATCTGAGGCTCAGGCTCCAGAGGTTGGATCCCAGGGAGAGGACTGGGGTTGGCTGTGTGAATACAGCCTGAAGGGGGCTAGTGCACCACAGCTAGCCAGGAGGGAGTCCGGGAAAAATTCTGGACCTGCCTAAGAGACAAAAGGCCATTGTTTCAGGGTGCACGAGGAGAGGGGATTTCTTCCCTGTTTGCCCACAGAAGGCAGAGTGCCGCCTAAACGAGCTCCAGAGATGGGCGCAATCCGCGGCTATCAGCTCGGACACCAGAGACGGGCATGAAACACTAACGCTGCTGCTACAACCACCAAGAAGCCTGTGTGCAAGCACAGGTCACTGTCCACACCTCCCCTCCCGGGAGCCTGTGTAGCCCACCACTGCCAGGGCCCTGTGATCCAGGGACAACTTCCCCAGTAGAACACGTGGCGCAGCTCAGGCTGTTGCAACATTATGCTGGCCTCTGCCGCTGCAGGCTTGCCCCGCATTCCGTATCCCTCCTTTCCACCGGCCTGAGTGAGTCAGAGCCCCTAATCAACTGCTCCTTTAACCCCGTCCTGTCTGAGCGGGAACAGACGCCCTCAGGCGACCTACACGCAGAGGCGGGGCCACATCCAAAGCTGAACCCCAGGAGCTGTGCGAACAAAGCAGAGAAAGGGAAATCTCCCCCAGCAGCCTCAGGAGCAGCAGATTAAATCTCCACAGTCAACTTGATGTACCTACATTTGTGGAATATCTGACAGAGAACAAATCATCCCAAAATTGAGGCGGTGGACTTTGGGAGCAACTGTAGACATGGGGTTTGCTATCTGTGACTGAGTTTTTTCTGACTTTTACGTTTATCTTAGTATAGTTTTTACACTTATCATTAGTGGATTTGTTTATTGGTTTGGTTGCTCTCTTCTTTTTTAAAATTATTTTTCAATTTTTTTATTTTAATAATTTAATTTTTAAATTTTTATTTCTTTTTCTTTTTTTTCTCCCTTTTCTTCCGAGCTGTGTGGCTGACAGGGTCTTGATGCTCCGGTCTGGCGTCAAGCCTGAGCCTCTGAGGTGGGAAAGCCGAGTTCAGAATATTGGACCAACAGAGACCTCCTGGCCCCACGTAATGTCAATCGGCAAGAGCTCTCCCACAGATCTCCGTCTCAGCGCTAAGACCCAGCTCCACCCAACGGCCAGCAAGCTCCAGTAATGGACGCCCCATGCCAAACAACTAGCAAGACAGGAATACAACCCCACCCATTAGCAGAGAGGCTGCCTAAAATCATACTAAGTTCACAGACACCCCAAAACACACCACCGGACGTGGCCCTGCACACCATAAAGACAAGATCCAGCCCCACACACCAGAACACAGGCACCAGTCCCCTCCACTAGGAAGCCTACACAAGCCACTGAACCAACCTCACCCACTGAGGATGGACACCAAAAACAACAGGAACTACGAAACTGCAGCCTGCAAAAAGAAGACCCCAAACACAGTAAGCTAAACAAAATGAGAAATATGCAGCAGATGAAGGAGCAAGGTAAAAACCCAACAGAACCAAACAAATGAAGAGGAAATAGGCAGTCTACCTGACAAAGAATTCACAGTAATGATAGTAAAGATGATCCAAAACCTTGGAAATAGAATGGAGAAAATACGAGAAACATTTAACAGGGACCTAGAAGGACTAAAGAGCAAACAAACTATGAAGAACACCACAATAAATGAAATTAAAAATTCTCTAGAAGGAATCAATAGCAGAATAACTGAGGCAGAAGAACGGATAAGTGACCTGGAAGATGAAAGAGTGGAAATAACTACCGCAGAGCAGAATAAAGAAAAATGAATGAAAAGAATTGGGACAGTCTCAGAGAACTCTGGGACAACATTAAATGGACCAACATTAGAATTATAGGGGTCCCAGAAGAAGAGGAGAAACAGAAAGGGACTGAGAAAATATTTGAAGAGATTATAGTTGAAAACTTCCCTAATATGGGAAAGGAAATAGTCAATCAAGTCCAGGAAGCACAGAGAGTCCCATACAGGATAAATCCAAGGAGAAACATGCCAAGACACATACTAATCAAACTATCAAAAGTTAAATACAAAGACAAAATATTAAAAGCAGCAAAGGAAAAGCAACAAATAACATACAAGGGAATCCCCATAAGGTTAACAGCTGATCTTTCAGCAGAAACTCTGCAAGCCAGAAGGGACTGGCAGGACATATTGAAAGTGATGAAAGGGAAAAACCTACAACCAAGATTACTCTACCCAGCAAGGATCTCATTCAGATTCGACAGAGAAATTAAAACCTTTACAGACAATCAAAAACTAAGAGAATTCAGCACCACCAAACCAGCTTTACAACAAATGCTAAAGGAACTTCTCTAGGCAGGAAACTCAAGAGAAGGAAAAGACCTACAAAAAAACCCCCAAAACAATTAAGAAAATGGTAACAGGAACATACATATTGATAATCACCTTAAATGTAGATGGATTAAATGCTCCAACCAAAAGACACAGGCTGGTTGAATGGATACAAAAACAATACCCGGACATAAGCTGTCTACAAGAGACCCACTTCAGACCTAGGGACACATACAGACTGAAAGTGAGGGTATGGAAAAAGATATTCCATCCAAATGGAAATCAAAAGAAAACTGGAGTAGCAATTCTCATATCAGACAAAATAGACTTTAAAATAAAGACTATTAGAAGAGACAAAGAAGGACACTGCATAATGATCAAGGGATCGATCCAAGAAGAAGATATAACAATTATAAATACTTATGCACCCAACATGGGAGCACCTCAATATATAAGGCAAATGCTACAGCCATAAAAGGGGAAATCGACAGTAACACAATCATAGTAGGGGACTTTAACACCCCACTTTCACCAATGGACAGATCATCCAAAATGAAAAGAAGGAAACACAAGCTTTAAATGACACATTAAACAAGATGGACTTAATTGATATTTATAGGACATTCCATCCAAAAACAACAGAAAACACTTTCTTCTCAAGTGCTTATGGAACATTCTCCATGATAGATCATATCTTGGGTCACAAATCAAGCCTTGGTAAATTTAAGAAAATTGAAATCGTATCAAGCATCTTTTCTGACCACACGCTATGAAACTAGATATCAATTACAGGAAGAAAACAGTAAAAAATACAAAGACATGGAAGCTAAACAATATGCTACTAAATAACCAAGAGATAACTGAAGAAATCCACGAGGAAATAAAAAAATACCTACACACAAATGACAATGAAAACACAATGGCCCAAAACCTATGGGCTGCAGCAAAAGCAGTTCTAAGAGGGAAGTTTATAGCAATAAAATCCTACCTCAAGAAACAAGAAACATCTCAAATAAACAACCTAACCTTACACCTAAAGCAATTAGAGAAAGAAGAAGAAAAAAACCCCAGAGTTAGCAGAAGGAAAGAAATCATAAAGATCAGATCAGAAATAAATGAAAAAGAAAGGAAACAATAGCAAAGATCAATAAAAGTAAAAGCTGGTTCTTTGAGAAGATAAACAAAATTGATAAACCATTAGCCAGACTCATCAAGAAAACAAGGGAGAGGACTCAAATCAATAAAATTAGAAATGAAAAAGGAGAAGTTACAACTGACACTGCAGAAAAACAAAAGATCATGAGAGATTACTACAAGCAACTCTACGCCAATAAAATGGACAACCTGGAAGAAATGGACAAATTCTTAGAAGATCACAACCTTTTGACACTGAACCAGGAAGAAATAGAAAATATAAACAGACCAATCACAAGCACTGAAATTGAAACTGTGATTAAAAATCTTCCAACAAACAAAAGCCCAGGACCAGATAGCTTCACAGGTGAATTCTATCAAATATTTAAAGAAGAGCTAACACCCATCCTTCTCAAACTCTTCCAAAATATAGCAGAGGGAGGAACACTCCCAAATTCATTCTACAAGGCCACCATCACCCTGATACCAAAACCAGACAAAGATGTCACAAAGAAAGAAAACTACAGGCCAATATCACTGATGAACATAGATGCAAAAATCCTCAACAAAATACCAGCAAACAGAATCCAACAGCACATTAAAAGGACCATACACCATGATCAAGTGGGGTTTATCCCAGGAATGCAAGGATACGCAAATCAATCAATGTGATACACCATATTAACAAACTGAAGGATAAAAACCATACGATAATCTCAACAGACGCAGAAAAAGCTTTTGAGAAAATTCAACACCCATTTACGATAAAAACTCTCCAGAAAGTAGGCATAGAGGGAACCTAAGTCAACATAATAAAGGCTCTATATGACAAACGCACAGCCAACATCGTTTTCAATGGTGAAAATCTGAAACCATTTCCTCTAAGATCAGGAACAAGACAAGGTTGCCCACTCTCACCGCTATCATTCAACATAGTTTTGGAAGTTTTAGCCACAGCAATCAGAGAAGAAAAAGAAATAAAAGGAATACAAATCAGAAAAGAAGTAAAACTGTCATTGTTTGCAGATGACATGATACTATACACAGAGAATCCTAAAGATACCAGCAGAAAACTACTAGAGCTAATCAATGAATCTGGTAAAGTAGCAGGATACAACTTTAATGCACAGAAATCTCTTACATTCCTATATACTAACGGTGAAAAATGTGAAAGAGAAATTAAGGAAACACTCCCATTTACCACTGCAACAAAAAGAATAAAATACCTAGGAATAAACCTGCCTAAGGAGACAAAAGACCTCTATGCAGAAAACTATAAGACACTGATGAAAGAAATTAAAGATGATACAAACTGATGGAGAGATATACCATGTTCTTGGATTGGAAGAATCAACATTGTGAAAATGACTATACTATCCAAAGCAATCTACAGATTCAATGCAATCCGTGTGTAACTACCAATGGCATTTTTCACAGAATTAGAACAAAAAATTTCACAATTTGTATGGAAACACAGAAGACCCCAAAAAGCCAAAGCATCTTGAGAAAGAAAAACAGAGCTGGAGGAATCAGGCTTCCTGACTTCCAACTATACTACAAAGCTACTGTAATCAAGACAGTATGGTATGGGCACAAAAACAGAAATATAGATCAATGGAACAGGAGAGAAAGCCCAGAGATAAACCCACACACATATGGTCACTCTATGTTTGATAAAGGAGGCAAGAATATAAAATGGAGAAAAGACAGCCTCTTCAATAAGTGGTGCTGTGAAAACTGGACAGCTACATTGAAAAGAATGAAATTAGAACACTCCCTAACACCATACACACAAACTCAAAGTGGATTAAAGACCTAAATGTAAGACCAGGCACTATAAAACTCTTAGAGGAAAACACAGGCAGAACAGTCTATTACATAAATCACAGCAAGATCCTTTTTGACCCACCTCCTAGAGAAATGGAAATAAGCCCAAAAATAAACAAATGGGACCTAATAAAACTTAGAAGTTTAGCACAGGAAAGGAAACCATAAACAAGACAAAAAGACAACCCTTAGAATGGGAGAAAATATTTGCAAATGAAGCAACTGACAAAGGATTAACCTGTAAAATATAAAAGCAGCTCATGCAGCTCAATATCAAAAAAAACAAACAAACCAATCCAAAAATGGGCAGAAGACCTAAACAGACATTTCTCCAAAGAAGATATACAGATTGCCAGCAAACACATGAAAGGATGCTCAAAATTACTAATCATTAGGGAAATGCAAAATGCAAATCAAAAGTACAAGGTGTCATCTCACACTGGTCAGAATGGCCATCATCAAAAAATCTACAAACAATAAATGCTGGAGAGGGTGTGGAGAAAAGGGAAACCTCTTGCACTGTTGGTGGGAATGTAAATTGATACAGCCACTATGGAGAACAGTATAGAGGTTCCTTAAAAAACTAAAAATAGAACTACCATATGACCCAGGAATCCCACTACTGGGCATATACCCCGAGATAACAATAATTCAAAAAGAGACATGTACCACAATGTTCACTGCAGCACTATTTACAATAGCCAGGACATGGAAGCAACATAAGTGTCCATCGACAGATGAATGGATAAAGAAGATGTGGCACATATATACAATGGAATATTACTCAGCTATAAAAAGAAACAAAATTGAGTTATTTGTAGTGAGGTGGATGGACCTGGAGTCTATCATACAGAGTGAAGTAAGTCAGGAAGAGAGAAACAAATACTGGATGCTAACACATATGTGGAATCAAAAAAAAAAAAAAAAAGGTTCTGATGAACCTAGGGGCAGGACAGGAATAAAGATGCAGATGTAGAGAATGGAGTTGAGGAAATGGGGAGGGGGAAGGGTAAGGTAAGCTGGGATGAAGTGAGAGAGTAGCATGGACATATCTACACTACCAAATGTAAAATAGATAGCTAGTGGGAAGCAGCTGCATAGCACAGGGAGATTAGCTCGGTGCTTTGTGACCACCTAGAGGGGTGGGATAGGGAGGGTGGGAGGGAGATGCAAGAGGGAGGGGATGTGGGGATATATGTATATATATAACTGACTCACTTTGTTGTACAGCAGAAACTAACACACCATTGTAAAGCAATTATACTCCAATAAAGATGTTAAAAAATAAATAAAATAAAATAAAATGGGGGGGAAAACTCTTCAAGAATGTTCACTAATTAAATGTCCCCCAAAAGGAAAGTTTTCATGAAAAGTTAACCTCTGCTTATTGTGCATTTCCAGTTACACAAGAAATTCTTCTCAATATTACAATAGCAAATGATAATATTCAGACAAGTGCTGGGCAAAACAATCACCTGTTTTGACAATGAAGAGAATTCACATGCCTAATCCCCATACAACCTTGCCTGTAGAATAGGCACTGAAGTAGTAATAAAGTAACTGTGTAAACAAAAATAATTTACAGAATGGGCTCAATGGGATAATTAAGCACCAATAATTTATTTCCTCTATTGATTTTAATTCTCTTAATTCCCTGATTCTACAATTTTATTTGTAACCTGATTCCTGAATCTGACTGTTACCAGATTCCATGAAACTCCAAACAGAAGTTAGGGCTTGGCAGACCAGTGAGAGACTTGGAGGAAGACTGTTCAGATCCCTTTCCACCTCCATGAATGAGGAAGGAAGAACAGAACATTCATGTTCCAGAAGCTGCCTCTTGCCTCCAGGTACAGATGTGAGGAGAACACTGCAGGGCTTCACTTAGCTACCCTTCCTGTAGTTTGTACTCTGAAAAAGGATTCTAAATCACAGAAAAGCTAGAGCAGGATCTTCACGACATCATCAGGTAGATCTACAGAAAACAGAGAGTTTTCCTGTGGAATAAAAATCTTCGCAGCAAAAATTTCAGACTTAATTAGCAATCCCATCATATCCTAATGGTACTATAGTTGCATAAAATAACAAAATGCACTTTACACTGTTATCTTACCTGCCTACTGTCCCTTTGAGAGGATGCCGAAGAGGAGGCACTTCTATGGGTGGGGGTGGATGTTCTATGAGCAGGGGATATGCCCTTCTCATCTGAACTCATAGCTGCAGTTTGAATCTAGTTGTATGCACTGAAGACCATCCCAATCGTGTCTCCAATTCACAGACAAAGAAGCAGATGATTTTTCAGCTTTAGTCCATTTCATGAATCAGGTTTGACTAGAAAAGATGAGGCAAATACTGAGGGTGTCCAAAACACCTAAAAGCAAAATGAACAAACAATAAAACCTCATGTGAATGATTTAAAAATCCTTAAATTAGAAATCATTTTTTCTAGGCAACAGTACTAAAAGGTGAGAGGGAGAACTCTGACACATTACAAAATACTATTTCTTCTTCTAGATTTTAAGGTAGAGGATAAAAGCATTAGTATGTAACAAAAGTTTGTCAACATGGAAAACAGGAAGAAACCACACGTTAAAGTGATATTCTTCCCTTGTATTGTTGTTTTAAAGCAGATTACAATGCTAAGTTCTGGACCCTCATGCCAAAGTATATCAGTTTCTTCCCTTGAAATTTAATTTGCCCTGCTCAGTGGATTATAATAAGAGCTCCATCCATGTTTGTCATCAGTTTAGTTCAGTCATGTCATGCATGTGATGGTTAAATCTGACAAAAAGCAGTCAGTGACAAAAGGCAAAAGAGCTGATGTACTTTATGCATCATATGATCCAGCATTTGGGAAGGATCAAGGAATACACATATGTACTGTTATCTGTACTTCAAGACCACAGCATACCTACATATGACTCGCAGCAACCAGCAGGCTCACAAGTATCTACAGACTGACAGGCATGTCCCGGGACTGGGGTAATGATGGAGTTGCTTCACTTATCCACAGCCAAGAACCATTTCATTTTTCATTTGGATTTATATAAGGAAAGTCTGCATTGTAACTAATAGAGCTAAAAACTTGTCCCCAAGAGAAGCATTGTTCAATTGGCAACACAGGTTGCTAGAAAAAAATTTTTTTTAAAGGTAAGCATGATAGTGTAAGCATGATAGTTTTTTTAAAGGTAAGCATGATAGATGAAAAGCTTACACAACAAACAATCTGTGTCCCAAAGCACTGACAACTAAAGTGAACTTGTCCTCTTCTAAGAAGGTGGAAGGCTAAGTTCCAGGCCCAATCTTAATCATAATACCTTGAAGGAAGCATAGAACCCTTGGGTAAGTACTTTAGCACAAATTAGAAAAGAAAGCTGCTGGTGATGAAGAGAAATCAATCTTGAGGCCAAAGAAAAGTGAGACCTAAACTTTTCAGTCCAGAGGGAGAGACAGTCAATGAAAAAAATCAAAAAGGATGAAGATGCATGGAGTATTAGGAGGACACACAGCGAGGGCAACTCACTAGGTCTGGAGGTCAGAGGTATCACTGTGCAAGTGGGCTTGAGCTGAGATCTGAAGGATACGAAAGAGTTAACCAGGTGTCTGGTTGTCCAGCTGGGTGTGATCAATGAATTCACGCTGGTCAATATGATCAGAGCACACAGAGACAGTGCCATGATGGTCAAAGAAAGGCACAGGTCAATTCCTGCAGGGACTTGTAGTCCATGTTCAGCATTTTGATTTTTATCATGAGCATAGGAGGCCATACAGAGGTGAGGTATAACCAGATTTGTGTGTTTAAAAGATCACTTTGGAAGCCATGAGGAGAACCAAACTGGGGAAGTAAAGAAGATGAGGGAGGCCTGATCAGGAAACAAGAGATAGTGAACTAGAGAGGTGGCAGGAAACTCAGCACCTAGTCCTGTCAGTTGTGAGTAGACATGGAGGAGGAAAAGTGGTGTTGAGGATGGTTCCCAGGTTTCTGGTATTCCTAGCGAGGGCTGGCCAAAGGAAATCCACAACTGACAGCAGGTCATGAGTATGGTTTCAGACGTGTTAACTTTAAGGTACAAAGGAGGCATTCAAGTGGGGACAAACACATGGAAAGGTAGGTCTGGAGCTCTGAGGGATTTAGGCTGGAGACAAATGTTTAATAGACTATGTTAACAGTACAAATGTATCGAATGACTTATGTATAGATCATGTAAGCTCTGCAAGTGCAAGCAAATTAAATTTTATACAGGCATATAGTTGTATTTTTTAAATCTGCAACATTATGTTAACGGAGTATGGGACCCTGAATATAATCAGGATTTTAATGGTTAATAGGTTATAGAAAATATTCAAAAGAACAATCCCAATAATTAAAAGGCAAATGACTATAAATCGGAAAAACCTGGGACCTTCTAGTGAATAGAAGTTGTGCAGCTCCTTTCACAAGATTTTGACATCACCTGTCACCACAGGGAAAATAAAAGCTACTTACTGCCAAATTCGAAGACTTTCTCTTGAAACAAAACTAGTGTTTGGGCTAATAGAAATGTAAAGAGCTGTGGAGCTCTTTCTTTGGCTTGAGATCAGGTTTTGTTTAGTACTGGCAAGAGACAGTAATAAGCTGACAATTGCTAGGTGGTCAGCTAATCCTTCTGTTTTATGAAGGTAGCCTAATAAGCGTAAGTAAAGTTTCTCAAGCCAAACTCTGGTGCCAGCAAACAGAAAGCAAGAACACTGCTCAAATTCTTGATGTGAAGTACTTTGCTTTCTGGTCCAAGATGCTTTACAAGTATATGCTGATACTTGAGCTAAAAGTACGGAAGCTAAAAGTTCTGTGATGTGCTCAAGTGCCCCAAGGGATGAGGCCGAGACAACCAAACTCATCAAACTCTCATCCATTTGGAAGTAAATTTAATCCAAGCTACATCAAGGGCCAACATTTCTTCTGATGTACTTTTTCTTTTCCCTAACAGCAACCAACTGCACTTTCCTCATTAACATCAATGTCAACACCTTGGTTTTAATTTAAAATGATATTTTCAGGGTAATCTGTCTTTGAAGAAAGGGCAGCATTTTGGTTGAATTATAATTATGAATATCTTGAATAATGTCAGGAATGTGGAAAAGGTGAGTGAGAGAATTTAATTCATTCCAAGAATTGTTTTTGAGGTTACTGTTTTTGTTTCTATTATTTTTAAAAATCTCTTTTAACAAGAAGAGTTTCAGGTACCTAATATAAGGTTGAATGAAATGACCTTTAAAGATCATTCCAATTTGATTATAAATCAAGTGTCTGATCACTGCTCTATTTCAAAATGCATTACAAAAGTAAGTCTAAACTCTGTTAGTAGGTTGCAACTATTTATTCATTATTCCTAGAATGTAAGAATTGCTGTGACATTTTAAAAAAGACTTATTTCATCTCTGTCAAAGCACATTTTCAGAAATCGCTGAAACAAAATTCTAAACCTATTTTAGACCATAGATTTTTTTTTTCTTTTTTTGCAGTATGTGGGCCTCCCACCGTTGTGGCCTCTCCCGTTGCTGAGTACAGGCTCCGGACGCACAGGCTCAGCGGCCATGGCTCATGGGCCCAGCCGCTCCGCAGCATGTGGGATCTTCCCAGACCGGGACACGAACCCGCGTCCCCTGCGCCACCAGGGAAGCCCTAGACCATACATTTTAATGTCAACACCAACATAATTCCTCTACTCAATGAGAAAAGTATTGTGGCTGAAAACAGCAATATGAGAGCCTAACATCTAATTTCCTTGTTTCATTCCTCCTTCACATCAGTGGGATCACTACAATTGTTTCTAAGTACTGTAACATTTGCATTTACACTGAGTGACATAAAATTCAGATTTATGACCTAGGGACCTAACTAAAGCAAAAAGTGGCAGGAAAGACTTCTACAACTTGTTGTTTCCAGGCATCATACATTGTGTGTGTTCAGAAAAACATCTGAAACTGGGGACTACTTAGCCTGGGCTAAGTTGTGATGTGGTCACACACAACTCCAGAATCTCAAGGGCTTAAAAGAAAGGTTTATTTCTTACCCATTTACATGTCCTTAGGAGGTCGGCTGCTGCCCTGCTCTATATCCTCTTCCTTCCAGGCCAAAGGAGAAACCCCCATGTGAAGGAGGAAAAGAGCCATGGCAGGACCACTCGACAGTTCTTAGAGCTTTTGCTTGTAGGCGGCACATGCCACTTACACTCACGTTTTATTGGCCAAAGCAAGTCACATGGGCAAATTGAAGTCCATGAGGCATGAAAGTATAATCCTCCCAGAAGAAGAGGTAGTGATTACTTGGGCACAATAATATGATGTACTACATTTACCACAGGAAAAGATTAAAAGTACAGATGAAAATATTTAAATTGACTCTAGTTTCGTCACCTAGAAATAATCCTGGTTAACATTTTGGTTACACTTTAACCAAAGTAGAAGAAAAATGTCCATACTCTCTGCAATATGCTTTCTTCAATCAACAATACATTGGTAACAGCCTTCCTTGTGAACAAAAAAACTTTAGTATCACCATTCTTAATCACTATATATAAGGCCACCACACAGACGTAACACAATACATTTGACTATTCTTCTAGTGGGACATTTAGATTGTATTCAGTTTATTCTGAAACAATGAGATTTATTACAGAAGAGTTCATTATGATTATTCACTTTTGATTATTATAAAATGACCTGCTTTGTTTATTTCACTGTTTTGCTTTATTTGATATCACCTGCTTTCTTTCTGTTGTAATTAATGAAATTTGTCCATGCTTTTACATTTAAACTTTCTATTTCTATTCTTTTGTATTATGTGTTCCTCTAGTAATGATCACGTTGGGTTGTTTTAAAAAAATCTAATTTTAGTAAAGTTTTCCCCATTTCCATTTACTGTTTCACTAATAGTTGGCCTTACCCCTGTCATACCATTTTACACTTTCTATTTTTTGGTTCTTCTTCGTTTCCTTTAATGGGTGATGGCTTTTCCTATATAATCTGCCTTTCCTTATAATACTGCTTTTTACATGGTTTTAACTGACTTTTATATTTCCCATTAATTTGGAAGATACAATTCCCCCTTTAAAGTTCTATTAATGTTCTCCTTTAAGTCTCTCTAAATCATGCTGGAACCTGGAGTCTGTAAGTGACAAAGTCAAGAGTAAAATGGCATCTTTCGAGTCTTCACTTGCAATATAAGCCTCCCTTCCCCCTGGCCCCCCCCCCCCCAAAAATCAAAAATTTCTCCTCAGCCTTCATCTCAACTTGGTGATTTAATCTGGAGTTTTGCAGAATCACGCTTAGGATTCGAGAGCAATAGCGAGGAGCTGATATGACTTTTTCTGTTTGGGGCCAACTGAGACCTCTAAGTACGAGGACAGACTAAGAAAAGCAAAGCCTTTCTTTGCCCTTTTCAAGCAGTCTCCTTCTCCTCAAGTGCGGCTGAGGTTTGTCATAATCAGGACCTGGCTAGACTTTCCTCAATTTGAGATATCATAGAATTGGGGTCTAGTCCTCCACAGTTTTGAAATTAGATTGTTTTACGTCAGTGTTCGGGTTAGAGATAGTTTGCCTTTTCCAGTATTTGCATCACTTATTTACAGAGAATTAGGAGGAGGCACATTAGATAATCCTAGACACCAGTCACCTGGAGCAGGACATTCCTATCAACTGACCTTATCAACGCAAATGTCTTTGTACTGCTAGGTGGAATAAACTGGTTTTCTATCAAGATCATCACCAGAACAACAAATGCCTATTGTCATTATATATTATAGTCATTACAATGTCATTATATAATAAAGTTTTTTTTCCTTAAATAGAAAGGGTAGGAAATCTTTTTTATTTCTAAAGTCATTAAGCCACAGATGAGAAAAAGAAAATTAAGGACTGATTTCAAGAAGGTAAGCTGGAGACTGCCAGGAAAGATGGCAGGGTAACATCTGATAAGGATATTCCTAGAAAATGACTAAACAGCAGTGACTAAAAGGATTAAAAAAAAAAAAAAAAAGACCATTAGTACTTACTCTAGGGAACAGTGGCCACCACATGCCATAAAGTCTAAGGAATCACTTCATTCAGGACCAAACCAGGATGTATGAAACCAACATATGACTCCCCTTCTCAAGACAGTGAAGTGGTATAGGAAGAAAGTCTGGGAAGCTCCACCAGTTTCCTCAAAACTGGAAAGACAGGTGGCAAGAGGCACAGGGAAAAGGGTGGCCACAGATTAATAGCTTTCAGAGGCCATGGAGGCACACCTCTCCTGGCATGGCAAGTCCACAGGTACCTTGATTGCCCTTTGCTGCTTTCCTCAATCTTGCCTTTGGACAAGCATCACGGACATGTCCCAATGCACCCTCAAAATACAGCCTCCAATCCCCAAGCTGGCCTCTGGTGGAGTCGTTTGCAAAACTAAGGAGGAAAATGTACACAGGCACAAGTTCTCTGATTGTGACCAACCAAGACTCTAATCCCTCCCCACAACTCCTAAGGCTCTTTACACTAAGTAAATGACTAAAGATAAACCTATGTTCTATATCACCCAGCCCTTCAAGGTGAATTTTAAGAGGATTTGAATGCTAACCAAGTAAACATGAAGGGAGCCAAGGATACTTGGCACAAATAACCTTTTGACAAAGAGCAGCTTTTATACAAAGTATAAAAAAAAAAGTATGTGTATAAAGCACTATGAAAAATTATTCCCCGGATAGAGAAAATTATTATGTGAAAGAGATAGAGGGTTTATTTGGAATGTTAATTCTAGCAAAAAAAAGAGAGGTAGCTTTAGAGCACAACTGCTTTACACTTTCACAACATCTTTTTAGAAAAATGGAGTCTCTGAATAAGAGATAAGACAGGCTCAGATGCAATGGGAACTGGCAAAGGTAGGAAATTAAGGAAACATATAATGACACCATAATTTAAATGCAGTAATTAAAATATTAATGAAGGACAGAAAGATTCTGCAGAAAAAAAAGCCAGTCAATAAATAAATGAGAGGAAATTCCCTGGTGGTCCAGTGGTTAGGACTCAGCACTTTCACTGTGGGGGCCTGGGTTCGATCCCTGATCAGGGAACTAAGATCCCACGTGCCTTGCAGTGTGGCCAAAAAAAACAAATTACAAAAAATAGATTAGAAAGATAAAGCTGAGGAAATCAGCTTGCAAACAGAAAGAAGGGCAGGGAAAAGTTAACAGATAATGCAGCCTGGATCTACAGATACTAATGACTCTGAAAACAATAAGCAAAAAGAAAAGAAATAACATTAAAAAATATTCCTGAACATAAGGAAGACTTCAACTTGGAAAATGAAATCTTTATCAATAAAAATAAATATCTTTATCTGGCAAATTTAAAAAAGGCTTCATCAGGTAAAATTAGTAAAAAGCAAATCAAAATAAGATAGATCCTACTGAAATTGCTGAATTTAGATCACATTCTCTGAAGCAATTCAATAAATTAAATATTAATGAAAAAGAAGAAGCGAGTAGGGGTTAATTCTAGAAAATTTTTGAAAAATACACTTCCTAAATATGTCTTGGGTTGAAGAAAAATAAAACTGATATCGTAGAATATTTGAAAATAGACAAAAGTAGAAGCCAAAAGCACTCGATCCTGTCCCTCTCCCTCTCTCCCCTCTCTTTCTCTCTGAGCGGTAGAGTGGATTCTCCAATTAACTCAAGGGTGAAAAACTAAAGATAAAGGCAATTGAAGAACATTCAAAATATTGTAATGAAAATATTACACATTTAGAAATGTAGAACATAGCTAAAGCTATAATAAAAGGAAAATTCATGGTCTTAATCATTTCTATTACTAAATATGAAAGAATAAAAACAAATGCATTAACATTTATAAACTTATAAAATTAGTAAAGATAAATATAGGGAAAGTAACTATAATTACTCTTGGATTTACAAACTTAACTGTTTTACTTTATGTATTTACTTATATTTTCATTTTTAAATATGTAAGAAAACAGGAATCATAAATATAGAAATAAGGTTACAAAAAGTATATAGCCGGGCTTCCCTGCTGGCGCAGTGGTTGAGGGTCCGCCTGCCGATGCAGGGGACACAAGTTCGTGCCCCGATCTGGGAAGATACCACATGCCGCAGAGCGGCTGGGCCCATGAGCCATGGCCTCTGAGCCTGCGCGTCCGGAGCCGGTGCTCCGCAACGGGAGAGGCCACAACAATGAGAGGCCCGTGTACCGCAAAAAAAAAAAAAAAAAAGTATATAGCCAAGGAAGAGTAGATACTAAATTACGAGATAATTGTTGCAATCCATAATAAACAACTAAAGCTAATAAGAAGTCAGAATATTCTACAATCATCCTGACTTAAAAAGTACGCCATCCATTTAATATCCATTCCCAAATATTTATGAACTCCTAACAAATATTGGAACACCTGTCTTTACATGTTTGTGCTGTTCTGTACATACACACACACACACACACACACACACACCCCCATCAATCCAGCATCAAGCTTAATGGTGAAAGATTATTACCATTTCTATTGATGTCAGCAACAAAATAATAACACTGGTTATCATCCTATTGACACTATGTTCACAGAGTGCTAACTAATGAACAATAACATTGTCCAACTGAAATGCACGTGAGACTCAAATGAAAATCAAACAGGAAAAAAAAAAGATTTCATTACAGTACCTGGTTACAGTATATATGTGTATGTATGTACGTGTATATATATATACCTTCATTTTTAAGAGAAAGAAGCCAATCTGTAAAGGCTACATACTACATAATTCCAGCTATATGACATTTTGGAAAAGGCAAAACTATGGAGACAGAAAAACGATTGGCTAGACTGGGTGCACTAGGTGGAGCATGGAGGATTTTTAGGGCAGTGTAACTATTCCGTATGACGCTATAACGGTGAACATAAGTCACACGTTTGTCAAAACGCATAGAATGTACAACACCAAGAGTGACTTCTAAAGTAAACTATGGACTTGTCAGTGTGGATCCATCAGTTATACTACTCTGGTGTGGGATGTTGATAATGGGGGAGGCTATGTGTGTGTGGTGGGAGGAGGGGGGATGGGGGAACTCTCTGTGCTTTCTCCACAATTTTGCTGTGAACCTAACTGCTCTTAAAAGAGTGGGGCTTCCCTGGTGGCGCAGTGGTTGAGAGTCCGCCTGCCGATGCAGGGGACACGAGTTCGTGCCCCGATCTGGGAAGATCCCACATGCCGCGGAGCGGCTGGGCCCATGAGCCATGGCCGCTGAGCCTGTGCATCCGGAGCCTGTGCTCCGCAACGGGAGAGGCCACAACAGTGAGAGGCCCGCGCACCGCCAAAAAAAAAAAAAAAGTAAAGAGTGGTTTTAAATTTTAAAATATATTTTGTAAATTTCAAATAAAAAAATAAAATTTTAAACTTAAAAAACCCTTAATATGTTTATATCAGTAAGAAAATTATTTAACAAAAGGATTATTTAACAACTTCGAAAAATAAAAACGTTGAATCTCTTACGTCATACTTCAGATCACAATATATTCTAAATGGCTTAAATTTTAAATGTAAAATGAAAACCATAAAAAGCAGTAGAAAATATTTTAGGTAAATATTTAATTAACTTGGTATGCAGAATAATGTACTAATCATGGCAACAAAATCAGTATCCATGAAGAAAAAAACTAGGAAAAAAATCTATGACAAAGTGTTAATATTTTTAATATATGAAGAGTTACTGCAAATCAATGAGATAAATTAAAACATTATCAGTAAAATGGATAGAGAACATGCATTGGCAATTCACAAAGGAAGAAACATAAATGAATACATTGGTGATGGTAGTTTAGGTTGTTTTAACCTTTCTGGAAGAGTTTAATTTGATTAGGCAATTCTACTTCTAAGAATGTGTCCTAAGGAAATAATCAGGTGTGTAAAGATGTATGTATCTTTGTGATAAAATAAAAACAATCCAATAGGGGGAATTCCCTGGTGGCCTAGTGGTTAGGATTCCAGGCTTTCACTCCCGTGGCCCACGGTTCAATCCCTGGTCAGGCAACTGAGATCCCACAAGCCCTCAGTGCAGCCAGAGACAAAAAAAAAAAAAAAAAAAAACCCAAAACAAAACACAAAAACAATTCAAGGTCCCTAAAATTGGTGAAATAAATTATGGTACAAATATCAACAATTTAGGTGATGAAACCTGAGATGATTTTTCCCCCCAAATTCTAAATATTCATTCTTTTTTTTATACTGGGTATATATTAATTAAAGGAGAAATAATAAAGCAATTTCCACTTTGAAAATTTTTTTTTCTTTTGAGATAAAGCATATGATTCAACTTTTAAATCTGCTTTTAAAGGCATATAAACTTTATAGATAAATATGAATAAAACATGCTAAAATATTCTATTTTATGTCTATTTAAAGCAGAGAATCAAAGAAGAGGATTGTGAGAGGAGAAAGAAAGGTAGACACACACATTCTCTATTACACGCACACACCTAACGGAACACAAAGTCACTGGACCAACACAAGAGAAATCTGAAACACTATCCACGTTCTCATACATACATTTTTTAAATGAGAGCATAAGGAAGAAAGATATGGGTTTTCTAAACCATCAAGTAACGTCCAAGTCTTGTGGCCTTTAAAATTGCATTAAAAAGGCAATGCAATTAAAGTATTTCTACAATTCAAATATGTGGGGAAATCACTTTTTTTTTCCATTATTGATTATATTATTATTATTTTTAACATCTTTATTGGAGTATAATTGCTTTACAATGCTGTGTTAGTTTCTGCTGTGTAACAAAGTGAATCAGCTATATGTATACATGTTTCCCCATATCCCCTCCCTCTTGCTTCTCCCTCCCACCCTCCCTATCCTGCCCCTCTAGGTGGTCACAAAGCACTGAGCTGATCTCCCTGTGCTATGTGGCTGCTTCCCACTAGGGGAAATCACTTCTTACTGGACAAATTACATAAAATGACTCCAAAGGCATGATTTGACTCCAGAGGGAGAAATAGTTCCTCAGTATACTTTAAACATTTATATTTCCGGTCTAAGTAAAAGTCTTGTATACCAAAGGTATACAAAAAGCCTCTAGCTTTTTGAACCAGTCTAAATTTTCTTCAGTTATTTAAGAATTATTGTTCCACTTATTTGTTACTATTCATATGGAAGTTTCCCTGAAAGTCAGCTTAAATTAGCCATTTTCTAATATAACACTAATCTCTGTTAAATTATAATGTAATAATGTATTTATCTGAGAAATGTAATTTGAGTTGATGTATTCTCTAATTGGGACATATGCCCCTAGATTTAATAATTATATATTCTTCCAAATCTAGCTTTAATTTTGTACTTGGTATGAAATTTATATTCTAAGAACATGGAAAGCTCTTTTTTCCTATTTTAGGTTTTGTTGGTTTGGGGCATTATGCATTGACTTGTTCTCAGAACTTCCAAAAATTGCTAATCATAAAGAGATTAGGGAATACTTCCTTCTCCTGAAGAACTAAACTACCTCTTATATCTTTCCCCAAGCAATCCTTTTCGTTGGACATCTGCTAATTTTATAATTAATAAAACATTAACAGCCTTACAAAAAATTATCAATGAGCAAACAACAGCACATCAAAAATATTATTTGAGGTTGGAGTCCTGTAAAAAGATCACCTACCTCCTTCCTAGCTTGCTCTATCATAATGTCGGGGGAAAAAATACCAATAAAAATATTCATAGTGCACAGATGAGGAAAGTAGGGCTTAGGAAGTTTATTAAACAGAGTCCTCATGCTGGTTTTCAAATCTACGTGAGATCAAAGCCCATGCAACAAATTCTTTCATCGCTGTTTACCCTTAACTTACTAATAAATCAAAATGAATAACCTAAGCAACAAATCAAGTTTTTTGTTTTTTTTTTTTTGGTATGTGGGCCTCTCACTGTTGTGGTCTCTCCTGTTGCAGAGCACAGGCTCCGGACGCGCAGGCTCAGTGGCCATGGCTCATGGGCCTAGCTGCTCTGTGGCATGTGGGATCTTCCTGGACCGGGGCACGAACTCGTGTCCCCTGCATCGGCAGGCGGACTCTCAACCACTGCGCCACTAGGGAAGCCCTCAAGTTTTTTACGGTATTATTGATGGCATACAATACGCACTTATAGAGGTTCTTAGCTTGGGTTCATGACAGGTTTAGCGTATTCTTTAAACCCCGGAAACAATATGAAAAGTGTTGGCTATACATACATTTTATATTTCTAGGGAGATATTCAATAGCTTTCAGTAGATTATCAAATGGCTAAAATGTACATTCTTGGGAGTTCATATTTCTAAAAGGATTGATATTAGCACAGGTTTAAAAAAAAAAACCCATGGGCACAAAAGCTGTACAACATATTTAATATAATGAGATCGCAGGACATTTGATTTTGATGGTAGCACGTGCCATGGACATTCCTGACAAGGCCATTTCGATACCATCATTTGATAATTTTACCAGCGCTAATTTTCTAAGAATTGTCAGTCACTCTTTCCTTCATCATTTGGTTTCTGGCCCTTGCTAACCTGTTTTGAAAGGACGCTTGGTAATGTCATAATTTATATTTTAACAGAAAAAACAGCATTAGGAAATAAGGTTCCCATGACTGCTAATAGGTACTGATTGCCAGCAGAGTGAGGACTTTTTGGCAATAACAGGAAACATCAAAGATTTTTGCCTCTGCTTTGTGACCTTGAATAATCATTCATAAATCCATGCTGAGTGTGTGTAAACTCTTACTGAGGCACCAAGTGAGGTAACAACAATGTCCCATTCTCCAGCGAAATTTCCTGTCAAAACAACAGTTTCTGTACTGACTTGAGGTATGCTGAAGAGTTGGCTAAGGCAGATGAAAGGGCTTAGGTTAAAAATGTTCATGAATTAATGCTGGTGCATTGCTACTGGGAATGTAACACGGTGTAACTGCTTTTGAAAATGGTATGGTGGTTCCCCAGAAAATTAAAAATAGAAATTCAGCAATTCCAATTCTGGGTGTATACCAAAAGAATTGAAAGCAGCAACTTGAATAGATATATGTATACACATATTCGTAGCATAATTATTCATAATAGCTAGAAGGTAAAAGCAATTCAAGTATCCATCAATAAATGGATAAACAAAATATGGTATATTCATACAGGCATAACTCAGAGGTATTGCAGGTTCAGTTCTAGACCACCGCAATAAAGCAAATATTGCGATATAGTAAGTCACATGAATTTTTGGTTTCCCAGTGTACATAAAAGTTATGTTTACATTATACTGTAGTCTATTAAGTGTGCAATAGCACTATGTCTAAAAAAAAGTGCAGGGGCTTCCCTGGTGGCGCAGTGGTTGAGAGTCCACCTGCCGATGCAGGGGACACAGGCTCGTGCCCCGGTCCGGGAAGATCCCACATGCCGCGGCGCGGCTGGGCCCGTGAGCCATGGCCGCTAAGCCTGCGCGTCCGGAGCCTGTGCTCCGCAACAGGAGAGGCCAAAACAGTGAGAGGCCCGCGTACCGCAAAAAAAAAAAAAAAAAGTGTATACCTTAATTTAAAAATACAAAACAAAAAACAATTAGAATAGTAACATTAAAGATCACTGATCACAGACCACCATAACAAATCTAATAATAATGAAAAAGTTTGAAATATTGTGGGAATTACCAAAATGTGACACAGAGACATGAAGTGAGCAAATGCTGTTGGAAAAACGGCACCAATAGCCTTGCTCCATGCAGGACTGCCACAAACCTTCCATTTGTAAACAACGCAGTATCTGTGAAGCACAATAAAAAGCCAAGTGCAATAAAATGAGGTGCGCCTGTAGAATGAAATATTATTCAGCCTTCAAAAGGATGGAAATTCTGACACATGCTACAACATGGATGAAACCTGAACCATTATGCTAAGTGATATAAACCAGACACAAAAGGACAAACATTGTATGATTCTACTTGGTAGAGTACTATATGAAGTAGTCAGGGTAGTCAAGTTTGTAGAGAGACAGAAAGTAGAAGAGTGGTCACCAGGGTCTATGAGAAGGGGGAAATGGAGTTAGTATTTAATAGGTACAGAGTTTCAGTTTGGAAGATGAAAAAGTTCTCGAGATAGAAAAAGGTTGTCTAAATCCCTTTGGGCTACTATAGCAAAATACTGGGTGGCTTAAGAACAGAAGCATTTATTTCTCACAGATCTGAAGGCTGGGAAGTCCAGGATCATGGCACTGGAAGATTTGCTGTCTGGTAAGGACCCACTTCCTAGTTCATGGATGGCTGTCTTCTCACTGTGTCCTCAGATGGCAGAAGGAGGAAAGGGATCTCTGGGGGGTCTCTTTTATAAGGGCACTAATTCCCTTCATGACTTAATCACTCTCAAAGGCCCCACCTCCTAATACCATCACCTTAGGGGTTATGATTTCAACATGAATTTTAGGGAGGACACAAACATCCAGACTATAGCGGTGGTGATGGCTACAGAACAATGCGAATGCATTTAATGCCACTGAAATGCACACTTAAAAATGGTAAATATTATGTATATTTTACAATAAAAAATGTTCTTGTGTCATCAATTATAATGACTTTCATAATATGCAGGCATTAATTATATTATTCTGTGCTCAGGTTTCATCTTCTTTATAATTTTTTTCCTAACCTATTAGAGAAAATTGCCATTTCAACCTGTATTACGTCTATACTTATGCATACATATTGAACATACACTGCACTGAGTTTATCTGTAGTGATCTTGTATGATCTTTGAGGGTGGGGACTATGTCACATTCAACATTACAGTCTAATGTCATGGGCCACAAAAACCACTCAGATTGTTTACTGGGCTTATCATTTTATAGTTAAGACTTAAGGCCTCCATTCTATACATTAAGTACAGTTGACTGTGTGTACAGTCTGCCTGTAGATAACCATCATCATGTCAGTTATTTGATTTTATTACACTTGCACAAAGATAATCCAAAATAACCCAAGTGATGTGCAGATTGGAGTTCCCTATCTGTTCAGTAGTCAACTAGAGAGAAAGACTGTACAAAGCTCAACATTCCCAAGAGAAAACCTCCGGGTTGTCCTAAAAAAGGACCCATCAGGCTGCTAATGGTGCTCTAGAGGCCTGGAGCATTATTATTAGGTCCTATTCTCCCAGGTGCTGAGTTGTACATTAGGAATAGGAATAGAGGCAGCAGTGTAATTCTTTCAAAACACTGCTGATAGACTTAATTGATATTTATAAGACATTCCATCCAAAAACAACAGAATACACTTTCTTCTCAAGTGCTCATAGAACATTCTCCAGGATAGATCATATCTCGGGTCACAAATCAAGCCTTGGTAAATTTAAGAAAATTGAAATCATATCAAGTATCTTTTCTGACCACAACGCTATGAGACTAGACATGAATTACACAAAAAACACTGTAAAAAATACAAACGCATGGAGGCTAAACAATACGCCACTAAATAATCAATAGATCACTGAAGAAATCCAAAAGGAAATTAAAAAATACCTAGAAAGAAATTACAATGAAAACACGATGGCTCAAAACCTATGGGATACAACAAAAGCAGTTCTAAGAGGGAAGTTTATAGCAATATAATCCTACCCCAAGAAACAAGAAAAATCTCAAATAAACAACCTAACCTTATACCTAAATCAATGAGAGAAAGAAGAACAAAAAAAAAAACCCAGAGTTAGCAGAAGGAAAGAAATCATAAAGATCAGAGCAGAAATAAATGAAATAGAAACAAAGAAAACAATAGCAAAGATCAATAAAACTAAAAGCTGGTTCTTTGAAAAGATAAACAAAATTGATAAACCATTAGCCAGACTCATCAAGAAAAAAAGGGAGAAGACTCAAATCAACAGAATTAGAAATGAAAAGGAGAAGTTACAACAGAATACAAAAATACAAAGCATCCTAAGAGACTACTAAAAGCAACTCTATGCCAATAAAATGGACAACCTGGAAGAAATGGACAAATTCTTAGAAAGGTATAACCTTCCAACAATGAACCAGGAAGAAATAGAAAATATGAACAGACCAATCACAAGTAATGAAATTGAAACTGTGATTAAAAATCTCCCAACAAACAAAAGTCCAGGACCAGATGGCTTCACAGGTGAATTCTATCTAACATTTAGAGAAGAGCTAACATCCATCCTTCTCAAACTCTTCCAAAAAATTGCAGAGGAAGGAACACTCCCAAACTCATTCTATGAGGCCACCATCACCCTGATAGCAAAACAAGGCAAAGATAGTACAAAAAAAGAAAAGTACAGACCAATATCACTGATGAATATAGATGCAAAAATCCTCAACAAAATACTAGCAAACAGAATCCAACAACACATTAAGAGGATCATACACCATGATCAAGTGGGATTTATCCCAGGGATGCAAGGATTCTTCAATATACGCAAATCAATCAATGTGATACACCATATTAACAAATTGAAGAATAAAAACCATATGATCATTTCAATAGATGCAGAAAAGCGTTTGACAAAATTCAACACCAATTTATGCTAAAAACTCTTCAAAAAGTGGGCAAAGAGGGAACCTACTTCAACATAATAAAGGCCGTATACGACAAACCCACAGCAAACATAATTCTCAATTGTGAAAAACTGAAAGCATTTCCTCTAAGATCAGGAAAAAGACAAGGATGTCCACTCTCGCCACTATTATTCAACAGAGTTTTGGAAGTCCTGGTGGCGGCAATCAGAGAAGAAAAAGAAAAAAAAAGGAACACAAATTGGAAAAGAAGAAGTAAAGCTGTCACTGTTTGCAGATGACATGATACTACACACAGAGAATCCTAAAGATGCCACCAGAAAACTACTAGAGCTAATCAATGAATTTGGTAAAGTAGCAGGATACAAAATTAATGCACAGAAATCTCTTGCATTCCTATATACTAATGATGAAAAATCTGAAAGAGAACTTAAGGAAACACTTAATTTCCATTTACCATTGCAACAAAAAGAATAAAGTACCTAGGAATAAACCTACCTAGGGAGACAAAAGACCTGTATGCAGAAAACTATAAGACACTGATGAAAGAAATTAAAGATGATACAGAAAGATGGAGAGATATATCATGTTCTTGGATTGGAAGAATCAATATTGTGAAAATGACTATACTACCCAAGCAATCTACAGATTCAATGCAATCCCTATCAAATTACCAATAGCGTTTTTTACAGAACTAGAACAAAAAATCTTAAAATTTATATGGAGACACAAAAGACCCCAAATAGCCAAAGCAGCCCGGAGGGAAAAAAACAGAGCTGGAGGGCTTCCCTGGTGGCGCAGTGGTTGAGAGTCTGCCTGCCGATGCAGGGGACATGGGTTCGTGCCCCAGTCCAGGAAGATCCCACGTGAGCCGTGGTCGCCGAGCCTGCGCGTCCAGAGCCTGTGCTCCGCTAAGGGAGAGGCTACAACAGTGAGAGGCCTGCGTACCGCAAAAAAAAAAAAAAAAAAACAGAGCTGGAGGAATCAGACTCCCTGACTTCAGACTATACTACCAAGCTACAGTACTCAAGACAATATGGTACTGGGACAAAAACAGAAATATAGATCAATGGAACAGGAGAGAAAGCCCAGCGATAAACCGACACACCTATAGTCAACTAACCTATGACAAAGGAGGCAAGGATATACCATAGAGAAAAGACAGCCTCTTCCATATGTGGTGCTGCGAAAACTGGACAGCTATATGTTAAAGAATGAAATTAGAACATTCCCTTAACACCACACACAAAAATAAACTCAAAATGGATTAGAGACCTAAATGTAAGACTGGACACGATAAAACTCTTAGAGGAAAACATAGGAAGAACACTCTTTGACATAAATCACAGAAAGATCTTTTTAGATCCACCTCCTAGAGTAATGGAAATAAAAACAAAAACAAACAAATGGGACCTAATGAAACTTAAAAGCTTTTGCAAAGCAAAGGAAACTACACACAAGACAAAAAGATAACCCTCAGAATGGGAGAATATTTGCAAATGAATCATCGGACAAAGGATTAATCTCCAAAATATATAAACGGTTCATGCAGCTCAATATTAAAGAAACAAACAACCCAATCCAAAAATGGGCAGAAGACCTAAATAGACATTTCTCCAAAGAAGACATACAGATGGTCAAGAAGCACATGAAAAGCTGCTCAACATCACTAATTATTAGAGAAATGCAAATCAAAATTACAATGAGGTATCACCTCACACCAGTTAGAATGGGCATCATCAGAAAATCTACAAACAACAAATGCTGGAGAGGGCGTGGAGAAAAGGGAACCCTCTTGCACTGTTGGTGGGAATGTAAATTGATACAGTCACTATGGAGAACAGTATGGAGGTTCCTTAAAAACCTAAAAATAGAATTACCATACAACCCAGCAATCCCATTACTGGGAATACACCCAGAAAAACCATAATTCAAAAAGACACATGCACCCCAATATTCATTGCAGTGCTATTTACAATAGCCAGGTCATGGAAGCAACCTAAATGCACATCGACAGACAAATGAATGGATAAAGAAGATGTGGTACATATACACAATGGAATAATACTCAGCCATATAAAGCAACAAAACTGGGTCATTTGTAGAGACGTGGATGGATCTAGAGTCTGTCTTACAGAGTGAAGTAAGTCAGAAAGAGAAAAACAAATATCGTATATTAACGCATATATGTGGAACCTAGAAAAATGGTACAGATGAACTGGTTTGCAGGGCATAAACAGACACAGATGTAGAGAACAAACGTTGGACACTAAGGGGGGAAAGTGGCGGCAGGGTGCAGGTGGGGGTGTGATGAATTGGAGGATTGGGATTGACATGTATATACTGATGTGTATAAAATTGATGACCAATAAGAACCTGCTGTATAAAAAAATAAATAAAATTTTAAAATTAAAAAAAAATACTTGAGATACTGATTTAAGTGAAGGAATAGGAGTCCTGATGGTTTGAGGTCCAGATAATGTCAAACTCATGCTACATTATAATTAACAAAGAAATGGATGACAAAAGGCCTGACCTCGAGCATTCCTTTTTTATCAGATCATGGGATCTCTTATCTCAGGGTCTTTTCTTCCTCTGCACAGAGAAGATACTTTTGTGCCCAACCTACCTCATGGGATTTTATGAGAATCAAGAAAGAATTACTTTAAAATACACACACACATCTTGGAGTAAAGCTGGCAGATTGAATACAGGATCTATTTCACTCCAAAATGCCACTAAAAACAACAGTGACTTTATTTTTTCTTTAAGTAAAACCCCACAAGAGTGGTGAGGACAGGGGACAGTAGCAACAGAATTTGGGGACTGGAAAACAGATAAAAGTGGAAAAATGGTATCTGGGTCATTAGTGAATCTAGTCAAAAAGACGGTGAGTGGAAGTTTAAGAAATATAAAGGAAGGTCTAAAATGTCACTTGATATTGAATTGTGATGAAAAAAAGCTACTGTCCCCCAAATTCCAAGCTTGGGAAATGCCAGCACTGTCTACTACAGAGGTTTTGAAAGGTGGTATTAGGAACAACGTGTCACCTGGAAACTTATTCCAAATGCAAAGTCATTTTTTTTTTAATTGAAGTACAGCTGATTTACAGTATTGTGTTAGTTTCAGGTGTACGGCATAGTGATTCAGTAGTTTTGCAGACTGTATTCCATTATAGATTATTACAATAAAATGGATATAATTCTCTGTTCTATGCAGTAAATCCTTGTTGCTTATCTGTTTTATATATAGTAGTTTGTATCAGTTAATCCCATACCTCTAATTTGTTCCTCTCCCTCTCCCCTCTCCCCTCTGGTAACCCAAGTTTACTTTCCATATCTGTGAGTCTGCTTCTGTTTTGTATATACATTCATTTGTATTATTTTTTAGATGTCACATAGAAGTGATATCATACAGTATTTGTCTTTCCGTATGACATTTCACTAAGCATAATATTCTCTAGGTCTATCCATGTTGCTGCAAATGGCAACATTTCATTTTTTTTATGGCTGAGTACTACTCCAGTGTGTGTGTGTGTGTGTGTGTGTGTATTTTATATATATATATATATATATATATATATATATATATATATAAAAAATACACCACATCTTCTTAATCCAGTTTTCTGTTGATGGGCATCTGGGTTGCTTCTATGTCTTGGCTATTATAAACAGTGCTGCTATGAACACTGGGGTGCATGCTTTGAATTAGTGGGTTTTTTTTTTCCAGATATATACCTAGGAGTAGAATTTCCAAATGCAAATTTTTGAGCTCATCCATACCAGCAAATCAAACACTCTAAGGCCCAACACTCTGTGTTTTAACAAGCCTGTTAGCTATGTAGCAGGTGTCGATGATTGCCAAAGGGGCCCTGCTCGTCACAGGGAATAATTACAATATATAGTATTAGACACAGATTCACTCCCAAGTAATAGGCCTAAAGCCTCAAAAATAAAAGGATTTTTAAGACTTTTCCTGAGAAATTAAAAAAATAGTAAGAAGAATTTCAAGTGATAACTAAAGCATTTATCTTTTAACGTTTACAGAAATGAACTTTATATTACAAAATTATTTCTAAAAACTTCAGAAAGCTCATGGAAAACTTTTACTAAAAAAACAGTACCTCCATTTATGAATTAAAAAAAATAAAGCAGAAAGCTCTACCATGAACCAACAGGACTTTGTTGTCTACTAATCCTTGGGATTGCAAAATTTCTTGGATCCCAAATTCAGAAACAGAAGGAGATAACCCAGTCACTGCTTTTGTCTAGACCAGAAGTCAGCAAACTTTTTACATAAGGGGCCTGGCAGAAACCTTTCTAGGCTTTGTGAGCCATACCATCTCACTGCAGCTACTCAACACTACCGTTCTATAGTAGTTTCCCCTTATCCGTGGTTTTGATTTCCAAGGTTTCAGTTACCCACATCAACCATGGTCTGAAAAATATTAAATGGAAAATTCCAGAAATAAACAATTCATACATCTTAAATTGCATGCCATTCTGAGTACCGGGACGAAATTTTCTGCCATCCTGCTGTGTCCTGCCCAGGTCGTGAATCATGTCTTTGTCCAGCATATCTCACCCATTAGTCACGTAATAGTAGTCTGGGTTATCAGATCATCTGCTGCAATATCACAGTGCTTGTGTTCAAGTAACCCTTACTTTACTTAATAATGGCCCCAAAACACAAGAGTAGTGATGCTGGCAATTCAGATCTGTGAAAGAGAAGCCATAAAGTCTTTCCTTTAAGTGAAAAGGTGAAAGTTCTCAACTCAATAAGGAAAGAAAAAATCATATCCTGAGGTTGGTAAGATCTACAATAAGAATGAATCTACCTGTGCAATTGTAAAGAAGGAAAAAGAAATTTTGCTATCACTCCTCAAACTGCAAGTTAGGGCCACAGTGCATAATAAGTGCTTACTTAAGATGGAAAAGGCATTAAATTTGTCTGAATAAGATATTTTGAGAGAAAGACCCCATTCACAGAACTTTTATTACAGTATATTGTTATAACTGTTCTATTTTATTATTAGTTATTGTTAATCTCTTACTGTGCCTAGTTTATAAGTTAAACTTTATCATAGGTATGTATGTATAGGAAAAACACAGCATATAGTGGGTTCGGTCCTATCTGCAGTTTCAGGCATCCACTGAGAGTCTTGGAACGTATCCCCCACGGATAAAGGGGAACTACTGTAGTGGAAAAGGAGCCATAGACAATACGCACATGAATAAGCATAGCTATGTTCCAATAAAACTTTATTTACAAAGCAAGACTGCAAGCTTGTAGTCTATCATTTGCTGACTCCTAAACTAGATAATGAAAGATTAGGAAGCATTCTTGGAACCAGATACTGGAGAGTACTTTCAAAGATTATAGATTACCAAAGAGCTTCCCATGGCAGGTCTGTTAATCTGTGCTACAGTTGGCAAAGCATTTACAAAGGAGATTCTGAATTTACTGGCTCCTTGCCAACTTCAGGTTTCTCTGTTTCTTCTAATGTGTGAAAGAAGGTACTTTATGCTTAGAAATACATGAATTGAAAAATACTAATAAAACAAAGGGTAGAGAAGATTGTTCTGATCAGAGAAAACTTTTATTTATGATGCCAGTTTTATTAAAAGCCACATGTGAAAAAGATTTGCTAATTTCCACTTGAAGGATAACATCCTAAGTAGTCCAAGAATATTTTAAGAAAATGAATAAACATTTTTAACAAAAGGAAAAATGTAAACTAACTCTATTGTAAGGTTTTTTAAGTTTATAAAATTTAAGAAGATGAAAAGAAGCACGAAAGGGGGCAAAATTTATTTAGTCCAAAAATGAGTGATGAGACAAAAGTCTATATACGAGCATCCAAGTAACGAATTCTCAACACCCACCATTCTCCCTGCAGACCCCTCCTACGTAGTCTGGATTCCTCATCTTTGCCACACTGTATTTGATTTAGTATAAATTTTGGTATTTCTTCGCCAGTTTTTCCTTTTAAATGTTTTATTCTAGAATAATTTTAGATTTTTAGAGAAGTTACAAATCTACTACAGAGAGTTCCCGTATACCCCTCACCCAGAACTTCCTTCAGTTTCCAGAAGCTGACAAAACAAGAGATTTTAAACTTAAAGTTCAACAATTTATAATGCCAGTTGAAAAAAAAATTAGATATTTGAAAATAAATTCAAATGCCAAACATGTATTTACTGTTTATGTTTTTTGGGGTTTTTTTTGCGGTACGCAGGCCTTTCACTGTTGTGGCCTCTCCCGTTGCAGAGCACAGGCTCCGGACGCGCAGGCTCAGCGGCCATGGCTCACAGTCCTAGCCACTCCACAGCATGTGGGATCTTCCCAGACCGGGGCACGAGCCCGTGTACCCTGCATCGGCAGGCGGACTCTCAACCACTGCGCCACCAGGGAAACCCAATTGTTTAAATAAACTGTACAGTACTTTCAAATTTAGTTTTCTACACACGAAAATTCAGTCAGCAAACCACCCTTCAGTTCTCAGCTTCTGTCGCCTCAAAATAGGCACATGCCCTGCCACTTTTCTGCACAATATTCTTTTCATTTCCTTCACAGCACTTACTTCACTCAATAGTTACATTATTTGTTTATTGGCTTATTGTCTATCCCTAGAGACATCATCTGTTTCCTGCTCTCCTTGTTATAATCTCTGCACCCAGAATAGTGCCTGGTACACACTGAGTAGAGACATTCAATACACTTTGCTGGATGAATCAATGAGCAAACACCTTAGATATGACAGGGGTGATATAAGGCACATGATAAAAGACATCTATTTAAACTGTCATTGTTTCTGAAATTTCAAACATTTAACACCAGCCATACACAGTTGAAGTTTTGGGGAACCTATGTGTTAGTCTACCATCTTTGTAATCACTTCTTACTGAGACAAAGTCTAGAATTGTTACTCCTAATAAACCCTTGCACTCTGAAAGCCAAATCTTTCAAAGTAGATCTGTATTGTTCATTTATTGCACTCAGTACTTCCTGGCATTATTCATTTGATGTGAAAAGTCAACAAAGAAACATTTTTTTTTAAATAAAATTTTTATTTATTTTTGGCTGCACTGGGTCTTCGTTGCTGCACACGGGCTTTCTCTAGTTGTGGCAACAGGGGACTACCCTTCGTTGCGGTGTGTGGGCTTCTCTTTGCGGTACCTTCTCTTGTTGTGGAGCACAGGCTCTAGGTGCACGGGCTTCAGTAGTTGTGGCAAGTGGGCTCAGTAGTTGTGACTCACAGGCTTTAGAGCACAGGATCAGTAGTTGTGGCGCACGGGCTTAGTTGCTCTGTGGCATGTGGGATCTTCCCAGACCAGGGCTCGAACCCGTGTCCCCTGCATTGGCAGGCAGATTCTTAACCACTGCATTACCAGAGAAGTCCAAAGAAACATTTAAATCACCCTTAAAGTTAGACTAATTAAAGTCTAATTAATCATCTTTCTGTACTTAAAAATATATTTGGAAAAGACAAAAATACTGGATTCCAACCTTATGGAGGCTTGGAAATGAGACATTTTGAGAAGACAGGTGAAAAGCTTAAAAGACTAAAGCGGGGAAGATGCAGCTCTCCTTCTTCCCTCCCACTGCCTACCCCTCAGCTTCAAGTTCAAGGAATCACCTGGTTGTAGGAAAAAGAAAGGAAGGATAGAAGGAAGGAAGGAAGGAAGGAAGGAAGGAAGGAAGGAAGGAATGGAGGGAGGGAGGGAGGGAGGGAGGGAGGAAGGGACAGACGGACGGAGGGAAAAGTACCTATTCCTATATTCTCTATGAACACTTACATTTTTCCCAAGGTCAAATATTACAAAATATATCCAAAAATCAAAGCACTTGATCCCTTGACTCACCAAGGGAAAAGAAATCATTCCAAGGTAAGCATCCATAAAATATCCATTTATCAGATAAAAAGAAGCAAGAAGGACAAAACCGTTGGGGCACTTTCAGGTTCTGTGTTTCATTTAGAACATTTATCTTTCTTCTATTTCTGGACCTGCACTGTGATGAAGGGTGGACACTAATAAATGCATTCAGTGCAGCACAAACTGATCCACCATCCAAACAGTACAATAATCCCACTGTTACTTCTGGAACATCTCCTGCTTATGATGTAATGAATTGCAAATAACTCAAATTATTTGGTGAACTAAAGATTTAATAGAAATATATCAACACTAAATACTAAAAATGGAGGTGAGGGAAATTCATTTTTGACCACATACATAAAATTTGAAAGACCAAAAATAATGATAGTAATAAAAGGTAAATAAAACTCTACATTTTTCTCTATATAAAAATAGAACAATTAGTAGTAGTAATGCTGAGATTATTCATTTGAAGAGAAATGAGATACAAATATAAAATCAAATAATAGTAAAACTCCATAAAGTTAACTTTGAAAATTCAATGTGAACTCATAATTTTTTACTTTAAATATATAATTATTTCCAACTTTGTTCCCTGAAAAAGTCTGGAAACACTGATGACCGATAAGAATGAGCACCCATGGGCTTCCCTGGTGGCGCAGTGGTTGGGAGTCCGCCTGCCGATGCAGGGGACACGGGCTCGTGCCCGGGTCCGGGAAGATCCCACATGCCGCGGAGCGGCTGGGCCCGTGAGCCATGGCCGCTGAGCCTGCGCGTCTGGAGCCTCTGCTCCGCGGCGGGAGGGGCCACAGCAGTGAGAAGCCCGCGTACCGCAAAAAAAAAAAAAAAAAAAAAAGAATGAGCACCCTTAATGCCCAGACTGTGGCTTCTAAATTCCATTTTCTACTAAAAGGAACCGGAGCTCCTTGTAATAACTGATTCTTAGACTGGACTGTGAAATGAACAAGAGGAGCTTAAAGTATCCTGTTGAACTAAAAAGCAGTGTCAAAAAAACTAATGGGACATGGATGCTTCTGGGATGTTCTGTATCTTGATCTGGGTGCTGATTATATGGGAATGTTCAGTTTGTGAAAATTCATTGTGATTCACTTCTGATAGGTTCTCTTTTCTGTATGTATATACAGGAACCAATCTCAAGGGGCTCCCAAGGAACAAAGAAGGTTTTATTTGAGCATCCAGAAAAAAAAGTCACTGCAACTAATCAAATCATAAAGATCTTTAAAATCCATGAATTTACAATGATCCTCAAGAAATAAAGGAACTGTCCCCCTAAAAGAACAAAGAAATATATTTGATCACCTTTTGAAGAAAGAGGTTAAGTAAAATGGTCTCAGCACTGCCAATTCTCATTGGATATTCTCTCCGTTTCTACTACTGAGGGAGAAGTCTCATGATCTTCATAAGAGGTAAAAGGGAGCAAATGTCAGCTTTCATGCCATGCCAGGGTTGAATACTCTTTCTCTTCTTCCGGTTTTTGCCAATGTCATATTTGCTGACTGGCTAGCTGATTTACTGGGTTTACCTTTTTCACCACTTTTCAACCCGTTTTATATGTCAATAATGGCCCTCATTGGTTTCATTTTTTCAGTCCTAGGTGTCCTTTCCTCAGGAAGTTAAGGGAAGTGGAATGTGGAGCCAATAACAGGAATGCCAAGGAAAAAAGAGATAAAGGGCTTCCTGGAAGCATTTCTGAGTATACATGCATACACACTAATTCCTATGACAAAACAGGAATTAAAATAAACACATTTCCTTAAGGAAATGAGGTGCCAATCACCTGCTTTTTCCTTTTCAGAAGAGTTTAATTTCTTTCTCATACAGTCAAGTCACAACTCCTCGAATGTGTGGAGACAAATTTCTAGTTACTTCATTTCCATGAACGTAAACCTGATAGTCAAAGGGACTCATGTACGTTTCATCTTTTTTTTTTTTTTGGTTCGCGGGCCTCTCACTGTTGTGGCCTCTCCCGTTGCGGAGCACAGGCTCCAGACGCGCAGGCTCAGCGGCCATGGCTTACAGGCCCAGCTGCTCCGCGGCATGTGGGATCTTCCCAGACGGGGGCACGAACCCCCGCGTCCCCTGCATCGGAAGGCGGACTCTCAACCACTGCGCCACCAGGGAAAACCTGTATATTTCACCTTTACGTGTGGTCAAGTATCAAGAGATCCTAGGCAATACTGACCTAAGAGATCCCATGAGACAGAGCAAAAGTAATGCAGCCAGAGGACAGTAAACTACCAGAAGTCAACATCCAGTCCTGTTGGGCTTCTTTCTTGTTTGCTTCAACATTAAAAATGAATATCCTGAGGCCTAAAATCTGCTTGAGTAACAGGCACTATCCGTTTGAAAAATGGGTTGTTGGGATAAGAACCACTGTTTTGGGATCAAGTCAGCTTCTCCCTATTTGTAAACTATGATCAAATAATTAATGGCTGAGTTTAGCTGATGTAGACAGAGAAGTGCTATGCCCATAGGGCCCTATGATTTAAAATGCTTCCATGGTTAAGGCTCTTTATTATTATTATTATTTTTTTTTTTTTTTTTTGTGGTACGCAGGCCTCTCGCTGTTGTGGCCTCTCCCGTTGCAGAGCACAGGCTCCGGACGCACAGGCTCAGCGGCCATGGCTCACGGGCCCAGCTGCTCTGCAGCATGTGGGATCTTCCCGGACCAGGGCACGAACCCGTGTCCCCTGCATCGGCAGGCGGACTCTCAACCACTGCGCCACCAGGGAAGCCCAAGGCTCTTTATTATTATATAGAAGTTTGGTTCAATATCAAATTAAAAGGAACATTACTGCAAGTAGTTCAGTCCCCAACAATATATAGTAATCAAAGATGGGGCAAGAGAAGTGTTTTGTTTGTTTTTTTTGCTGTACGCGGGCCTCTCACTGTTGTGGCCTCTCCCCTCTCCCGTTGTGGAGCACAGGCTCCAGACGCGCAGGCTCAGCGGCCATGGCTCACGGGCCCAGCCACTCTGGGGCATGTGGGATCTTCCCGGACCGGGGCACGAACCCACATCCCCTGCATCGGCAGGCGGACCCCCAACCACTGTGCCACCAGGGAAGCCGGAAAGAGAAGTTTTGTGATTAACTACAACCCACTGTGCTTGAAGGTATATCTGATTCTGATGGTGAGATTTCTCAGTGTCAGAAGTTCTGCGCATGTAGCACACAGCTCACTGAATCACTCTGGTGTCCAGAATGAATAAGGGGATAAAAGATGGACTCTAAATGCCTATAGGTGTCATTCAAAAAGAAGCCAACCCAATGAATCACTTTACCTCCCTGGGACCAAAACAGTCAGATCAGGCAATGGAACCCTTAGGTTGTGACATATTAAACTCTGAGATGACGACCTCAGGTCTGGAAAAAATGATTCAGACCGTGTCACTCCGCCAATCAGATTTCCAAACTAAGAACCATGGGCCACCTGGTTTTGGAAAAGTTTTCCTTCTTCATAGGCAAGCCTGGCAGGTGTTAGTTTAACCTCAGAAAGCCACCATTCTCACAGTGCACACATTTTATATAAAATAATAAAATGCCAAAAGAGAATAAAGACTAAGAGAGTGTTATGTGTAAACTACAGGGGACTGACTTCATGTAAGGAGAGACAAAATTGATGCTTAAAGCATGAATCTTGGCCTCAAAAGCCTACAGATGCCAGGTAGGTAACACAAATCTGTATAGCTGGTTGGGTTAAAGACTTAGGGAATGGTAACGACCAGCAAACTTCAGGTCTTGAAATAGTAACAAGACCAGATTTTTAACCTTCCAAGAGAAGCCAGGTATCTGTTTTGCTGGGTTTTTTTTTTCTTTTTTTTTATGTGAAGTTTCCTTTTTGAGATGTTGGCAATTAACTCAATATTAAAAAAGAAAACTTTTACATATTAAAAAAATTATAGTCTAAAATCTGGCCTGTAGGCCACCAGTCTGCAAGCTGTGCTTTAAAATTTAACTTTAAGGGACTTCCCTGGTGGTCCAGTGGTAAAGAAATTTGCCTTCTAATGCAGGGGACGCAGGTTCGATCCCTGGTCGGGGAACTAAGATCCCACATGCTGCGGGGCAACTAAGCCTGCGCGCCACAACTACTGAGCTCACGCGCCTCAATGAGAGAGCCTGCGTGCCACGAACTACAGAGCCCACACACCCTGGAGCCCATGCGCCCAACTAGAGAAGAGAAAACCCACACGCCACAACTAGAGAGAAGCCCAGGAGCTGCAACGAAAGATCCCACATGCTGCAACGAGGATCCCGCATGCCACAGTTAAGACCCGATGCAGCCAAAAAAATAAATAAATAAATAAAATTTAACTTTAAATAATGCAGTAATAAGCAGAAATCTTCTGACATAACAGTGATTACACTAAATTAGTAAGCCATGGTTTCTGTCCTACCAAGAGGGAGCAGTCCATGCAAGGAAAAGGTCGAAGTGGTATCAGAACACCTGTGAGTATTTTCCAAATTACAGATGTCTGAACTATCACCACCACCACCACCACTGCTGCCCTTGTGCTCCAGAGAAAATAAGGGTTTGAGTAGAGGACACACGTTGCAAAAGATCCCCAAGAGCTCTGATGGCACATCCTCCCACTCTGGGGGTCACTGACCTCAGAAGGTAGAAAGCTTCGTATAACTGGGAGGGATGTGTCCAAACGGTGAAGACCAAACCCACTGGGCCTAAGATGTCAAACAGCATATCTGAAGTGGTTCTGAAAATAATAACTGCAAATATCAAAGATGACAAGGACCCCAAAGTGAGCACTGCTGTTATCATATTTATTTCAGCCTCATGTGTAAAAATATCACAATCAATCGTCTACCTGTTTACTATGAAAGACTATAAAAACTGTATGCATTTTAAGAGTGTGTGTGTCATGCATATATAATGAAAGCGAGGATAACCTTTCAGCCATTTTCAGGTGCAGGTTTATTATTGCAGAAGGGAAGGGGAGCACTTTATTTTCACATGATGCCAAACTGTAGACAGAAAAACGTTCAATATTTCGGCTTTTTTTTTTTTACTTCCTATCCTTAAAAAAAATATTGCAGAACTTTTTATTAAGATGGCTAAACATAACCAGAATCACCAAGTCTTATTTTTCCATCTGATATATACATAAAAAATAGAAACATGTTCCTGTGATTTGGTAATATCTCAGTAATCTTTTGCTATCATTAAGCATTGCCTAATCTAACTCTGCTTTTGATTTTAAACTTGCATTCTCCTAACTCACCTTGTAATTGGGAGTCAAAGCCTTCCAGGTCAGCTTTAAGCTAAAAGCTGTTGGAAGCAGTTTATCCTCAAGTGCCTGTAGCTTTTTTCCTGGGAACTTGGTCTGTCTACTGAGCCTGCTGGGGTTATCTGGTAAGTTATAAGAGTGGCTCCTTGAGTTCCTTCTCTTGATCTTTTGCAGGAAGGCACAGAGGCTGAAAAAGAGAGATTACAGTTGTATAGATACATCTCCATAGACCTTTCACGAGCATCTGTGGCTGACAGAAAATTCCTTCCACTTTATCTTCTGAGGAGAAAGTTCATAAGGGATGGCCCCCCTGCTTTCTACCTCCTTTGCTCAATCTATGTAATCTCAAAGACAACCACTGAGCTCCTCAGCAATCAGTAGCATGTATCATTTACATCTTACCCAGAGCTGCGAGTAAGAAAACTCTCAATTTATAAAGCAAATATTTTCTAAAAGGAGACGAAGTATATTTTTCAGAAACATGTTTAAACCTCTAATTAAATGTAATAAACCTCAAAAAGTTTTTTAAAACAGTCACTATGAAGTGGTTCCATCACACATGCATATAAATGTACAATACCAATACTCAGATAAAGACCCATTACTAGTCTCTAATTTGTCTTAACAGAGCAGAATTACTGCCAAACTCCTAGAACGATCCTCTAGCACAAAGAGCTGACTATACTGGCAAAGCATAGTGTTCAACCTGACATAATTTCTCAGAAGGCAAAGAAACAATATTTTATGGGAAGATAAAACATGTTCACTTTAAGTTAAAAAAAAACAAAGAGAGAAAGGAAAAAAAAAATCTGACCCTGCAATGTGGCAGCAGTTTTTCCCTTCAAGCCATAGACCTTTCTTTAGCAGCCTTGTTTATTCACAAGGCAGCTTTAAAACTTACTCCCCAGGTTTGATTATTTTTCAAGCCTACTGCTTCATTCTGTTTTCGTTTTTTCTCTTTCTACTTATAGAGAAGAAAAAGCACACACACATTCTGAAAAATTATGACTTAATAAAAGTGCAAAAGATTTATGTCTACTGGGTATTTTATGCTGTGATTGCTCCTTAAGTGCCATTTTTCTGCAAAAAAAAAAAAAGTTTGTTCTAAATGCCCCTCTACCTCTACAAAAAAAGCTTTTAAGATCTCTACTGTGTTGTAAGAAAATTCTGTGCATCTTACAATTCCTAAATAAAACTGATGATTATGATGATGACATAGAAAACTAGGCTTAGGGTCCACCAAGATTATTTCTGTATGCTCAGCATTATATGTTTATTTTCTGCAAACACTACTCAATGCATGCTCTTTAATCTCATAGAATTATAGGCAGACTGAATATGAATAGCCAGCTACAGAAACTGCCCTATCCACCTTCTCTTTGCTCTTCCCTATGATGAATTCTGCCAAGCTTAGGAAAAGGAAGAACACTGAAAGAGGAGGGAAAAAAAAGAATATGGTAAAGAGCCCCCTGTGCTCTACTGCAGTTCTTTGTGCACACTCCCACCCCCATTCCTCTTCCCTAGTCTTATTCTCCATAACTTCTTACCATCCTGTAAAGCGAATGGGAAGGTGAGGGAGAATAGAGGACCACGGGGTAATGGTTTCCTCCAATCCAGCAGCAGAGGGGAGGGAGGAGGGAGGGTGAATCTTGCTAATCACACCTAAGGACCCCTTCCCCTCCCACAGGACACACGCTGTGTGCGTGTCCTGTCTCCAGCCTGTGTAAATCAGACCTTGGCCTGGGGATCATTTTCCCCTTCACTCATCTCTTTCCCCACAGTCTTTGCCTAATACATCCTTCAAAGCCCAGCTCAAAACCACAACTTCCAACTCTTTCATCCATTTTCCCAGCTAGAAAGAAGGAGCTTCTCATCACATCTGGTACTTGGGTCAATTCTAACTAATGTGAGATTGTCCTGGTCTTTCTTGCTGCTTACACCTCTTATCTCCCCTAACAGACTGTGTTGACTCTGGAAACAGGGACCAGACCTTAGTTCCTTGCACAGCGTAAGTGTGAGAGTTAAAAAGTGAATTTTACAAGGTTTCTATTTATATGTACTTTGTAAAGGGTTTTGGCTGGTTCTAAGACTATAAATGATGTTTATATGGACATTCTGCGAAATTTTCAGAAGGACAACAACCATGATTATAAAGTCTGGTGCCTTCTATAACCTTCAGGGGGGCTGACCGCTCTGCATTAAAAATTACCGATCTATCAATACATGGTTCACATGTAATCAATCATCCCTGATAGTTACTGAAGCCAGAAATATGAGGAGTATTCATTTCAGTACAGCTTCAAAAACTTGACTAGGACAGAAAGATTTCTATTGTCACATTCAAATTCCAAATTTCCAGGTGACTAATATATTAAGTTTTATTCAAAAACCAGGAAGTTAACCAAGTGGCAACTAAACTTTGTTTTAATTAGAAACTGTAAAAGACCTTGTTTTACCTTGCACATAAACTGCATACGGGGCAGAAGTCCAAAGGTGCTAAGCTTATAAAGTTCAAGTCTGATTATTCCTTGTGACAATACACATTGAAGATTAATTCTTTTTTTTTTTTCCGGTACGCGGGCCTCTCACTGTCGTGGCCTCTCCCGTTGCGGAGCACAGGCTCCAGACGCGCAGGCTCAGCGGCCATGGCTCACGGGCCCAGCCGCTCCGCGGCACGCGGGATCTTCCCGGACTGGGGCACGAACCCCTGTCCCCCACAACGGCAGGCGGACTCCCAACCACTGAGCCACCAGGGAAGCCCTGAAGAGCAGACTTTTAACCTGGAAATCTACCTAATCTCATTAGTCCTATCATATATCACAGAGGTTAAAGGACATTTCAAACAGTGAGGAAATGTGTATGAAAATCAAGAGATGGGAAAGTGCAGACTGTAGTCACAGTACTCAGAGTTCAGGGTACAAAAAAGGACAGTGGGGGAAGAAAAGGCAGAGAGTAGGTTTGAAACAGCATGGAAGGTCTCCAATGCTGGTGAAAGACCAGATTTTGCTGGGTGGGCTACAGAGAACAGGAGCGGAGTTTAGAGCAGGGGAGTCATGTGATCATGCTCCAGGGAGCCAGATCCTGGAGAACAAATTGCAGGAAAGAAAACCCAGATGCAAGAGAGGACCTCAGAAGCCACAGCAGCCAAAAAGGGAGGGGAGAACTACTGAGGAGAGTGGCCATTCACGAGGGACAAGTGAAGAACTTGTATCTGACAGAGCAGAATGTGATCCCATTTGCCCTCACATATTTCTTGGCTTAACAAAAATAATGGCAAATAAAGCACATCTGGAAACATAGCCAATATTTTATAACTATAAATGAAATATAACCTTTAAAAATTGTGAAGCGCTATGCTGTACACCTGAAACTTACATAATACTGTATGTCGACTACACCTCAATTAAAAAAAAGAAAAGAAAGCACATTCATTTTCTCAGAAATGTGAGTGAAGTATAACATAAGATATGGTCAACATGCTAATAAACTAAAATAATGTACTCAACACAAAACATATTTTTATCATTCTGTTACATATCTATGATCTAGGTCAATTTTTCCAGATTTTTTTTGGTTTGTATTTAACTTGGTTCCAATTGAGACATATTTCTCTGAGGGTAGGGAAATGTAATATTTCTGCAAATCCCAAAAGCTGAGCACAAGGAAAGACCTGGCATCTACTGAGCATTCAAAGAAAAAGAAATTCTTCCAAATTAAACAGTTCTGTTAAAACTGACAAAAATTCAGATGACTGATTATACAGTTAAGAATTCTGATTCTAGATTGCTTAAAGGAGTCTTCAGTTTCATTATTCCCCTGACTGTATCTGTTTTAGACCCAAAGAACAAATATTACAGAAACCACTCAATGGTTCTGTTATTCAGCTGAGTAAAATTTTCTTTAAAGTTTTATTTAAAAGAGAACTGTCTTAACTCTAAAGCACTATAAATATGCTTTGGACAATTCCTAATCTTCCAAAAGTAGTATGCTACAGAGAAAGAGTCAGCACTTTTCTCTGTGAAGGTCCAAATCAGTAAACATTTTAGGTTATGTGGGTCATGCACTGCACCACTTAATGCAACTACTCAACTCTGCCCTTGTAGCAGGAAAGCAGCCACAGATAATATGTAAATGATTAAGCATGGCTGTGTTCCAATAAAACTTTATTTACAAAAATGTGAGGGGTCACATTTGGCCCGTGGACTGTAGTCTGCTGACTCCAGTCTAGCAGATAGTCCAGCTGTGTCAACCTGGTGTGGCTTCATCGTTCTTTCCTCCTTGGTGTGCATAACTCTGATGAAGTAATAAAAAAATCACTGAGAAAATGGGCTCCAAGAAAATCTCCACTGCTGGTGTACTGATAAAAGGGAAAATATAATGAAGATATTCTAAGGAAGGGATGAATTCAAGGAGACAAGAGAAGTTTTGGGTAAATTAAAATAAGAATGTAGAGTTTGATGATGTCTCAGATCACTGCTAAGAGAGTCCAACGTATATTCTAAGTGGAAATATGAAAATATGACTCATGAAACCATTTCAGGAAGTGCTCCAATTAATGCCAAAAATTCTTATTAATTGGGAGAAAACTTCAGGGAAAACTTAACCTATTAAATAAAATTATGTTTAAGAAATGCATGTATCTTGACAGAATACTCATGTGAGAAAAAGCCAAGGAATTTGGAAATTTATGAAAGTCTCAGATCATACTTTCTTCATGAATTCTGATGATCATACTATATTTACTTGATAGAGCAGGGGGGAAATTAAGGAAATACTATCATCAAAGCTTACCAATCTATATTTAAATCTGTAAAACAGTTGCGACAAAAACTGTCTTAATTCAATCACATCAACTTAATGAGGCTACCACTAATTTACCATTGAAAGCGACTTGCTAGCTCTGTGCCCTTGTGCAAATTACTTTACTTCTCTGTGCCTCGAGGTCCTCATGTGTAAAATGTAGCCCTTTCACAGAGGTATCTGAGGATCAGGCCAGTTAATGTATGCGGTGTTCAGAACAGGAAGCTCTCAAACGCTATAATGCTGCTGCTGCTCCCAAGTCTTGTCTCCGCAGCCAGCTTTACCGGATATTCCTCCTCTGCCCTTGTCTTCTCAGCCTGGGCTCTCCTGGGTGGCCCTGACCCACCCAGAGGGCTTCAACCTACCATTTGCTAGAGAACAGCTGAATCTCTCTCTATCCAATGCTAACTTCTTTTCCAGACTGCATTTCCAACTGTCTACCAGACATTTCCATTGGAATATATCATGGGCACCTGAAACTCAGTGGGTCTAAAAATCAAGCCCATAATCTTTCTGCTCTTGCCCCTTTCCTCTCCTTTAGTTTTTGTTAATGACATGACTATCTATCCTAAACCAAGCTAGAAACAACAGTTACTTTTAACTATATTATGTGCAACTTTCCCATTTAACTCAGCCCAGATCCTCTCACTTCCATATCCTAAGTATCTTTCAGAGACATCGCTCTCTTTTTGTCATCTCAGCTAGATTTTTTATATCTGTCCCTGCGATCTCTCTGCTTCCAATCATTCTCTCCTCCCAGGCCATCTTTCATTGGCACCAGAGTCATCTTTCTTAAAACATATACTGGATCGTATTATTCTCTACTGCTTGGGGGGAAGGACTCTACAGACCTACAGGTGAGTTTCAGAGCACCTGGGAACCTTTTGAAATTGAATACAAAAATTTGTGAGCCCTTGATTTAAAAAAAGGTCACTGCCTGATAGGACAATTTTTAAACTGTTCATCAGGGTACAATCTGCAACCTTAAATTGCATCTTAGTCACTCTCTTCATGTTCCACCCTGTTTTAGATACAGTGAACATCATACTTTCCTTCAAACATGCACATCAAATGCCATTTCACCTCCTCAAGCCTTTTGCACGTGCTATTCCCTCTACCTGTGATGCTCTTCTCTGCCTGTTGAGCACTTGAGCATCCTTTAAGTCCTGGCTCAGGTCTCAAATGTCACCTCTGTGAAGCCTTGCTCACGTGCACAACACTGCATGGACAACAAACGAGATGCTAAATAGATTTCTGGTGTCTGTATATCATACACTGGTCTGAAATTTCTTAAATTCAAAGCTTCATACTATACAAAATAAATAGCCTTAAATATTTAGACACACATTATGTTTCCTTAAGTCTAGGGACATCCTTGGATTTTAATGAGGTCAAGAGTAAAGACGTTGGAACCCAAGTGCCTAGGTTCAAAATCCTGGCTCAATTACCAGTAATGGGGCCCCAGGCAAGTGACATAGCTTCTCAATGCCTCAGTTTCATGATCTGTAATGATGGAGAGAATAACAGTACCTACCCTTCAGGATTATTCTGAAGATTAAATGAGTCCATGTGTATAGTACTATGTAAGTGCTTGTTGTTGTTATAATTATTTTCTAAATCAACAGCCAGGACCAGTGGCTCTAAGAGATAATCAGAGAGCAAAACTAATGGACCTTGCCACATAAGCCTCAAGCTTTAGTCAACTGAGTTAATTAGCCAGAGAATACTAACAATAATGGCCCTTTTCACTAATGTTTTTATGAACTGAAGTGTTCCAAGTCTACCCGATAAAATTCAGATGTTTCTCCTTTTGCCTCCACTAGCTAAAATTATCAGCTCAGAATATTTCCAAGGCACACCACAAGTAGACTAAAATAATTCCTTTGAATAGGAAAAGAGAAAAACAGAGTTGCTGTTTCCTGGGCAGCAAACTAATGAGCCACCTCATTGCTTATGAAGTGCCCAATATGAAGGGAAAATGCTAAGTAGGAAATTGAGAAGAAAGATAAAGGAGCTTAATGACTCAGCTTTCAAACAAACCAGCTTACTTGCCAGACATATGGGGTATTAGGCATTTTAGCACCACCCACCTGGTCAAAAAAAAAAAAAAAAGGTGTGAAATGTAAATCCTAACATCATTGAACCTAGGGAGGAATCAAAATAAGTGCATGCTGTAACGATGTAGCTGACTTTCATCTGAGTGATAGGATTATGTGACATATTTGGCACAGCCTCTGTGGAAAATTTTCAGCAAAAAAAAGCCATTTGACCCAGACACATACTGCAGTTGCATAACAGTAGTTTTTGTTCTCCAGCAAACTGCCGAAAGGATCATTGTACTCTTTATGAATAATCATACTTGATAATCAGACCTAAGATAAAACACTTGAGTTAATATCGGAAACTAAGGAAGGAGAGAATAAAGCCCAATTTCCTTATCCTAGTATTAAAGGTCCTCCATGATCTAACTCCAACCAACTTTCCAACTTCATCTTCCATGATAGGCTCCTTGAAATCTTCTACTAAACACAAATCCTTGCAGTTCCCCCAAACATACCCACTCTTTGCCTATTCTATGTGTTTCCTCTAAAGAAAATAGTTTTCCTTACATTTCCAAAGTCTAAAGTCCATCCTTCCTTTAAACCCTGTGTGGATGACATGAAGCCACTTCCTATGGCTCAGCTAGAAGCAATTCTCCAGGTTCTCAACTTTCATAATCCTTGCTCAGCACCTCCTGGACTTTCCTCAGTCCATCTTGATCAGAGTTTTTGACATACATGTCTTTCATTCCCCAGAATGGATGGCCTCTGCAGGCAACACCCACACCTGCTCCATCTCTGTAAGCACAACTGCACCTGGCACACCTGCATATGGCAGTGTGCCCATACTTTTCGCTAATGTATACCAGAAGTATGCTAAAGTGTGCTAAAGCTCGCTGTGACTGATCATTGAAACCAGATGGACAGAACATGCATTCACACAAATTTTGCTGAAGAAAGGCTTCAGTTAAAAAGATATGCAATAAGATTTGTTTTCTTGTGAAGCAAGTTGAGATGAGAATTTTTTTTTTTCAGTCTTTATTGAGTTTTGTTACAATACTGCTTCTGTTTTATGTTTTGGTTTTTTGGCCATGTGGGATCTTAGGATGTGACTCCCCAACTAGGGATCGAACCCGCACCCCCTGCACTGGAAGGCGAAGTCTTAACCACTGGACCGCCAGGGTAGCCCCGGGAGATGAGAATTTTAATGTTGCTCCCAGGGCAAAGAAACCACCATTAACATTTACCAACTGGTGATTTGTCAACAACTACTAACAGTGGTGCTTAAAAAGCTTCCCTCCCATTTATATAAGTGATAATACACTTCCAAAGTTAGAGAAAGCATAAGATAGCTGGTCCTGTATTTCCCCTACTATAGACTCAAAACACTACTTGCCTCTGGGCTTTGGAAAAGAGCCCTAGAGACCTGTGTACATAGTGATAATTTCAATCATCACATCTAATGCGCCTTAAACTCTAAATATTCAAGGACCAAAATCAGAGAATCTGATAAATAACAGAACCCACAAGTGCCAAGAGAGGGAAAGATTAACAAAAGAACCCCTAAACCCTGGCAGTCTGATATAGCTTGGGCAGAAGTTCACTAGTCCTAATAGGTCACTTGAATGGTGCTAACTGAAACACTTATTTGGATCACAAAAGAGAGGCTGACTTCACTCTGGGGTGATGCTCCAGGGCTGTGCTGCTTGGTATGTTCTTGCCAGACCACTGAACAGCTGCCCACTGTCCTATATTCACAGACGACACTTCTCTGCCGACTCAGTTCACAAACTGTTACATACATGAGTTTTAATATGCACTCCTAAATATAAGTAATTTTCCAAAACCCCAAATCCTGAAAGAACAGATGACTTAAGTCCTAAACCCAGATGAAGAACATTTTTATAGGGACGTCTGGATTCAGAGTCATGCTAATAGGAAGTTTTCTGTTGAGTGTGCTCCCTGAGATGGTTTTCATATCAATGACGTTTGGAACATTCAGTCTCCAAGATCACATTGCTGGTGTCTCTCAGATTACTGGAATGGCAATTGAATCCTTCGGGCAGGTAGCAGGAGACTCTTTTTTAACTTAAGCACTTTTACAATAACTATAAAATCACTATATGTTCTTTTACAGTACAAATATGTCCACCACATACACACTGAGGTCAAAATAATATTAAAATCTGTTAACAAATTAGGTATACATTGTCAGTGGCATCACCATAAATTATACAGTGGTTCGAAATGATAAAATAGACCCTAAACAAGTGTAAGTTTTGTATATGTAATCTGTATTTTTTTCCATACACGGCTTAACTGAATCACCTTGGCCTAATTTCTCTTTGAGCCAGTCTCTTTTACCTCCTATGCTACTTTGATGGAATTACTTCAAGCTGCCCATTTCTTAGGCCTCTTGCTGTATCAATTCATCTAGATTTCTGTTTGGTTTCCACAGCGACTTACTTGTTTGCTCATCAGACCACAAAAAACTTTGACAACTAAATCAGGCCTATTAACATTCTTATGACTAAAGCTTCCTGTATTTAGACAGATGATACTGGCAGTAAAAGCAGAATAAATTTTAAAATGCTGAGACAGTGAACAATGCCATCCATTACAATTCAAAATTGTTCTGGGAATTTGATTTGATGTCATAGATGGATTAAAAAAAATGGATGGAGAAAGCAGGGTAGACTATGATATCACATAAACAGCAATTTTCTTTGAAATTGAGTGCTTCCTTTGGGCTCAAGTGGAAATCTGTGGCATCATGGAAAGAGCACGGGGCTTGGAGTTAAACAGGCTTACTTTAAATGCCAGTTCTAACTATGATGTTTTTTAGCTATGAAACTGGGCAGGTTATTCAGCCTATCTGATCTTCAATTTCCTCATCTGAGAAATGGGGATTTGGGCTCAAACAAAACCTAGGTCGAGTTGCTTTGGGGATTACAGATGATATATATTCAGGATCTAGTACTGCACATATCCTATGAGAGATGTCCAAATGTTAATTATGTAGAGATTTTTTAACTCATAAATTTTCAGACTTCAGATATTCTTTAGTTCTCGTGACATACACACATAATTTACATAAAAATACACAGACATTATTGAGTAGTATATTTGGCTGCCAGTTTACATACCTTCTGATTCAGATCTACTGATATTAGATTTAAAATTTTTCTTTTGAAAAATTGAGATCTATGGGGCTTCCCTGGTGGCGCAGTGGTTGAGAGTCCGCCTGCCGATGCAGGGGACACGGGTTTGTGCCCTGGTCCGGGAAGATCCCACATGCCGTGGAGCGGCTGGGCCCGTAAGCCATGGCCGCTGAGCCTGCGCGTCTGGAGCCTGTGCTCCGCTAAGGGAGAGGCGAGAACAGTGAGAGGCCCATGTACCGCAAAAAAAAAAAAAAAAAAAAAAAATTGAGATCTATGGATTATTCTAATACCTCTATAGGTCATACAGTCATCCGTCCATATCTGTGGGGCGCTGGTTCCACTCCCTGCGAATACCAAAATCCTAAGATGCTCAAGTCCCTTATATAAAATGGTGTAGTATTTGCATATAACTTATGCACACTCTCCTATACAGTTTAAATCATCTCTAGATTCCTTATAATATCTAACACAATGTAAATGCTACATAAATACAAGCAGACTTCCCTCGTTTTACTGCTCTTCACTTTACTGCACTTCGAAGATGCTGCATTTTTTGCAAATTGAAGGTTTGTGTCAAGCAAGTCTATGGGTGCCATTTTTCCAACAACATTTGCTCACCTCGTGTCTCTGTGTCACATTTTGGTAATTCTCGCAATATTTCAAACATTTTCATTATTATTATAATATTTGTTACGGTGATCTGTGATTAGCAATCTTTGATGTTACTATTGCGAAAAAGATTGACTCACTGAAGGCTCAGGTGATGGTTATGAGTCTTTAGCAATAAAGGACTTTTAAATTAAGGTATGTACATCGTTTTTTAAAACATAATGCTGTTACACACTTAATAGACTACAGTAGTGTAAACATAATCTCTATATGCACTGGGAAGCCAAAAAAATTTGTATGACTCACTTTATTGCAGTGCTCTGGAACCAAATCCTCAATACCTCCAAGGTATGCCTGTAGTTGCCGGCACGCCACAAATTCAAGTTTTGCTTTTGAAACCTTCTGAAAAATTTTTTCCTTGAACATTTTCGATCTGTGGTTGGTCAAATCTGCAGATGCAGAACCTGCGGATATGAGGGCTGACTGTACTGTCTTCAGACTACAAATTTGCCATCCCAGTGAGAAATTACATGCAAAAGTCATTGAAATGTTCTTGTCAAATATCCAACTTCTATGAGGCTCTTAGAAATAAAGACTGAATTTAAGAGTTCAAAGAACCACAACTAATAGGTAACTGTCAGGCAGTAAGTGGCTAAGAGCCCAGTTTCTGGAACCATCTAGGTTCAAATTCCTCTCTGCCCCTCTCTAGCTGTGTGACCTTGGGAGAGTTATGTCTTTTCTCTGTTTTTTGGTTTCCTTATCTGTGAAATGGAGTGACTAAGAGTACGCATTTCATAGGGTTGAGGACTGAACAGGAATAGCTGGTACGTAGGAGCTGCCCGATGTCAGTTTTTTTTGTTTTGTTTTGTTTTTTCCGATGTCAGTTTTTATTATTAAAGCAGGTCTGTCCAACAGTCACACTACATATATATCCAGACTCAAATTTAACTCATGGTCATGCTTTGTGGTTTTCCTTGTTCATCCCCTTCCCCACAAAAAGAAAACAAGGGATCTTCCTTGATAAGAGAGACAAACTGAGGAATTTATTGGAAAGCATTCATGCTTAATTCCTGTCTTACTTGGTGCAGACCTGACCTGAGCCCACCCCCGACCTTGCTGCAGGGCCCTATCAGAGATTCCTCTCATGGTGCAGTCCACAACCTGTCCTAAGGAAGGAGTGTAGGGAAGCTCTGGTCATGAATCCATCCCGGCACCAGCCCCTGTGTTATTACGGGCCTTGCCCGACACTCTTAATTTTATTCAGCCGCAACAGAAGGACAAGAGTTCTTGGCATAGAGCAGACTCTCAATTAGGATTGTGGAATGAATGGCATCATGAAACTGACCAGGGATAAAGCTGGGAGCCTTGATAACTATAAAAGTCAGAATTAAATAATTGGTTGCCACAATGCTCTGCTGTTATATTTGTCTTCTTTCCTGAGCTATGGACGTATCTCAGGACCCACTCAGATACTGACTGAATGCCTACATTGTGTGGCCATGAGGGTTCATAATCTGGAAATATAAGCAATACTAACATTGGGAAAAACTCATTCCCTCCCTCAAGTTAGAATGACCAGAGTCTTTATACGTTTTGAATACACTTTACTGAAACCTATAAAACAGTTCAGAATCTGTATTTAAATTCTCTTACATTGCCGGTGGGAATGTAAATTGATATGACCACTTCAGAAAAAATGTCTGCTAAAGGTAATAATACTCTGTGACACAGAAATTCCACTCACGGATATATGTTCAAGAGAAGTGAGTGCTTATGTCTATCAAAAGGCAAATCTGAGAATGTTCACAGCAGCTTTATTCATAATAGCCCCAAACTTGAAACCCAAGTGTCCATTAAGAACAATACACAGAAATGAAAAAAAATCAACTACAGATGAAAGCTATTGCAACTACTAAAGCAACAACATGGGTGAATCTCAGCCCAAAGAGAACCACTGTACGATTCCATCTCTATGAAGTTCAAGGACAGGCTGAATTAATGCACAGTGACAGCAGTCAGTACGGTGCTTACTGTTGGGTGGTACAGACTGGGAGAGGCATGAAAGAACCTTCCAGTGTGCCAAAAATGTTCTATATCTTCATCTGGAGATAGTTTTGCGCATAGCCATAGATACAGAAAATTAATTGAGTCTACTTTCAGAATCTGTATACTTTGCTATACATAAGTTAGAACCTTTTTAACAAATAAGCAAAAACACCACTCATTTGTTCATTCCAATGAACGCCTACCACGATGCCAAGCACTGCAAGCATGGTTCTCATTGTTACAGAGTTTGGATGCTACTGCAGAAAGTCTCTTCACTGGTAGTACTAATCATTTGGCAATAAATCATATACCAGCTTCTGACATCTCATCTGTACTTTTCTTCAGTTACTTGACATTTTATATTTTGCTTAGGTTTACAGCTAATCTAACTTAGTATGTAAATTCCTTGGTTGTTTTTTAATCTTGCTATGCTCTTGAATGACAAGCACAGTCTTATACAGCGCAAGTGTTTGATAATTTATTAGCCTATCACATCATAGAACCTCTCTGACTCAGGTTTCCTGCCAAATGTTCTTTTCTCCAGGTTTTCACTTTTTCCACCACCTATGAAGCCTGAAGAGCTGTAAAACACTTAAGAGAGTACTGTTTATACTTACATATACTATATCTACCGGTAGAGTGGAGGATAGGGCTTCTTTTATTCTAAGTTTTCTTTCATTGACCCTTTCAACCTATAATAGATTGAAATTCATCCTATATAATTTCATCCTATTACAGGATCTTATAATAAGAATATGTAAGAGGTAAAGTGGGAAAAGTACAGACATAATCAATAAACTCATGTCATTGGGGAGAAAATGATAAGCCTTGCCCTGATAGCTTGCGATGCACTGGCAAAAACAAAAATAGCCATGCCTCTCTCTAGCTTCCCCTTTCTAGAGTGTTCACGGCCCTGCCGATGCCATATCTACCAACGTACCCAGAAAACACCCTTGAGAATGACATGCTGATTCATTTCCCTAGGATCTTTTTCTAAAGGTGACTTTTCGAAGGATCACTAATTTAAAAGAGCCAGGAAAAAGCATGAGCCCCACAACTGAATGTAGTTAACAATAGTTATCATTGTTCTCACAAAAAGGGCAAGAACAGTGGATTACTTTAGTTTCATAGTTTTCTCCTCTGTGGTCTTGTTAAATATAGCAGGTCTCACATGATTCTTGAAGCTAACTGTTATCACCTGAAGTCACAAGACTGAGGGTTGCATCTAGAAGTCTCAGCCTCTCTCTGTGTGTTAAGGTTTCATGTTGACTTTCCTGCCGACCTGCAGCATCGCAGCGACTGAGCACCATCTGTCCCCCAACAAGAGCTATGCCCACTTGAGAGACGCAGCAAGGTGATCAACCCCCAGCTTCGTGGCTTCCATGGGGCTTCTGTGATGGAGCATGGTGACTTGACAGAATCTGTTTCTGTTTGGTTCTTTCACTGCTATTCAAAGGGAGAAGCTCAAATGCTGCAGAGCTTTAAGGTCTGTCCTCTTCTAAGACACCTGCCCACTGTAAATCATGAGGTATGGTCCTGGGAACAATCATCACAAGTCACACTCCAGATTGTGATAGGTCGGTGTTATGTGCTGAATTGTGTCTCCCCTGCTCCCCTCTCCCCCAGTTCATACATTGAAGCTCTAACCCCCAGTGTAACTGTATTTGGAGATAGGGCCTTTAGGATGGTAAATAAGGTTAAATGAGGTCAAAGAGTGGGCTCTAATTTGATAGGACTAGTGTCCTTATAAGGAGAAGAGATACCAGAGATCAATCACCCCCACCCCAGCACACACAGAAGCCATGTAAGGATACAGTGAGAAGGTAGCTGTCTACAAGCTGGAAAGCGTCCTCACAAGAAAGCAGCCCTGATGGCACCTTGATCTTGAACTTGTAGCCTCCAGAACTGTGAGAACATAAATTTCTGTTGTTTAAGCCATCCAGTCTGTGGTATTCTGTTATGGCAGCCCTGGTAGCCTAATAGAAGCAGTAAAGAGCTGTGGGGTTAGCACTGTCCCGTGAAAATCAGAGAACATGTATACAGTGGTTCATTGGGCTCAATGTGGTCCTTGAATCGCTTGGGCATACAAAAGCATTTCACGTAAGACCCACTCTTAGGATTGAAACCAGAATTCTGAACAGGCAGGCCCTACAAACCTTGGTGTGATTTGCCCTTGCCTCATCCCACAGCATGTCTATCGCTCTTCCATTTAATTGTTTAAGCACATTCTGTTTTCTCTGCCTGGAAAACACATCTTTCCCTTTCTTTATCATCTAGTTAATCCCAAATCAGCCCAACTGTCAGCTCCCCAGGGAAGTGTTCTCTGATCCTGCAGGCAGGGCTGCCTCTCTCTGTCACAGTCTCACAGCACCCACATTTTTGCTTCAGCACTTTATCACAGTTTGCAATTAGAGATTTCTGTGATTTCTTTTGAAGCACATGTTTTAACCACTAATCTGTAAGCTTCCCAAGACTACACGGTGCTGAAGTATCTGCAGAACAAAGTGGGGAAGGAAGGGAAAAAAGAAGGGAGAGAGGGGAGGAAAAGAATAAAGGAGGGAAGAAGAGCAAGAGACAAAGAAAAGGGAAGAGAAAGGTTTGAGAATACAGAGCATCGTCCACGTCTGTCGGGCTGCTGTAACAAAATACCAGACTGCGGGTCTTGGACAAAAAACATTTATTCCTCGTGGTTCTTCTGAAGGCTGCAAAGGCCACGATCAAGGTGCGGGCAGATTCAGTGTCTGGTGAAACCCCCCCATCCTGATTCATGGACCACCATCTTCTCCCTGTGTCCTTACAAGGTCGAAGGGTGAGGGGCTCTCTGGGGTTCCTTTTATAAGGAAACTTAATCCCTTTCATGAGGGCTCTAAGCATTTCCCAGAGGCCCCACCTTCCAATCACCTTGGAGGTTAGGATTTCAACATGGATTTCGGGGGGGACACATGCAGTCTACTGCATACGTGCTTCAGTCCTGTCAGATTTAGGTCAATGGCAGGGGAAAGAATGCTGACCTAGGTCACACTAGCCACTAAAATGTTGCTATGCTTACAAAAGCTGGCCTAAATGTTCTAAGTCAAAGCCACCAGAAAAGAGTCCATGACCACTAATACAGCTGTGGGACAATTATTCAATCCTGGAACTTGAAAAACGGCATGAACTAAATTAAAGTGTCCTGTACAAACTTCGGGGGCTGTATTTAGTTATTTTACATATACACACACACTTTTTTAAAGGAAACAAATAATCAGTATAAAACTCTAAAAAGTAAAATATAAAACAAAAACAAAACACTGTGCCCCACTGATAACAGTCTTCACACTCCCTGGAGGTCTACACCAATGATTCCCAACCGAAGGCCCAGGGACCCCTTGGAGATTATGAGATTATTTCGGGGCGGGGAGGGCCTCACAAATGCACCTACGAGCAAGTATTGCCTGTAGACTGAATACATTAAACCCAATTATTACCATGTTGAAAGCCATGAAATTCTGTGTGTTTAAAGAGTCCTCAACATCCACATAGTTCAAAGTCACACAGTTCAGAAATTACGTAGAGTCGGTCCTGTTCCCCATGGCACTGATGGAAAAAGTACACCTGTGAAATGTGCCCTTATTACTCTGAGCCAAAACTGTTTCCAATCTCCTTACAGAATTCACAAGGCATGCAAGGAGGTATATGGTCAGTACTCACTAATCAACATTTGTGAATGGCTATAAGGTCTTAAAAGGAGATGATGTCCTATAAATCCACAGAGTTCATGTGATGGTCAGTTTGGACATTTACATGACAGAATGATCAAGTAATTTCAAGGACTTAATTTACTTTTTTTCATGTTTAGGGATTTTACTTTCCCCTGGTTAGATAATTACCAAAACTCAAGAATAACTGGAAGATCTTACGGAACAAAGCAACTGGCATTCATGAGTTAGAAGAGTACCAAAGTAGTTCCCTGGAGGTCCAGTGGTTAGGACTCGGCACTTTCACTGCCATGGCCTGGTTGAATCCGTGGTCGGAAAACTAAGATCCCACAAGCCATGCAGTGTGGCCAAAAGAAAAAAAAAAAAAGAAGAGTGCATGAATTGTGTCCCAACACAACTGTTGGTCATAAGGAAAGGAGGCCCTGCACCTGTACCGGAGAGCTCCCTGAGCATCATGTTACCATGTCACAGTCCCCCTTTTTATCCTAAATATGGGCTTAGTGTGACTCTGGCCAGCAAAAGAGGTAAAAGCGCTTGCCAAAAGGCTACACTGTCAGAGGCTTCCTGATATCCTGAAGCCAAGTTTAAATTTATCATCATCATTTTAGAAGATACTGAGAATTTTCGGTGCCTCTTCTGAATAATGCATACACATATATATTTCAGTATCTCTGCAAGCCCTTAAGCTTTCCAACCAAGATGTGGAAGACAGAGAGAAAGACGCAATCACCAAGCATCCCAATACAGCTCAAAACACACTGACCAGGGATTGAATGTCTGGGTGCCTAGTCACAGCTCTGCTGCTTCAAAGTGTGTCACTCTGTGCAAGTCATTGAGAAGCATTGCTGAGGCTTGGTCTCTTTATTTATAAACTGAGGATGTGAGGCAACCAGATGATGGCAAAGCTCCTTCCAGCTCTGACAGACTATTCTATGTGTACTTTTGTCCAGGATCACACTAACACTTTGCTTTTGGAGAAACCCATTATAGAACTAGTTCTCATTTCATAACAGCTTTAAAAAAAAAAGGTTAAAAAATAAATATTATTTTTTAAATCCATTTCCATTATAAGTTTGGAACTATATCTACAAAATACTGAATCTTGAACTTCTGATAAAACAAGGGATAATCAAGTACCAGGTGCTGGGTATATCGGGTGTTGTATGGGATGCAGACATACTTTCTCCAACTCCGAATTTCAGCTGTATTTGATTCACCACCTCTATTTTATATTTTCCCAATTCATTAATCCCAAGAAACAGTGAGAGATACAGAAACTCAAAAGTTCTAATTTCTTTGTACCACTTTTTCCACGAACTTTTAAAAATTAAGACTTTATTTTTTAGAGCAGTTTTAGGTTCGCAACAAAACTGAGGAAAAAATACAGAGATTTCCTATATACCCCCTGCAGCTGCACAGGCAGAGCCTCCCCATTAGCAACATCCGCCCCCCCGCCCCAGACTGGTACCTTTGTTACAACTCATGAACCTACGCTGACACTTCATAATCACCCGAAGTCCATAGTTTACATTATGGTTCACTCTTGCTGTCCATTCTATGGGTTTGGGCAAATGTATGACACGTATCCACCATTAGAGTATCTTACAGAGTATTTTCACTGCCCTAAAAATCCTCTGTGTCCACCCGTTCATTCCTCTTCACCTCCCAACCCTTGGCAACTACTGTTCTTTTTATTGTCATCATAATTTTGCTTTCTCCAGAATGTCATATGATTGGACTCATACAGTATGTAACCTTTTCAGATTGGCTTCTTTCACTTAATAATATGCATTTAAGGTTCCTCCACGTCTTTTCATGACTTGATAGCTTATTCTTTTTCAGTGCTGAGTGACATGCCATGGTCTGGATATACCAGTTTATTTATCCATTCACCTACTGAAGGACATCTTGGTTGCTTCCAGGCGTTCGCAATTATGAACAAAGCTGCTATAAACATCCCTGTGCAGGCTTTTGTGTGAACATATGTTTTCAAGTCCTTTGGGTAAATACTAAGGAGTGTGATTGCTGGATTGTATGGTAAGAGTATGTTTAGTTTTGTAAGAAACTGCCAATCTGTCTTCCAAAGTGGCAGATACCATTTCTGTATTCCCACCAGCAATGAATTAGAGTTCCTGTTGTTCTACATCCTCACCAGCATTTGGTGTTATCAGTGTTTTGGATTTTGGTCCTTCTAATTGGTGTGTAGAGGAATCTCATTATTGTCTTAATTTGCATTCCCCTGAGGACATATGATGTGGAGCGTCTTTTTTTTTTTTTTTTTTTTTGTGGTACGCAGGTCTCTCACTGTTGTGGCCTCTCCCGTCGCGGAGCACAGGCTCTGGACGCACAGGCTCAGCGGCCATGGCTCATGGGCCCAGCCACTCCATGGTATGTGGGATCTTCCCGGACCGGGGCACGAACCCGTGTCCCCTGCATTGGCAGGCGGACTCTCAACCACTGCGCCACCAGGGAAGCCCAATGGAGCATCTTTTTGTATCTTATTTGCCATCTGTATATCTACTTTGGTGAGCTGTTATAGTCTTTGGCCCACTTGTTAATCAGGTTGTTTGTTTTCTTATTGCTGAGTTTGTAAAGAATTCTTTATATATTTTGGATAACAATACTTTATCATAAGCGTTTCTTACAAATATTTTCTCCCAATCTGTGGTTTGTCTTCTCATTCTCTGGGCATTGTCTTCCACAGAGTAGAAGGTTTTAATTTTAAGGAAGGCCAGTCTCTTCCATCTTTAGTCCATTGGAGCCCATAGCCCTAGAGAGGGAGGCTATTACGTTATTTTTTGTTGAAATATTGAAAGGAAACCAGTCCTTATAACGTTGCATTTCACTGATGTCTACTTCAAAATATTAACATTTCTTCTTTAAAAATGAATACTAAGTTTAAAGAAACACAATAACACTTCATTTATGTATCCTGATTCATGAAATGCTCCCCTTGGAGACAGATTCTAAATAATAATAATGAAATGGAGTTTTGCTAACATTTTGATACTAACCTTAAAAGCCGGTAACATTTGCATTTTTTTCCCATCCAAAACAATTCTCTTTTGCAACATGCATTAAGGGAAATTTAATGCTCAAAGAACTGGGGATATTTAACATATTTATTTCATTTACTGTAGATATTCAATTTGAAAACAGACATACTTTCAAGAATGGCGGTTTTCTTTGTTTTGTTTTGTTTTGTTTTGTTTTGTTTTGCGGTACGCGGGCCTCTCACTGTTGTGGCCTCTCCCGTTGCGGAGCACAGGCTCCGGACACGCAGGCTCAGGGGCCATGGCTCACGGGCCCAGCTGCTCCGCGGCACATGGGATCCTGCCGGACCGGGGCACGAACCCGTGTCCCCTGCATCGGCAGGTGGACTTTCAACCACTGTGACACCAGGGAAGCCCAAGAATGGTGTTTTAAACATGTATGGGCAGAGTTTTTCTAGCAAAGCAAAAAAAGAAATTTACCTCTGCATTTAATTCTGAATCTCCCTATGGAGTAAGTAAAGTAATTCAAGTTTCTCTAATTATGATAACATGCATACATGCAATGTTTTGCCTTAGATATTGACTGTATACATGAACACATACGCCTTCCAGACTAAACTGGGGATGCTAAAGCCTGGGCTTCTTGCCTCCACCCTGTATAATACAAAATACTAGTCCAAATGTCCTACATATTGCCTCTCATTAAATAAAAATAACAGCAACATTAAAGTTAAGATCAGTAGGAGAAATCTGACAAAAATGATGACCAAGAGCTCTTTTGACCAAAAAGGAAAACCAGAACCACCATGCGTGTAAGGGGCTTGTCGGCAGTTAACTTTGCCCTGTTTTCACATACCAAATTTCTCACTGCTAGAGATAAAAGCCTTTTTCCAAGAAAAAGTTCAAAGTGAGAAAACAGTTGCAGGAGGGTCAACTAAAGTTGAAACTTGCTCTATACAAAATTCTCCGTTTGAACTGCTGTAATCTGTTTTCTGATCTCTTCACTTCACACAAATCACTTCACATCGAGGCCTCCAGACATTTCTGTACTGCTGAGGCCAGTTAACTAATATTTGAGATTCACCTTCCTGAACCTCTTCTCTACTCAGACAGGTTCAAACTTAGCTTTTATGAAAGGGCAAAGGAATAGGTAGAAAAACAGACCAATGAAACTTCAAAGCTTCATTTCTATTTTAAGATCCCTCTGCAGTTCTATTTTCCATAATTTCATTAATTATTTCGTTAGCGCCTTTTACATTGTCTTACAAGCCCTTGCTTATTCACCCCATTCTTTTCCACCTAATCATCATTTTTCATAATCTTCAATCTGAATTAGAATTATCAGTATGAACTCACGAAGCAGTTTACGTAAAGGTAAAATTTCCTAACTTCATCCTCTGAAAAGGCCTATAAATAATGACAAACCAAGTAGTGATCTCTACCGCTAGTGTTAATACTGTGTCTTGAAATACAATTTCCGTTAAAAGGAACCAGAATTCCTTGGAGAAGCAGCTGATTTCAGGTCTGGAAACAAAAGGTACAATGAGCTAGGAACATCTTGTTATCAAAGACCAGCAGGACCATATTATAAATAAATAGAAATATAGATAAATGGATGATTGATTGATGCATACATGCATAGGTACATACATACATACCATATATGCAGCTCAGAAGCCAACTGGAAGAGGCTCCCCTGGCCAAAACTGGACAATTTGATCATCAAAATAATTACTGCAAATGGATTGAAACATATCAAATGTGTTTAAATCCCAAAGTTCATTATGATCTTTTTTTTTAACATCTTTATTGGAGTATAATTGCTTTACAATGGTGTGTTAGTTTCTGCTTTATAACAAAGTGAATCAGTTATACATATACGTATGTTCCCATATCTCTTCCCTCTTGTGTCTCCCTCCCTCCCACCCTCCCTATCCCACCCCTCCAGGCGGTCACAAATCACCGAGCTGATCTCCCTGTGCTATGCAGCTGCTTCCCACTAGCTATCTACCTTACGTTTGGTAGTATATATATGTCCATGCCTCTCTCTCGCTTTGTCACAGCTTACCCTTCCCCCTCCCCATATCCTCAAGTCCATTCTCTAGTAGGTCTGTGTCTTTATTCCTGTCTTACCCCTAGGTTCTTCATGACATTTTTATTTTAATTCCATATATATGTGTTAGCATACGGTATTTGTCTTTCTCTTTCTGACTTACTTCACTCTGTATGACAGACTCTAGGTCTATCCACCTCATTACAAATAGCTCAATTTCGTTTCTTTTTATGGCTGAGTAATATTCCATTGTATATATGTGCCACATCTTCTTTATCCATTCATCCAATGATGGACACTTAGGTTGTTTCCATCTCTGGGCTATTGTAAATAGAGCTGCAATGAACATTTTCGTACATGACTCTTTTTGAATTATGGTTTTCTCAGGTATATGCCCAGTAGTAGGATTGCTGGGTCATATGGTAGTTGTGTTTGTAGTTTTTTAAGGAACCTCCATACTGTTCTCCATAGTGGTTGTACCAATTCACATTCCCACCAGCAGTGCAAGAGTGTTCCCTTTTCGCCACACCGCCTCCAGCATTTATTGTTTCTAGATTTTTTGATGATGGCCTTCTGACAGGTGTGAGATGATATCTCATTGTAGTTTTGATGTGCATTTCTCTAATGATTAATGATGTTGAGCATTCTTTCATGTGTCTGTTGGCAGTCTGTATATCTTCTTTGGAGAGATGTCTATTTAGGTCTTCTGCCCACTTGTGGATTGGGTTGTTTGTTTTTTTGTTATTGAGCTGCATGAGCTGCTTCTAAATTTTGGAGATTAATCCTTTGTCAGTTGCTTCATTTGCAAATATTTTCTCCCATTCTGAGGGATGTCTTTTGGTCTTGTTTATGGTTTCCTTTGCTGTGCAAAAGCTTTGAAGCTTCATTAGGTCCCATTTGTTTATTTTTATTTTTATTTCCATTTCTCTAGGAGGTGGGTCAAAAAAGATCTTGCTGTGATTTATGTCATAGTGTTTTGCCTATGTTTTCCTCTAAGAGTTTGATAGTGTCTGGCCTTACATTTAGGTCTTTAATCCATTTTGAGCTTATTTTTGTGTATGGTGTTAGGGAGTGGTCTAATTTCATACTTTTACATGTACCTTTCCAGTTTTCCCAGCACCACTTACTGAAGAGGCTGTCCTTTCTCCACTGTACATTCCTGCCTCCTTTATCAAAGATAAGGTGACCATATCTTAAAAAAAAAAAAATTATTGGTCACCTTTAGAGGAGGCCAGCTAACCAACTCATTTTGAAACTGGCAAATATAGGGAAAGAATCAGCATTTACCCTGCTTTTCTATTACAAGCCATACCTCAGGATATTGAGGCCTCGATACAAAACAGTTTCTCTTTATAGTAGCTAATAATTTATTCCAGCTAATAATTGAAGAAAAATGTTAGAATTAGAAGAATGCCATTCTCTATCTCCTAGTGAATGAATGGGACCTCAGCAATGATCATCAATGGCTGCTATGATTACCAGAAGCCAGTTACATCCTTCAAAAGTTTAATATGGGGAAACGAGTCATCGAGTATCGACTCAAACTTAAAACACACAGCGAAGGGAATAAAGTCAAAGTTATTCTGACCTTTCAGGCTCTCTACTTTCCAATCAATTAAAGAAACTATGAATCATTCAGCAACATCAGTGTGTAAACTTTCTTTGGGAAAGGAACTGCTGCCTGTCAAAGGAGCCAGAGGCATCTGTAAATTGGTCCTTCCTTGAGTTCACTGCTCTACTTATGAGCCTTCCCTATATAAATTCTTAAACATTTCTTCCCTAAAAGCTAAGAGTCATTCTGCCTTTTTAAAATTTTTTGGGTCTATGTTGGCCTTTTCTAACCTAAAACAGAGATAACTGAGTTAAAGAATTCAAAGAAAATTCCCTACAGAAGAAAAACACATTTGGATCTAATTCTACTACTGAGTCCTCACTGATTTCTTATAAATAAAATGAAATGAAAAGCAAGATCTGGATAGAGTAATTGAAACTATTTTGATCATTTCTCTTCTACTTAATTTGCAAAACTGAACCATTAAGTAATCTAATTATAAATGATGAGACAGGTAAATGACTTTCTGGATCTTACAATTATCAGTACTTGACTGTAAAAACTCAGCACAGCCTCAAAGGGAGTTTGATCAAGAGGGCGCCAAGAACATACAGGCAGATACATTAGGAGAAATTAGTTGAGGACCTGAGGGGTGAGGATGCATGCCTTAGAAGCAAATGACTAAGTTAGCAAAGTATTTCATGGTAAGCACCTCCTCCAACACCAACCCTCAGAACAGAATCAGCTGTCATTGAAGAGAATGATGGATCCTCCATATGTAAAGAAAAATTGTTCATGTCTATCATTCAGGGAATCATCTTTCTATAACTGTGAGATGAAGATATAGCTCCCATCTGAACCAACAGCACTGAACTCTAGGTCATGAGACTAGAGCTTCACAGCCATGATGCTGAACAAAAGAAGCCAGACTGAGAGATTCTACTCCTATGAAGAGTTCAAGAACAAGCAAACTAATATCAGGTGAAAAAAAAATCAGAACAGTGGTTACCTAAGATGGATGGGGAGTTGACTGAGAAGGGGCATGAAGGAACCTTCTGGGAGATGGAATTATCATAATAGGGCTGTAAATTACACAGGTATATCCATTTGTCAAAACTATACAGCTAATTGTTGAGGTTGGGTGATGGGTACATGGGGATTCACCATACTATTATTCTGTTTACTTTGTACATGTTTGAAACATTCCAATGTTTTTTTTAAAGACTACAGGTCTTTAAAAAAAAATTCGAACTTAAATCCCCTCTCCACTACTTAGTAGCTATTGGGTCTCTGGACCTTTTCTGAACCTCATTTTACACATCTATAAGCTGGAGATAACAAGCCCTGCACACCTCACTCAAAACAGCCCTGGGTTGTTGCTAAGTATCAAGCAAGGCAATGGATATAAAAGTAACTTCTAAACTGTAAGGTAATAAATAAATATAGAAAATTAATAATAATGAAGATTTGTAATTACTAACAGACCACATTCCATCCCGAATGTTTGAAGAGAACATTAACATATTTCTTTCAACAGAAACATGAGGTGTAGACACTCGTTTTTCAATAATTCCTGTCTGAAAAAAACAGTAATAGAACTGATAAGTCAAAAATATGCATAGCACAAATCCTATTTATATTTGGTTACAAAATATACTGTATGATTTATTTTGCATCATAATGCAAAAATTTAGGCCTTTAGGAAAAGTTTGAGTGTCTTGTGCCCATATTAACTTGATGGCTGAGAGAAGATGCCTAAAACCACACTGCAGAAGAAGATGGTTTAGGATTTTAAATGATGTCGATAATTCACAAATTCAAAATTGAGAATGAACCCTTATGAAATCCACTGAAGCCTGCCCATCCAGAACAATGCTCATTAGTTCATATAAAAAATCACAGCATTAGGAATAAGAAACATTAAATTCTTAATGCAAATTGATTATACTTAGAAAGCTAGATGTTAAACTTCTGGCTCTCCAATGTTAAGGCACATATATATTCAACTCAAGGAAGCCCAGTGGACATCTCGGCTTCATTTATTTATTTTTTTAAACCTGTCTATTAGGCTAACCTTACAACTAGTACAAAATAGAACTCAAAGAGAGGGGGCAGGGGAGAGAGGGAGTGTGTTTGTTTTCCCGGTGTGATTCTATTCTAACATCCCAGGCTAATCTCCAAGAGCCAAGATGTACCCTGAGAAGACAAACAGGCTGGCCTGGTGTGCTGCTGTAGGACCAAGTTTCAAAGTAAATAAGCATGTCAAAGCGATGTTTTAAATAAGCACATTCTCGTTCAAAATATATTTAAAAGAAAATCACTTAGATAAATTCTTTTGCATTAATCTTATCTTCAAATAATAGATGTATGTACCAAGTGCCTATTTGCAGTGTGCCACTGTCTTCTAAGATCTGGTTTAGGGGAACATGTTCCTTTCAGTTCAGCTCTCCATCATGGCCTTTAGTTCTGCATGAAGTGACCTGGTGAGCTCCTCAGGTGGCCTCAAACACCACAGCCGTTTTTTTCCATGACTTCCCTAAAAAGTGATGGCTAGGGACTTCCCTGGTGGTCCAGTGGTTAATTAAGACTTTACCTTCCAATGCAGGGGATGCAGGTTCAATCCCTGGTTGGGGAGCTAAGATCCCAAGTGCCTCGCCGCCAAAAACCAAAACATAAAACAGAAGCAATATTGTAACAAATTCAGTAAAGACTCTCAAAATTGGTCCACATCAAAAAAAATCTTAAAAAAAAAAAGTGCCTGTTAACCCTGCCAACCGCTGGATTTCAGGATGGCCCTAGGAAGACCTTCTGAACTGCTGCTGAATATGAAATTACTTAACAAAATCATGATTGAAACTGTCCACGTCTTATTCCTTTGTTATGGTAAAGAACATTGCACAACACCTCTGTTAAAGGGCTGGTCGATTCAAGAAAAACCAAGGCTTGAAGCTAAACCCCCGCCCCCTCCAGCTATCATCCTGTTAGCAAAACCTTCACATTCTAGTTAAAGTTAGGTTCTAAGTTTATATTTCCCCTTACAGTTTAACATCTCCTATCCATAGAAAGGATCTTTTCTCTAAGAGGCTATGCTGCTTTCTCTAAACACCAGCTCTTTGCTTTTTTTTTTTTTTCTCTAAAACATCACAAGGCTGTACAGCTTTTCTGCCAAAGAGAAAAGCCTCCCAATGTCCATAAAACCATGTAACTGCCCGTGTGGTCCACCAAGTCAAGGAGCTTCGCTTCTCAACTGCTTACCCAATTCCTGATTGCCACCTCTTGTAGCAGAGAAACCAGACATCAAGGTCAAACCTCAGGATGATGTGAACACCAAGGCTTGAATAGATTCATCCCAAGGATTTTGGACCAGATGACTTCTTCAAAGGTCATCTTTAACAATTAAGTCCTATCATATAGGAGGAAACACTGACAAGTGGGAGGACAGAGGAATTTAGTGAGAACAGGGTGTTTGAAAAGGAAGCTCTACAGGACTTCAGACTGAACCATTCCTCTGTCATCCCCCTCCTCCAAATTAGTTCACTTTATCGAATCTGTCCCCACTTTTCCCCTAAACCCAGGCCCAGATCTCACACTGTGAATGAAGGAAATGAAGGTGAGGGGCTGAGTAATTTGGTAAGTAAGCCTCAAGACAACCTCCGTAGTGCTAACTACCCAATCGATGGAACAAAACTCTGTATTACAGAGTCTCAGCCAGTGGAAAGTAATGGTGTCCAGACCAGAGAGTTACCTCCTTGAAAACTTCTGTTTCAGAGAACACCAGCGAGTGCACATTACAAAACAGCAGGCCCCAAAGCTTTGCACAATCACCTGGGGACACTGTTTAGAAATACTAATACCTGAACCCCAACCCCCGAACCCCAGTCCTACTGATTCAGACTCTCTGGTATGGGCCTGGAAATTAGAATTTTTAGTAAGCTCTCCAGGTGGGTGCTAGGATTTGCAAGCTAGCCAATTCTGATAGCCATCATGGCTAGTCTTTCTCAATTTTCATCTTGTGTTCTCTCAGTAGAGTTGCCAAATAAAATACAGGACATCTAGTTAAATCTGAATGTCAAACATGGAATCGTATAGTATAAGTATGTCTCAAATACTGCATTTAATACTACAATTTTATACTAAAAAATGATCCCTTGTTTGTCTGAAGTTCAAATTTAACTTGGTATCCTATATTTTTATTTGCTAAATATGGCAACTGGTAGCCCCACCTCCACTACAATGATGGATAAAATAAACATGCACATGGGCTTCCCTGGCGGCGCAGTGGTTGAGAGTCCGCGGGCCGATGCAGAGGACATGGGTTCGTGCCCCGGTCCGGGAAGATCCCACATGACGCGGAGCGGCTGGGCCCGTGAGCCATGGCCACTGAGCCTGCGCGTCCGGAGCCTGTGCTCCGCAACGGGAGAGGCCACAACAGTGAGAGGCCCGCGTACAGAAAAATAAATAAATAAATAAATAAACATGCACATAAAAAAAATAACACAAACTGTTATATCCACTTCTGATTTGCTAGCTCTGAATTTATCCCTTCAGAATATATAGCATGTAGATAATACAGCAAAATAAGAAAATGAGTATGGTGATATTAATCAAATAGCCTCAATTTCCCCAACTGTGAAAGAGTTGGACCAGATCTAAAATTCCTTTAAACCACTGAATTATTAACAAACCTTTACTCATATCAAATTTTGTCATCAATGTCTGAAATTCTCATGAATCCTGGAAGAAGTTTCTTTACAAAAGCAAATAACCAACCAACTCAATTTGTCATCCATTTCTACTTCTCCCTCAAAAGCAATTCCTGAAACCTATTTTTGCACAACTCATCAGTGGTGACAACTTCTCTTTTTCGGTGTTTTGAATGTTCTCTAATATGTGCTACCTTCTACAGATTCTGTCTACAGTCCCTATATTAGAAATGCTCAGGACTTACAGAGAAACTAGTGCTCCCTCATACTGATCTCACCAGGGGCCATGATTACACATGGTAATCCCTGATGTACTGTTTACCAAAAGCTCATATTATTTTAGCAAAGATCAAAAATTATTCTAAGATAGAGTTGTGCCATGAATTCATCAGGTCAGGAAGGAATGAATAGTTGACATCTAATTCATGCTGACTAAACACAGTCTATAGTATTAGCACTAATCATAAGGAATGGGGTAGGAACTATGCCTCTCTGCATATCTAAATTAGAAGTTCTATTCAAATGGTCTCAAGTAACCAATGTTTATCTGTGACGCAGATGGCATCTAACTTGGTCATAGTTAACAAAGACTCCCGAGCTCCTCTCTAAAATCTGAGTTTAGGCACTGACCATATGAGAGCAAGTCTCCTATTTTTTGTTTCACTCAAATCATCTCCCCTGCTTTAACTGTTTTGGTTTGGGCAATCATGCTAATTATGTCAACACACTATGGTCCATGGGTCAAATCTTGCCCTCTGCTTATTTTGTAATAAAAGTTTTATTGGCCTACAGCCATGCCCATTTACTTGTGTAGTGTCTATGGCTGCTTTCACACTACAAAGGCAGAGTTGAGTGGTTGGCAACAGACTGTATGGCTCATGAAACTCCTAATATTTACTATCTGGCCCTGCTGTAAATTTTGCCAATCCCTGTTGCAGATGACTAACGTTAACCCCATATTTAAAAAGGAGAAATGAAGTGATAACATTCAAGGCTCTACACCTTTTGGGCAACAATTTTCTAAAAATGCATGGTAGCTTTCCAGTGCACGAGTTATTTCCAATGCAATCAAGAACTCAGTCTTTGCAATCTCTCAAGTGTCCAGCGAACATTTTTGGTGTTAGTAGCTCATATAGTTAAGTGCAGTTTCAACAGAACACTGCTCTTTGGTCTCAGATATTCTTAAGAATCCAAAGGATAAACGTGCAGGCGCGGAAATATGAGAAAGCACATTTCTTTCTGCTCAGAGTCCAGCATTTCAAAGGGTGAGATTACACAATGACAACCACATGTGTAGGATGGCTGCTGCCACCATTATTTGTAGTCTGATGAGGGAAATGCGGTAGAACAGGAATACAGAAATCGTCTCCATGTGGCGCCAGTGCCTATGAGGGGACTGTCATTAAATTTAGAATTTAAATCAACACAGTTCTTCTGTGGCTTCACCGCTTTAGGCAGGAAGAGCGCGTGATCAGAAAAAACTGCCTTCAAAACCGAAACTACTGCGAGCCTTAAAAGGTCCCCACACAGGGGCCTTGTAGGACAGACTGGATTGCCAGAAGGACATACTATGGTTTCTGAACGCCCCCTCCTCCGCATTAATCAACCCTGAAGGCCCCTTGTAACCTCCTTTCTGCTCCCACGGCAAGCCCTTGTAAGCAGACACGGCACACCCACAGTTAATGAAATTTTATGCCACAGAAAATTAAACACAGATATTCCAATAGTTGAGAGGAGCAGGAAGAAGAAGAAAAGAAACCCATAGTAACTGTTGCTAAGTTCAGCTTTACAATATTGACAGAGTAGAGGGCTTACCAAATAAAAACTTTAAGAACCGGTTCTAATTCAATCCTTCAACCCCTATGAGGGATCACAATGGGCTCTCCCACTGGGACAGAAGCAGAGCTGTGGCTCTTTCTACCCTCCTTTGATTCTTACTCCCCCACTATGGACCATCTTTCACTCCCTGAGCCCACCACTCCCTTGTTTGCCTAAACGTGAGTCCCAGGCCTTCAGTCCTTGGGCTCCGCCTGGACAAACAGAGAATCAAATACACATCCTCACCCCTGTACGGAGAAAGAGACATCTCAGCTCATCTCCCTTCCAGGCACGGCCTGGAAGGAGCTCAATATATTTATACTTTCTTTTTTCACTCAAATATTTGTTGAATGTCTCCTATCTGCCAGAGATTGTACTTAGGGTTGAGGTTCAAAGGTGAACAAAATAGACACAGCCCCAGCCTTCTCAGGGCACTGACAGGTGGGGCGGCACAGGGAGGAAGGTATCAGATAAATAATTCCTCAGAGTCCAAGATTATATTATAAATGAGTCTAAGTCTAAGATTATGAGTCTATAAATCGTATTCGGTACGTGAGGGTGAGGAGGAGAAGTCTGAGAACATAAGGGAGAATCCTCATTTATATCAGGGGCCTGAGAAGGCTTCTGCTCAGTGGAAGTACATTTAAAATGAATTCAGAGGGGCTTCCCTGGTGGCGCAGTGGTTGAGAGTCCGCCTGCCGATGCAGGGGACACGGGTTCATGCCCCGGTCTGGGAAGATCCCACATGCCGCGGAGCGGCTGGGCCTGTGAGTCATGGCCGCTGAGCCTGCATGTCTGGAGCCTGTGCTCCGCAACGGGAGAGGCCACAACAGTGAGAGGCCCGCGTACCGCAAAATAATAATAATAATAATAAATAATAAATAAAATGAAATCAGAAAAAGGAACGGGAGTTGTTCGGGTGAAGAAAGGAGCTGAGGGGTATTTCAGACAGAAGGAATAGCCAAGTACAGAAGCCCTAAGGAAGAGAAGGTGTGGCCTGGTCAAGGGAGATGTGAGTGAGGCCGGGAAGAGAAGCAGCACCTTCTAAAACAGAGCGGTGATTTTTATTCATTCTAAATACAATGGGAGGCTATGAACAGGGCAGTGAAGGATTAGATCTGCATTTGTAAAAGACCATCCGGTGTGTGAGGACGAGCCCTGAGGGGGTAAGAGCAGAGGCATGGGCTAGGAGTTGTTGAGGCAGGAGATGACAGTGGCCTGCTTTGGGGGGGTTGCAGCAGGTGTGCAGAACAGTGGCATTATTCAAGATATATTTGGAAGGTAGGATCAACAGGGGATACTGACAAAGGAGGGAGAAACAGGTACCAAGGATGTCTCCCAATTTGCTAGTCTGAGCTCCTAAGTAGCGCACCATTTCCCAAGATAACAAATACTTTGGGAAGACACTACAGGGTGAAGTTCATCAAGAACTCCATTTTGTAAACCACACAGCATTATCTGTGAAGAGCACAGTAAGATTTACTAGCTTCTATGTAAGCTCCTGTGCCTGTTTTCATCATCTGTAAAATGGGAATTATGGTACCACCTATATGGCTGTTGGGATAAAATAAACTAATGCATGTAAAGTGAAACACTTAGCATGGCACACAATAATCTCAATAAAATATTAGCAGCTATAGTTATTATTTTGCACTTGAAGTTTGAAATGTCTTATCGGTGACCTTAGTGAAATGTCCAACAGGCAGTTAGAAAACTCGGCTCTGTAGTCCAGAACTCTCCTGCTGGGAGATAGTGGGGAGTATCATGCATGTTCAGGGTTAGAGTATGCTGCTGTCAGATTATGAATCAAACATCTAGTTAGAGCTTTTATAATAGCAATTGAAGATTTACTTATAAATTGGCTACAAGGTCAGTGTCTGGGTGTCAACAGCATAGAGATGGCACCCGAAGTTGTAGAAAATAGAATAATTTGATGTAGAGTAAGCCCGGAGGAAGAAAAACTGAGGGTCAAGGAATGAGCCTGCAGGGGGTTCCTTAAACTCAAACACAAAACAAAGACTGAAAAGTTGAAGCAAAGGAAACAGACGTAAAAAGGTTCTGTACATTTCATTCTATTTCTCCAAACCAAAAAAGGACAATCAATCTTACCAGGAGAATCAGTAACTCCTTACATATCAGAAGTGTTTACAAAGATACATTTGCAAGAACACTCACTATAATGCTGTAACAGCAAAAATGACCTAAAGCAACCGAAATCAACAATAGCAGACTGATTAGGTAAAGTATGGCACATCTATGTAAGGGACTAAATGTATAGCTATTAAACATCATGTCATAGATGATTTATTGGAAAAATGTTCACATTTTATTGGTACATCAAAAAAGTAGGCTACAAACTAGCACGCACAATATAGTATTTTATTTTTTTAAAAAATACACAATAAAACAAAACAAAAAAACTACCAGCAGGGCAAACAATACCAGAAAATTAACAAAAGTGAATTCCGGATAATAAGATTTTAGGTGATTTTTTTAGTACTCCTTTATTTTTCAAATATCAGCATAAGTAAATGTTACTCATATAGAGAGAAAATGAAACAAGCCAGAGAATTCTCATCTCTTCCTCGAAAATACCCAACACTCTTAGTCCTCAAATCCCCAAACCAAAGCGCAGGAGAAACACTGAGACTGAAGACATGACACAAACGTCTCCATCCTCCTCCTTGCAGTGAAAGGAACCAGACGCTGTTGCAGGCACAGACAGCAGTATTTCCTGATCCTTCCTTAACGAAGTAGAACCATGTTTTCCACCAGTGGCTGTCCTTTTCTAACCCTAACACAACTGACATCAGGGTCCCAAACTGGACCTCATTCTTTGTTGATCTTCAACAATATGCACTGAGAGAAAATGACAGAAAAAATTTCATTTCGTTGCAAAAAGAGAAAGTCACACAAACTTTCAGTTTGTACACATTTACATACCCTCACACCCCCAACCAAACCTGAAATTTCTTTTAGAGAAACACTAAACACTTTCAGAGGACCTTCACTTCCCCATAGCACTCTTAAAATTTATCAAGAAAGTTTACAATGACCCTCTGCCAAACCATAAATAAGCTTCACAACAGGAGATTAAACGTTTTCTGATGTAAGGGAAAGAAGAAGGTCCCCTTTTCTCCCAGTACATAGTATCTGTGCAATCTTGGCCAAGTCATTTAGCGTTTCTTACGTTTTCTCATCTAAAAGTGGGGAGAATATAACTTTCCTTGCAGGAACTTTCAGGTTTGGAGGACAATGACAGCTGCACGGACCCAAATCACTCTACACATCCTCCCCCAAAGACCACAAAATCAACAAGAGGGCAAATACGATCACGAGACCCAAGCCATTCAGCATTATCAGGGACAGAGAATACCACAGACTTCAAATTGCCTGTGCGTGGAGAAATAAACACCAATTTCCAGTGCAGCTCCTGCTACTGCTTTGATGCTGCTGGAAACCAGTGAGCACGAAGAGTGGGGAAGCTCTGCGAAAAGGAGAACAGGGGCACGGAGATGAAGTACAAACAAAATTACCCGCAAAGGGGGAAGAAGCTCCGGCACCAAGAGCTCACATACCGCACACAGGCCTGAGAGCTGGTAGTTCTCAGTACCAGCTACATGTCAAGAAAGGCCTTGGATGTGAGAGAGAGACCCAGGCCTCAGAGAAGTACCGCTTCTGGATGAGAAAGAAATAAAGGAAGGAGTAGCGCCATCACAGTGAGGGACCTTAGAAGGAGCAATTAAGGATACTGCAACACCTCAGACCCTCACGGTCCATCACCACCACCATCATCATCCCTTAAAGAAACTGCCCCTCTGACAGAAATGAGAGTTCCTGAACCAGGAAACACACCCACGAAACGCCTAGCGATAGAAAACTTTCAGCCTAAGATCAAACAGCTGCTGAAAATTCTCCCCACCAAAAACCATGAAGCAGAAGAAAACCGTTAACACCACATTCCAAACTGAATTAAATATCCTCACACAAGCACTTGGAGAATTTTTTTAAAAAATCACCTAGAATCAGAAATACAAAAATTAACAACAGAAATAGACAAGAACAAAAAAGGAAGAGATGCAATGAAAGCTGACTGAATTCAACAAAGAAATGAAGAAAAAGACCAAAGGATGCTTTCTTCAGAACTGAAAAATAATTTATAAGGTGCCCAAGAGAAAACAGGTTTGAGTTGAAATTTAATAAGGGACACAGAAGTATAAAACCAACAAAAGCAGGAAACAGTTAAGAACTGGAGATGTTTGGGAAATGGTGAGAAGTCGGGTACACAACAGCATGGGGGCAGGTCACAGGGAGGTAAAGTTGACACGCGAGATTGGAACCAGATTTATTCACTCAACAAATATTTTTGAGTGTTTACTGCATTCAGGGCCCAATTGCTAGTCACTGTGAATGGAATTGGCTCTTGCCCTCTAGGGAAGACAAATGGGAGTCAGGGACCTTTAATCAGGAGAGTGATATAATGAGACTAAACTCAGAGGAAGGTAACTGTAGAAGTGGAATGGAAGACTTTCTGGAGTGGGGTGAGACTGAAAGGGAGGCTAATTAGGAGGCCAACATAAATAATTCTAAGAGAAAAGCATCAAGGTTTCCTGATGACCCCATATGAAGATGACACCAAGGCTTCTATTTTGGGAAACTGGAGAATGATTCCATAATAGATGGAAAGAACTTCTGTTCCATTTTGGGCACAGTGTGATATCATATGTAGAGATCAGAACCTCGGGAGAGCACAGGAACTGGTGGCCATCTTTTGGTGACAAGGTAGCCACTGGACATGAAGAGATGGCCATGGATAATTCAGTTCTCATGCCTCAGAAGACCATGGAACTCTAGAGGTGTCAATACTTAAGGGGTAGAGTGGAGGTAGAGCACTGGAAGACAGAGCAGCAGCAGGAATGAAGCCAAAAGAGAAGGTGCCCAGAATCCAACCCGCAAGCCGAGACATTCAAGAAATGATGGCTGGTCCACAGAGGCAGGTTGCATGGAGACCAAGGAGAGGAAGGGCCAAGATGGGAACTCAGACACCACTGGGGATCTTACTGATAAGTAAGTTTCAGGTTGAGGGGTGAATTGCATTCATACAGGAGATTCAGGAAATGCTCTCGCGGTGAAGGGAAGAAGGGAGACAGAGGATGGTGACATGAAAGGGAAGTTGGATCAAGGGGAAAACTGGGAGCAGAGAGACAGGAGAGAACCAGTGGTAAGGTCAGAAGTGCAGAAACACCAAAAAGAGGATAGAACTGATGGAGCAAGAAAGGAAGGGGCCAGCATCTGGTTGGAGGCTAAGAGGTCAGCTTTCAGGGTCTCTTCCAAAACCATGACAGCAAGGAGTGCAGGGGCTGTGTAGGGTGCCCCAAGCCACCACCCCAACGGCACATGAACATCCTCCCCTTCTTTGAATTCCTATAGCATGTACTATGGAGTTTTAGGCTGGGAGCTTAGAGTCTAAGACACAGGTCTGTGTGCCAGTTCTGCCACTTACCACTTATATACCCATGAACACGTCGTAAGTCATCCGAAGCTCAGTTTTGTCATCAGTAAATTAGGTAGAACAGTAACAGTCACACACGCTCCCACCTACTTCATAGGGTTGCTTTGAGGCCCCAAAACACAGTGTATATGTGGATGCACCTTGAAGACAGAACACCCCTGTGCATAAATCATTGGCTCTAGTTATTCCACGTACACTTGTTTCCCACTAGAGGAGGATCAGTTCAATCCGTGTGCATTCCACACAGGGTCTAACAGTATTTTGTACCCAGGTGTTTACCACGCACCAACTTGGACTAAGAACCAGCCTCCTCTTCATGAAAGCGTGAGGCTGCACTGTTTTCTATGTCCCACACCACTACACAGGGACACCACCATACTTAAACCTGGTTCCCAACCTGAGTTTTTAGTAAGACTCCTAGCAAACAACAGAAAATGCTTTGTAACAGCATTTTCAAATTAGCAGAAGTGCAATTATGAAAAGGTTTCCATATATTACAGTCAGTGACTTTTTTAAATTAAGCAGAAAACGGTAAGCAATCATACTCCAAGCATACTCAGCCACTGGATCTAGAAAAGGCATCTAGAGAAAAATCAACCACCACATCCCAGCTGAGCAAGGAGAAAGGCACTCCCCACACAGCCCTCCTGCGGTAGAAACCCACTGGAAGCGGAAGACACACTGCCGAATCACCAAGTAAGAAGTTGCTGCAGTCAAATCCATCATGTCATTTCATATTTGCATCCCCGTTACCCCTGAAACAAAGCATACTCTGGAAAAGTACGTTTTAATTATGGCTGCTAGAGCCTTACCTACTAGTCAATCAAAATCTTCTTATTACAGAGATAATACCGGATCTGTTACTTGGCACTTTGTAGGGGGAAAAAATAACACACGTGGAGAAAATACATTTTTTTCACGACCAAAGCAGCAAATTACTTTTGCTGTTCTACACAGTACAGTAAGGCTCATACATTTTAATTAATTTATTTATTTTTGCTGTGTTGCGTCTTTGTTTCTGTGCGAGGGTTTTCTCTAGTTGTGGCAAATGGGGGCCACTCTTCATCGCGATGCGCGGGCCTCTCACTATCGCGGCCTCTCTTGTTGCGGAGCACAGGCTCCAGACGTGCAAACTCAGTAGTTGTGGCTCACGGGCCTAGTTGCTCCGCGGCATGTGGGATCCTCCCAGACCAGGGCTCGAACCCGTGTCTCCTGCATTAGCAGGCAGATTCTCAACCACTGCGCCACCAGGGCAGCCCAAGGCTCATACATTTTAAACAACCTAGATAAAATTCTTTTTTTGCATTCGAGGCAAATCTCAGTAGTGATTTAAAATTAAATTGTTAACCAAGCGTCAGGAACCATGAAATAAGCATAAGCGGTAGTCTCCCTCTGAATAGAAACACCAGGATATTCAGGATCACGTGAAACTCTAAAAGCACAGAGAGTAGTAGCACCAGCTATTGAATACCTTCAATTCAAGACAGCCATCTACTTACTACCTTTAACACTACGGGGGAAATGTTAGGAATGTGATATTATTATTATTCTCTTTTTATAAAAGATATTCATTTGTTCACTCATGCAGTATATTATGACTCTTTTATGTGGCAGACAGTGCTAGGAATTGGGGATATGGTGTTACACCAAACAGACCTGCCCTTGCTCTCCTGGACTTATGGTCTGATGGGAAAGACAGATTAAAAAATTAAACAGCTAAGCATATGATTACAAATATTAAATGCTAGAAGGAAAGATACGGTACTATGGGGAAAAATAATAACAGGGACCGAGTTTAACTTGAGAGTAGGAGAAGGCTTCTCAGAGGAATCAGCATTTAAGCTAAAAACTGAAGGTCAAAGTGGGAGGAGAAACTCCAGCCAGAAGGAACAGCATGTGCAAAGGTTCTGAGGCAAGGAAGAGCTGGGCATACTATGGACCTGAAAAGAGACCCGTGGAGTTTAAGCAGAGTGAGCAAGGGGAGGAAGGAGTGAAATGAAGTGATGCTTGTAGGTCAGAACCAAATAACTCAGCGCCAAATAAAGGATTTGAATTTGCTTTGTTGTTTTTGTTTCCTAGTGCAATGGGAGGTGGTGAAAGGCTTCAAACAGGGTACAGACAGAATGGGACTTGTAGTTTTAAAAGAATGAATGGAGGAGGACAAGAAATGAGGAAGCTATGGCAATGGAAATGAGAGAAGAGGATGTGTCTGGGATATATTTTGGAGATGACTGGATAGGATTGTTCAATATGGGGGGAGAGCAGTGAGTGAAGAGAGGCATCAAACGAGATCCCAGGTTTCTGGCTGGAGCAACTAACTGAATGAGGAGATATCTCACACAAAGACAGGAGGCACAGGCTTAGTTGGTAAGTAGGGGATGATCTAAAGGTTGGTTTTGACCAAAATGTTAAATAGTTAAAGATACCTGTGAGATCTCCATGTGGAAATGTTAAGTAAATGCTGGGATTAAATGAAACAGAAATGTAATGCATGTGCCACTTCACTCTTATGATCTAGATTAGTAGCTCAACCAGGTAAAGGTTGTCCAGTCTTCTTTGAAGGAGTCACTCCCACCCTCTCACTCACCTCCAGATACAGTTCGTTCCCTGCCAAGGAGCAGGCCAATGAGAGGGGAACACAGGTCCTCTCGAAGAACTGTGAACAGTGCTCAGTCTCAAGCAGAGCAATTTATATCCTGAGAAAGTAGTCTTTGTAATATACCAGCTACATGGGGTTATAGATTTTATAAATTTTTATATAGGTTAACAATTTTATATAGCTTATAAATTATATACTTATATAAATATATTAATAAAATATATGAAATATAATTTAAATAATATTATATAAATAAATTTTATATCTGAAAATACAAGGACATTTTTGAAGGCTTTATGCGTACATATATTTATATATTGTTTCGCAGCTGTATTATAAAAAAAACAAAATGATAGTTTTTTAATGTTTAAGACAGGGCTTAGATGATTAAGTGAGCTCATCAGACATTTCTTTGATAAAAACTTAAGGCATTACTATCCTACTCCCATTTTGGCCAGCTAGTAGCATTTTGCAAAGCACCACAGGATGGTATGAAATCAATGATCGGCACCCATCACTGATTCATGGTTTCAGGTTACAGGAACTCCTAACCCATATCTGATCCCTGGGTTGCTTTTTGGTTTTTTAACCAAATTTCCATGATTCAAATGCTCTGTTCATTCAAAATTTCCACCAATTTAAATAAGAGCAAAAACTGCTGAAGCACGCTTGCCACACTTGACTTCTGGCAGAGCGATGATTAACACCGGCCCGACTGCCAAACGAAAAGATGATGTCATCTACAGCTGCTGATTCACGGAGAGGGAGGAAATAGGAGGAGGAGACAGTGAAGCCGAGAGAGATGTGGGAACTGTGACTACGTTTTACTGGAATGTGGCTGCTGAGGTAGACAACTGCTCAAAACGGTTACCGGTCGCCAGTGAGGAAAGAAAGAAAAGGCAGGTACTTTGTCAAATGAGATAGGAAGACTCAAATACTGGTTAAGCAGGCAAGTAAAACACAGAGTTTTAGCTGTGAAAGATTAAGACTGAAGTGTTCCCTTTTCTTCTTCTGAGTGCACAATTTCCATATCTAACCTACTTAAAAACATAGCTTCTCACTCTTTCACAAGATATATGTTAAAATCATCTTAAAGCCACCCTTGTCCAAGGCAATCATGTTAATTTGGCATAACTTTATAAGACACCTTTTTTAAAGTCACAAAATAAAACTTTTTAAATGACCAATACACAATATGAAGCAACATAATTTCTGGAGTAAAAAAGTCTATCTGTGCTATATGTGCTTAACTGCCTTAAATATAAACTTCTGCCATGAGTATGTAACCGTGCAGAATGCCATTAGTACATTTAAGGTATCAGATCAAAATAAACATTTAATCATAAGCCATGCCCATGGTCATAGAACTAAGTCCCTCAAGTTAAAAAAAAAAAAAGGAAGAAGTGATTGTAATCCATTGTTGTCACATCATTTATTCAATAATTGTTTCTTAAGTGCCTACTATGTATTATAAGGAACTATGTGATTAATTATTGAACCAATGGGCAAGGTGATCAATTACTGAATCAAAATTAGGACACTGAGAAGTATGAATGGGCCTGTGGAAACAATTAGCAAGGACAGTGGTACAGAAATAATAATAGCAATTATTAACATTAACTTTTATTAAGTGATTATTATATGACTGGTTCTCAGTTGAGCACTTTTTAAATTATTGTTTTTAATTGTGGTAAAATACACATAACATAAAATTTACCATCTAAACTATTTTTAAGTGTACAGTGGCATTCAGGACATTTACACTGTTGTGCAACCATCTACCTCTAGGCTCTTTTCATGTTGCAAAACTGAAACTCTGTACCTCTTAAATAGTAACCCCCATTCCCTCCTCCCCAGCACCTGACAACCATTCTACTTAAGAATTACAATTTCACAAGCATAGCTAAAAATATACTTCTTCTATTTGAATTCACGTGTGTTTGTAGGGTACCTTTTTCAACTAAAACACTAAAATCAAGAATCAAAATAAACTGCACTCAATACAGGGTATTAAATCCAGATTTTAAAAAATGAAGCATATTAAATTATTGATAATATTTTAGAGAGAACAAAAATTTTACTGTTAAAATTTTAAGTACTAATTTCATTTTCCTTTATCTTTGTAAAATTTCTACTTCCTATGTTTTATAACAATACCACCATATACATAATATTTATTAATAAATATCATGTTTTGGATATAACATGCACAAAACTTTTTACTGTTGTGGTATACAACTAAAAACGTTTGAGAACCATTGAAATAAAGGACTGTGAGCCCATTAACAGGAATCAATGAAAGAAGGGAAGGGAAGGAGTTTGTTTTTAAATATGTAAAAACATATTGTGTTTCATGTGTCATATAGAAGATCAAGTAGAGATAGTCAAAAGGCAAAAGGACACATAAGCCTAGAGTTCAGCTGAGATGGAATCTATATTTAGATGTCATCTATACAGCAATGACCAGAAGAGAAATGGGAAGGCATGAGAACTGGAAAAGAACACAGCTGAGGGCTACACAGAGGACAGTGCCCATATTTACAAAGTATAGGAGAAAGGAGATCTAAAGGAAACAGGGAGATAGGAGTAGACACAAAAGAATACATAAGATAGATACCACAGAAATGAGGCTGCAGTGTCAAAAGTTGCAAAAAATTAAGGAACTGAGAAAAGGCCACTCACTGGATTTGGCTGCCAGAAGGGCACTTTGGTCCTCTCAGAATATTTGCCGTAATGGGTGGTGTCAGAAGCCTGATTCACGACTGACTGAATGGTGAGGAAAGGGAGATAAGGAGTGTGAGTAAGCCACAAGGGAAACTTGGTGATAATGGAAATTAAAAGAAAAGGAGAATGGTAATGGATGGAATGGTGTGGTTGGAGGAAGACTTTCTAAGGTAGTGGTTCTCAGCTGGGGGCAATTTTGTCCCTCAAGGGGCATTTGGCAACCTCTGGAATCATTGTCGGTTGTCACAACTCCAGAGTACTACCGGCATCTGGTGAGTAAAGCATTGTTGTTAAACATCTTGCAATACACAGCACAGACCCTACGACGCAAGGTTGATACTGCCCAAGTATCAACATGTCGATAGTTCAGAAATCCTATTCTAAAGAACAAGAAAGATACAAACATTTTCATATGGCGAGGAGTTACCAAATTTAAGTTACAAAAAAGGAAGGAGATAATGACAAAATAGGGTCCCACAAGAATGGGACGGTATATGATTAAGGGTAGAAGCAGGTGGCTGAGAACTGGAAAAGACCTTTCAAGTTGTTTGAAACAGGAGGAATAGAAGCAAGACAAAAAATTCAGAGAACTGGAGATCAAAATGAAAGTTGGGGGAACTCATATCTGATGACGTTGATCTCCTTAGAAAAGTAAGCAGCAAGAATTCTGCAGAGATATGGGGATGGAACTAGGGTCTTGAGAGAAGAAAACACCTGGAACAGCCCATGTGGAAGTGGAATCAATTAGAGGGACATGAAAGGTTTACCAAGTATCCATGAGGGCCCAGCAGGAGGAAAAAAAAAAAATCAACTCAGTTCCCTGAATATCTACAACAAAAAAAGTTATTTATCCTAGGAGCCAAAGATAAGAGAATGACAGAGCTTTCTCAAGGTCAGGATTGGCCAGGTGGATCAGTGAAGGACAAGAGGTAAGAAAAACTAGGCAGTCCTGCTGAGTCAGCTTACGTGATGTCCAAGCTATGGAAATGATGCCAAGACCAGATGAACTGAGAAGACATAAAGGAGGCTGCGTTCCATGGGAGGGACAGATACTATGTTGGGTAGGAGGAAGAATGAGGGGAGAAAAAGTGATAGGAAGCCAAGGTCAAAGACAGTAACTCTTTGGGGTCTCAAATGTTAGAGGATAAATTGTTTCAAATTATGATGAGGTCCAAGACAAAGCCATGGCTGTAGACTAATTCTAACATTCATTGCGGGGGGGGGGGGGGACTCCATCCTAGACTGCACCATCCTTAATATATTCCTACCAGCATCAGTCTTTAGAGATCACTTACTTACCAATATGCCTCTGTTTAGGTACACCAATCACACTATCACTAGATCTTGTATATCCCACAGCACACATCAGTGACATGGCCATCTGAAGTTAGTCGAGATTGTGTCACCAGGGCTAGCTAGCCCACGTGGAACTCGAACCTCTCTGACATCAAACTCTCCTGAGAGTTGCACATGTAGAAAGATGGTATCATGATAGAATAGCACATAATATTCCTTATTACAGGATGGACATCATGACCCACAGCTATCGCTATTCTCTACTGTGGTAATGAGTGGATCCAACTTTACAAACAAGACAAAATTAGCTCTCCTTTCTTGCCTTTTGGACTCTAACCGATTGTACTGTCTGAAGACACAAACAACATTAAGCACTATTCCCTAAATGTATCATTTTCTTCCAAGGTGAAGATATAAGAAACACAGTTTTATTGCATCATAATTTTAGCTGCTATCTTTTAGCACAAGGCCTGTTCCAGCATGCCCTATCATCTTAAAGGCACAATTTAATTTTTAAGGGACTGCAGCAGCTAGAAACATGGATTGAACAGAGCAAATGACTCAGGAGAAAACAAAAAATGAGAATTTAATTTGTAAAAATAAATAAATTTTAAAAAGTAGTCTAACTAGTTCAAACAAATGATATAAAATTAAGACATTCTAAAATCGGCATTTTAATAATATTCTGATTACGTTCCAAAATCAAATAAAACATCCAGATATGAAACTGTCATTTTTCAGAGGGCTATTAAAGACATGCAAGGAATTCTTTATGCATGTCTTTATATTCTTTATTTTAAAAATACTTTAAATTTTTTAAAAGAGCAATCAAACATCTAAATATTAGATTGTTAAGCCACAGGAAAACTGATATTCATCAAGTGCTGTAAATTCTTCTCCAAATACAGATTCCATGAAATTATCTGCTCCAATAAAGGGAAGAAGAGGTACAAGTATTAGACCAAAAAAGATACAAATAACCCCAAGACTATATAATGTATATTTACATATATTTTATATAACTAAACACCCTCCTCCCAAATATTATGTAATTAAGTAATTTCAAGCATCAGGACCAATGTCTAGGCTTTCTGACAATCTATAAATAATAATTAGGATGGTTTTTATTCTACTACATCTTATATATAGGGGTCCAGAAAAGTAACATCTAACCAATAATCTATTTATTAAGACCTTCTACGTACAGTAGCAGAAAGTATCCAGCAACACAGCTATTCCAGAGCTCATCAGAGGTTGTATAGAAGTTATCTACACATATTTGATAATACAAGGGGCAGAAATGAATGGGACAACCCATAGACAAAGAAGAGCAAGAAGGAAAAAACCCAAAGCCAAACTGTGAATCAGTGGTTCTCAGGTTTTAAGAAGCTTCTTAAATTAAACAGTCTACCAGACTCCATCCCTGAGAATCTGATTCAGAATATTTGGGGTGGGGCCCAAGCAAATGGGCTTTGTAACAAGCACTTCAGATGATTCCAAAGCAGGTGCTGCGTGGACCAGCTTTTGAGAAACATGACCCAGTAATAAAAAAAAAGGAAAGGTTGATACATTGGACCTTACCAAAATTAAAAACGTTTGCTCTATGAAAGACCCCATGAAGAGGATGAAAAGACAAGCTATAGACTGAAAAAAGTATCTGCATGTCTGAATAAACTCTGTGGATTGTACCAATGTCAATTTTCTGGTTTTGCCTTATACTATAGTCATGTAAGATGGTCCCTTTGGGGAAAACTGAGTGAAGGGTACATGGGACCTCCCCGTACATTTTTTGGCAATGTCCTGTAAGTCCACAATCAACTCAAAACAAAAAATTTTTTAAAAAATGACTACCTGTCTGTCTAGCTATCTATCACACTGATAACAAGTTGGTGGGTTATATTACAGCCGGAAATGTTATTTATTTTAAAGAACTGTAGTCCAGCAAAGCTTGTAATTTACAACTGTGAAATCTTCAACAATGTTAACCTGAATGGCACAGGCATTCTCTCCTTATTAATTCAGATATAAGTGCAAAAGTTATTATTGCTGTTGTCATTATTATTAACATTTCACTTTCTGAAGTAGTGTTATAACATGTACCATAGAAACTGAGTAAATTATATGACTTCAGATGTACGTGGTAATTAACATGAAGAACTGTTATGAAAATATTCTTATTTTCTCCTATTAATGTAATACTGAGTGAACATTAGTTTTTAAGACTTTATGATTTTAAGACTTTATGATTAGTATTATAATCTATAATCTATAATACTATAATCTGGCACTAGAGAACTGTTACTGTCTCAATATATAAAACTGTGTCAGCAAGAGTATTTTCAGTGTCTCTAGAATTCAGTGTCTCTATTATTGTAAATAATAATACTAACTAATTACTAGTAATCATAAGGGAATTACTATGTGCCAGATACTGTGCTACTAATCTCATCACAAGTGGATCATCTTTCTTAATACACACAACAACCCATGAGGTAGGTACTGTTATGAAAGATGGGTAAAGAGAGAGATTAAATAGCTTGTCCATGGCCAGATCTCCCATGATGTTAGAACTCATGCTACAACTACTGAACATCCACCTGAAATCCCCGTCACTGCCCCCACCACGTCATCACCACCCTACATTCCCAGAGGATGAGGGATCCCCCCCCAGGTCTGCTCTGAAAATGTCAGAGAAATTAAGGGCTCTGGCTTCTGATAAGGTTTTAATTTGACACCAAATATTTTAACAACCAACTAGAGTAAATAATAATGTCAACAGTAATTCCAGTTACTGTGAGTGGATTAACAGTGAAAACAGAATTGCCAGACATGAAGGTGTCCTGCTTGCAGCCCACTGAGAAGCCTCGACCTATGCAGAGGAAGCAGCCATGATAAAATAAGGCCAAGCAAACCCGACAGGCCAAGCTTCAGGAGAGCAAGGCCATTTAACAGGAATTAGAAATTCATCAACGAAGTGGCTGTTATCTGATTTCTAATTTCACTTTTACTGCGTATTTTGTTTCTGAAGCCGATTCAAGGATTCCCGTTGAGTATTTTCTCAATTTTTTTTTTTCTGAAAGGCGAGGCCCTGATTCCAAACTTAAAGACTGAAGAAGTAAACCTTGCTACTCTTACACTCAGAATATTAAACATGTTTCTTCAATCAGCTGTTTTGAAAGTGCTTGAAGAATTGTAAGATGTGAAAAATATTAATTTACAGTTCCCAATATTATGAAAACAAATACATTCCAGGCAGCACACCATGGACAGTTTCTAGTCAAGCCATTAGGAAATCTTTTTTATATAATGATTTGTTATCCAATGTCAGTAGCAATTTCAAATTATCTGATCGTTAAAAAAAAATCAGATGTGGTGAGTCACTGTGAAATGTTTCTCACAGCAGTTAAACAAGAAGACCTGAGGCCCAGGAGGAGGTCCTACCACCACTACACTGAATGGAAAGGTTCTAAGGAAGGGTATTGCTGGGGCTATTTTTCCAAGACCAGTTTGGAGCTGTTAATCCAGAAAAATGTATTGGGCTGAATGGAAACTCAGTGTTCTGGAAATAAAGAACAATACCTCATGTGATTTTAAGACAACAGAAAAAAGGCAGATGTAACATGCTATTCAAACCCTGAGAGTAACGAGCTAGGTAACTCAGTTTCCTCCTCTATAAGAAAATCATAAGAGTGGCTAATAATTAGTTAGTGAGCTGAGGCAAGGGTACTACTAACCTTCATACTTAACCATGACAACCGCCTTATAACATAGGTACTATATCCCATTTTACATATGAGGAAACTGAAGCTCTGATAGGTTCAGTAACTTCCAAGATCATACAGCTGGGAGTGCCAAATCTAGAATTCAAATCCAAGCACTTTGAATCCAGAGCCTTCCCCTCCCTTAGCCATAGTGCCCTATGCCTCTTGGATTAGAGGTGTCCGAACTTACCTCTTTCAAGTGAAGGCACTCGTGAGAAAGCACCATAAATTACTGATTTTGTAAATTTAAACGTAATAGATATCTTTATGTGATATCAAGTTATCTTAGGTAGATTTTAGAATAGGCAAACAGCAAAACATGGTAAACATTTAAGGAAAACATACAAGAAAAACTTCAAATAGAGGAAAGCTATACTGTAATTTATTTTGTCTGTGAAGTGAGAAAAGTTACTATTGTTTTACCCAGTTTATGGCTCTGAACCCCAGAACACCTGCGTCCAGTCGTAGGTGGTGGGAGCACAGTTCAAGAAACCTTAAAATGGATGTCAAAGACGTAAATTTGAACAAAGATTAACCTCTTATTTGTTTAAATTTATTAATATGTTTAATCGATTTGCAGGGATTTAAGAGGATGTTATAGATGGTGAGGATGTGGGCAAAGGACCACTCATGAATTGTTGTGGGTGGAAATGTACATAGATATTCACTGTGGTGCTAATTATAAAACAAAGTAGAAGCAATGGAAATATCCCCACAACAGGAACTGATTAACTTACAGTATGCTATGTAGTCTTCAACAATGCAGATCTATATTACTGACATGAAATGTATTTGTGCTGTAAGTTAGACAGGAAAGGCAGACTACAAAAGAGCAAGAAAGTATAATTTCATTAAAAAATATTTATAGTCTAGGTAGTAGACATATCAAAGTGTTAATGGCAATTATCTATGTAGAATGGAATTGGGACAGTTATATACTCATTCTTTGAACAATCTTACCTAAGGCTAAGTCCTGCCTTCCACAAATGTGCCACACAAAGCCTTCTTCACTTCAAAGGAGGATGGTCAGGGCTGATCTTAGTAACTCGAATTCACTCTGGCACCTTTCAAGTTTAGACATATTTCATAACATCTTTAATACTTCCTTAGGCATTATATGATTCCATATTTCATCTATTCGACTTTTCCAAGGAACCCAATATGCCAATGAAATACTAAAACCAAGCCTAAGCCATAGGTTGCAAACTAAATCAAACTGCACCCATCTTTTGTGGTGAGATTGCAAATTGTCCTCAGTGTCCATTCTCCCCTTCTTCCTTTCAGGAACAGAACTTCCTCCACCACCCCACCTCCACAAATTTTAGCTTGGCACAGGATCAGCCAGCCAGTCTACAGTGCCCAGCCTCCCTTGCAGCTAGGTATGGCCACTCAGCTCTCTCTACTCAATGGGATCTGAGCAGAAGGATGTGTGCAATTCAGCCTTTAAAAAAGGAAATTGCTTGCCCACTATACTCCTCTCTCCCCAGCTCTCAATCTTCCTACAGGTAGGATGCAAAAGTGGTCCTAATCAGCTAGCTTCTACTCTGTAGACGAAGTCAATACTACAAGTGATTGGAGAGCAACAAGGTAATAGACAGTTGTCTCTGAATGGCCTCTATATCTGTGGTTTTCAAACTTCAGTGTATACTACAATCACCTGCATGACTTGTTAAACCCAGAGTGTTGGGCCCATCTCCAATTTCTGACTTACACTTTGCATTTCTATCAAGTCCAAGGTGATATTAAGGCTCCCAATCTGGTGGGAGATGCTGGGGGAGCACATCTTGCTAACTAATGAACTAGAACTGCTCTTTCATTAGGATGGCCACTAGCCACATGTGGTTACCGAGCCCTTGAAAGATGGCTAGTGAGACTGAGGAACTGAATCTTTAATATTATTTAATATTAATTATCTTAAATACCAATGCTTGATTCAGTTAATGGAAAACTTTTAACTGTGTTTAGAACATCTTGGGTATGTGAAACTACTTTTTCAACTGTATATTTTATGAACTCTCAGATCAAGTACTTCTGATGAAAATTTAGTGTCTGAGTTGATATGTGCTATAAGTATAAAATACATATAAGACTCTGAAGACTTACTAAAATGAAAATATAAAATATTTCATTAATAATTTTTATATTGATTATGTGCTGGAATAATATTTGATTATATTGAGCTAAGTAAAATATATTATTAAAATTAATTTCACTTTTTTCTTTTTTAATGTGGCTACCAGGAAATTTAATATTGTAACATAAGTGGCTCACATTATATTTTTATTCAATGGCGATGATCTAAATTATTATGTGAATGAGGGAGAGAAAGTGAGAGAGAGACCTTCTATCTTGTATGAACAGTTAGTTTTGTTTGCAGTCTCTTTGTAATAGTTACTTAGCCTGAAGCCTGTTATCCTCCTATGAAAAATATACAATTTCCAAATTTCTGGTGGTAAATGTGCTCTGCTACTGTTCCCTTTCTACTCATCCTAATCCTTTTTCTTGTTTTATTCAACCTCAATTGCACAGAATTGGGTTAATCACCATCTTTGATATGAACACATTCACATCCCTGGGCCACACATGCTGCCCTCATTCACTCATTCTTCATATCTAATATTGTAATATGCAACCATGAACAATAACTGTGACAATAACTTATCTACCCAAATAGCCCTCCCAGTCTCATCCTCCTGGTTCCCACTACTTGAGGTAACAACCATCCTGAATCCCGCACTCAATATTCTACTGCTTTCCTTCCTATACATTATCATCTCATCTACATGTATTCCTAAAAACTATGGTTATGATTTTAGTTGCTTTTAAATTTCGAGAAAAGAGCACTATATGTAATATTTTTAGAATTTTTTCATTTTATATTGTTAAAACATCTATGCTGCAACTCTTTCATTATACTTTATTTTGACTGGCATATCTCCCACTGGGTGAATATACAACAGTTTACTCATCCACTCTCTTGCCCACAGACATCGGGGGTTTCCCAGGTTTCTGATGTTGTGTTCAGTGCTACCATAAATATTTCTGTACGTATGTGCAAGAATTTCTTTTACATATATACTGGGAAGCAAAATGTTGGAAATGTGGTAAACTTTATGAGATAATGCCAGAACCATTTTCTAAGGTAGCTGTACCAATTTATTAGCAGGGTATGAGATGCTCCAGATCCCCATCCACCCTAGCACTTGATATTAACACACCTTTCAATTTTTCCAATTGAATGGGTATAAAATGGTACCTCATTGTGGCCCTGAGTTGTATTTCCCTCCAAATCACAAACGATATTGAACATATTGGGGACTATTTCTTGGCCATATGTACTTCCTTGTCTGTATCTATAAAATACCCATTCATATCCTTTGTCCATTTTTCTAGTGGGCTATTCATGCCTTTCTCCTTGATTGGTTGGACTTCTTTGTATATTCTACTAATCCTTTCATCTTTTGTGTGTCTAGTATAATGAACCCCATGTACCCATCACCCAATTTCAAAAATGATCAATTCATGGTCAGTCTTGTTTCATCTATACCCCTATTTCCCCTCCGTTCCAACAAATTATATTGAAGCAAATAACAGGCATCGTATAATTTCAATAATGCTTGTTTAGATTTTAAAAACTCTTAATTTTAATATAGTCCAATTTGTCAATCTTTCTTTTATAGTAAATGTTTTTTGTGTCTGAAGAAATCTCCTTTGAAGACTAAAAGTCTAAAAAAAATACAACCTTAGGAAATCCCTTCCTATGACCAAGTTTAAAGTCTTAATGTTTTGTGGGGTTTTTTCTGGCATTTAAGACTTTGATCCTTCTGGAGTTTATTTATTTATTTATTTATTGGTATAGGGTATGAAGTAAGGATCTGTTTTCATCTTTTCTCCTAAGGATAACCATTTATTCTCTGCTCTATTTACTGAATAGTCCTTCCTTTTCCTACTGATCTGAAATATACCAAAGTTCTAAACCTGTGTGTAGGCATGTGTTATGGTCTGAACTGTGTTCTCTCAAAATTCATATGTTGACGCACTAACCCGCAACGTGACTGTAATTAGACATACAGCCTTTAAGGAGGTAAAATTAAATGAGGTCATAAGGGTGTGGCCCTAATCCAATAGGACTGGTGTCCTTATAAGAAGAAGAAAAGACACCAGGGGAGTACATGCACAGAGAAAAAGCCATGTGAGGACACAGCATGAAGGCAGTCATCTGCAAGCCAAGGACACAGTCCTCGCCAGAAGCCAACCCCGGCATTACCTCGATCTTGAACTTCCAGCCTCCACATCTGTGAGAAAATAAATTTCTAATGTTTAAGCAACTCAGTCTGTGGTGTTCTGTATGGCAGCCCTAACAGACTAATACAGCATGTTTCTGGGCTTTTTATTTTATTCCACCGGTCAATTACCTGTCCTAGTGCCAGTACCACATTAAATTTCTATAACTTCAGGGCTTCCCTGGTGGCGCAGTGGTTGAGAGTCCGCCTGCCGATGCAGGGGACGGGGGTTCGTGCCCCGGTTCAGGAGGATCCCACGTGCCGCAGAGCGGCTGGGCCCGTGGGCCATGGCCGCTGAGCCTGTGCATGCGGAGCCTGTGCTCCGCGACGGGAGGGGCCACAGCAGTGGGGGGCCCGCGTACCGCAAAAAAAAAAAAAAAAAATTTCTATAACTTCATAACAGGTCTTGATATATGGTAGGGCAAGTTCATTCTCCTTCCTCTAACCTTATACATATTTTTAAGGTCAAACTCAGAATTAACTTAGTCTACAACAGAGTATCACTGATCCCTCTTCTCTTTAAACCTTTTGCATTTGACTGGCACCACCACGCTCAAGCCTCATTGAGTTTTAGATTGTTCCCCATACATGTTCTATGGGTAATGGTCTCATACCTAGTATAAGGATCAGTAAACGTGTTGGTCACACAGGAGATGCTCAATGAAACTGTTATTTTACGGTTCACAATGAGAGCAGAAGTATTTCTACTGCGACCAATAACAATGCCAGAGCTTCAGCTGGTAGGGAGCTGAGATTCCTGAATTCTTCCTACTTTTCACTGAAAAAGAATAGTGCAGAAGACCCAGCACTGGAGAAAGAGGATTAACTGTTTAACTATGAAAAACACTATAGAAGGGCTTCCCTGGTGGCGCAGTGGTTGGGAGTCCACCTGACGATGCAGGGGACACGGGTTCGTGCCCCAGTCCGGGAAGATCCCACATGCCGCGGGGCAGCTGGGCCCATGAGCCATGGCCGCCGAGCCTGCGCATCCGGAGCCTGTGCTCCGCAACCGGAGAGGCCACAACAGTGAGAGGCCCGCGTACCGCAAAAAAAACAAAAAAACAACAACAACAAAACACTATAGAAGTCAAATTTATCTTGAAAGAGGCTAGGAGCAGTCATTCCATCATTTACTCAAGACATAATTCCCTACTACACGCCAGACACCTGGCTAGATGCTAGGGAGACCAAGACAACTGAAAGGAAGTTCATAATCCAAAGGACCTGAAGTTTAGAGGGGGAGAGACGCGCCTAAAGAAATGACAGCAATTGTAGAATATGCACTAGACTGGATGTAGCACAAACAAGGGAGTAGTCAACTGGGAAAATCATAAGACTGATTGGTGTTCCTGTTCTACTGCCAGTTCCTACAAATGGCATTCTTTCATAAATAACTTCTCTTCTAAATGCTTACGCTCTCAAAGGGTAAAAGAGATCCTTAGAGAACAGAGGAAAGTTGCACACCATACTAGTTCTTCTCCATTTGCCACCCACTTCCAGAACCATTATCCAACCTTCTCTTGCCCTTCCCTGTTCTCCAGGAAGCTGACCTCTACAGACTGCATCACCCAAGATCCCTTACCTCTAGCTTCCAGATGGATGTGGCTAACAGAAGACACCAGCAGGAGATCAGAGAAGAGAGGAGAGGAGAGGAGAGTCAAGGTATTTACACTCATCCCCATCTCCCTGCCTGTTTCTGTCCTGGCTATAGCTGTTTCTACACTTACAGCTCCATGGCCAGAGCTTTCACTCACTAGGTCCCAGGAACAATGCTTCCTTCCTTCCTTGTTCCTTCTGACCTAGAGACAGTCAACAGTTTCCACAGTTGCTAGCTCCAGGGTACTTGGGGGTTCTCTGGATCCTGTCTTTACCTCTTTCAATCATTCCTTCACTAAATGCTCCTCAGTTAAACCTTTAGAATATGCCATCCTTTACCCGCCAGTTCTCTGACTGAAACCATGATTACCTGCAACTGCAAAATCCAATCTCTAGAAAATATCTGAGCAAAGCTTAAGTTTTCCAAGGGCCTGAAATCTGGACAACACTGTCACTGTCCAACACTGACTGAAGGACTACCTTGGACAGCACATTTTATCAAGTGTTAAATGTGCCAGTTTCAACTGGAGTAAAATTTGCATCTCTCTTGCACCTGGTTTGAGATCTGAAAAAGGGGGGCTCTTAAGAGCAGTTCTGGGTATTTCAGGAGTGAGTCACAGACTTTTTTTTAATAGGACGAATTAAGCACCTGACTGAGGGTTCTGAGAGTAGAGAATGGTCAGCTCACTGGTATCCCCAGCTAGGCTTTCTTCCCAGGACCACGCAATGCCTTTCTACCTGAGCCTGCGTTCCGCTTATTTGAGCAGCTAAAACACTGCTTCCTGTCATAATAACCATCCTGGAATATTGTAGATGTTTTGTTTAAAAAAAAAAAAAAGGACTTTAACCACACTAGTTTCAAATCTATAATGGTTTTGATTCATGAAAGTAACGAGTAAAAGTGTGTCCTATGATTTTGAGTGGCGTCATTCTGATTCCAGAAAAATCATTCATGATTTATTCAGGCTACAATGGAGAGTACTGGAAAGAAAACAACATTAGTTCCTTAAAGCAGAGTTGATCAAATACATCATATACACAAGTCTGTTTCAGTGAAAAAAATATTTTTATTGTATACTTCTCAGAAGTCTCCACTATTCTTTTTTTAATTAAAAAAAATTTTTTTTTTGGCTGCATTGGGTCTTCGTTGCTGCACGCAGGCTTTCTCAAGTTGCGGCAAGCGGGGGCTACTCTTTGTCGCTGCGTGCGGGCTTCTCATTGTGGTGGCTTCTCTTGTTGCGGAGCACGGGCTCTAGGTGCGCGGGCTTCAGTAGTTGTGGCACACAGGCCCAGTAGTTGTGGCTCGTGGGCTCTAGAGTGCAGGCTCAGTAGTTGTGGCACACGGGCTTAGTTGCTCCACGGCATGTGGGATCTTCCTGGACCAGGGCTCGAATCCCTGCCCCCTGCATTGGCAGGCAGATTCTTAACCACCGGCGCCACCAGGGAAGTCCCTCCACTATTCTTTTTGTCTCCCCAGATATTCATTTATTGACCACGGATCGTCTTCCTAAGCATAACTTTTCAGTCTTCATTCTCAATGCCTTTCTGCTCACTCTGGGCTATAGTGTTTTCTTATGCATGAACCATTTGCTCGTATTTATTATTTGATTTCTACCACTGACTTCAATGCAACCTTCTCCTTCCGGCCTCTCTTCTTCCCTGTTCTCTTGATTCCCTTTTTTCTTTCCTTCATTCTCTCCCTTCCCTGAGTTCATCATCAGATCATAGCATAAACCTCACCTGCCCTCAATGTTAGTAGAGTGTCCTAAAACAGACAAATGTACTTCTGTTGCTACTCTAAGGACAGAGTTCCTCCCTTCAGATGTGGCATTCCCACTGGGACTTGGGGCGTTCAATTAGAAGCAAGTGAGGTTACCCAGGCAACTGCTCCAAATTGTCCTAGGATGCCTGGCAAGCATGTTTTACGCAGCCCGATATGAAGGTCACACTAGCCAACCCTGTGACAGTTAAAGGCTCAGTCTCTGTGCAGTCAGCCAAGGGCTCAGGGAGCATCCATCAAGATAATCTCATAACATTTGCATAATCGTAAAACTGTCAGGCTCCCAAAGCCACAAGGACCCACGCAAACAGACTATTTCGAAGAGCCAAAGATATTAGCTTAGAGAAGGAACACAATAGGTGAGTGTGCTAAAATCATGAAAAAGAACACTTTACAAACCAACCAGATGGAATCCAATCACTCAGCTGGTGAAAACACTTTACTCAGTTTCTCAAATGATTCAGGAAGAGTTCTACCCCGAGGCAAGGCAATAAATGGAAGGGCCTGGAAAAAGTCACTCTGTGTCCTTTTACTTTTCATAATTCCCTTAGATCAGAAGTGTTTAAAACATTATTCTCAAATAGCAAGACTCAACATTGAAAAACATGCTCATACCCAGCAAATTAATGTTATACTTGACTAAGTCTCAATCAAAATTCCAATTTAGTAGGGAAAATACCTACAATGCAGAGAAGAAATCCATGTCCCTCACACATGAAGTGCTCTCACAAAACAGCAGCCAAGACAGGAATATTCCTATAGAAAAATGGGAAAAGCGAACTAGCCAATTGACCACAAAATTCAAATGGCCAATACAATACAGAGAAATGCTCAGTCTGAAAAACAAAGATGCAATTTAAAACAATGAGAAACCACCTTTCACGTAACAGATGAATAAGGAATCAGAATAAACTTTTGGGAAAGCACTCTAGTAACAAGTCTCCTAAGCCTTCAACATAGGCTCTGCTTTGATCTAATAAATTCTATATTTAAGAGTTTATCTTAAGTGTATAATCAGGCAAGTGCCCAATCATGTGTACAAAGATGTTGATCGCAGTATTGCTTATTATAGCAAAAATAAGGACACAACCAGCACAGGCTTCACAGCCATTCTAAGTGATGATGTAAATATAGTCACCAATATGGAACAGTAGTTCAAATACTTTCTCTGGTTGCAGCAAGGGGTAAGGAAAGGGAGAGGTTTATAAAGTAGCATGTGTCCATTTTTTTAGAAAATAAGTAAATGATATATAGGAAAATAAATCCTAGGGAAGAAAATATGGGTATTTAACACCAAATGTTATCTGGGTATTTAACACCAAATCTGGAGAGTGGGATTATGAGTGATTTTTATTTCCTGGGGGAGGTTCTATCTTAATTTTTTTTTCTGGCATGAAAAATACTACCTCTCATAACATTTAGTTTGAAGTGTTAAAAAGAAATTGTAACTACCTTTCATGCATACCAAGACTGTTTTATTTTTTTCAGCAAATTTGCTTTAGGTCAGCATTATTAAACCTCTTCGTAAAATGTGAGTCTCTACGAATTAGAATATAGAAGGTCCTTAAACATCTATGGATTTTAGGTAGATGGATGGACAAGAGACTAAAATGACATCACCAGCATCAATTCCTAGAAGCCAAGATGGTACCTGAGAAAGCTGCAGCCTAGGGTTGCTCCCTGACATAACCACAGAATCAGAACTTCATGGGGTTAGAAGGGAACATGCTACAAACCATCACTGGTTACAGGCTCCATAAGGGTGATTTTCTTAGCAAATGTCTTCCTTCCTTCCCCTGCAATCCCAATGCACACCATAGAAAAACAGAAAAAAGCCAACATTGTAACAGAGAACGTGGGATCTGCAAGTGGGATCTAACAGAGGATTTTTCAACCAGGGCCCCGTGGAGGTTTACTCTAGTGGGGACAGTTTAAATGCTGTGCCTATGAGGGGTCACTTGACAGTATAGATCTGGGCTCAGGAAAGCAAAACCATTCATTTTCACCTGTTCTGCCAAGTAAAATTATCTCAAGTTTGCTACTTCATGCATCATCAATTGTGAGACCAGCTCCCTTCCACCCCCAAAACATGGCTGGCTGACTGAATCAATCATCCTATGAGTATCACTCACTAATCAAAGCCACACCTTTGCAAACTCAACCCACGTCTCTGTAAGAATACACTGTACTTGACTGATAGACAGTATTAACTTTTATCCTTAAACTGAAGATCAACTGATGTCATTACGGGGCTATTTAGAAGTTTATTACTTGGAAAAGGAGAGTGAAAATTTTATAACACACACACACACACACACACACACACACACACACACACACACACACACACACACACCCCCAACAAACAGGTTTAGGACTAAACCATCTTAGAATTTACATTTCCAAGAAAGCACACTCATAGCTTCATCTACCCTTGCAGGGTAGATGCAGGGTGCATCCTTCAATAATGACAGACTCATTTATTAACAGGCTATGTATTCAGTTTACAATGCATTCCTTCAAATAGTACTGTGTGCTTATTAGGTATTCCCTAGTGATGCTTCTACCCCACACTAAGATAGCTGACAATACTCCATGCCCATCCAAATTGAACCGATGCCCCTCAAATTCTTTATTTTTATTCAGGTTTATGTTTCTTCTTTTCTTTTTCTTTTCTCTCTTGTTTTCTTAGGCATTTGCTAAGTGGCAATCTCTCAGCTGTGCATAATCGGGACTTCCAAAGGCCTGTTGTGTGGTGGTTAGAATTTACAGTCAATGTGAATAGTCTAGTTGAAATAGCCAAGCCCCAGAATGGAGGGGAGACAAAGAGGTTCTTTACCACAGGGATTCCTTGCGCTGCCTCCGTGGGCTGAAGAGTCAATTACCGCTGATCTAAACCCATAAGGGAGCCAGCATTCTGGGGCAGAACCTGGCTTAATGGATACAGTCCAGTTATCCCACAAGAGCAATTTTTTTTTTCAGATGCTTTCACTGCTCAGCCACACACTCTCAACTTCCTGTAACTGCATTTTCCCATGGAGTGTCTCAGCAGCATGCAAAAATCCAAAATCAACAGGAAAATCCCACCTCAGGAGATAATCCTAATGTCAGCAAAAGAAGCAGAACCACAAGCGACAGTAAGGCTATGTATACAACGCAACTGATGATGCTTCTGCAGCATCACATTTTACTTCTAAAAAGATGTTTTAATTTCTTCATTTTTCTCTATAAACTAGAACAAGAATATGAAATATATTTTATAAACAAAGGTATCAAATTCCAGTTAGAAGTTTGCTCATTTTTCAACTTAAATACTTCCCATTAATCCAAGATAGTCAATTAGCACAACAGAACTTCGTTTCTTGGCCAAGTCTTGGCCAAGCCTGTTCATCCAAGCTTTCGGTTATGTGTACACCCAGATTTCATCGGCACACGGCAGTCATTCTATTGGAGCTGCGTGGGAGCAGTGTCCCCATGATCAGCTCGTAGACCATATCGCGTGACTTCATCCTCTGCCAATGTCTCTGTCCCCTTTCCTAGGCACTCAAAATCTGAAAACTTTCAGAATTAACTATATTCCCACATTTCTGAAATCTTCATAATACTAGTTAGGAGAATGTCCTGCATTTGCGCCTTGGAATAGCATTGCTCAGATGGCACTAGGGTGATGGTGGAGGTAGTTATTTAAATCCATCCATCCTGCTAGGATTTATTGTCCACAGTTCGGCATATTGAAGATGACATGTCACAAGGTCACTAATTGCTCGTGACATGTGAGGTTTACCGCTGGAACCTCTGAATATGAAATGGGTCTTGGATTTAATAGTGCATAATTAGTTCCTGTTCCACTCCAAACGGAGAATCTTGCGGAAAGGGGTCCGATGGGATGGCTTTCAGCAGCAACATGTGCTCATTATAGATAACTACTCACTAAGAACCAGCCATTCAGATGCTGACATAAAACTCAGCTTTCCCTCCCCCCACTACTAGTGTAATAAGCAATACAAGACTCATTATCTGTGGCTCCCTACTGATACTCATCTAAATGTCACCCTTGGACCCTAAGGCACTATCTGTAGAATCTAATTGTTAATGGAACTAACACCCATGGGCTTTATAGTAGGACTGAAACACCACAAGTTTAGAAATTCACCTTGGATTTTGAAACTTGGCTTTGCCACTTACCAGTTTTGATTTTAGGTAAATTGTTCAACTTCTGTGCTTCAACTTCCTATTCTGTAATATGGAGATTAAAAACACCTGCTCCAAAACACTGTGAGGATTCAATGTGACTATGGATTCAGGCCATGTATTCCTTGCAAGAAGACCACTGAAATGATGCTGTGCTCTTTTCAGTACATCACATCAGGAGGCACAGGATGTCGGATCCCCCCAACACTGACGGTGTTAACCTTGACCACCTGGACAACTATGTGTCTGCCAGTCTTCACCATTTCCTTCTTTGTAATTAATGAGTATTTTGTGGAAAATACTATGAGACTATGCCAATATCTGTTCTTCATCAAACCTCCACCCATCCATTGACAATTCCTGCCTTCATCAATCATCACTGTGATGTTTTTTGCCAAATGATGATTTTCCTGTTTTCTACCCATCTACATATATTGGTTGGCATTCTCCTGTAAGTAAGAGCTTACCCTCCCCCATTCCCATTCATTTACTGATCAATATAGATTCATTAAATCTTATTTCAGTTCATGGTTTATAATATATTACCACATTATTTATTTTAATGCTCCAATTTTTCCAGATTTGATCCGTGACAGCCCCTTGCACTTGCCTTTTTGGAAAGCAGATTTAGTGAATACAATTTCACATACCCAGAGGTATGTTCAGTGCCAAAAAAACTCTGCTTTTTCAATTTGATTTGGGAGGTGTAAGACAACACAGAAATCATTCATGAATGTTAGCTTTTTTTTCTTTTCCAATATCTACTAGCTGACATTCATCTTTAATTATAGGGTTTCCCTGGTGGCGCAGTGGTTGAGAGTCCACCTGCCAATGCAGCGGACACAGCTTCGTGCCCCGGTCTGGGAGGATCCCACGTGCCGTGGAGCGGCTGGGCCCGTGAGCCATGGCCGCTGAGCCTGTGCATCTGGAGCCTGTGCTCCGCAACGGGAGAGGCCACAACAGTGAGAAGCCCACGTACCGCAAAAAAAAAAAAAAAATTATAAGCAGACCTCTTAGAATCCACTGTCAGGTAACTTTCAAAATGGAGTACCTATATTATCCTCTATAAAAAGATAGAAGACCTAAAAAAGAATCTTAGACACCAAGCATCTTCTTCAAACATCTTCCTTTGTTCAGGACACTCCTTAGGTGATCTCATACAGGCTAGAAGTCACACTGGCATCTCAACTGACATGAGATAATGGGTGTAACTCACCAGACCTAGTACAGAAGCTCAGTCGGTGGCAGGTGTTACCTTTCATCTTTTTACCTGCCTCAGCACTAAATTTCCATTCCTCCTCTGGTACCATCCACCCCCATTACTCATCTTGTCATAGCCCCCATCTTTAGAGCAATAAACCTCAACGTCACCTTCAAATCTTCTCTCTCCCTCACTCAGTTGATAAACACTGCTAGTGCTAGAATCTAGCTTCTAGTTTAGACTCCTGCCCTTAACATTCTCTCCTTCCCTCACTTCCACACCAGATTCCTCTACCTAAATAATATGAACGTGCCCCTCCTCAACAGAGAGGATCCAGCCAAATAAAGATGGATCCCCAAGCTTGGCACTCAGGGCACTTCACACACTGGCACCAAACCACATCTACATAGCATTCCATACTGCAACCCCACTGAACTCCAGGCCTGCAATTATTTGATTACCTATTTGTCTACTTAAATCCACTACAAGGCTTCAACATATAAGGCGGTATTGTGCCTCTTCTTGTATCTCCACTGCCCAGCTCTGTGCTCAGTAAATGTTGGCTGTGTTAATAAATAAAAAGTCACCTGAGAAGACACAGTTGTCCACCTGTTAGAACACTACACACAAAAGAGCCAATTTTCCTAGAATTTTATTATTGATTCACACTTGAGGTAGTAACAAATTTGTTTTGGATAGTAGAGTAATGAGGTTATTTGGAATACTTCAGCAGAACAGGTAAAAATCTCTTTAAAATAGGCATTATTTCCATAGCAAATAAGAAGCCCACTGAATAAATATTTAATTACCATTCTCCATCCCAGAAGTGTCAAGTTTGGTGGGGTTTTTTGTTTTTTAAGTTAATTATGTTTTTAAACTGGTGCTTTGCATCAAAGTTTTCTTTGATGGTCAACTTTATGTGTCAAGTTGGCTACAGGCTACAGTTTCCAGTTATTCAATTTAATCTAGGTGTTGCTCTGAAGGTATTTTGTAGATGTAATTGAAGTCCATAATCAGCTGACGTTAAGTATGGAAGATATCCTAAATAATCTGGGTGGTCCTGCTTCAATCACTTGAAAGGCCTGAAGAGTGGAGCTGGGGCTTCCCTGAAGAAGAAATTCTGCTTGTGAACAGCAGCCTTCCTGTGCCCAATGCCCAAGAATTCCAGCCTGCCCTTCCTGACCTCCTGCCTTACGGATGTCGCACTTGTCTAGCTGGCCCCTTCAATCACGAGAAGGCTGATTCCTGCAATAAATCTCTTCTCTCCTACTGGTTCTGTTTCTCTGGTAGAACCCTGACAGATACAATCTACTTCTAGAATAGAGGGCGACAGAGTGCAACAGCTGAACAGTTAACAAGATCTAAATAAGGCTTTCACAGTATTGCTTCATTATGGAGTGGGAAGTGTTCAAGTCCTAGAACATCAGATACCCCATATTCAAACCTAAGTGCAAATACACATAACATATGCCACAGCTTCTGTCCAACCGTATTCATTATACATTCATTTGACAAATATTTGTAATGAGAGGCACTGGGGAGTGAATGGTGAGCCAGACAGGCATGGTCCCTGCTCTCAGGGAGTTTACAGGCTAGTAGGAGAATCAGGCATCAAAACAGTAATTATACAAATGCTCATTCAATTATAATTATGATGAGTGCTAGGAAGTACAGGATACTGTTGGCATATTTAGTAGCGGAATCTAATCAGTTGGGGAGGGCTTTTGGAAATGTCGCTGAGAAATGACACTGCAGCTAAGACTAGAAGGGTAGGTAGGCAGTAGCCAGGCAGAGCATAAGAGGAAGTGCATCCCAGGTCCAGGGAACTATCTGTACAAAGGCCTTGTGCAGGGAAGGACCTAGATGATTTCAAGCACCTGAAAGATGGCCAGTGAGTCTGAGCTGTCGTGAATTAGGGATAAGAGCATACAAGATCAAATGGCCTGAGGGCTTGCCTGGTGGCGCAGTGGTTGAGAGTCCGCCTGCCGATGAGTCCGCAGAACCTGATGAGGTCAAATAGGGAAGGAGTACAGGGAGGGAAGAAGACCTAAGACAGGGCCCTGGGAGCACAGACATTTTAAGTGGGTGGAAGAAAATCCTGAAGAGGAGCAGTCGAGAAGACCCACGTTCACAGAGTGCACATTCACTTACACAAGAAACTTTTCCAGGAGCCATTTTAGTTCAGCCTCCACATTCAAAAAGGTGTACATTGGGCTGCGCTGGTGGCGCAGTGGTTGAGAGTCCGCCTGCCGATGCAGGGGACACGGGTTCGTGCTCCGGTCCGGGAAGATCCCACATGCCGCGGAGCGGCTGGGCCCGTGAGCCATGGCCGCTGAGCCTATGCGTCCGGAGCCTGTGCTCCGCAACGGGAGAAGCCACAGCAGTGAGAGGCCTGCGTACCGCCAAAAAAAAAAGGTGTACATTTTTCACTGAAGAGGAAATAGTAACCAAGGGAGGAGATATGGGGATATATGTATATGCATAGCTGATTCACTTTGTTATAAAGCAGAAACTAACACACCATTGTAAAGCAATTATACTCCAATAAAGATGTTAAAATAATAATAAAATAAAATTTTTAAAAATATGGTAACAACTTGGGAAAACCTAATTTGAACGGACATGAATAATTTCCAGCTAAGGTGTTTTCTACAATGGATATCACCTCACTGATTACTGTTTGCAATAGTTATTCAGTCTTTGGGTCAAACTGTACTTTCCGAACTCACTTCTTATTAACACTAACGACTTGGTCCTTTATGTATAATTAGTTGAGGCAATTAGTTGCAAGGCTCACATTAGAACACATTGCTTTAATCTTTTGAAAATCACTATGGGCCACATAATTCTAAGAGTGCCTCACGTGAAAGAAAACATTGAACCAATAGGAAGTACTAATTTTATAAGGCTCTAAGAAGAGTGCCCCAGCCCCCAAAAGAATCACACGAATTAGTGCAGGCTCAGTGACTAAAAGAACTTAGGCTCCAGGAAAGGATGCATTTAAATTAAAATTGCACTTTCTCAGACTAGGAATCCTCCCCATTAGTACAATACAAGATATGTCAGAGAAAGCTCTACAGTGTGCTGAGGTTCAGAGGGCAATCTGTAAGGTGCCTTATTGTGGCTTAGAAAAACAGGCCCAGCGGGGAGGCCCACAGATCCAGCAGTTACAACAGCAGGATGCACAGCGGGAACTTAATGAATATTTGATGATGACATTTTTCCTCCTTTGCATGCTGTTACAAGGCAGCCCCCATCTTACCAATGGGAACTTGTGCCGAGTCTACTACCCATTTTTCCTTAAAAACCCATTTTTCCTTAAAAGTTGTGTTATAAATGGTGGAGCCCAGGCCATATGCTAAACCGTAAGAGTTTAACTAGAGCTGCTGACCACCATTTATAACAAGGCCTTTGTGAATTAAATACATTGGGCACAACTTAGTATTCCAAAGGTGTATCTTTCCTCGTCAGCAGTCCCAGAGTGGCCAAAGATGCCACTCCCACTAGCAGCAGGAAAAGGACTCACCTGGCTCCAGGCTGGGAATGTGGGCAGAGGGGTAATGATGGGGCGGCAGTTGGGAGTCGGGGCCAGTGGCTACCACGTGACAGATCCAAACCCCAAGATAAGGATGTGGGGGACACATCAGAGGGGGGTAGAGCAAAGACTCAGCCCTAGCAGGGCTGTAGGGATAGAGAAGGGTTAGGGATTCCCTACCAAAGATGACGAGAGGCCGTGGTCAGAAGTAAGCAGCAAGCGCTGGAAGCAACCATGTTCTGGCAGGAGCCCTGAGGGAAAAGGTGGTTCTGAGGCCAGCAACAACCTGAGAGGCAAGGTCAGATATCAGTCGAAGACTGCGAGCCCTTGGCCCTTCAGGACATACTATTATCCAAAGTCTCTGGAACCACATCAAAAGCCATGCAGCTACTCCCCTATTTGTACACAGACAGGTTCTCTGCCTGAACTTCCCAGGATTTTCCAGGTGGCTCAGGACCTCCCTGGCTTTATCTCGGGGGCTATCCATGTAGTCACCCCATCTGGACTTGGCAGCTTGGCTTCAGATGACCACCTTCACCCCAGTCCTTGTCTGGGCCTCTGCTCCATCCCAGGAGAGAGTGGTCATTTATATGTCCAGTGTACAAGACTACATTAGTCTTCCAAAATTGATATCCAAACCTGAAAAGCCATCAAGGCACAATATTCAAAGGATGGCCATCAAATAGGTTGAATCATCTAATGGTAAAGTATCTGGTCTATCCTAATTGCAGAGGAAGATGAATTTTAGAGTCTTTGTTGACTTAAAAACCATTTTAATGTAGCTACAGCTTTTATGTTTAATATAGTCTTATTTTTTTCAGAATATATAGCAATAATATGGACAAAAGAGGAAAAGACATTTTCTTAAAAAGCCTTTTAAGTTACTTAGTAGGTAAGAAAAATGGCAGCCAGGCCTGTAGCCTTCAGGGAGACGCTTGGGAGATTGTTCTCTGTGAAATCTTTCCTAACCAATGGAAAAAAAAAACCTAAAGATATTGTTGTGGCAATGAGGGTGGACCTCCTCATGGAACTGGCTCTGTCTGTGAAGTCCTCAGCTTAGAAGCCCCCTTGCGTGCTGGGAGCTTCCCAATCAGCTCCCTGGTGCCTCACTCTTAAATAGAAGTAAACAATCAAGGATCACCAGATATCTAAGGAAAAGCTCTAACATGAAAGACAGACCAAAACAAGCAAACATAAGGGAAGCAACATGGCGGAAACAGAGGTTATACAGGAAACAGAAAACATTAATATCCTTAAAGGAGTAGGAGAAGACACTGTATCCATAAAACAAGAAAGAAATGTTTAAAAAAAAAAGGAAATTCAGACATGAAAAAATCAAGAGAAGGGCTGGAAAATAAGGCTTAAGGAAATTTCTCAGAAAGTAGGGGAAGAAGATTAAAAATGAAGAAATACAAGAAGAGATAAGAAAATTAGAGAACTAGTGAATCCTGGAAGTCTAATATTCAAATAAGAAGATTCCAGAAAAAAGAATACAGTAAGAGGAGAAAATCATCAACAAAACTAAAGATGTTTCAGATCTTAAGGACCTGAATTTTCCAGACTGAACTGGCCCAAGTTCCTAGAAAAATTTGGATTTAAAAAGAGAAAATAATATTAACTACCAGACAGGCCAAACCTGACCCACTGCCACTGTTTTGTAACAGAGTTTTTCTGGAACACTGCCACATCCATTCATTTAAATGTTACCTATGGCTGCTTCACTACTATAACAGCAGAGTTGAGTGGCTTCAACAGAGACATTATGGCCTGCAAAGCCTAAAGTAATTACCATCCAGCTCTTTATATAAGAAGCTTGCCAAACCCTGACATACAATTAAGGGTATAGACACTGAGTTCAAATCCTGTAATACACTACTAACTGTGTGACCACGAGCAAGTTACTTAATTCTCAGTACCTCAGTTTCTTTACAGATGAGTCTGTAAGGAGATCATTATTGATCTCCTAGAGTTATTATGAATTTTTAAATGTAAATAAATAAATAAAAGAAAGTACAATACATGTAAAGTTAATTAATAATATAAAAAGTGCTTAGAACGAAGCCCGCACATTTTTTAAAGAGTGTGGTAAAAACAAAAAGGTTTAAGACCAAATGGTGAGCAATAATAGTGAAAGTATTCTATTGGACAATGCTTCATTTCTAATAAAACCTTACTAATCATCACTTTGGTATACAAGTTCTCCAAAATCAATCTCCACAATTTGGTTAATATTTGTTAATCATCAAATAGCTGAGAAGGAAAAACATTTTCTCAATATTAGCTGAAAGTCACTACCTCTTAGACTTTCTCAAACCATTTACTACTTAGCTTTAGAAAGGCCTCTGAATGTTTGATATTTTCCTCAAGATTCTTTCACAATACTCACTCCACCTCCATCTCTCCCCCTCCTCACACACCCAGGAGCTGGAACTCCAGCCCAACACACCCAGGGTTCTTACAGGTGACTTTCCCTGCATGCTCATGGCATCCAGATGTTCACTAATGTACCTCTGCAGGCATCTCCTGATGGCAGGTGTACTCACAGCTGGAAAAACCAACTGTGGTAGGCTGAAAAATGACCCCCCAAAGATATATTCACTTCCTAATCCCCAGAACTTGTGAATATTACCTTTATTATGGCCAAGGAAAAACTATTGCCTTATATGGTAAAAATATATAAATATAGATGATTAAGTTAAGGATATTAAGAAGAAGTGCTTATCCTGGATTATCTAGGTGGGCCCTAAATGCAATTATGTGTATCCTTATAAGAGAGCGGCTGAGGGAGTTTTGAAACAAACAGAAAAGACAGACAGAGAAGAGAGGGCAATGTAGAGATGAAATAGAGATTTGGAGAGATGAGGCCACAAGCCAAGGAACACCAAAGAATGCTGGCAGACTGGAAGCTGGAAGAGACAAGGAATGGATTCTCCCCTGGGGCGTCTGGAGGAGCAGTTGCCCTACTGACCGCATGATTTCAGCCCAGACTGCTGGTCTTCAGAACTATAAGAGAATAAATTTGTGTTGTTTTCAGCCACCAAGTTTGTGGTAATTTGTTATAGCAGCCATGGGAAACTAATATACCACCTCACTACACCCACACACACAGAGGCACTCACTCAGCACCACCTTTTTAAGCAGGGACCCACCAGTTAGAAGACTTTCTCATTTAAAAAACCCAATTCTTACAAAGGAGAGTTGGTAAAGAGTTTACTAAAGCCTTTGATAACTGAATTAAATCCTTCTGAGAGTGATTCAACATGAATCAAAATTTCTAACTCTCTCCTCACCTTGAAAACCAGAGGAGAAATAATAATATCACTAAGTATATAGGTTATACTACTGTGGCCTCATGGTTTTGTGTTCTGACTTTGTGTCCCATTGGTCTACTGTAAAACTGTTAAGCAGTGACACTGACTTTCACATGCAGCTGTGGACTCAGTCTCATTGCTACGTCTTACTTGGTAATCCCTGACCACAAAATATTACATAATCTGTGAGTTCTCACATTCCTTTGTGTTGACATAATGTGCAATAGCCTTTTAACCCAAACAAGAATCCAAGAATCCTATTTCGTCTCATTCTACCTATTGGAAAACTCTTTAATTCTTCATACAAGACAAAAAATAGATGCTAACTTTCTTAAAATAGCCAATAAGATAAACCCTAATCACATGGCCTTCATATATTACATTGTGGAAAAATTAGATGCATAATCTGATTAACCAGCATACCGAACAGGCTTGAATAATTGAAGGTTATATACTGACTCAGGTGTGACTAGTTTTAACAGTTTGAAATGTAACCTTAAAAGATGGCAGAATTAATACTTCTCTGCCGAGCCTTGATACTTCCATAGTCAAGAGCCAAATGCTTCTAAAGTGTGACAAATGATCATTCTAATTAAAACTGGTCAAACACTTAGCTGTGCTGCTTAGTAGTATAATGCCCTTAAGAGGATTAGACAAATAATTCTGGAAATATACAAAGCCATGGTGTTTGTTAATGAATTTCTGATAGAAAGAATAAAACATTTTAGTGTTTCAATAAATGAGTACATGGAACTTCTCATTTGTCCAAGTGACTGACCTAAAAAGGATTTGGATATATGAACTGAAAATATCTTCTACTCTATTGCTTGCTTTTTTGCTCTCTGTCAGTGTTTTTGATGAAAAGAACTTTAATACAGTGTTTTCTTTATGGTGAGTATTCTTTACATCTTGTTTAAAAAATCTTTGCTTACTTTTTCTAGAATATTTCTGTTTTACCTTTCTCAGGTCTATAATCTATCTGGAACTATTATTAGAGGTCCAGGATTAACTAGAAGATCAGGTAAAATTCTGGGGACCTTCCTTCTCCCACCTCACTGTCATTGTCATCATCCAGGACTAAGTACATGCTCCCTTATTTCTTTAAGGCCATTACAGCCATTGTGAACACAATGGAGACCTTAAGGCCTCTGCAACTTTTCTTCTTCCCATACATCAGCCTTCATCTTTGACCCCCTCCTTTCCTGATCTAGTTAATCATAAGCTGTCCCTTCCACCTCTCCCTTTCTAGCACTCTCAACTCCCCACTCACTCAGCACAAATCTCAATCTTGGCAAGAAGAAAGTACTATGGACCAACTGGTTCTGAAGGTCCAAGGATCTGGGTTTGAAATAGGATTATACAATTTATAAGCTGCAGGACTTCAGCACTCACTTGACAATCCTACTTCCCCTTCTAATATTGAGAAGGGCTGGGGCTGAGGTTAGGGTAGAGAAGGATTATCAATAACAATACCTTTTGGACCTATTGTAGGGGTGAGAAATAATGTATGTCAAGACCTTGGCACAGAATAGGCATTTAACAAACAAACAAACAGTATCTAAAAAAGAACAATAAATAATAAATCAATAAAACCACTAGCCAACTCACTCAGTTGCTTTGAACACTGCTGAAGAAACTCTTACCACCTCAGCTAGGCTTTCCTATTCACCACATTGACCATGTAAACTTCTACCACAACCCCTGAAGTTCTCTATTTTACTCCTTTGTCAGTCTCCTCACTTTCAACAGATCCCAGGAAAACTTCCACTCCTAGCCAAGATAAAATAACAAGGACAGGATTTACCTTCCTATCTGAAACAACCATAAAGTGGACAAACACACGAAGAAACAGTTTTCAAGACATTATCAGACAACAAAAATAGTGAACTGAAAGATGGGAAAGTGAGGTGAGTCCCCAAGTTGTACCAGCCTATGCCTTGAGAGTTTCCAGCTGTGGCAAAGGGAAGGGAATCCAGGAAGGGATCAGCAGACTTACTGAGTTGAGAGTCTGAGAAGACCAAGGCAGCTATAGTTCGAAGGAAAGGACAGAGCTTCACAGGGTGAGAATTCTGGAGATGTGCAGAGAGTCCCCCTCAAGAATGCAGTTGATTCCTTCTCACAGCTGTAAGGAAACTAAAGTAGCTGGAGAAAGAACCAGCAGAAAGGCTCAGAGGTTACAGCGTAGTGCCTGAAGTCATGCAGAATCAAAAACAGTATCTGGTCCCATCTCCCAGACTGGAAAACCTCATGATTCAGAGGACACTGGACAGAGTAAACACAAGTGTCTTGTCCAGTCCTGTGGAATACTTAGCCCTAAATTAAGCACTGTTTTAGTCCCATCTAAAAAACCTTAAAGCAAGACCTAAAAGAATCAAACTATTTCCAAGTAAATTAACTGCATTACAGAGTAAAGTTCAAGAATATTTACAGAAATTCAAAAATATCCAGTACCCAACAAGGTAAAATTCACAATATTTGGCATCCAATAAAAAATTACCAGGTACACAAAGAAGCAGGAAAATATGACTCATAATGAGGAGATAAATCAATCAATCCCCTCAACTCAGAGCTGATTCAAATATTAGAATTAGCAGACAAGGACTTTAAAACAGTTATAATAACTGTATGCTCAAAAAGTTAAATAGAGAGACGGAAGACATTTCATCTCCACTTCTAGAGATGAAAACAACAAAATCTGAGATGAAAAATACACTGGATGGGATTAATGTTTTAGACACTGCCAAAGAAAAGATTACTAAATGTGAAGACATAGCAGTAGTAACTATCCAAAGTAAGATAGCAAGAAAAGAGAAATTTTTTAATTGAACAGAGTATCAGTGAGCTGTAAGACAACTTCAAATGGTCTAATATACAGGCAAATACAGTATCTCAAAAGAAGGGAAAGTGAAGAAGGAATAGAAAAAAACTTTTGAATAATGGCAGAAAATTTTCAAATTTTCTTGAAAATGAAAACCCCACAGATCTAAGAAGCTCAATGAATCCCAAGCACAAGATACATGAAGAAAACCACATCAGTGCACATCATAATCAGATTGCTCAAAACCCTAATGATAAAGAAAATCTCTAAAACAGCCAAAGGGGAAAAAAAGATACCATGTGTACCAAAATATGGATACAACAGATTTTCCATTAGAAACTCTTCAAGTGGGAAGCAACATCTTTAAAGTACTGAAAGAAAATAATACTGCCTACTCAGATTTTCATATTCAGTGAAAATAACTTTCAAAACAGAAGGCAAAGTAAAGATATTTTCAGAAACACAAAAGCTAAAAGAATTAATCACCATCAGACACAAGAAATGTTAAAGGAAGTCCTTTGAGCTGAAGGCAACTGATTCCAGATAAAAATATGGGTCTACAAAAAAGGCATGAAAGGAACATAAATGGTAAATACATGGTTAGGCATATAAGATTTTTTTAAATTATTATTTAATTAGTTGCAGCATGCGGGCCCTAGAGCATGCAGGCTTCAGTAGTTACAGAGCGTGCGCTTGGCAGTTGTGGCTCATGGGCTCTAGAGTGCAGGCTCAGTAGTTGTGGCGCACAGGCTTAGTTGCTCCACGGCATGTGGGATCTTCCCAGACCAGGGCTCGAACTCTTGTCCCCTGCATTGGCAGGCGGATTCTTAACCACTGCGCCACCAGGGAAGTGCCTTGCTTCTGTTTTTAATGTCTTAGGTTTTGGAGGGCAAGGCATGTGGGATCCTAGCTCCCCGACCGGGGATCAAACCCACACCCCTTGCATTGGAAGGCGAAGTCTTAACCACTGGACTGCTAGGGAAGTCACCTAAAGCAATTTTAGATGTAATATTATCATCTGAGTTGCACATTTAAACTAAAACCTAGGAGCAGATATACGAGCTAATTTGTCAGGGATAACATTCTACCATCACCCTCAAAAAGAGATTACTAATTTCCTGTTTTAAGTACAGTCATCACACCTATGCCAGCAGAGGAGAAATGAAGAAAGTTACCTTATGATTTGTGGGTAGCTGTTAAAGTGTCTGAAGAAACAGAACCTTGCTTGTGTTTAATTCATAAGTTATTGCTTTGCAGAGAAATGTCAAATGGTCTGTTTTAAACCAAAAAGAATCAACTAAAAATCTCTAGTATCTCCAACTTAAAGAAATTCATTTTAGCCTTTGTTTACTTTATTCCTGGCTTTGAAAAATGTAATCCCTAAACCTCGTTATTTCATTATGTGACATGCTCATAAAGAATAATTAGGCATTCTTCTCAAGATATTTTTTAAAAATATTTCTTCTACAGGGAAACAAATAATTGTCGGTTAACTACCCTATAATGGACATTTAAGAATAGAAGTACAGCAGTGCTTTATCCAAATACGTGTTGTGTTTCCTTTTAAAGTTTAAAGGAAAAACTACAGGTTTTTTCTTCAGTTCTCCGGAAGATTAGAGTGTAAATACAAACTAAACAAACCTATAATTAGCATTTATAATAGCAAACAATGTGCAGTGTAATTTTATATGAATCAATTAACAAAAATTACATATTCAACAACTTACTGAATGCCCACTACGTATAAGGCTATATGACGTGGGAGTTAAAAAGATAAACAGAAAGCGCCTTCTAGTTCTATTGAAAGCCCTTTAATAGCATTAGTTTGGGGGATTTAACAAGTGAAAATAAAAAACAACCCTTGACAGTTATCAGTCCCACTGAGGTTCCCATGACATCTGAACAGTCACTCAAAGGCAGCTAAAGGTTGAAGACTCGATAGCTCTGCAACCCAGGGAACCATAGGATGGAGCCCCAAACCTAGGCAGTAAAATCAGTCCGTCCTCTAAAAAGACCCAGAAAAACTTAGCAGCAAATATGCAAGCATCCTCAGGAGCAAATTAACAGAAATATTAAGTGTGTGGAAGGGGTAATGGTTGGGGCTTGGGGGAAATAGCAGAGAGAAGGGAAAAGAATGTTGATTTGTATTTGTTTAAAGCAGAATTTCCACAGTAAAGTCAAAAACTGAAATGCTGCCTTTACATACTGACACATGGAAGCTCTCATTTGAATTTAGAAAACTGGATTTTAAGTTTATATTTCTTTTAATCACCAATTGGGATTAATAATTTTAGTCCTATTTTACTATGTGCCAGATAGTATTTATACACTGAAGTCAGCAAAACCAGAGTTAAGAATACAAAGTGTCCAATACATATATGATACAGCCAATTTCCTCTCAGAAAAGAAAAAAATTCGTAAGCTCTCATTAAATAATAGTCACTAAACACCAATGACGTACTAAATGTTGAGTGAGTTAGATAAAGTTGAATTTGAGGGAAACTTTCTGTTTGAATATTTATTCATTAACTGAAAAACTAAGAGCTAATAAATTCTCTATGGTCATTTTAGTTGTCATGTCTTTGATGCTACCACTTCTATAACAGTGATGATTCCCTAACACTACTGGTGATAACTGGTTAGTTTTTACTGGTGATGATGGGCCAGAAGAGCACAGAACACTCAACACAGCATAACGACTCAAGACTTAGGTCCCAATAGTAATCCCATGATTACAGTTAAGGAAATTACTTGGCCAAATTACTTAACCTTTTGTGCCTCAGTTTTCTCATCTCTAAAATGGAGCTGATAACAGCAGTAATCAATAGCATTACTGTGACTATTAAATGAGTTAATTCAAATAAAGTGCTTAAAACAATGTCTGACACATAGTAAACTGCATATATATCAGCTATTATTAGTGTGTCTACGTTTTCACCATGCTTGAACAATTTTTTTTACTAAGCCCTCTCATACATTCTTAGCAAAAAATGTTTTTTTTAAAAAATCTGGAGGCCTAGACTGCTAGAGGATATGTAACGAAGGTCTTAAAATGTTCACATCCCTTAATCCTTAATCTAGCCATTCTAAGGAATAACCAGAGTTGTACACAAAGATCTTTACACAAGGCCATTTATCAGGTTACTTATAATGCCAAAAAGCTACCTAACTGCCTAACTAGAATTAAGTATGGTATGTGCATAAAATGCAATATTCTGCATGTATTAAAAATTAAATTTAGCTATGGAGATAGTAAAAAGATGAGTGGTTGCCAGGGGCTGTGGGGAGGGAGGGATGAACAGGCAGAGCACAGATGATTTTTAAGGCAGTGAAACTACTTTGTATGATACTATAATGGTGGACACATGTCATTATATATTTGTCAAAACCCATGGAATGTACACCATGGGCAAACCATAATGTAAATTATGAACTTTGGGTAATAATGATGTGGCAATGTAGGTTTGCCGATTGTGACAAATGTACCGCTCTGGAGTGGGGTATTGATAGGGGAGGCTGGGCTTGTTTGGGGGAAGTGGGCATTTGGGAAATCTCTGTACTTTCTGCTCAGTTTTGCTGTGAAGCTAAAATTGCTCTAAAAAAGAAATTCTATTTTAAAAATGAAGTTTAGGAGAATAATGAATGACACAAGAAATACTCATGATACATTGTTGAGTAACAGAAAGCAATTTGTAAAGAATTAAAGGAACATACCCAAATACTACAATTCAGCTTCTAGAAGCAATATTATAGCTGATTTTAAAATATACTTTTCTGGATTTCCCTGGTGGCGCAGAGGTTAAGAATCCACCTGCCAATACAGGGGACACGGGTTCGAGCCCTGGTCCGGGAAGATCCCACGTGCCGCAGAGCAACTAAGCCCGTGCGCCACAACTACTGTGCCCGTGTGCCACAACCACTGAAGCCCACGCACCTAGAACCCATGCTCCGCAACAAGAAAAGCCACCACAATGAGAAGCCCGCGCACCACAACAAAGAGTAGCCCCTGCTCACTGCAACTAGAGAAAAGCCCAGGCACAGCAACAAAGACCCAATGCAGTCATATATAAATAAATAAATTTTAAAAATAAATAAATAAAATATACTTCTCTCAGTTTGCAAATTTTACTACAATGAACTTGTATCACTTTCAATACATAAGGAATTTTTAGGACTTTCCTTTAAAATATCATGCAGTTTTCAATTCAAAGTTATTGAAAAAAGGCATGTACGGTTAAATAAGAAAGAAATAATCAGAGATGAACTGATACTTCTAACATTTCCTTCAACCAAAAAATCTCACCAAGTTCTTAAAATCCAATAGCTCTGAGATATTATGCATTCATTCATTCCACAAATATTTACTGAAATACGAACTAGGTCCTGGGAATAAAGCAGCACCTAAGCTAGACATTGAATATTGGGAGGCAAACAACAACAAATAAACACCTAAGGAGGTGAGGGTGTGATGAAAAGGGAACCCTCTTGCACTGTTGGTAGGAATGTAAATTGATACAGCCACTATGGAGAACAGTATGGAGACTGCTTACAAAACTAAAAATAGAACTACCATATGACCCAGCAACCCCACTACTGGGCATGTACCCTGAGAAAACCATAATTCAAAAAGAGTCATGTACCACAATGTTCATTGCAGCACTATTTACAATAGCCAGGACATGGAAGCAACCTAAGTGTCCATCGACACACGAACGGATAAAGAAGATGTGGCACATATATATACAATGGAATATTACTCAGCCCTACAAAGAAACTAAATTGAGTTATTTGTAATGAGGTGGATGAACCTAGAGTCTGCCACACAGAGTGAAGTAAGTCAGAAAGAGAAAAACAAATACCATATGCTAACACATATATATGGAATCTAAAAAAAAAAAAAGGTTCTGAAGAACCTAGGGGCAGGACAGGAATAAAGATGCAGACGTAGAGAATGGACCTGAGGACACTGGGAGGGGGAAGGGTAAGCTGGGGAGAAGTGAGAGAGTGGCATGGACATATATACACTACCAAATGTGAAATAGATAGCTAGTGGGAAGCAGCAGCATAGCACAGGGAGATCAGCTCGGTGCTTTGTGACCACCTAGAGGGGTGGGGTAGGGAGTGGGGGAGGAAGATGCAAGAGGGAGGGGATACGGGGATATATGTATAAGTATAGCTGATCCACTTTGTTATATGGCAGAAACTAACACAACAATGTAAAGCAATTATACTCCAATAAAGATGTTTAAAAAAAAAAAACACCTAAGGAGGGAGCTGTTCTCAGGTTGGGATGCACCAGTTGTGATGGACGGACTTCAGTGGGGTGCTGGGGAAGCCCCTCTGCCATTCAAGCTGACACATGAAAGCTGAGGAGGAGCCCATCAGGCAAAGCTGGGGGGAAAGAGTCCTAAAGAAAGAAAAGAACAAGTGCCAAGGCCCTGAAGTGGGAATAATCCAGGTTTATTTAAAGAACAGCAAGGAGGCCAGTGTGGCTGGTCATCAGTAAATGTTGGTCTTAACAGCTCTCCCTCTAAAATGCCTGAGGTTACTAAACAATTATTATCTAACAGACAGGCTGGGTTCGATTCCAGCTTGTTCACTTATTATAGATGCAAGGATTGAGAGCTGGTCACCTCCCCTCTGGACCATGGCCTCCATATCTGTAAAATGGAAGTAACAATACCTACTGCAAAAGCAGCTGCAAGGCTTTACGTGAGAGGATGATCATCGCAAATGTTTAGGACAATGTATGGCAGACAAAAACAAAAAAATGCTAAACGAATGGTAGGTAGTCTTAAAAGTGCTCTGTGAGGAATTTAAAAACAAAACCAAACAGAAACATCCTAGAAATTTCACTGTGTTTGAATCACATCAGTATAAACAGACTCTACCTTAACTGACCTGATGCTTTTTCAGTTATATGTCATGTCCCAGAAATTCTGCTACTACATGCTATTTTGTCAAGAAAAGACAATGAATCCCCAACAAAGTCTCTCTGGCCCAAAGGAAGATGAGGAGGGAATGTTTTTCATGGTCTTTTTTCGATCCTTACTCCCCTTACATTTTCTATAGTCTTTGTGATAGCCCATTTCTCTTCCTAGAAATTCCTTCCTCTCTTGACTTGGGGACAAGACGCTCAGTCTTTTGCTATTTATCTAACTGTTCCTTCTCTACCTCAGATCTCTCCTATTCTTCCTATTCCTCAAAAATGTCATCAGTTCCTACATTTTTACCCATGCCCCTCTTACCCACAAAACCTTCTCAGATGCTTCCCAACCTCCAGAGATACTTGCACCACGAAATCACATTTCTTGGCATGACACTTACCTCATTACACTTCGTGTTATACTAAATTATGTCTTATCTGCCCTATTGGGTAGGCAGGTTCTTAAAAGCACGATCAACAGCTTAATCATCTTTCCTTCTCCCTTACGACCTAACAAAGTCTCTTGAACATAGTCATTGCTATAAGTAAATGAGTAAGCGTATAAAATACTTTTAACAGATTATTAACATTAAAACAGAGCCTTGCAAATTCTGTTGACACGTTTCTTATCTCAAATTAGCTTTTGATTTGTAAGAAGGCATAAGAGACATTGACTATATTTACATTTTACATAATAAGTTTTCCAACTAATGAATATTAATATGTCTAATTTTCAATTAACATGCTAAAAATAATAACAGCTAGCACTTACTATCTGCCCTTTCCAGGAAATATATACGCATCAACTCACTGTATCCTCCCAACAATGCTTTGAGTTAGGTATTAATTTTATATTTCCCTTTTTACAAACGAGTTAACTAGGGCAGAATGACTTATTCAAGGTCACACATCTGCAGGAAGCAAAGTCAGGATTTGAACCCAGACAGCCTTGGCTCCAGTCTGGTCTTGTAATCCTAAACCCTACCTAAATAGTCATTCACCATAAAAATCTAGTTTTACATAAGCATTTTTTAACTCACAACTTTTTATAGAAACTTGTTATTCGTAAGTAATATATTTTCTCTGTAATATAAACAAATATATCTGTATTAATGACACCAGGCTTCTGGCTAAATGTACACGTATACTATGTACTACTGCATATTTCATAATGTCAACTTTGCATTAAATATTACAATGTTTTAAGTTACTTTATCCTACTTCTGAATGCTTAACGGTATTGCCAGTCTAATGTGGCATCTTCTTGACTATCTTAGGAAATTTTTATTTCCATATAGATTTTTCTAGATTCTTATCTATTTTTAAATTCAAAAAAACTAAGATTTTTTCATAAATATGTAACAAAAATCACACTAATGCTACTTTGCATAGGTGTCACATAGGACAACAACAATAAAGTTACAATCTTGTTGAAAAATGACACTTTAATATATGACGTCAGGTTTTTAAAGAGTATACTTAGCCTTAATTAATTTCCTACCACTAGAAAATAATCTTCACTATTACAAAGTCTGCTTAATTCTCGGTTGTTGTTATATTTAAAGCTTTTAGGTAAATAAACCCAAATACAGTGATGGAGAATTCTACTATTAAAATGCAAACTGAACTTCTAATCAACAAAATTCTTAATATGTGATTAGCTACTGCTGGAAGGCCTGATTTCTCAGCATTTAATGTTTTAAAGAAAAATTTTTTCGGTCTTTGCCTGACCAAAAGCAAAAAGTGTTCAAGAGTGCTCAAAAGTAAAATTCCTTTGTCTTAAAAGTAACCTGCCTGAACCAGACATATTTTTGCCCCTTTTAAGAGTGTAAAACCTAAGGTACATACGTTCCACTCCAACAGGCTCACTCTCCAGGTCCTTGAACTTGCTGTTCCCTCTGCCGGGAAAGGATCTGCTCCCAGACTTTTTTCACAACCTGCCCCTTCCCATCATTCAGGCTCAGCTTAAATGTCTTTACCTAGCAAGGTCTTGCCTGGTCAGTCCACCCAAAGAAGCCCACTGCAATGGGCTGAATCATGTTCCCAAAAAAGATATGTTGAAATCCTAACCCCCAATACCTAAGACTGTGACCTTAGATGGAAATAGGGTTGTTGCAATGTAGTTAGTTAAGATGAGGTCATACTGGTGTAGCGGTGGCCCTTAATCCATTATGACTGGTGTCCTTATATAAAGGAGAGACAGAGACAGAGACACAGGGAAGAAGGCCATGTGAAGAAGGAGGCTTAAAAGCTTTAAGTATAAACACAAGCGAAGAAATTCCTGGGGCTGCCAGAAGGTGGAAGAGACAAGGAAGGATCCATCTTGATTTTGGACTTCTGGCCTCCAGCGCTCTGAGAATGTGTCTCTATTGTTTTAAGCCACCCAGTTCATGGTACTGTGTTTTGGCAGCCCTAGGAAAGTAATACTCCCACCACCAACAACAACTGCTGTTGCCCCATCAGTCACTTTTATTGTCCTTATAGTTCTCAATAGAATTTAAAAGAGCAATGTACTTTTACTGACTGTCTCCCTTCATTATCATGTCAGTTCCAGGAGAGCAGGGGCCTTTTCTGACTTCTAAGCACAAATATTTTGTCAAATAAATTAATGATCCTGTTAGAAACATGATAGGATTAGAGAATGTCAGAATGATAATTCATTGCCAATATTCAGAGAAACTATAAACCCTCCCATAATCTAATAACAAAGTCTAATACCAGATCTATCTAGCACTGAGAGAGACTTCATACCATCTTAACTATCATGTACTATCTAGAAAATGAACCTCTGAGCTAAAGAAAAACAGCTTCAGAAAAATGAGCGGTAAGAAGTATTCCTTACTTACTACTTCAAAGATGTGGCTGAAGAAGAATTACTTCAGTACTTCCTGTATGTCATCTTGTGGAAGGGCAGCATGCACAGGTGTCAGAAGGCTGACTGCTAATGGAAGAAGAAAGCAAAAAAATCTTCCGGGGGAAGAAAAAAGTCAGTTGAAAGTCAAAGGAGAAGAATTCTAGGGTTATTTGGTAAAGGAGCAATTCGTGCTGCCCCACAACCGAAGTCCTCTGTATTACAGGCGTGAACAAAAATGGACACTCTTAGTCTAAAGTTACTAGCGTCACTTTAACGGGCTCTGTTGTTGCATTCTCTATGTGCAATTTTTTTTATCTGAAGCATATAAAACATTCTAGAGAGACTTCTATTTTTTTTTAAAGGTTTAAAATTAAGGGGAGGGGGATGTTCATGTTTGATGGAGGTGTCACTTTTGGGAAACACTTCTTTTACTGATGATGTCAGAAAAATGAAGAGTCGCAGAGCAGGGAAGCGTGCTCAGAGGGAAGCAACCAAATGTCCCAGAGAGTGGACATCTAAGGAGCTTGAGAGACAGAAAGGAATGGTAACGAGACCTGGTCCTAAAAAAAAGGAGCCCCCTTCTGCTTGGGAAAGCAAAACATACAAGGAGGCAACCAAAGGAAGTCGCACAGTGGAACAGGGGGAATGGAGAAGCCGCAGGGCTGCAGGGAATAGTGACTGCCCAGGGGTTTCAGGAAAAATGAGTTAAGGGGTGGCTGGCATGATGTAAGGGGAAAGAGAGCCCCGGGCGTGGAAAGGGAACTGAGGCTGCGAGGGGACAAAAAGCTGCTGGTGGAGTGGGGGAAGGGCAGCACCCTTGGAAGGAGCCAGAGGTGGACTGACCTTCGTGACTGATGCCTGCTTTCCCCCAAATTGGTCAGAAATTGGGATTTTCTACTTTGATTTCCCACATATAATCAACTAATTTTCAAAGAACCAGACTGCTGACCACTTAAAAAACAAACAAAACTACTGAATGTAATTGTAATTGGTATTTGATTTCCAAGTAACTTCTGAGTTTATAGTGCCACTGGGCAGTTTAGCATTAAATCAGTTGTCACTGGACAAGTCTACAGAAAAAATGTAGTTATTTTGGTTTTCTGGTTATCTGGATTCTAGGTAAATGGGAATTTAAGGTACTGATTAATAACTGCACTTTCATAGGACTTAATAGTTCTCTAAGTGTTTTCACATGCTAATTGGAAATGTGGTCACTCCAACAACCACAGATTTACCCTCAGATGAGGCTCCCGGAGGTTACTGGCCCAGGGTCAGGTGCGTAACAAGAGGAGAAGCTGGGAACAGAACCTGGGTAGCCGTGATACCTGCTCCAGAGCTCTTCCTGTCAAAAACATACTGCTTCTCCAAAGTGCGTATTGTGATAAAAAGCACCACAAGATAGCAGGCTATTTTCAAAGAGGGATATAGTGAAAAAAAAGAAGCTAATGCCTGGCAAGAAGAAGCAGTTTAGCACAATACCATGTTCACATGTATTTAACATATGCTACCGAATCTCTTAAAGAAATATACATGTTCATTCATGTCAGATTAAACCTACCCCTAAAATTCCATTAGGAATTAAGACACATTAGATACACCGATTAAGGATCAAATGCATCCTGAAATTTCAACAGCCCTGGTAAGTTATGGAAAGGGTCTCCTAGATACTGGCACACATGACCCACAGGGCCTGCCAGTGCTTCCACTTCTGTGATAAAGAGCTTCTCTGACCTCTCCCCATCCACCTCTATCATTCTTTGCTCTTCAAATCATCCCACTTTCACCCCCAAAGCTTCCCATGGTATGCCACTATGAGGCTGCTGCTTATTCCTCCTAGTTTCTAAACAAACTTAAAAAGAACATAGCTACTCCTGTGGTTTATCCACAAGCACCCCAGGGACTGGGTTGCAGGCCATCCCTGGGCAGCCAAATACTGCTCTAGTGTTTCACTCCTCCTATATTCTCTCTCAAGTATGAGTCAGAACAAGACAATTCTCAGATCCCTTGCTTCTGTGAGTGAGGCTGAGGCACTCTGTCAGGGCACCACATATAGCTTGATGTCCCTGAAGAGGTAATTGACCAAATGGGACCTAAAAATCCTAAAGTAATGGAAGAATTATTTACTTTTATCATGTTTATGTAAGCACTTTGTTTCCGAGAAGTTTACTCATTTTGGCTTATGATGAATAGTTTGCGTCTTTATAAAAGCTAAATATGTAAAATGGGCACATTTTAGTATTACAGGTAGTGTGGGTATCCTGACAATGCTTAAGTTTAGAGAATGGAGATCTTCGGAAATCAAAATCCAGGTCACCTTGTCGGTCTGTGCCTTTCACCTACTGACTGCCCATCGGACTTGCCTGAAGCTGGGATGCTGAGAAATCATCAGTGGAAAATCGGGCAAATGCCTTGTCAGGACACTTTGAACAAATGGCTTTACTGGTAATTAACAGGGCTATCAGGCACCCACATAATATATTTCACTTTCTGTATCATTTTAAATTAAAATTAAAAATTTCATCAAGAAAAAAAAGAACATACCTACTATAATATCAGAGCTTCCACAGAGAAAAGGAATATATTATTTACTTGATTCATTTATTAGGATACATACTTAATCCTAACTTCATGTCTAGAGGTTAAAAGAAAGAGACTGATGTAACATTTCCCCACTGTGTAACTGGTGAGTGTCCTTCCTGATTTAAAGTGACCAATTCCAAATGAAGGCCATGTCTATTAACTTTGCACAAATATATATTAATGATGATAATTAAACTATTTTTATTTCTTTTTAGGAAAATTATGTTGCAGTACAATACCTTTCATTGTTACCAAGTTTTTCCTTTTCTTCAGTATAACTCATAACTATTCATATTATTGCTTTTAAAATTCATATCAGCACATACTTCCCAAAGCTATGACCCACTAACCATTCAGTTGTTTCCTCAGCTTTCTCCTTCTTACTATTCTGTAGCTTAGTATTAGATATCCTTTTGTGGGCTCTAGGAGGGCAAAGGCATGATGAAACTATCACTCTATGAGTGTATGCATTTAAGAGCAGAATATATAAATGGTTTCAGAACTAATTAGAAAAATACTCCATGGAATGGATATTTCAAGGGATGAAGGGGATCATCTTAGCTACAAAACAAGGAGGGTGAAAGAGATAGTGTGATTCCCAGAACGGGCAGATTCCTAGACACCATACCAAACCTCAGGGGCAGCAGAGGACCTCAAGACCGTGGCCCATAAAATAACATTTCTCTCTATTTTAGCACTGTAAGCTGCCTCTGTTGGAGTCGGGGTAGCAATTACTACCATCTCGCTCTCTGTGCTCTCCCAGCCTCAGGCTTCTGCCACCACCTTCTTCGATGTCTGTTCTCCCTGAACTGTCATCTGTACCCTGGTCCTAATCAACTCCCTTGAGTCTCCTTTCCAGTAAAACCAGTTAGCTGGGGGCACAGTGGCAAAGGCAGGGCAACTGCAGAGAAGCAATGTGCGCCAACACTGTCCCAAAGGGCAACCGCTTCCAGCTTCCCTCCTCTTTGAACTTTAGCCTGTCAGGGTAGTAATGAGGGTGAGTCTTTATGGCAACTACCACATTCTTTTATCAACACAGAATGGGACCGAAAGTTGCAAAGGAATGCTACTGGTTACAACTACTCAACATTCTTGATCAATACAAGTGATCCTCAAGAAATTTTAAAATTATATTGGTTTGAATACATAATATGTTCAGGTATTTAAGAATTCAAATAGTAGTAAAAGGTGCACTAGATTAGTGTGCTAAATAAGTGTCCTTCCCATTCTCATCCCAAACCCAGCTCTCTTCCCCAGAGCCAGTCACTGTTACCAGTTTATTGGGTCACCTTCAAGAGACAGTCTCCACAGTCACAAGCATAAACATATTTATAAACTCATATTTAACATCAATGGCCACCTACTTCTCTACACCTTGATCTGTTCCCTTCTTACATCTGAAAGATCATGCCACAACAGCAAATATAGAATGATCTCATTCTTTTTAACAGCTGCCTAGTTTCGTTTCTGCTCCTTATTTAACCAGTCCCATATTGATGGATCTTTAGCTCGCTCTAAATCTTTGTCATTACAGACAATGCCATGGTGGATGTCTTGATGCAAACTCATTTTGCGATGTACAAATATATATCTGTGGCAAAATTTCTTAGATTTCCTGGCATGAAAAGGCAGGTGGATTTTTCATTTTGGCCATATTGCCAAATTGCTATCCATAGATGCTGTGCTCCACCAACAATGCATGAGCCTGTCAGTTTCCCCAAAGCCTTGCCACCCCAAGGAATTAACAAACGTTAAGATCTTTGCCAATTTAACAGGTTAAAATAGTTTAAAACTGCATTTCTCTTATAAGTTGAGCATAACTTCATATTTGTAAGTGCCACTAGTAATTCCTTTTCTGTGAACTGTTTGTTCATTTCCTCTGCCCCTTTTTCTGTTAGATTAACAGTCATTTTTTCTCATTGATACATAGGAGTACTTTGGATATTAAGAAGTTACCAGTGGTCTACAACATGTTATAAACAGTTTCTTCCTGGTGTGATGTTTATCTCCTGTCTGTTACACATACTATCTTTTCTTAAATGAAGTTTAATTTATCAATCTTTTATCTTATGCCTTCTGTATTCTTTAAGATGTTTAAAAGGTTTTTTTAAGTGTAGAAATAGACATCTTCTATAATATCTTATCTCCAAAAGCCTTTAGATTCACACTTTTATTTCCTCTGTTGGCCCTTTTTGAAATAAAACTGGAAAACAAGCTGGGATATATCCATCTACTTCCTTCCCTGACCTTCCTGTTCCATCATTCTGAGTTCCTGTGGATTTTGATCTCTTCCTTTCCCTTGCTATCTTCCTGAAGTTTCACATGGATCCTACATTCGCTTGGCCTACCTTGGAGATCACACTCTTTTTATAGTTCTTGCTTCAACTGGAGGTTTACTGAGATCAAAAAGAATTTCATTGATGTCTTTTCATAATCAACATGCCATTCAAATTGTGCTACTTTTTCTATTCTAGGGAAATTATACAACAAAAACTGTTCAGATTGTTGCCTGATGGGGTGCGAATATGCAAAAGCTTGTCTAGCTGCTACAGTCAAACAGAAAGCAAAAATGTTATCTTAATTTAAAATAGAATCAGACTTTCCACTTTATCTATAGAAATGACATGTAACAAAAAAATTTTTTAATTGTAAGGTTCTTTTAGATACTTTATTCTTTAAACTTTAGTAGTTGATCACAGTATGTTACTTGTAGCAACATTGTATTATGTATAAAAAACATTAAGGTAACTTCTTCAAATTTATGGTAAAACTTAAGCACTGGTTTAGGAGCTGTGAAATAAAGCTATTGCTGGAAATTGAGGCCAGGTTTATTTTAGATTTGACTTTTGAAAAAAAGATTCTGAAAATATACTGCTGTGTTCTCCCTTCTACTTCCACACTCTTTTCAAAAGGTGGATAGGTCTGTCTCAAGAGCTACAGTGAGAATTGCCTCAATAAGATGCAAGATAAAAAAATAAAAGTTGTTGTTCTATTCCTGACTCAATTCCCTCTACACTTCGATTTTGTCTCATATTAGCTTATGGAAAGAGAATGACAAAGGAAAAGAAGCACAGGATAATTTAATTTTCTCTATCCTTTCCCGTCCATTGAGTTAAAAGACAAAGCTATGGGTATCAAAATAGCAAACATGAAAAAATTTTAAATAATCATATTTGTAGCATTTATTCCTCTCATCATACCCTCAAAAACAAAGCCTTCTCTCTAAAAATCTAAGAAAATTTTAAAAGATATGCTTGACTTCACTTCCTACACCAACCACTCAAAGAGAATGACAGAAAGGAAGCTTAAAATCCACTGCAGAGGTTGCTATTGGTTCATCTTCTTATTCATATACTCATAATTTAGGAAAGAGCTTTATTTCCTGTTACCACCAGAAGAAGTAAATTATTTGACACATTATCTGCTAATGGTGCTAGCACCTCACTGGGCAAGTCTCTGGGCCTCAGTTTTTCCACCTGGGAAATGGGAGAGGTGGGAATTGGAATAAAAGATTTTTTAAAGTCCTTTCACCTCTAACACCTCATGAATCTAATATAAAGGTCATTCAAGCATCAGCACATCAAGCAAATATAAGTATCTCCAGTGTCTGGGTCCTTTCTTCATATATTTTACAAACTGACATCTAGCTTTTCTTGAACAGAAAAATATATAATCCATCATCTCTAAGGAGAAGGTAACTTTTGTGTATTAATCATGAATTCTTTGTACTCAGTCTCATAACACTGGTGAAACATATTAAATGATACTCTGGCAATATTTTACTTAAATGTTTTTTACCTATTTAAACTTATTGTTATGTACTTAAGCTTATTTATTTATTTACTTACTTAAGCTTATTTTCAGAGTGAAGTTACATACTTAATGCTCCCTCTAACCCAGTTATCCCTTAGACAGTCCTGGCTATCAGACTACTTGGAGTGACCTCCTTTCAAGCTCTGCCTTTTGTCAGCTTACTATATAGATTTTCTGAGACACTGGCCCCAGCAGATGGAATTCCCTCACACGGGGTAGTTTTTACTTTCAAGTAACCTGCCAAACCACTGTAAGAAAGAGTCCTTGGACGTTTCTGCTTCCCATAATTCACCACTCTATTAACATAATCCTTTTACAAATATTTAACATTTGCATTATGATGTATTTTAATATAAAAACTACATTCATACATACACAAAGTAAGTGAATACAAACTTTCAAGAAAATGGGTTAATATAACCCACCAGGAAATTCGTCTTGAGACCATCGTGACTCAATATACTCAGTTCCCTGTAATACCCAAGTTGGATCTCTTAATAACCATTCATCTTTGTCTATTTTCTATTTTTCCCTTTAAAAATCAATTCGATACTAAGTCATGGTCCATTCCCAGCAAATCTGAATTCACCTATCCAGATATCTCTTCCCTGACCTCTGTCTTTCTCCTATTTGATAACATGACAAAAGGACTTACCATGAGTAAGTCCTTCTAAAGCTTCTGCTTTTAAAAAGCCAATAAAATAAAACTATATTTAAGCACTCCCAACTCAAGGAGCTCTAAACATAAATCTGGAAAAAGTTTAGGGAACAAAAGAAAAAATAGATACTTCATGCAAATTCTAAAACCAAAGCCAGATCCACCCCACACACGTATACATATTCAACAGTGATTTGTTTTTGGTAGAGTCTGTTTTGGGTAGATCCTTGAGGGCAGACATGTTTATGACCCAGCACCTAATATGGTGTTTGACACATACCAGGTGTTCAATAAACGCCGGCTGAATGAAGAAGAATGACACTCAATGTGCCCATGTCACTGCCACATGAGACCCACAGAAGTGACCGGACAAGGGGTTGGTGATCGAATGGATGGACGTAGAACTGCCTCCAAAGTTCACGGAAACTCAGAACCACTAGAAAAGCAGACTACTAAGTTCAGTAACTGAGATGGACATCATGTCAGTTACCCCTAAAATTAATTTTAGTTCATTTTCTTGATCAAAACTACTAAGTTCACTCTGGATTTCAAATCATATAAACACACATCTCTGCAGGGGATGTAAGGAATGTATAGCTGAAGCAAGGGATGTAGATAATCATCCTTGAATAACAGAGGCTTTATTATTAATAATAATAATAAAAAAGAGAGTCCTTTACTTTCTTATGAGCTTTTTTGATAAATTCTGACTTTATTGGTAAGCAACAAGCTTTTTTCCTGGGGAGGTCTTTTTTTTCTTTTTGTATTAAAGATGCTGCCACATTGTCATTCAACTGCTTTTGGAATTACCAGCAATGTGTTCTCCAAATCACTATGCCAAGGGAAGGCAATCCGACACACACGCACACACGCACACACTTATGCTTGTTTGTATTTGATTATTCATGTTTGCTTGTTTCCCTGGCTTGTGTAAATTAGTACAATTTTAGAAAATAATTTGGCAATATCTATCAGTTGCATATTCACACATCCTACACAATCAACAATTCTATACCTTGCTATTTACCCAAGAGAAACACTTGCCCATGTGCCCCAGGAAACATGAATGATCAAAGCATCACTCTTTGCAATCTTCTTAAAAATGAGGAAAAAAAAAAGGCCATTGGTAAGAGAGCAGGGAAACATATTGTGTTATAGACAAATGATGGAATATTGTACAGCAGTGTAAGTCAGTGAACTACAGCTGCATACAATACGGACGAATCTTAGTGACATAACGTTGAGTGGGAAAAAAAAAGTCTCAGACATCAACAGATAGTATGAGACCTTTTTTTCAAAATTAAAAACAAACTTTAAAAAGTATTAGAATTATTACTTAACCTTTGAAGTAAAAAAAGAAAAAAAAGTCCCTATTTTGAGAATTCATGTCTTATCCTTCCAAACAAGACAACAAACTCTTGAGGACAGAGGGGCATCTTTTCACTCTTATTTGTATCTCCCACATGCCTAGACCAATGTCCTAAACAGACAGGTGCTCAATAAGTTAAGTATCCACTGAATGATTACTGCATGTTACTTAACCAAGACATTTTAATAAAAATTATACCTTCTCCCTAGTCCAACAGTTTTATGAGTAAAGTCACATAAAACTTTTATCTAGGACTTCCCTGGTGGCATAGTGGTTAAGAATCCATCTGCCTGCCAATGCAGGGGACACGGGTTGGATCCCTGGTCCGGGAGGATCCCACATGCCGCGGAGCAACTAAGCCCATGCACCACAACTACTGAGCCTGCGCTCTAGAGCCCGCGAGCCACAACTACTGAGCCCACGTGCCACAACTACTGAAGCCCGCGTGCCTAGAGCCCGTGCTCTGCATCGAGAGAAGCCACCGCGATGAGAAGCCCGCACATCGCAATGAAGAGTAGCCCCCGCTCGCTGCAACCAGAAAGCCCGCGCACAGCAACGAAGACCCAACGCAGCCAAAAATAATTTTTAAAAACAATTTTATCTCCTTAGGCATTAACGTAATTCTACTTCTGCAGTGATGCTACAGATCTCCAAAAATAAATATTTCTTCTTGAAAGGACTTTACCTTTTTTCTTGGAATAAAGTTAACTAACGTAAAGTTAAAGCCAGCTAAGGACAAGAAAACTTAAATATATTAAGTGATCCTGTAAAAGTCTAACAGAATCACATTATATTATAACCAAGAGACATCTGATAAACCATCATAATTTGAAACTGAGATACCCCAAAAGGAATCCATCCGCTGAATGTAAAATGGAGTTATCAACATGAAAACTGAAAATATGAGCAAACCCTGGATTTTTAGGCTTTCTAAAAGCAAAGATTTTAATTTCAAAATATTGTGTTTCTACTTGGAGAAAAAAAAATAGTTTTGGGGGAAACACACGAAATCCAGGGGTAAAATAATAATAGGAATAATATTCCACCAATCAGGGCTTTCCTTATAACCCAAGGAGGGCTATGCATATGCTCTGTAGGTGATTATAGCCCGGTTACACTGCAGCTTCCCTTCGACCTTGGGAACCCTGATCACTCTGAGTTACTGTGAGGTCTTCTGTTTCATTTATTATTAATCTTTGTATCTGCAATGCTGTAGCATTGGATAGGAATATCAACTTTGTGAGCTCCCAGTACCTAAAACTGTAGAAATGCTTCCAAAAAACAAAAAGGGGAGGAGGGAGGGAGAAAAAATACAACCAAGAGGAAAACAAAGTTAATGATATTGAGCAGGAATATTAAAAATTTTTACCTCTGGAGAAAGACCACATATACTAATCAGCTCTATGATATACAACTATCCATTAGCATGCAATTTTTAAATTTAAGAAAAGATAGTCAAGAAAAATTATTTTGTTATTTGGGGAAAAAAAGCACAGTTTGCTAAAACTAATCCAGCGATTTAAAAATGGAAATTCTTATAGAGAAAAAGCCTACAGGACTTTGCATCCAGGAGGAAGAAATAATCTGGCAACCCAATGGGTTCACTTAGTTTCGTGTCAATTGCTTCACGTCCATTATGTAATGCTTTCCCCAGCTTTAGGTCTCTGTTTAAGCTACCTTCAGGTATATAACAGATTGCCACAAAATCAGTATCTGGTCATAACTTTCAAAAACAGCTTTAAAGATGTCATGCACATGTGTCTGTATACAGCAGAGGCTTTTTTAAAAAATGTGCTGGTGTCATTACTTCTTCCCGGCTTCCTCCCTAGGTCTCCCATCCCCTCCTCGCCCAGCATCCCCGGCCCCACATTTTGCAGGCAGCTCCCGCTGGATGCAGGGGAAGCACGTCTTGACTGCAATGAAAACCCTGTCCCGGTCTGAACCGGAGAAGGCAGGCTCGGCCCTGGCCGGGGGTGTGGACGAAGGCTGCAGGAAAGGCTGCAGGGGCGCCAGCAGCTTGTGGGCAGGGGTGCCCCGAGAGGGCAGTCCGCAGTGCACGCGCACAATAAAACCCAATGCACAACTTCCCCAGCCGCTCCTCTCCGCTCCCCAGCTTCCCTGAAAGGTGAGGCGTAGGCGTTAGCTGGAGAGGGCGCGGGCGCGCCGGTCGGGTTCTCCGCAGACAATTATATCAGTCCCTGTCCCTGTCCCTGCCCCAGCTTCCATCCCAGCAGCCGGGGCGCGGGGCTGGGCGGGGGGGATGCAGGAACTAGAGCCGGGCGGCCGGAATTCCCCACTACGAGGGGGAGGGGAGGGCGGCGAGCGCGGACCGGGACCCAGACGCCCCCTCCCACCTCGGCCGCGGGGAGGGACTGGCACCGCCGCCCCGGGCTCTCTGGCCAGGGGAACCCCCGGAGGGCTCGATGCCTCAGAGGCCCAAGCCGGGCTGCCCGGCCGTGCGTCCCTCAGGGTCCTCGGCCCTCCGGCCGCGCACAATGCCCGCGGGCCGGGGTGCGGGCACCGTCGCGCCGCTCCAGAGGTCCCCTCCGCAGCTAGGACACCTACCTGGAAGACGAGCAGCGGCGCCGCCGACCTTGCGGCGGCAGCGGCGGGAGGCTGCAGACGGCCCCGGCGGTCGGGAGGGCGCGAGGGCCGGCCGGGGAGCGGAGGCGCGGGCGCCGCCTGCGTGGATCCGCGGTCTCCGGCGCCCACAGCTGCGGTGACGGCGGTGCTGCGCCTCCAGTGGTCCGCGGCGCCGCAGCCCCTCCTCTCCCACGGGCGGGGCGCGCTGGAGGGGCGGTGCTTCGGACTCCCCGCCCCCGGCTGCCGCTGGCTGGCTGGCTGGCTGGGCTGGAGTAGAACGGCGGCGGTCGGAGCTCCAGCTGCGTGCGGGACCTGCTGGACACCCTCGCCGCGCTGCCCGGAGAGCCACGGACTGGGCGCGCCGAGCCTCCGAGGCGCGGGGTCTCACTGCCTGGGCTCACTCCCGGCCCGGCCCCCGTGGGAACACCCCTGGTGCCCAGAGATCACAGCTGTGGAGCCCCTGACCGGACATCCCTGGGCCTGAGCGCCGTAGAAACGACCCAGTTCGCCCTAGCTCCAGCCGTCGGAGGTGGGCCAGCCCTGGTTCGCACGGGGTGGCCCCAGATGGTCTCAGCGCTCGGGGCCTGGAGCGCAGCCGCTCCCAGCACCGTTGGAGAGCGGATTCAGAAGGGAACAGCAGCCCGGCCACCTCCCTGGAGGCGCCGCCCGGCCCCTGTCTCAGGCCGTCGCTCAGGCTGATCAATAAACAAACGGGACTGTGTGTGCCTGCTCCCCGCCGGCCCTGACGCTCCCCAGCAAAAACTTCCCCGGCCCAGAGACACACCTCACTACGACCCTTCCCAGCCTCTTAAACTCGTCTACCCTTAAACCGTTCCCAGCCTATACCCAAGGGCAGATTAATCTAAAGGCAAATTTGCTGGGAAAGACGGGGTAATTTTGCACAGACGTTTCTTCTGTAAAGGGATGATTGGGGAAATGTCGGAAGTATCTCAAGACATTTCTGTCATCACCACCTTCAGGAGAAAAAAATCCAGAGAGCACGGATAGTAACAGGAACTACTAGAGAAACAGCGCTGGAGTGCTTTGTGGGCTCTCTAGGGGTCCAGGTTGGATGAGTCGGGGGGTAGGTGCCCTCAAAATTTGAAGATATTGGTACCCACAGAGGCAACTGTGATGGCATTTCACTGTTCTCTGTACTGATAAAAACCCTGCTTCGCTATGAAACATAGTCATTCCCACACACAATTTCTCTTGAATCTCCAGTCTCACTTTTTGGATTAGCTACTTCCACCCTCACTAACAACGTTCTCATATCGTCCTGTCATAAAATAATAGATGCTGAACCCTGTGACATGTCACAGTTTCACCTTAACTCCTTCCCTGTGGAGAAAGTCTCCTCAAGGGAACGACTGGGGCTCTGACCTTCACTTGACTATCACCATCTTTTCACCCCTTCCATCTGGGTTCCACTGAGAGAAACTCTACTGAAACTGCTCTCTCTGTCCAAAAAGAAAGAAAAAAAATCCAAATCCCATATACAAGAAAATACGAGTGTGAAAGGAGATGAGAGAGCACACACAGAGTCTTTAACCTAAAGAATTGTTTCTCAAAATTTTTCACTAAACCTCTAATAGCAGAGAACCATAAATTAGTAGAGAGGGGAAAGGAACTATCACAACCTAAATCTCATGCTTTACCTTAAGAATGCTTGTATGCTTTCCCTCTATTCCATAGTATCTCTGTCTGTTTTATTATTTTATTTTTGTAATTAATTAACTAATTTGGGGGGGGGGCGGGGTGTGGCACGCTGCATGGCTTGCGGGATCTTAGTTCCCCGACCAGGGATTGAACCTGGGCCCTCAGCAATGAAAGCGCCGAGTCCTAATCACAAGACTACCAGGGAATTCCCTGTTTTATTATTTTAAAAATAGGTTCTAAAGATCAGGGGGAAGTCTCCTACATGTCTCATTGATTAATGATCATAGAAGATGTGATGGCACTACACCCATCCATTTGAGGAAATGGGTGGAATAAAGTGAGCTGACATGGAACATCAAGGCAGTTTTTCTACTCTGTATATCACAATATTTTGAAAACAGACTGGCGTACATATGTAAAATGAATAACAGGCTTTTCACTGCTTTTTGAGCTATGGCAGGGTTATTGCTCAGAGGTTGCCAGAAAGCAATGTTTTCATTAAGTGTATTCTTGCTGAGAGTTTAGGTCACAAGTCATATGTTGGCTAAAAGGATCTCTGCTTCCTGATTCAGTCCTTCAGTTTGTCTCAGAAATACTTGTTCATAGGCCTTTTCAGTGAAGGAAGATAATGATATTCTTAAATACTACTACTAATGCTATAACTTTATCATATGGAAATAAACTGAGCCTCACAGGAATCATAGCTCTCACCATCAATTCTTTTCATATAACTCTCACACTTCATTTTCATTGCAATTTTTCTATGGGTACAATTTTAGCTGGGATTTCTTAGGAAGGCTGAAATGCTAATGCTTCGTTGAATGATGCAGTCTCAGGGCATCAAGAGTGAGGAAAAAAGACGTGCAACAGGGAAGAATGGGAAGCAAATGCATGGCAATATATTACCAACCTGGTCTTTGCTTCATGACCCTGAGGAGACGCAGCCAATTGCTTGGCCATGTGCCGTGTCTATGGACAGGCTCTATAGAAAACATGCCCAGCAACAGTCTATTAAAGCGAGGACCAAAGAAGAAATTTACCTGCAAGCTCCCTCCCATCTCGTATCTCCCACTGGTCAAAATTTACCGCACTGGTGGTTAACTCCCCCAACTTCCAGGTTCAGTCATCTGATCCCTCTGGCAAAGAGAAACAAACCCCATACCCTGCAGACATGGTATTGTTCTATAGGCAACTTGGTTATGTTGGAAACTATGTTTTCCAGAATCCCCTTTCTTATATGCTTAAAGGTCTGTATTTGTCTGGGTGGATAAAACTGAGGTTACCTGAGATTTGAGTTTCATTTCAACAAAAATGAAGCAGCAGCCATTAAACTCTGAAGGTCATCATTGGTTAGATGTGGCAAGAGACAAATGTCTGGATGTAAGAGAGTTCTTGTTCTCACTCTTCTCTGCCCTGCGTTCCCCCGGTTGAATAACTGTGACCACAGTCAGGCTAACAGACTCTTCACAGAGTCTCAGAGGTAGTAGTCACAAAGAGCCCACCACCTTCCATAGGCATCTCCACCAGCCCTCCTTGTGGTGCCACAACAGCAGCTGGATGTGCCTAGCTTCCAGATTTCCCTGCAAGCTTGGACTCCTTCGCTTATGTCAGGACTGGCCTCTGATCTTTCAACAACTACTTTTTAGACTCAATTCCCCAGCTCCTCCAGCAAATGTGGAAGTCTAATTCCTTTAATAAGTTCCTTGTTTAACATACTCAGAATGCTTCTCCTTCCCTGACTGAACCTCACTGGCCAGGGGCATAAGCTTGCGGTTGATCTGCTCCAGGAGGCCTGCACTGGGTCAGTCACCTGTAGAGCAATTGAGGCAGGGTAAGCAGCTCAGAGACCAAGAGAAACGTGAGGCCAAGAGAAGCGGAGGAGGTACTGTAGCTGTGTCCTATACAAGCAAGAAAAATATTCATAATTTGCTTAGTATTTTTTCATTAAGAGTCTTCAGGCTTGAAAATATTTTTATTATTACTTAATTATTCACTACTTTATTACTAAATTAACCTACTTTAGTGAATCACTCCCATATTATCAAAATGAACAATGGCTCATTTTACCTTTGTTGAAACATCATTTTGGCTCCTTGCGTGGAAAACAATAAATCAAATCTCAGCTGGAAAATTATAACTAGTATCTTTCCCTAGCTACGGAAACATCCTATCCGCGTTTCTCATTTTGTTGTAAAGTTGAGTATAAAGATGAGCATTCCCTTTGTAATTTACTTTTTGTAGAGTAAGGGGTTTTTGTTTGTTTGTTTCTTTGTTTTTGTTTTTTACAAATTTACCATTTTCACAATACCAAAGGAACACAGGGAGAAAATCAAAAGGCAAACTCTTTGAAACAATGAGTCCTTGCAGGAAGGGTACAATATTACCTAGTGCTTCTAGGGTGAGGGGTCTTGATCTATCCTTATCTGCAGCTTGTTTGTCTGTCAGACTTGGTGCTGTTTTTGAATGTGTGCATACATCCCCCCCATAATTCCTACAATGTTTCATAAAAATCACACATATTTTTGAATCTTTTCTTACCAAGAATATTGCCATCAAGAACTCCTGTGTGGGAAAAAAATAAAAAAGAACTCCTGTGTGGAAAATAGTCAATATTTTATAATAACTACGAATGCACAATAACATTTAAAAATTGTGAATCACTCTATTGTACATCTGTAACTTATGTATTATTGTACATCAACTGTACTTCAATTAAAAAAAAATGTGTAAACACCTGACAAATTCAGAAGCCTAACCTCCATGTCCCAAACTCCATTTAGTCCCATGCGCTTATTCCCCACATTGTCATGATCTGCTCAGATGACTTGCTGATCCAGCCCACAGAATATTATCTCCGTTTCAGAGTGAACCTTTCATTCAGAATGCTTATCAGAGTGCCTAAAAGGATTGAGAATTAGGATTTTGTTGAGGTTATAAGTTGTGGAAGTTGAGGTGGTTTGGGTACCTGCTTCGTTCATTTGATTCAATAAATATTTATTGAGCCTTAGGCATTATTGTGTTAGGCATTATTCTGGGTGATTGAAATAGGAGTGAGCAAAACATAGAGTCTGCCCTCGTAAAGCTTACATTCCAGCAGGGGGAGACAGACAATCCACAATAAACCTAACAGGTAAGTAAATTACACGGTATATTAGAAAGTCGTAAGTGATATGAGCACATTAAGTTGAGCACATTAAGATAAATGGAAGTGGGTAGCCAAGCTGCAATACAGTAAGTCCTCTACATACGAACCTTCAAGTGCGAACTTTCCAAGATGCAAAGGTGCTTTCCATCAATGTCAGGCGTGAGTGAAATTGCAGCTTGCCCTCCGTCTCCTATTGCTAACGATCCTTCAGCTCTACCATCTCCCACCTCCTCTCCCTCCTCCAGTCAGTAGGTCTTCTTGCCTGTTCACTCGATGCCAGCCCCTGTATGCCAGCTGTTGTACTGTACTACTGCACTTTTCAAGGTACTGTACTGTAAGATTAAAAATGTTCTCTTTATTTTTTGTGTTTGTTTTTTATGTATTATTTGTGTGAAAAGTATTACAAACCTATTACAGTACAGTACTATATAGCCAACTGTATTATTTGGGTACCTAGGCTAACTTTGTTGGACTTACGAACAAATTGGGCTTACGAACACGCTCTCAGAATGAAACTTGTTTGTGTGTAGGGGACTTACTGTATTAAACAAAGCGGTCAAGCTGGGCCTCGTTAAGCAGATGACATTTGAGGAAAGACTTGAAGGGGATGAGGAAGTTAGTCAAGCAGATGTATGGGGATGGGAGATTCCCATCCCAGTCAGAGAGACCAGTCACTGCAAAACCTTGGGAGTGAGCATGACTGGTGTCTTCCAGGAAGGGCAAAGGAGGCCAGAGTGCCTGGAATAGAATGAGCTCGGAAGGGAGTATGAGGAGAGAGAGGGAATGGGGCCCAAATCATGTACGGTCTGTAGGCCATTGTGAGGACTTTGGTTTTATTCTGAGTGAGATGGGCGTCAATCACAGGTCTATGCAGTGGAGTGAAATGATCTGACTTGTTTTAAAAGAGCTACTCTGGCTGCTGTGTTAAGAATAGGCTATAGAGGGTCAAGGGTGGAAGCAGGTAAGAGGCTGGGCCATCGTTCAGGTGTGTGATAAAGCTGGATCAGGCCAGAAGGTAAGCAACTGTTGAATTTAATCTGTGTTTTAAAGGTAGAGCCAACTGGATTTTTGATGTACTCAGCGATAAGTGTTTGCTTGAGTTATGATTGAGACTTATTTCCATTGTACACTCACTTGCTGCTAAGGTTGTGGGAGGGGACATGGGCCTTGCTGCCTCCGGACATCCAGGCATTAGGGTTTCGGATCCTAAGGCCTGAGGGTGACCGTCACCATGCTCATACCATTTGCTGACCAGCAACTCAACCGTGCTCCATTCTCTGGGTTTTTATAAAACACACACAAACACACACACTCAAACACAGGATTAGCCCACATGGAAAAACAGACTCTTTGGGCACAGACACGACCAGCCCTGTAGTTCCACAAAAATTGAAAATGAAGTCTCCCCCAAAAATTGTTGAATAAAATCAGCAAAACCGAATGTACTCTGTGCTTCATAGCCTAGGGCCTAATTTGAAAAACAACTTTCCTGTAAGTGAACTCAGACCCAGAACATACCTTCTCAGCCTACAGGCCCTTTGGGAGGACTAGATCCTTAAAGTGCCCTTGTTATTACTTGAGTCCTCCGTGTACAGGCCTCCCTCCAGAGGGGCTGAGGGAACAAACTCAACTTTCCTGATGGACAAAGATGCTAAGGGAGTTGAAAGCTCTTCAAGGATAATTAGCATAATGATGGATGCTGCTGAACTGGGGCACTTGATATCTTTCTTCCAATTCTCTGAAAGGGTCATTTCTCTCTGTTTATCTCTAGACTTTCTTCTACTACAAAGAATAGGGCATGTAACAAAAGTGTGGCGAGATGATTTAGGTGGTGCCCAGACATGTATTTTAAAGCCATTGAATTACAGAGTTAGTCTTTTCAGATTTTTCTTTCTTTTCCTTTTTTTTTTTTTTTTTTTTGGTTTTGATTTACCTCAAGAAGCAAGGCTCAATTTGGTGCTTATATGTTTTTAATATCTCCCTTTAACACTTGAAAATGTCCCATTTTAACAAAGAGCAAGCAGACCCCAGGCTCAGAGCCTTTGATCCTAGTAGGATGGTTCCAGAATTTAACGACATTCTATGTTTGTTGGTTTTCACTACACTTAGTTTTATTTTGTTTCTAGCTTGTGGTATAAATTTGTTTATAAAATGTATTCATTTAAGAATATTTTTTAAAAAAGAGAGTCTATTTAAAAACATACAAGGTAAAAAATACTGTAGATGGTACATAGATATCCCCCTCCCAAAAGTCAGAAAAGTAGTAAGAAAACAACTGAAAATTGAGAAAAAACCAGTAAATTGGAAAGAGAAAAGTCAGAAAGACAGCTTATAAGCTCAACCTTTCCTAGCTGTTTGACTTTGAATGTGTTTCTGAACCTCTGTCTGAGCCCCAGGCTCTTTTTTTTTTTTTTTTTAATTTCCCAAACCTAGTAAGGTTGTTGTAAGGATTATTACAGTAACATGTTACAAGAGTCTCCTATGTAGATGCCTCAAGACAAATATTACTTGGGTTACCTCTGCTTTCCAAAAATCTTCCTTGGAGATGAAACACAAACGTCATGATTTTCATGAAACTTTTGCTGATCTCTGCCAGACTTGAATATGACTGTAACTCCCACAGACTGCTTCCTGTATTTTTCCTAGATTCTGTTGGACTTGCCTTGTTCCCTGTTTGATTATAAGCTTCAATCTGCTGACAACCACTAGGAGGCCTTGGACTCATCAACACATGGTCTGAGAATCTGTACACACAGAAGGTACCGCCCTAAACAGAATCACCACCTCACACGTAATACGACCTACGCTTTTGCAAATGTACGTGGATGCTCTTGTGATTAATAAAGTACAATTCATTTAAAAGTATGACTAAGATCATAGTAGGTTTTAGTTATGATTTTCTTCTCAGGGAATTCTCTTATGAATTAGCCCACTATTTACTTGTTGGTTTGCTTTTAATATTATGAGTCTTTACACTGAAAGTGGCTAGGAAACACTAGATGAAATGGTCCTCAAAAGCATTATAAATAAATAAATAAATAAATAAGCATTCTATTGCTCTTGGCTTATGCTCTCAAAGCTGGTGTCAGGATAGGTTTAGGTTGGTAAGATTCTTAAGATTGTACCATAATATCAAACTAGCTCATGAGATGTAAGTATGTCTTAATGTGATATACAATATAGAAAAGAAGAGCTAGGTACTAGTGTTAGGTGTATGGGCAATACCAAAAGCAGCAGCAGTATGTATTGCTACACAAATTACATGACATTATTTAGATATAACATTTCAAGTTCATTTTCTCATTTTATCACGTGGCCACTTTGTGAAATACACAGGTAAGATTTTCATTTGACATAAGAGGAAGCTGAGGCACTGATTGTGACTTGCCCACCGTCACATAGATTCATGGAAGCTCTAGAACTCTGTTCTCGGCCTCAAGCACCTTCCCATTCCCTGGACAAGGTACATTGCCCTGGAGACCAGGGCAGGTATACAGATGGAGGCCCACACACCATATGTATAAATAATCAAAAGTTGTAAATCAAACAAACAGTTTAATGAAATATTTTCTAGTCTACCTTGACAATTGTTTCTTTGTAATGACCTGGAATGTATTCAGAATATTCAAATTCCTTGTAGTCTAACCGGATGACTTGGCAGTGCAGGAAGATACGCCCAGGCTCACGCCTGTGTCCTACATCTCTTCTCTCCCCGCTTCCAGCTCTCACCCATCCCAGGAGGGTCTTCGTGCTCACACAGGAGGACAATACAGCGCCCACATCTAAGCTCCATCCATACTTTTCTCAAACAGCTGCCCCTTGGCACCAGGGTCCTTGGTGTAGAAGAGGAGCAAAGGCTCTGGTGGGCATACCAGCTGGGTCCTGCACATCTATGCCTGAAGAAGAGTGCATGGCTGGAGGAGGACCACAAAGGACCTCTGAAGCACAAGGTCCAGAGCTATGGCTCCCTCATCTAACACAAGGACAGTTTTGATCTTTACATATATTTACCTTTTTAACATCAGCATTTCCTGGTGAAAACAATCTGTCAAACCAGTCGCCTCATAGATATGAAACCTCGCAATCGTCTTTATTATTAAGCTCCATTCCATAATCACAGAACTGTAGAAATATTCAAGTCACTGTATATGTCTCAACTTCCAAAACAAACAAACAAAAGCTGTTGTTTTAAATTACTTTGGAGATGTTAATAAACAGTGGTAGTCAAATTCATCAACATAATATACAGAGAGGAAATTGCCAAAAGTAATTCATAAGATCTAGATTTCTTTTTTCTTTTTTCAAAACCTAATTCACAAACTAAACAGATGGAGACCAATGTCCCTAAAGGGATGTGAGCCTTGACAGAGGAAGGCTAAATGTATATAGATGAATGAAAAAATATACCCTACCCTCCGAGCTTTTATTAAAGGGTAGGTCCAGAATTAGGTGTCAAGATGGGGGGGGCGCTGGATCTGTCTCACTGAGACACTTCTTTAGGTGTCCTCATTTGGATTCTCCTAACCTATCCACACCTGACTCCCAGGAATTCTGGCCCAAACACAAAGTTCTTTTCTTTGGTTCCATTTAGCAGAGCTGATACCCACTGACATTTCCAAAGTATGTTCACTAAACAGTAAAGGCAAAGTAAATAACTAGACAAAAATACAAGTAACTTTATGGCTTTATTTCTAAGATGAGGTATCTGGTTCTGAATTAATTAACTACATTTTAACACCATGGGTTCTAATTTTCCAGGTAGCCTTCCCCAAGGGCTTCCTGCCTCTCTCTTGGCTAGCGGCGGGGGTGGGGTTGTGGGTGGAGGTTCTGCCTACCATCTCATCTTCCCAGCTCACCAGGAATAATTTAATCATCCATTTGGCTCTGTCCTGTGGATGAGCAACACAAACCCAGATGCATATTCACAGATTCCTTTTTATCCCCTCCCAGAGGCCCTGTTTTCAGTTGGAAAGAAAAGTTTCTGGAAAAACTGAGAATTCTGTTGATTTATAAATAGATAAACTTCAGTGTTCAGCTCTCTCCACAGCTGAAGAACTCAGAAGAGACCTTTCTCCCTTCCGCAATAACAGGGCGATGAACTCATCCATTATCAGCCCCCATGGGGATATATTGACCACAGAACCATGTACAAGCATCAGCGTAACCATAATGTAGCCCAAATGAGTGTTGGCTTAAAATAGTAGAAAAGGAAATTCTCTCAATCGCTGTAGCTGTTCAATAATATTATGAAGAAAATGTAATAACCCTCTCTTTTTTGACCAATCAGGATCACCTTTTAAAATGGAATACAATTTAGAACTGCACTAATCAATATAGTAGCCATGAGTCACACGCAGCTATTTAAATTTTTATCGATATTAATTAAAATTAAATAAAATTTTAAAATTGAATTCAACAGTTGCACCAGCCACATTTCAAATGTTCAATAGCCACAAGTGGCTTGTGGTTACTCTATTGGCCAGCACAGAATGGAACATTTCCACCATCACAGCAAGTTCTATAGGACAATGGTGATTCACAAGGTGTTCCTACGACTAAAAAGGAATAGAATTTAAAATGTTTTTCCTGTGACCACAGTCTTGGGCAGAACATGAAACACTCAGGAGTAAGATTAAACTACAGGCCTCACAGATAGAAAAGGAGGATTTTTTTGTTTCCCACGTGCCAAGTTTTAGGACATTTTGGAACATTTTGGAAGGGAGCACCACAATCGATGGATAGGAAAAACATCTATGCTGAAAGTGAATTTTAAGGTGCATAGACAAGGAGTAAGAATAAATATCCTGAGTCTGAAGTGGAGTCCCAACGCAGACCAATTTGTGTGGAACAGAGAAGAGAGAACTGGCAGAACCAGGAAAAAGAGACTGAGACTAGACCAAAAAAGATATTATTGTCTCAGTAGCCATATCTGACTAAGAGATCTGGCCAGTTCATTAGCGAGAAAGAATTCTAAATTAATATCAGAACTCCAGTACATGTCTTTCTGGCTACATATGATTTTGCTTAATTACTCAGTAAGATTGAATATAGTAAAAAAATGACATGTGATATCAGAGAGCATTCTAGGATGGTAAAAAAACAGATGAAGAATTTTTCTTTATGAAAACTAAAGGTATGAAAAAGCAAATAGAAAATATAAAGACATATTAGAAAGCAGATAGACCTACATTTGATGCTACCTGCCTCTATTTTAATTTACATTACCTTTAAATATATATTCCCTATGTTGTATTGTTCAGATATATAGGATTTGGTTAATTCAGTCATCTTTCTAAAGGTTTCTGTCTGGGAAATTGATTCTTTTGAGGACTGGCTATCACTAGTCATATTTTGGTTGCTGTTAACCATTTACCTCCTGTGTATTTGATAAGCCTGTTGCTGCAGGATGATGAACAGGTACAAGTATGCTCCAGAACTAGACTGCTCTTGATGAAGCACCCAGAATTTGATTCAGTGTAAGAAGCAGGAGAGTATATATTTTCTTTTCTTAAATAATGAAATCATGAATTATACAGAGACATACACAAACACAATTAATTTTGAAGGCTCACCTACTCCCACCCCATGACTTAGCAAGTTTTTTTTTTGTTTTTGCGGTACGCGGCCCTCTCACTGTTGTGGCCTCTCCCGTTGCAGAGCACAGGCTCGGGACGCGGCTCTGGACGCGCTCACGGGCCTAGCCGCTCCGTGGCATGTGGGATCTTCCCGGACCGGGGCACAAACCCGTGTCCCCTGCATCGGCAGGCGGACTCTCAACCACTGCGCCACCAGGGAAGCCCGACTTAGCAAGTTTTATAACATATTTCGAATGTTCATGTGACTTCCACTCCTCCACCCTCAATTATAAGTAGAATTCAGCAAAATCATTTTAGGCCTATGGTGAAGTGAAAATACAAAGTTCAGTTTACAGTGGCCTAGCTGCCAAAGGGAGATAAGCAGAGTTTAAGAGAAGAAAAAAAATAAATGTGTGCCCAACTGCTGGCGAAGGATCCTCGCCAACAAAGCCAACACAAGCTACCAGTTCCATCCATCCCACAACTTTCTCACTATCCATTAGTGCTCTACTGTTCTTCATAACCCTTTTTGTCCAGTTTTGATTCCAGGGTCCACCACTATAATTCTCCAATAAAATAACTTTCATTTCTGCACTGCTTTCTCTGATCGGCTAAATTCCAAACCTGTAGAAACCCAGTTACCCCACCTTCCCTTGTCCTACATCTGAGCAGCTGAACATTGATGGAGAATATGACACATTGGCTTAAACTCTACCTTTGGAATCTTAATCCTCAAAAGTGCCCTTTCAACAACACAGCCATCACACTACTTTCCCAATAGCTTTCTTTTTTCAGCTCTCGAAAATACTATTTCATGCTTTCTTCTCCATCCTCAAATCTGCTACCTTATGCCACTTCGAAACTCTCAGCTGAAAATCTTGCAAGAGTCTTTGCTGAGAAAATAGACACCATCAAACAGGAACCTGTGCTTTCCATTATTACCCATCTACAAATGTTGATTCCCCCTCCTATCAGAGCCAATGCCCCAACATGTGCTCTGGATCCCAGCTGCTCTAGTGACCTCAAGGACTTTGCTCCTTGAGTTATCCCCTCCCTCTCCTGAGTTAGCCCCTCCACTCCTTCTCCCTGGAATCATTTCCAACAATATAAAAACATGCCCTAGTGTTGTCCATTCTAAAACGCCTCCCTTGATCGTATCGTCATCTCTCCAGCTACTGTACATTTCTCTGTTCCCTTTTCTAGCAAAATTTCTCCAACTCCTCACTTCCTCTTCCCTCCACAGGACTCTTCAATCTGGCTTCAGCCCTACAGTCCACTAAAACTGCTCTTATTAAGTACCATAGGTTGTTCTTAGTGACCTCCATGTGGTGAAATCCAATGCACACCTTTCTATCCACATCTTACCGGACCTTTTAGCTGCATCTCTATCGGTTTCTTCATGGATCCCCTTCTACCAACTTCTAAATGCTGGGGTTTTTGGAGCTGTCATCCGGGCCTCAAATGCTTCTCTTCTCTAGGTAATTCCTCCAGTCCAAACCTATGCTCTGAGTTATGGACATTGTTTTCCAACTTGCTACTAAACATTTCCATTTAATGGTTCACAGGCATTTCAAGCTTAACATGTATAAGACTGAAGTCAATGATTTTGGTCCTACCAAACCTCTAGGGTTTCCCATCTTGGTGAATGATACCACATTTCACTTAATTGCTCAAGTCAGAAACCTCACTTCTCATATCTAATCAATCATCAAGTCCTGTTTGTTTTAGCTTTGAAATACATGTAAGATGTCAGTGTGAAGATGCCATTTCTCTCTTCTCTCACTGGAAATCATACAAAAGCAACAAGAAGAAAGAAAAGGAAAGGAAGAAAGAAAGAAAGGAAGGAAGGAAGGAAGGAAGGAAGAAAGAAAGAAAGGAAGGAAGGAAGAAAAAGAAAGATAGAAAAAAGAAAGAAAGAAAGAAAGGAAGGAAGAAAGGGAGGGAGGGAGGAAGGAAGGAAGAGAAAGAAAAAGAAAGAAAGAAAGAAAAAAGGAAGAAAGAAAGAAGGGAGAGAGAGAGGGGAAAGAAGGGAAAAGGAAGAAGAAGAAAAACGGAAGGCCAGAAAAAACTCACAAGCCATATTTTCCATTATACTAAGGAAACAGCTGAAATCCCAAACCACAAGAAAAGTGGAATAGTTCCCCCAAAGCATGGGAGATCATGCAGGGGTGCACTTATAGAAAGCAGAGAGAGGGTTCATGGATGTAAATCTTAGAGGCAGCAAAGAACGCCTCTTACCACAGGGTATCAACATTTTATTCCGCAGCGTTTTTACTAAATGCCTTATTGTTCAGTTTTATAATTTTACCTTTACACTTGTGATTAACTTTGAGCTAACATTTGTACAGGTATGAAGTTTAAATGGAATTTTTCCCCCATTGTGAACATGTTATTAATTACTACCAGTTTTTGAAAATCCTTCGTTCATTGAATTGCCTTGGTACCTTAATCAAAAATCTGTTGGAAGTACAGTGACCCTTGAACAGTACAGGGAGTTAGGGATGTTGACTCCTGAGTAGTCAAAAATCCACAAATAACTTAACGTTGGCCTTCCATATCCATGGATCTACATGCTTGGATTCAACCAATTTCTGACCTCGTAGTACTGTGGTAGTGTTTTTTGGAAAACATGCACATATAAGTGAATCCACACAGCTTAAACCCGTGTTGTTCAAGGGTTAACTGTATTCCTTTAGGGCTGTTTCTGGTTTCCTCATTCTGTTCTATTGGTCTGTGTGTCTGTCACTCGACTAATCCCATACAGTCTTGATTACTGTCACTGTATTATAAATCTTGTTATCATGTGGAGTGATTCCAACCACTTCAGTATTGTTCAGATATATCAGCTCTTCTATTTCTTTTGCCTTTCCATATTCATTTTAGAAAAATCTTGTTTGCATCTTCAAAAATTTTGATTGGAAATGCATTAAACCTGTATGTCAATTTGAAAAAAAAAGAAAATCTCTTAAAGGAGACAGGTACACCTTTATTTCCCAAATTGAAATCCCTTGTTTATAACAGTAGGGACAAGGTACACATGCTGGCCACGAGAGTAACCAGGACCTGTTTGGTTCTGAGTAGTAGGGAAAGAGGATCTGAACGAGGAAATATAGCGACAAGCTACATCTACAGGAAGCAGTCTGTCTCTATGACACAGCAGGAAAATGCATCGTGAAAATCCACTGCCTGAGACCACTGGCTGAGGAGAAGTAAAAGCTAAACAAATTACACAAAATCGAGGTTATAAAAACATTTAAGCTAGCCTATGACTGGCCCTACTCTTTCCACTACATGAACCTCTTGCAAATAGTGGTATAGGAAAAACTCAGCTACTTCAGAGATAAGTAATCGAAAAGGAATATGCACAGTATCCATACATAGGTGCTACACAGAGAAAAGGAAAAAAAAAACAAAGGATTAATAAAGCACACTTACCAGAAAAATGTTTCCATAGAGCTGCTGAAAATTATGATCAAACATTTTACCATGAATCTTAAGAACAGAATGAATGAATCTCCTTTATGAGGAAAAACCATAAAGCAGAGATAGAAGAGCTCATGTAACAGATGTTAACACAACAGGAAGAAACAAGATGTGAACTGATAGAGCACATGGAAGAGTGGAAGAAAGAAGTAACCACCGGGAAAGCAAAATGGGAAGAATATGTGGGCCAATAGGTCCTGCTGAAAATGCAAAAAGAGACATATTGGATGGAAATGAGGAAGTGAGCAACATGAAATGGAAATGAAGAAAAATTTTAAAGGATAGAAAGTAATGATAGATATAAAAGGCAAGCAAAGGAGAGCCAAATGCATCATTGAAGTGTGAGGAAAACACAAAAATAATGAAATAATACTTAACAATATCATTACAGAATTTTTTCCTCAAATGGAAGAATACTTGAACCTACATCTTGAAAGGGCCCAATATGACCAAGGAGAAAGTCACCCAGATGTAGCCTACTAAAGTTGCTGAATTTCAAAGATAAGGAAAAAACAGAGCTAGCTACAGACTTCTCCATAGCAATATTCAACACTAGAAAATCTTTAAGAAAAAAAAAGATGTAAACCAAAGATGCTATCTAATTATTGCTCAAGTGTAAATGCATAAAACAATGTTTTGAGCATGCATATCATTCCCTTGAGCCTACTTAATGATTCATTCAGATGACAAACAGGCTAAACAAGAGATGACCTGAGAAACTGCTACAGAAGACTGGCAGGGAACAATGAATATATTTATCTAATAATAAAACAATTACAGGAATCAGGGTGACAGAACAAAATGTAAATCTTATATGCTTGGCAATGCAAAAATGAAAAACTAACAAGGGTTACCAGGGGCAAGGGGAAAGACAGTAAATTGCACATAAATATGTTAATTTCCTTATTTTTAATAGCTAGAAGTCAATGAATAAATATAATTTTAAAAGTATGTGGTAGAAAAGAAGTAGGAGGTAAAAGACAAAATATTAATTTAATCAATGCTTATGGTAGGAAAATAGAAATGTCTGAAAAATAGAGGATTGGGGCATTCTATAAAGTTGTAATTGCAAAGAGACCAACTAGAATAATATAAGACTTCCTATTTAGCATAAGGAATACACAAGGAAGCAAATCAAAGGAAACTACTAGTGATATCATTTATAAAATATAAAACAAGTATAAAATAACATGAAAAAATTGAAACCAAATATGTCTGTCCAATCAATGAATAGAAGGGGGCTAAACTCTCCTATTTTTTAAAAAGTATATTTTGCTTGTATCACAAAATGAATTCAGTGCTGAATTCGAGAGATATACCTAAAACAAAGTAATTCAGTAGGGGTAAAAATAAAAAGATGAGCCAAAGTAAGTTGGGCAAATGCAAAGAAAAAGCAGAGATTGTAATCTTATACCAGACAAGGTTGGATTCTATTTTCAAGCCAAAAACTATTAAATGAAAAGAGTAGGGCCCCTTATAGCATTCAAGAGTACAATTCACTAGAAAATATGAATAATTTATATCTATTATTAAATAAAATAGCATTAACATTCATAAAGCAAAAATACAAGGTGGTGCAATAAGAAATAGAAAGACATCAATGGTGGGAGATTAATCACTTCAGCCCACAATAGATCATGATGACAAAAAATAAGTAAAATTATAATAAATAATATAGTGAATAAGATAGTCCTTATTGTTAAAACAGAGAATGTATCTTCAAGTGTCCAAAGGAAATTTATAAAAATTGACCATGGAGAGGGAGACGCAAGAGGGAAGAGATATGGGAACATATGTATATGTATAACTGATTCACTTTGTTATAAAGCAGAAACTAACACACCATTGTAAAACAATTATACCCCAATAAAGATGTTAAAAAAAAATTGACCATGGATTAAGCCATAAAGAAAATATCGACAAATTGAAGAAAGGAAAAAGGTAGGCAATATTCTCCGATCACAATGCAGTAAGAGTAGAAATTAGTAGCAAAACCAGATTACACCAAGCTTCTACCATTATTACCTAGAAATTTGAAAAGTAGGCACTCTCTTAACTCTTGGGTGATGCATGAGATTCAACTAAAATTGGAGACTATAATAGGAAATAAGAACAATGAAAAACTATATCAGAACTAATGAGATACAGGTAAAGTACTGCACAGAGGTAACTTGTAGCACTTCTACTAATAAAAAGAATAAAAATATGTGAGTTAATAAGTTATAAAATAAATCACAAATTACTCTTAAGAGAAGAAAAGAGTTAATAGAGATAAATCAGAAATGAATAATTTAGAAAATTTAAAAATAGTGAAACTAATAAATATATGTAAAAACTACTTTTTAAGAAAAACACAGTAACAATATAATATAAACTTAAGTAATCACAACAGCAAAGAGATAAAGCACAAATGCACAGAATAAGAAACAAAAAGGGAGAAATAATCACTTATGCCAAAGAAGTCAAAGGAATCATGAGACTCTGCTTAACTCTGTCATAGATAATTATATCTATGAAAATAAAGTTGGAAACAGGGATGAAGAGATGAATGGACACTTGAAAATAGCTATAGTCCTTGTTTTAACAATACCTTATTTATGATACCATTTAGGTGTACTATAAGGAGGTAAATATAATTTGCCCAAAATTGACTGCAGAAGAGACAGAAAATCTGAATAGATCTACTGCCACAGAAGAAACAATGCCATGAAAAACCTAATCCCTTTTCCCTTCTCTTGATAAAAAGCATCAGGCCCAGAGGTTTCACAGAAAATCCATAGGGGAACAGATAATTCTAATGCTATTTAAAGTGCTTCAGAGCATATTAAAGAAGAAAACCCCTTAAATTATTTTAATGAAACCCAATGACAGCATTAAAAAAAATGTGCAAACCAAATTCACTTATGACTATGGGTGTAAAATTCCTTAAAAAAAATTGTAAGTAGAATTCAGTAGCACACTAAGATTACAGTATACCAGACCAAGTAAAGTTTATTTTAAAAATACAAGAATAATTCAATATTAGGAATTCTAATATAGAATAATTGATTGTATCAGTAGATCTAATGAGAAAATAATAAAATAATTTGTATATATGCCATTAAGTTATTTGATAATGTTCAATATCTATTATTGGTTTAAGAAAATAAACCTCCCAACAAAACAGGAATAGGAGGAAACTTCCTTGACGTGATAAGATGTTGTTACATAAACCCTAAAATCTAGCCTTATGCTGAATAGATAAATACTAGAAACATCCTTGTTAAAGTCAGGAACAAGTCAAGGATGTTCTAGAAGTTAAAACTAAACATAATATTTAACACTATTTTTGAGGTCCTAGCTAATACATTGAAAAAAAGGAGATAAAACGGGGTACAATTATTATAATTTGCAGATGATTGTATATTTGAAAAATCCAAGGAAACTGGAAAAGATGATGTGATTGTATATTTGGAAGCTCCAAGAAAATCTTACAAAAACAGTAAGAGAATACAATAAAGTTGTTAGTTACAAAATTAGTATACAGCAATGAATATATAAATCACTCTCCCTACACCAATCAGAGTGGCAAAGGGATGGAGTTACACTGATTGTCATGGGCCAATCAGGTCCAAAGACCTGGGGTTAGGGGTGAGATAAATCACATTCAAACAGCAAGGAGTAGTTTTCCCCCAAAGAAAATCTAAATGCTGTTTGAACGGAGAAGGAGGAATGGATGTTGGGTAACCAATAAACAAATGTTTACCCAACCAAAGAAGGATTAGATATTTTAGTTCTTAACATTAGTAGCTGCTGATAATCTCCTCTCATAAGATGGGACAATAACAAATAATATCATGGTTACTAAACAAAGATGTTTAATGAGAACCTAGCAAAAATGGTAATAGTACTGGGTATTTTATTTTCTCCAGCAATATTTAAAATGAGGTAGTGGTGTCTCAAATCTTGATAAATCATAAAATGCTGTGTTACCACTTACATCTTCTTGCTTTCCCTCTCCTGTTCTTTATTTTCTTTTTTGGCACATAAAATTATCCAGATGAGTTGTCTAAGAAGGGGACATTAATTCATCTGGTCATATGTGTATTAAGGGCTTCTGGTACATGCTGTTATATAAAGAATGCTGGATATCTGTATACTGTAATCTATGTATGAGTTCAACAAGTTTTTAAATATACATCACTTGGTTTATTGTAGATTATTGGGTCCCAAATGCCTTACTCATTAACGGAATACTCATATATTTCAATTACTCTCATTTTCCTTGGATAGTTTAAAAGAATTTTTTTATGCCTAAGCTACCTCTTGTCTTTTCATCCCAGATGGCTTGCACAATAATGATAATTATATTGAATTGGGTATATATTCATTACTTTTAAATATAAAAACGTCACTATTGCCTTTAGAAGTATACTTTGGAGAAGACTTAAAAAAAAGTTACTTTGGGTATCTGAGAGATGATTGGGGATTTCTTTTTCAGAATGGATTATTCTTCACTAGACTAAATTTCAATAACTGTTTAAGTTAGATAAAAAATAGAACATTCATGATCCACAACCAACTTGACTGAATTACAGTAATACAGCAGTGGAAAGATGACAGGTATCGTTTGTGTGTGGGAAGAGCATGGCAGCATGTTTTGATGGATTTTATTGTGACATTTGTCTTTAGCAAGTATTACTAGAGTTGGGATGAGAATCTTAAAGTTCTCCCCTGCCCACCCCCTAATTTAGCTTTATTGAGATATACTGGACATATAATATTGTGTAAGTTTAAGGTGTCTGATGTTACAATTTCGTATATATATGTAAATGATTACCACAATAAGGTTAGTTAACACATCTATCACCTCACACAGTTACAATTTGTGTGTGTATGCTCACTTTTAAGATCTACTCTCTTGGTAGTTTTCAAATATATGATACAGTATTGTTGACTACAGTTACTATTTAGATGTTCTATTAAGCATTTTTTAAAGATAAAAGGGCTAAAAGAAATCTTGCATTTATAATAATTAGGGAAATGAAATAAACACATTAAGAATTTGTGAAAGCATATAACTGTTGCTTGCATTTTAATGACTCAAACTGTAAACTACAAATATGTAAGTTTCATAGAAAAATGCATTTGTATCATATATTTATAATGTAGCTAATGCACATACCAATTTAATAATTAAAATTATTATAATACTATTTCAAATGCAGAATATAAGAAATCTTGCATACCATAACACATACTGATATGACTCAAACTCAGATTAAATAGCTGGAGACCCAGGTAAGAGCTAATGCTGTAGTTTTAGTCCAAAGGCCATCAGGCTGAAGACTAGGGCTGCTAAGCTGCATTTCAAGTCCAAAAGCCATCTACTGGTAAAATTCCTTCTTATATGAGGGAGAGCAGTCTTTTGTTCCATTCAGGTCTTGAGTGATTGGATGAGGTTCACCCACATTAGGGAGGACAATCTGCTTTTTCTAAGTCCACTGATTTAATGTTAATCTTATCCAAAGACACGATCAAAGAAACATCCAGAATAATGTTTAACCAAATACCTGGGCACTATGGTCCAGGCAAACTGACATATAAAATGAACTATCCCAGTTCCTTAATGATGGCTATTTAGTTTGTTTATAATTCTTGGCTAATATAATATGTGTCCTAATATATAAATCATTTCATAGACATGCAAGTATATCTATAAAATAAATTCCCATAGTGGAATTGCTGTCTATGGGTGCATGATATAGTTTTTAAATTTATTTCATTTATTTATTTATTTGGCTGGGTCAGGTCTTAGTTGCAGCATGAGGGGTCTTCATTGAGGCACGTGGGATTTTTCGTTGTGGCGCACGGGCTTCTCTCTAGTTGTGGCGTGGGGGTTTTCTCTCTCTAGTTGAGGCACGCAAACTCAGTAGTTGTGGTGCGCGGGCTTAGTTGCCCCTCGGCGTGTGGGATCTTTGTTCTCTGACCAGGGATCAAACCCGCATCCCCCACATTGGAAGGCACATTCTTTACCACTGGACCACCAGGGAAGTCCCTATGGGTGCATGCTTTTAAAATTTTGATAAATATTACCAAATTGTCTTCCAAAGTATTTGTACCAATTTGTATTTACAAAGGATGAGAGTGTTTGTTTCCCCAACACTTTACAACACAATGTATTAGGAAACTTTTTGATTTTTGCTATTTGGATGGATGCGATATGAGTCAGATAACTAATGAGAAGGTATTGCATGCATGTTAGTGAGAACAGCATTCCCCATCACGTACACAGATTCAGGATGGACATGGTAGTGTTATCACAATAATGATAGAATGGAACGTAGAATACAATTTATCTGAGTACTAGAATTAATGCTGAGGTTAGAAATGAACCTTAATCCTGCATTTATTATTAAGACTCTGATGGGGCACTTAAAAATTTCAGTTATACGTTACAGGGGAATTTACCTACTCGAGGAGTACTTATAAATTTGGAGATTCAGTGAAGTTCTCAGAATATTATGTCCTGTTTTAACATCAAAGATTCAAGATTAAAATTGAAAGAGGTGGGCTTCCCTGGTGGCGCAGTGGTTGAGAGTCCGCCTGCCGATGCAGGGGACACGAGTTCGTGCCCCGGTCCGGGAAGATCCCACATGCCGCGGAGCGGCTGGGCCCGTGAGCCATGGCCGCTGAGCCTGCGCGTCCGGAGCCTGTGCTCCGCAATGGGACAGGCCACGGCAGTGAGAGGCCCGCGTACCAAAAAAAAAAAAAAAAAAAAAAAGAAAAATTGAAAGAGGTTTGATAGGCATTTGGAAAGTAAATTCAATAGTGAATGATCAGATCTGGAGGTGATGGGGGTAGGAATTGAGAACGGTGCCCTCCATTCTCTCACTTTTCTGGCTTTGAAGATCCGTGAGAATCCAATATATGAAGGAGTCATTTCAAAGAAAGACCAAGCTGTGGACAGATTTAGACTCCTCAGACTGTCCTGTCAGTAGTTACTTACACTGTTGTCTTCAGTGGAGATGCAGAGACTAGGAGGTCCCAGTAGCAGAATCACGGTGCTTTCTGGTGTCCAGTCCTCTAGAACTCCCCTTTCCCCTGCCTCTGCCTTAAGGGACTCTGATGCTCGTCTTTAATCAATGACATTAGACCCACAATGAAAGTGAAAACAAAAAGTTTAAAATCTTCTCCCCTCCAACCTTTCCCTCCCCACTTGTCTTTCTGTCCTCTCTTCCCATCTTTTTCACTCCTTTTTTCTTTTTCTTATTGTTATTTTCATTCTTCCCTTCATTCAACACACATTTACTGAGGGCCTTCATAAGCCAAGTCCTGACCATACTGAGATGAATAAGATACAAAAGTCACAGTTCTTTGAGGAACTGAGAGTTTCCAAAACAAAGTGTAAATTGATCATTTCTCAACTCCTTTCACTTTCATTACGTGCTTTGTTATAGCTGCTGAAATATTTTATTTTAGTAGTCTAAATTTGTTTTTGAAATATAGAAGTATAAATCATAAACACAATGAACATAGTTGCAATAACAACAACCACAAATGCTCAAAGCTGGCCCTACCACTAATCAATTATTTTATTACATATTATTTTAGACATTTCAACCCAATTTCACCAGAGGTCTGGTTTGTTATTAATACAGTATCTTAAGCAAAGCATATGACAGTTACGAAATTTATTATTTCAATGATCATTCGTAATGTATTTATAATTAAATAATAAATGTTGATTACTATACTGATTGTTTATCATCCTAAATTAGTTATCTTTCCTTTATCTGGGAAAGCATTGTTATATTATTATGCTGTCCTATAGTTTAATATATTGCTCATTTAAAATCTCATGTTAATTTTGCTTAATATTTAGAGGAAGTACAATTTCTAACAATACTATAACCAAACTGATCCAGAGCAGAATGGAGACATCAAGAAAATCTGACTTTATTCTCCTGTTCCATTATTGGTACTCTGTGAGACACTGGAGTAGATTTTTTTCCGGTACCTCTTTTCCCACAAGTTAATTTAGATGAATCATTATCACTGTTTCATGGCTTTGAAGGTCTAGGGCCTCAGAATCAGGAGTTAAATAATTTTATGTATTTCAAAAAAAGAATTTTAAAAAGTTTATTTCTGATATATAGAAAACTATTAACATCAAATTATTTTTTAAATTACGATAGTGGGGGCTCCCCTGGTGGCACAGTGGTTGAGAGTCCGCCTGCCGATGCAGGGGACACGAGTTCGTGCCCCAGTCCGGGAAGATCCCACATGCCACGGAGCGGCTAGGCCCGTGAGCCATGGCCGCTGAGCCTGTGCGTCCGGAGCCTGTGCTCCGCAACCGGAGAGGCCACAACAGTGAGAGGCCCGCGTATCGCAAAAAAATAAATAAATAAATTACGATAGTGGTTAACAAGATAATAGAAATTTCCTTGACATAAAATTAAATTTGGTTTCATTTTTTAAGGAAGTAAAATATATTAATGCGTTAAACTTAGATATAACTTTTATAGAGCAATAGCAATAGATGAACCTCCATTTCATTTAACAGTAAATTATATAACTTGGTTTCTTACCATAGTGGTTTAATATCATGATACTTAAAAAACATAGTTTCATTTTCTTAGTTACAAAAAAGCTCTGTTCATCAGAAAACACACTTTTTGTTCACAGAAACAGATGGTATGTAATAGCTGAACTTCTCAGAGATGATAGAATTGAAAAGTACATGAACAAGAGTATAAACATGAGTTTTGAAATGCTGCAGGTGAATATATAATTCCTAGTTAAAAACTCTCAATATAGAATACACCTCTCATCAAATACTAGGCTTTGTCTTTAGACAATGAAACTGAAAGAAGATAGGTAGCTTGGAATGAAGGAAATCATTCATCAGAGTAGTCTGCTTCTCTTTCATATCTCTTTTGCTAAAGAGGAGAAACATAAGACAGCAGGGAATGAAGAATTCAAACTCTAGTAGTCAAGGCTTCTTCGTGTAATAGACACATATTGGGTTGGCTACCCAGCTCACAATGATTCTCGAAATGGCCATAATTGCCCCAGTCATGCCATCCCTCATCTGGGGAAGTTGTTCATCCTCTCTGTGCTCTGAATGGGAGGTGCCATCTAGTTACAGAGTAACCCGCACCTCCCAAAATGTTATGCATATGGCTCAAGAAGAGTTAATCATACTACACCCCTTTGGCCATTGTGATTGGTCCAAGGGATGAGTGTATGATTTAGTCTATGCCAGTCAGTGTCCTTCCCTGAGATTTTCCAAGTTGAGGTTAAAAGGAAGCACTATTTCTGTTTGGTTAAGCTATGAGGCTGAGCTTGGATCCATCAGAGATCATGTTTCTAGTCTTATGTGGATAGCAGGCCCCAAATCATAAAGCTAATGATCAAAGAGAAGCAGATTCAAGATGTGGAGTGAGGAAGAGAGGAAGAGGGAGACAGAGAAAAAAAATTTATCACCTCACACCCATCAGGATTGCTACCATAAAAAACAAACAAGAGGGCTTCCCTGGTGGCGCAGTGGTTGAGAGTCCGCCTGCCGATGCAGGGGACACGGGTTCGTGCTCCGGTCCGGGAAGATCCCACATGCCGCGGAGCGGCTAGGCCCGTGAGCCATGGCCGCTGTGCCTGCGCGTCCGGAGCCTGTGCTCAGCAACGGGAGAGGCCACAGCAGTGAGAGGCCCGCGTACCGCAAAAAAAAAAATTAAAAAAATAAAAAAATAAATAAGGGGACTAATGGAAAAACTGAAAAATGACCAATAAAGGGCCAATTTAAAAATTAGAAAAGACATAATTGGACAATCACAAATCAACAAGTTTAATGTCTCTGTTTAGACAGTACCTTGAAGAATTAAGTAGCGACATTCAAATAATATTTTATCTTAGTAAAGAAAAAATGGAAACAAGGGTATTTGGTAAAACAGATAGCATGCCACATTTATTTAACTTGAATGGTTTAAAAAATATTTAGAGATATCTCAAACTACCTAATTTGGCAGAATGTTAAATCTCACAGCTCTAAACATCGATTGTTTTCTTAACCTAAACATTGACTTGTATTTCTCACGGTCTACTAAAAATAGATGTTAACAAATGAAATAGAGCTAATTTATGTCTCTAAGAATTAAACCTCATTCTGTTTCTGCAAAAAATGGTTTAATCTGCTAATGCTTGTGGTAAAGACTTTATAGCAATTTTTCAAATAGGAGTGGCTCCAAATACTATTTTTCCCAAGATATTTCCCCAAGGACTTGTTATATGAGGACTTCAGTTGATGTGTAAATGGAGAAGAAGATTGCCTGTGTGAATGATTCAGTAGGGTACCAAAAACATCCATCTTACTAATGCCAACAGATCAGTTACCTTCCTGCTGCCATTCTGTGGGAAGTGCTCTGAGCCATAGTAAGCCTCAAGAAACAATAGGTTCTTTCAAACTCTTTAAGGAGCATGACACATTAAGTCCTAACACGTCAGTGAGAATGAGTTAGTGTTTTGAGAAAGGAGGAGCCATGTGATAGGAATATACTGGACACAGATCCCTGGGAGGCCAGGGTTGAAAGGGAAAGAAAACAGCAGAGAAAAGGGAGGTAGAGGCAAAAACAAACTTGTCCTACATCTCAATCTTGCCTTCCCAAGACAGATTGTGGCTTCTGTGTATGTTCTTTCTGTTCACATCCTTAGTCCCTGTATCTCATTTTATGCCAGCTGATCAAGAAACAGAGAGTGGATAAGGCAAGAGGGCAAGTCATAAGATTTTAATGTTAAAAAATATAGCCTTGTTTAATAGTTAAAAAATTGAAAAGTAATGATTCTTCTTGGCTCCAGAGAGAAATCATTGAGAGAGGATGTCACAGGTTAGCTTCCCTGAGAAGCAGACTCTGAGCAGGAGATGAGCAGGCAGGAGGTTCATGAAGAGCATTCTAGGGATCATCACCTATGTAAGGGAAGGCAAGGGAAGGGAAGAGGACTGGCAGAGGGGGAAGCTGGGCTGTGATGGGTTCTCAATGAAAACCCTAGCCCTTTGGGACCCTCTTTAGATGAGATGACCCTTTGGAGATGCTTGAATTGGGGTGAGAGGGCCAGGCCTTTATACCACTCCATTGGCCAGTGATTGGATGCAAAGCACCCTGGGAAGGGCATGTGACCTTAGGTAAGGAAACTCTGCAGTTAAAGCAATCCCTGCACGGGGGCTAACAGCTGAGGGCTGTCTTGTCCACACCACTCCTAGCAGGTGGGGGAATAAGGCCTTCAGTCCTGAAGGGGGATTTTGGTAGTGTATCACAGTGTCCACCAAAGAGGAAATTAGTACCTACCACGGAGCTTGATATGTGTAGTCACTCAACAAACATTTGTTGAATAGATGAATATTCTTGTTTTGTCTTTCAGTTGCTCACCCCTTCCCAACAGAAAAACAAATGTGACATTATCAAAGCTTTTACAGACAAAAAATTGCCTTCAGATAACTAGTTTTTGTCATGCAGAACAGGGGTCCCCTTTTTGGCACCAGGGACTGGTTTCGTGGAAGACAATTTTTCCACAGATGGGGGGATGGGGATATGACGTTTCAGGCGGTAATGCGAGCGACGGGGAGCGGCAGATGGAGTTTCCCTCACTTGCCCGCTGCTCACCTCCTGCTGTGCGGCCCGGTTCCTAATAGGCTGCGGGCTGATACAGGTCCATGGCCCGGGGGTTGGGGACCCCTGATGTAGAAAGCTTGGCAAGAAATCTTTGTAATAAAGAATGTGACAGATATCTGTGAGTATGTGCTGTAACTTAATGTGCATTTTTGTAAAAAACTTTTCATTTTGAATCAATGTCAAACATACAGAATGCTTGCAAAGAGAGTAGTAAGAACTTTTGTTATTTGAACAATTTGGGAGTAAGTTTGTGACCTAACTTCCCATTACCCCTCAATACTTTTGTGTGTATTTCCTATGTATAAGGACATTCTCCTATCTCACCATAATACAACCAGTCAAGATCAGGAAACTAGCATTGATACATTACTACCATCTAATCCTTAGACCCTGTTAAAGTTTTGCCAAATGTTCCAATGCCATTTATACCGAAAGGATCTAGTCGAGAATTAAGTGTTGTGGTAACTTCCATGTCCCTTTAGAAGTCTTCAGTCTGGAACAGTTCCTCAGTCTTCCCTTGATTTTCATGACTGACACTTTTGAAGATTATAGGTAATTAATTTTTAGAGTGTTCCCATTTTAGCTCTAATGTCACCTTAGAAGGTTATGCCCCTTTGTCAGGAATCTCATAGAAATGATAAAGTGTTATTACCTTCTACTGGGGGAAGGGATGTTCCACATTTTCAATTTGTCCAATTACTGGTGTATTGACTTTGATCATTTGATTAAAATGATGTCTTCCAGGCTCCTTTATTATAAAGTAACCCAATTTTCCCTTTTAATCCATAAGTATTTTGTAGGTGGGTGCTTTGAGGCTATGTAAATATCTCCTTCTCATCGAACTTACAACTTCTTCATTTATTTATTTATATCAGTATGGACTCGTGGATTCATATTTCACTCAATGAGTTATAACTTATTACTATTATTAGTTATTTTGATGCTCAAATTGTTCCAGATTTATCTAGCGGCATTCACTTCAAGCTGATTTCTGTGTCCTTTTGACATGGTCCCCTTCATCATTTTGAAGGGCATTTCCTATTTTCAAGCACAAAAAGATGTTCCGGGTTTACTTTGTATTTCCTGTGTCCTAACCCTGTAATCAGCCATTTTTCTGAGCCTCTACTTAAGACCACCTCTCCATTAGTGCTCTGGACCCATCACAAGCATGTGCAACAAATGCTAAAGAGGAATTTATGGAAACTATGTAATGGATTACTTCTTGCTCTTTGAATTTGAAATATACATGCTCTGTGCTTGAAATCCTAAGCTCCAAACGTACAGGTTTCATAAGAGTTTATTGTAATATCTTCACTGTACAGATATGTATCTTTAGCATATCTACGAAGTAATATAGTTAATAATACTTTGCATAGCATAGTGCATTTATATAATCCAGGTCTGTGAAAGGTGATAAAACCTATTTAAAACTGCTCTATGGTAAGATTTGTGACTGCCACTTCAGCAGCATGGTTGGTAGACTTTAAGCAGACAACATGGGTTTGTGTCTCAGTGGAATCATTTAGTATGAAAATAATCTCTACCCCACTAGGTTGCTGTAAATATTAAATGAGATAGCGTCTGTAAAATTGCCATGTAAATTGTAAAAAGCTATTCTAATATAAAATGTTACATAGATTTCTATGTAAATGCTAAAAATCACTTACCTATTATTAAACCTTTTAAAAGTGAACTCCTTGGTCTCAAGAAAAGAAAAACCAGTGTGGCAAAAAAACTAACACTCTTAGCCTTTTAAGAATGTGAGATCGTCTTTATATGCCATATTTTTACATAGGACGTTTAAAGTCTGTAGCTCTTTCAAAGGTAAGAAAATGGCTTGTTAAACTGTGGGTGGGCCTGAATAATGAGTTAGGAAGAAAAAGAAATATTAAAGAATTACCACTTGTTATTCAGTGAGAGTTTTGTGGAAGAGATAAAACTAATGAATTACTAATTTTTTAGTGTAAGAGTGGTATTGTTTGTTAGAGTCCTTATCTTTTATAACACATACTGACATATATATATATATATATATATATATTTTTTTTTTTTTTTTTTTTTTTTTTGCGGTACGCAGGCCTCTCACTGTTGTGACCTCTCCCATTGTGGAGCACAGGCTCCGGACGCGCAGGCTCAGTGGCCATGGCTCACGGGCCCAGCCGCTCCGCGGCACGTGGGATCTTCCCAGACCGGGGCACGAACCCGTGTCCCCTGCATTGGCAGGTGGACTCTCAACCACTGCGCCACCAGGGAAGCCCTGACATATTTTAAAATGAAATGTGAAAAATATTTTTAGTGAAGGAAGTGGATGAGAGTACAGTTCAGGGGTCAGCAAACTTTTTTTTTTTTTTGTAAATTGCTAGATAATAAATATTTTAGGCTTTGCAGGCCATACAATCTCTGCTGTAACTACTCATCTCTGCTATTGTAGCATGAAAGCAGGCATAGACAACATGTACACAAAAGAGCATGGCTGTGTTCTAATAAAACTTTACTCATAAGAATAGCTGGTAAGCTGGATTTAATATGTAGGTCATAGTTTCCCAACCCCTGCTATAAATGAAACAAGATTTACCATGATTAATAATTATGAAGCTCAGTTATGGGTACATAGAGATTATTATACTATTCTGTATATATTATATATTTGAAATTTTCCATAATGTTCTACATAATAAAAAGTCAAAAAACAAGAGAGGAAAGTTTGGATAAGAGGAGAATGGGATTACCAGGTTGTGATAAAATATATTAATACTTAATATATACATTTGAAAGTAGTTTGTTTTAATAATCAGAGTTATTGGCAAGAATAGAGGACTATTTTCTACCTTTGTTTTGTATAATTTGCCTGATCATTTTTTTAAATGTACTGAATTTGAATATTTATGTCTATCTTTCAAGAAACTGGTTATTTTTTTGTAATGTACTAAATTTAGGCATACTTAAGTTCCAAGAGGTGTTAAAACAAATTTTACGTTTAAAGACCACCACAGAAAATAAAAGAGAACCTTCATATATGATTCTAGGGCTTTGGGTAGCAATGTTGTTTAAAGTTCAAGGTTCAAGATATCCCCCTGCTCTAAATCCACGGCTATGATACATATGAAAGAAAAACAAACGAACAAACACAAGCTTAGAAAAGAAAAAGACACAACTTTGTTCAGTAAGACAAACATTTCTGTGAACCAAGAAAAGAAAAGAAATGCAATTAAGAAAGTAGGAGGGGGGCTTCCCTGGTGGCGCAGTGGTTGAGAGTCCGCCTGCTGATGCAGGGAACACGGGTTCGTGCCCCGGTCCGGGAAGATCCCACATGCCGCGGACCGGCTGGGCCCGTGAGCCATGGCCGCTGGGCCTGCGTTTCCGGAGCCAGTGCTCCACAGTGGGAGAGGCCACAGCAGTGAGAGGCCCGCGTACCACAAAAAAAAAAAGAAAAGAAAGAAAGTAGGAGGTATTGTCATGGGCTTGCTGGCCCCTGGGTGGTGAAGTAGGTAGAAGCAGTTGAGAGTCCATATCCTATTGGGGAATAGAGAATAAAAGTGCCCTAGATGAGAATGGAGATTAGCGACTAGATTAGATTTAGGTTCACTGCCTAAATCTAGGTGCTGGGCTGGTGACCCTCACTTACCCCAACCCCCTCAAGAGAAATCTTTAAAAAGCTGCTGCTGAGGGCTTCCCTGGTGGCGCAGGGGTTGAGAGTCCGCCTGCCGATGCAGGGAACACGGGTTCGTGCCCCGGTCCGGGAAGATCCCACATGCCGTGGAGCAGCTGGGCCCGTGAGCCATGGCCGCTGAGCCTGCGCGTCCGGAGCCTGTGCTCCGCAACGGGAGAGGCCACAACAGTGAGAGGCCCGCGTACCGCAAAAAAAAAAAAAAAAAAAAAAAGCTGCTGTTGAGTACGGCTTGGCACTACAGCTTTAGGAGAAACTGCATGTTTCTCAAAGCAGGACAGAAGTGCAGCCTGGCAACCAGTATTTCACATATTACCATGCAGGATGTGAGAAGTTATCAGCCTCAATGCTTCTCCCCTCCCCGTATCCACATCTTGTACTATTCTAGCTTTGAAGTTCTTTACAAAAAAAAGGCAGCATAATTTTCCACGCTTTGACTCTGGGCTCAGCTATGGGGCTTGCTTTGTCCAGGGGGACCTTAGTAGATGTGATGAAAGCAGGGGCTTGAGATATGTTTGTCTAATGGGGTTACCCACTTGTACTTCTGTCACCTCAGTGAAAAGAGTTTTCCCCAGAGTAGCCACTACCCTTCAACCTGGGCCCCAGTGTGGATATTTGAGGAGCAGAACTGCTCTACTTGCCCACAGACCTGTGATGTGGTACAGAGCTGTTTCAGTCATTGCTACCTGAAGCTGCTCTAGCTGACCTGCAGACCCACGAGAGAATTAAAAGCTTATTGTTTTTAAAAACCCACTGAGATTTTGTGGTTGTTTGTTATGCAGCAATAGCTAGCTGATAGGGAAAATCTAATCCTGGGATGCTACTGTAACAAGAACCTAAAATACATGGTATTAACTAGGGAACAGGTGGCAGATGGCAAGGAAACCATTACAGAAGCTGGAAAGATGTCAACCTGTATTTGGTAAAACTGCTGCCTGTAGTAACATGAAAATAGTAGAATGGTTTCTAGGCTTATGTTGAAAGCATGAGCAGTTACTTTTATTTCCATTTTATAAGGTGCTATGAGAGATAAATTCAGAAAAAAAACTGCCAGCTTGCAAGAAGAATTTAGAGGGATTTAAACAGCACAGAACTTGCTTATTTGGAAAATAAAACCCTTTATTTCCAGCCACTAAGAGTCTGATTCAGCTTGGGGGAAAATGTAATTAAGGGCATAGCTATAACTTCCTTTACTAAGACATCTGAAAGAAGGTGATGCCTGGAAGTTTCTCTCAGCTGGACAAAGGGGTTTCTAGAAAGCTTAAGGGTAGGGTCCCTCAGAAGCCTAATGGGTGGAAGTTCCTCATAATATAGTATGAGAGGCATGTCCCCAAAAGAATTGTGGGTATGGTTTTGTCAAATAGAGTTTACTGAAATCAAATACATGGAAAATCCATGTTTTTGAGAGAGCTGTATTGGCAAACAAACTACCAGCTAGGACTAAAAGGGGATGAGACTGAGATATAAAAAGACCTTTGAGCCAACAACACTTTACAGGCAGGAAGTGGCTGAGAAAGCTTCTTAGCATGAAAAGGGGCATATTCTCCAATGTGCTCTCTGGAAGTGACCAAGGAGGATGGCAGAAATCTAGTCTTTCCAGGAGGGTGAAACCAAGAGCAGGGGAGAACAACAGACTGGACTACCAGGGAGCAGAATTACAGTCTAACCAAGGAAAATTCCTTACTCTCAGAGTAGGGGGACCTGGCAACATTGTCCCTAGGGTATTTCAGAAATGAATGCTAATGCCTTCGGATCTTCCCGTTTTTGATTAGGAGTGTTAAATACAGCTAACATACCCTTGTTCCATCATTCCATGTTGGGTAAGGCGGGGGGTGGGAGGAAGATTACACACACTCACACACACTTTAGTTCATAGTTTTCCAGATCAAGGAGAATCACATTCAAATCTGATGTATATCATAAGATTTTGGATTTTGATCCTGAGGCCATGATTGGATGAAGCTGTTGGGGATCTTGGGATAAGGGTGAGTCTGTTTTGCTGTGCAGCAGATATAAACTGCCTTGTAGCTTTGAACTTCCTCCCACGAAAGGCAGAGTATGCTTACCAGATCCTTGATTTGGGGCTCAACTATGGAACTTGCTTTGGCCAATGAGATATTTGTAGATGTTATATAAGCAGGGGCTTGAAATGCTTGCACAATGGGTCTTGCCCTGTCGTGCTCTTGCCTTTATCATGAGATGAGCTTCCCCTAGAGGGCTGCTTCTCCCTCAGCCTGGGCTCAACAATGAACACTCCTGGAACTGCCCCAGCTGACCACAGACCTGCAGTTTGAACGAGAGCTACCCCACAGACTTGTGAGCAAAAGAAATGCTTATTGCTGTGTACAACTGAGATTTTGAGGTTATGTTGGTAGTAACTAATGAAAACAGGGGAGAAATCTCAAATTGTCAGTGTAAGATCTGGTTTGAGATTGGAGAACCTTGGAGCTTGTTGGACAAGTGCAAAATCCTTAGATAGGGAGATGTGGGTAACAAAACCACCCCTTCCCACTCAAAACGAACACAAAAATCAAAGTTCCAAACCATATGAAGAAATCTACCATTAAGAAGCACTGTCACATAATCAAAAATTAGAACAATGATTTGCTCCAGATTAAACTGAAATAAGAGGACAAGAAAAAAAAGTTTCATATCCTCAAAGAGATGAAGCAATACATACATTAAAAAAATTACTTATTTTGGCTGTGCCAGATCTTAGTTGCAGCACGCAGGATGTCCATTGTGGCATGTGAACGCTTAGTTGCGGCATGCATGTGGGATCTAGTTCCCCGATCAGGTATCGAACCCAGGCCCCCTGCATTGCGAGTGCAGAGTCTTACCCACTAGATCACCAGGGAAGTCCCAATAAATACATTTTTAAAAAAGAATAAGACATTATGAAACAAAATCAGACATGTTCAATAATAGGTAGAAAGAGTAAAAAAATCAGAAAAACATACCTATTGAAATAAAAAACTTAATGGTCATTCTAGACTGTATACTATCAGAAAGAATTACTATAATAGAAGGCATTACAGAAAAATTACTCCAAAATGCAACAGAAAGAGATTTTTAAAAATAAGAATGACAGGGCTTCCCTGGTGGCGCAGTGGTTGGGAGTCCGCCTGCCGATGCAGGGGACACGGGTTCGTGCCCCGGTCCGGGAGAACCCCACATGCCGCGGAGCGGCTGCGCCCGTGAGCCATGGCCGCTGAGCCTGCGCGTCTGGAGCCTGTGCTCCGCAACGGGAGAGGCCACAACAGTGAGAGGCCCGCGTACCGCAAAAAAAAAAAAAAAAAAAAAAAAAAAAAAAGAGTGAGAAAATTAGTGACACAGATTGAGAGACTCTAACTATCTAGTGGAACTTCCAAAAGAAGGAAATAGAGAAATTACAAAGAAGCAATATTTGAAGAGATTCAATTTCCAAAATTGAAGAATAACCCCTTAGATTAAAGGTACACTCTGTACCAAGCAGGATAAATATAAATTCCTACCTAGACACATCATGGTAAATTTCAGGATATCAAAAATAAAGCAAATCAAACCATCATGCAGGACATATTAAACTTACACGGTGATGTATGCCAATTTTTTCTCAATAAAACTGGGAAAATATAGAGAAAAATCTTAAAAGTAGTTAGTAAAGAGGAAAAAAATAATTCTACACCCAACCAAAAGCTATTATCCAAAGAGTAAAAGCAAAAATAAAGACATTTGCAGACAAAAACAAAACCAAACCCCTTATCACATCTCATGGAATAACCACTAAAGGTTGCAAGAAAAGTAAATCCAAGGGAAAGAAGTTAGAGGCACGAAACAATGGTGACTTTATAGTATGTGAATTATAGCTCAATAAAATTGTTACAAAAAAATGGTGAGCACAAAATACTTTGGCATATTTGAATATATTTTTTTTTAATTTAGGATAAGGAAGTTGATGCTAAGTTCTTAGACAACAATAAAAGTGAAGACAAAAATCTGCTAATGGGTAAATAAAATGAACTAATGTTTCCTGTTTGGAAAAAAGATAGAAATACTGAATAACTTTAAACTTTGGTTAAAATTTTATAGATGTATATGTAGAAAACTTAAGGGTGGCCACTAAGGTAGAGAAATATAACTTCCAAATAAGGAAAACATAAAGGGGTAGGGAAATAGAGAAAATCTTCTCAATCTAGCAGAAGACCAGAACTAAAGATGCTTATGGAAATAGTGGTAAACAGAATGCAAAATGGTAAAAATTAAGTCCAAATGTCATTAATCACAATAAATGTAATTGGATTAAACTGACATACTGCATAGCAAACAGAATCAGATTCCCTAAAAAAAAAAATCTAGCTACATGTTGCTTATAAGAGACACATCCAAAGTAAAATGACACAGAAGTTTTGAAATAGAGGGATAAAGATAGACTAGGCAGAGTTCTCCTAGAAATTGTAGGGAAGCTCTTATCAGACTAAGTGTCCTGTAATAATTATAAACTCTGGGCAACATATTAAAAAAACAACTATTTGAAGGCACTGGAGAATGACCAAAAGCAGGCAGAAACTGAGGGGAATAAACATTTTGAAGGGAGGAAACCATAGATTTGTTTTGTTTTGTTTTTTTGCGGTACGTGGGCCTCTCACTGTTGTGGCCTCTCCCATTGCGAAGCACAGGCTCTGGACACGCAGGCCCAGTGGCCATGGCTCACGGGCCCAGCCGCTCTGCAGCATGTGGGATCTTCCTGGACCGGGGCACGAACCCGTGTCCCCTGCATTGGCAGGCGGACTCTCAACCACTGCACCACCAGGGAAGCCCCATAGATTTGTTTATAAAGCTTTTTGCCTGAGGGTACTCTCATGTCCTCCTGAGTGCAGGGATGCTAGTACTCAGAAAAGGGCAGTCCTACTGGCTTGAAGCATCAATGGGCAGAGTTTAAGGATGACCAAGCAACTTTGAAGTGAGGGAAGACACCCAAGAAAGGAAACAGCTACAAAACAGAGAGTCTCAAAATCCGTGATAAACCTCACCCAAATTTTTGGCTGACTCCTTTGGCTATGCTTGTGCAGGGGAGACCATAACGTGCCTGGTGGGAAACAACAGCTGGAAGGCTGAAAGCTGTGACAGAAACATCAGCTGCTGTCCACTGCAAAAGAGCTGGAAATTTGAGCCTAGACAAATTCAGTGCCTGTTATAACAAAAACAAACACTCTTCAGAAGAAGATAATAGAATTCAGAGTCTCTACAATGACTTATTCTTAATGTCCTGTATACAAGAAAATGTTCCTAAATATGTGAATGTTTACAACAAATTTATTCTCCAAACTGAAAACAACCCAAATACCCATCGACAGGAGAATGGATAAATTGAGGGCTAGTCTTATAATGGAAAGCTACTTGGCCATGAAAAGGAATGAATCACTGATATACACAAAAGCATGGATGAATCTCACAGATGTTATGCTGAGTGAAGCAGATAAACACAAAAGCAGATATATTATGATTCCATGAACGTGATGCTCCAGAAAAGGCAAAACTATCTATTGTGGTAACAATCAGAAAGAGGATCACCTCTTGTGAGACTGATTGGAAAGTGGCATGTGGGAAAATACTGCTCCAATGGAAACGAGCTGTATTTTGGAGGAGTGTGGTTGTTAAGAACTCTGAAGGGTCTGAGGTTTTACCCTGTCTGCAAGATAACAAGTTAACCTGCCACAGACTCACAGATGTTGGCAAAAACACAAAGATCCTGGGTTACAGGCAAAGGACTTAATTATCCCCAGCACAATAAGCAGTCTGAGCTCCATGTCTGCACTGGTTCCTCTTGCCTCCTAAGCCTTACAGGGGGTGACAATGAGGGGCCCAGAGGGATGCTGTACACATAGTTAAGTTTCTGACAGAACAGAGGAACCTCAAGCTTAGGGAACCTAAATCTTTTATAAAGGGCAATAAGTCTGCCTGTCCCTTGCCCTGGAAGGAGACATTATCTTTACTAGACCAGACAGTAAACAAACCTGCCTTCTGCTCTAGGAGACACTGTCTTCCAAGCCTGTTCACTATATAAACATTCCTGAAAAGAGAGACTGTATCTCTGCTTGCAAGAAATGGAAACTTGTAGGGGACCCATGGAAACAGTCTCTAACAGTGGGTTATAAGAATGTATGCATTTGTCAAAATTTATTGAATCTTACATTTATGATTTGTGCACTACACTGTAATTTTAACCTCCAAAACTAAACAAACTGATCCAGTAAAACAAACAAAAAAAAAAGAATTAAGTGTGGACAAATTAAGGGGGAGAGAAAAGGCGAATTCTGTTGTTCTGGCAAATCCTTTGAAAGTGGTAGGTTTGGAAGGAACCAGCCTGCCTTTCCCAAATGGCAGCTGACCCCACGTTACATCACTTTTTCAAAATACATCATAATTAGACTGAGCTACATAAGTGCAAGGAAACTTTCTTCTTCTCCTCACCATTGTGTCCCTTGACATTCATCAGTATATATTACTCAATATATTTTAAGATAAACTTATACAACCAAGGTGAAAAAGGAACAAAGTCTTTGACCCCCAAACCACTGAGTCATTCTCTTTATCCTACTATCTCTAATCTTTTACTCTCTTGCTTTCTTCATGTCTGTTAAGCTTTTCTCTTTTTTTTCCACCCCACTCTCTCAAGGGGTCATTCAATGGAATAAATTTCTCTATTACATGCTCTATTTATATGATAAAAATTTTATACTTCGTTCTTAAACAAAGAACAGTGGTTGAATTAGGTAGTATGTAAACTTAAATGAGACCATGGAGTTGTACTTCCTGAGTGTGAATCCCAGCTCCATTATTTACTTGCTGTGTGCTGGCAGAAGTCATTTAACCTCCCTATGCCTCACAGTATTAATTTTATAGAATTGTTATGATATTTAAATGTGAAAATGTTTACAGTGCTTAGAACAGTAGTGATGTAGAGTTCAATATATGCTAACTATTATTTTTCAATACCACTGAGATTTGTACGTAGACTATGATTTAGTCTTTAATAGGATTGTAAAAAACAACAAAAACATAAAATTGAAATTAAAATTAGCAGAACCTTTTAAAATGAGCCTAATAGGTAGGGCTCCAGTTTGTAAAGAGGCATCTGAACAATTGATTAGAATATTTATAGAGAATAGGGACTTGTTTACAGAATCTCTGTAGTAGGAGACATACACAGGAATCCTTTATGTTGTATTCCAGCTGGATAAAAATTTTGTGCCCATTATGTCTAAAGAGGATAGCTGGGTTTGATGTTACAAAGATAGAGATTTGCTTACAAAAGCTTATGATCTTATAGGGGATACAGTACAGTATACGTTTTAGATTAAAAAAAGGGGGGCAATAGTGAAAAGCAAACATACACGTTGGGTTCTTTTCAAACTCATTCTAGCTAAAAAAAATTTTAAACCGCACTATATATACAATTTTGTTTCCTGCTGCTTTCACTAAATAGTAAGCATTATTCCCATGCTCTCCCATAGTTTTGGAAGGATTTGCTGTTGCTGCATAATATTCAATTTGTGTGTGTGGTAGTTTCTGAATTCTTTGTTATAGCCATTGATACTTAAGTGTAGAGGTTAAGAGCATGGGTTTCAATTATGACTGTTTGTATATGAAGCCCAGCTTCCCCACTTGCTGGCTCTGTGTTCTTGGGCAAGTTACTTCATCTCTTTGAATGTACTCTAGCTTCCTTTCTGTAAAACAGGAATAATAGTACCTACTTCACAGGTTTTGAGATGTGTGTAAAACAATTAACCTGGAAAACAGTAAGGGCTCAATAAATTTAGCTGTTTTTCTAAGAAACAGTCTTAGACATTTTCATTGCTTCACCAATATCCATTCTGTGCCACCCCATTATACAGGAATCATGTAGTTAGGGATGAGGGTTAGGCACAGATTTATTTAAATAATTCAGGCTAATCCCACGCCTCCAGCCAGTGACTGTTTCAAGTAAACCATGCGTACTCTAAAATCTATGGCATTTGTATGATCACAAGAACGGACAAGCAGCCAATTGATCAAACAGATCTCATTATGGCCCTGTTAAAATGTGTATTATAGTAACAGTTTTTTCTTAATGTGAGCTACTTTTTCATCAAAGGATAAACCCTACTTGGCAATGGTGAATTGTTCTTTGGACATATTATTTGTACTTTCTAAAATTTTTAGGTTTGCATCCATATTCCTGGGCAAACTCAGAATCTACAGCTTTGATATTAAACTGTCTTTAAGTTTTGGTGTCAGGGTAAGGTTAATCCTATCTTTATGTTACTTTTGTTTCTAGTGCTGCATGTTTCATTCATTCATTCTCTCTATGCAATGGCTATCCTTTTTCAGCATTGCTTTAAACACATCATCTCTATTTTTGCCATTTTGTTTTCACTGTATTTTACTGCCTTTTTCTTGACCAAAAAAAAGCTGCTTAGAATAGCTTTAAAAAATTATTTTCCATGTAATTGTGCTTTTATCATTTTCTGGGTTTATTATCTTGTGGTCAAAGAAAAAGACCTGTATAACGTCTGCTCTTTAACACGCACTTCAGGGGAATTTTCAGGCTCCAAGGATTGCTTTCAGCTTTTACACTCCACTCATGCTGATGTAAAGTCCAGCATGTGGGCACCAAATGCAGACCCATTTCATTCCTCCAGGAAATTCAAGTTAGTTTAAAGGATCTAGGCTTAGGGCAGAAAAGGGTAAGTGATTTCCTTGCAGTTTATCTTTAGGACAAAGAGGCTGAAAAGAACAAGTTTGAGGATTTCTTCCTGTTTTGTTTTTAATCCTGCTGCCTTTGTCATTCAATATCACTATCTGATCGAATTGTAAACTATTTGAGAAAAAGTTAGATTCTCTTTTCCATACATATTAATTTTGCTTTTTTTCTCTGCCTCACTTTTTAAGGGTAATTTCTCCCTTCTATTTGATTCATGTTACAATTCACAGACCATTGCGCTAAAGCCTTCAGCACAAATCTCTACACCATTTTAAAGGCCTTTGTACTTCTAAATTTTAATCCTATATTATCCTGCATATAAACGTTAAGGTTTGTTGTCTTCACTACTGATCCTAATTTTATTAGTGAATGTGCTACTGTTATATAGCCTTATACTTTCTCCCGTAAATTGCACTGAGATACTTTTTGTGTTAAGTGTGTGACAGAATTTGATTTAAAGGTAAGTCTCTTGGAAGAGGCTAATTATTTCATTTTGTTTTTAGAATTTAAACAAGCTAAACAGTTTTAATCTTAAGTGCTTTCCCTTTTTCTTTTGACTTTCATATACAGTTTCACTTATGTCTTTTTCAAGGATTTGGACAGGAGACATTCTGTTATTAATTTTATTGTTATCCACCTTGACAGATTTCACAAGATTGTTAAACTTACACTTAACTTTCCAAGTAAAAAACAGTTTTAATTTTTCTTTACAAAAGATAAGAATTTTACTTTTCACTTCATCCCCCCAAAAAGAAATTGCCATCCCTTCTTAGCCTTCATTAACTTAATCTGAGGTAATAAACCTCACTTAAAGATTTTGAGATAATTTAATAAATCTCTTGCTTTAAGCATTACATTTACAATAATTATCTGTATTACTCTAACAGTTGCACTGATTTCAATACTCACCGACTGGTCTTTCTTTCCTCATTCTTCTACTCTGAATTTTGATTCATTCTAGTAGCGTACTGATTATATTCAAGTAGTTTTTTTCTGTAAAGGGAAAATGAGTAGTACGCTGCACATCACAGAATCCTTTTCTGTTACCTTCACATCTGGATGAGTAGAGAAATCCTGAACTACACAACTCTGTAGACACTGCTCCATTCTAGCTGGCATCTAATGTACAGAAGAGGATCTTCAGACTTGAGCACTTTTTAAAATCAAGGTTTCTTCTATTAAAGCTATTTATTGTTTAATTTGTCTTGTCATCTTCTTTGGGAACATCTATTATTCAAAGGATGAACCTTCATAGTCAGCCTTTTAAATCTCCACCTTTTCTCTCACTATATTCATCTGAGGGTGCTTTTGATTCATTGTAACTTATTTAAGTTGCAGAATCCCTTAAAGGAGAGCTTATTAAGCACAGTAGATAACACTGATGAAGGTAGCTTTAATTCTGGTTGATGAACAAGTCGGGGGAACCCTTCTGTCTTCTCTTTGTTGGTTCATGAGAGCCCATGGCGCTCTGAAAGCAGTTTGATATTCATCGTTCTTCATTATGGGTTAGATTTTCTTTAATCTGTGACTATTTGCTGTTTCTGACACAACTTTTAATTTAGCTCCTCTCTTTCCTTTCCTCTCTTACTCTTCTCATGTCCTTGTCCTTGTCATGCCCTGTTGTACCAGAGCAGGAGCTGAAGCAGATATTTTCTAATACTTCCTTGCTTTAAATGAATTGGATGCATACAGAAAGCCCTTCCTTTTAAATGCCTTAGGATATTGCTCTTCTCTCACACTGCAGGAGTGTCTGTCCCATTAGCCTCATGTTGATACTGCTTAATGCGTTAAGAAACCAAAACTTTAAATGAATTATAAGACAAATACAAAAAAATGCATAAACTATAGAAAGCACAATTCAAAAAGTTATCACCACACTGGTCAGGAAAGACAAGATTACCAGTACATCATAAGCCCCCTTCATCCCTTTGTGACTCTTCCCCATTCAATTGTGCCTAGGTTTTGTTTCTGAACCCTTTCATAAGTGGGAATCATACAGCATTGTCTTTTGTTGGCTGGTCTGTCAACACAGTTATGATATTCATCCAAATTGTTACATGTAGCAAGAGTTAGCTCATTTCCTGTACTTCACTGTATCCATTCTGTTGATGGACACTGGGGTTGTTTCCACTTTGAGGCTATTACCAGTAATGCTTGTATGTTTTTTTTTGTACACATACTTTCTTATCTCTTTTGGATACATGCTTAGAAGTGGAACTGCTGAGCTGAGCGTAGACGCACGTTTTAACATTAACAGGTATTTGTCAAATACTTCCAAAGCAGTTTATGAGAGATCCTGTTGCTCCACACTCTCACCAACACCTGGTATTGTTGATATCTTAATTTTTGCTGTTTTTAGCAGTGTAAGGGTATCTTACTGTAGTTTTAATGTGCATTTCCTTGATGACTAATATTATTGAGCATTTAACAGATTTTAAAAAGATTCTTCAACTTACATTAACAGTCAAAGTAAAAAACATGTTTTAATGTTTCTTTATAAAAGCTAAGGAATTTACCCAATCCTCTCTTCCTCTGCCAAAAGAAAAAAAAGAAAAAAGAAAGGAAAAAAAAAAGAAATTGCAATCGCTTCTTGGCCTTCTTTTGTGAAGTGCCAGGAGGTCAAATCTCTTGCCCATTTCTCAACGAGGACAGATTTAGCTAGGCTGATTTCAGAATTGGCAGACTCTGAGGATCGCTTTCAGCTCTTTTACAGTCCACTCAAGTGCTGATATAATATCAAGCACATGGTCAGAAATGTCAGACACATTTCATTCCTCCAGGAAATCCGAGGACGTCCATCAGATCTAGCCTTAGGGTGGAAGAGGGTAAGGGATTTCCTGGCAATAAGACCAAAGTTCTTAGGGCAGAGGCTGGAAAGAATACTTAAAAACAATCCTGCTGTAAGTATTCTTAATCTGCCGATGGGCAGGAGCTAAAAGATCTTTTTGGGTTGCTAATGCTGCCTTTGTCATTCAGCATTTCTCTTGTGGTCATAGGTGGGATCTCTTTTATGACCCTCCCCACCCCACGGTGAATGCCAGTTGTGGTTCTCTTGGAACTACAACTCCAAGATAGTGCAGTTTCAGTGTCACTAGTTAAGAAATGCAGAATGAAAGCCTTTTCTGATGGGACTCTCAACAGCTGTCTCAAATTATTAGTCCAGCCTTCTTATACATACGTTAATTGTGTTAAAAGGGGGGAAGCTAAGGTATCATCTTGTTTTACATGACAAGTTGTTTCCATGTGGAATTTGAGTCAGCCATTTTAAAAAAAATCCACACCTTACTGCTTTATTTAGTAAAAATTTTTTCTAGTATCGACTATTCTTATCTAAGTTTCTATGAATGATACCAATTTTTTTTTTTTACTTAAATGTTTTCATGGGTATTTTTACAGAAAACTGGGAGAAGGGGGTTGCAAGTGTTTGTTTACACAGCCTTTATTATCTTCTACTTTCTAGATGAGAAAACAGGTCCAAAAAGGCAATGTTGATACCATATGTGAAATATGCTCTTAGGAGAACTGAAGAATAACAATATTAACAAGACCTAGAAGACGTGATACATTCCTACATTACAAGTAACTGAAAGCTATTAAAGAGAAGCTGGGTATTGCAGGCACACTACTAATCTTGCAGGAAGATGGAAGATCTACTTCCATTCTTTTTTATGAAATACTTTGAGTTACTGCAGTGAAATAAGACTGGGCTGGTGAAAGATGGGACTACATTACAGTGCTTACAGTTCCCAGATTTAGGGTAAAAGTGGTAGAAAATGAGCCCTGCTAGGAGTTTCTGATGAAGGGATTAAGCCAAGATGGTAGTAATGGGAGATGAACCCACACAGGAGTTTGTGATGGTAAAGAAAAGGTGGGTGCTCTCTCCAAGTGTACTTTTTCTTTGCCATTGTTGGTCCAATTTTGACACTGCCGAAGCAGGTCAGTCCGTCCCAGCGCTCTCATCAACTACTATAGACTCTTCCTAAAGTCAGTCCTACAAGTAACAAACTGCGAGCCTTTCTGTACCTTCCCCCAATGTCACACGGACACTTAAATTTCTTAAGTTACTAATGTACTAATGGGGAAAAGGAAGAAAGTTTTTTGTGCTAATGGATCAATAATAAAAGAATGCAAAAACTAACTGCTAGGGCCCAAAACCAATACAACAGACAGATTTGTCGATGATGAAAGGAAAATTATGTACTTTTATATATCAGATCTTCCAGTAAATCAGTAGATAACTTTAATTAGATGACTTTAAATCTCTTCTTTTAGAGTTAAAAAACCCCACAAAAATAACAGAAGAAACAAAATCCCTAAGAACTCTGTGCTAATGAATGCTGTGACCTGTGTATTACTGACATTGGAAAATGATAATATATGAGCAAGAAAATTAGCAGTACCACCATTTACCTACAAAATCAGAAACGGAAAGGTAGGACAACTCAGAATGTAGATTCATAGGAGTATCTGTGAGTAAGCACTTTGATTATCCTACTGTGCTCAATATTTTCCCAATGTTTGTGGAAAACAGTACTTGCCTTTTCACACATTCCTGATTTTTGTATCTCCAATACAAATAACTTTGCTTAAACAGCCTCCTGAGGCCTTCCTTCTACCACTTCTGCAGCAGTGTGGTCAGAAAGGCAGTCTCTAGGGTGCCACAGTAGTTGTAGTCTTGGTCAGCTAGCTCACATGGACCTGGACGTCTAGATACTGGCTGCAATTCATATACGACAGTCATTGGACTCCCTTTCCTGTGATAACCACTCAAATGGATTTTCGCAGGGCCTGGTAACTTTCTCAAACTTTAGTGGGAACTGCATATTCTCCTGAGGACAAGTCTCTTCTAATTAAATAAAGCATGTTCATTGTAATGAATGAACTGCAATTTCATATTTTAACTAAATATTTCTGTTTGACCCCCTAGCAATACCATACCTTTGGTTCCCAGGATCCATTGTTCTTGAGTTACTGTTTCTAGAAAAGGAAATAATGCAATCCATTTATTAGAATTCAGATATTAAAATGGAACTTCTTATCTAATAAGGATGACCTTTATGTTTTCTCTCTTTACTGAAATCGTATGTAAAAATTAACTGCCACGATTTTTAATAGAGCTTACCATCCACATACAGAAGAAATAAAACTTGCATGTGGCTGTACTGCTGGGTGAAAAGGCTATATAAACATTTCATTTGTTTTTGCCTTTACTGATTTTTAGTTTTACTCATTCATAACAAGTACTGACAGGTAAACTGCACTTACAAATCAACAGAATTTTTGGGTGCACCAAAAAAGCATTCATTTTATAAGAAGATTCACTTTAGGACTGCAAGAATACTCACTTACACATACAAGATTTCTGTACCCTTGTGAATATTCCATTTCAGTTTTTTAGACACTGATGATAATTATATCACCTTCATGCTCTTTTGTCATTTAAAAAGAATGACATGTACCTATGCACTTCTTTAGAGACAAAATCTGAAAACTTATTAACATAATTCACTTCAAAATAAATGTAAATAAAAAATAAAATTAGGTAGGAGCTTTGAATGGCATAAAGCAAATAATTACCATCCTTTATGAACATCAAAAAACATTTGGACACGAAAAAGTTGGCCTGACATTTTGCTATTTGTAAGACTGCTTGTGTTTTTCAATTTCTTATTGTAATTAATACCTACTGATATTAAATTGAGGGAAAGCAGATGCTTAATTCTATTAAATAATGCTCAAGGTAAACGACTTGGAAACTTCTCAGTGTCTTACTTTTACAACAGTCCAACCTAAGGTCCAACACACAGAATCTCTTTAGGTCAGTGAACCACAAAGTCAATGCCAATGACTACCATATTAGAATCACTTAGGGAGCTTGTTGAAAAACTCACCCCAAACCTATAGAATCAGTGCATTTCAAACAAACACCTGAGGTGACTCTTATAGACACTGAAGTTTAAGAACCACTGCTCTAGACAATACAAATTCTATCATTTCAGGCTCAGTGCCTTAGATAACATTGGAATGTTGCACTTTGTTTTTCAGTGGCAATGTTTATCACCACCTAGTGGTAAAGTCTCTTATTTCTATTCTCTGTCCATTAATACTGAGTAGGTTGAGAACTAATTTCTGAGAAAGCTACAATTTTAGAGTAATAATTTCCTTAGTATTTTGCATTAACTTTTTATCAAGGGTGGGATAAAAAAGTTAAAAAAAAAACTAAACTTGTAGGGCTTCCCTGGTGGCGCAGTGGTTGAGAGTCCACCTGCCAATGCAGGGGACACGGGTTCGTGCCCCGGTCCGGGAAGATCCCACGTGCCGCAGAGCGGCTGGGCCCGTGAGCCATGGCTGCTGAGCCTGCACGTCCGGAGCCTGTGCTCCGCAACGGGAGAGGCCACAACAGAAAAAAAACAACTTGTAAATAAAACTGCACCATACCATATGAATAAAAAACAGTCTATATTTCAGAAGGATCTTTCCTAAAATCTACTCCTTGTAACACTAGTGCCTCTAAAAACATACTTATTTCACAGTGCAAACTATGGTCCTCTTTTAGAGATACAGGGATGGGGTACATTAGCATATTAAAGGCCCCGGAAGCTTCATGGTCAAAAAACCTGTGAACTAATAAATAACTGAACATTTCCTAAATATCCTGGACCATGAAAATTTCTTTCCTAAAGAATACATATTGACTTCTCTCAAGAGAACACTATTTCAAGGAACATAGTTTGGGACATGGTGCTCTAGAAGAGCAAATCTGACAGCTGCTTTCAGCATCTGTGATCTACTGTAAAAGACCTGACAATAAATTTACAAGCAAGTTTGATTGGGCTTTATTTTAAATGTTAGTTATTATGCGAACCACTTATTTGAAAGAGAATTTTATTGATCTGTATTGCTTAGCATTTTCTTTTAAGTAAAAAAAACCCATACCTAATAAGAACCCCACTATATTGGCAATTTTATTAACTGACGTATGCATGGTATCGAAATATCTATACATTATATTCATATACCAAAAGTGCATTTGAGAAGTAAACATTTAGGTGAAGACATAAGCACTAGATTATTAAATGCTATTTCTTAGGTTCTAGAATTTCCTCATTTTAAGAAAAATGTGAGATTCTGGCTTTTAAAGTTTTAGGGATCAACTGCAAGCAAGAGACAGGAAAGCAGGAATAAGGCTAAACGATTAAGATTAAGTGCAACACTGAAGCCAAAGTAACCATTATTTACTGAGGCATGCAATTGGGAGAGAAAACACAAGAGAAACTCACACTGTAAAAGCCAAGAACTGTTTTGTAGACAGAGTATACATGTATACATGTTTTTTTCAGAATTTATATGAAGGATTCAAGGAAATAAACATAGACAAGGCACTTCACTGAAACCACGACGGTTTGCTGCAACTGGCTACCTGAACTTAAATGCAGAATAGAAAATTTGGGGTCATTTAATCTGCACTAGAAAATCAGTGGATGGCAGGAGGGCATATGACAGCTATCATGTGAAATAGCTAACGTCAACAGGGTCCAGTGAAAAACTTTAAGACTAACAAGTAAAATAGCAGGGAATCAGGTTTTGTCAATTATGGGGATTAACCAAAGATGTAATGGACTTAGGCAGGTAGTAGGGAGCTTCCCATTTTTACATGTTTAGATTAACCACCTGGCGGGAATATTTTCGGGGGAATTCAAGCATTACTTGAGTGTTAGAGCCAGATAACCTACAAGGGACAATTTAATTCCAATCTGTGAAAATGGAACTATGTGTGCAGTAAATGAGTTTGGGATGAATAAATCTATCTATTGGTAATTAATCCTCAACTCTCCTCAGTTAAGTTTTTCATTTCTAAAGACCCATTTGCTTCCTTTTTAAAATATGGCCTTTGGCTCACAGAAAGATACTTGGTTCAATCCTTGTTCAGTAAGTCTTGCCTGGGAAGATAAGACAGGATATTTTCTTATCTAAATTTATTAAAATTACTGATTCAAAAAAAAAAGGATTTTAATTTTTCAGCAATGTCCAAGCATGAAATATGCTATTATGCTCAGTGAATTTAATCTTTTCACTATTTTTAATTTAACTCAGGATGTGAAAGGCATAATGCGGAGGTAATTAAGTGATGTTTTAACAACTGCATGCCATTTAATGTCTATTTTTTTTAAGGTGCCAAACTCTTGACTTAGATATACCTTTTCTGATATATATCATTCACCTCAAGAGCAGATAAAATTTTTTTTCTTGGATTTTCAAAATACAAGCAGAGTAGGCTCCTCATTTTTAATCTTTTATGAAATGACTATTCTTCCTATCATAGTCTGTTCTGAAAATTGCTTATATATCATATTTTTGGAGTGGCCATTATGTTCTGTACTTATAAAGGGAAAATGTCCACCTACCAAAGCCATTGATATTTATTTAAACATATTATCAGTGATAACTTAAATTTTTTTTCCCTTAGCACCACTGCTCTAAAATCTTGAAAGGGACTTCCCTGGAGGCATAGTGGTTAAGAATCTCCCTGCCAATGCAGGGGACATGGGTACGAGCCCTGGTCTGGGAAGATCCTACATGCCGTGGAGCAACTAAGCCCGTGCACCACAACTACTGAGCCTGCGCTCTAGAGCCCACGAGCCACAACTACTGAAGCCCGCACCTAGCGCCCCTGCTCCACAACAAGAGAAGCCACCACAATGAGAAGCCTGCGCACTGCAATGAAGAATAGCCTCTGCTCGCCGCAACTAGAGAATGCCCGCTTGCAGCAGCGAAGATCCACAGCAGCCAAAAATTAAAAAAAAAAAAAAATCTTGAACGATCTGTACAAGATTACCAACAAACTGTTGTATCTTGGTATAAAAAAATCATTTCTAATGATATGTCTTTTGGCTCTTGCTTTAGAGTAAGTGTAAGGAGCCAATCTATATGTGTAGGTTGAGTAGCAATTATATTTTATTGAATCTAAGATGCAACTGATTGAAAACAGCATCTTTATGTTCCACTAAGAAAGAAAAAAAGAGGTTGTCAATTACAGTAATGGATATCAAAATATTTCTAATGTCAGAAGTGTAAAAATGTGCATCTCAAAATCAATGAAATATGTCATTTAGTCAAATTCTAAACACTGACTTCCAAGTTTTTTCATTTCTGATCTTTTACATAAATAAGGCATGATTTAGTTAAGCAAAGAAAACTTTATTTCTGCCACACATAACAACATATTGCTCTAAGAAACAACTACTATATTAGTTTTAGCATTAACGTGTGGTTTAAAAATACATGTCAACAATCCCTGCTCCCCAAGACAAAACAATGCTGTGCAGAGACTATCAGGTATGTGAAAAAAAAAAGCCGTCAACTGTCCACAAGGAGTGCGTCCAGTCACATTTTCAGTCAGTCAGCTGAGGATTATGTCATTAGTCTTTGTTCTGTAGAAAGAACACAACACAAGTATGAAAATCATCACCTGAAAGGAAATAGCTGTTGTATATAGTATACCTAAAAATGTTAGGAGTTATTCCTTTATTTCGTATACCCAATGTTACCTGCTTACTTAATCATAGATGCCCCCAAATAAGCAAAACTTAACTTACTCAGAAGGATGATGCAAGCGGGTACTGAATTTCTGGAGGGAAAATATTGTAAATTAATACAAAAATCATGCATGTGAGGATGACAGCTTTGGGTTTTATCCCTACACACCAGGCTGATGAGTGGGTGTTCGTAACTGTCTTCTTAACCATGGGTCCAACTAGAGCATGTACGCTGAAATATTTTGTTCTTTTGGGTAGCTAAACTCAACTAACCATAATTGTTCAATCATAATTGAGGGACAAGGATAAAATTCAGAGGGATTTCCTCAAAACAATATGTCAAGATAGAAAACATAGGAAGTGAAAAAAGTGACAGTTGTACAAACCGTTTTATGTGATTAAAAAAGAAGGAAATGGACCTATAAAAAAACACACACACAAAAATCAGGATGTTCTAAAATACTAAAATTTGTTTTCCTCAAATAGAAGAAGAAACATATTTTGCACATCAGATCCACCTCAAAATAGAACTCAGCTATTTTCAAAGTGATATTCTTAGACCAGTTTCTTCTCCTATTTCCTAGTCATGGCTCAGTTAATCCTAGGCTTACTCCTCAGAGACAAAAGGAACTAGCCTTCATGAGTAGTGTTCGTGTTCTCTTAAAATTAAAGAAACAAATGAAAAAGTGGCCCCCATCTCCCCTAAAATCTTCAATGGTTACAATCATGTAAAACTTAGAAAAGTCTTTCATACTATCTTATTGAACCTTAAAATAATATATTATTTAACGTACCAACAAAAGAGGTGAATCTCATTATGAAGTCCATGGTAAATGGGGATTCGAAGCAAAAATAAAAAAAGCCGTGCTGCAACTAGAAGACATTCAAAACCAATATAGCTCATTATGTCCTACCATGTTCAACTAATCTGACCCTACTTTACCTTTGCCCTGAATATGTATAACAGCTCACTCAATAAAGGGAAAAAGGATAGATTTATATTTCATGACTAGTCATGCTGAAGAATATGCACTTCCTCTAATGTAGGGAATTGGATGAATGCATATCACTTAAATGTGATATTATAAAGCTTCATTCTCACACACTTGCTGGCCAGAAGGTAGTTTTGTATCATTAATCTTAGTTTCTCATTGTTTTGATGAGATGACATAAAGGTTTCACTGAAGTCATCAATGCACGAGTTTAGCTCACACTTTCAAAGCAAATTAAAATTTTATTTTATAAGGAATTTTGCTGACTCATTTTTTCTCAATAACCCTATGGAAAAACTCGGCCTCAGAAAGGTGAAAAGATCTGCCAAATCATAGTTAAGTGTCAGAGCTGGAACTCCAACTCAGATCTTCTGATTTTAAGTCTAATATTTTCTATACTATATAAATAATTATTTTAAAAAAGGCTCAATCACAGGAGTAATTTATATATTTTCCCCTTACTAAGAAGTTAGTATTATTGTCCTTTTTTAAGGACAAAGATTCTTCGAGTAAGAGTAAGAATTGTTATCTATATTTTGAAAGACTCACAGACATGAATAAGCAGTTTTGTATGCTATTTTAGAAGACAGCTTGCGTAAAGAGAATTCAGTTCTTAACGTTTTATTTGCAAACACAAAAAACTGCTTTGTTATAAGAAAGACTTGCTAATTCTTTTTCACTGGCAAATTTAATATTTCTGAATTGTATGAAGTAACGGGAGTGGATTTTGTAATTAAATAAAACATTTGAAAACATTTCTAAATTGAGATTATTCATAATGGGCCCAAAAGGCACTTCGTATTGACAACTGCCTTCTGTAAGGAGGAACTAATCACTTGACTTGCTCTATCAGAGGAAAGGTCATCAGCAGTTAGAATTCAGACAATTCATTTTGATACTTCCTAGTTCTCATAATTGGTCAGAAAGAAAACCTGGTGAAAAGAAAATTGCTTTCAAGTAAGTAACTTCAAACTGACTCTAAAGTACTTGCCAACTGCTATTATTTGACCAGCAGTGGACTTGGGAAGCTGGTGTGTGTGTGGGAACGGGGAAGCTCTCAGCTTCCCCTGAAACTCAGGATTCATTTCCAGAATGAAAAAGTGAAAGAATCAAACATTTCTAACTTTCAATAATGTTTCTCCAAACCGTGGAGATGTGAGCTGTCCTAGATATAGAAATTTAGGTTTGATTTCTTAAAACTAAAAGAAAAAGGAATTCATAAGGCTGTATGTAGCATTATTTATAATTGACAAGAGTTTCTGGAAATTGTCAAGGTTATTTTTGAAAATATATATATGCACGAGAGTATTTTCTGAACGTGCAGTTTAAATGTACAAACTCACAAATATGAGTGCAGAAAAACACCAACGTTTAGGTTCAAAAGGTTCAAAAAGATGCATTACAATTGACCCTTGAACAATGTGGGGGTTAGGGGTGGCTACCCTCCACCCAGTTGAAAATCTGAGGATCACTTATCATGGGCCCTCCATACACGCAGATACTCCTTACCCACGGTTCTGCATCCACAGATTCAATCAACCTCGGACCCAACCAACCTCAGATCATGTGGTACTGCAGTATTTACTACTGAAAAACATCCACATGTCCACAGTGGACCCATGCAGCTCAAACTTGTGCTGTTCAAGGGTTAACTGTATTTGGTATTGCTTTTTAGGCATTTCACTAGTGAATGTCAAGACATTCTTTATAAAGACTGTCATAAATTACCTCAATTCATAACTCAAAACATTAACTGTTCAAGTTAAAAATCTTTAGAAGTATTCCAATTTTAAAGTTTATGTAACCATATAGTAAAGTCCAATTCTTTTTTTTTTTTTAAGTCCAATTCTTAATAGCAAAGACACTCACACACACACAGACACACACACAAATACCATTTAATTTTCTAAACTGAAATCTGATTTTATTTTATAGGATAGACATTCTCCCAGTAAACATCAAAAACATTTTTTAAGTTTAAAAAGTTCAAGTTTAGGGCTTCCCTGGTGGCGCAGTGGTTGAGAGTCTGCCTGCCAATGCAGGGGACATGGGTTCGTGCCCCAGTCTGGGAAGATCCCACATGCCGTGGAGCAGCTAGGCCCATGAGCCATGGCCGCTGAGCCTGCGCGTCCAGAGCCTGTGCTCTGCAACGGGAGAGGCCACAACAGTGAGAGGCCCGCATACCCAAAAAAAAAAAAAAAAAAAAAAAAAAAAAAAAAAAATTCAAGTTTAAAAAATATACTGTAAAATTATCAGCACAGTGCTTTTAAGCCACAGTGCTTTTAACCAACAACTTGTAAATCCTTAAAAAGAAACTCTATACATATTCCTTTCGTTACACTATTTAGCCAATGTGTTTCAGAATTTAGATTAAAAAGAGCATACCTCAAGAATCAGTAAGTTCTTTGTCGTTTGTTAGATTCTTCTCTTGGGGAGTCTGCCAGCATAACTTTAAGTCTGACTCCATTCAGGATCTTTCCATGTAAAGTAGTAATGGCATCATTAGCACTTACTCTATCTGCATACTTGGCATACCCCACATTTTTTCCTGAGACAAGGTAAACTTCGATCAGGTTACCAAAACGACTGAAACAAAGTCAAAAAAAAAGATCAACTGAAATTGATAAGTAAAGATGCTCAGGTCTAAAAGTTGGGGTCCATTCTGGACTCCTTTTTTCACTCCTTTTCCCACATCCAATCTCTAATAATGTCAATCTTCCTTCTTAAACATTTCCTCTATCAATTTCTCCTCATTATCACTCAGATCTCTTTCCTCATTCTGACCATCATTATCTTTTTCTTAGTTTACTCTAATACCTTCTTCACTAGTTTACCTGCCCCCTGGGTTTATCCTTCTCCAATCTATTCTCTATCCTGTCTTCTGAGTGATCTTTCTAAAACACAAATATGATCATTTCCTCCCTAAAAGTCCCTTCAGCTGCTCTTCATGCGTCCAGGGTAAGGACAAGCTCCCTAATATAGCTTGTGGGGCTTTCTTGACTTGGGTCCTTGTCCTCTGCAGCTTCATCTTCCCTCAGTCTCTCAAATCCCATATTCCAACAACCTCCTTCCACGTTCTCTCCCGCAGGTATAACCACCCACAGGCCCAGCTTTCTTCCCTGGTTAAATTATTTGTATCCTCCAGGCCTCCACTATACCTTGCTTCTTTCAATAAGTCTTCTCTGAGTTTCTAAGGCAGGTGCCCCTCCTATGTATTTCACAGACTGAATATTCCTTTTCACCACACAACTTCTCTAGGTTGTAATTTCCTATTCACTTATCTGTCTCCTACATGTGATTAGTTCTAAGAGGACAAGAACTATTACATCTTGTTTACGTAATATAATGTTTGTTTACACAATGTCTCTGGCACTTAGCACAGTGACTGCCTGGTACAGAGGAGAGGTTAAAAAAATAAACGAAATAAATTGGTTAAATAAAAATCAAAATACTTGAGCCACATCACTGATATTTTGTGAAGTTCTTTAACAAGCTTTCTATCTTTTAAATAAATTTGCTAACATTGTAAGGCAAATAGGAAAAAGACCAAAAAGAAAAAGTTAAGGTTAAAGAAGTTACATTAAAAACAAACAAGAGTCTTCCCCCTTTTTACACTTATTTTATATACGTATGTACACACACACACACACACACACACACACACACACACACACACACACATACACACACTCTTCCCTACAATCAAGTAATTGTTTACTCAATGTAGTTATATAATCTTTAAGGGTCCAATAGAGTGCTGACAAAATAGAAGATGCTTAATAAGCACTGTTCAGCTGAATTCTAGAGGACAGGTCTATACAGATGTATCTTCTATTAAGAAACAAATGATTTGTTCATTCTATGTATGCAACTTTTCAAAACAATACTCCATGTTTTATGTCTTCAAAATAAAATAAAAGGAAATTCTGTGTGGAGACTTATGACATGTAAGTAACAAAGAAGAGAAGGAAATAATTATATATTTTAAAAGGTGATATAAATAAGAACTTTTTTAAACCACAGAACGAATCAGCTGTACCTGAAAAGTACCACACACAGGAAGCTTCAAGAGTGCAAGGCTGCTTAAATGACTGGTTTAAATATATTATTTAAAAATGTAACTCTGTGGAATTGAAATCTTACCAGAATATATCCTCTAGTACATCTAAAGGTAAAGGATGTGGATTAAACACGATAAAAAGTCTTTCTTTCACCGGAGTTTCAGGAGGGGCTTTTTTTTTGCATGACGGAAGTACAACATCTGTCTGGATTTGAGGCAGCTGTGATCCAGAACTTCCTCCAAATTGCTGTTGAAGAATTAGGTTCAAAACAAAAAAGAAGAAAAACTGCACTTTAGGGATTCTTAAGTCAAGAGCTAAAGAGATGTGTATCATGGCACCTATGTGGTCTTTTACTATATCTCTGAAAATTTTCTTACACAGGTAATAAACAAAGGCCACATTTATTTTATACTACTGTGAAGGTTAAATTCCTACCTACTTACCAGAAATTGCTGCTGACTTGGGTTATTCCACACCATTGATGCAAGCTGTGCAGCTACCATCTGCGTTGCCATTTTTCTAAGGAGACTGGAGATAAGAACTGGTAATACACAGAAAACTAGAAATATTCAGTCTCTAAACAGTAACTTCTTTTGTGTGACTTCCTCACCTGAGAGGTCAATTCTATTTTTATTCTCCAAGTCATATCACGTATATCCAAAGCTTGGCTTTAGGCTAGCTCCTGGAATGGTACTTACTCTGATGCATTGCTCCCATCATCAATGAAGGAAACACCTATCCGATTCCCAGGAGGATACTGAAATCCATGTAACTTGTATTTTGCATAAATAGCAGATGCTACATTAAAATACTGAACCACTCCATGACCTAAAATAAAGCAGAGAATATACGGGAATTAGAAAAAAAGCAGATTCAGTAACTAAAGTTTGTGTTGCCATAAGAATGAAACAATAGAGAAAAACACTAATATCACACAATTAGTAAATATATAATCAAATGTGTCAGAAAACCAAGTTCTGTTATACATGTGTTCAATAGCTGTGTTCCTATAAAGCAAAGTATAAACCAGATGTTGGTAAAAATATGAACATGATATTTAAAAAAAAAATGGTATCATTAGCTTAAGTTCTGTCCAATGAATTTAATTTTAAGATCTTGGCTTTTCTTATATGACAGAGAAACAGCTAAAAGCCAACCAGTTTTTCTGAAAATTTTCATTCTTTGAAATATACTTTGAAATTCTAAAATTTTCCCTATCATAGTAAGAAATGAAATGAGAAGTGATATATGAAAAGAATATATAGTCATCTTGGCTAGCTGAAGTGGTAGACAGAGAAAAAGTGATATATGTAGTAAAACCAAAAAGCAGGGTAACAGAGGGTTTCGGATCAAAAGTCACATATTTCACATTCCTTTGAAGAGCTTTTAGCTGAGGGGGTAGATTTCAATTCAGGAAGGTGATGCTACAGGGGGGGAAAATTTTATACAGGAGCCCTTACATGGCAAGCCCAGGAGCTTATAACACAACCAAAAGGTTTTCACAATACGTTTGTACTATAACTCACTTTGGGAAAAACAACGTTTTAATTTAATGTTCCTCTCTAAATCTAAGCATCTCAACATTTTAATGAAATTGAAACTCAGGAGCAAATGAACATATAAAACTAATTCAAATAGGATTCTAACTATATAATACCTCTATTAATAAAAAGGTGTTCCAATGATACACATATTTATCAGACACATCCAACCAGAGAAACAATAGAGAAGGTAAAGGAACAAATACATTTCAAAGTACCAGATAAAAAGGAAAGAAAATACAAAACAAATAGAATTACATATGAATATAATAACAGATATGCCAAAACCCACAAAATGTGCGCCTTAGAGTCACAAAAAAGAATGACAGCAGGGACTTCCCTAGTGGCCCAGTGGGTAAGGCTCTGAGCTCCCAATGCAGGGGGCCCGGGTTCGATCCCTGGTCTGGGAACCAGATCCTGCATGCATGCTACAGCTAAGAGTCTGCATGCCACAACTAAGAAGTCCACAAGCTGCAACTAAAAAGGATCCTGCATGCCGCAATTAAAAAAGATCCCACATGCTGCAACAAAGATCCTGCATGGGGCTTCCCTGGTGGCGCAGTGGTTGAGAGTCCGCCTGCCGATGCAGGGGACACGGGTTCGTGCCCCGGTCTGGGAAGATTCCACATGCCGCGGAGCAGCTGGGCCCGTGAGCCATGGCCACTGAGCCTGCGCGTCCGGAGCCTGTGCTCTGCAACGGGAGAGGCCACAACAGTGAGAGGCCTGCGTACTGCGAAAAAAAAAAAGATACTGCATGCCACAACTAAGACCCAGAGCAGGCAAAATAAAAATAAATAAATTAATAGTAAAAAAAAAAAAAAAAAAGACTGATAGCATAAGACTGGGTTAAAGTTGGAGATGGTACAAAGTAGGTCAATGACTTTTTAGTAGGTCCTGCTAAAAGACCAGTGCTGGGTAGAGTAATATTGATTATGTGGGAGTGTCTGTATGAAGGGTGTGGACACTCTAGGTCAGTCAGTCTATATAATCTGACTCATCTATTTCCCCTCAACATCCATAAAAAGACACCCTAAAATGACTAAATCAAGTATATCTATAGTACTGGAAGAGATGCCAAGTATGATTTCTCTATACCACCCCTCACCTCCAATTCTTTAAAAACCAACAAACTGAGTGCCTATTATGTGCCAGGACTTGCAGTAGATATCTTATATATATTATTTCTAATTCTTATCTAACCCTGGCATAGAAGGTACTAATAATCCCATTTTACAGATGAGGAAAGAGAGACTAGATAGAATAAGCAATCTGCTAAGGTCTTACAACTACGTGTCATTGTTGGGATTTGCACCTGAGTTGGCTGCAAAATGGAATGCCAACCTTTTCCCATTACACCACTAGGGCATTTTAAAAAAGCCTTAAAAAAATCAAAAGGCTTACAAGAATACAAAGATGGATTAACCTAACACTAGATAATAGGTTTAATCAATGAACCAGTTACCAAGTTCAAATGGCTGACATTAGAGTCTTGCTTCTATTAAGAGTGGGGAGAAGCAGAGAGAGAAGTAGGGCAATTAAAATGCTTGAAATGGGAAAAATGCTTGAAAAGGGAAGGAGCTCCATTTTGAGGTATAAAGTTTAAGAAAAAGAGACTTAGGGAAGAGGAGAAAACTTTAAGGGTTTTATCACTTTGCCTAGCATTAATGAGAAGTACAGAAAGAGACCCTATTCTAAAGTATTTTTGTTGTACAACTGGAAACAGAGAATGCTCTATTTTATGGGCGTTAAAACAGTTTTAAAAAAATACATGACTATAAAGTAGATGTATTCCCAGGGATTTGTTTATTGAGGTATCACTATATTTGAAAGTTTAAGGTAGAGAAAAAAGAAACAAAAAACTGTCATACAAACAGTATCTGACATGAAAAGTGCCATCGGAACAAACGAACTTATTTACAAAACAGAAGTAGAGTCACAGATGTAGAAAACAAACTTATGGTTACCAGGGGGAAAAGGTGGGGGGAGGGATAAATTGGGAGATTGGGATTGACATATATACACTGCTATCTATAAAAAAGATAACTGATAAGGACCTACTGTATAGCACAGGGAACTGTACTCAATACTCTGTAACGACGTATATGGGAAAAGAATCTAGGAAAGAGTGGATATATGTATATATATAACTGACTCATTTTACTGTACAGCAGAGAGTAACACAACATTGTAAATCAACTATACTCCAATAAAAATTAAAAAGAAAAAGTGCCACTGGAGGAAAGCCAGTTTAACAAAACACAGTATATTAAAAAATAATACAGACATTATTTTTACCATAATTAGAATACGGATCTCGTTGAACTTCACAGTATTCCAACCCTGGTACTATATCAAAAATGCTGAAAAGCTGCTCTTCAGTGAAAGGAACTCTTGATACAACTGACAGGCGTTTGGAGATGGATTCCTGGCCTCTGTTGTCATTCTTGTCAAAACTTGAAAATTCAGATTGTTGTTCTCCAACGATATAAAAAAAAAAAAAGCAAATCTTTAAATTTCTATACATTCAGAGATTCATTTAACATTTTAGATACTAGAAAATAAAATGAAGTGTCATTAAGTCCTCTGCATTGAACAAAGGCACTGTCTTTTGTAATATGCTCTTGGTCATCAGCACTATCAGGAGAGACAAGGACAAGAAAACAGACAACTCTCCCCATTTCCCTGCCTTGATACAGAAATATAAGCAGAAATGTGTAGTGTAATTTCACAGGAATACGTTTACTATGCAAAACTGCAAAATATGGCAAGTGTTTCACCTAAAGGGAAGTTTATGCCGAATAACATTTACAGGTCTTACTTTCATCACTCATGTTCCCCCTTTTCTAACTTCTACTTTTGTCATTCCTCTCCTTTCTCTAGCCCTAATTTTAAAGCAGCAGTAATTTAGGGATAAAATTTTAGGATTCATACTGAGGGGATAACTGTATATGTCTTTCATATTTCTTGGTCAGCTGCCTACAAGCAGCAGCTCACCCCCCCAAAATGGCAGTGTAACACTGCCACTGACAGTGACAGAGTGTAACACTTAGATAATCCATAACTAACCACAAAAAACTATAATTGGAAATAAGTTAAACAAAATAAGCATTAAATAATGACATTAGGTGTCATGACCAACTTCTCGAAAGAAAAAAAAAACCTATAAATTCTTTTATTCACTACGTGAACTTCAGACTGCTGATAAAAGAGTATTAAAAAAAACCCCTCCAAATCAGATTGCATACACTACTTATGCCATTAAAGTAAAGATAGCCCACTTACCAAATGGAAACATATTCACTCTAGGTTCATGTCCCAAAGTCTCCTGCCTCATATTACTATAATAATCTTGTTCTGAGGATTCAGATGCTTTATTTTTAGGTTCAGCCAAGATTGCCCTAAAACCTGAAAAAGAGAATCCATAAATTTCAAACTTTATAGCAAATTTAACACACCTACAAATATACTTGACTGCTAGTGCTTGACTTAGTTTTATAATTGTATAAAACAAAATCTACACAAACAACCACCTCCACCAGACCTACTTCTTTGCTTTTTGAAAGATGGCAAGGAGTAAATGAGAAACAGCAAGAATCCCAAATTATGGGTCAATGTAGACATGAAAGATCAGCAATTCTATTCTATCCTTTCCAGTCTCCCTCTACGACAGATGACATCATCATTCATTCTCTCAGGCTTTCCAACATCAAAATCCAATAGTGCTTCTTCACACCCAACTGTCATCAAGATTCTTCCTTTGAAATATACTTAGATGTTATCTTTCACTCCAACTTCCCTGCCTCTGTTTTAAAATTAGATTCTCGTCAATTAATTACAACCCTTCAACTGATAGCTTTGCCTCTGGATCAAGAGTTTTAACTATGTACACCAGCAACGATGAGCTTCAAAAGGTGGGAAGGTTCATGAACCCTCTGAAACTTTAAACATAATGCTTATTCATATGTGCACATGGGCATATTTCAAGGGAGAAGGTTCACAGCTTTCATCATATTATTCAGTGGTTCCAAAAAGGATAAAATGAGCCTCTTTGAATTCTTCCTCTGTAAATCCACTCTTGATACTGTGGTTAGATCAACTGTGCTGAAACAGTTTTTGTTATTTTTCTCCTTTTAAAACAATCTACAAGGAATTTTCTAATGTGGACTAAGCTTGAACTCTTCATCACCTCCCGTGTACGGTTCCAATGTACCTAGATTACTCTGTCCCTGTTTCTCAACAGGAACACCAAGCTTTATTCAGATTGTTGCCTTCATGCTATTAAGCAAAGACGTTTATTTCTAGCTCTGTGTCTTTACTAACATTGCTCTCATCTTCTGCCCTGCCTACTCTACACCAGTTGCAAATCCTACCTCCAGATGTATTCCCATGCTCATTTGGTGCACTTGTTTTTCACCATTGATAGGCTATATCACATAGTTCTGAACATTTTCTCATTTGGCAAATTTTTATTGAGTCTACTATAAATGGCAGTATCTTTGCTAGAGATCTCAATAAATCTTAATTGAGTACTACTCAACTGAGTACACTACTATATCGAGTACTACTAACAGCAGTACTAGGTACTTGGGGTGACAGCAACAGATAAATAAGACACAGAGCTTTAAAAAATCTATTATTCCTTAACTATTTTTTGCCTATTAGATCTCGGCTACCCAATATAGCTGTCAATTCCTTAAATGCCAGCGTTGCTATATATTTCATTTGTATCCCTCTACTTATATTGGTGAGTATACCATAGGTACTCAGTTAATGTTGGTTGACTGAGAAATTTAGAAGGATCTGAGAGAAAATTTTGGTGTATACCTTAGGGTTATCTAAGAGTTCTACTGATTAACAATAATCATTTTCAGTATGTATCTATTTTTATAATATCCTGAAACCCACTAATTGAATTATTCTACATGTCATTTCTAAGGGTCAATATAACTAGAAGTATGACAACAAAGAATATTTTCCTTGGCCTCTTTAGAATTCTTATTCTTCAGAATGTACACCAGCAACAGCAGAAGATCCAAATAATGTCACTCTACCTTGAAATTAACCCAATGTGTATTTACTTCACAATGCTAGCAAACCTTAAAAATCCTATCCTTATTATTTATATGTTTATTAGTATACCTAACTCTATTTAGGGTTTAGGTCAAATATAAACAAATATTACAGAATACTTGAATTTCTTTAAAATATAAAGAATAAATATTAAAAAAAACCCCAACCTGAAAGGGTTGGTAAATTTTTTAATACTTAAAATTCTAAATAATTTAATAAACCCCAAAAACCTGTAGAAATAATAACCAAAGTAGGACAACAGCATTTTCACTGAGTTAATGCAGTTGCTCATATTTTTTAAGATAGTGCCTCAATGAAAGCCTAATCACAGCCCCCAAATTATTTTCATCCTAGGACTATATATATTTAAACTCCCATTGCTGAGATTAAATTAGCAGGTATGGCTATTAGCACAAACCAGTATTAGATTATAATTAGAATAATTCGAATTTTTTCAAATGTCTATTACAATGATAAATGAACACATCCTTACTTCGATCACAGTTTTCTATTGCTTGGGCAGCCTGTGATGGTTTTAAGTATCGAACATAGCCCAAGCCTTTACTTTCTCCAGTTACTTTATTCTTAATAATGCTGCAATACTCGATATCTCCATACACCTATGAGAGTTAAAAGAAATGATCTTAGAGGAGTCAAAATTAATAACTGAACAGATTTCAGAACTAACTTAAAATTTACTTGTTCTTCTTGCTTACAAAAAAAGAAATCAGAATTTATAGCTACTTTTAATAATGGAATAAAAATGTCACAAACTAATGAGGCACTAGAAAAATAACCATAATGATGATAAAACCAAATAATAACATAACCAAAATAAAGATACTTTTTATTTACTGAGCATTTGCTTTACATATATCACTTTATTGTTATAACAGCACTTCAAGGATATATATATATCATACTGCTTATTTCACAGACCAGGAAGCTGGGCCTTAGAGAAATCAAATAACTTGCCAAAGTCATGGAGGGAGAGCAAAAACTTGTACATGGTCTGGAAAGCTCCAAAGTCTTGCTCAGTGTTGGTTAAGAGCAGAGGCTCTGGAATTGAACCTTCTTTATTTTAATCTTGGTTCAGCCACTTATTAACTGGGCAGTTGCCTATCTCCTTAGCTGTTAAATGGGGCTAATAGCTGTACCTACCTCATAGGGTTATTTTAAGGGTTAAAAGAGCAAGTACACCTAAAGCGCATATAGAGGGTCTGGGACATAGTCAGCCCTCAGTAAATATTAGCTATAATTATTTATCTGCCTTCTAACACGAACATAAATGATTGTGTATACTTTTGAAGGAGTGCCTCTTGAAGTACATTTTAAAAATATATTGGTTCACGCAGAAAGTTAATACTCCATGTGAGAAATATGTGGTAAATGTTTACTTTTAATGTTGGAAGAAATACGGGATATAAATTCTTACTGTTTATTATTAATTTAAAAAATTTTCATGTAACCGTTAGTAACTTAACTACTATATATGTATTTAAAAATGCCACATTTGTTCACTCAGAGAAAGATAAAAGTTTATAAGTATATAAGGTAAAAACTTTATTCTTACTATTGGAGGAAGTATGGAATATATATATATTTGGTATTTGTTATTTTTGAAGTATTTTATTCAATCCTCGGTTGGGGTAGGATAGAGGAAGTTTGAAAATTACTTTTTACTACTTGTTTTCTTTCTTGCTTGTTGTCCACATGATTCAGTACTGGGAAGATTAGTAGAAAAAGAATAAAAAATTACAACTCAAGACAATTTAAAAATTGCTTTTTAATAGCTTTTGTGAAAGTGTGTCACTGCTTATAAAAGTCAATGGCTAAAAAGAAATTTTAAATTGTCTCCAAATTTCATTGACTACAATCTAGCTATAGTTCAGAGTTGTAGGTAGTTTTTTTTTTTTTCTTTAAATATAATTCCTTCAGAGGTCTAATTTTAAAACAAAAACTATAGAGGATAAGTCTTTCTGTGAACAAGTTCATCAACATGCCACAGACTTGTAACAAATGTGAGATAATACAGTTCACACACTCAGGCTTACCTGCCCCACCTCTCCATGAGAGGCAATAGAGAGGAGTGCTAAGAGGGTGCTTTGAAAATTTCAAGACCAAGAGCAGGCTCTGGATTCAGACACCCTGGGCATAAATCTTGGCTCCATCACCTACTAGGTATGAGACCTTACTTAAAACTCTGAGCTTTATACTTCATTTTCCTGAATCTGTATTTTCATTAGATGGGGGGAAAAACACCATCATCAATATTTTCCAGGTTTTATATATTTTTAAAAAGTTAACTTATTTTAGTTTTAATATTTAATAACTAGATTGAAATAGATGACTTAAAAATAGTTATGTAATTCTCCACCACCAAGCTAATGATCTAACTCAAACAAAACAAGATTTAGTAATTGTACAACCAATGTAAGACTGTAAGTTATCAAGAACCCTAGCTGATTAGAAAATGTTAAGTACTTTAAATTTTTCCCGTAGATCTTCTTCTGTGTAGGACTTTGGTATCATAACAAATATTCTTGTAAGTTCTTCATCTTCAACATCTCGGTGACTTCCAGATGATCTGGACTGAGCAATGAAAACCTAAGAAACAAACAAAACCCAAAGAATAATGCGGAAATATCAGTCAACTGTTTTCCTACTCCTTAAGAATACTTACTTCATTATTAGTATGGGATTCATGTTAGGTTAAATGCAATGTAATAGCGTCTTATCAAAAAACATTTTGCTAAAGCAATCTTTATTGCAATGACTTTTTATGAGATAACACTGATCTTTGCACTTTTTTTCCGAATTCTTTTTTCCTTTGTATTTTTTTTACCAAGAGCAATAGTCAGTGCACTGAAAGAGAGCAACAGTCAGTGCAATAGTCAGTGCACTGAAAGAGAACGTGTACTCTGCGCTTGTTGGGTAGTGTTCAATAAATGTCAATTATATAGTTGATTAATAGTGTTATTAACATGTCATATCCTTACTGATTTTGTCTACTTTTTCTGTCAGAGACTAAGAGGAGTGTAAAAATCTGAATATGAATTTCTCTCTCCTTTTAGTTCTATTAATAATGCTTCATGTATTTTGAAGCTCTATTATTGGTTACATAAACATCTGGAATTGTTATGTACTTTTTGATTGATATTTTTATTTTTAGGAAATTATTCTCTGTTAATACCCTTCCTGTTGAAGAGCATTTTGTCTGATATCACACCAGCTTTTTCTATCCTTTTACTTTCAACCTCTTTGTATCTTTATACTTAAAAGTGCATCTCTTGCAAACAGCATTTAGTTTGGCCTTTTAAAAAAAAATCCTGACAATCCCTGCTTTTTAATAGGAGTGTTTAGCCAATTTATGTTTAATTTAATATTGATACAGTTGGGTTTAAGTCTAGATGGTCATATTTTTAATTGTTTGCTTTCTAATATTAATCCTTAAAAAAAGGTAACATGACCATATTCTGGATCATCTCAGTTACCACCTGAATGACTTATGTGAGCAAGAAAATGCACAGAATGGACTGAGGCTCTGTTTTTCTATTAGTAATTTAGTTTTATTGAAATATTATCTGTGACACTAGATTATTACCTGGAATTTAATTTGCTTTGTGGTATTGCTTTAATTTAATTCATAAAATTGCTTTGGTTTTATATTATTCCAGAGGAATGTAAAATCTTTAACTATGATTCTGGATTTGTTTCAAGAGCTACAAGCATAAGAATTTTAATGGCTACTCTTATTTTTTATAACTTGTAGAAATGTAATAAAAATAATGTAAATCACCAGACAGGGCCCTTGAGTATTTTTTTCCTTTCTTCTTCTTCTTTGTCTTTAAAGGGGGGCGGTATACCATTCAGTATGAGAAAACGTGAACCTATGGAATTCCAGAGGAGAAGGGAGCAACTAAAAGGACAAAGAATTTATAGAGCCACGGGATTTTAGAAATATTGAAAAATAGGGTCATTATGTTTGCTTGGAAAACAGGTGTCACAGAGGTGTAGAACCTTGCTTACAAGATACAGCTGGAGATACACCCCTAGATAGCATCTACTTCCAGTTATTCCTTTGATAAACTTATACCACATGCCAAGCACTGTATAAGGTATTAGTAGTAGAGTATTAAGTAACACAGAAATGGCCCACTAGAAAGTTAGTCCAGTGCATGTATCAGTAATGGATGGTCAATAGGGAAATACAAATAGGGAACCTTTAAGTACAGGAAGACACTAGGAGAAAAAAAGAGTTTCAAGTAAGACTTGTGATTGGAGGTGCCATCAGATCACAAATTTTTAAATTTTAGAAGATTGGAGCATTTCAAATTTCTGATAAAGATGACAATATCTAAGTAGAAAACATGTATAATAATCAACCACCTACTGGATGATTTCTCCTGAGACTTTACGTTCACAGACTATGGCTCTAAATTCTCGCAAAGCTAAGAACTAAGATTTTTCTCTTGTTTTCTAGGTTTACCCTTTTCCTCAAGATAATGTAGCTGATCACTCACAGAATGAGTTTCATTTGGACAATCTTTTCTGGCTGTAGGCCTGGTATTAAAATTTTCTTATTTGTCTTGTAGGGCCTTTGGAACTTTGCAAAAGCAAAGTACATGAGAAACACTGAAGGTGAATTAATTTAACTGGAAATACTGAAAAACAAAACAAAAAACCCCACTACATTCCAGCAGAAGACAGCCCAAGTTGAAGCTGCTGAAGAATGAATTTAGACTGTCTAGCTAAGGCACTAGTGCAACAACCCTCTGGCTGAAACTGAGTGGACAAAAATGTGAAAAACAAAACTTAAGCTTTAATTATCTTTGGGAATCATTTAATTTCTCTGTGGTGAAAAGGGGGGGATACATTTTAGTGCTGGAACTTTTACTTCTCTTGTAGGAATTTAATGAAGGCAAGGGGGGGGTCTATAGGTTTCAAATTTGGGGCATTTTGGGGAGTTTCCAAGAAGATCTCTGTGGTTATACTATATTCAAAGTAAAAAAATCCTCCCTGCTAAGATCATAATTGGAAGGAGATGAAAATTATCAACCTAGTGCAGGAGTCAACAAACTTCAGCTTCCTGTTTTTCTACAGCCCATGATCTAAGAATTGCTTTTACATTTTTAGAGGGTTGTTAAAAAACAAAAAGAATGTGTGACAGACTGTGCATGACTCACAAAGCCTAAAATATTTACTGACCCTTTACAGACAAAGCTTGCCACCCCCTGATCTAGTATATACTGTGGCCTTACACTTAATTTCATTGATGATCTGTCCTGACTCAGAGGGTCTGGGAGATGGGAGGAGAGGGAATGTCTATTGTCTAATGTGTTGTTGGTGTATTCCTAGGCTCCTCTCTTTTTTGCAAGAAAGGCCTACAGAGACTGCTACTATGGACAAAAAGATGTACTGAGGGTTCACCTTGTACTGGCTCTGTGCTAAAAGGAAAGATTAAGTCAAATACCCTCAAAATCACCCTTCCTGCCCTGTGTCAGTATATTAATTTTACAGAGAAGTTAAGTGTGGAAACTTAATATAAATACCACCATTGTTAATTAAGAGTATTCAAAGAGGCATTTAATATTAATACAATTACACTGCCATCACAATGATTTGCCTCTTTTTTTTTTTTAAATTATATACATGCACGGCTTCCCTGGTGGTGCAGTGGTTGAGAATCCGCCTGCCAATGCAGGGGACACGGGTTCGAGCTCTGATCTGGGAAGATCCCACATGCCTCGGAGCAACTAGGCCCGTGCGCCACAACTACTGAGCCTGCGCGTCTGGAGCCTGTGCTCCGCAACAAGAGAGGCCGCGACAGTGAGAGGCCCGCGCACCGCGATGAAGAGTGGCCCCGCTCGCCGCACCTAGAGAAAGCCCTCGCACAGAAACGAAGACCCAACACAGCCAAAAATAAATAAATAAATAAATAAATAAATATATAAAAAAATTATATACATGCATACTTTGGTACTGGGAAAATGGCTAACGGGAGGCCCACAGTTACATGTACTTTTATCAAGTCTTTAAGCACCTTACCTACCTGAGGAAAAGCAAAGTTACTTGTTTTTAATACACGGTAAACCGCGAGGTCTGAGGAGGATCAGAGAAGTCCTCAAAGTAGGTCAGGGTCGGAGCTGGGCGGTGGATTAGCGACGGCGGGGGCGCGGGGCTGTCCGGGCACCGCAGCTCTGCAGCCGGAGTAGCCGCAGACGCCTGGTCCGACCCGGGAGCGGACGTTCTCTCTGCATCCCCCATCCCCCCGCACCCCAGTGCAGCCCTGCCGGCAGGGGGTCCGCAAGAACACTCTCTGCAACGCCGTCCTTCCCTCCCCGACCCCCACCCCGGAATGCCAGGTGCTGCCCAGTCCGCCCCCGCGAGCGGATGTACCACCCCTACCGCAGCCTGACACCGCCCCCGGGGGCACCCCGACCCGGCCCCCGCACCTTGATGGGCTTGGTGTCGCTGGGGCTGAGGCACTGGCCGTGCATCTCCTCCATGGCCCTGCAGGCCTGCGAGCTGCGGGCAAACTTGACGAATGCAATGCCCTTGGACTCTTTGGTGTGCTTGTCCCGCACCACCCAGATGTCTTGGATCTCCCCGAAGGGCGAGAAGCGCTCCCTCAGCACCGACTCGGGCGTGTACTTGCTGATCACCAAGAAGATGCGGCTGTTGGGCGGCTCGTCCAGGCTGTCCACGCCCGGGCGGAAGCCTCCGCCGCTCGCACAGCTCCCAGCTTCGTCCATGGTGCTCCACTCCGGCGCGGGAGCCAGGCCCGCACCCCTTTACTCCTCCTCGCTCCCGCCGTGCCCGCCACTGCAGTAGCTGCCCACCCAGTCGCAGCCAGCCTCGCGTCCGCTTCCGGAAGACGGAAGGGTCTGGGGCCCGGCGCAGGCCGGCCACGCAGGGTGCCGGCTTTGGGGTCGCGGAGCTGCTGCGCCCCTAGCGGCCCGGGGGAGCCTGACGCAGTCTACGGCGCCAATCCCGCGGAGCCAAGGCCCACGCACCAGGTGTGTGATCCTGGTTCCCTGTTGCTGTAAGTCTCTGGTGCGCGGGCTTTCCCGTCGCTGGCTCTGCCCCACTCCCAAAGCCCATGGTGTCTTCCCCCAACCTTGCCACCTTGGTCGTAAGCTCACTAGAACAGCTCTATAGGGCTGAGTTAAAACGTTCAGCCTTAGAGCTGATCAACCAACTCCAGCCTCATTGTTGAGAAAACTGAGATGAGGAATTGGGGCCCATGGAGTAGCAAAAGGTAATAGAAAAACAAACAACAGAGCCCAAACCAGAAACAACTCCATCTTCTGATCTACTCAACTCCCAGAAGCAACCGTGGGAGGTTTAAGGGCAGAAAGAATGCAGCGCACAGCTGTGGAACTAGGAGAAATCCTAAGGTGCAAGCAAAGTGGGAAATCTACTGACTTCTAAGGCTTGTTGTTAATGGGCCTTGAGGAGAGGTCAGCATAAAACTGGCAGAAATCCAGAAACAAGGCAGTGGCACTGGAATGAACTGAAAGGAACAAACCAGAAAATGGTTCAGGAGCAGAGCTTCTTAAATGTTCAAGTCCAGGGTTACTATGAATGAAAATAGGTAAATACTGTTCATCGGGTGCCAACCGTAAGCCAGGCTCTGTGCAAGGAGATAGACATACAATGCAGAAATGGAAGAACATGATGCCTGCCCTAAGAGAGCTTTTTTTCTATTGTGGAATTCTTACATGAAAATATATAATGCAAAGTAATATCAGATTGTGTTAAATGCTTTTGTCACTGAATTGTGTGAGCTTGGACAAATTACCTCATGCTTCCAGCTTCAGTTTCCTCAACTGTAAAGTAGAAATAATATTACCTACTAAATAGCATAGTTGTCAAGCTTAATTAATTCATCCATTCTATTAAGCCAGAAATGTTTTTGACTGTCTAGTATGTGTTGGGAACTGTGCAATACCCAAGTGATATGTCTTAAACAAAATGATCACTCTCCTTGCCTCATGAAGTTAATAGATTGGGCTTGTCTAGTTAGGATTATTTGAGATAATATATATGGAGCTAATAGCTTAGTGATCAAATAAGATAATATGCGAACAATGCACGATGGAGATTTTCTTATTCCATTTCACTATGGTGTCCACTCCCCCACTCTTGATATTGTACCGTTGTATGATGGCAACCGAAAGTTAGGGATTCTGGGTTCCCACTCAGGCTTTAGCACAAAATTGTGACAATTTCTCCTTGTATTACAGTCCACATCTGTAAAATGAGGGCTCTGTTTACCCTGGAGCTTAGCAAGTTAAGTATCTTATCTTAACTTTCCACTTCTCTTTATCTTACCCAGACCAATCAAAGTGAATGAAAACAATGTGGTAATGTAATAATTTTATTGATGTGATGAAAGTGTGGATTCTAGCAACACTATTTTCCACCAGTGCCATCTAGTGGAAAATGTATAATTTTCTTAAACTGCACTTACTGGGAAATTTCTATTAGTAGAACAAGATTACTGATTGGTATACTGAAAATTTTAGAGCAGTTAATTTTATTTTAGAAGGGATAAAAGATTGGATAAAACAAAACCAGAATCAGAAATATTGGGTAATGCTGAGAAAGCAAAATTTCTTTACCATTTAATCATGTGAAATACCACATATTCAATGAAAATAAGAAATTTACTTATAAGTTACTAAATTATAGTAAATATATCTTTCTTTGACTTGTCTATTTATTTTAAACAGATTTATTGAGATATAATTCAAATATCACACAATTCACCCATTTAAAGTGTTCACTTAAATGGTTTTTAGTATTCACAGAGTTGTGCAACCATCACCACAATTGTAGAACATTTTCATCACTCAATAATGACAGATTTGTCATGTTTCAAATCATATAAAATCACATTTGAACATGAATCACATGTAACTAAAACAGCTGAAAATTCTGAGATTTGAAAGGATGATTATTAATTTGTCTTATATTAGAGAAAAGATATGCTGGGCCTTTGCAGATTAAATTAAATAAAACACATAGCCTATAATGCACAATTATTAGAATAATAAACACATTAGAATGATAGACACTGAATTTCACATGAAATTCAGATTTCCCTTGAAATTTTTTCTTCTGAAGTTCTCACTAATTTTTTTTTAAAAATGAGAGATTATATTGTAACTTATTTTTGAAATGCAAGGATAAAATAGTAAATTCTTGTCATTGTTTTACAAAATTTCTCCAAACTATGATCTATTTACAATGAGGCTTATTGGTTATTGAGATTAGTCATCATACATTATATTTAAGTAAAAATGTTTTGCCTGATTTGCACATTTTTACTAGATTTTACCACTGATATTTGTTGGTGATCAATTAGTAACTTTGAGATTGTTCTGTAGGAATATGGTCCAGAGTATCCATTTTTTTCCCATCCTGTAAGGCTACTGGCTACTGATAATATATGCAAGCACATAGCCTGGCTTGTGGTAGCTACTCAATAAATAATAGTCTCCTTTTATTTCTTGAGTTTGAATGCTTTGTTTGAGTTTGAGAATAATATTTAACACCAGATTTTTTTCCCCCTTTTGATTCAATTTGATGAAATACATCTTTTAAATATGTAGCTCACAGGGCAGAACACATAGGTATCACTTGGAGTAGTTTCATTCAACCATCTGGTAATTGTGGCTATTAAAATTAATTAAAATAAAAAAAATCAGTCGCATTAGTCACACCTCAAGGGCTCAAAGTTACTTGCGGCTAGTAGACAGTGTCCACGCTGAATATTTCCATCATGGCAGAAAGTTGTATTGGACAGAGCTCCAGAGAACAAGAATATGGGTAAATCTCACACTTACCTATTACACAAAATTTAATAAATTATTTTAATATTCCTATTTCTCTGCTACAGCCTTACCACTCACATCTCACTGAATTAATTATGTAACCACAGGTAAACTACTTTTCCTTCTCACGTTTTCCTAAACACGACTTTTACTTTCTTACGTTTCTGCCTTCAATACCCTCGTCTTCTTATAGCTTTCCCAGTCCTCTCCTTTATATCTTCCTCCCTCGCTCATTCTCTCTCTGTTTCTATTCATACTCTATTCTGCTCTTTTGGCGATTAACGAGCAGCTTGCAACCTCGCTGTCCGTTCTTGTATTATTGCACTTTTTATGTAGCTCATTTATAATGATTTAACTTTTAATGTACTTAAATCTTGCCCCAGCTGGATTATAACTCATAGAAAATTGGCGCTTCAGGTCAGTGTTTGTCCTTACGAGTTGCTTGGCACCGTGTCTTGCCCACAGAATAAGTAGTTGCCTTATTCATTTATTGACGTGATTTGACTCCCGCAATCAAATACTAACGGACCATTCATAAAACATTGGATTCCTACTTCAAGCAAGAGCTGGTACATATTGTGAATATACATAGATAATTTAACTCTTCGGTTAGGTAAAAGTGAAACAAACAAAGCCGGACCCTTACTCTGTCACGTTTACACTCAGTCACTGACGGCTCGGCAGCGCGAAGCTTTAGGCCCCTGCGAGAATTGCGATTCCGTGGGATTTGGGAGCCAATCAGCAGTGCCGATGGAGCCCCGCCTACCACTGGCTGGCGTCCACCAGAAGCACATGCAGGCCCGGCGTTTCAGTGCGGCTTTACCAGGCGCTGCAGCCGCCGGGCAGCCAGACTTGAACTTGGGGCGCACGCTTTGGCCGAGCCGCCGCACAGTTGACGTTAAAGGTTCTCTGGGGAAGCGGAGGACGGAGCAGCTGGCCCTGTGGTAAGTATGGGACTAGGTAGGAGGGGGTGGGCCGGGCCCTCATGTGATCTGAGCACTGGTTATGGGCCATGATGCAATATGGGCCTGGGTTCACTCAGAGAGGAGGATCCAACCGTTTGGTTAGTAAGAAGCTCGCCTTAGCCCCAGCGAGGTGGGGCCTGGGTACCCCTGAAAGTGCTACAGAAGACAGTATCTAGAGAGGGACCTCTCTGCAGCAGCCTTTCTTTCTTTCTTTTTTTTTTTTTTTGCGATACGCGGGCCTCTCACAGCTGTGGCCTCTCCCGTTGCGGAGCACAGGCTCCAGACGCGCAGGCTCAGCGGCCATGGCTCACGGGCCCAGCCGCTCCGCGGCATGTGGGATCTTCCCGGACCCGGGCACGAGCCCGTGTCCCCTGCATCGGCAGGCGGACTCCCAACCACTGCACCACCAGAGAAGCCCCTCGGTTGAGTTTTGAAGGTAAAAATGTGCTTAGAACTGTACTGTCAAGAATTAGGTATTTTAGTTATTTATGTAACAGTAACCCTTATGTGGAATCCATTCCCATTCCCACCTCCCCCGCAACCATTCTTTAAAGAATACAAACTGCAGGAAAACAAAACCCAGGTACTGCATTTTAAACTAAATTTTTTTCAATAAGTTAAAATTATTTTAGTTTTTATATCATTTTGGATGGAAGAGGCATTTATTTAGGTACATAACAGAGTTTTTGGCAGTCTTTTTTTTTTTGCGATACGTGGGCCTCTCACAGCTGTGGCCTCTCCCGTTGCGCAGCATAGGCTCCAGACGCGCAGGCTCAGCGGACATGGCTCACGGGCCCAGCTGCTCCGCGGCATGCGGGATCTTCCCGGACCGGGGCATGAACCCGTTTCTCCTGCATCAGCAGGCGGATTCTCAACCACTGCGCCACCAGGGAAGCCCTGGCAGTCTCTTTTTAAAATTGTTTTTTATTATTTGTAAGAATTCTTTATTTTATTTATTTAAATTTACTTTTGGCCGCATTGGGTCTTCATTGCTGTGCGTGGGCTTTCTCCAGTTGCAGCGAGTGGGGTCTACTCGTTGTGGTACTAGGGCGTCTCTTTGTGGTGGCTTCCCTTGTTGCGGATCCTGGGCTCTAGGCGCGTGGGCTTCAGTAGTTGTGGCGTGTGGGCTCAGTAGTTGAGGCACGCAGGCTCCAGGGCACACAGGCTTCAGTTGTTGTGGTGTGCGTGCTCAGTAGTTGTGGCTCGCAGGCTCTAGAGTGCGGTCTCAGTAGTTGTGGTGCACGGACTTAGTTGCTTCGCAGCATGTGGGATCTTCCGGACCAGGAATCAAACCTGTGTCCCCTGCGTTGGCAGGCGGATTCTTAACCACTGTGCCACCAGGGAAACCCCGAGTTTTTGGCAGTCTTACCGAAATATCTTTAGGCAGAATTTATTGTGTATGTCTATCACTGTGTAACAAACCCCTCCTTACTTAGAACTGTATATTTTCTACTACATGTACTAATGCTGACTGAACTCAGTAATGTTTGATTGTTTTTAGGTAGTGCTTGATTTAGTCTGGTAGATTTGTTTACAGCTGAGAGTGTAAGGTAAATAGGAAATTATGTATTACATGTAGCTTGCTGTGGCCTCATTTCTATATGGTTTTTTATAGTTTTGTCTATTATTGCAGGCATGTAAATAATCATAATAAATATCATATTTAATCACCTTTCCAATTTGTTATGTGATTATTTTTAAGTAAGGGAATACCAATTTAGACATATATGCTTCACGTCATTGTTTGCACCTCTACTTTTTGGAAGTGAAAAGAAAAATAGAATATTGTTGTCTTAGGTAAATTACTGTAATTGTTTGAAGGCTGAAGGAAAACCAGGCTTATACCAACAGCAATTTCTGAAGTAGCAATGGCTAGAAATTCAAAATAAACCTGATAAGTGAGATGATTCTTTATAAAATTGGATGCTATGTTTGTGTTTTTGAGCACTCAGAATTTAAAGCATGTCTGCTTTAAATTATATTTTGGTTTAATATCATTAGTATTCACTTCAGTCAAAGTGATGAAATTCCTTTTTATCCAGCCTTGCAAATCAGATATTTTCTTTGGTTTGTGGTTTAATGTTTCATTGCAGAACAAAATGGCAAATGCTGAGGCAGGCAAGAAGATCTTTGTTCAAAAATATGCTCAGTGCCACACAGTGGAAAAAGGTGGAAAACACAAAACTGGTCCAAACCTCTGGGGCGTTTTTGGCAGAAATACAGGACAAGCACCAGGATTTTCTTATACCGTTGCAAACAAAAACAAAGGTAAAAACTAGGCAGTTGTTGGAGAGAACCAGAAACTTTGTAGCAAAGAAGAAGCCACAGGATTTGATATAATAATTTCCCAATTTGCAGAATTAAAAATGAAATCCACATGTTTATATCATGGAAATATTGATTTATGTCATAAGATCTGTGTTTGGATAACTGGTCATCTTTATGATCAGAGAAATTAGTAATCCTCTGTGGCATAAGTTTTTTTGCCTATACAGGGAACTTCATTTTATGCAATACATATATCTTGAAAAAGCATGAGCTAAATTAAAAAAAATCAAATTATGTTTTAATGGCATAATGGCAATTTTTTATTTGTAGTAGTGATTCTTAGCAGGGTGTGGGGAATGTTATATAGTTTGAAAAAGTATATTCAATCATTTCTTTGTTGGTAGAAAGCGTGTAGATGACAGTTAATTTTAGGATTGAAATTCAAAATGGTTGCAAAAGACTAATATCTTTGCAAAGCAATTTATTACTCTTGGAGATATCTATATCTCTATATACTTACGTATATAATTAGCATTCACTTAAAAATAGGGTACAACTCTAGTTTTTAAGCTGTTCTTGGTGTACAGAATGGACTTGAGGACAAGGTGGGTGGGGAAGGGGAAGCTGGGATGAAGTGAGAGAGTGGCATGGACATATAGATACACTACCAAATGTAAAATAGATAGCTAATGGGAAGCAGCTGCATAGCACAGGGAGATCAGCTCGGTGCTTTGTGACCACCTAGAGGGGTGGGATAGGGAGGGTGGGAGGGAGACGCAAGAGGGAGGAGATATGGGAATATATGCATACATATAGCTGATTCACTTTGTTGTACAGCAGTAACTAGCACAACATTGTAAAGCAATTATACTCCAATAAAGATGTAAAATTAAAAAAAATTTCTTCTTGGTATCTCACCATTTCTTACAGGCCCAAATTTCAGATCACTACTACACCACTGTTTGGAAAGGTTTTTATTTTATTTTGTTTTGTGTTATTTTACTTTATTTATTTTTCTTTCTATTTTTCTAATTGAGATGAAATTCACATAACATACAATTAGCCATTTTAAAGTGTAAAATTCAGTAACATTTACTGTATTCACAGTGTTGTACAATCACCACCTCTCTTTAGTTTCAAAACTTTTTCATTATCCCAGAAGTATCCCTGTACCCATTAACTAATCACTTTCCATATCCCCCTACCCCCATCCTTTGGTAACCACTTATCTGCTGTCTCTATGGATTTGTCTACTCCAGATATTTCATATAAAAGGAATCATGTAATACATGATCTTTTATGTCTAGCTTCTTTTGCTTAGAATATTTTCAAGATTCATTGAAGTTGAAGCATGTATCAATATTTCATTCTTTTTTTATGGCTGAATACTATTCCATTGTATGTATATATCACAATTTGTTTATCCGTTCATCAGTTGATAGACATTTGGATTGTTTCCACCTTTTACCTGTTGTGAATAGTGCTACTATGAACATTTGTGAAAAAGTGTTTAAGTCCCTGTTTTCAGTTACTTTAGATCTATACCTAGGAGTGGAATTACTGAGTCAGTTAACTACGTTTAACTTTTTGAGGAAAGGTCAGATTGTTTTCCACAGTGGCTGTACCATTTTACTTTTCCATCAGCAGTGTAGGAGGATTCTTATTTCTCTGTATAGTCACCAACACTTGTTCTTTTCTTTTCTTTTCTTTCTTTTTCTTTTTTAATTGCCGTCCTAGTGGGTATGAAGTGGTGCCTGGTGAGTTTGCTTTGTATTTCCTTAATGATCCATAATACTGAGCATTGTTTCATGTGCTTGTTGGCCATTTGTATATTTTCTTTGGAAAAATGTCTGTTTATATTCTCTCCCCATTTTTTATTTGGGTTGTTTGCCTCTGTTGTCGAGTTATAAGATTTTTTATGTATTCTGGACACTAAACCCTTATCCAATAAGTGACTTGTAAATATTTTCTCTTATTCTGTAGATTGTCTTCATTTTTTAAAATAATATCTTTTGATGAACAGTGATTTTTAATTTGTATGAATGCCATTTATCTATTTTTGTTGTTGATGTTGCTTGTGTTTGGGTGTAAAATCTGAGAATCTATCATGAAATCTAAGGTCATAAAGATTTACCCTATGTTTTCTTCTAATAGTTTTATAGTTTTATCTCATATTGATATTTAGGTTACTGACCTACTTTTAATTAACCAAAATTAATTATCATTAATTTTTTATATAGAGTGAGGTAGTGGTCCAACTTCATTCTTTTGCATGTGGTTATCTAGTGTTCCTAGCACCATTTGTTGAAGAGATTCTTTTACGGTTGAATTGTTAAAAATCATTTTACAGCCTTGTTGAAAATCAGTTGGCCATATATGTTAGGGTTTACTTCTGGACTTTCAATTCTCTTTCATTTGTCTGTACATCTTTTCTTATACTAGTGCTACACTGTTTTGATTACTGTAGCTTTGTAGTAAATTTTGAAATTGGGAAGGGTGAGCCCTCCAACTGTGTTTTTATTTTTCAGTATTGTTTTGGCTGTTCAGGGCCCTTTGCAATTCCATGAGTTTGAAGATCACCTTTTCCATTTCTGCAAAAAAGGCCTATGGAATTTTGATAGAGCTTGTATTGTATCTGAAGATTGCTTTGGGGAGTATTGCCATTTTAACACTATTAATGTTACATTCTGTGAACGTGGGATGCCTTTCCTATTATTTAGGTCTTCTTAAATTTAGCAGTATTTCGTAATTTGCAGTGTGCAAGTCTTTCACCTTCTTGATTAAATTTATTTCTACCTATTTTATTTTTTTAGGTACTATTATTAATAGAATTGTTTTTAAAATTTCCTTTTCAGATTGTTCACTGCTTGTGTGTAGAAACAGCTGATCTTTGTATGTTGATCTTGTGCTGTGCAACTTTGCTAAATTCATTTATTAGCTCTAGTAGATTTTCTGTGGATTCTTTACAATTTTCTATATAGAGAATTATGTCACCTGTGAATAGAGATAGTTTTAGTTCTTCCTTTCCAATCTGAGTAGCTTTTATTTCTTATTCTTCCCTAATTGCTTTGGCTAGGACTTACGGTAGAATTCTGAATAGCTCTGGGGAGAGTGAGCATCTTTGTTTTGTCTTGTTTGTTTTTTGGTTTCTTTTTAAATTAATTTATTTATTTTTGGCTGCGTTCAGTCTTTGTTGCTGTGCATGGGCTTTCTCTAGTTGAGGCAAGCGGGGGTTACTCTTTGTTGCGGTGTGCGGGCTTCTTGTTGCAGTAGCTTCTCGTGTTGTGGAGCATGGGCTCTAGGCATGTGGGCTTCATTAGTTGTGGCACATGGGCTCAGTAGTTGTGGCCTACAGGCTGTAGAGCGCAGGCTCAGTAATTGTGGTGCATGGACTTAGTTGCTCTGCGGCACATGGGATCTTCCCGGACCAGGGATCAAACCCGTGTCCCCTGCATTGTCAGGCGGATTCTTAACCACTGTGCCACCAGGGAAGTCCTTTGTCTTGTTCTTGATCTTAGGGGGAGAGCTTTCAGTTTTTTACCTTGAATAAGGTGCTAGCTGTGGGTTTTCCATAAATCCTGTTTATCATGTTAAGCAAGGTCCCTTCTATTGCTGGATGTTTTTATCATGAATAGGTGTTGGATTTTGTTAAATGCTTTTTCTGCATCTGTTGAGATAATCATGTGTTTTTTTTTTCCTTTTGCTCTGTTAATGTGGTATATTATGTTGATTTTCTTATGTTGAACCATTCTTGCATTCCTGGGATAAATATCACTTGGTCATAGTGTGTTATTCTTTTAACAGTGCAGTTGGATTTAGCTTGCCAGTATTTTGTTGAGGATTTTTGCATTAGAGATATTGGTTTTTTAATTTTCTTGTGATGTCTTTATCTGGGTTTGGTGTTTGGAGAAGTTTTAAATATAAATTATTGGCAGCTGTAAGTCCTCTTCATAAGTGATTTGAATTTAGTATTTAAAAATTCCTTAATTGGTTTTTTAGTGCTTGTATAGACTAAAGTACCTCATTTGATTGAGCTTTGTAGACCATGTTGCAGGAGAAAGGCTTTCATAAGGTGAGTTGGCATCTTGTGCATTATTTTTTGAGTGCACATATAGTAGCTTACACTTTGTCAAAAGAGGGATTCTACTTATTTCAACCTGTGTTAATGTTTCTAGTAAGATAGTGTTTGCAGTTCGTTTCAGCCTGTTGCGGTTTTTGTTTGTTTGCTTGTTTTTGTGAAACTTGTACAGGCATACCTTTATTAGACTTCTCAGATGTTGCAGGTTTGTGGCAACCCTGCACCAAGCAAGTCTCTCAATACTATTTTTCCAACAGCATTTGCTCACTTCGTGTCTCTGTCACATTTTGGTAATTCTCACAATATTTTAAACTTTTAAATTATTATTTTACTTGCTTTGATGATCTGTGATCAGCAGTCTTTTTTTTTTAACATCTTTATTGGAGTATAATTGATATGGTTCTTATTATGATTGCAAGACACACTTTACTTTAGCAACAGCCATCAGGAAACTTTGAAAAAAAACAAAGTTTATTACTCACATGTCCTGGAGGGTACACAGCATGTGTGGGGCTACCCAGTGTGGTATCAGGTAGAAAGAGAGCGTGGGCTTGGGGTTTTGCTTTTATTGGGGCTGAGAGTGGGGGGGCTGAGAGTGGGGTGCCTAGGGTTTTGTGGGTTCACTCTTTATTGGTGAATTTAAAATATAAAAGCAGGAATTAAAGCATGGGAAGGGAAAAAGCAAGGCAGTCAATCAAATGGTCAGTTATATGGGTCTGCCTTTCTGAAAAAAGGGAACTTCATGGGTGGGCATCCTTGCTCTTTATCTACTTTTATAGCTGGCAGTGCATTTATTCAAGATGGATGTATTTGAAGGGGATGCCTCAGCAATTAAAAGTTTAATGTCCAGCACTTACATTACAATCAAAAAGGCTAATTGTCAGTTACTTACACTACAGATAGATAAGATGTAAAGAAATTTTTGTTACCTGGAATTTTTGGGAAAGAAACCTTATAGATAGTCAAATGGTTTGGTTAAAACAAAGTTCACACATGTCTAGATTGTCAGTTTTTTTGTGTATGTGAAAATAAGATACTTTGCATTTTCTCAAAGCCTTGAGAGCAATACAGTTTAGTAGGATGGAGGGCTGGCAAAGCCATTTGTTCCTAGACTTGGGTGTCCAAGCAAACTAGGTTGGTGTGGGGAGTATATGGTAAGTCTGTTTTAGACCACTACTACTACATCTTAGCATTTGAGGATGGTAATAGTTTCCTAGGGCTCCTGTAACCAAGTACTATAAATTAGGTGGCTTAAAATAGTGAAAATTTATGGTTTCATAGTTCTGGAGGCTAGAAGTGCAAAATCAAGTTGTTGGCAGGGCCATACTCTTTCTGAAACCTGAGGGCAATCTTCCCTTGCTTCTTCCTAGCTTCTGGTGGTTTGCCAGTAAACTTTGTGTTTTGGGCCTACAGCTGCATAACTCTAGTCTCTACCTTCATTGTCATATTGTCCCAATGTGTCTCTGTCTTTACATGGCCTTCTTACAAGGATAATAGTAAAATTGGATTGAGAGACCTATCTTACTCAGTGTGACCTCTTTTCAACTTAACTAAACACACCTGCAATGACCTTATTTCCAAATAAAGCTACATTCTGAGGTACCAGGGGTTAGGGTCTCAACATAACTTTATTCAGGGGGCACCCACAGTAAAGGACCACATATATATCAAATAAATACTTAGATAATTTATAAAAATACTTATATTAAAACAACATAGAAAAAAATTTAATCTTTGTCAAGTCAAGCATGTTTATCACCTTCTTAAACATCAGTGTAGTTGTTAGTAATACAATATCATTGTATTTAGTATATGCAGAAATGCTGGTTAGTAGATACTCTATAATAAAGAATTGTCTGGTCTTTGTCTCAGGTTCCTGGGAGGGATCTCTAAAACCTTGGAATTTTCCAGTGATAGGAGCATTTGTTACTCAGGGTTGGGTTCTGGGACTACAGCCTGTGTTTATGCTAATGAGATGACTTGTGGTAGGCTCCTTGATAGTTTCAGGATGAGGGCTGGGCAACCTGGAAAGACCAACCATGTAATTAGAGAATTGAGGCTTTGGGCTAGGTGATATCAGTCTGACCTCCAAGGATAGAGGACAGGGGCTGGAGATTGAGTTCAAGCACATGGCTAGTGATTCAATCAATCATGCCTACGTAATGAAACCCCAATAAAAACTCTGGCCACTTTCAACTGGAAGCTCTACTTGAGCTTCCTGGTTGGTAAACACATCAATGTACTGGAGGGGGATGAGTCATGATTCCACAGGGCCAGGGCCAGGAACCTCTGTGTTTGTGAGTTTCCCAGACCTCACCATCTGGGTCTCTTCATTTAGCTGGTACTGATTTATATCCTTTATAGTAAAACTGTAATTTTTAAGTAGTGCTTTCCTGAGTTCTGTGAGTTGTTCTTGCAAATTATAAAACCTAAGGGAGTCCTGGGAACCCTTAAATTTATAGTCAGTTGGTTGGAAGTTTGGATGGGCTGGGGACCCTGAACTTGCAGCTGGTGTCTGAAGTGAGGCAGTCTTGTTGGGGACTTTGGCGTCTGTGCTAACTCCAGGCAGTTAGTATGAGAATGGAATTGCATTTATTGCAGTAGGATTTACAATTGATAGACTATTGAATAAATCAGTCTTAAACTTGCATTTATTGTATGCATTTATATGGCTCTTTAACTTTTAAAGTAATATTTTTCTATAGTGTCATTTTATTATTTTATTATCCAATTATAAGAGCAGTCAACTTTTGAAGTCCTGATTTTTAGAATAGTTATAACCTAACATTTGTCCCTCTAGCTGCCAATATGTTAAAGACTTTTTTGCTTATTAACATTGATTTAAAATCATATTAAAGCTTATTATAAATATATCTTTTATTATAGGTTTTTATCAAAGATAAAAGGCTGTATACGGCTTGGCTTTAACATTATTTAATAATTAGAAATAAAATTTTCCAGAGTCAGATTGTTTAATTAATACTTATGACTTATTTGGGGATATAATATTATTTGTTAGTTCTACTAATGAAATAAGAATAATAAGTAGCAGAATGAAATTGAACTCTTATTGTTCACCACTGACAAAAATTAATTTGAAATGGATTAAAGATTTAAACATAAGACCAGAAACCATAAAACTTCTAGAAGAAAACATAGGGAAAAGTTCCTTTACATTGGTCTTGACAGTGATTTTCTGGATATCACACCAAAAGCACAAACAACAAGAGCAAAAATAAATAAATGGGACTAATTAAACTAAAAAGCTTCTGCACATCAAAAGAAACAGTCAATAAAATTAAAAGGCAACCTACTGAATGGGAGAACATATTTGCAAATCATATATCTGATAAGGGGTAAATATCTAAAATATATAAAGAACTCATACAACTCAATAGAGGAAAAACCAACCAGATTAAAAAATGTACAGAGGAACTGAATAGACATTTTTCCAAAGAAGACATATAGATGGCCAACAGATACATGAAAAGGTACACATCATTACTAATAATCACGGCAATGCAAGTGAGATGATCACCTTACACCTGTTAGAATGGCTATTATCAAAAGACAGGAAATAGCAATTATTGGGAAGGATGTGGAGGAAAGGGAACCCTTTTACACTGTTGGTGGGAATGCAAATTGGTAAGTCACTGTGGAAAACAATATGTAGTTTCCTCAAAAAGTTAAAAATAGACCTACCATATGATCCAGTAATCCCACTTCTGGGTATATATTCAAAGGAAATGAAAGCAGAATCTTGAAGAGATATCTGCACCACCATGTTCATTACAGCATTATTTACAATAGCCAAGATATTGAAATATCCTAAGAGTCCATCAGTGGATGAATGAATAAAGAAGATGTACTGTATATACACAATAGAATATTATTCAACCATGAGAAAGAAAGAAATCCTGCTATTTACAACAACTTGGATGAACCTTGAGGGCATTATGCTAAGTGAAATAAGTCAGACAGAGAAAGACAAATACTGTATAATACCACTTACATGTGGAATCTAAAAAAGCCAAGCTTAGAAAAATTGAAAGTAGAGGGGTAGTGACCAGGGGTGGGGAGTTAGGGTAATGGGGAGATATTTGTCAAAGGGTACAAACTTCCAGCTATAGGATTAACAAGTTCTGGGTATCTGATGTATAACATGGTGATTATAGCTAATAATACTGTATTATATACTTGAAAGTTGCTAAGAGAGTATATCTTAAATGTTCTCACTACAAAGAAGAAATGGTAATCATGTGATGGGGTGGAGGTTTCTGCTAATGCTATGGTGGTAATGATTTTGCAATATGTAAGTGTATCAAATTAACATATTGTACACCTTAAGCTTATAGAATGTTATATATCAATTATATCTCAGTAAAGCTGGAAAAAATAATGTAAGTAGCTTACTAGGTTAATTGAACAGGATTTTAAAATAATATTATTTAGAATAAATAAAGATTTAAAAAATACTTTAGGACAGCTTGATCAAAGACAGACTTGATAAGAAGAGCCAAGAAGTCAGTAGTTCAGTTTTAATACAAATTGTGGAAAACTGTCAGCCGTAGTTTATTTTCCATGTATGGTGTTGGAAATAATTAGACCATTTTAGTTTTCAAAAGAATAAGGAAATTCTCATATTTTAAAGACTATTGTTCCATATGACTTGCTTAGAGTATAGTTTTACAAAATTCATGATTGTGGCAATAATTTTATATAGTGTGGTTTAAAAAAATTGTAGCTAAATATGTATAACATAACATTTACCATTTTAACCATTTTAAAGTGTACAGTTCTGTAGCATTAAGCACATTCACATTGTTCTGCAGCCATCGCCACCATCCATCTCCAGAAGTTTTTTATCTTCCCAAACTGAAACTCTGTACCCATTAAACAGGCCCTGGAAACCCCCATTCTGTTTTGTCTCTGAATTTGACTACTCTAGGTACCTCATATAAATGTAGTCACATGGTATTTGTCTTCTTGTGACTAGCTGATTTCATGTAGCATAATGTCTTTAGGGTTTATTCATGTTGTACCATGTGTCATAATTTCCGTCCATTTAAAGGCTATATGATATTCCATTGTATGTATATACCACATTTTGTTTATCAATCAGTGGACACTCTGGTTACGTCCAGTTTTGGCTATTATGAATAATGATGCTATGAACACAGGATATAAATATTTGTTCATGTTCCTGCTTTCACTTCCTTTGGGTGTAATACCCAGAAGTGGAATTGCTGAATCATATGAAAATTTTGAGTTTAATTTTTTGAGAAATAGCTTGTACCATTTTCCATAAGGGCTCTATCATTTTATGTTCCCACCAGCAATACGTAAGGATTCCGAGTTCTCCACATCTCAGACAACATTTGTTATTTTGTTTTTTGTTTGTTTGTTTGTTGATAATAGCTTTCCTAATGGGTGTGAAGTGATATCTCCTTGTGGTTTTGGTTTGCATTTCCCTAAAGATTAGTGATGTTGAGCATCTGTATTTTTTTTTAAACATCTGTAAATGGATACAATTTTTCTTTTGAGAATAGTACTTTATACATATTATTGAATAACTATATGCTGTTTGCATTTTGGGGGCAATGATAATTGAAACAAATTGAATTAACTCATGATTTGCCCAGGGTTGTGTGCTAACAAGTGATATAACTAAGATTCAGACTCAGATCTTCTTCAGCCTTTGATGAAATCATATCATGGGGTTAACATATTAGCTGAACTAACATTATTATTATTATCTTTTTCCTTTTGTCATGTCAGATCTGTTAAAATAAGCAGTAGGACACATAAAATCATAAATGTACTAATAATTTAAAAAATATTTTGAAACCTATTTATATTATATGAAAATTCAGATAGTTTAAAAGGATACTTACCAGTATGAGTGATAGGAAATTATGTATATTCATGTCTCCCTATACTCCCCTATTCCTTTCCCTTTACCAACTAATTTTATATGGTAATATTATTCTTTATAATTTTAGTGGCTGTATTCATACTTTAAGTTATACTGTATGCCTCTATTATTTTATTTAACTACTTTAAGCAATATCTGTCTATTCTTCACTCTGAAGGATGAGAGAATCAAAGTGGTTATACAACCTCCAATTTTTTCATACTCTTTTTTTTTTTTTTTTTTGCGGTACGCGGGCCTCTCACTGCTGTGGCCTTTCCCGTTGCGGAGCACAGGCTCCGGACGCGCAGGCCCAGCGGCCATGGCTCATGGGCCCAGCCGCTCCGCGGCATGCGGGATCCTCCCGGACTGGGGCACGAACCCGCGTCCCCTGCATCGGCGGGCGGAATCCCAACCACTGCGCCACCAGGGAAGCCCCAATTTTTTCATACTCTTAACTGAGCTACTTATGTTGTTATTTCTGATTTGACATGATACATATAATTTATATCCTATGTAACTATAATTACCACAGTTGCTTTAACATTTGTCCTACATTTAGATTGTATTAGTGCTTATTCCCAGCTTTTACCACAGTGTCTATATTTACTTTTTGGTTGGTAGAAGATTATCTATCAGTAGTTATGCCAAGAAAGAATTACTGGAACCATATTACTCCAGTTCTTGATGTTTGAAAAGATCGATGGATTCCCATTACACTTGAATTGTTTGGCTAGACGTAAAATGATTGGATGATACTTTTACTTCCTCAGGATTTTGTATGCTTCATGTTGAATTTTTCTTTGGAGAAATCTGAAGCCAGCCTGATTGTTTTCCATTATAAGTTACTTGTTTTTATTTTTATTTTACTCTTTTCCCCCTAAGTTTCAGTAAAATTCGTATTGAAATTTAGTAATTTACTAGGCTGTGTATAAGCCTTGATTGATCTGTTTCAGATTTTCCTGGACATGTGTTCTTCCAATTGGCAGATTCAGGACTTTTTTTTTTCTTCTTAACATTTTTATTGGAGTATAATTGCTTTACAATGGTGTGTTAGTTTCTGCTTTATAACAAAGTGAATCAGTTATACATATACATATATCCCCACATCTCTTCCCTCTTACATCTCCCTCCCTCCCACCCTACCTATCCCACCCTTCTAGCTGGTCACAAAGCACCGAACTGATCTCCCTGTGCTATGTTTCCCACTGGCTATCTATTTTACATTTGGTAGTGTATATATGTTCTATATACACTACCACTCTCTCACTTTGTCCCAGCTTACCCTTCCCCCTCCCCGTGTCCTCAAGCCCATTCTCTAGTAGGTCTGCGTCTTTCTTCCCGTCTTGCCCCTAGGTTCTTCATGACCACTTTTTTTTTTTTTTTAGATTCCATATATATGTGTTAGCACATGGTATTTGTTTTACTCTTTCTGACTTACTTCACACTGTATGACAGACTCTAGGTCCATCCACCTCACTACAAGTAACTCAATTTTGTTTCTTTATATGGCTGAGTAATATTCCATTGTATATATGTGCCACATCTTCTTTATCCATTCATCTGTCAATGGACACTTAGGTTGCTTCCATGTGCTGGCTATTGTAAACAGAGCTGCAATGAACATTGTGGTACATGACTCTTTTTGAATTATGGTTTCCTCAGAGTATATGCCCAGTAGTGGGATTGCTGGGTCATATGGTAGTTCTATTTGTAGTTTTTTAAGGAACCTCCATACTGTTCTCCATAGTGGCTGTATCAATTTACATTCCCACCAACAGTGTATGAGGGTTCCCTTTTCTCCACACCCTACACCCTCCCCAGCATTTATTGTTTGTAGATTTTTTGATGATGGCCATTCTGACCGGTGTGAGATGATATCTCATTGTAGTTTTGATTTACATTTCTCTAATGATTAATGATGTTGAGCATTCTTTCATGTGTTTGTTGGCAATCTGTATATCTTCTTTGGAGAAATGTCTATTTAGGTCTTCTGCCCATTTTTGGATTGAGTTGTTTGTTTTTAAGGACTTTTATTTTTGAAAGTTTTCTTGAATTATATGTTTTAATAATTTTATACTATTTCATTTGTTTTTATTAAATCTTACTTGGGCCATCAATTGTGCATATTTGGGATATCTGTTGTCTAAATGTCTTCTATTTCTGTTATTTTTCCTATGACTGTTTTAAACTTTTTATTTTCATTTTGTTTTTATCAATATTTTCAAGCCTGATTGTGCTATCAGTAGTATCTATTCTTTTTGCTGTTATTTATGTCTTTCTGTTTTATCATCTCCTTGAACCTTTGTAGCTCTGCTATAAGCCCTTGATTTATAAAGACCTTTTTTTTTTTAGCTGATAAGTTGTTTTTTTTGGTCTTTATTGGAGTATAATTGATTTACAATGTTGTGTTAGTTTCTGCTGTACAACAAAGTGAATCAGCTATATGTATACATCTATCCCCATATCCCCTCCCTCTCGAGCCTCCCACCCTCCCTATCCCAGCCCTCTCGGTCGTCACAAAACATTGAGCTGATCTCACTGTGCTACGCAGCAGCTTCCCACTAGCCATCCATTTTACATTTGGTAGTGTATATATGACAATGCTACTCTTTCATTTCATCCCAGCTTCCCCTTCCTCACCTGTGTCCTCAAGTCCGTTCTCTACATGTCTTTATTTCTGCCTTGCCACTAGGTTCATCAGTACTGTCTTTTAATTTAATTTATTTACTTTTATTTATTTAATTTTATTTTTTAACATCTTTATTGGAGTATAATTGCTTTACAATGGTGTGTTAGTTTCTGCTATATAACAAAGTGAGTCAGCTATACATATACATATATCACCATATCCCCTCTCTCTTGCATCTCCCTCCCACCATCCCTGTGCCACCCCTCTAGGTGGTCACAAAGAACCAAGCTGATCTCCCTGTGTGATGCGACTGCTTCCTACAAGCTATCTGTTTTATGTTTGGTAGTGTATATATGTCCATGCTACTCTCTCACGCCATCCCAGCTTACCCTTCCCCCTCCCTGTGTCCTCAAGTCCATTCTCTATGTCTGTGTCTTTATTCCTGTCCGGCCCCTAGGTTCTTCAGAACCATTTTCTTTTTTTTTAGATTCCATATATATGTGTTAGCATACGGTATTTGTTTTTCTCTTTCTAACTTACTTTACACTGTATGACAGACTCTAGGTCCATCCATCTCACTACAAATAACTCAGTTTCCTTTCTTTTTATGGCTGAGTAATATTCTATTGTACATATATGCCACATCTTCTTTATCCATTCATCTGTCGATGGACACTTAGGTTGCTTCCATGACCTGGCTATTGTAAATAGAGCTGCAATGATCATTGTGTTACATGACACTTTCTAAATTATGGTTTTCTCAGGGTATATGCCCAGTAGTGGAATTGCTGGGTCATATGGTAGTTCTATCTTTAGTTTTTTACTGTCCTCCATTCCCACCAACAATGCAAGAGGGTTCCCTTTTCTCCACACCGTCTCCAGCATTTATTGTTTGTAGATTTTTTGATGATAGCCATTCTGACTGGTGTGAGGTGATACCTCATTGTAGTTTTGATTTGTATTTCTGTAATGATTAGTGATGTTGAGCATCCTTTCATGTTTTTGTTGGGAGTCTGTATATCTTCTTTGGAGAAATGTCTATTTAGGTCTACTGCCCAGTTTAGGATTGGGTTGTTTCTTTTTTTGATATTGAGCTGCACTAGCTGCTTGTATATTTTGGAGATTAATCTTTTGTCAGTTGCTTCGTTTGCAAATATTTTCTCCCATTCTGAGGGTTGTTTTTTCGTCCTGTTTATGGTTTCCTTTGCTGTGCAAAAGCTTTGAAGTTTCAGTAGGTCCTATTTGTTTAGTTTTATTTTTATTTCCACTTCTCTAGGAGATGGGTCAAAAGGGTTCCTGCTGTGATTTATGTCATAGAGTGTTCTGCCTATGTTTTCCTCTAAGAGTTTCATAGTGTCTGGCCTTACATTTAGGTTTTTAATCCATTTTGAGTTTATTCTTGTATATAATGTTAGGGAGTGTTCTAATTTCATTCTTTTACATGTAGCTCTCCAGTTTTCTCAGCACCACTTATTGAAGAGGCTGTCTTTTCTCCATTGTATAGTCTTGCCTCCTTTCTCAAAGATAAGGTGACCATATGTGTGTGGGTTTATCTCAGCTTTCTTTCCTGTTCTATTGATCTATACTTCTGTTTTTGTGCCAGTACCATACTGTCTTGATTACTGTAGCTTTGTAGTATAGTTGGAAGTCAGGGAGCCTGATTGCTCCAGCTCCATGTTTCTTTCTCAAGATTGCTTTGGCTTTTCGGGGTCTTTTGTGTTTCCATACGAATTGTGAAATTTTTTGTTCTACTTCTGTGAAAAATGCCATTTGATAGTTTGATAGGTATTGCATTGAATCTGTAGATTGCTTTGGGTAGTAGAGTCATTTTCACAATGTTGATTCTTCCAATCCAAGAACATGGTATATCTCTCCATCTGTTTGGATCATCTTTAATTTCTTTCATCAGTGTCTTATAGTTTTCTGCATACGGGTCTTTTGTCTCCTTAGGTAGGTTTATTCCTAGGTATTTTATTTTTTTTGTTGCAGTGGTAAATGGGAGTGTTTCCTTAATTTCTCTGTCAGATTTTTCATAATTAGTGTATAGGAATGCAAGAGATTTCTGTGCATTAATTTTGTATGCTGCTACTTTACCAAATTCATTGATTAGCTCTAGTAATTTTCTGGTAGCATTGTTAGGATTCTCCTTGTACAGGATCATGTCATCTGCAAACAGTGACAGTTTTACTTTTCTTTTCTGATTTGGATTCCTTTAATTTCTGTTGCTTCTCTGATTTCTGTGGCTAAAACTTCCAAACTTTGTTGAATAATAGTGGTGAGAGTGGGCAACCTTGTCTTTTTCCTAATCTTATTAGAAATGGTTTCAGTTTTTCACCATTGAGAATGATGTTGGCTGTGGGTTTGTCATATATGGCCTTTATTATGTTGAGGTAAGTTCCCTCTATGCCTACTCTCTGGAGGGTTTTTATCATAAATGGGTGTAGAATTTTGTCAAAAGCTTTTTCTGCATCTATTGAGATGATCATATGGTTTTTCTCCTTCAATTTGTTAATATGGTTTATCACATTGATTGATTTGCATACATTGAAGATTCCTTGTGTTCCTGGCATAAATCCCACTTGATCATGGTGTATGATCCTTTTAATGTGTTGTTGGATTCTGTTTGCTAGTATTTTGTTGAGGATTTTTGCATCTATGTTCATCAGTGATATTGGCCTGTAGGTTTCTCTTTTTGTGACATCTTTGTCTGGTTTTGGTATCAGGGTGATGGGGGCCTGTAGAATGAGTTTGGGAGTGTTCCTCCCTCTGCTATATTTTGGAAGAGTGTGAGAAGGATAAGTGTTAGGTCTTCTCTGAATGTTTGATAGAATTTGCCTGTGAAGCCATCTGGTCCTGGGCTTTTGTTTGTTGGAAGATTTTTAATCACAGTTTCAATTTCAGTGCTTGTGATTGGTCTGTTTATATTTTCTATTTCTTCCTGGTTCAGTCTCGGAAGGTTGTGCTTTTCTAAGAATTTGTCCATGTCTTCCAGGGTTTCCAATTTTTTGGCATACAGTTACTTGTAGTAATCTCTTATAATCATTTGTATTTCTCCAGTGGCTGTTTTTACTTCTCCTTTTTCATTTTCTAATTCTGTTGATTTGTCTCTTCTCCCTTTCTTTCTTGATGAGTCTCACTAGTGGTTTATCAATTTTGTTTATCTTCTCAAAGAACCAGCTTTTAGTTTTATTGATCTTTGCTATTGTTTCCTTCATTTATTTCTGATCTGATCTTTATGATTTCTTTCCTTCTGCTGACATTGGGGTTTTTTTGTTCTTCTTTCTCTAATTGCTTTAGGTGTAAGGTTAGGTTGTTCATTTGAGATGTTTCTAGTTTCTTAACATAGGATGGTATTGCTATAAACCTCCCTCTTAGAAGTGCTTTTGCTGCATCCCATACGTTTTGGGTCGTTGTGTTTTCGTTGTCATTTCTTTCTAGGTATTTTTTGATTTCCTTTTGGATTTCTTCAGTGATCTCTTGCTTATGTAGTAGTGTATTGTTTAGTCTCCATGTGTTTGTATTTTTTACAGTTTTTTTCCTGTAATTGAATTGATATCTAGTCTCACAGAATTATGGTCAGAAAAGTTACTTGATACGATTTCAGTTTTCTAAAATTTACCAAGTGTTGATTTGTGGCCCAAGGTATGATCTATTATGTGGAATGTTCCATGAGCCTTTGAGAAGAAAGTGTATTCTGTTGTTTTTGAATGGAATGTCCTATAAATATCAATTAAGTCCATCTTGTTTAATGTATCATTTAAAGCCTGTGTTTCCTTATTTATTTTCATTTTGGATGACCTGTCCTTTGGTGAAAGTGGGGTGTTAAAGTCCCCTACTATGATTGTGTTAATGTCAGTTTCCCCTTTTATGGCTGTTAGCGTTTGCCTTATGTATTGAGGTGTTCCTATATTGGGTGAATAAATATTTACAATTGTTATATCTTCTTGGATTAATCCCTTGATCATTATGTAGTGTCCTTCTTTGTCTCTTGTAATAGTCTTTTTTAAAGTCTATTTTGTTTGATATGAGAATTGCTGTTCCAGCTTTCTTTTGATTTCCATTTGCATGGAGTATCTTTTTCCATCCCCTCACTTTCAGTCTGTATGTGTCCCTAGGGCTGAAGTGGGTCTCTTGTAGACAGCATTAAACAGGTGGTGTTTTTGTATCTATTCAGCCAGTCTGTGTCTTTTGGTTGGAGCATTTAATCTATTTACATTTTTGGTAGTTATTGATATGTATGTTCCTATTACCATTTTGTTAATTGTTTTGTGTGTGTAATTGTAGGTCTTTTCCTTCTCTGTGTTTCCTGTCTAGAGAAGTTCCTTTAGCATTTGTTGTAAATCTGGTTTGGTGTTGCTGAATTCTCTTTGCTTTTGCTTGTCTGTAAAGGTTTTCATTTCTCTGTCGAATCTGAAAGAGATCCTTGCTGGGTAGAGTAATCTTGGTTGTAGCTTTTCCCCTTTCATCACTTTCTATATGTCCTTCCACTCCCTTCTGACTTGCAGAGTTTCTGCTGAAAGTTCAGCTGTTAACCGTATGGGGATTCCCTTGTATGTTACTTGTTGTTTTTCCCTTGCTGCTTTTAATATTTTTTCTTTGTATTTAATTTTTGATAGTTTGATTAATATGTGTCTTGGCGTGTTTCTCCTTGGATTTATCCTGTATGGGACTCTCGGCGCTTCCTGGTCTTGATTGATTATTTCCCTTCACATATTTGGGAAGTTTTCAAGTATAATCTCTTCGAATATTTTCTCAGTCCCTTTCTTTCTCTCTTCTTCTTCTGGGACCCCTGTTATTCGAATGTTGTTACATTTACTGTTGTCCTAGAGGTCTCTGAGACTGTCTCAATTCTTTTCATTCTTTTTTCTTTTTTCTTCTCTGTGGTAGTTGTTTCCACTATTTTATCTTCCAGGTCACTTTTCTGTTCTTCTGCCTCAGTTATTCTGCTGTTGATTCCTTCTAGAGAATTTTTAATTCCATTTATTGTGTTGTTCATCATTGTTTGTTTGCTCTTTTGTTCTTCTAGGTCCTTGTTAAGCATTTCTTGTATTTTTTCAATGATTTTGGATCATCTTTACTATCATTATTCTGAATTCTTTTTCAGGTAAACTTCCTATTTCCTCTTCATTTGTTTGGTCTGGTGGGTTTTTACCTTGCTCCTTCAACTGCTGTGTATTTCTCTGTGTTCTCATTTTGCTTAACTTACTGTCTTTGGGGTCTCCTTTTCTCAAGCTGCACGTTCGTAGTTCTTTTTGTTTTTGGTGTCTGCCCCCAGTGGGTAAGGTTGTTTCAGTGGGTTGTGTAGGCTTCCTGGTGCACGGGACTGGTGCCTGTTTTCTGGTGGATGGGGCTGGATCTTGTCTTTTTGGTGGGCAGGACCATGTCCGGTAGTGTGTTTTGGGGTGTCTGTGACCTTATTATGATTTTAGGCAGCCTCTCTGCTAATGGGTGGGGTTGTGTTCCTGTCTTGCTAGTTGGTTGGCATAGTGTGTCCAGCACTGTAGCTTGCTGGTCGTTGAGTGGAGCTGGGTCTTAGCGTTGGGATGGAGATCTCTGGGTGAGCTTTGGCCGTTTGCTATTACATGGGGCTGGGAGGTCTTTGGTGGAGCAGTGTCCTGAACTCAGCTCTCCCACCTCAGAGGCTCAGGCCTGACACCTGGCCATAGCACGAAGACCTTGTCAGTCACACGGCTCAGAAGAAAAGGGAGAAAAAGAAAGATAGAAAAAAAGAAGAAAAGAAATAAAATAAAGTTATTAAAATAAAAAATATTGTTAAAAATTTAAAAAAGTAATAAAAAAAGAAGCGAGAGACCAAACCAGAAAACAAATCTTCCAATCATAACAAGCACTAAAAACTATACTAAGAAAAAATACTAGACAGGCAGAACCCTAGGACAGATGGTAAAAGCAAACCTATACAGAGAAAATCACACAAAGAAGAATACAGTTACACACTCACAAAAAGGGAAAAAGGAAAAAAATATATATATTTATAAAAAGAATAAAGGAAGAGAGCAACCAAATCAATAAACAAATCTGTCAATGATAATAAGCTCTAAATACTAAACTAAGATAAACATAAAACTAGAAACAATTTAGATGCAGAAAGCAAACCCCCAAGTCTGTAGTTGCTCCCAAAGTCCATGGCCTCCGTTTTGGGATGATTCCTTGTCTATTCAGGTATTCCACAAATGCAGGGTACATCAAAGTGATTGTGGAGATTTAATCTGCTGCTCCTGAGGCTGCTGGGAGAAATTTCCCTTTGTCTTCTTGTTTGCACAGCTCCTGGGGTTCAGCTTTGCATTTGGCCCCGCCTCTGCATGTAGGTCGCCTGAAGGTGTCTGTTCCTGCTCAGACATTATGGGGTTAAAGTAGCAGCTGATTAAGGGGCTCTGGCTCCCTCAGGCCAGGGGGAGGGAGGGGTACGGAATGCGGGGCGAGCCTGAGGCTGCAGAGGCCGGCGTGATGTTGCTACAGCCTGAGGCGCGCCGTATGTTCGCCTCGAGAAGTGGTCCCTGGGTCATGGGACCCTGGCAGTGGCGGGCTGCACAGGCTTATGGGTGGGGAGGTGTGGATACTGACCTGTGCTTGCACAGAGGCTTCTTGGTGGCTGCAGCAGCAGCCTTAGCATTTCATGCCCGTCCCTGGTGTCTGTGCTGATAGCCGCGGCTCGCCCAGTCACTGGAGCTTGTTTAGGCGGAGCTCTGAATCCCCTCTTCTTGCGCACCCCGAAACAGTGGTCTCTTGCCTCTTAGGCAGGTCCAGAGGTTTTCCTGGACTCCCTCCCAGCTAGCTGTGGCGCACTATCCTCCTTCAAGCTGTGTTCTTGCAGCCAACCCCAGTCCTCTCCCCGGGGTCTGACCTCCGAAGCCCGACCTCAGCTCCCAGCGCTGCCTGCCGTGGCGGGTGAGCAGACAAGCCTCTCGGGCTGGTGAGTGCTGGTCGGCACCGATTCTGTGTGCGGGAATCACTCTGCTTTGCCCTCAGCACCCCTGTTGCTGTGCTCTCCTCCATGGCTCCGAAGTTTCTCCCCCACCACCCCCCATCGTCTCCACCAGTGAAGGGGCTTCCTAGTGTGTGGAAACTTTTCCTCCTTCACAGCTCTCTCCCTGAGGTGCAGGTCCTGTCCCTGTTCTTTTTTTCTGTTTTTTCTTTTGCCCTACCCAGGTATGTGGGGAGTTTCTTGCCTTTTGGGAAGTCTGAGGTCTTCTACCAGCGTTCAGTAGGTGTTCTGTAGGTGCTGTTCCACATGTAGGTGTATTTTTTTTTTTTGTAGTACGCGGGCCTTTCACTGTTGTGGCCTCTCGCGTTGCGGATCACAGGCTCCAGGTGCGCAGGCTCAGCGGCCATGGCTCACGGGCCTAGCCGCTCCACAGCATGTGGGATCTTCCCGGACTGGGGTGTGAACCCATGTCCCCTGCATCGGCAGGCGGACTCTCAACCACTGCGCCACCAGGGAAGCCCTGTAGGTGTATTTTTGATGTGTTTGTGGGGAGGAAGGCGATCGCCACATCTTACTCCTCCGTCATCTTGAAGGTCCCCATATTTATTTATTTAAAAAAAATAAATTTATTTTCAAAAATAAATTTATTTATTTATTTTTAAATATTTATTTATTTTTAAAAGTAAATTTATTTATTTATTTATTTTTTTTAGTAAATTTATTTTTTAAAAATTTATTTATTTTTTAAAAATAAATTTACTTTTAAAAAATAAATTTATTTATCATTGGCTGCATTGGGTCCTTGTTGCTGTGCGTAGGCTTTCTGTAGTTGCACTGAGTGGGGGCTACTCTTTGTTGCAGTGCACTGGCTTCTCGTTGCAGTGGCTTCTCTTGTTGTGGAGCATGGGCTGTAGGCACAAAGGCTTCAGTAGCTGTGGCATGTGGGCTGAGTAGTTGTGTCTCACGAGCTCTAGAGCACAGGCTCAGTAGTTGTGGTGCGTGGGCTTAGTTGCTCTGCCGCAGGTGGGATCTTCCCGGGCCAGGGCCCGTGTCCCCTGCATTGGCAGGCAGATTCTTAACCACTGTGCCACCGGGGAAGTCCCAGTACCTCTTTTTAGATTCCATATATGTGCTTTAGCATACGGTATTTGTTTTTCTGTTTCTGACTTACTTCACTTTGTATGACAGACTCTAGGTCCGTCTACCTCATTACAAATAACAAAAACCTTTTCTGAATCCATGGGAATGTGCTCCTGATTTTTTCTGCTTGGTGTATATAATTTTTGTTGTGTATATTTCATTTAACTTTTTTTATATTCCTTTCTGCTGTGTGTGTGTATGTTGTGTGTGTGTTTTCGGTACTCTTTCATGGTGATTCCTTTCTGATTACTACTCATCTTTTGATTAGGATAATTTGTCCTTGATTGGTTATTTGCAGAAGGACAGTAAGAGTGAGGATCTGAGTGTTCCAGTTGGTTATAAGATCTTCCTCACCCACAGTTATGTGTTAGAGCTATGTGTATGTGTATATGTTTGCTGCAGGGTTATTTGGCTCTTCAGCTGACAAAGACGGGCAGCTCCAGGGTTATCCAACACCTCAAGTTTCTCTTTTATCCTATTACAAGGTAGAATCTTTCTTTTAAAGATGTGTTTTCTTCTTTACTCCTGGCTCCCCTGGCCCTCCATGTTATCAAATTGAATTTAGGGAGACTTTCACAGCCAGCCAATATGTACTCTACTCTCTTTGGGCCCAACAGAGGGTTATGACTCTGCACCTCAGGATTTGTCACCTATTTTGGAGAACTTTTCTCTTCTTTAGAAATTAGTGAAAAGTGTCCTTTCACTCTGGTCCAGGTTTTATGTCCTTGGTAGTCTTCTAAGTGTATCAAGTTTGGTGGTAGAGGCACTCACTCAAAAATTTTATTGAAAGTGGAACTAGCATTTCTGTTTCTCTTTGTTCATGTTCTTTTCAACTGGCTTTAGAAAGGAAAAACGTTGGATGCAACCTCTCTCTCTCATTGTAAAACTGGATTCCTGAACTCATAGGTTTTTGTTAGAGATCCTGACAGAGGCAGCTTGGTGTGATTGGGAAAAAGAGAAACAAAAAAACATGGAAATATAAGTTACTAGTTACCAGTTCTTTACTCTATATAGCCTTGTCATCTTAGGGTAAGTTATTATCCTCTCTTTGGGTCATCATTTACTCATCTGCAAAATGAGGATTTTGGTTAATTGATCTCTAAGATAGAAGGAATTCTCTGTGATTCTAGGAGGATGGCATACTGCTTAGGCCCAACATGTCTGGGTTGGTCATTGGTGTACCTTAGATAATCTTAAACAGCATTGGATTTCTACAAAGAAGCCCAAGAGTAGATCACCGAAGACTAATTTTGGAATTTTCTTGTAGGTCAGAAACTAAGTATTCTCAGTTATAATAACCTTCCTACTGAGTCCAAGAGTAATCTTTTGTTCACAAATGTGGGTCACATCAGAAAGTAAACCTTACAAATGTAACTTCACAAACTTAAAACTTATTTTCACCTTTATAGGTGTTATCTGGGGAGAGGAGACTCTGATGGAATATTTGGAGAACCCAAAAAAATATATCCCTGGAACTAAAATGGTCTTTGCTGGTCTTAAAAAGAAGAGTGAGAGAGAAGATCTTATTGAGTATTTGAAACAGGCAACATCTTCATGAGATGCTCTTACAACTTAAAAATTATTAGTTATAAGCCAAATTTTTCCTATTTCAAATATTGCATGTTTGAAGAAGTCATATTTGACCTTTCCTGATCAGCTTGTAGTAAGTTTAACATTTTAAAATAAAAGTTGATTTTTTTTTTTTTTTTGCTGTACATGGGCCTCTCACTGTTGTGGCCTCTCCTGTTGCGGAGCACAGGCTCCGGATGCGTAGGCTCAGCGGCCATGGCTCACGGGCCCAGCCGCTCCGCGGCATGTGGGATCTTCCCGGACTGGGGCACGAACCTGCGTCCCCTGCATTGGCAGGCGGACTCTCAACCACTGTGCCACCAGGGAAGCCCAAAAGTTGATATTTTTGATTGTGTGTAATCTACTGATCAAATGTCCTTCAGAGTCTGAACTTGATTTTATCTGGTCGCTAAGGATGTGGACAAGGTCAGGATGGAGGAAGAGAGGGAAGGAAACTGAAACATTGCTCTTCAGTAGTCTCTACATGCACAAATATTTTATAGGCCTAGCAACTGCTGTTGATGATGGAGATAGCTTCCACATACTTATTTCTCTGCAATTTAAATGTAAATATAGCAGACATTAAGTTTAATTTTCATTAAGCTGTTTGGTTATATGTTTGCCTTTTATTATAAACAATACTTAAAGTAACTTTAAGGGAAAAAAAGTAGGGAAGATGAAGGCAAATATGTGATCTTAGGAATATCATTGGGGAAAAAAAGGCAATTGTTGACCATGGGTGACATAAAATAAAACCTAGAGAGAAGGAGAAAAGCATGTTCCATGTTAATATGCATTTATATCACATAACATTCTTTTTCTGAATTAATCTTTTTATGATGCCCTTCTAATCCTGAGTAATATAAGGCTGGACTGTAGGGAGGGATAGCAGGGACCCTGAGAGAGAGGGAGAAAGAAAAACAACCCTCACCCTAAATGTAAAAGACCTCCCACTTCACAGTAAGTGGGAATGAGGCATGGTGGGGCAGGTCCACAATAGGGCCCGTGTGGAAGGGAACGGTGGCTCTGAGATGGCCCCTGAAATGGCTTTGAAATCCTACAAGTACTCTGTCACCCAAACGACACGGCCCCATACAAGGACAAGCTGTTTCCTTACCGGAGAGGTGGATAATGGACTGGTCAGGGTCATTATGGGTGAGGATAAGATATTCATTATCTCATTTCCACTTCACGACAACATCTCTGTAAGGTGAAGTTTACCTTCTACAGTGAGACTTAGAAAGACCTGGTGCCAGAACCAAAACTTAGATCTTCTACTCCAATTCTTGGTGACTTTTCAACATGTCCTAGGAATATGTTAGCTAGTTAACTTACTAGCAATGCCACTACTGAGAAGATATTCCTGTCAGAAGGTTTCCAAAGTGAGGGGAATGTGGTTGAAAAAGCTGTGATTTCCAGAAGGTTCCTCTAAATCATTTAAGTGCCTGGTATCACTCTTAATGCTTTGGCAAGTGGGAGAGAATGAACTCCTCCTGGAGCCCAGGGCGGGTGTTGAATAGGAGAGTGTGTCCCTGTGGGCCAACAGAGGGCCTTAGGCAAAGCTGTCCTTGTGACTTTCTCCCTGGAGGAGTTCTTTGATGAGGGCAGAGACATCTGTAGGGACTCCAAGCATGTATTAAGGATGTTGCCAGTGTCAGAGCTGAGTTGGATTTGCAGGGATGTAGAACTGGGTGACATACCCTGTGTTCTAATTTGCATGAGACATAGAGCTCTGTGAGAAAGAGCTTGAACTCAATTCAGATTTATAATTATAGTTCAGATTTATACAGTCCTGATAGATAAACTTGGTGGTACTGAGAAAAAGCCACACTGCACAGGAGCAAGAAGGCCTCCTGTTTGGAGTTTAAATACTTTTTGACTTAGGAATAGTAGAAAGAAGATAGTGTGAGAAGAGCTGAAATGATAAAACGTAGTTGGTGGAAATGGAGAAGCATTAAGTAGATTTTTTTACATTTAAAAAATTGTTGAGCTAGTGATAAGGTGTTGAGTGTTGTTTTACATTTTATGTTTGTCTAGGTAAGAGCAAAATAAGTACCTCTTTGCTGGTAGAAATGTTTCTAATATTAGATAGGAAAAAAATTTGGAGGAAAATTTGCAAATAAATACAGTAATTAAAATTCTGTATTTTCATAGGCTTTATCACTGAATGAATATATGTCGACTTTGAGAGGCTTAAATCCATCTTAGGATCAATTTACAGTCCATGAAGGAGCTTCTGGGCACTGTGGTAATTTGATATTGTGCCAATTTAGCTAAGTTGGAACTGTGTTTTCCAGAGCTCTCTTCTCTGTATGGCTCCTGGTTAGGTCTGGTCACATGAGAAATCTGCCTGAGATTTGGAAAGCAGCAGTTAAACGGAAGCCTTTACATTTGTAAGCTCCATGTAGGGTCCCAGGTGCAACTCATACTTGTCACTACAGCAGCCTTTGGGTGGTGGGGCAGCAGCTGGGCACTCAGCGCCTCCAACTCCTACCAGATCTTTTTCAGCTTTTCTGAGTCCTAGACCAGGGGTTCAGGGTATGTGCTGCTTTGAGGGGGAAGGCTTAGGTCAGGTCATCCATATAATCAAGGTGTGAAATGGTGAGAAACAGACAACACTGGTACCAGTTTGTCCTCACAGGTTTGTCCTTGCTCTCTGTAGTTTGTTCTCGGCTCTTCTTCCTGACTCCCTGCCCTGCTGACCTACAGGTTCATCACCAGATGCAGAGACAGTAACCTTCCGTAATCTTCACCAGCTCCCCTTTGTGGTCTTAGGAAATTTGATCCTTTAGCTGTCCCTTTCTGAGACATTATTTATTTCCTTAGCTTCTCCCCAAATTATGTAAAGTCTAATCTCTGTAGTAATTCCCTTATTCACATCACTCATAGCGGTCCTGCTTTCCTGGTCAAACCCTAACTGATACAGGCACCATATCTGTGCAACATACCTTCTTGTGAATAACAGGACCCTCTAGGGGAATTACCCTCTGAGTGCTCTTCAAGCTAAATTTGGTGTACCTTGACAGAGCAAAGGAAAGAATAATTAACTTTACAGTGACCTAATGTTGTCAAGATATTGAAGTCTGCCAATGTCTCCTAATCTTGAATTAAAGATTCAGTAGAAAAAAGATTCATGTTAATAAGAGAACACATTCTTATTATTATGAAATCTAAAATAAAAAGTAAATGTCCTTGTTTTATAGCACCATTAATAGGAACCAGGAGACTTCAGTGACCAGGAAATGTTATGCTGTTTGCATACTAACAAAAAGATATCTGAAATGTATTGTAGACAGTTGGATGATTATATAAGATCTACATTTATTACTTTTAGCATAGGCAATTTTAATATATATCTTGATAGGGATCTGGAAGAATAAAGTGTTATTTCATTTAATTAGAGTGAAAACATGAGATCACTTGGCAATTATTTGTGTCTTGGAAGGAAAAGAGAGAACTCATCAGAAAGCAGTGGAACATTGTTAGTTCCTGTGTTCTTAAAATTTTTTACACTAGTAAGTGAAGTACTTCTCAGATGTAAACCTCTAGTCAGGGGTTCTTGTGGGAAACAACATACCATTTGTTTCTTAAGAAGAGTAACTTTTTGAATTGAACCCTTGTGTCCTACAAGAGGTTGTGTATAATACAGCATGATTTTGAGAATATTTTATTGGCTTATGCTCCCTCATCATCACATTAGAATTTAGAATCAAATTTTCTTTTCTGTATTTTTCACTCAGTGATCATTGTTACCAGCTTGTGAGTTTGAAATCACAATCTCATGGAGTTCTTCATCTTGAATTCCTCATTCCCCACAGAGTTGGGCCTCATTTAAGCACAGAATACTATGGTTGTAGGGCAGCTGAGAGTAAGGAGCCACTGGAGGGGTGAGGTGTTGTACGAAGGAACGAGAGCTGATGACAGGCACTAAGAAGGCAGAGGGAAGGGTGCAGAAAGGGGCGAAATCTATAAAATTCCTCATCTATAAAATGGGGGTTTGGGGCCAGATCTCTCATTTTCAAATACATTTTATTTACAGAACCATTTGTTTATATGCAGTCCTCCGAAGAAAACTCAGTATTTAAAACAAAAGTACTCTGATTGGGGAAGGGTCAGACACATCCCTACTCCCCCACATCTTATTTCCCTGCCTCCTATGAGTAAAACTACTTTTGAATAAAGTATACAAGCTAGAAAACATTTGAAAACTGTTGGTCCCCATATTCTCATTTTATAGTTGAGAGAACTGAAGTTCAGAGACTTTTCCAAAATCAAACACTTAGTCAGTGTTAACCTTCAAAACTGAGACTAGAACCTGTGTCCTGATTTCCAAATATCTGATTTTTCAACTTTTTATGTGGGATTCTGGCTAAGTCCATACTCATTTAATTACTGTTGTCAAATCTACATCTTCACATTTAACTTTCCTTTATAAAACTGCAACAATGATATGGAATCAGAATCTTTGAAATAAAATCTTTCTGTGTTAATCCTGCCAAGAGGTTTATTTTTGGTTCATTTTCCTTTTTTGGAATAGTGTGTGAAAATCATGACTATATAAATGCTGTTTGATAATGAAAATAAGGGTGATGATTTTAAACCATTGTGTGCCTATCTTTACCACAATAAGAATATGGTCTGCTACGGTAGAAGGTTATTAATAAGTGAGCTTATATAATAAATATTTATTGTGCATCACGGCAGCTGGTCTCCAGAAATGGTGGTCAGTAAACTGGCTTGCAGGTATTCGTGCCTTTTGTAGTCCCTTCAAACGTTGAATCTGGGCTGACCTTGTTTCATTTTAATGAATAGAACGTGGTAGAAGTGATGGTATGCCAATTCTGGTCTTAAGCCTTAAGAAGCCTGGTAGCTTCCTCTTTTGCGTTTTTGGAAGATCTAAGCCACCATGTAAGAAGTCTGGCAATCCTGCTGGAAAGACCACATGGAGAAACCTTATGGTGAGTGAGAGGGCCTGAAACTGTCGAGAAAGAGAGAGAAGGAGAGAGAGAGAGATTGATTTAGCTCGCAGAGAGAGTGAGAGAGAGAAATCAATTGATTCAGCTGTTCCAGAGACCCACTGAGCCCGGACTTCAGCCATCTCTGTGAAGGGGCCACACAGCCTGGGCCATTTAGTCCAGCCAAGCCCCCAGATGACAGCAGCCCAAAGATTGTTTTATGTTTAACAGTCACAGTCCTTTTGAAACACTGTCCTTTTTTTTGTGTGTGTGGTACGCGGGCCTTTCACTGTTGTGGCCTCTCCCGTTGTGGAGCACAGGCTCCGGACGCGCAGGCTCAGTGGCTATGGCTTACGGGCCCAGCTGCTCCACAGCATGTGGGATCTTCCCGGACCGGGGTACAACCCGTGTACCCTGCATTGGCAGGCGGACTCTCAACCACTGTGCCACCAGGGAAGCCCTAAACACTGTCCTTTTAAACACAGTCCTTTTTTAATACAACTGTCTCCAAACATCTTTTTAAATTTTGTTCTTATTGTTGATGGTTCTTTGTGCTTATCAGGGTTTCATGGAGTCATATTCTTTTTCTGAGCCATTTCTCAGCCCCAAGACTGTCTTATTTGGCCTTTGTTGCACAGAGTATTTTCAAATTCTATCTGAAGTTGAAATGAGAAACAGTTGTAGCTTTCAAGGTGGCAACTCCTAGGATTTCTGGGTTCTCTATTTTCCCTTGCATCATGCTTGTAGATAGGCCTGTTCTTTTCATGAGCTCACCTATTTTGTAGAATCTTGTTAAATACAGCTAGGAATGACCAGAGTACACTAGTGACATTTTGTTTTGCGTTCTCTTCACCCAAAGCCATAAATTTATTAGGGTTATTACCTGCTGTTTAAGTTATTGCAGGTGAAAATTTCACCAAATATTTGATCCTTGCATAACACGGGTCACCATTTTTCTAGCTCCGAATAATAGTTTCCTTGCCACCTGCTATCTGGTGCAGAAGGTAGGGCCACATAGCAGCACCCCACTTCTAGGTACCAATTTCTGTATTAATCAACTTTGCTCCAGTAACAATATCTTAGGGGCTTGCAACAATAAAACATTTATTTCTCATTCACATGGCTTGTATCCTGTAGTCAACTGTGGCCCTACTCCAAGTGTCTTCTCATTCTGGATCATGTTAAAGGAGAAGTACCTCTATGAGACAGTCCCATTTCCCATTCTTATGGAAGAGGAAGAGATCAAGAGTCCTGGAAGAAGCTCCTGATGCTTCATAAAGCTTCTGTTTAGGTGTGGCATACATCGAGTGACCAAAACAGGGTAAGTGGCCTAGCCCAGTACCAGTGAGGTGAGGGGGTATGCTCCCTCTGCAGGAGGAATGGCAAGCCATATAACAGTAGTAGGTCATCCCTTCAGAAGGAAGAGGGTAGTGAATAATGCAAGCAAAATACCATCCACCGTAAACATGTGTATGTATTTCTTTTGCTCATATTTTCACTTCAGACAGTTACTCTGTTGGACCCAGCCTTTTCGCTCTTTGATTTACCTGTTACCCTGATCAGTCATGCTATATATAGGTGTTAACTTTGCTCTTTTTTTAAAGTTAATTTTTAAATTTTATTTTTTTAAATTGGGGGTTGACATATAGCATTATATTAATTTCAGCTGTACAACATAATGATTCAAATTTTTATATACTGCAAAATGATTACCACAGCAAGTCTAGTTAACATCCATCACCATACATAGTTACAAAACTTTTATTTCTCCTTGATGAGAACTTTTAAGACATACACTCCTTAACAACTTTCAAATATGCAATACAGTATCGTTAAATATAGTCAGTCACCATGCTGCATATTATATTCTCATGATGTATTTATTTTATGAGTGGAAGTTTGTACCTTTTGACCACCTTCATCCATTTTGCCTATCCCCCACCTCCACCTCTGGCAACCACCAATCTTTTCTCTGTATCTTTGAGCTTGCTGTTTTTGGTTTTTAGATCCCACATATAAGTTAGATCATTTGGCATTTGTCTCTCTCTGTTGGACTTATTTCACTTAGCGTAATGACCTCAAGGTCCATCCATGTTGTCACAAATGGCAAGATTTCATCCTTTTTTACATCTGAATAATATTCCATTGTGTATATATACCACGTCTTCTTCATTCATTCATCAATGGACACTTAGGTTGTTTCTATATCTTGGCTGTGGTAAATAATGCTGCAGTAAACATATGGGTACAGATATCTTTTTGAGTTAGTGGTTTTTTCCTTTGGATAAATATGCAGAAGTGGAATTGCTATGCCATGTGGTAATTCTATTTTTCATTTTTTGAGGAACCTCTGTACTGTTTTCAATAGTGGCTGCACCAAATTGCATTCCCACCAACAGTACACAGGGTTCCCTTTTCTCTGTATCCTCACCAACACTTGTTATTTCTTGTCTTTTTGATAATAGCCATTCTAGCAGGTATGAGTTAATAATCTCATTATGGTGTTGAGTTGCATTGCCTTCATGATTAGTGATGATGAGCACCTTTTCATGTATCTGTTGGCCAGCTGTATGTCTTCTTTGGAAAAATGTCTGAATGTTCCTCTGCCCATTTTTTAATTGTTGCATTGTATGAGTTCTTCATATATTTTGGATATTAACCCCTTATCAGGTAGATGATTTGGAGATATTTTCTTTCACTCTGTAGATTACGTTTCCACTTTGTTGATGATTTCCTTTGCTGTCAACTGCTGCATTCTTGTTTCTCAATTCTCTACTTGCATGCAGCTGCCTACTCTCATTTCAGACTTGCTCATATCTGCATTCTGGATTGTGAAACCATCAGCTTTGCTCTAACTATCCCTACCCTCCTACTACTTCTCCAATTCTGATATGTGAGGAAAAAAAACCAAAGCCTTTGAAAATTCCAACTTTAGATTAACTATACACTAATGATCAAATTATTGTGCAGTTTTACTTGAAGCATGAAAAATTAGCTACCTTTGGTAGCTATGACTAGAAGATTCTATTCTACTATTATATCTGAGAACTTCGGTAAACTACTCAATATAATTTATCATTGGAAGTTAAATTCTGATTTAGAAGAGACAGTCACTTCTCTTATAATTCTGGATAGGATAAACATAGTCTTCTTGGAGAGTTAATTTTACTTGATAAAAACCTTTTTTGGATTTTTATTCTTTTGAAAGGTTTTATTCTGATGTGGACGAATGTCTTTAATACACTGTTGAGTAAAGAAAGTAAATTTCTTGGGGCTTCCCTGGTGGCGCAGTGGTTGAGAGTCTGCCTGCCAGTGCGGGGGACATGGGTTTGTGCCCCGGTCCGGGAAGATCCCACATGCCGCGGAGCGGCTGGGCCCGTGAGCCATGGCCTCCGAGCCTGCGTGTCCGGAGCCTGTGTTCTGCAATGGGAGAGGCCACAACAGTGAGAGGCCCGCGTACTGCAAAAAAAAAAGAAAGTAAATTTCTGATCAATGTTACAGAACGGTTCAATTTATATATGGTTTTTTTCTGTGCACATACAAAAATATGTATATATAAAGGTATCTGTATATCTATTTGTCTATTGATACATACTATACTGATAAGTGTGTTTCTAGGGAACAGGGATGGAAGACTTTTATTTTTCCCTTATATAATCTTGTTATATTTAAATTTTTACAAGTATATATTATCCTGTCAATAAAAAGAAAGAAAGTACAAAAGTCACTAAAATTTTGTTGCTGATGTAAAAGTAAAATCTGTGAATTCTTTTTGTGTGTCAGTAAATCTCATTTTATGAAAATTTAGAAAGAAGAACATTTCCATGCATAATGAGTTATTGGGACGCTTACTTTGCGTGTATTTTGGGAATGTGGAGTTAGTTGTACCGCCTGCCGGAAGGCATGGTGGCTACTGTAGCAGGGAGCAGTAATGCTGACACGTCCTGAGAGGGCTGGTTGTGTTGATCTGCAAGACTCCCCTGAACATGTGCAAAACCAGGACAGCCAGTTCTTTTGAAAAGCAAGTGCGTCGTCTTTCTAAGCAGTGTTTTTTATTTGTTTGTTGTTTATGTTTTTTGGCTCCTCAAATTGGTTCAATTTCCTGCCACGATTGTGCTCTTTCACATATTTAGGTCTGTTAAATTCTATCTTTCTCTACAGTGATTTTTTTTCAGTTACCCCCAACTAGCAGAAATTATGGTTTTAAAAATAATTATTCATGTCAGCATTTATGTTCCTTAAAAATAGTGTATTTAAAATTGTATTTCCTTAAGGAATATGGATTGGTGGTTAAAATAGTGATAGCAATAACAATAATAGAATAGCTAACATTTACTGAGAGCTTACTATTTGCCAAATACTGTTCTAAGTGCTATACATGTATGAACTCATTTCATCCTCCAGACAATCCTGTTAGGGAAATGATTCACATTTTATAGACGTAGAACCTGAAGCATGGAGAAGTTAAGTAAGTTGCCCTACCATACCTAGCTTGAAACTAATGAAAATATGTTAAATAGAAATTCTGACCAACCTAAAATCATTAAGGGCAGTGACAGAGATTGCCTTGTGCTCCCCACAATGGCCTTCACTGTGACCATGATTATGATAGATAGCAACACTCCCACTTCACTAGGGAATCTGCTAAAGGAGAAAAGCCAGCCTACAAAGTACGTATTTAAGACACAAGTTTGCAATTTCAGAAAAAAAGATCGGGTTAGAAGCAATACAATGAAGTCACTACCACAGACAAACAAACAAACAAAAAATGCTTTAAACTCCCTCCAAGGTCATTGTCAGAATATCTTTGGAGGGTAAAGTTCATTTAATAGGGAAAATTTGGAGAAGCCCAATCGAACAGATGGATGAAAGAGTGCAAGAAAAGGCAGCCAGGCTGAAAATGACAAATTTTACTTTGCTGGAAAGAGTATTTGGATGAGAAACTGAAATTAACCACATTCTTTATCTTATTATTGTATTATGGCATGAATTTAATAATTTGGCCAAATTTTTTGTTTTTTTCTTTACTATACTTATTATGTTGATATCTGGTAAGACATTTAAATTGTTCTATTTCTAGGTGGTAAAATAACTGGTAAAGAAATTTCCTACACTTACAAGAGTCTCATTAAGAAGCAGGTTTTTTGCTGAAAAAAAAAATATATACACAGTGAGAAAATCTTTCAGAGGCTAAATTTCGGGGGAAATATCCAGCATCAGGATCTATCTTGGATTGACTGTTTGCATAATGCACAAGGCTACACTCATTATCTGTTCTTACAGCACATAACAATGATGTGATTAGAGTTTCTGGAACCGTAACTAATTATGTTAGCTGCTATTTCACATTATATCCTATATTAGGAAGATTATTTTGGCAAGAGATTCATAGTTTCTCAAGTTCAAATTGTTTTAATTTTGATATATTTATTTGGGGGAAGGTAAATTCTAACATTAAAACATTATAAATGTTTTATGGAGAGCATGTGGTATGTTGTCAAAAATGTTTATTTAAAACTTATAGATTGGCCTTGTTCTCATTTATCATAATCACTCGAAAGATAAAAAATAATTAAGAGCTGACATGTTTGCTTTTTGATATTAGTTGCTGTTAAAGTTACTCTTGGGAGTAATATTTCATCTTTGAATCAAACTGTAAATAACAGATGAGACAAATGGAGACTGTCTTTTAAGTGATAAGTATCCTTATTCTATTCTTACAGTGTTTTTCCTATAATACATGTAAAGCAGTAACTGGAATGATAAATTACTTTTGATTTAGTGAATGAAGGCATGGCAATTAAGCAGAAAGGCCTCAGTATTTAATATTTATTATCCTTCTTCTTATGTGTTAATTCCCTAAATGAAAACTGAACCATCTGTAGTTGAATTTTCCTCCAATTTTTTCCTCCTTTTGTTCTGGTATTAGTGGGCCTACACTTTCAATATTAATACTAATTATGGATTATTATTAGATATAAACAATATCATACGGCATTTAAGAATACGTCTGATTTCTTTTTATAGATTTCCTTGTCTGTCCTACTCCATCAATGGTAGCTTGTAGTGTCAACTGTAGTTTAATGTAAATATCTCCCTAGCTAGACTATAAATAATGTTCTTTGAGGAAAGGGATAATCCTTTGACTATTTTATATTCTCAGCGTCTAACTCAACATTTGATTGTTTAAGATAGTTTTAGCAAAGTTACCTTTATAAAGATTCAAGGAATTTTTAAAATATTAAATTTGTGCGTATTCTACTAAGTTTGAGTCTCCAAATGTAGAGAAAATATTTTGAGACTGTTAAAAGCCAATGAATTAATTTTATCAGCATATCATTCTTCAGCAAGATACTTTGATTATTGCTGATTTTTCTTCTGAGATAAAATACTCTATTGATTTTAAGAAGAAGAAAACAATATGTAAAACATTTATGGCATGATATGGAAACATATTTTTCTGTATCTTCATGGGTCATTATTGTTCACCTAGATATCTTTTAAAATTTTTAAATTTACCTTCTAGGTACTTATTTTTCTTTAATACAATTATGAATGCGGGTGGGCTTGTTGCTCAGAGTGGTTTCAATTTTTTAATTGAAAAAAGAAGAGATAAATAAAAGAATAATAAAATGTGCTTTGATGTAAAATTTTTTAAAATGGAGAATTAAATGCATCATATTGGGTTAAATAAATACCAAGTATTAAATAATTTATAGCAGATATCTGACCAAAATATATGGAAGCAGGAGGACAGATCACACAGGAGGATAGAACACTGCTTCTCATTATGGAAACAGGTAAAACTTCATGTAGGATGTGACATTTCAAATGGGTCTAAGTGGAACAGAGAAGTTAGAGAGGCAGGACAGGGGAGAAGGGCTTTTCAGGAGGAAGCCAAGAAGAGAGAAGGTATCTGCATGCTTGGAGACTGTGTGGTAGGGAGTAGCAGAAGATGAGAACAGAGATGGAAGACAGAGATACAATGATGAAGGATCTAATATTTGTTTCCCAGGGTTGTTATAACAAATTACCCCAAACTTGGTGGTTTAAAGCAGTAGAAATTATTCTCTGACAGTGCTGAAAGCCGGAACTCCAAAATCAAGGTGTTGGGAAAGGTTTATTTATTTATTTATTTTTCTGGAGGCTCTGAGGGAGAATCCATCTCTCACGTCTCTTTTAGCTTGTGGTGGCTGCCAGCAATCCTTGATGTTCCTTGGCCTGTAGATGTATTACTTCAATCTCTGCTTCTGTCTTCACGTTGCCTTCTCTTCTATGTATCTCTGTTTTCTGTTCTGTATCTTATAAGGAAAACTGCCACTGGATTTAGGCCTAAGTTCAGGATGCTCTTATCGTGAGATCCTTAACTTAATTACATCTGCAAAGACCCTCTTTCTAAATAAGGTCACGTTCACAGGTTCTGGGAGGACATGTCTTTTGGAAGGCTGCCATTCAACCCACTACATGTCTTTGACAAGGACTTATGTCTATAAATAAAGAGTTTATTTAAAAATAAAGTTTATAAGTAAGGCTGTGCCATTATTACACTTGTTATGTGGAAGACAATACTGTTCAGTAGAGAACTGGACAGTTAATGAAGGCTTGAATTAAGGCACGTGGGTTTGGAGGAGAGAATCTGGTTTCAAAGAGAAATTTCTAAAGTAAAATATATAGAATTGAATGACCTAAGGTGTGGAGGAGTGAGAGTGATGTTGGAGATGATAAATTTGAGGTGTCTGTGAGATATTTAGGAGCAAATTTCTCGTAGCAATTGTAAATGTGGGTTGGGGATTCAGGGGAGAGCTTGTGTGGTTGACTGTCAAATTGGTGGCTCCCAGTGAACCACAGCTGTAAGGATTCACATCCTTGTCCTTCCTCTGCATTTAGCTTGGCTATATGATTGGCTTTGGCCAGTGGGATATTAAGTATGATGCAAGCTTGGTAAGCTCTTGCACATTGGGCTTATCTTCTTGAAACACTCCCCCTTGGAACCCAGATGCCACACTGTAAGGAAGGACAGGTTGTCCTTCTGGAGAGAGAAGCCATATGAAGAAGAACTGGAGGATGAGACAGTGAGAAAACTGGAGGCTTCTGTGGCAAGAGCCCTCCTGGAGGAGAAATGAGTAACACCAGCACTGAGGTCCTGGATGTGTGTAAGAGGCCTTCTTGGAGGTTCCAGTGCATTCCAGCGGCCAGCTAAATGCAGCCATAGAAGCGATTCCTGCTAATACCAAGTGGCACAGAAGAACCACTGGTCAACCCACACAATTGTGATAAGCAAAAAACCAAACAAACAAAAAACACCCCTTAGTTTTAAGCAACTAAATTTTGAGGTGGTTTGTTATGCATGTGTTATGGACTAAATGTTTGTGTCCCTGCAAAATTCGTATGTTTAAGCCCTCACCTCCGATGTGATGGTACTTGGAAATGGGGCCTTTGGGCGGTAGTTTAGGTTAGGTGAGGTCTTGAGGGTGAGGCCCTGGTTTGAAGAGATTAGTGCCTTAATAAGAAGGGACACCAGAGAGCTTTCTCTCTCTCTCTGCCATGTGAGGACACAGGGAGAAGGCAGCCATCTGCAAACCAAGAAGAGAGCTCTCACTAGAACACAGCCATGCTAGTACCTGACCTGACCTCAGACTTTCGGCCTCCAGAACTGTGGGAAATAAATTTCTGTTGTTTAAGACACCTAGTCTATGGTATTTCATTATGGCAGCCCAGTTAAATAAGATAGCATCTGTTGGTAGAAAACGGAATCACCTTGGAACATGATATATGGATTGGGGAGTATAAAAACAGGAGATGCAGTCATGGGAATGGACCTTAAATGAGTAATTGCAACAATTAAGGAAGGCCACAGGAGGTAGAAAAACTAGTGAGATAAACTGAGAAATGATGGTTACTCATTGTTTTGAGAGAATGTAATTAAAATCCATTCAAGTAATACAGAATCAGGAAATGGTGCTGTTGAGAAAAAGTTTCACGAACAGAGCACTATCATAAAACTAGGATGAGGATTAAAATGGACATTATATTTGACAGTTGGGAGGCCATTGAATGACACGGGTGAATAAACACTGAATCTTAGGGCTGCAGATGATCTTAGAGCAGCACTCCCAAATAGAACTTTCTAAGATATACACAGTCCAGTATGGTAGCCATTAGCCACACATGGCTATTGGGCACTTGAAGTGTGAGTAGTTTCCCAAAGAACTGAATTTATAATTTTATTTAATTTTAATTAATTAACATTTAAATTTAGTTAGCCACATGTGGCTAGTGGATACCATATGGGATAGCACAGTATTGGGAGCACTAAATCTAAGGAAGCTGAGGTCCTTGTAAGTTAAATATGAGAGCTATATTTTGTTCAAAGATAATTTGGGGAGAAATAGCTAAAAATGGTAATAGTGAGGGGAGGGAAAAAAGACAATTGAAATGGAGTAAAAAAGAAAATTTAACATTAAAATATTTTAAACAAAAAGTATACCATTGTAATTTGTTGTACATGACTATTGCTAAGAGTATAAGAGCTATTGAGGGCAACCTGTTAATTTGATTAGTGATACTAGGAATTAAGTCAGTTATACTTTGTAACACAGCTATACTCGTCTAGGTAGCGTGTAAATGCATGCTTCAGAATTTACATGCACAGTTTCTTCTTCTGCAGTTAAAGAAACAGACTTCAATCCCAAATGCCCAGCTGGACAGTGCTAATCTAATTTATCCCTCCTGGTGTATATTAATCCACACAGTTACTTTATATATTTACCATTCTCTTGTGAGTTACTATGGGTTACAAAATTTCACTGGATTAAGGTGAAATCACTACTGGGATAGGGAGTGACAATTTAAACAGGCACATGTAGAGATTCTGCACAAACAGAATGGGAAAAAACGGTGCTTACAAAATTTAAAAGCAGGTAAGGTACCTGTAGTGGTTAATTTTATGTGATAAATTGAGTAGGCCATAGAGTACCCAGATTAAACATTGTTTCTGGATGTGTCTGTGAGAATATTTCTGGATGAGACTAACATTTGAATTGGTGGACTCAGCTCTTCCCATTGTGGGTGGGCATCATCCAGTCCATTGAAGGCCTGAATAGAACAAAAGGTGGAGGAAGAAGGAATTCACCCTTTTTCCCCTGCCTAACTGCTTGAGCTGGGACACCTCATCTCATCTTCTCCTGCCCTCGGACTGGGATGTACATCATTTGCTCCTCTTGCTCTCAGGCCTTCAAACTCAGACTGAATTACGCTACTGGCTTTCCTGGATTTCCATCTTGCAGACAGCAGGTCATGGGACTTCTCATCCTCCATAATCATGTGAGCCAGTTCCTCCTAATAAACCTGTCTCTGTCTCTATCTCTATCTCTGTCTCTATCTCTCTTTTCTCTCTCTGTATATAATCCTATTGGTTCTATGTCCTCTGGAGAACCCTGAGTAACACAGCACCTCAGGTTTTGGATTTGGTATAGACTATGACCAATTCTGATAATGAAATTTCTATAAAGGTAAACATCTCTGTGGAAGTTTTCATCTTTTTGGAATGGGAATAACCCATCTTCTGTTTGATCCTGTGGACTCCTATTTCCTAAAAGAATACTATGCCAATTTTAATTAATATTGAAGTGAATGTTTCATTTTGAAAATTGGATCAGCGTATCTGATGATGTTTACTGGCCACATTAATGGAAGTCTGTTTCAGGAGATGGAATGATTATGAGACAGGCTTAGGCAACAGAATTTCTTTGGCTTCAAGAGGTTGGTATCGAGTTCTGGGATGTATGGGTAGGATGGAACCAGGAGCAGATCAGAGGTCGTTCTTGGCAGGTGACTTTGGAGGAGTTAGATGTCTGCTCTGGATCTCAATTTACACATATGTGAAATGAAAGTGGAGTATTAGATTATCTCTAAGATTTCATCCAGTACTAAAATTTAATAGGTCTTCTTTGGAATAACAAAAGTTACCTTGCAAGTAACCCAGTGCTTTGCATGTTGCTCAATAATGGCAGTGATGAAGTAATGAATACTTGGATCATTATTCTTGAAAACTAGTTATTCTTGAAAACTACAAATAGGAGGGCCCCTTTATCTTCTCCTATGAGAGGCTACTTGGTCAATATTTACAACTTGGTGGAAAGGGGGAAGTGTAGATAGGGAGGGAGTCTGCAGAGTTTCTTACTTGAGCTGACTATCTTCACAATATTGTATCTTTTCAGGGTGAGTGCCATAGAGGGTTTTGTTGACTGCAAATGTAGTTGTAGGGTGTATTATAGACAGATTGGTGGAATTAGCAGGGAGCAGAAGAGGGCAGAATTACACAGAAAATTCTCTGGAGTTATATAGCATCCATTATTTCCTAAGGGGACTCCTTCAAGGTTCCATTTTGGGCCAATTATTTTCCATTTGCCCCTGAAGATCTTACACAAATCCCTTGTCCTATTCTACTCTCTGCCCAGGAGGGATGACATATGGATTCCATCAACAAGCTCCTGACCTCTAGCTTCTAGCTAGGTCTGGTCAGGATATGAGGGAGGGAGAAAAATGAAATCAAGGTATTTATTCCTGATATCCCACCCTTTGAGGTCAGCTTGAGCTGTCCATGTCCTTTGACATGTTGTTACTGCTTCTCTGAAGGCAATAGTCACTCACAAGTCTCTCTTCTTCTGGGTCCTGGTAACTGTTCCCTTCCTGCTCTCATCAGGTCTAGGGGTGGTGATTTCTCTGCTGCTGTGAGTCCCAAGTTCCTTCACTATCCCTGTGGTTTACCTGTGTAATTAGTTCCTTTTTAAATTAACCCTCTTAGAATTACTTTGAGTGTGCTCTGTTTCCTGCTGGAACCATGACTAATAGCTATACCATTCTACAAATGGAGAATGGAAATGAAATGGCAGCTGGTGCCAGATCGCCACACATCTTATCATGCAGCCCTCCATCACAGCCCTCTGGAGCATCTTAATTGTGCCCTCTGTCACCTTTTCATTTTCTTCCTCAACAGTTGGCTTCTTCAGTGGCCTCATGGACCAAGCAGGGAATAAGGCTATAGCCAATTCAAAACCAAGCCGCAAATGCTCAATTCCTTCTCCTACCCTTCCCAGTATTCTACTCCAGCTCTTCTTGGCACTGTAGACTATGAGATTCTCAATCAAAGGCAGAGATTTTGTCTTGGTCTTATTTTTGTTCCTAGAGCCTGGAACATAATACATGTGAAACATCTGCTTATGTAATGAATACATGGAAGATGGAATTAAGGAAATGTCTATTTATTAAGCCCTGTTTCCAGGCAGCCCAGGGGTGCTCTGCTTCTCTCCCTTCCTTGAGGATGCTCATTGCTTTTCTTGCCTCCTTGCACAGCAGTGCTGCTCTGTTCTGACCAGTCATGTGCTTTTGTAAATGGCTTTTGTTTTTTTTTCTATAACAGCTTTAATGAGATATAATTCACATGCCATACAATTCACCCATTTAATATGTACAATTCAGTGTTTTTAGTATATTCACAGAATTGTGCAACCATCACCACATTCAATTTTAGAACATTTAATTACCCCCCCCAGGCCTTATACCCATTAGTGGTTACCCCTCCCCCACCAAACTTTCGTACATCTCCTCTTGCCCTCATCTTCTGGCAACCACTAATCTATGGATTTGCCTATGCTGGACATTTCATATAAATGAAATTGTACAGTATGTGGTCTTTTGTGAGTGGCTTCTTTCACTTTGCACACTGATTTCAAGCTTCATTCAAGTTGTAGCATGTATTAGTACTTCATTCATTTTTGTTACATCTAAATTTATTCTACTATATGGATACACCACATTTTATTTATCCATTCATCAACTGGTGGGCAGTAGAATTGTTTCCTCTGAATTCTGGTAGGTGTTTGACAACTAGCAATCTGGGAAAAAAAGTCCTTCTTCATAGCATTTGTTGATTTCCTTGGTGTAAATACCCCCATCATGGCTGATTGCAAGCTACATGATGTCACTGAACATGGAGTTGGAAAGAGATGCTAAAACAGGCTCTTGTGAGCCCCTATAAGCCAGCTCCAGCATACCGCTCTGACCATCTTTACTGATGGGTCACCCAAGTTACCAGAGATGTGGCCACACACTATTACTTTAGGATAATAATAATGATAATAAAAGTAATACAACAGGGAACATTTATTGAGCACTTTATGTGTACCAGGCACTGTGCTAAGCTGTTTTTTCTCATTTAATTCTTGATCACAACTCATCTCCTTAGCAGCCTGCAGCTCCAAACTACCAATATTCTGTGCTTGGTTCAGTGTCTCCTAGCTGGTCCCCTTACTGTTTCTTAAGTACTCCAAACACATTACATCTCACAACTTCAGCACATTTCCTCTAACTGTTACACTCTTTTCCACAGATATTAACATAGCTCATTCCCTCATTTCTACCAGATCTCCGCTCAGGTATTCCCTCCTCAGAAAGGCCTTTCTACCACCTCATCACTTTATTTAATACTTTGCCAAGTTTTGTTTTTCTTCATAGCACTTATCACTGGCATTCTCTTATTCTGTATACAGTTGACCCTTGAACAAAGTAGGAGTTAGGGGTGCCGACCCCTGCAAAGTTGAAAATCCGCCTATAACTTATAGTTGGCTCTCTGTATCAGTGGTTCTGCATTCATGGATTCAACCAACCCCGGATCATGTCGTACTGTAGTATTTGCTGCTGAAAAATATCCATGTATTAGGGGACCTGCAGTTCAAACCCCTGTTGTTCAAGGGTCAGCTGTATTTACTTTATTTGTTTACTGGCTGTCTCCCCACCACACTGTAAGCTCCGTGAAGGCAGAATCTTTTGTTCACAGTTGCATTGCCAGTGCCAAGACCATGCCCTTAATCACACTACTAAGCTGGGAAATTTGGAATTTTCAAACAAGTGCCTCTCTTCTCCCTCTCTGCTCCTCCTGCTGCTGTCAAAGGAATGTTTAGAGAACATTATGCCCCAGTCCCTGCATCTCTGTTACTGGCCCGAATCCCAGTAGAGCTAGGGCTCAACTGACACAGGTGGGAGACAATCCAGTGATGTGGCCGAGCGTGCACCTCACTCTGGGGCCAGTCTCAGTGGACCCACATCCCAGCTCTGGCAGCAGCTCACTGTGTGCGCTGGGTAGGTTACTCAGAGTTTCCTGTCTTTAAAACAGGATAATAAGAGTCCCTACCTCATAAATCTGTTGTGAGGATTAAATTAACATGTTAATTTAAAGTGATCAACACATAGCAAGTGTTCAATACACCTTGGTGAGGACATCGTCTGGAGTAAGCTTTACTTACTGCATAAGTCACCTGTGTGTCCTGCCACATGGAAGCCCCATAAAACTCGCTACCTGCCTCCTCTGCAGCTTTTCTATTACCCTCGTCACTGGCATTCTTTTCTTTTTTTTTTTGTAAATGCAGTTTATTTATTTAAATTAATCAATTATTGTTTATTTTTGGCTGCACTGGGTCTTTGTTGCCGTGCGTGGGCTTTCTCTAGTTGCGGTGAGCGGGGGCTACTCTTCGTTGCGGTATGCGGGCTTCTCATTGTGGTGTCTTTTGTTGCGGAGCACGGGCTCTAGGCACGCGGGCTTCAGTAGTTGTGGCACACAGGCTCAGTAGTTGTGGCTCACGGGCTCTAGAGTGCAGCCTCAGTAGTTGTGGCGCATGGACTTAGTTGCTCTGCGGCATGTGGGATCTTCCCCAACCGAACCTGTGTCCCCTTCATTGGCAGGTGGATTCTTAACCACTGCACCACCAGGGAAGTCCCGTCACTGGCGTTCTGTAAGAGCACTTCTAGATTGTCCTGCTGTCCCAGGGAACTGGATGGTTCTCCATCTGCTTTTGTTTCTCACAAAAGAGGAGACCCTTGGGCTTCAAGAAAGTGTGATCAGCCTGCTTCTCTTTCCTGGCAAATCACCTAAGCTTAGCCACTAAGTTGGAAAAGGCCTAAGGGAAACCTGGTTATTCTTAGCCTAACTAGCTGAGACTTGCCAGGTCTGGAGCATCCCTAGGGCTTGGGAAAGAAAAGCTCCCACAGAGGAGAATCTTTACCCACAGCCCTAAGATATTGAAAGTAAAGGAAGCCAGACTGAGTGAAGAAAGAAAGAGATGGCAAGTCATTCATGAAAAGAAGAGTAACCACCCCGTATGCAGGACTGGCTTGGAAGGAAGCCCTGAGGCCCTCAAGTCCACTTTACTGTGTGCTCCTGCTAGGCAGGGTCCCTAATCCAAGGACCTGTGTTTTACACCCTCATTCCATGTACCACCCTCCCGTCCCCAACTCCAGGACCATGAATTTGGTTCAAGTCATGAATTGCTCAGATGGGGAACTTCATTTAGTAATTTTCATAAATCTAGTTCTGTTACTATTTACTGAACGCCCACAAGGAGCTGGGCAGTATTAGTAGGCAGTCCCAGGAATCCTAGGAGCCAAGAATCCACAGTCACATCCCAGAAAAATAATACCCCTGTCTCTCAGCATCATTATTTCCTCCGAGTCAGCTTCTGGGTCTGATCCATGCACAACACAAACACTTCCTAGTACCTGGGCTCCCGCGGGGCCTCTGTGAAACGCTGGAGGATTAAGGGGCGGGGAATAGGGAGGGCTGGGGAGGTAAGGAAGGAAGGAGGGGGAAGCAGTAAAGTGCGTCTCCCCCTCTAATCGTGTTCCGATCAGGAGTCGGCCGTGTTCCCAGGCGCCGATTCCCGCCGGCAGTCCAGAGACTCTTCCAGGAACCGCCTGGCATCCTGGCCGCGGACTTCGGCTGGTCTGGCGCTCGCGTCTCCCTCCTCCCACCTCTCTCCTCCTCTCTCCGGGATCCGTGCCTCACTCAGGGGCGTGTCCTGCCCTACCTCCCTTTCACAGTGGTCCACTCATCCTGTTACAGCGACAGCGGTAGCGGCGGCGGCGGCAGCCAGAGCAAGAGCAGTGGTAGCTCGGGGTTTTCAGAACGAGCGGCAGCAGCTCTGTGGGGGCACCTGTGCGGCGCAGAAGTAGAAGGACCGGGGGTGGGGTTCGTGCCAGCCGCTGAGCCCGAACGGAGGGGCGCTTCCCAGCCCCTTAGGATTCCACTGCTCCGCAGAATCTCGGCCCGGAGCTGGGAATACCGGTGGGGTGTCATGTGCAGGGCCGGCTAGACGGCTGGGGCAGGGAAACATTTGGTCCAAGTGTAGAGAGGCAGAGAAAGCTGTGTCTGGGACCATGACAGCCTCCCGCCTGGACTTTGGGGAGGTGGAAACTTTCCTGGACAGGCACCCAGAGTTGCTTGAAGATTACTTGATGCGGAAGGGAAAGCAGGAGATGGTGGAGAAGTGGCTGCAGAGACACAGTCAAAGTCAGGGGGCTTTAGTGGCTGGCACAAGCGGCGTGGCTCACGGCGGTGGCAGAGGTAGTAGCAGCAGCGTTGGTGATGGCACCGGACCAAATGTCTCTGCTAGCAGCCAGCACACTCCGGGTGGTGGGGACTCAGGGGGGGTTCCCCTGAATCCCAGCTGGGCCAGTGGCAGCCGCAGCGATGGGAGCCTGCAGCGGAGAGCTTCTCAGAAAGAGCTAAGGAAGAGTTTTGCCCGCTCCAAGGCCATCCACGTGAATAGGACCTACGATGAACAAGTGACCTCCCGGGCCCAGGAGCCCCTGAGCAGTGTGCGGCGGAGGGCACTTCTCCGGAAGGCCAGCTCCCTGCCCCCCACCACTGCTCACATTCTCAGTGCACTGCTGGAATCGCGGGTGAATGTGCCTCAGTACCCCCCTACCGCCATGGACTACAAGTGCCACCTCAAAAAGCATAATGAGCGTCAGTTCTTCCTGGAACTGGTCAAGGATGTATCCAATGACCTTGACCTTACCAGTCTGAGCTACAAGATCCTCATCTTTGTCTGTCTCATGGTGGACGCTGACCGCTGCTCTCTCTTCCTGGTGGAAGGGGCAGCTGCTGGCAAGAAGAGCTTGGTCTCCAAATTCTTTGACGTGCACGCAGGAACCCCACTGCTGCCCTGCAGCTGCACAGAAAACTCAAATGAGGTGCAGGTCCCCTGGGGCAAAGGCATCATTGGCTATGTCGGGGAGCATGGAGAGACGGTCAACATTCCTGATGCCTACCAGGTAGGACTTTGCATTGTCCCCTTCCAGAGCCCCATTGGTCTGGGAACCAAACCTTCTGTTACCCTTTGGCATCCAGGAACACATTAATGTAGACTCTTTACAATATGGATTTTGCTATTTAAATTCCTTCTGAGTTTAGACTAGTTAGAATGTTACTATACTATCTTTGATCTAATGGTCTTTTCCTAACACACAGTGGCTTGTGGAATATTCATATATCACAGGGGCTACGTTTTGTACCCAATAATACCTCGTGTTTCTCTGTCAAGATACCTTGTCTGTAAGAATATCACAGAATGGTTTTAGAATGCATTTGTTAGGTGCTAGAAAAAGATGTCTACTCCAGAATTCCAGTGTTAGTCTGAAGAAAATGGGCATGTTGGTGTCTCTGATGTCATTTTGGGACCGTAATGCATTTCATTCTCATTCAAGATTGGGGAGAGATCATGAGTTCCAAGGTAAGGAAGACGAGGAAAAGAGGAGGAAAGTCAGGGGAAGAATGGGCCTCTGACCCATTTATGCCTTTTTAGCATCTATTTTAACTGTTTCTGTTGTTGAGCTGAGAGAGGCTGGACAAATTGAGGGGTTATTTAGGCTTGAATCCAGCATTATCTGCAGTCATCTTTTGACAGGACTGAGCAAGTAGGTTTTTAGTTTGTGAAACAAACAAAAAATGGATAATTTTCTAGCAATTCCAAAGGCAATGAGCAGGGTGAACATGCTAGTTTCAGGGGGAAAAGGAAACCCAACATGCTGTCGTCTGCCTTTAATTTTCACAGTGATTTGAACTTGCTATTAGATCCCGAATCTGAAAGCCAGTCTGTTCTAATTTCTTCAGTATCTATTCACTGAGCATAATGAAACTGGATGCCACTTTCTATGGGACTTCTTTCGTGTTCATAATAGTGGAAAGTTCTTATCCTTGGTCATGCAAGTTTTGTAGTCATTTGATGAGCTCTTCTTCCAGTTGTCTAATAAAGCTGCATGTTTCTCTAGAGTTTGTTGCTGTTGCTCAGAATAGCAAAAGTGGTGGGAAGGACACTAAAGGTAAAATTTTCTCTATTTCATCTGAAAGTTGGCAATATTATGTAGAAAATTGACGAGCTTGTACTGAAACCAAGTTCCATGTTTTTGTGAGATGTCTATCAATATAACGCTTTAATATTAAGGAATGCCTATCAAAATACCATTTTATTTACTTTTTTATTTATTAGATGCATTATTCACTATATCCTTCCTAAAGACTTTGATGGGTTTAGGACAAGCAAGCAGTGAGTGATCTTTAATAAGTGTCTATTTCTGTATAACCCTAGAAAGCCATGGGAAGAAATAAAAGCATTTAATAATTGATATGTTGAAGATTCTTTAAAAAGTTGAGCAATCACAAATTCTTCTCTTTCTCATTATTTCCACATCCTTATTGTGTACTTGGGCTAAAAAAAATCCCTTCCTAGTAGAATGGCTTGTTATAGCCCAGAATTGCACTCTTTTCTCTTTATTGCCCTTACTTTTCTTATTCTTCCCCAACTGATTTTCTCCATTTCTATAGCTTTTGTTTCTTATTCCCCTCTGTCAGCTCCTAACTTTTATTTAATACTGTTCATATACTGTCTTTTCTTCAAGAGCATAATTCTCAGCTTCCTCAGCAGTTAACTTGTCTTCCTGCTTCCTAGAATTGCGGCTAGAGGTGTTACCACAGGCATAGAAAATCAGGTTTTCAGCTGCTGATGTTTCTTCAGGGCCCTACTCTACTCTGAAGACAGAGGGTAAAGGAAAGTTGCCTTTTAATATTTGGGAGCTGACTTTGGGAATGGAGAGTTCTTCTTTTATCCCCCCAGGGTAGTAATGATGGCTGTAAAGACTAGGTTGTTGGGAGGACTGGCAAAAGGCAGGGAGGGGAAGTGTGTTATAGAGTTGAAGATCTTGGTTCAGTCTTTGTCTTCATTTTGATCTTCTTAGAAAGTTTCTCTTTCCTGTCTCCATTATCTTCTACCATATATGTCTGTATTTTTAACCTGGTGTGTTTTTCATTTTTACTTCACTACTTTTCTTCAATAAAATTACTTTTTTTTCTTTATTATGGTACACCAGTCACCATTACTGTGACCCTGGGAAAATTTCTTGATCTCTGAGTCTCAATTTACTCATAAGCAAAATTGGAATAATAACACCTCTGTGGTCAAGATTATTGTTTTGAAAATAAAATGAGATATATTGCATTAAAGCCCCCAAAACAGTACCTGGCACACTTTAATTATTCAAGAAATGGTAACAGTTTATGATGACCATGGTGATATCTAGTTTGCTAGTATTCTTTTTCTTTCTCTTTGTCTAATTTTCCATTTTTTTCTCCTTATCTGGGGCTGAGATATGAACTCAGCACATCCTGACCAGCCTTATCTTTCCCTAAGCAATACTCCACCCTTAAGTTAAATATTTTAGAACCAACTTTACATTCAAGGAATATAGAAATAGCTACTCTTCCACCTTCTGCTTAAGATTCCTCTAAATGTGATTGATAATACTTGACCATATACTATCCTATCAAAAGTTCTACATTTTGTTCCTTTTAGAACTCATGCAATATAAAACTTTTTATAGAGTTGTATTAATGTTGCATCCTTCCCAAGTTCTAGTGTTTTCCCTTCTCCTCTCCATTTCCTGCTGTTATAGATTTCTCTTAATGAAAATTGACAGCCTTCCAAATGCATGTTCTTTTATCACAATATTGTTGTAATTCTGAGAGTATACATAAACATCTTGAAGTTTCCATGTAAAAATGTAACCATCCTCCCTGATTCTTTATTAACTACTATATTTTTAAGGTGTTTCTTGCTCAGGATCAACTAGTGTGCTTTTTTTTCTTCAGGAGATGAACTTTGAAGAACTTATCACATGGAGTTTAAAAATTTAATTATTTGATAAATAAGATTGATGATCCTCTTAGAGGTTCAGAATATGGGTGAGAGAAAGGCATTGAAAACACTTACAAAATTATAATAAACATGGCATCCCGAAGTCAAGAGTAGACTAATGAACTACTAAAGTCGAATAAAAGTTTTGACAGCAAAAAAACCTTCACAGTTTATTTCATTATTTTTCATCACTTTCCTCAATTAGTCCTAAAAATCAGACTTGAAATTAGGAGACAAATAAAGAATTGCAAGTGAAAAAAAATTTATTCTACGTATCCAGTATCATAGTGACTGCAATCTACCTTTTTTCCCTGTTATAAGTTATTAAACAACCCACTTTAATATAGTAATGAAAAAATAGCCCTCAAGAGGTTGAAAATAAGAGCACTCAAGTAACAGGTGTTCTCTTTGAGGTTATTCTAAGCATTCAGAATACAGAACTTTAAACATTAATAAAAAGTGTGAGATGATATTTTTGTTAGCGTTGATAATGATGATACAGGTGTTTGATGGGCTTTTGGTTTGAAAAGCAGCCAGGATGTTTTGTTAGGTGAGCTGAGAGGAGGAAAGGGGATGACGCAGAAGGGTTATGTAGGTGTGCCAGGCTTTCAGAAAGCCTGATCTATTTGCACAACAGATTCATTTATTCATCATTTCCAACAAACATACACTATACATTGAGTGCCCATTATACCTAAGCCCCGGGTAGGGGCCCTATGGGTGTACAAAACTAAGAGGACATGCTTCTTGCCTTCTAGGTACTTCCAAGTTCTTCCAAGTACAAGGTTTTGTACTGTTCACAAACAACTAATGTCAAGCTGTACTATTGATAAATTGATAAATAAATGACACAAACTAAGTGGCATTAGTCACAGAGGAAAATGGAGTCACATTGTGACTTGGATCATTATAGAAGACTTCATGGAGGAGGTGTCAGTCAAGCTGGGAAGAGAGTTAGGTTTCACTGTTGGAGATAGCTGTGGAGTAGGGGAAGGCATCCAGGTACAGCAAAATGGCTTTAGCAGAAACACAATAATGAGCAACCCAAAATATGTATAGGGGATAGTGAGTGGTTTAATTTGGCCAAAGTATTGCATATGCTATAGAATGGGTATGCAAAAATAGGATGGGGGCAAAAGAAGAAAGAACCTTGAGTACCTGACTAAAGAATTCGAGCTTCACTAACAGTAAGCCACAGGGAGCCCTTGAGAACCTTTTAGCATGGTCAGAGTGGGGTTTTGGGTAACCTGGTGGCAGTGGCTAAATGGATTGAACAAGGGGAGACTCAAAGCTGTGAAAATAATTAGGACTCTATTATGATGGACTGGTGGAGCCAGATGAATTACTGAACTAAAGCACGAACAGTAGGAATAGATAGCAGAGGACAGATGGGGTTGTCCTGCAGGTGTGAATTTGGGCAAGGAGGGAGGGAAGTCAGTGATGACTCAGAGATTCTACACCTGAGAAATATGGAGAAGGGTAAAGACATCGTTAAAAATAGTTCTTCCTATTTTGGATGAGTAGAGATTCTAAGTAGAGCCAGCTACATAATTTGTGGAGCTCAGTGAAAAATGATTAAGCAGGAGCCTGGCTGGAGGTGGAGAAGTCAATTTTCCCTTCCCAAGGGTCTGCTCCTCCAACCCACAGCAGATGTGTGACCCCCAAGTGATTTTAACCTCCATGCTGAGAAATTCTCAGTACCTGGATTGGGTGTGAGTGAGAGGCCCTTGCTGAGTTGCCTGCTGAATGTGCCATAGTGCTGCGAGCTCTGGGTGGGGATGACCACAGGCTTGCTCCTCTTCATGACGGCATGGGGCATGCGCCTGACCCTCCCCCCACTCCCACCCAGGCTGCAGCCAGGAGCAGAGGGCAATGGCAGATCAGTTGGGCCTCACTCTCAACAGTTTTGACCTGCTTGTGGCTCCTGGTCTTAGGAAAGGGCTGACAAGGGGGTAGGCTGGGTGGGGCCCAGGGTACCAGGGAGCAGGAATCCATGGCCAAGAACCAGTCCTGGGCAGGCAGTGGGAGGGGAGACTGAGTGTGAGCCAAGGCTCCAAGCTCTGGACTCATACACTATTGTTCTGTTGGACTTCATTTACAAAGCACAAGTTCAAAGATAAAATTATTGAGAATTTCACACAGCACAGCATTAAACCTCAAGCAGGGAGCGCCTGTGCGACTGCCCTGGTCACATGCCCAAGAAGCCGGCCCTGATTCTGAGTCATAGGGAGTCTTAGGTGGAAAAGTTCAATTTTATTCCAGCGTAGTATCTACTGCTTTCGCATGGCCTCAGCTCCATTCTAATTAAATTCCGTGCCATTTTCAATGGCTGGATAGTGCTTTTCTATTTCTGTGTTTTTCATCCTTTCTGCCAGGACTCCTCTTTCTCCATCTTTGTTCATTCAGATCTTGCTCTGCCTTCTCATGATATAAGAAAGGAGAGCTGATTGCTTCTCTTTGAAGAGAAGAGACGAAAAACCAAACAAAAAATTATACTGGGAGTTATATTTAAGAATGCATTGCACTGGGACTTCCCTGGTGGTGCAGTGGTTAAGAATCCACCTGCCAACGCAGGGGACACGGGTTTGATCCCTGGTCCGGGAGGATCCCACATGCCACAGAGCAACAAGACCCGTGAGCCACAACTGCTGGGCCTGTGCTCTGGAGGCCGTGAGCCACAACTACTGAGCCCATGTGCCTGGAGCCCGTGCCCACACACTGCAACGAAGACCCAATGCAGCCAAAATAAATAAATTTATATATAAAAAAGAATGCATTGTACTATACTGCTATTATATATAAAATATTAATGTAATGATATTTAATAACTTATTTTCACTGAACTTCATTTTTAATTTTATTTTAGAATGATTTCCATTGAAATAAATATATTTAAAAGTGTTTGGTCTCAGAAGGGATTAATTTCATGTATGTAGAAGATTCAGTGGTGAATATGCTTATTCCCTGATAAGCCAGCGATGACCGACATGGGTCTATAGTCCTGTGATTGAACTGCTGAGATTTGCTTAAAAGGCAGATGTTGCTTCCACTCCAACACTAGAATTACAAAGGAGTTTCATGAAATCTCATTTCAACTTTGCACATAGTGTTTTAAAAATTCCCTCAAGCCCACAACCATGTTCACTAGTCCAGAACCTGAATCGATTTTGTGTTTGAAGCAGGAAACATTTGCTGTTTCAGCCCCTCTTCCTGACAGACACATGATCCTAAGAAACACAGTGACAAATTGCATTTGCTGCTTTGAACGTGAGGATAGATTATAGAAAAGTACAGTTCCTACAGAATCATGGGGAGGTAATTTAAGGTTAACTCAATTTTTTCCCAGCCCATAATCTAAATGTTTACTAATCTGACCAATTTATTTTGGTTCCTGAGGTTTGGGTCACCCATTTATTTACAAGGCTGGCTTAATTTGGAAGTTAGTGTTTCATGTTTCGTATAGTGTTGAAGAGTCATATGAAGCTTTCCTCTGAAATAGTTTTGAGTTGTTTTATGGAAAGTCAACAAGATCCTTGAGGTCCACTACTTGCTACTTTAGTCACTTATTTTAAGGGTAGTTTGCATTTAACCACCTTGTTTTGGAAAGTGGAATTTGAATCACAAAAACAGTTTAGTCATAAAAGAGTGGGTTGGATTTCTAATATTTTAGGAGAAACTTGGGTTTCCGATCATTCACAGGCATTCAGGCTAAATTTATTTGTTTATTTATTTATTTTTAGGATTAAAATAGTAAAGATGTTTTCCTGGCATAAAAAATGTGTATTTTCTATAATTCCAAGAGTTTCTTATTAATTGGTTGTTTCAGCGGCTGAACAGTGGTTTCACATATTAATGATAAATTCTGTTTTCTTTCCTAAAACATAGCTTTAGGCTGTTGCAAATTTAGTTCAAAAGATCTTTTTCACCTGAGTGAAAAAAATGAGGAACCTTTGAGATACCTCTTTAGGGTATCAAGTTTTAAAAAATGTAAACATGATAGAAGGGAAATGGAAGCTCCACTGTTGATTAACAATAACTCTATTTATGGAGCACTAACTACGAGCCTGGAATTAGCTCTTCAGCAAGCATTGCCTCTTTTAATCCTCTCAACAGTCCCCATAGGTAGCTTATTCCCACCCCCATTTTACAGAAGGAGAAACTAAGGCTTGGGAGGTTAAGTAATTTGCTCAAAGTCACTCAGCTGGTAAGTGAGGGAGCTGGGATTCAAGCTGAGGTCTTCGGATTGCAGAACCTTCATGCCCGGCCACTCTTGTTGTGACCTCTGCTGACCATTAACTATTGGGTGTACAAATCCTCTCATCCCTTAAAGCCCATCTTCATGAAACTCTTCGTGATCCTTGCCACATCCCACGTAAACTGGATATAATCTCTCCCTCTTTTGAACTTCTGTAATGCTTTAAATATACTCCTTTCTATTTTCTTAATATTATAAGTATTTGGGTATATAAATGACTACTTGACTATGAACTCAAGGTCATGACTTCTCATTTTTCACTGCACCATAGGGCTTAATGCAAGGTTTTCTATTCAATTGAGTAAAATTACCACTGATACCTCCTTATGTGGTCAGTTCAACCACCTCTAAGCAGAAATTTCAGCCTATTCAGCCAATATAGCTAATATTATTCAGCTAATATAGACAGTTAAACCAGGAAATTCATTTCATGAACACATCTTTTAATTATTTGGACGTTATTTTATAAATTTTTAAAAATAGAACTTATAAAGCCCGGATAACTGGTGAATTATCTGAACTGCTTTTCTGCATTAATTGATCTTTCTTTTAAAAATTTATTGATTTTATTTATTTATTTTTGGCTGCGTTGGGTCTTTGTTGCTGCACGCTGGCTTTCTCTTGTTGTGGTGAGCGGGGACTACTCTTTGTTGCGGTGCGCAGGCTTCTCATTGCGGTGGCTTCTCTTGTTGCGGAGCACGGGCTCTAGATGCGCAGGCTTCAGTAGTTGTAGCGCACGGGCTTAGTTGCTCCACGGCATGTGGGATCTTCCCGGACCAGGGCTCAAACCCGCGTACCCTGCATTGGCAGGTGGATTCTCAACCACTGTGCCACCAGGGAAGCCCTGCATTAATCGATCTTTATGTTAATTGCTGGACCCTCATCTCCTCATCCCTTCCATTGTTTTCCTGTTTGTTTTTTTCTTTTACTCCATTTCATGTGGAGACCATATTATAGAGAAAGTAGGCTGTTGCTGACCAAATGGTAACTAGCAACAGCCCACTGCCAGCTTCTTCTAGGCAAAAGTATTGGATGAAGCATGACTGTTCCAGCTAACTGAAATTTCTAGTTTTCTCATGACTACTTCATTCATACAGTATAACTTACTGAAGGTAAAACCCCTTCCAGCATTAGGCCTTGAAGATGTTAGGATTTTTTCTTTGAAAATATTTTCAGATATGGGAGATTATATTGACCAACCGTATACTTATTTATAATGGGGTTTTGAAGTCCTATTATTATATTGACCAACCTTTCAGGAACATTGAATTTTCAGGTTTATTGATTACATATCTTATGTTTCATATACGCCCAAAAAGTCTCATAAAAATTTTAACTTCTGAGATGGTTGCCTTTACATCCTACTCTTTCCAAGATGTAGTTATTAGATATGCATTGAGCATGTCCAAGTGACAGCATCTCTATCCTTTCTGATCCGTATAGTAATCAAATTTGGCTGTTGGCTACACCTCCTCCTCAGCCCACCTCCCAGAAGAAATAATAAGGTATTTAAGGGTAAACAGTGTAGCTAGTCTTGCTATGTAGAAATTAACTGCCACTCCTAGATCTGAAGAGGAGAGTGCAACTACCAGAGCCTCTCTCTCAGAGGTTCTGAGAGAGAGTTACAGCAGTGTGAGAGCCAGAGCTGTGGCCCTGGGAGAGAGGAACTCAGACACTGGCAAACCATGACCTGGACGAGAGAGAGCCGGGGAAACATTACCCTCCTCACACCCTCTATCTCCTGCCAGCGCCACTCATTGGTTGAACCCAGCCTTGCTTGAGGCCAAGAGGGCAAAGGGAGCCCTGGTGCAGTAGGTCATAGGAGTCAGCCTTCTGGCACAGAACAGGGCAGTGAAAGGTGGCAAGTGCATCTGGAGAGACAAATGGGGACTATCCAGAGTCACCAGGGATATTAGTTTACTCATCAGGGATGTAAGTATAGGAAGCCCAAGTCGGGTAGTAATATCCTTCACTGAACACTAAATTTCATCAGTCTACAGAGCATAGTGATTGAAATCTATCGAAAACAAGTTCAGAAATGCTGTAGTGGTATTTGACTGTCTTATTCTGTCCAAATAGTTTTGTTTATTCCTGGCATCCTAATGCTCAGAAGAAACCCTATAGGAGGGCCAAAGACACCTACAGGGAAGAAACGACATTGGTCTAGTTTATGGAACCTCTTCCCTGCAATGTCTGATTAAGCCCATTTGTTTGAGAATTAAAATCTTAGATCACTAATCACTTTGTTAAACTGTAAAGGACATCAGAGTGTAAGAGAACATGTTCTAGACTTGGAAACAGGAATCTTGGACTCTATTCTCAATTCTGCCTTAGTTTTTTCAGCTATAACATAAGGATGATATGTTCAGACACATCTAGCCCATATGATATTTTGTAAGGATCTAATCATTTGATTCTAATGAGATAATTGGAAAGCATATTTAAAAGGGTAAAGTAAGAAATGTAAGACCGCTCTCTCATTTCGTCCCAGCTTACCCGTCCCCCTCCCCGTGTCCTCAGGTCCATTCTCTACGTCTGCATCTTTATTCCTGTCCTGCCCCTAGGTTTATCAGAACCTTTTTTTTTTTTTTTTTAGATTCCATTTATATGTGTTAGCATACGGTATTTGTTTTTCTCTTTCTGACTTACTTCATTCTGTATGACAGACTCTATGTCCATCTACCTCACTACAAATAACTCAATTTCATTTCTTTTTATGGCTGAGTAATATTCCATTGTACATATGTGCCACATCTTCTTTATCCATTCATCTGTCAATGGACACTTAGGTTGCTTCCATGTCCTGGCTACTATAATAGTGCTGCAATGAACACTGTGATACATGACTCTTTTTGAATTATGCTTTTCTCAGGGTATATGCCCAGTAGTGGGATTGCTGGGTCATATCATAGTTCTGTTTTTAGAACTAATACTCTTCTCCAAAGTGGCTGTATCAATTTACATTCCCACCAACAGTGCAAGAGGGCTCCTTTTCTCCACACCCTATCGAGCATTTATATTTTGTAGATTTTTTGATGATGGCCATTCAGACTGCTGTGAGGTGATACCTCATTGTAGTTTAGATTTGAATTTCTCTAATGATTAGGGATGTTGAGCACCCTTTCATGTGTTTGTGTGCAATCTGTATATCATCTTTGGAGAAATGGCTGCTTAGGTCTTTGGCCCATTTTTAGATTGGGTTGTTTGTTTTTTTTTGATCTTGAGCTGCATGAACTGCTTGTAAATTTTGGAGATTAATCCTTTGTCAGTTGCTTCATTTGCAAATATTTTCTCCCATTCTGAGGGTTGTCTTTTTGTCTTGTTTATGGTTTCCTTTGCTGTGCAAAAGCTTTGAAGTTTCATTAGGTCCCATTTGTTTATTTTTGTTTTTATTTCCATTTCTCTAGGAGGTGGGTCAAAAAGGATGTTGCTGTGATTTAAGTCATCGAGTGTTCTGCCTGTGTTTTCCTCTAAGAGCTTTATAGTGTCTGACCTTACATTTAGGTCTTTAATCCATTTTTAGTTTATTCTTGTATATGATGTTAGGGAGTGTTCTAATTTCATTCTTTTACATGTAGCTCTCCAGTTTTCTCAGCACCACTTATTGAAGAGGCTGTCTTTTCTCCATTGTATATTCTTGTCTCCTTTATCAAAGATAAGGTGACCATACGTGCCTGGGTTTATCTCTGGGCTTTCTTTCCTGTTGCATTGATCTATATTTCTATTTTTGTGCCAGTACCATACTGTCTTGATTACTGTAGCTTTGTAGTATAGTCGGAAGTCAGGGAGCCTGATCGCTCCAGCTCCATGTTTCTTTCTCAAGATTGCTTTGGCTCTTAGGGGTCCTTTGGATTTCCATACAAACTGTGAAATTTTTTGTTCTACTTCTGTGAAAAATGCCATTGGTAGTTTGATAGGTATTGAATTGAATCTGTAGATTGCTTTGGGTATTAGAGTCATTTTCACAATGTTGATTTTTCCAATCCAAGAATATGGTATATCTCTCCATCTGTTTGCATCATCTTTAATTTCTTTCATTAGTGTCTTATAGTTTTCTGCATACAGGCCTTTTGTCTCCTTAGGTAGGTTTATTCCTAGGTATTTTAATTTTTTTTGTTGCAGTGGTAAATGGGAGTGTTTCCTTAATTTCTCTTTCAGATTTTTCATCTGTAGTGTATAGGAATGCAAGAGATTTCTGTGCATTAATTTTATATCCTTCTACTTTGCCAAATTCATTGATTAGCTCTAGTAGTTTTCTGGTAGCATCTTTAGGATTCTCTATGTATAGGATCATGTCATCTGCAAACAATGACAGTTTTATTACTTCTTTTTTTTCAATTTGGATTCCTTTTATTTCTTTTTCTTCTCTGATTGCTGTAGCTAAAACTTCCAAAACTATGTTGAATAATAGCAGTGAGAGTGGGCAACCATGTCTTGTTCCTGGTCTTAGAGGAAATGGTTTCAGTTTTTGACCATTGAGAACCATGTTGGCTGTGGGTTTGTCATATAGGGCCTTTATTGTGTTGAGGTAGGTTCCCTCTATGCCTACACTCTGGAGAGTTTTTATCATAAATAGGTGTTGAATTTTGTCAAAAGATTTTTCTGCATCTGCTGAGATGATCTTATGGTTTTTCTCCTTCAGTTTGTTAATATGGTGTATCCCATTGATTGATTTGCATATATTGAAGAATCCTTGCATTCCTGGGAAAAGCCCCACTTGATCATGGTGTATGATCTTTTAATGTGTTGGATTTTGTTTGCTAGCATTTTGTTGAGGATTTTTGCATCTATGTTCCTTGGTGATATTGGCCTGTAGTTTTCTTTTTTTGTGACATCTTTGTCTGGTTTTGGTGTCAGAGTGATGGTGGTCTCGTGGAATGAGTTTGGCAGTGTTCCTCCCTCTGCTATATTTTGGAAGAGTTTGAGAAGGATAGGTGTTAGCTCTTCTCTAAATGGAAACAACCAAGTTTATTCTTTAGAGATTGCCTCAAAATAATCAGGATCGGGCTTCCCTGGTGGCGCAGTGGTTGAGAGTCCGCCTGCCGATGCAGGGGACACGGGTTCGTGCCCCGGTTCGGGAGGATCCCACATGCCACGGAGCGGCTGGGCCCGTGAGCCATGGCCGCTGAGCCTGCGTGTCCGGAGCCTGTGCTCTGCAACGGGAGAGGCCACAACAGTGAAAGGCCCACGTACAGGGGAAAAAAAAAAAAAAAAAAAATCAGGATCAAGCATTCATGTATGTATCAATAGGAATATAACAATATTAATTGCTTCTTGTAGCAACCTTGCGAGGTTGTATAATTTAATGCAGAATTATATGGAAATAATTTAATGGAAAATGATATGAAAGATATGAAAATATAAAATGAAATAGATGTGCTTTCTCTCTAGCAAGTGAAGCCAAAATTTACTTCCAAGTCACCTCCTCTCTTTACGCGTGGCTGTTGATATGAGCTTCCTCCTTGGTTGCTACCTGTGCACCTACCACAGTATCTGGCATATAGGGCATATAGTAGGTTCTTTTTAAATTATATTTGAATGAAGAGAAGAGCCCTTATTACTGCCTTTGTTTCATCTCAAGAGTAACATACACTGATGGGACCATTATGTCAGTTTGAGTGTCTCAACAGTGGCACTATTGACATTTTAGGCTGGATAATTCTTCGTTGGGGGAAAGGGGGGCTGATCTGTGCATAGAAGGATGTTTAACAGCATCCTTGGCCTCTACTCACTAGATGCCTGCCAGTCCTGACAATTAATAATGTCTCCAGACACTGTCAGTTGTCCTCTGTGGGCAGTTCCTCCCCTTTTTAGAAACCGCTGATGTAGAACAATTTGGCAATAATCATGTACTGCCTTAGGAATATTTACAACTTTTGATGTAGCAATTCCAGATCGCCCTAAGGAAATTTTTATGGGTATGTGCAAAGATTTGTCTATATGAATACTTACCACAGTCTTATTTATAATAGTGTAAACATATCAACCCAAACATCCAACTAGAGGGCTGGATAAATAGACTATGATACATATAAAATGGAATATTTAATCAGAGGAAATTGCTCACAAACTATTAAGTGAGCAAAGCATATTTAGAAAACAATAGCACCCCAGTTTTCTTAACAGTAACAACAAAAGCATGAGATAAGGGGTTGAGTTTACAATCAGACAGACTGGATTCAATTCCCAGTTCTACCACCTAAAAGTTATATCATATTTCACTTCTCCAGTTGTTAGTTTCTGCAATCCTAAAGTGGGAATATTGATTCCTATCTTAAAAGGTTGTTCTCAGAGTTAAATAAAATTATATATGAAAAGTTTAACATTCTGTTTGTTACCTTTTGAAGACTCAGTGAAAAGTAATTGCAATAGCGCCTGCGGAAAGGCTGTAAGGTGATAAGCCAAAACATTAATAGAGGTGATCTCAGAGTGGTGGGCTTACTTTTCTCTTCTCTTTTGTGTTTTCTATTTATTTTTCTGAAATTTCCACATATGTATTAATTAATAGAGTAACTGTAGTTGCTTTAATAGATACACCTCCTAAGCTCGGTGGCGCACAGTGGTAACACAACAGAAGCTTATTTCTCACTCTTCCTAAGCTCAGCAAAGTCTTCCTGATTGATGGGTAGCTCTCCTCCAAGAAGGGATTCTTTCCTTCCTAGGTCTTCACTCCTTCAAGATGGGGCTTCCAAGGTTGCCCTCAGCATCAACATCTTTTCAGCAGATGAGGGGAGAAAGAAATGGACAAATGAAGCAGGAGGACTTTGTGGGTCAGGTCTGGAAATGGCACATATCATTTTCTGCTCCCATTTCATTGATTTTCTAGACTCTAGAACTCAGGCAGGTAGCCATACCTAACTGCAGGAAGGCTGGAAAATGTGTAGCCTTGTCCCAAAGTGGCTCCCAGCCTCAGATCCCATCTAACTAATTCATGCAGCTCAAAGTGCAGGACCTTCCAGTGGGGAGCCGTCTCCTCTAGTGGATCCTCCTGGTTTTCACAGGCTGGGATTCATGTACATGATTAATTGCCTACAACAAGATTTGAGAGGGAAAATCAGCTGGGCTTTGGAAAAGGGGGAGAAGATTCTTGCTGTTTTATTTGACGTTGTTGAGAATGGATTCAAGAATAGGACTCTGCAGGCAGGAAGTTTGCTAAGGAGGTTGTTGCCTCTAAGCTCGAAGGTCTGAGGGTTAAAAGGTCAAGGAGTGGGGCCAAACCTACCTACGTAATTTGTGGGACCCAGAGAAAAATCAAAATTGGGGTCTTGGCAGAGATCAGGGAAGTCAGTCTCCCCAGGCCAGCCACCAGATTGCAGTCTCTGTGCCAGAACATGCTCTCTGTCCCTGGATCATGGTTGGGTGAGAGGCCACGGCAGAGTTGCTTACTGAGCGTACCGAGATGCTGTCAGCCTGGTGGGGACAGCCAGCACGTTGTTTCACCCTGAGACATTTCAGGGCTCTTGACCTTCCCAGTATCCATGCCCGTGACCTCACTGGGAACGGAGAGCAACATCAGAATGTGGGCACCCGCCCCCATCACATCACCCGTCAACCAGACCCTGTTGCAGCCCTGGATAGAGGAAGTAGAGGTCATGGGGCTGGGGCAGGGAGTGGGAGGCTGAGAAACCATCAGGTAGCTGGATGGTGTGTGAGCCCCTGGAGCATGTTCCATCTGACTTAACCTACAAAACAAATTCAACTTAAACTTCAAGTGGCGGGACAGGAAGGGGGGCTTCTCAGCATGGGGTACTGTGACTACACTGGATGCTCATCCATAAAGCCATTTTGGGGTGGCACCTATACTTTGACTTTAAGAATAAACAATGAGGATGGCAAACTCCCCATGAAAGTTTTTTTCCCACCTACTTCAGTAGCACTTTGCCCATATGACGCTTGCTATTTATTCAATTTTTGGTAATTTCAATTTTGGCTCACCTGTCTTTCTCTCCATTAAGCTGTGAGCTCCTTGAGGGCAGATGCTATGACTTTCTTAGCTTTGTAGCACCCCGTGTGTGGCCCAATGCCTAGCTCGTAGTAGTTGGGTACTCAACAGATACTTGTTGCGTAAATAAATGAGAAAAAGGAATGTAATTGAGAATTTGGTCACAAGGGCAAGTGGCCTAGGTACTAGTACCAGGTTACAGGTCAGATTAAGACCAGGGGTTTAGCTAATGATGCTGAACTAGGCTACTTATAGGCCAAGGGTCCTTTCATTGTCCTAAGCAGAGGGAAGGGTTGGGTTCCCAGGTCAAGTGTCAGGTACAGGGCTCTAGTGGTCCAGGCTCTGAAAGTTAGAGAGATGAAGGCACAAGGAGCCAAGCATTTCATCTATTATCAGTAAAAAAGAGGAATTAGCAGAGTTGGGAGGATAAGTGAAAGAGAAAAAGGATACCAACTATGACAGCAGTCCCAGGGCTTTGAGAAAATAGTGATTATGTAGTTAATAATGGCAGCGTTGGAACAAAGAGGATATTGTCTACTTTTCATATGTTTATTTAAATGGCAGTAGTGATGTCTTTTAGGCAAGGCAGGTGATTCGCTAGGGAGAGTATAAAAGGTCAGACTGGGAGCTCTCTGACTTCTGGAGTGGTAATTTAAACGAAATTCATGCATGTAGAGAGCCCAGCACCAAGCCTTTGATGAAAGCAATGCACTACCACTACCACCATTTCCATTTCTCCCCCAAGAACCAGAAGTATTAATATTTATGTTTCTCTAGTCTGTACTTGTTTCCAGGAAGCATCCTCCAAGATTGTCAGATTCTTTTTTGGACTCTAGATATTTTAATTTGCATTATCTATCATTACCTTAGAAAAGATTCAGTCCTTTGAGAAGTATGTAATTCTTCAAAAGTCATCTGTGACCAATTGTGTTAAACTGTTAAATGACATTCCCACAGACAGTTATCACAATTGTTACCACTTCAAAGTTCAATGGAATGATACTGTCAACAAGTGCATTTACCTAACATAGTTCAGAATCTTCTGAACCACTGGCTTGCCCCAGCCTCTTTCCTTTTCCTCTGTCTTCCTCTTTTTTCCTTTCCTCTCTCATTTCTTTGTCTTATGCTTTCCATTTCCTCTTTTCTGACATTCCGCACCTGTCTTCCTTTTTTGTAACTGCTTCCCTTTGTGCCTCCCAAATTTCCCTCTCTTTTCCCCCTCCCTATCCTATTCTCCCCCAGCCATCCTTCGAATTGGCTATCTCTCTTTTTCCTTATTCTTTCTTCTCTTTTCCATGTCTTCTTCTTGCCTTCTGTGATATTACTGACTTGAACATAAAGCAGATATAACATGAAAATAAGTTTTAGTTATAATTTCCAAATCAAAGTTTAAAATCTCGTAGACCTACCTCAGAAAACAATTGAGTTTCTTTTTTACGTCCATGTGGCCCGTGATTAGTATCTCTCTTTTAAATTTTAAAATTGGGTACATGGAATATTTGTCTTTCTTTTAAAACACACAAATTTTAATTACATTTCAAACTGTTAACCCATGTGGCCCATGGTTGTAATTTAGTTCCTATAGGTGAATGCCTTGCAATGTGAAAAAGACCTTGCCCCTGAAGTATTGTACATTCTAAGTAGAACAAGTGACAGGGAAATTGGTATTTAAACACTTGGTATACAATATCCAGGCTTTTATTAAAGTGAGAACAATGCTAAATATTATTTCTTTGGTATTTCTCTTAGCCTAGTATCCACCAGGAATTCTTAGCAACAGTGACACAGAAGTTACCATGCCAGCAGTTCTCAGGCTGATTGATTATTTGAGGTTTTGCCTCTGTTAACCTAAAGTTCCTGCTGGTGAATGTCCTCTTCAGGGTATTTTTTTTTCTTTTGTTCCTTTTCCTTTTGTAGGCAGAAAAGAAATATTTTCCATCTTCCTGAATCCACTAGGAAGCATGTGGGATTTAATCACCTCTTATTATATTGCTTCTCCCCCAATGTACTAACACTCTGAAACTTGCTTAATCATTTGTAAAATTTAGCCACAGGACTTGCTGCTGCCCTTCTGTGACAATCCATCACAGGGAAGGTCCACCAAACTTTATAAGCTGTGTGACTCTGTTTCCTAGAGTTGATGTTTTCTCTTGACTGAAAACCACATTGAACCTTAACATCTGTATCTTGCTTCCTCCTTTCTAGCAGAACGTAATACCTGGCTTGTGTGTGGAAGTGTTCTTTTTTAAATTGTCATTCCAGCTTTATGAAAGATAATTTTTTTCCCATCCTTGATAAAGGAAGCCATTCATTAGAATGTGTTTCCAATTCTCAAATTCTGTATAAATGTACAAAGCTAAAGAATAGGGCAGTTTTTCAATATTTGAAATAGGAAAATTTGACTAAATGAGCATTAGACTACTTTTTTTTCCTTTCTTTTCCTCCATGCCTGTCACCTTTGATAAACCACTGTTTGCCTAAGGAGACATATATAATAAGATATCTATAATAATTATTATTACAAGAGAAATATTAATTTGTCCATTGTTTGGTGTTCTCTTTGCAGAAATTCCATCTTTAAGTTCCTTAGTCAGTGCATTTGGAACTAAAAGTAATGTTTCCTATATTTGAATATTAATTTGAGCCTGGTATTTTTTCAGGATTATCTCATGTGATCTTCATAATAATCTGATGAGAAGGGGGGGAGTGCATGTTATCTTCTCCCTTTTTTAGATTAGGAAACAAGCACTGAGGCCTTTTCCCGAGACCACATGGCCATAAGTGTTAGACTTAGGATTCTCTATTCCTCTATCACTGTTTCTTCTACTCTTGGCTTTGAGAAGACCCAGTAAACAACATCTCTCTTTCCTACCCTGATCTGACGTAGATGAGAAATAAGACAAAAGAGGAAATGGGACATCAAAATATCACATTTACAATTTACTAAGCAGATGCTGGAGTATGAGCTTATAATACCTCCAAAATTAAATAGCCCTACACTCCCAGATATAGAAAAAGCTGGATGCCTACAGTCCTCCCCACAAGAGAGGCCCATCCCTTTGAAACGTACAGCATTGAGGAACAGAGCAGAGGCATGCTTCCTGTGGGCAGAAGATTAAGAGGAAGAAGGGGTTGGCAATGCATGCCCAATTAGTCTCCCTAGTACCCTAATAAGGTAACTCACCCTACCTCCTTGGGGAGGAGGAAGGAGACGGTACAAAGGCTGGCGAGCTTAAGGGAGATCTCTCCTCATGAAATCCAAAGAAGGAGGAAAGAGTTGTTCCTCCTCTCACATATGCCATGCCATCTCTCAAATAGATTGTCATATCTGAAACACTGAGAGCACTCTGTCCTTCACCACCTTGACCTGCAACATTCTCCTGTCCCTATCTTATCTTCCTTATCCTCAGTTACCCAAGCCAGAAACCTAGCTGTCATCTTTGATTCCTTCCTTTATTCACCTACCATACTCAATCTATCAGAAAGTCCTTTTGATTCAGTCTTTAAAACAGATCTCAAGTCCATCCATTTTTCTCCATCTCTCCTGCCACAACTCCACTCCAAGTCCCCATTTTCTTTCTCCTAGATGATTGAATCTGCCTCATAATGGGTCTAATTCCACTCTTAGCCATTTCCCACAGAGAATGTTTATGAGGCAACAAGGAGCCCAAGCAATGGATAGGAAAGTGGGACCAGATTTTTCGAGAGACGTGTTATCCTAGTTACCTTCACTTTGAAGGCAAAGAACCATAGAAGACCTATGAGCAGGAGAGGGACACAGATCTGGGCTGCCCTGCACTCATCACCCTTGGGAACTTGGGCAGATGCCCTGCTCTCTGTGCACCTCAGAACCTTCATATGTAACATGAGAGAGCTGGGAAAATGATTTCTGAGAGTCTTCAAGCTCTAAAATTTAATCTTAATTACGGAATCGAAGAGCAGAAACCTAACAAAACAATACTGGGTATGAGTTGTAAAATTAACAGTTTTGTAATAAGGCATGCTTAGTTTTGAATAAGACTCATGTCTGAGCCACTTGTAGTGTTACCAGTGGCTGCTCCAGAATGTTACAGGAGGGGCTCAGGACTGCCACCTGGCTGGCAATATAGTCTAGGGGACTTGTAATAAAGCTCTATTTGTATAGCTACACATTATCTTTACATATCTTTGGGAAGGCTGGAGATAAGCCATTCCTTGGTATTGTCACTGGGTGATATCTTTAGGAAAGAAATGATTTGGGTTCAGGATTGCATTCTGGGTCTTCCCATTAACTGCAATAGAGGAGATAGCCAACTATTATGTAATAGGATCTGAGTCTCTTCATCTCCAAATCAGAAATCAAAGAAAGTTTTTCTGCATAATTATTCCAATCTAAGGACATTAATGAGTCCACAGGAACAAGATATGCCCTAGAGAGAGGAACAGTGGGTAAAAAATATCAGGCAATGATCTTTCCCCCAAACTAACAGCTTCACAACCTATAATTCTACTATCATAGCTTAATTTCCCTCAGTATTTCTGGTTTTTCCAACTGTGAGAATCTCCAAACATCTCTGAGAGCCCATCAGCTGTGAACAAGTTAATTAGCAGTTAACATGAACAGAAATGAATTGACCACTTGGTAAGAACAATAATGGGACCAGGATAGGTTCAAGGACTGAGAAGAGTAAAGAAAAGCTACCAAGGAACCAACGACGCCCAGACTAGTTCAGCTTTGCCAAAGACAAACCATGTTTAAGTCATGTCTGCCTGACTTCAATGGGGGCAATTAAGAGCCTTCCTCTAGACATCCTCTAACCTTCTAACTCTATGACTTTATCATTCTGAAGTTCTGACCCCAATTCTTACATTATGAAAACAAACAAGAAATTTAAGTAGAAAGAAAGCATTGATGATTCTTTTCAGAGGTCAATCACCTTTTCAACATATTTCTATATACTTGTTAGACAAATGCTCCAGAATTATACTGTAAGGTTTATAATAAAATCTTCCAAAAATGCCTCTTCATGTGGAGTAAACCTGATAAACAAGATAACAAGTAAACAAGATAATGGCACAAGAAAAGACTTCTGCTAGTAAAACTTCATCCTTACATTTTATAGTCCTTAAAGTACCAACTGCTAATAGAATTTTTCAATTAACACACAGGCAAAGAACTCATTTTCAACTGGACTAAGCAAACCAAAGAAAAATTAATATGCTATATTCTAGGCACTATGCTAAGATTTAGTTATCTCATTTAATCCTCACAAAGCTCTGTGAGATAGGTATCATTACTTTCCACATTTTACATGTGAAGAAACTGGATTTTGGGAGGTTTAGTAAGTTGCCAAGGTTTACAAAGCTAGTAAATGGCAGAGCCAGGATCCAAGCCCAGGTTGTCTAACTTTGTCAAGACTGCACACTTTTACTACTATGGGAGATATTAAGGATTATACTCATGTCTTGTTCAGGTATTCAAGGTTGTAATAGTCCTGCCCATGAAAGAAGGTGGCTCCTTGACAGAATAGGAAGTTCAAAAATCTATTAGAATGCCTTTCAGAAGGTGTGTTAGCAATTTACATCCATTGACGTGAGGAGTTGTTGATTATTTACAAGCAAAGATCGCAGGAATTGTATCATGTTTGGAGAGTTTGGGGCACGATGACTCAGGAAACTTCACTGTATGCAGTATAACCCATTAATGCCTGTGAAGGCAGAGTAATAAAAGTAGTAAGAGCTAACATTTATAAGACACTTACTGTTTGCCAGGTATTGTCTTAAGCACTTTACATACTTCACGCAACAATTTTGTAAGGTAGGTCTATTATCAATCTATTGCACAGTTGAAGTAACTGAGGTACAGAGAGGTTAAGCAACCTCCCCACGATCACACTGCTAATAAGTTGGAGAGCCAGGGTTTGATCCCAGAATGTTTGGGGCCACAATTTGTGTTCTTGAGAACCACTACCTGCAGCCTCTGTTGTAGTGTGTAAACAATGAGTAATGAGCTATTCAACATCTTTTCATAATGCCCTTTACCAAAGTTGTGAGACAACTTTGACATGGACTACACAGTTGATATTTCTGGAAGCTGGGTTGGGAGTGTACAACATGGATAGTTCCTTTAAAGATGAAAGGTTTGAAAAACATCACAACTGCTTAGTACCTAAACCTACCAAGAAAATCTGTTTACATCATTAGGATTTAACTGGAGGAAATTGTTAAGAGATTTCCTGTGATATTTGAGAGATATTGATAATTTTTAAGGCAGAGATAGAATTATTCTCTGAAGATCTTATAATTGCATATATCCATTGTAGAGTAAGAGATGTACACTTGTTTCCAAGAAAAGATCTGGAGCTCTGGAGTATGTAAGCAAGCCAATTATCCTAGAATAAATTGCTGTGAAACTTTTTGGAAACTATAGGTGAACTGTAAGTAAGGCATTGGAGTTAATAGCCATAACAGTGATTTATTGATTCATCAGCTTTTTCCTGTTTGGCTAGAGGGGAAGTCCTTTGGGGGCATTTGTTGCTTTAGTCATGGGTTTGTTTGATTGCTGGGGACAGACACCCAATGAAGCAATCAGAAATAATAAGTGGGGTGAGAGATAACATCCCAGAAATAACATATAGGGAAATATCACTGAACTCAAGACAGGAAGTAAGTCAAACCTTGTGGGGACAGAACTTGGGAATTGGAGAGTTCCTAATGCTTCTAGTCTGATTCCTGTTCTGTATTCTGAATGTGGTTGTATATTTGTGTGGAACTTGATTTATAAAATGCTTCAACCTACACTATCTCAATTCATCCTTACTGCTGTGAAAGGTAGGAATCATTATCCTCATTTAAAAAAGTGAAGAAACTGAGGCTTAGAAAAATTAAATGGACCAGAATTTTGGAGCTAAACAGTAGCAGAGCTGGGATAGGGAATTTAGGACTTCTGTCATCACATCCAGCATTTTTCACATTTCCCGAGAACTTCCTATATGACTGTGATCATGAGAGGTTTAACTCAGGGGAATATATGAGGAAATCACACATTGTACTTGCATATCATCCTTCTGTTTTTGGAAAATAAAATCAAATTGGGATTCTAGCTTCACTTTCTTTGGTCATTTCATCTTTTCTGTGAAATGGGCTGCACCTGGGGAAAGATATTTGCAATTCGTGGTGTGCCTATTCTTCATGAAACAAGAGCTTCAAGCTTTTGGGAGGCTTACTTGATTCTTCTGTGTTTTCCTTCTACGGAAGTCAACCTTTGCTAATATATTTAATTATAGACTAGAAAAAAATGTGACCGTGGTGTTGAGCTGGCCAGCAAGAAGAATGACAAACAGTATTAACTTCTGACTCTGTTCTAGTACATTAAATTGAACGTAAACTATTGTTTATTACCACTGACAGATCTCTTTATGGTTTTGGAGCTGCATTTAACAACATGGGCAGTGGCCCGGAGCACAAATGGCTAACTCTTCAAAGTAACATAGTATGGTAAAAAAATGCCCAAGCTTTAGACTCAAGCATCTCTGAGTTATTCACACTTTAGCACAGTTATTGGTAAATTACTTACACGATGTAAGTTAGTTACCTTTTAGCCTCAGGTTCCTTGTGTGTATAATGGGGCCAGTCATATTCACTTTGCATGGCTGTTGTGAATATTATATGAATGTAAAACACCTGGCCCAGATACTGGGTCCATGGTAGGCTCTTGGTAAATGATAGCCATCATTCTTATTATCTGAAGAATCGCTTAGCTCCATTATTACCTCAATTCCTTTACAATTTAAACAGATCGCAAGGCTCATTTAGTACCTCTGTTAAAGGCTAACCTAGCACATGCAGTGCTGGAGTAATTGGTATGACACTGTCTACTGTATGCTTGTCTGATGACTTAGAAGGCCAAGGTTGAAAGTCAAAGTCATGGATTGCCTGCTGCTGCAAAGCCAGATTGTGTTACTGTTCTCTCTTCAAGTTTAGTGTCAGTAAAATCCTGACTTGATTTATATATATACTTAGCACTGCAGGATTTGGCTAATATCTTGAATTTAGTGTGAAGGGAGTGGTTGTGGAGAAATTTCCTAAGGAATTCATGCTATTTATAAGGCATCAATGTGAATCATCTGCCCATGACAGATACTGTCTGTGAGGAAAATAGTATTGGTTCTTATCAAAAAGCATGCCATTCCTTAAATTCCACTTCACAAATGCACACTGAGTACCTAATATCAGCCAGGTATGATTGTAATAGTGTAAGGCCACATTGCACGAACCACAACCAGAAATTGTCTCTATGACAATACATTAGAATCTATGTCTAAAGGCTTATAATTCATCCTTATACTGTAAAAGAAAAAAAAGCTATAAAATCTTTTTTTCCAGCATCTTTAAGATGCTACTCACCACCCACGCCCAAGGGGAGCAGTATCCCAGTTTCTCATCACAGGAATTTGTTTCAGGAGTTGCTTTCCACCATTTTGTGCCTCCCACCAAATGCTGTGAGTGTCCCAGTCTTCTTCTTGATACAGTGTACCTAGATTGTTCCTCTCTTAATTGCCCCTCTGATTGCTTTTTTTTTTTTTAATGTTTGTCGTTTGTTTATTTATTTGGCCGTTCCACAGGGCTTGTGGGATCCTAGTTCCCTGACCAGGGATCGAACCCGTGACCTCGGCAGTGAAAGCGCAGAGTCCCAATCACTGGACTGCCAGGGAATTCCTGATTGACTGCTTTTTACAAGCACCTCTCACTTTTCTGATTTGGCCTTTTTTTCAAATGCTACCTCTGTTCGCCACCCTTTTCCACCTTTTGACCTCTCAAAAGCACATGATACCCATCCCTGCACCTAACCAAGGCTTCTGCTGTACCACATACTGATCCGGAGCCAGTGTCCTGAGCCCTCAGTTGACTGTTAGAGGAGACAGGAATAGAGCTCAGGCTTCCTGTCATGACCCATCAGAAGCACTTACCTTTCCTTGGGAATTTATTAAGAAACCTTGGCCAAGATGTATTGATTTTTGCATGATCAACCCATGGAAGATTATTTTAATTGTGGTAATTCCTTCTCATGATGGCTTTAAGGAGATGGTATTGTCTCAGATTATTACTGCAGCAAGTATACCTCTAAGCCAGTTACTTGCAAAAATATGGGTTATAAGAATTATTTCTCATCTGCTTTTATCTCAGTTGAATTTAAGGAATTTGTGGCTAGGGAATTTACAAGCTGTCATGATCCTATTTCATGCAAGAGGCCAATCTGAAAAGATGGTATCAAATGCTAAGGGCGACCTTGGGTGGATTGTTGGAGATGACAGGTCAAGGAGATTAAGGAGGTTTCTGTTCCTCAGTATGTCACTCTATGTCCTACAATGGAATCAATCAGGATGAATTATTAAGGGCCTTAAGACGTCTATTGAGGCTAAATTTAGGAGCATAAGACAAAAAACAACAGAGAAAATTTTATTCCACCTGTCTTTGCTAGCTGCTGTGGATCTGGACCAAAGTTGGTTCAAGTTTTTCTAATTAAGATTCAGACCACGTGCCATATAAAATCTGAGTACACAGTGTGGATTTGGAAAATTAAGCAGTCGTTTGTTAGTATCCAGGCTCAGTCACTTATTGCCCGTGGCCTTGGGTGCATTGCTTAACTGCTTTTTGCCTCAGTTTCTGTATATGTAAAATCTCTACCATGCAACTCCGATGGTATTCTTCCCAGTTGACAAGAGCAAAGCCATTAAAGGCATTAGAGTCTTCTCTCATTGGTGTTTTGGGTATATTTTCTTGGTACCCTGAACATTAAAATAGAGATTGGTGTTATGACTGCTTGGAAGTTCTGGAGTCCAATGTTGGTGAATTGTTTGGATATTTTTACCCCTAGTTGCCTGCTCCAGTGATTTAGTATGAGGTTGATATAGAGCAGTTTTGCAGGAAGAAGCTATGTCTTGCTTGGTTACAGTCTTCTTGCTCTAACTGTTGTTTTTTAAAAACTTCTATGTGACATAATAATAACTTTAGAGACTTCAGAGCAGAATATCTTATATAATTTTAGGATTTTAAAATCATTTTTCTATTCTGAATATTACTTAACAAAATCACATACTGAGGCCCACTGTGGAGAGTGGAAGATATATCATCTAAAACTGATTACCTGTACTTTAATATCTTCTAATATGCATACAAGTTGTTAATTTTGATTAGCCACTTACTCTTTAAAATTGCATTTGTAGAAATTTCTGTTACATCTTTTATAATATAAAATAGATAAAACATATAACTAGTGTGGATTTTATTTAATTCTATGTATCTTCAGAATTATTGCATATTTATGTGATATGTGAAGCCAGCTGAGCCTCTAGAAGAAAACTACCCTCTCTACCCATTGTCCCCTTTGCTCACAAAAGAAAGCATGCTCATCACCCTGATCCCTATAGAAACATAAAAAAATAATAGTAATATTTATACCATTTCTTTAAAATTTTTTCAAAAGAAAGCAAAAACTTCTTATGTGGGAAAATTATTTTTGTGTGGTCATGTAAAGCTTTTGTCAGATGATAAATATGGGTCTTATAAGAAACTTATGTTCAAGGGAGTCCTTGAATTCACAGGCAGGTACAGCTATTTGTATTGTGACATGTAGGGGGATAATGCTTGAAATTTTGTCTTTTCTTAGAGAAGAGGATATAGAGCAGGTAAACTGGACAGATAGTAGTTCAAAAGCAGAATTAAGTGCTTTGGTACCTTGACAGTGACATCTGTCATACAAAGGATTATGGAAAAACTGGAGAACTATTGCCACATGGACTTAAATATTGGCTTGTGCCACTTTTGAAAAAATTTTTTTTGCGTGTGAAGATAGCTCATTGTAAGTTTTATCCAGTTAGAGGTTAATATTTCTTTGGAGAAATGACATAGGTTGAAAAAATTCTGATTGCTTATTACTATCAATCTGTATTTGTTGATTAGATTATTAACTTAAAATTACATATCAGTAGTATCAAAGTCATAAAAGTTAATTGGGACAGAACAATGTGGAAAGAACTGTAGAGAAGGAAAGCAGTTCTGTTTAGTAGATTATCTGTAATATATGGTAATGTCAACACACTAAAAGAACGAGAAAAGTAAACAAATTGAGGTGTGTAATTCTCCGAATAAACATTCCATTTTAGTACCAGTAACTCAATGGAGTAAAGTTTTAGTTCCCATTAACACAGTGAGAGCTGGGTTGTTAACTGCTCATGTACGTTGCTAAAGCATACCCCTTGTACCCCTGCAAATTAAAGTAAAAGCAAAACGAGTGCTGAACATATTGGCAATGGCAAGAGCTTTGGATCTTCAGTTTTCATTGTATTGTCCATTGCCTTTATTGAAAATTATGAAATGTATTACATATCCAAAGGGCAGAAAATATACACGTACAGAGTAAAGAATAATTACAAACTGGACATCCTTCTGATTACTCCAGGTTAAAACATAAAACATTGCCATTACCCTAGAAGTTGTCTGCTGCCCCTTCACAACTTTACTGTCCTCTGTCTTGAGCCCTACCCCTGTTGTCACCATCCTGTAATTATTCCCTTGCTTTTTTTGTTTTTATGGCTTTGCCACCTATGTATGTTTTCCTATACGATATGCAATTTTATTTTCTCTGTCTTTGAACTTTGTATAAATGGAATCATTCTATGTACAATCTTCTGTTTCTTGCTTTTTCTGCCCACCATTATGTTTTTGAGATTAATTCATGTTGAAATGCATAGTAATACTATCCACTGCTGTATAATATCTCTTTGAATAAATATATCACAATTTAGGGCTTCCCTGGTGGCGCAGTGGTTGGGAGTCCGCCTGCCGATGCAGGGGACACGGGTTTGTGCCCTGGTCCGGGAAGATCCCACATGCCGCGGAGCGGCTGGGCCCATGAGCCATGGCCGCTGAGCCTGCGCGTCCGGAGCCTGTGCTCCGTGATGGGAGAGGCCACAACAGTGAGAGGCGCACATACCGCCAAAAAAAAAAAATCACAATTTATCCATTTTATCATTGATAGACTTTTGAGTTATTTGTAGGGTTTGTTGTTGCTGTTGTTTTTGCTGTTACAAATAATGCTGCTATAAGCATTTTGTACATGTCTCCTGGTTTACTTTTGTGGTATGTTGAGTAATGGCTTCTCAAAGATGTCCACATTGTAAACTTCAGAATCTGTGAATATCTTACCTCATAAGACAAGAGGGACTTTGAAGAAGTGATTCAGCTAAGGATATTGATATGGAGAGATTATTCTGAATTATCTGGGTGGGTTCAGTGTAGTAACAAGGGTCCTTACAATAGGGAGGCAGGAGGGCCAGAGTTTGGAAGATGCTGCCCTGCTTTGAAATTCAGTTGAAGATGGAGAATTGGTCCATGAACCAAGGAATGCAGTCAGCCTACAGAAGCTAGAAAAGGCAAGGGACTGAATTCTCCCCTAGAGCCTCCAGAAGAGATGCAGCCCTACCGACCTTGATTTTTAGGACCTCTGACCTCCTGAACTGTAAGAGAATAAATTTGTGCTGTTTTAAGGCACTAAATTTGTGTTTATTTGCTAAGGCAGCAATAGGCAACTAATATACGTGAGTGAGGGTTTCTTTGGAGCATATATATAGAAATAGAATTTGGGGAGTCATATTTTATGCACATGTCAAAATTACTGTTAATGACAAACTCTTTCCCAAAGTAGGGCTGACCAGTTACACTCCTTCTAGTGATGTGTTGGTTTCTGTTGCTCCACATTCTTAGTATGCCTTTTTCTTACTGATTTGTAGGAGTTCTTAAAATATATGCATGTATCTTTCTAACACCCCTTACTGGTTATATATATTTCAAACATCTTCTTCTCTATTGCTTGCATTTCATTTTTAATCATGAGCTCAAGTTCTTAATTTTAATGCAATTTATCAATCTTCTCATTAAATTTTGCATTATTTGCTTCTTTTTTTTAATTTTAAGAAATAAAAGGTTATAAAGAAAAGCATTCTAGGGACTCCCCTGGTGGCGTGGTGGTTAAGAATCTGCCTTCCAATGCAGGGGATGTGGGTTTGATCCCTGGTCAGGGAACTAGATCCCACATGCATTCTGCAACTAAGGAGACCGCCTGCCACAACTATGACCCTTCTGCAACTAAGGAGCCCGAGAGCTACAACTAAGGAGCCTGCCTGCTGCAACTAAGACCTGGTGCAACCAAATAAATCAGAAAAAAAAGAAAGCATTCTATATCATCTTTAGAAAATTTTATAATTTGGTATTCCATATGAAGTATTTAATCTAATGCAGTTCATTTTTGTGTTAGAATAGGGATACAACTTTTTATTTTCTTTTTGGATAAACAATTGACATAGTGTCATTTCCATATATAAGTAGTTTTCCATATTAGCATGGGTTTGTTACTAGACTCTCTATTCTTCTTTTGATCTATTAGTCTATGCCTGTACCAGTATCACACTGATTTAATTTCCATAACTTACAGTAAATCTTTGTATCTAGGAGGGGGGAGCTCCCAACCCCACCCCACATTTTGCTCTTCAGGAGTGTCTTGGCTTTTGTTGGCCCTTTATTTCATGTAAATTTTAGAATCATCTTGTTGAGTTTCACATGCACATAATACACAGTCTGATAGAAATTTTACTTGAATTGCACTGACATTGTAGATCAATCATGGAGAGAATTATGATATGCTTTATGATGTTCAGTCTTTCCACCCAATAATATGATAGATCTTCCTAGTTATTTATTTGTTCTTTAATATCTTCTAATAAAGTTTTTTAGTTTTCTCTTTAGAAGACTTACACCTTCCTTATTTTAAACTAGGTATTTTTAAATGTTTATTGCTATTTTAAATTGTATCTTTAAAAAACTTTACAATTTTAGCCAATTGTTGTGGGTCTCTAGAAATGCAATTTACTTTTGTATATTGATTTTGAATCTAACATCCTTCTTTTCTTTAAACATTTTAACCATTTTAAAAATTGAAGTATAGTTAATTAACATCCTTCTTACTAATTTAAATTTTTACTTTTTATTTTTCGCTTGCTAATACTTTATTGAAGATTTAAACATTTTTTTATTGAAGTATAGTTGATGTACAATATTATAAGTTATAGTTGGACAATATAGTGATTTGTAATTTTTAAAGGTTATACTCCATTTATAGTTATTATAGAATTTTGGCTATATTCCCTGTGCTGTATAATATATCCTTATAGTTTATTTTATACATAATAGTTTGTACCTCTTAATCTCCTACCCTTCTCCCTCCCCACTGGTAACCACTAGTTTATTCTCTATATCTGTGTCTGCTTCTTTTTTGTTATATTCACTAGTTTGTTATATTTTTTAGATTCTGCATATAAGTGATATCATACATTATTTGTCTTTCTCTGCCTGACTTATTTCACTTAGCATAATACCCTCCAAATTCATCCATGTTGTTGCAAATGGCAAAATTTTCTTCTATTTTATGGCCGAGTAGTATTCCATTGCATGCGCGCGTGCACACACACACACACACACACACACACACTTCTTTATCCATTCATCTGTTGATGGATACTTAGATTGCTTCCATATCTTGGCAATTGTAAATAATGCCGCTATGAACATCGGGTTGAAATTTTTACTTTTTAAAAATCCTTTTCCCTCGTGACATAGATACCTAAAAGTAAACTTTAAGGGAAAGGAAATTAGTAGTAACTAAGTTCCTACTATGTGCCAAATAGTCAACATAGGTGATCTCACTTAATCCTCACAACTATTTTATTGCTTATTTTTCTCAACAAACATTTATTAAATAACCCTTATGTGTTAAGCTTTGTTTTTTGAGACTTTCTATGTAAGTGATCATATCTGTAAAATAATGAAGGTTTTTGTTTCTTTTTTTTCTAGTCCTTCAGCTTTTATTTCTTTTTCTTGATTTACTATGCAAGGTCCTCCAGAACAATGTAGAATAAGATTGATGAAGACAGGCATCCTTATATTGAACCTGATCTTACAGAAGATGCTCTCAGAGTTTCATTGTTAGATATGATGTTTCTGTGGGTTTTTTGGAATGCCCTTTATTGGGCTAAGTGCCTTCTATTCCCAGTTTGCTAAGGAGGTTGTTGCTTTTAGTTTTTTACATCACAGATGGATGTAAAATTTTATCCAGTTTTTCCTACTTCTGTTAAGATACAATATTTTTTCACCTTAACATGTTAACATGGTGAGTTACTTTCATTGATCTTCTCATGATAAACCAATCTAGGTTTCTTAGGAAACACCAACTTGGTCATAACAAATTATCTTTTTATCCACTGTCTGATTTGTTTTATAAAAATGTTTATTTTTTAGAGGTTTTGAATCTGTATTCATTCATTAGTGAGACTGGCCTATATTTTTCTTTGCTTATAATATCCTCATCAGGTTTTGAAGGCAAAGTTACATCACAAATGATTTTTTTCCCATTGTGTGAAATAGTTTGTATAAGATTAGAATTTCCCAATGCTCAAACATTTAGTAGAATTTCCTGGAAATCTGTCTGGATCCAGTGTGTGTGTGTGTGTATGTGTGTGTGTGTGTAATGGGACTATTTTGAACTACTGATTCAATTTCTTTAAAGCTTATAGGACTCTGTTAAGCTGTATATATCTGTTTATTTCATCTAAGTTTTCATGTTTATAGACACAAACTCATTCATAACATCTTATCTGTTTAATCTCTGTAGCAATTATAGCTTTGCCCCTTTTCATTCCTGATTAAAACTTTTTAAAATGCCTCTTTTTTCCCCTTGATTATTTTCTCCAGAGATTTGTATATTTTATTACTTTTCTGACCTCTGTTGATCCTCTTCATTATATGATTATTTTCTTTTTCATTAACTTCTACTATTATTTTTATTATTTTCTCTCATCTTGAGTTTATTTTGCTGTTCTTTTTCTAATTCCTTATGGTTGTATGATCACTTCATTAAGTTGAGCTTTTCTTTTTAATGTAAGCATTTAAGACTAAACTTTAAGAACCTCTTTAACCGTGTCCTACCATTTTGGTACATAATATTTATATAATCCTGGTATTTTTCTAAATATTTTCTAAATAGTTTATAATTTCCATTTATTTTTTTTGGTTGATAGTTTGTTTAGAAATGTATTTTAAATTTTCAAGTATTTTTTCCTTTAGTTACATATTTTTTAATAACTAAAGTACATTAGGGTGAAATGATATGTTCTGTGTGATACCAGTTATTTCATATAATGATTTCAAATTGGCTAGCTTTATGACCTAGCTTTTAGTCAATTTTCATAAATATTCAATGTCAACTTGACCAGTTGTATGAAGTGTCTCCTTGTTGGGTGTAGTGTGTAGCCAGATGTATCAGATGTACTTGTATATGAGCATGTTGGTGGGTGGGTTATTGTGGGGGAGATAATACGCAATGATGCCCATTGATAATCTTTCTTTTTATGTAAGGCAGAGGGACTTACTTAAAAGATAGAGGGACTCACTAGTAAGTTTTAAAGTTGGAGTTCCCATAGATATTGGAAGTGTATTATTACTCTGTCTAAGAGAACATGTGGAGGGCTTTTAGATTTGAGCAGCCCAGGATTTGCTGTGGTTTCTGCTTTTGTTGTTCCATCCTATGCAGATCCTAAACCAGGGAAGAATTGTAGTTGGTTAAATTGATTGCTCATTCAATTGAAGCATCTCAGAAGTAAATTAAGATTTATAAAATGGTTCCTGACCCTGTTGCTTCTATGAGAGTAAATGCTAGCTGATATGTCCAATCTTTCTAACCCAGCAGAACCCAGACCTGCAAAATATGATGAACGGTATAATTGACTGGCTCTGCTAAGGGCTTGATCTAGTTCATAAAACAGCCAGTGCAGAGTTCTGCCAGCTGGCCTAGGAAATACCTGGAACAAGGCAGCAGGCAGGAGACCAGTTCTAGGAGGCACTAACCAGCTCTATCCAAGATGGAATAACTTAGACAAAGCTGCCAAAAATCAGGCTGACTCAGTTCTCCAGTGTGTATGTCTAGAAGGCTCCTACTTACAAGCATTTCTTAGAAAGTATCTTGGTGCTTCATCCAGGAAAAGGCACCCTGGGTGCTGAGTCCACTCCTGTGTCTCTCTGGACTATTTATGAATAACTCCTGTTGATGAAAACAGTCCTCTGGTGGAAACAAACCATGTGTTGATACCTTCAGTTTGATTCATCACTCTTACTCTCAAATCTGAGGGCTGGAGATACATGCCCCCATTATTTTGTGGAGCACATGGCCGTATACCTTCTGGAGGGAGTCTGAGTACTCTCAGCACAGCTGCTTATTTGCAGCCAAGCTAGGGTGAGCACCAGGGGAATAGAGCCTGGCCTAGGAACAGGAAAGAAAGGCTTCAGGGACACAGTGGCTGTCAGTGGGGAAAGGAATGTGCGTGGAACCAGCTAGCCCCAGGGATCCACCTGGAAGATCAGTGGGAAGTAGTGACGTGCTGCTTCCAAGTCCTCTTTGCAGTGGATGATGTGGCTTTTTCTAACCTGGGTTTTCAGTGGCTGAATGCAATCTTGTGATTGGAAGATTTGTTTTTATCATTTTCTTCCAAACTTACATCTATTGGTTTAATAGTTTGTTGAGAATTTTGTTTTATAAACCAATATGAGGCTACTAGTTTTTGGTTTCCAGTATTCATCCTTTTGGAAAATCAGATGTTTTCCACCATGATACTGTATACGCTATGCCAAATTAAGTTGCTGTGATATTTACCAGTTAAATGTGGAAAGGGTCAGAGGCTGAGAGAGTTGAAAGATCCATCCATTTCACATATCAGAACATTGCCCAACTATAGCATCTTGACAGTCTTTTTGTTCTTAGCTCTCTGTGATTTTCAGAAAATATCAAATTCCTTTAGCATTCCATGTAGCAATTCAGTTGGACTTAATTTTTATGGTAAAGAGTTTTGTAGTCAGGATGATAATGGCTTTAAAAACTAGGGACATTTAGATGGCTGCTATATCCTGCTAAAAGTATAGAGTGCTATGCTGTCTGTTTTTCACATATTTATATTACTTATGAAGATTGACTCACTGCCCTCTTGACAGTTGTCATTTGGTATATCTTGCCTATCTATTTTACTGGCAGTTCAATAGTATAAAGACTTCTGTCTTTTTGGAGGGCACTTCTGAAGCTGTAGTGCTGTCCTGAATGGTAATCTCATCACTTTGATGTAACTATGCTAATTAATACTGTTTTTTAAATTTCTTTTCCTTGTGTCACTTTCTCATGTCAGAATAAAATTATTTATAACATGTATAATAGTAACCTATAAACTTTTTTAGTGATATTGTGAATATACCATAACATAATCAATTTCCTGTTGAATATTTAGGTATTTTTCAATTTTTTCTTATGAATTCCTAGAAATAAAATTATTGTATTGAAAAGTATGAATATTTTAAAGGTTTTTGTTATTTACTGCCACATTGTCTTCCATATATATATTGCACTAACTTGTATTCTCTCCAGCAATGTATAAAAGTAGACTTTTATACAAAAACTTTTCACAAAAACTTTCAATAAATCTAGGTATCTTGACACCTCAAATTTTAAATCTTTGCCAATTTTATAGAAAAACTATAACTTGTGGTAATTTGACAGTTTTCAAATATTTATGTGAAATATGAGACAATTCTTTCCCATCAATTTTTTATTTTGTTAATTTCTGATTCTTAGCCAGTGCTCATTTTCCCTCATTAATTAGTAAGAATTCTGTATGTTTAGGATTTAACACTTTGTCAGCCAGATGTGTTTAAAAATATTTTTCCAATTTTATTTTACTTTTAATTCTTTGTATTATTTTTTAGGTACTGAAATTTAAAATTTTTATTAGTCAAATATATTAGTGTTTATGTTTCCTCCTTTTGGTATTATGTGTTGAAAGACTTCCCTCTAGTGAGATCAGACAAATTTCCAGTTATATTCCTTCCATTCTTTTATTATTTTATTTTTGACATTTAACTTTTTAAATTATAAAAATGTTTTAATATAATTTCCAAGTAAAGTAAATGATGATTTAGTTTATAGTTTATCATGTCATTATTCATTCTTCTACTGAAAACTTTCAACCATTTGTACTTCTGATAAGACTCTTAGCTGAAATGAACAAATGAAAGAAATGGAATTAATCTTACTTTTATTGGCTGCTTTGGTTAAAGATTTGGTGGAAAAGAAGGCCAACATTTGAACATAAGGCCATTGACTTTTCTGAGTGCAAATTTAGGATTTACTTGATAATATTTGGGATATATGCATTCTCATATTATTGACTATTATAATTAATATTCAGACATTTTTCTCGTAGTATTTCATGTTAAAATAAGAAATGTGTCTTGGCAGGGTTTGAGTGATCTGTTCCACTTTTGTAATTCATCAAGAGATGAGTATATTTATCTTCAAATTCTGCTTGAAATTAATTTTGATGTATAATGTGAGGAAAGAATCTTACTTTTCCCAAATATGTAACTAATTGAATAATTTATTATTTTCTGACTGATTTGAAATGATACTCTTATGATTAAATACATTTATTCACACACATATATACATATGTATATATGCACGTATATATTTGGCATTATACTTTCATCAATTTTTCTATTTTTTGAACAAGTATCACATTGTTTTAGTTATTGTAGCTTTAAGATATATATATATATATTTTTTTTTTTTAAATAAATTTATTTATTTTTGGCTGTGTTGGGTCTCCATTGCTGCACACGAGCTTTCTCTAGTTGTGGCAAGTGGGGGCTACTCTTTGTTGCGTTGCACGGGCTTCTCATTGCGGTGGCTTCTCTTGTTCTGGAGCATGGGCTCTAGGTGCGTGGGCTTCAGTAGTTGTGGCATGTGGGCTCAGTAGTTGTGGCCCACGGGCAACAGAGCGCAGGCTCAGTAGTTGTGGTGAATGGGCCCAGTTGCCCCGCGGCATGTGGGATCCTCCTGGACCAGGTCTCGAACCCGTGTCCCCTGCATTGGCAGGTGGACTCCTAACCACTGCGCCACCACGGATGTCCCTAAGATATATTTTAATATTAGGTAATCATGTACTTTTATCTTCATATTCTCGCAAGAAAGAATGATTCAAAATGTTTTTAAAAACCTTTGAAAATAGGTTTTAAAAGGTTTTAGAATTTTTAGAACTTTTAAAGCAAACTTTAAAATTACTTTTTTTTTTTTTTTTTTTTGTGGTATGTGGGCCTCTCACGGTTGTGGCCTTTCCCGTTGCGGAGCACAGGCTCCGGACGCGCAGGATCAGTGGCCATGGCTCACGTGCCTAGCTGCTCTGTGGCATGTGGGATCTTCCCGCACCGGGGCACAAACCCATGTCCCCTGCATCGGCAGGCGGACTCTCAACCACTGCGCCACCAGGGAAGCCCTACTTTTTTTAAAACTTCTTTATTGGAGTATAATTGCTTAACAATGGTGTGTCAGTTTCTGCTTTATAACCAAGTGAATCAGCTATACATATACACACATCCCCATATCTCCTCCCTCTTGTGTCTCCCTCTCACCCTCCCTATCCCACCCCTCTAGGTGGACACAAAGCACCGAGCTGATCTCCCTGTGCTATGTGGCTGCTTCCCACTAGCTATCTGTTTTACATTTGGTACTATATATAAAGTCCATGCCACTCTCTCACTTTGTCCCAGCTTACCCTTCCCCATCCCCATGTCCTCAAGTCCATTCTCTACGTCTGCATCTTTATTCCTGTCCTGCCCCTACATTCTTCAGAACAATTTTTTTTTTTTTTAGATTCCATATATATGTGTTAGCATACGGTATTTGTTTTTCTCTTTCTGACTTACTTCACTCTGTATGACAGACTCTAGGTCCATCCACCTCACTACAAATAACTCAATTTCGTCTCTTTTTATGGCTGAGTAATATTCCATTGTATATATGTGCCACATCTTTATCCATTCATCTGTCGATGGACACTTAGGTTACTTCCATGTCCTGGCTATTGTAAATACAGCTGCAATGAACATTGTGGTACAGGACTGTTTTTGAATTACGGTTTTCTCAGGGTGTATGCCCAGTAGTGGGATTGCTGGGTCCTGTGGTAGTTCTATTTTTAGTATTTTAAGGACCCTCCATACTGTTCTGTATAGTGGCTGTATCAATTTACGTTCCCACCAGCAGTGCAAGAGGGTTCCCTTCTCTCCACACCCTCTCCAGCATTTATTGTTTGTAGATTTTTTGATGATGGCCATTCAGACTGCTGTGAGGTGATACCTCATTGTAGTTTTGATTTGCATTTCTCTAGTGATTAGTGATGTTGAGCATCCATTCATGTGTTTGTTGGCAATCTGTATATCTTCTTTGGAGAAATGTCTGTTTATGTCTTCTGCCCATTTTTGGATTGGGTTGTTTGTTTTTTTGATCTTGAGCTGCATGAGCTGCTTGTAAATTTTGGAGATTAATCCTTTGTCAGTTGCTTCATTTGCAAATATTTTCTCCCATTCTGAGGGTTGTCTTTTGGTCTTGTTTATGGTTTCCTTTGCTGTGCAAAAGCTTTTAAGTTTCATTAGGTCCCATTTGTTTGTTTTTATTTCCATTTCTCTACGAGGTGGGTCAAAAAGGATCTTGCTGTGATTTTACTCATCGAGTGTTCTGCCTATTTTTTCCTCTAAGAATTTTACAGTGTCTGGCCTTACATTTAGGTCTTTAATCCATTTTGAGTTTATTTTTGTGTATGGAGTTACGGATCATTCTTTCACATGGAGCTGTCCAGTTTTGCCAGCACCACTTATTGAAGAAGCTGTCTTTTCTCCAATGTATACTCTTGCCTCCTATATCAAATATAAGGTGACCATATGTGCATGGGTTTAGCTCTGGGCTTTCTCTCTGGTTCCATTGATCTATATTTCTGTTTTTGTGCCAGTACCATACTGTCTTGGTTACTGGAGCTTTATAGTATAGTTTGAAGTCAGGGAGCCTGGTTTCTCCACCTCTGTTACTTCTTCTCAAGATTGCTTTGGCTCTTAGGGGTCTTTTGGGTTTCGATACAAACTGTGAAATTTTTTGTTCTACTTCTGTGAAAAATGCCATTGGTAGTTTGATAGGTATTGCATTGAATCTGTAGATTACTTTGGGTAGTAGAGTCATTTTCACAATGTTGAGTCTTACAATCCAAGAACATAGTATATCTCTCCATCTGTTTGGATCATCTTTAATTTCTTTCATCAGTGTCTTATAGTTTTCTGCATGCAGGTCTTTTGTCTCCCTAGGTAGGTTTATTCCTAGGTATTTTATTCTTTTTGTTGCAGTGGTAAATGGGAGTGTTTCCTTAATTTCTCTTTCAGATTTTTCATCATTAGGATATAGGAATGCAAGAGACTTCCGTGCATTAACTTTGTATCCTGCTACTTTACCAAATTCATTGACTAGCTCTAGTAGTTTTCTGGTAGCATCTTTAGGATTCTCTATGTATAGTATCATGTCATCTGTAAACAATGAATATTTTATTACTTCTTCTTTTCCAATTTGGATTCCTTTTATTTCTTTTTCTTCTTTGATTGCTGTAGCTAAAACTTCCAAAACTATGTTGCATAATAGTGGTGAGAGTGGACAACCTTGTCTTGTTCCTTGTCTTAGAGGAATTGGTTTCAGTTTTTCACCATTGAGAACGATGTTGGCTGTGGGTTTGTCATATATGGCCTTTATTATGTTGGGGTAAGTTCCCTCTATGCCTACTTTCTGGAGGGTTTTTATCATAAATGGGTGTTGGATTTTGTCAAAAGCTTTTTCTGCATTTATTGAGATGATCATATGGTTTTTCTCCTTCAATTTGTTAATATGGTGTATCACAGTGGTAGATTTGCATATATTGAAGAATTTTTGCATTCCTGAGATAAACCCCACTTGGTCATGGTGTGTGATCCTTTAAAGTGCTGTTGGATTCTGTTTGCTAGTATTTTGTTGAGCATTTTTGCATCTATGTTCATCAGTGATATTGGCCTGTAGTTTTCTTTCTTAGTGACATCTTTGCCTGGTTTTGGTATCAGGGTGATGGTCACCTCGTAGAATGAGTTTGGGGTGTTACTCCCTCTGCTATATTTTGGAAGAGTTTGAGCAGGATAGGTGTTAGCTCTTCTCTAAATGTTTGATAGAATTCGCCCGTGAAGCCATCTGGTCTTGTTTGGTCTATTTGTATTTTCTGATTGGTCTGTTTATATTTTCTGTTTCTTCCTGGTTCAGTCTCAGAAGGTTGTGCTTTTCTAAGAATTTGTCCATGTCTTCCAGGTTGTCTGTTTTATTGGCATATAGTTGCTTGTAGTAATCTCTCATGATCTTTTGTGTTTCTGCAGTGTCAGTTGTTACTTCTCCTTTTTCATTTCTAATTCTATTGATTTGAGTCTTCTCCCTTTTTTCCTTGATGAGTCTGGTTAATGGTTTTTCAATTTTGTTTCTCTTTGCAAAGAACCAGCTTTTACTTTTATTGATCTTTGCTATTGTTTCCTTCATTTCTTTTTCATTTATCTCTGATCTGATGTTTATGATTTTTTTTCCTTCTGCTAACTTTGGGTATTTTTGTTCTCCTTCCTCTAATTGCTTTAGGTGTAAGGTTTGTTTGTTTGAGATTTTTCTTGTTTCTTAAGGTAGGATTATATTGCTATAAACTTCCCTCTTAGAACTGCTTTTGCTGCATCCCATAAGTTTTGGGTCATCTTGTTTTCATTGTCATTTGTTTCTAGGTATTTTTTAATTTACTCTTAGATTTCTTCAGTGATCTCTTGGTTATTTAGTAACATATTGTTTAGGCTCCATGTGTTTGTATTTTTTAGTGTTTTTCCTGTAATTGATATCTAGTCTCATAGCGTTGTGGCCAGAAAAAGTACTTGATATGATTTCAATTTTCTTAAATTTACCAAGGCTTGATTTGTGACCCAACATATGATCTATCCTGGAGAATGTTCCATGAGCACCTGAGAAGAAAGTGTATTCTGTTGTTTTTGGATGGAATGTACTATACATATCAATTAAGGCCATCTTTTTTAGTGTGTCATTTAAAGCTTGTGTTTCCTTATTTATTTTCATTTTGCATGACTGTCCATTTGTGAAAGTGGGCTGTTGAAGTCCCCTACTCTGATTGTGTTACTGTCAGTTTCCCCTTTTATGGCTGTTAGTATTTGCCTTATGTATTGAGGTGCTCCTATGTTGGGTGCATGAATATTTACAATTGTTATACCCTCTTTTTGGATTGATCCGTTTATCATTATGTAGTGTCCTTCTTTGTCTCTTTTAATAATCTTTATTTTAAAGTCTCTATTGTCTGATATGAGAATTGCTACTCCAGCTTTCTTTTGATTTCCATTTGCATGTAATATCTTTTTCCATCCCCTTACTTTCAGTCTGTATGTGTCCCTAGGTCTGAAGTGGGTCTCGTGTAAACAGCATATATATGGGTCTTGTTTTTGTATCCATTCAGCCAGTCTGTGTCTTTTGGTTGGAGCATTTAATCCATTTACATTTAATGTTATTATCAATATGTATGTTCCTATTACTATTTTCTTAATTGTTTTGGGTTTGTTATTGTAGGTCTTTTCCTTCTCTTGAGTTTCCTGCCTAGAGAAGTTCCTTTAGCATTAGTTGTAAACCTGGTTTGGTGGTGCTGAATTTTCTTAGCTTTTGCTTCTCTGTAAAGGTTTTCATTTCTCTGTCGAATCTGAATGAGATCCTTGCTGGGTAGAGCAATATTGGTTGTAAGTTTTTCCCTTTCATCACTTTCAATATGTTCTGCCACTCCCTTCTGGCTTGCAGAGTTTCTGCTGAAAAAGCAGCTGTTAACTTTATGGGGATTCCCTTGTATGTTATTTGTTGGATTTCCCTTGTTGCCTTTTTTTTTTTTTTTTTTTTTTTGCCGTACGCAGGCCTCACACTGTTGTAGTCTCTCCCATTGCAGAGCACAGGCTCTGGACGCGCAGGCTCGGCGGCCATGGTTCACAGGCCTAGCCTCTCCATGGCATGTGGGATCTTCCTGGACCGGGGCACGAACCCGTTTCCCCTGCATCGGCAGGCGGACTCTCAACCACTGCGCCACCAGGGAAGCCCTCCCTTGTTGCTTTTAATATTTTGTCTTTGTATTTAACTTTTGATAGTTTGATTAATATGTGTCTTGGCATGTTTCTCCTTGGATTTATCCTGTATGGAACTCTTTGTGCTTCCAGGTCTTGGTTGACTCTTTCCTTTCGCATATTAGGGAAGTTTTCAACTATAATCTCTTCAGATGTTTTCTCAGTCCCTTTCATTTTCTCTTCATTTCTGGGATCCCTATAATTCGAATGTTGGTGCATTTAATGTTGTCCCAGAGGTCTCTGAGACTGTCCTCAGTTCTTTTCATTCTTTTTTCTTTATTCTGCTCTGTGGTAGTTATTTCCACTCTTTCATCTTCCAGGTCACTTATCTGTTCTTCCGCCTCAGTTTTTCTGCTCTTGATTCCTTCTAGAGAATTTTAATTTCATTTATTGTGTTGTTCATCACTGTTTGCTCTTTAGTTCTTCTACGTCTGGGTTAAACGTTCCTTGTATTTTCTCCATTCTAGTTCCAAGGTTTTGGATACTGTCATTACTCTGAATTCTTTTTCAGGTAGACTTCCCATTTCCTCCTCATTTGTTTGGTCTGGTGGGTTTTTACCTTGCTCCTTCATCTGCTGTGTGTTTCTCTGTCTTCTCATTTTGCTTAACTTACTGTGTTTGGAGTCTCCTTTTCGCAGACTGCAGGTTCATAGTTCCTGTCGTTTTTGGTGTCTGCCTGCAGTGGCTACGGTGTTTTTAGTGGGTTGTGTAGGCTTCCTGGTGGAGGGGACTGGTGCCTGTGTTCTGGTGGATGAGGCTTGATCTTGTGTTTCTGGTGGGCAGGATTGTTTCTGGTAGTGTGTTTTGGGGCGTCTGTTACCTTATTATGATTTTAAGCAGCCTCTCTGCTAATGGGTGGGGATGTGTTCCTGTCTTGCTAATTGTTTGGCATAGGGTGTCCAGCATTGTATTTTGCTGGTCATTGAGTGGAGCTGGGTCTTAGCATTGAGATGGTTATCTCTGGGAGAGCTTTCGCCATTTGACATTACATGGAGCCTGGAGATCTTGGTGGACCAATGTCCTGAACTTGGCTCTCCTACCTCAGAGGCACAGATCTGACACCCCGCCAGAGCACCAAGACCCTCTCAGCCACACGGCTCTCTCTGGGCTTCTATTTCAGCAACAACAATGTGACTGAATGGTGTAGGCCACTTTTTTCACCAATTGTCCGAGGAGAAATCTAAGATTACTTTTTAACATTAAACTTTTGTCAAACAAAAACAGTAACTTCCACATATTAATCGTAAAACCTTAATAAAATATGTATTAAAATATAACATACACTTTGATACTAGAAATTAGTGTATTTGCCATAAATGTGGGAAAGTCACAATCTTATTGATACAGCTGTTTACCAATTAGTTACATTTGGGGGCCAACTTTTCTGGTTGTCTCAATTGGTCACAGTGGGAAGAGTAAAATAGGCTTTCTGTTGGAGGTGGTCCTTGTTGGGTTTTTTTTTAAATCCAGAGCTTTTATTTAATTTTCCTTTCAGTTTTATCCAGATTTAATTGACATACAGCACTGTATAAGTTTAAGGTGTACAGCATAGTGATTTGACTGAAATACATCATAAAATGATTACCACAGTAAGTTTAGTGAACATCCATCATCTTGTATAGATACAAAACTAAAGAAGTAGAAAACAAATTTTCCCTTGTGATGAGAAGTCTTAAGATTTCCTCTCAACTTTGAAATATGACACACACAGTTTTCATTATATGATGTTGTACATGATATCCCTAGTGCTTATTTGTCTGATAACTGGAAGTTTGTGCCTTTTGACTACCTTCATCCAATTCCCCCTGCCCCCATGCCCTGCCTCTGGTAACCACAAATCTGATCTCTTTTTCTATGATCCTTGTTAGGTTTTAACAAATAAATGAGACCAAATCTCTGGTGTGTCTCTGTTAATCTAATCTGTACCCCTGATTCAGATCTGGCTTTTCATGCATCACTCTTTTGACCTTGGCTTTCCCTATATTCCCTGGTTCCTGACTGTTTGGCTTTGAATCACAGCTCCATGTTGACAATCCCTTGTCCATATTTATAGACTTCATGGCCTTCTTGGTTCCACCTGTAGCCTCACCTCCCTGATTCACCAGAGTTCTTAGATGGCTCCACTGTGACAGGAAGAAAGGTGCTTCTGGCCAGCTGACTCTTCCTATGTCTATCTCTTCAGATAGTGGTCTTTGGCTCAGACATTTTAATTATACACAATAAATCTTATAGAAATGGAGTTGAATTTTAACTCTACATACAATTTATTTGCACACTTACAGTATATCCTTAGTAGATATCTGTGCTATGTATTAAAGAAGTTTAAGATTTCACCATTTTCTTTCATACCACCTCACCAACTTTGGTTTCACCTGTGCTGTAGTTCTTCTATTTTCTTGTGTCTTATGCCTTGAGATATATTTGTATTTCTCATAAGAAAGATAAATAATAATAGTCATGATGACAACAATAAGACAGGACCAAAGAAAAGTGCCAACTAAGAAAGGCAGAACAAAGAAATAAGATCAGCAAACCAAGTTTACTTTAGAAACGCACCTAAAGTACAGTGACTTGGTAATAACAATGGCTCTTTCTAAACCTCATATTAAATTCTTTTATGGTGTCTGTTAACCACTAATTCAGCTTGGAAGACTTAATTGAAAGTGTGCCCATTAAGCATTAACCAAATAGAGGTGACCTGTACATATTTATAAACTGCTCCACCACCTACCACACCACTTCAGGTCCATAAAAGAGTGACGTTTCAAAAACATACATACTTTTTGGTAATATTTTATACTATTTAAAGCTATACACGTTTCTTTGTGGAAGAATTCAGAGACAAGATTTTTGTTTGCTGTTGAGCAATGACATTCTATGAATACATATTAGGAACAACCATGATAACTGCACTTTTTCTCAACAAGTATCAAATTAGGATGCCCAAAGCATTAGCTATCTACTTACCATATGCTGTGTCTTTGTTTTTGTGCAGTATATTCTCAAGCCTTCCATCAGTTCAGAACAATTAGTTATGCTTCCTTGTATGGAGAAAAGCAGAATAGTACATTTCAAATGATTAAAGACTAATCAAAAATTTTGAGAGCTTAGCTTTCCAAGCAGTTTTTGGAAAATAAGTGTTTATGATCAGTCATAAATGTAAGGAGATGCTTTTATGAATTGGAATTAAATGAGTGTTACTAATTGATGTACCAATAAAAGCAATTTTCTTTTAAGCTTCAGATAGTGGGCAATCCTTTGGTTTGAGTTTCAATGGCATATTCATTTTATATTTTATATTTCCATTAGCTTCTCTACATTGCAGCTCCATAAGGCATTTGAAAGAAGATGTAGATGAAATACGGGACTGAACTTGGTCTCCAAACCTTTCTTTGTTGTGGGGAGGATAGGAGGGTTCTGTGTAAGGTATGCAGGCCCAGTGTATTAAGCCTATGAGGAAAGTGGATGGAAAACATAACAAACTGAAACAAAACAAAAGCTAACGAACAATCTTATTCTGAAAGCTCTAAAGCAGTGGTTTACAAGACCCCTCAGAACTCTGGAGGCCTTGGATTTATTAAGGGACCTTTGATTCAGTGGTTCTTAACCCGGACCAACAGTTAGAAGTCAGATCCCCTGCACAACCCCTCCTCCCACCGATTATGATTTAATCGGTCAGAATGGGGCTAGGGCATCAGTAGTTACCTAAAGCTCCTCAAGTGATTCCAATGTTAGGAACAGTTGCCAACCACTGCTCTATTCTTATGAATACCTAACAGTGTTTGTAGACTGAAGAATTACCATATATACACACATGTTGTATTACTTTTCCTCTATAATTTATGGACACAGTAACTCAGATACAAATTCATTAAACATTTCATGGAGTTAAGAGGAGCTTTTTGCATTTACATGTTTTCTCATCCATATGTTCTAAAAACATAATTCTCATCATGTGGATGTTCTCAGACTTGAAGAGTTTGATCATCTTGGCTCTGAAGGACCCAAGGTAAAGTTGAAATTGTGGTTAAAACAATCACCCTTATAGGTTAAATGGTGGTCAAGACTAGTTCTTGGCTTAATCATGAGCACTGGATAATTTTACTGTAAAGTGTTGGGGAGAGAAACCTTAAACACAGAGAGGGTAAAAGAGATCTTATGTGACCCATCCTTGCTATGAGTCTGAATAAGATTCTTAGCTCTGGCTCCTGCCTTAGGGAGCCTTGAGTGGCTTCTCTGAGAAAGTGAAAAGAAGAGTGGATAGTTTCCCTTTTGCTTTGAGGCTTCTTATGTGCCTCAAAAATATGTCTCCCTGAGGCTGGCTGGGATTCTCGAGTGCAGTGAACATAGCTCTTTTTTCAAGGACCTGCAAGCTCAGACTTCAGAAGTTGGTTCTTTCTACAGCCTTAGTGGACTTTGCAGGTGGGATCCACTTTCTGGGTGTGTTCTGTGGCATCATATTCAACTCAGGAATGTGCAGAGGAGGCTGCAATTGCAAGGTCCTGGGTCAGAAGTACATGCACTTACTGTTCTCTCTGTAGCGGGCACAGGTCAGTTCCATTGCTAAAAATTCAAAATTGCTTTTGGCCTTATGACTTTATCTTTTTAAATATTAAAAATCATAGCTGAGTGTCACATGCAAAAAGTAGGTCTACACAAAAGCACTGAGAAGATCCCTGCACTTCTCAAGAACAGTTATACTTAAAGTATCTGTGATATGAAAAATATTATGACATAAAAATACTCGAAGCAAAAAAGAGTCTGCCACATTCATAAGAAACTCATTCCAGATTTTAACAACCTTATTAAAGAAGCCCTTTAATTTATTAGAAATCTCTCCTGTTGTAGATCATTTCTTATTTTTTTGTCCTAAGGGAGATGAATAAAAATTGGACACCATTCTCAATGTGATATTTCATTATAGACCTAGAGGCGTTTGTTAGTTTCCTACTCAAGTTTCCATCTCCAACAGTAAGTAGGCCCAATGTTTCTACCTTCTCATTGCTCCTGTCACCTCTGTGCCTGGCCTTCTGTGAAGCTTTGCTGGTGAGTGTGGTGAAGACCTCAAGTGAAGTTATTGAGCAGAATCTCTCATTCTTATCTAATTAGTCTCTTCCTTGCCTTCCTTTTCCTGAAATTAAAACACCTATCTATATATCTATCTACCTACCTACCTACCTATATCTCAAACTACTTTGGGGGCAATACCACCATGTGGATGGCCCGTAGTTAACTAAACCTCAAAACATCCACAAGGGAACTCCTATTACCCCCTCAGAAGCTGTCCCCTCCCTGTGTTCCTTACTCAGGGAATCTACCACTCACCCAGGTACCTGCACTGGCTATATGCAGCTATTTTTTACTTCTCTAGCATTAGCAACCTTACATCAAATTAATCAGCAAGTCCTATTGATTCTGCCTCCTAAGTATCTTTCAACTCAGTCCTTTCCCATCACCCCTACCACCAGTAGCCACCATCCCAGTCCAGAGATGGTTTATCTCTCACCTAGACTTCTTGCTTCCCATTCATTCTTTACCTGTAAGCCATACTAACTCTTTCGAAAATGAAGAATCATCCATATTACTCCCACCTACCTTCTTAAAACCCTCTAGTGACTCCATCTTCCTCTATGGTAAATTTACAGTTCAAAACCTGGTCGCTAAGCACCCCTTCTTCAGCTTCCACCTGGTCTTTTTTGTTCCATCTCTGACTCTTCCCTTGAGAACCATCTTCAACTTTTTTCAGTTCCTCAAATTCACCAGCTTCCTATTGCCTCTGAATTTTGAATACTATTCCCTCTTCCTGGGAAACCAATCCTTTGGCTGTCAGCTTAAAAATTTCACTTTCCTTGGGAGATTCCCCCACGCCGCCCCCCCTCCCTCAGACTGTGTGTTCCACAATGCCCTATGTTTCCTTTACTACTATACTCATTTGTGGTCATTGCTTGGCTAGCAAAATCTATTTTTTGCTATCTTCCATTTTTAAACTTTCCCTCTCTCTGTAACATCAGAGTAATATGTTCCTTTATCTAATTATTTCCTTAGTGTTCTTCATCTCCTATGATTAATTTATACCTCGATTTTGGGCTCAGCTTTCTTCATTTTCTTAAATTGGAAAATTAATCTAGAGATTAATATAATTGTAAAGTATGCAATTGTATCAGCTCTTCTGACCTCTCATTAGATGGATTATATCAAGTTTTGAGTTAATTTGTGAGAATAATCCCATAAATAGTGTAATGAAGACATGGACAAAGTATGTTTTATGATGCATTATTTTTAAAAAACCATTATGACTTAATGAAATAAATTTATCTTCCCAGCTTTTAAATTAGAAGATTAACACTTACCACTTATATCAACATAATTATCTTTTTCTCCTCAAGTTACAAGTTTATCAGGTGAGTGTAGAGAGTTGGAGAGATGGTGAGGAGGGTTTACTATATTTTTGTTCCCCCTGGTCATGATGAAGCACCCCTGTATCTGTTGTTGTCATGTGGCTTTGGATATTTTGGCAATGAATACCCCACAGTCTTGGTGGTTGATTTACTCAGAGTTGGCTTTTGGTGGATGACGCCCTTCTCCAGAGATACAGACTATCACAAAGTTAAGAGTAGAAAGGCTTGCCTATTCCAGAGTAGATTTTCAAGTCGTCTCACATGGTCCACACCAATGATATGTAACCACCGGAATACATGCCACTCTCTTTGTTCCTTCCCATTTTAAGGCTTTTCTTATCAATGAACTTTATTGATCTTACTAGTGACTAAGCCCTTTATCATTTTGGACAATTGTTCTCATGTGAGAATCAGCTATGAGCATTTAAAACCAATTAAAAACCAATGCTTTGTATTGATTGGTTCAATTTGGGATGGGGTGAAGCCCAGGCACTGGTATTTTGAAAACCTTCTCAGGTAATTCTCACATGCAGCCAGGGTGGAGAACCACTGATTTTAGGTTGCAGGATATACCTCACTGATTTATCAACCTTCTTGACTTTCTTTATACTTTCTTTATATGTAGACTTTCACCTTCATCTCAAACTTCCCCACTCCAGTAGATGGCACTTCCATCTATATAGTTTCTCAAATTAAAACCTGAGATTCATTCTTCTCTCTCTAGACCCCCGTCACCAACCAATTCATTAGGAAGTACTGTAGACTCAACATATCCATCTATTTTTCCTTAGCTCCATTGCTTTTCTTTTAACCCAGACCATCTTCTTGCCTAACCTGGACCACTGAAATTTCCTTACTGGTTTCTCCTATTCCAACCCTATATCATCTTCCACAAAGTTCTTAACTTTTAAAAGTTGGTCTTAAACTTTTTGTTATAAAATATTTCAAACCTTTAGATAAGAAAAGACCATCAAAGTTTATAGAATTTTAGCACTGTACTACATTTGCTTCACAGTTTTTTTTTTAAAGAAGGAAAATTGTGTTGTTAGAATTGAAGCCTCCCTCTACCTCTCCCTCATGCTATTTCCTCCCTTCCTCCCTGGCGGTAACCACTTATATCAATTCAGACTTTATTATTCCCATGCATGCATTATACTGTTGCTACATGTATGAATCCATACATAATATTTAGTATTGTTTTTAAATTTTGGTGGTATTATATAGATGGTATCAGTTTGCAGCTTGTTTCATTTAACATGTTTTTGATGTTTGTTCATGTTAATACAAGTAGCTTTAGCTGATTCCTTTAAATTGTTATATAGTATATCAAAACAAGACATCATAATTTGTTTATCTTTCTATTGACCAATATTCAAATGATTTCCAGTTTTTTTCTTTTCATAGTTGATGTTGCAGTAAACATTTGTGCATCTCTTTTCTGTACATGTACAATAGTATCACAGTGAAATGTGGGGCCTTAGGGCCTTTTCAACTTTCTAATATTTTGCATAATTACAACACAGTCTTTAAAAAAAACCCACCTATTACTCAGGAAAAGTGTTGTGGAACACCTCTAGTAAGCCAGTATGAAGTAGTAAATGAGAAATAAAAGCTTTGCACTCTCAGATCTTATATACCAGTGGTGGGAGAACAAATAAACTAAGATGATGATTTCAGAGAATGCCAAGTGCTGCATAATGAATCATACCATCCTTCTGCTTCAAGATCTTCAGTGATTTTCCATTGCATTTAGGAATAATATAACTCCTGTCTGGTCCTGTAAGACTTGGTACCATCTGGCCCCTGCCTTCCTCTTCCATTTTCCCTGTGGCTTCCTGTGCCCTTGCCTTTGACCTTTGAGTTTTTGGAAATTACTAAGCTTTTTCTTGCTTCAGGACCTTCACGTGTGCATTGTTCCAGGTTCCTGGAAAGTTTTTCCCACCATTATTTGACTGGCAAATTATTACTCGTGATTCAAGTCACAGCTTACTTGTCCTGTCTTCAGAGAGAACTTCCTTGATCCTCATAAAAATAGGTTCCTTCTTTTGAGCCTCTCTCCTGATACCTTGTCTTTTCCTCAGTATCACTTAGCACAATATATGATTATACATTTATATGTCATCTGCCTCATCTACTAAATTTCAAGTTCATTGAAGGCAGGGATGATGCTTCTTCTGTTTCCTGCTGTATCTCCTAGCTCACGGCCTGACACATAATGTTTCCTCAGTGAATGAAAAAAAACGTAATACAAATTAATGTTTTTCTGAAAGTTTAGTTGCAGGCTTATTTTGAGCAGGAGATTTGGTTTTGTCTGGGTTTTGATTCCCCTCTCTCTTGAGGGCTCCCTTCTCCCTAACTAAGGGTTTAGAATGGCCTCCATAGGCCCCAGACCAGAATCAGGCCTTATTACAAAGTGGGTTCCTGTTCTTTTGATATTGGGGATATCACAGAGGTCTTTTGATATTGGGGATATCACAGAGGTCATAGAAGCCCAGCACAATTTGGTCTTGAAGTTATCACCTTGTCTGCAGCCAGCCTTCCTAGGCCCTCAGTCAGATAAAATTTATAGCTCTCTATGGTGGTTGACAACAGTGCTTTGTTTTTGATTTTTTTTTTTTTTTTGCGGTACACGGGCCTCTTACTGTTGTGGCCTCTCCCATTGCGGAGCACAGGCTCCGGACGTGCAGGCCCAGTGGCCTTGGCTCACGGGCCCAGCCGCTCCGCGGCATGTGGGATCCTCCCGGACAGGGGCACAAACCCATGTCCCCTGCATCGGCAGGCGGACTCTCAACCACTGCGCCACCAGGGAAGCCTCTGTTTTTGATTTTTAAGCCTCTTTTAACAAGGAAATATCAAGAGCATTGGGAAAGCCTCACTTCAGCCCCTGGCTTGAAGCAGTGAGCCTGGATCCAGTTTATCTTCTTCCTTGGAATGTTTTTAATCCCTATTACCCTTTTAGGAGCCAGTCTTTTCTCCCTCTCTCACTCTCCGTTCTTCCTTCTTTTTTCTCCCGTTCCCTTCCCTTCCTTTCCTTTCTTCTTTCTTTTTTTTTTTTTTGGCCCACTCAGCATGTGGGATCTTAGTTCCCCAACCAGGGATCAAAACCGTGCCCCCTTCAATGGAAGCACGGAGCCTTAACTACTGGACCACCAGGGAAGTCCCTCTCTTTCTTCCTTTCTTTCTGCCTCCCTTCCTTCCTCCCTTCCTCCCTCCCTTCCTTCCTTCCTTCCTTCCTTCCTTCCTTCCTTTTCTTTCCATTTGAAAGTAAGTTGAAGGTAGTATGACATTTCACCTCAACATACTCTAGCATGTATATCCTAAAAATAACATTCTCCTACATAATTACAATACCACTATCACACCCAAGAAAATTTATATTGATACAATGATATTATCTAATGTAAAGTCCTTGTTCAACTTTCTCTAATTGTCTCCCTCCCAAATTGCATAACAATTTTCAATGAAGGATCTCACATTTCATTTAAGTTTCAGGTCTCTTCAGTCTTCTTTAAACCAGCACAGCTCCCATGGCTTTATTTTTATTTTTAATTTATTTCATCTCTCATGATATTGACATTTTTGAAAAGTACAGGTCAGGCTTCTGAAGGAATGAGCAATAATCTGCATTTTTCTTAATTTTCTTTTCCTGAATGATCAGATTCAGCTCTTTGACAAGAACATTCCACATTCTTTTTTTTTTTTTTTTTTTTTTTTTGCGGTACGCGGGCCTCTCACTGTTGTGGCCTCTCCCGTTGCGGATCACAGACTCCGGACGCGCAGGCTCAGCGGCCATGGCTCACGGGCCTAGCCGCTCCGTGGCATGTGGAATCTTCCCGGACCGGGGCACGAACCCGTGTCCCCTGCATCGGCAGGTGGACTCTCAACCACTGCGCCACCAGGGAAGCCCCATTCCACATTCTTGATGACGCTGTGTCCTTCTTATTGCATCACATCAGGAGGCGCACACGGTGCTGTTTTGTCTTATTAATGGTGATGCTAAGTTTGATTACTTGTTTAATATGATGTCCACTAGATAATGATAAAGACATCTTTTTCTCTTTGAATTTAATGAGGCACTTTGAGACTAAGTGAATACCCTGTTTACTAACAATTTTTCATCCAATGGTATTGCCATCTATTGATGATCCTTGCTTGTATACATGATTGTTATCTGTAGTTGCAAAATAGATATTATATAATTTTATCAGTCCTTCTACATTTTTTAGCTGACATTGTGTAAAGAAGCCTTTACCTCCTCCCTACCCATCACATTAAAAACATTTTTTAGAATGTTTAAAAAGTATCAGTATGGACCTATAAGTTCTGTTTTTTTCACAGGATCATTTTGACTGAGGAAACATAATTGCTTTTTCTGCATACTTTTTCATAATGCTTAATATATATTTCTTATATGATACTTCATAGCCAGTTGTCTATGCGAAATAACATATTTTAATAAATAGCACAGTGTGAAGTTCTATTAAAAACACTTGCCCCTTCCCCAGTTTTACTATATTGTTGTAGTGGGGTTTAAAGTTTCTCTCTTCGTTTACCATGGTTAAAAACTATGGTGGTGATTTATTTTCATTTATGTTCCTTTGGTGAATTCAACATGAAATCAGATCTGTTCTTGTTATTAAAAATCCGTGGGGTGAAGTTCCCAGTGATAAGGTATCACACACAGAAACATTCTCTCTCCTTCTCCCTGACAACAATGCAAATGCAGTTAATGATGCCCTCTTTGTCTTATTTTTAGGATCGCAGATTCAATGATGAAATTGACAAGCTAACTGGATACAAGACAAAATCATTACTGTGCATGCCTATCCGAAGCAGTGATGGTGAGATTATCGGTGTGGCCCAAGCAATAAATAAGATTCCTGAAGGTGCTCCATTTACTGAAGATGATGAAAAAGTAAGATTTCATGCTTTTTGTGACTTGTACTTTCCTTCTTGATCATTGATTGCTATTCTCCCTGAAAAGGACAGGAATTATGTGAATAGCTGTTGGATTAGGCCATTCATGGATCAAAGAGCTTTTTCTCATATTACACAAAATGTAATGGGAGTTTTTTGCTGTTTTGTAGAATGTGGTATAATTGAAAATAATTACTTCATCTTCTTAGCTTGCTTTTCATTGCAAGCCCTAGTAGTATTCTTATTATTCCCTAGTCTTTATCTTCCTTATAAATAAGCCTTTTTTTAAAACATAAATAATTTGCGGTATTTTAAAAAAACACCAAGAATACTGCCAGTACCATCACATCAATGTGTGTGCTCTTTTTCTAACCCATTTCCCTGCCTTCTACCACACCCAAGGATAACCACTAAACTAAATTTTCATTGATATTCCTTTGCTTTATGAAAAAATAATTTATATTTACAATCCCTAAACAACATAGTGATTAATTTTGCTTGTTTTGGAGTTTTTTTACAAATGGTATTATAATGTAATCTTCTACAAGTTGCTTTTTTTACTTAGTATGACGTTGCTAAAATTCATCCATGTTGTTATATGTATCTGTAGTGCTCTTGTTTGCACTGCTGTGTAATGTTCCATCATGTGACTATTTATGTATTTATGTATTCAAAATGAAAATTCATTTCATTTTCCTTCAACAGATATTTGGGTTGTTTCCAATCTTTTTGGGGGGTGAGAGAATATAAACTATAAATATTCTTTTGTATATCTTGGCATACCTACAAGTGGAACAGCTGGGTCATAGGCTATGTGAATATTCAACTTTACAAATAGTGCTAGTATTCCAAAGTGGTTAAATCAATGTATGCTCCCTCCAGTAGGGCTTAAAGAGTTCTAGCTTACTAACACTTGGTATTATCAACTATTTTGGGGGGTGGGGGTGGAATCAGGTGGATATAAAAGGATATATCATTGGAATCTTAATTTGTTTTCCTGATTACTAATGAGGTTGTTCTTTTTTTTTTTTTCCATATGTTTATTGGCCGTGTGTTTTTTCTCCTTTGTGAAATATCTACTTGTGTCTTTTACCTACTTGCTTTTGGTTTAAACAAAAAATCTTTTTCTAATAGATTTGTAGGCGTTCCTTATATATTCTGAATACCAATTTTTTTCTTAGTTTGTGGCTTGTCTTTTTTTTTTTTTACATCTTTATTGGAGTATAATTGCTTTACAATGGTGTGTTCGTTTCTGCTTTATAGCAAAGTGAATCAGTTATACATATACATATGTTCCCATATCTCTTCCCTCTTGCGTCTCCCTCCCTCCCACACTCCCTATCCTACCCCTCCAGGCTAAATAAGCTTTTTAATTGAGGATCACAGCACTACCACACATGGCCCAGGGAAAGATAGGGGAGTTAGGAAGATTACTGTGTTTCAGAAGCTCAGCACTTTCTCATATTTTCATAATTACTGTGAAGAATTGTTTTCTCAGTTTTTATATAAAAATCTCAATAAAATGAATGTTTTAAATTGTTATTCCAAATTGCTAATAAAAAGAACATTATTTGTGTCCATGAAGAGCAATTGGCCTTGGTAGAGTGATGTACTTTTTGCTCTGAAATGTTGAGTTCTCTCACCAGCATTTTATTCACCAGCTCATTTTAAAGAGAGACCTTCAAAGAGCTGAAGTTCTGGCTTTGAATCTCTTACCTTCATATTGAATAGAATCTGGTGGACTATTTATAAGATTTATGGTAAAAGCAAATCTCAAGTTAGTTTGTTTAAGTTTGATGACTGCCATATTCTTACTTGATTATAAAAGACACTTTATAATTTAACCTTCTGGCTATGAGGTTGCTATTTGCCAGTGCTGATTACTAATGCATTAAATTAATGCAAATGTTCTGGTATAAAAGGTCAACATAAAATATGATTATAAGGAGACAAGATTTTTTAAGTGTGAAGAGAGTCCTTTATTGAGGTCATTTCTGTGGTCAAATTTGAACAACCCAGATCCAAGAAAATGTTTATAAACTCTTAGAGCGTGATAGGACCTCAGGCAAGGTCTTACCAATTCAATAATCAACTACAGTGTTCAAGGCACTTGTGTTGGGGCCGTAAGAGACAAAGATAAATCCCAGATATGCTATGCCATGAGGGAACTGCACAAGGAAGAAGGCAAGGTCAGCAGTAAGATGTTCTAGGACATGTTGTGAGGGCCTAGGAAAGGGAGGATGAGTCTTACTTGAAGAATCTGAAGAGGCTTTGATCTGACCTCTGAAGAAAGTGTAGGCTTCCCTAAGACAGAGCCAGGTGAGAAGGTGAGGCTGTTTAGGAACGTATAAAATGTAGTCTACCTCATTCACTATGCAAATGTTTCCATGGGATGTACAGATAGAACAAAAATTTTATTTTGTGCATTTTGTACCGAAGATGACAGAGTTCTATAATTATGTGCCTCTTATAAGGACTTAGATAGAAGGATTTGAGCTTTGTCTTTCCAAACATAACAGCCACGTGCCCGCAACATCTCCCAAACCGTTGAGTTTATACACAGATATTAGTCCTGCTTTCACTCTGTCTCCTTCATTTAAGAGGATCCCATTGTATATTTAATTTTCATCTATGATTCCATTTATGTTATATTTGTTTTCTGGACTTTTCTCATTGGATTTATACTTATGATGTAGGGCTTCATGAGCTGTGGACGGTTTAAAGGGAAGGTATGCACAGAGCTTTGTCCCTGTCTTGAACAGCATCAATGCTTAGCTCTACTGAGTACGAGAGCTGGGACTGAGCTCCAGCTCGGCTAGAGACAAGCAGCCTGCTCTGGGTGAGCCACTTAACCTCTGACTTTGTTTCCTCTTCTGTCGACTAGACTGTCTACCATTCTACAGTATGAGAATTCAGTAATCATTAACAAATACTTTGCAAAGTATAAGAAACTAGGCAAATGTAAACATAAAAATTTTTTTAAACTATCATTTTCCCAAAGAGTTTCAAAATGTTATTCTATATTTGTCAGTTATCCCAAGCCAATTTATTTCTTAGGTTTAACTTCATTTGAGTATTTCCTTGCTCAAATGTTATATTTTTTCTCCTCTGCAATTATCCCATGTGCCCACAGTAACATTTTATTTTCCAAGCTCTACGATTTCCTCACCTGATTAAAAAACCCTGCTTTAGTCTCACTTCTTGGAAAAAAAAACCTTACCACTTAGGGCAGGTAGGTTGTGTTCTTGCAGGTGACACTGGATGGAGAATATTTTTATCTCAAATTTTGTATCTGGCTCTTTCCTGCAAGAATTCTATATATTGTAAACCAAACAGGAGTGATGAAGAAGAAAAGCAGAAAACAAAATCTAGAAATGATTAATGGGAAAGAACAAGATGTAGAAACTTTTCTTCAAATAAGAGAAAACATTGTGGCATAATGGGTACATACAGTCCAGATAGTGAGTCTACCTGGGTTGAAGTTCCATCTCGGCCATAGCCTGTGTAACCTTGGGCAAGTTACTTAGCTTCTCTATGCTCCCATTTCCTCCTTTTAGGAGAGAGATTATAATAATAATACGTATCTCCTAAGGCTATAGGGGGTTAAATGAGAAAATACAAGGAAAGAACTTGGAAAAGCACGTAGCACTTAGTAAGTCCTCATAAAAGATTAGCTTTTACTGATACAACGTTAATACATGTAAGATACAGTCAGGTCTCAGTTAAGAAATTACCTTTGTATAATTTAAGTCTCTAAGTTTTTTTTGTTTGGCTTGGTTTTTTTTTAATTATTATTTTTTATTTTTTATTGTGGTACGTGGGCCTCTCACTGCTGTGGCCTCTCCCATTGTGGAGCACAGGCTCCGGACACGCAGGCTCAGCGGCCATGGCTCACGGGCCTAGCCGCTCCGTGGCATATGGGATCTTCCCGGACCGGGGCTCAAACCCGTGTCCCCTGCATCGGCAGGCAGACTCTCAACCACTGCGCCACCAGGGAAGCCCCTCTAAGTCTTTATTAAATACAGTCTATATGCCAGTTTCACTGTTGGAGTTTTAAAAACGAAGTGAGGGATATACTTCTTTATAAATTCACAATTCTCTTGTGTGATTGTTTATGCACATACTGTTTTACTTGATTGTACAAGATTATGCTTATACCAATTTGTATTCTACTTTTCAGAGTAATTTCTTACATATGTGTCCACATGTGAATGTAGTCTACATTTGCCATTTTTAGAGATTATAAAGTTTTCTTCTTTTTCTATGTAGTTGAGCTTGCACAGTCATTGTCCTATTAACTGGAAATTCGGGTTGTTTCCAGTTTTTCACTAACACAAATAGCCCCTGAATGAACATCTTGAACAAGTCACCTTTTTCTTTTGTGTTATTTCCTTGGGGTATATTCTAGAGAAGGAAATTACTGAGTCAAAGGGCAGGAAAAGTTTTATAGCTCTCATTCCAAGTTACCAGATAGCTTTCAGAAATACTGAACCCATTTACAACGGTAGCAACATACATATACCTCTCTTCACAGAGCCCTGCCAGGTTTGTTCAATTCACATTTAAAAACTCAAATTAGTTTGCCTTAGTCTTCTAGGCAGGCTTCAGAGAACCTCCTCCCGCATTTACCAGTATAAACTCCAGCAACAGAAGTTTCAGTGTTGCCTGCAAATAAGGAAACACGGGAGGGAAATGGAAGCACAGTGTTTAGTGTTAGGTGAGGGGCACCAGATCAGAGAGCCTTTGGGGCAGGCTCAAGTCTTTGCCTCCTACATGTTAGCTCAGTGACCTTGAGCAAGTTGCCCCATCCCTGTTAGCCTCAGGACCTCCTAGCGTTTTGAGGAGTAAAATAGAGCACAGATGTAAAGTGCTTAGGGTAGCACTTATTATCAATAAATGAGCTTCATGAAATCTCACCATCTACTTCAAACCCAAAAGAAAATAACTTGAACTATATTTGTTATTTTACTTTATACATACAACTCCTATGTCATCGTCCATATGGGTAGTGGTAAATTTATTGCACATTTAGCCTAATGTGATTTGTATGTCCTGATATCTTAAAATGTCAACTTCTGGAGACTATCAGCTCTGTTATGTTTGGTGTAATTCCAAAACATTTTGCAATATTAGAATCAGTAAATTATTTGCCTGAGATAAATTAAAAATTAAATGTGGTACATTCATTTCTAGTCTATTTACATCCCTAACATAATTGTCCATAGGATCATATTGTGTTTCTTGAAAATTCGATACATACCTAAGTTTCAGTGACTGTGCTGTATCATGTAATAGTTGATGGCAGCACCTAGAAAGGTCATCAGGTCCATTTCCCACCAACACTGCCCTCATCCAATGCATGAATCCACCTGACAGATGGTCATCCAGGCTCTGCCTAGAAACTTCTCTTTCAATGACTTTAAAATCATCATGCTCGGGACTGGGCTTCAAGATGGTGGAGGAATAAGACATGGAAATCACCTTCCTTCCCACAAATACATCAGAAATACATCTACATGTGGAACAACTCCTACAGAACACATACTGAATGCTGGCAGAAGACCTCAGACTTCCCAAAAGGCAAGAAACTCCCCACATACCTGGGTAGGGCAAAAGAAAAAAGAAAAAACAAGGACAAAAGAATAGGGACGGGACCTGCACCTCTGGGACGGAGATGTGAAGGAGGAAAAGTTTCCACACACTAGGAAATCCCTTTACTGGTGGAGACGAGGGGTGGCCGTGGGGGAAGCTTCGGAGCCATGGAGGAGAGCACAGCAACGGGTGCAGAAGGCAAAGGGCAGAGATTCCTGCACAGAGGATTGGTGCTGACCTGCACTCACCAGCCTGAGAGGCTTATCGGCTCACGCGCTGTGGTGGGTGGGGTCTGGGAGCTGAGGCTCGGGCTTCGGAGGTCGGATCCCAGGGAGAGGACTGGGGTTGGCTGCATGAACACAGCCTGAAGGGGGCTAGTGCACCACAGCTAGCCAGGAGGGAGTCCGGGAAAAAGTCTGGACTTGCCTAAGAGGCAAGAGACCATTGTTTCAGGGTGTGTGAGGAGAGGGGGTTCAGAGCACCTCCTAAACAAGCTCCAGAGATGGGCGCAAGCCGCAGCTACCAGCACGGACACCAGAGACGGGCGTGAAATGCTAAGGCTGCTGCTGCAGGCACCAAGAAGCCTCTGTGCAAGCACAGGTCACTGTCCACACTTCCCCTCCCAGGAGCCTGTGCAGCCCGCCACTGCCAGGGTCTCACGATCCAGGGACAGCATCCCCGAGAGAACACACAGTGCAACTCAGGCTGTTGCAACGTCATGCCAGCCTCTGCCGCCACAGGCTGTCCCCGCATTCCGTACCCCTCCCCCGCCAGGCCTGAGTGAGCCACAGCCCCCTAATCAGCCGCTCCTTTAAACCTGCCCTGTCTGGGTGAAGAATAGACTCCAGAGGGCGACCTACACAAAGAGACGGGTCCAAATCCAAAGCTGAACCCCAGGAGCTCTGTGAACAAAGAAGACAAAGGGAAATTTCTCCCAGCAGCCTCAGGAGCAGTGGATTAAATCTCCACAATCAACTTGATGTACCCTGCATCTGTGGAATACCTGAATAGACAACGAATCATCCCAAAACTGAGGTGGTGGACTTTGGGAGCAGCTATAGACTTGGGGTTTGTTTTCTGCATCTAATTTGTTTCTAGTTTTATGTTTATCTTAACTTACTATTTAGAGCTTATTATCATTGATAGATTTGTTTATTGATTCGGTTGCTCTCCTCCTTTTTTGTTTTTATAAATATATATATATATTTTTTTCCTTTTTGTCTTTTTGTGAGTGTGTATCTGTATGCTTCTTGGTGTGATTTTGTCTGTATAGGTTTCTTTTACCATTTGTCCTAGCGTTCTGTCTGTTTTCTTTTTTTTTATTAGCGCTTGTTATGGTTGGTGAATTTCTTTGGTGGTTTGGTTTCTCTCTTCTATCTTTTTATTTTACTTTAAAAATTTTTTAATAATATATATATTTTTATTTTAATAACTTTATTTTATTTTTCTTTATTTTTTACTTTCTTTCTTTTTCTCCCTTTTATTCTAAGCTGTGTGGCTGACAAGGTCTTGGTGCTCTGGCCAGGTGTCAGGCCTGAGCCTCTGAGGTGGGAGAGCTGAGTTCAGGACATTGGTCCACCAGAGGCCTTCTGCCCCGTGTAATATCAAAGGGCCAAACTTTGCCCAGAGATCTCCATCCTAACGCTAAGACCCAGCTCCACTCAACGACCAGCAAGCTACAGTGCTGGACACCCTATGCCAAACAACTAGCAAGACAGGAACACAACCCCACCCGTTAGCAGAGAGGCTGCCTAAAACCATAATAAGTTCACAGATACCCCAGAACACACCACCGAACATGGTCCTGCCCACCAAAAAGACAAGATCCAGCCTCATCCACCAGAACACAGGCACCAGTCCCCTGCACCAGGAAGCCTACACAACCCACTGAAACAACCTTACCCACTGGGGGCAGACACCAAAAACAAAAAGAACTACGAACGTGCAGCTTGAGAAAAGGAGACCCCAAAGACAGTAAGTTAAGCAAAATGAGAAGACAGAGAAATACACAGCAGTTGAAGGAGAAAGGTAAAAACCCACCAGACCAAACAAATGAAGAGGAAATAGGAAGTCTACCTGAAAAAGAATTCAGAATAATGATAGTAGAGATGATCCAAAATCTTGGAAATGCAATGGAAAAAATAAAACGTTTCACAAGGATGTAGAAGAACTAAAGAGCAAACAAACAATGATGAACAACAGAATAAATGAAATTAAAAATTCTCTAGAAGGAATAAGTAGCAGAATAACTGAGTCAGAAGAACGGATAAGTGACCTGGAAGATGAAAGAGTGGAAATAACTATCACAAAGCAGAATAAAGAAAAATGAATGAAAAGAACTGGGACAGTCTCAGAGAACTCTGGGACAACATTAAATGGACCAACATTCGAATTATAGGGGTCCCAGAAGAAGAAGAGAAAAAGAAAGGCACTGAGAAAATATTTGAAAAGATTACAGTTGAAAACTTCCCTAATACGGGAAAGGAAATAGTGAAGTCCAGGAAGCGCAAAGAGTCCCATACAGGATAAATCCAAGGAGAAACATGTCAAGATGCATATAAATCAAGCTATCAAAAGTTAAATACAAAGACAAAATATTAAAAGCAGCAAGGGAAAAACAACAAATAACATACAAGGGAATCCCCATAAGATTAACAGCTGATCTTTCAGCAGAAACTCTGCAAGCCAGAAGGGAGTGGCAGAACGTATTGAAAGTGATGAAAGGGAAAAACCTACAACCAATATTGCTCTACCCAGCAAGGATCTCATTCAGATTCGACAGAGAAATGAAAACCTTTACAGAGAAGCAAAAGCTAAGAGAATTCAGCACCACCAAACCAGGTTTACAACTAATGCTAAAGGAACTTCTCTAGGTAGGAAACACAAGAGAAGGAAAACCTACAATAACAAACCCCAAACAATTAAGAAAATGGTAATAGGAACATACATATTGATAATTACCTTAAATGTAGGTGGATTAAATGCTCCAACCAAAAGACAGAGACTGGCTGAATGGATACATAAACAAGACCTGTATATATGATGTCTACAAGAGACCCACTTCAGACCTAGGGCCACATACAGACTGAAAGTGAGGGGATGGATAAAGATATTCCATGCAAATGGAAATCAAAAGAAAGCTGGAGTAGCAATCCTCATATCAGACAAAATAGACTTTAAAATAAAGACTATTACAAGAGACAAAGAAGGACACTACATAATGATCAAGGGATCGATCCAAGAAGAAGATATAACAATTGTAAATATTTAAGCACCCAACATAGGAGCACCTCAATACATAAGGCAAATGCTACCAGCCATAAAAGGGGAAATTGACAGTAACACAATCATAGTAGGGGATGTTAACACCCCACTTTCACCAATGGACAGATCATCCAAAATGAAAATAAATAAGGAAACACAAGCTTTAAATGATACATTAAACAAGATGGACTTAATTAATATTTACAGGACATTCCATCCAAAAACAACAGAATACACTTTCTTCTCAAGGGCTCATGGACCATTCTACAGGATAGACCATATCTTGGGCCACAAATCAACCCTTGGTAAATTTAAGAAAACTGAAATCGTATCGAGTATCTTTTCTGACCACAGTGCTATGAGACTAGATGTCAATTACAGGAAAAAAACTGTAACAAATACAAATACATGGAGGCTAAATAATACACTACCAAATAACCAAAAGATCACTGAAGAAATCCAAGAGGAAATCAAAAAATACCTAGAAATATATAATGGTGGAAACACGATGACCCAGAACCTATAGGATGTAGCAAAAGCAGTTCTAAGAGGGAAGTTTATAGCAATACAATCCTACCTCAGGAAAGAAGAAACATCTCAAATAAACAACATAACCTTTCACCTAAAGCAATTAGAGAAAGAAGAACAAAAACCCCCAAAGTTAGCAAAAGGAAAGAAATCATTAAGATGAGATTAGAAATAAATGAAAAAGAAATGAAGGAAGTGATAGCAGAGGTCAATAAAACTAAAAGCTGGTTCTTTGAGAAGATAAACAAAATTGATAAACCTTTAGCCAGACTCATCAAGAAAAAAGGGAGAAGACTCAAATCAATAGAATTACAAATGGAAAAGGAGAGGTAACAAGTGACACTGCAGAAATACAAAGGATCATGAGAGATTACTACAAGCAACTATATGCCAAAAAAATGGACAACCTGGAAGAAATGGACACATTCCTTGAAAAGCATAACCTTCCAAGACTGAACCAGGAAGAAATATTAAATATAAACAAAACAGACCAAACACAAGCACTGAAATTGAGACTGGAATTAAAAATCTTCCAACAAACAGAAGTCCAGGACCAGATGGCTTCACAGGTAAATTCTATCAAACATTTGGAGAAGAGCTAACACCTATCCTTCTCAAACTCTTCCAAAATATAGCAGAGGGAGGAACACTCCCAAACTCATTCTATGAGGCCACGATCACCCTGATCCCAACACCAGAGAAAGATGTCACAAAGAAAGAAAACTACAGGCCAGTATCACTGATGAACATAGATGCAAAAATGCTAAACAAAATACCAGCAAACAGAATCCAGCAGCACATTAAAAGGCTCATGCACCATGATCAAGTGGGGTTCATCCCAGGAATGCAAGTATTCTTCAATATATGCAAATCAACCAGTAGGATACACCATTTTAACAAATTGAAGGATAAAAACCGTATGATCATCTCAATAGATGCAGAAAAACTTTTGACAAAATTCAATACCCATTTATGATCAAAACCCTCCAGAGGAGGCATAGAAGGAACTTACCTCAACATAATAAAGGCCATATATGACAAACCCACAGCCAACATCATTCTCAATGGTGAAAAAACTGAAAATATTTCCACTATGATCAGGAACAAGACAAGGTGGCCCACTCTCCCCACTATTATTCAACATAGTTTTGGAAGTTTTACCCACAGCAATCAGAGAAGAAAAAGAAATAAAAGGAATCTAAATCGAAAGTGAAGAATAAAAGTAATCCAAATCAGAAAAGAAGAATCTAAATTGGAAAAGAAGAAGTAAAGCTGTCACTGTTTGCAGATGACATGATACTATACATAGAGAATCCTAAAGATGCTGCCAGAAAACTACTAGAGCTAATCAACGAATTGGGTAAAGTAGCACAATACAAAGTTAATGAACAGAAATCTCTTGCATTCCTATACACTAATTATGAAAAATCTGAAAGAGAAATTAAGGAAACACTGCCATTTACCATTGCAACAAAAAGAATAAAACACCTAGGGATAAGCCTACCTAAGGAGACAAAAGACCTGTATGCAGAAAACTGTAAGAATTTGATGAAAGAAATTAAAGATGATCCAAACAGATGGAGAGATATACCATGTTCTTAGATTGGAAGAATCAACATTGTGAAAATGACTCTACTACCCAATCTACAGATTCAATGCAATCTGTATTAAACTACCAATGGCATTTTTCACAGAACTAGAACAAAAAATTTCACAATTTGTATGGAAACACAAAACACCCCGAATAGCCAAAGGAATCTTGAGAAAGAAAAACGGAGCTGGAACAATCAGTCTCCCTTCTAACTCTACTACAAAGCTGTGGTAATCAAGACAGTATGGTACTGGTACAAAAACAGAAATATAGATCAGTGGAACAGGAGAGAAAGCCCAGAGATAAACCCACACACTTACGGTCACCTTATCTTTGATAAAGGAGGCAAGAATATACAATGGAGAAAAGGCAGCCTCTTCAATAAGTGGTGCTGGAAAAAGTGGACAGGTACATGTAAAAGAATGAAATTAGAACACTCCCTAACACCATACACACAAATAAACTCAAAATGGATTAAAGTCCTAAATGTAAGGCCAGACACTATAAAATTCTTAGAGGAAAAAATAGCCAGAACACTCTATGAGTTAAATCACAGCAAGATCCTTTTTTACCCACCTCCTAGATAAATGGAACTAAAAACAAAAATAGACAAATGGACCTAATGAAACTGAAAAGCTTTTGCACAGCAAAGGAAGCCATAAACAAGATGAAAGACAACCCTCAGAATGGGAGAAAATATTTGCAAATGAAGCAACTGACAAAGGATTAACTTCCAAAATTTACAAGTAGCTCATGCAGCTCAAGATCAAAAAAACAAACAACCCAATCCAAAAATGGGCAGAAGACCTAAATAGACATTTCTTCAAAGAAGATATACAGGTTGCCAACAAATACATGAAAGAATGCTCAACATCACTAATCATTGGAGAAATGGAAGTCAAAACTACAATGAAGTATCACCTCACACCAGTCAGAATGGCCATCATCAAAAAATCTACAAACAATAAATGTTGGAGAGGGTGTAGAGAAAAGGGAACCCTCTTGCACTGTTGGTGTGAGTGTAAATTGATACAGCCACTATGGAGAACAGTATGGAAGTCCTTAAAAAACTAAAAATAGAACTACCATATGACCCAGCAATCCCACTACTGGGCATATACCCTGAGAAAACCATAATTCAACAAGAGTCATGTACCACAATGTTCATTGCAGCACTATTTACAATAGCCAGGAAATGGAAGGAACCTAAATGTCCATCGACAGATGAATGGATAAAGAAGATGTGGCACATATACACAATGGAATGTTACTCAGCCCTCAAAAGAAACTAAGTTGAGTTATTTATAGTGAGGTGGATGGATCTAGAGTCTGTCATACAGAGTGAAGTAAGTCGGAAAGAGAAAAACAAATACCGTATGCTAATACATATATATGGAATCAAAAAAAAATAATGGTTGTGTAGAACGTAGGGGCAGGACAGGAATAAAGACGCAGATGTAGAGAATGGACCTGAGGACACGGAGAGGGCGAAGGGTAATGTGAGACAAAGTGAGAGAGTGGCATCACCTATATACACTACCAAATATAAAACAGATAGCTAGTGTGAAGCAGCTGCATAGCACGGAGATGAGCTCGGTGCTTTGTGACCACGTAGAGTGGTGGGATAGGGAATGTGGGAGGGAGCCGCTAGAGGGAGGTGATATGGGGCTATATGTATATGTATAGCTGATTCATTTCGTTATAAAGCAGAAACTAATACAGCAATGTGAAACAGGTATACTCCAATAAAGACGTTTAAAAAATTCATCATGCTCTTTAAAGTTTTTTCAGAATTAGCAATAATTTTATCGGTAGTGGTTAGAGATTTGTGTGAAATATAGTCTACCATATGCACGTATTAATAATTTAAGCTATGTACTGACAAGTTACTAGTTTGTTAGTTCACATTGCAAGTGCACCCAAAAGCAGACCATACAGAAGAGATGGTCAGAATTTCCTGGTTTACCTCATGCGTTTTCAGCAAATGTTCCTATTTTTCCGTGATATGTATAAGGTAGCTGATTTTGGTCATATGACTAGATTCCTTGCATTCAATTAATTTATTGCTTCATTTTCCTGAGTGAGTAAAAAGAAGTGTTATTTTGCAGAATAAAGTAATGAGACCTCGATAGGAGCAAACATTTGAGTTTTGTCAAGTTGTATGTGCACACCAGAGGAAACCTGGGATATGGAAGTAAGCATGGGCTCTTATCCGACCTTCCTAGATTGGGACTCAAAGGAGCTATTTCTTATTGCATTGTTGCATGAAGACTATGTCTATTGCGGTTACTTTCCAACAGCCGACATGTAAGAAGTTGTGGCTTGAAGTTCTTCTTTGGCTAATCTGTATAGGGTCTCTTTAGCCTGTAATCACCTCTCTCCAGCTCATAATTTGGAGTGTTCAGCTACCCTGCTATTCTCCTTCGTGCTAGCATGTTCAGACACCCTGCAGAGCTGGGATGCAGCCAGCTGAGCTTGGCTGCCACAGGACTGGCCACACTCCAAGAACTGTTATGGTTGATGCTGCCCTGCCAATTGGTGTTGAGGATGGTGCACGAATGATGCTAATGAGTCTTGCAAAAGCTGGAGTTTTGTTATTTGCAACAGGCCTGAGACTCACAGCCAGATAAGGGAAGGATTTCATAAGCTCTTGGTCTTACATTTTTAAACTGTTCCTGATTTTGTGAAGGCCAGTGTTTAGGATCCTGGTGAGATGTCACGGGTGCAAAAGCTATTAAATTTCACATTAGTGGGGCAGGAGGATGTTGAATACTTCGCGCTGATAGGGGTAACAAATTGGTGGTCCCAGAAGATTGAATGCAGCTCACAGATGTATGACTTGCATGGTATTGGACTGGCATAGGATTGAATTTCTTTTTTTGTTTTTGGAAAGCCTTTAGACATGCCTACAAGCTCCAGTTCTGCCGTAATAGCCAATCCCCAAGTTACTAGTCAATTTAATAAAATCAACTTAAGCAGAGATGGACAGGTTTTTTCTGTCATCTTATGAAGAGTTAGATGCTATATGAAGGTACTTTTCAAAAGTGCTTTTTAAATTGTTATTTTTCAAAAATCTTATTATACGTGTGGCTAGTGGTCCTATAACTCTGTTATGTGTTTCCTATTAATACTGCATTGTCTTTTGGATACCAAAATGTTAAACGAGCAGTGAGTTAACTAATTATAGAAATTGGCCTTTTTCCCCCTTTCCTGTCTATATTCCAATTAAGTTAGATTTTCAAAACTGTTGCAATAAAATTAGAATAAAAATCAGTGTTTGGCAAAAGGTTTTAAAAGTCCTGGCAGATGGCTTATGATTTCAAGTTATATTCAATTAATAAGATTTCAGTCCTGAAAAAATTTGGATTGAATTTCATAACTTGTTAATTGCAATATCTTATCTACATTTAAACTGTCTAGTCACTGCACTATTTGCCTTTTAACATCTATTACCCAGGTCGTGTGTAATCACTGAAGCTACAAGAGCTTCAAGACCTATTTCATGTTCTGTGTGTTCACTGGACTACATCTGACTGAGAATTTCAGAAAGAAGCAAGATTTACAAGAAAACTATTATCAACACAGTACCTGTCAGAACTCAGGTTCAACTTCAGGGAATTATTTTCTATTGGAGAAGTACTGTCTCTGACTTTTAGCTCTATTCTCTGCCCCTTCCTTAAGCAGGGTCTAATTTTGGGGTAAGAGTGTGAGTCTGCCTGCCAGGGTCAGCTTAAGTGTTAACGCTCAACAAAAACTGGTCATTCTGGGGACTTCTCTGGTGGCACAGTGGTTGGGAATCTGCATGCCAGTGGAGGGGACATGGGTTCGAGCCCTGGTCCGGGAAGATCCCATATGTCATGGAGCAACTGAGCCTGTGTGCCACAAGTACTGAACCTGTGCTCTAGAGCCTGCAAGTCACAACTACTGAGCCCACGTGCCACAACTACTGAAGCCCGTTCGCTTAGAGCCCATGCTCTGCAACAAGAGAAGCCACTGCAATGAGAAGCCCGCACACTGCAACAAAGAGTAGCCCCCGCTCACCACAAATAGAGAGAAAGCGCTCATGCAGCAATGAAGACTCAAAGCAGCCAAAAATGAATAAATGAATGAATTAATTAATTTTTTTAAAAAACAAACAAAAACTGGTCATTCTGCCCCTGATTTGGTCATGTCCTTACTCCTGTACCTTTACTCATATTCTTATCTGATTGCACAAAATTCTCCTCTTCTTCACCCTCTTTCAAGGTTTAAGTCAAATCTTGTCATCTTAAGTAGGTACTATTCCAAAAGTGATTATTACTTGTCCTTAATAGTGGTTGCTAATGTTTTATAGTTTAACTTTTTTTTCAGGTGTCCCCAGGGATTGCAGTTGGATTTTGACTAACCAGTCATTGAGAAAATACATAATGACCAAATATTCAGGAACTAAAAATATCAATAATACAACAGTTGGCAAAATGAAAGGCAATACGTACATAGTATATTTTGTATTTCAGATGCAAATAATGCTTGGTATGCATGCAGATTTACAGGCTCCTTGCAAAAAATTCCAGTGTCTTCAGATGGCTGATATGCTGGGTTTTGTCATTTCCTGCTTTTTGAGCTTCTCTTTTTATGTTTCTAAGAGTTACCAAGGAAATGATAAGTGCTTGTCCTTCTTTCTGTCTCTTTCCATATCCTTTGCAGAACCTTGTAAGGTAGTTTGCATTTATCAGGGACATGAAACAGCAGGACACAAATAAATGAACTAAAGTTATAGGGCTGAAACTGTTACAATGCAGAATCAGGAGAAGTTTTGAGTGATCATTGATCTGAATATCATTTTTAATGGCCAAATAATGTTTCACTGTGGAAGAACCATCCATTCATTCACTACTTATTGAGTTCTACTTAGTAGACAGTACTGTTTTTGAGGCACTGTTCCAAGTACCAGGGTTAAACTGTTGCTCAATAAGAGATAAAATTCCTGCCTTCTTAGAGTTTACATTCTTGTGGTAAAGAGAGGTAATAAAGAAAGTAAATATGTAAGTATATAACATAACTTCAAGTAGTGATTAGAAATATAATTCTTATAATTTAGATAATTCAACCATTTTTTTTTGCAGCTTTTATTCATATGAGTGTGCTTAATTAAGTTAGGTAATATTAAAAGGCTCACAGTAAGGCTTCCCTAGTGGCGCAGTGGTTGAGCGTCCACCTGCTGATGCAGGGGACGTGGGTTCGTGCCCCGGTCCGGGAAGATCCCATGTGCTGCGGAGCGGCTGGGCCCGTGAGCCATGGCCGCTGAGCTTGCACGTCAGGAACATGTGCTCCGCAATGGGAGAGGCCACAACAGTGAGAGGCCCGCGTACCGCAAAAAAAAAAAAAAAAGGCTCACAGTAAAATAGGATCTTTCAGTAGGGAGCAAGATTTGATCCAAATCTGTTTCTCAAATAACCATGATAAACTATGATGGACTCTTCAACTGAATCTCTTTTTCCCTCTAAACTTCAGGTGTTCACATAAGGTGTGTGACCCTCTAGGCTGCCATAAGCACTAAACTTGAACTACAAGAAAGTGCTGTCTTTTTATTATGTTCACCTCAAGTATCTTTGTGCTGCATCGTCTCATGAGTATCAAGCTGTAAGCAAAATCTCAATTTACCATCACCTGAATTGGAGAAGTTAAGAAGACTTGATGATCTTAACTTGACACAGCCAGGCTGCAGACCTATATATAGTGCTAGACAGACAGGACGCTGGGGCATCTGGGAGGAAAAGGTGGTGGGGCCGAGAGGAGTCCCATGCATTCTGATTTTCAGAGACCAGTACATCCATGGCTTTTAATAGTTGGCAGGACATGAAATAGTCTTGTAGTCAAGTCAATTCTAAAAGTGCAGAATGACAAAAAACTGTCTCATAAACTCTACCTCTGATTTATACAGGGCTTGGACAAGGTAGAGTGATCTGCAATCGCAGATTAGAAATAAATAAGCACTTGTTGGCAGAAAGGATGATTATTGAAGAACTAGAACAGGGTGTTGTGGATTCTTGTTTACTGGAAATTTCAAATTAAGATAGATAATTGTCTTCTCTGAGTAACTAGTTTAGTGTTGTCATCCGAATAAAAGAGCAAGGTTGCTTCTTTTCACCTTAGAATGCTGAAATACTTGAATTGGAATTTTGAAAACTTAAGTCAGATTCTTCTTTGATTAAAAGTGGAATTTAATAGAATTCCAAGTGGCTGTCTTTGAACTCGGCATATCTGTCTTTCTTTATTTTCCTTTCCTTAGGTGATAAGGTTATTTCCTAATTGTAAAAGTAATACAAGCTTATTAAAGTGTATTTTTAAAGTAGAAAAAGGAAAACATAAAATACCTATAATCCTAATTTACAAAGAGAATATTTTTAATATTCTTGATGTATTTCCTTATATTTACTTTTACTTATAAACAAAGGTACATTTCCAGATTTGCATCATGTAGTATATGTAATATTTTATTATGCTTTAAACAATTCTGCAGAGCTGTGGCCAATTTTTCAATCAAGCGTGCTTAACTGTTTATGGGCCTATGTAAGGAGACCACCCTTGAAAGCGCTATAAATGGGGGTCTTGGTGAGCAGCTGGGTTGAACATCTGGCGGTACTGGGAAGTTTGCATCCTGGAAAGAGCATGGAAGCTTCACATACCTTGCCCTGTGCATCTCTGCTGTTTGGCTGACTGGGTTCCTGGGTTGTACCCTTGATAATAAACCAGTAGTCTGGACCTGTGGAATCCAAGTGTGGCTGCCAAGAGGAACCCAGAAAAGTCAAAGAGCCCGAGCATGTCAGACCTTCCTGTAGCCACACACACGTCAAACCCCAAGGAAGTGAGTGAGGATCAGTGGGAAGAAGATCCAACCAGCTCCTTACACTTTACAAAGTAAAAACAATCCAAGACTCATAAGCAGCGGCCTAAGCTGAGGTGCTGGCACAGCCATTTCACACTAGGAACTCTCATCTGAAGTGCCTGGTGCAGGTACCTGTGGAGGTACCACCTCCAAATGTGGTACCCTACGAGCAAGTGAAACTAGACTAAGCACAAAGGACGAAAAAAGTCTCGTTTCTGGTTTGGATGCACTCAGATGACCATTGTCTCCCAGCTCACTGACAACCCACAGGAGGGTCTTGGTGCTCCTGCCGGATGTCAGGCCTGAGCCTTTGAGGTGGGAAGCCGAGTTCAGGACATTGGACCACCAGAGACCTCCTGGCCCCACATAATGTCAATTGGCGTGAGCGCTCCCAGAGATGTCCGTCTCAATGCTAGGACCAAGCTCCACTCAACGAACAGCAAAATCCAGGGCTGGACACCCCATGCCAAACAACTAACAAAACAGGAACACAACTGCATCATTAGCAGAGAGGGAGGCTGCCTAAAATACTGATCAGCTCACAGACACCACGAAATACACCACTGGATGCAGTCCTGCCCACCAGAAAGACAAGATCCAGCCCCACCCACCAGAACACAGGCACCAGTCCCCTCCACCAGGAATCCTACACAACCCACTGAAACAACCTTACCCACTGGGGGCAGACACCAAAAACAATGGGAACTACGAACCTGCAGCCTGCGAAAAGGAGACCCCAAAGACAGTAAGTTAAGCAAAATGAGAAGACAGAAATATGCAGTAGATGAAGGAGCAAGGTAAAAACCCACCAGCGCAAACAAATGAAGAGGAAATAGGCAGTCTACCTGGAAAAGAATTCAGAGTAAGGATAGTAAAGATGATCCAAAATCTTGGAAATAGAATAGAGAAAATACAAGAAATGTTTAACAGGGACCTAGAAGAACTAAAGAGGAAGTAAACAATGATGAACAACACAATAAATGAAATTAAAAATTCTCTAGAAGGAATCAGTAGCAGAATAACTGAGGCAGAAGATTGGATAAGTGACCTGGAAGATAAAATAGTGGAAATAACTACTACAGAGCAGAATAAAGAAAAATGAATGAAAAGATTTCAGGACTGACCTCTGGGGCAATATTAAACACACCAACATTCGAATTATAGGGGTCTCCAAAGAAGAAGAGAAAAAGAAAGGGACTGAGAAAATATTTAAAGAGATTATAGTTGAAAAATTCTGTAATATGGGAAAGGAAATAGTCAAGTCCAGGAAGCGCCGAGAGTCACATACAGGATAAATCTAAGGAGAAACACACCAAGACACACATTAATCAAAGTATAAAAAATTAAATACAAAGACAGAATATTAAAAGCAGCAAGGAAAAAGCAACAAATAACATACAAGGGAATCCCCATAAGGTTAACAGCAGATCTTTCAGCAGAAACGCTGGAAGCCAGAGGGAGTGGCAGGACATACTGAAAGTGATGAAAGGGAAAAACCTACACCAAGATTGCTCTACCAAGCAAGGATCTCATTCAGATTTGATGGAGAAATTAAAACCTTTACAGACAAGTAAAAGCTAAGAGAATTCAGCACCACTAAGCCAGGTTTACAACAAATGCTAAAGCAACTTCTCTAGACAGGAGACACAAGAGAAGGATAAGATGTACAATAACAAACCCCAAACAATTAAGAAAATGGTAATAGGAACATACATATTGATAATTACCTTAAATGTAGGTGGATTAAATGCTCCAACCAAAAGACACAGACTAGCTTAATGGATACATAATCAAGACCTGTATATATGCTGTCTACAAGAGACCCACTTCAGACCTAGGGACACATTCAGAATGAAAGTGAGGGGATGGAAAAACTATTCCATACAAATGGAAATGAAAAGAAAGCTGGAGTAGCAATTCTCATTATCAGACAAAATAGACTTTAAAATAAAGACTTTAACAAGAGACAAAGAAGGACACTACATAATGATCAAAGGCTCAATCCAAGAAGAAGATATAACAATTGAAAATATTTATGCAACCAACATAGGAGCACCTCAATACATAAGGCAAATGCTAACAGCCATAAAAGGGGAAATCGACAGTAACACAATCATAGTAGGGGACGTTAACACCCCACTTTCACCAATGGACAGATCATCCAAAATGAAAATAAATAAGGAAACACAAGCTTTAATCTTTTTTTTTTCTTTTTCTTTTAAAATTTATTTATTTATTTTTGCTGCGTTGGGTCTTCGTTTCTGTGCGAGGGCTTTCTCTAGTTGTGGCAAGCGGGGGCCACTCTTCATCGTGGTGCGCGGGCCTCTCACTATCGCGGCCTCTCTTGTTGCGGAGCACACGCTCCAGACACGCAGGCTCAGTAGTTGTGGCTCACGGGCCTAGTTGCTCCGCGGCATGTGGGATCCTCCCAGACCAGGGCTCGAACCCGTGTCCCCTGCATTAGCAGGCAGATTCTCAACCACTGCGCCACCCAGGAAGCCGGAAACACAAGCTTTAAATGATACATTAAACAAGATGGACTTAATTGATATTTATAGGACATTCCATCCAAAAACAACTGAATACACTTTCTTCTCAACTGCTCATGGAACATTGTCCAGGATAGATCATATCTTGGGTCACAAATCAAGCCTTGGTAAATTTAAAAAATTTGTAATCATATCAAGTATCTTTTCCGACCACAACACTATGAGACTAGATATCAATTACAGGAAAAAATCTGTAAAAAATACAAACACATGGAGTCTAAATAACTACTAAATAACCAAGAGTTCACTGAAGAAATCCAAGAGGAAATCAAAAAATACCTAGAAACAAATGACAATGAAAACATGACGATCCAGAACGTATGGGATGTAGCAAAAGCAGTTCTAAGAGGGAAGTTTATAGCAATATAATCCTACCTTAAGCAAGAAAAATCTCAAATAAACAACCAAACAGTACACCTAAAGCAATTAGAGAACGAAGAACAAAAACCCCGCAAAGTTAGCAGAAGGAAAGATATCATAAAGATGAGATCAGAAATAAATGAAAAAGAAATGCAGGAAATGATAGCAAAGATCATTAAAACTAACAGCTGATTCTTTGAGAAGATAAACAAAATTGATAAGCCATTAGCCAGACTCATCAAGAAAAAAGGGAAGAAAGTCAGATCAACAGAATTAGAAATGAAAAAGGAGAAGTAACAACTGACATGGCAGAAATACAAAGGGTCATGAGAGATTTCTACAAGCAACTATATGCCAGTTAAATGGAGAACTTGGAAGAAATGGACAAATTCTTAGAAAGACACAACCTTCCGAGACTGAACCAGGAAGAAATAGAAAATATAAACAGACCAATCACAAGCACTGAAATTGAGACTCGAATTAAAAATCTTCCAACAAACAAAAGTCTAGGACCACATGGCTTCAGAGGCGAATTCTATCAAACATTTAGAGAAGAGCTAACACCTATCCTTCTCAAACCCTTCCAAAAAATAGCAGAGGGAAGAATACCCCAAACTCATTCTACGAGGCGACTATCACCTTGATACCAAAACTAGAGAAAGATGTCACAAAGAAAGAAAACTACAGGCCAGTGTCACTGATGAACATAGATGCAAAAATGCTCAACAGAATACTAGCAAACAGAATCCAGCAGCACATTAAAAGGATCATACACCATGATCAAGTGGGGTCATCCCAGGAATGCAAAGATTCTTCAATATATGCAAATCAATCAATGGGATACACCATATTAACAAATTGAAGGAGAAAACTGTATGATCATCTCAATAGATGCAGAAAAAGCTTTTGACAAAATTCAACACCCATTTATGATAAAAACCCTCCAGATAGTAGGCATAGAGGGACTTACCTCAACATAATAAAGGCCATATATGACAAACCCACAGCCAACATCGTTCTCAATGGTGTAAAACTGGAACCATTTCCTCTAAGATCAGGAACAAGTTGAGGTTGCCCACTCTCCCCACTATTATTCAACATAGTTTTGGAAGTTTTAGCCACAGCAATCAGAGAAGAAAAAGAAATAAAAGGAATCCAAATCAGAAAAGGAGAAGAAAAACTGTCACTGTTTGCAGATGACATGATACTATACATAGAGAATCCTAAAGATGCTACCAAAAAACTACTAGAGCTAATCAATGAATTTGGTAAAGTAGCAGGATACAAAATCAATGCACAGAAATCTTTTGCATTCCTATACACTAATGATGTAAAATCTGAAAGAGAAATTAAGGAAACACTCCCATTTACCATTGCAACAAAAAGAATAAAATACCTAGAAATAAACCTACCTAAGGAGAAGAAAGACCTGTATGTAGAAAACTATAAGACACTGATGAAAGAAATTAAAGATGATCCAAACAGATAGAGAGATATACCATGTTCTTGGACTGTAAGACTCAACATTGTGAAAATGACTCTACTACCCAAAGCAATGTCCAGGTTCAGTGCAGCCCCTATCAAGCTACCAATGGCAGTTTTCACAGAAGGAGAAAATCTCTTCTCCTTCCGTGAATCACCAAAGCAATCTTGAGAAAGAAACATGGAGCTGGAGGAATCTGACTTCCTGAATCCAGACTATGCTACAAAGCTACAGTAATCAAGACAGTATGGTACTGTCAAAAAAAACCATAAATATATATCCATGGAACAGGAGAGAAAGCCCAGAGATAAACCCAGACACATATGGTCACCTTATCTTTGATAAAGGAGGCAAGAATATATAATGGCGAAAAGACAGCCTCTTCAGTAAGTGGTGCTGGGAAAACTGGACAGCTACATGGAAAAGAATGAAATTAGATCACTCCCTAACACCATATACAAGAATAAACTCAAAATGGATTAAAGACCTAAATGTAAGGCCAGACACTATAAAGCTCTTAGAAATCATAGGCAGAACACACTATGACTTAAATCACAGCAAGATCCTTTTTGACCCACCTCGTAGAGAAATGGAAATAAAAACCATTTTATTTGAGACCTAATGAAACTTAGGTCTCATGAGACCTAATGAGAGCTAATGAGACCTAATGAAACTTAAAAGCTTTTGCACAGCAAAGGAAACCATAAACAAGACGAAAAGACAACCCTCAGAATGAGAGAAAATATTTGCAAACGAAGAAGCTGACCAAGGGTTAATCTCCAAAACATACTAGTAGCTCATGCAGTACAATATCAAAAAAAACAAACAACCCCATCCAAAAATGGAAAGAAGAGCTAAATAGATGTTTCTCCAAAGAAGATATACAGATTGCCAACAAACACATTAAAGAATGCTCAACATCAGTAATCATTAGAGAAATGCAAATCAAAACTACAATGAGGTTTCACCTCACAGCAGTCAGAATGGCCATCATCAAAAAATCTACAAACAATAAATGCTGGAGAGGGTATGGGGAAAACGGTACTCTTGCACTGTTGGTGGGAACATAAATTGATAGAGCCACTGTGAAGAACAGTATGGAATTTCCTTAAAAAACTGAAAATAGAACTACCATATGACCCAGCAATCCCACTACTGGGCACATATCCTGAGAAAACCATAATTCAAAAAGAGTCATGTACCACAATGTTCATTGCATCACAGGTTACAATAACCAGGACATGGAAGCAACCTGAGTGTCCATCGACAGATGAATGCATAAAGGTGTGGCACATATATACAATGGAATATTACTCAGCCATAAAAAGAAACGAAATTGGATTTTTTGTAGTGAGGTGGATGGACCTAGAGTCTGTCATACAGAGTGAAGTAAGTGAGAAAGAGAAAAGCAAATACTGTATGCTAACACATGTATATGGAATCTAAAAAAAAAAAAAGTTTCTGAATAACCTAGGCGCAGGACAGGAATAAAGACACAGACATAGAGTATGGACTTGAGGATATGGGGAGAGGGACGCTTGGGCTGGGACCAGGTGAGAGTGGCATGGACATATATACACTACCATATGTAGAATGGATGACTGGTGGGAAGCACCCGCTTAGCACAGGGAGATCAGCTCGGTGCTTTGTGCCCACTTAGAATGGTGGGATAGGGAGGGTGGGAGGGAGATGCAAGTGCGAGAGGATATGGGGATATATATATATGTAAAGCTGATTCACTTTGTTATACAGCAGAACCTAACACAATGTTGTAAAGTAATTATACTCCAATAAAGATGTTGAAAAATAGAAAAACAAAAAAATAATTCTTCAAGGGCATAATTCATACGTGTGCATTATATTCTCTCATGTAATTATACAGTAGTTTGTTTAATCATTCTATCCCTCAGCATTTAGGTTTTTTCCCAAATCATTTTATCATAAAATTATAATTATTAACTTTTTTATAAGTAAATCTAGGACTTCGTTTTAGAATAGCTACATGGTTTCTCTTTTGTACGTCAAAAATATTTACAATTCCCTATGGTTCAAACTGATGCTTAAGATTATTGGTTCAAGAAATTTTCTTGTCTTGTTTTGAGTTTACTATGTCTTTTTCAAACTTGAAGCATATTTGATCTATAATATGTTAGTTTCAGGTGTACATCATAGTAAGTCAATATTTTTATAGATTATACTCTATTTAAGCTATTACAAAAATAATGGCTATATTTCCCTGTGCTATATAATATATCCTTATTGTTTATTTTATAATGGTTCCTCATTTATTTTGTAATGGTAGTTTGTATCTCTTAATCCCACATCACTATCATGCCTCTTCTCCTTTCCTCTTCCCACTGGTAACCACTAGTTTATTCTCAATATCTGTGAGTCTGTTTCTGTTTTGTTATATACATTCATTTGTTTTATTTTTTAGATTTCACATGTAAGTGATAACATAGAGTATTTGTATTTCTCTCTGTGACTTATTTCACTAAGAATAATTCCCTCCACAGAGTTGCAAATGGCAGAATTTCATTCTTTTTTTACAGCTAATACACCACATCTTCTTTATCCATTTAACTGTTGATGGACACTTAGGTTGCTTCCATATCTTGTCTATTGTAAATAATGCTGCTATGAACATTGGGCTGCATGTATCTCTTTGATTTAGTGTTTTCATTTTCTTTGGATGTATACCCAGCAGTGGAATTGCTGGATCATATGGTAGTTCTATATAAACCTCCATGCTGTTTTCCACAGTGGCTGTACCAATTTATAGTTTCACCAAAAGTGAGTGTACTAGGCTTCCCTTTTCTCCACATGCTCACCACCATTTGTTATTTGTGGTCTTTTTGATGATAGCCATTCTGACAGGTGTGAGGTAATACCTCATTGTGGTTTTGGTTTGCATTTCTCTGATGATTGATGTTGAGCAATTTTTCATGTGCCTGTTGGCCATCTGTATGTCTTCTTTCGAAAAATGTCTATTCAGGTCTTCTACCCATTTTTTTTTTTTTTTTGCGCTACACGGGCCTCTCACCGCGGAGGCCCCTCCCGCCGCAGAGCACAGGCTCTGGACACGCAGGCCCAGCGGCCACGGCTCACGGGCCCAGCTGCTCCGCGGCATGTGGGATCCTCCCGGACCGGGGCACAAACCCGCGTCCCCTGCATCGGCAGGCGGACTCCCAACCACTGCGCCACCAGGGAAGCCCCCCCTCCATTTTTAAATCAGGTTGTTTGTTTTTCTGATATTGAGTTGTGTGAGCTGTTTATATATTTTGGATATTAACCCCTTATCAGTCATATCAGTTGCAAATATTTCCTCCCATTCAGTAGGTTGTCTTTTCATTTTGTTGATGGTTGTCTTTGCTGTGCAATAGCTTTTAAGTTTTAATTAGGTCCCATTTGTTTTCTGCCTTTGTTTCCTTTGAACGTTAATTTTTAATAACCACCTTATTGAGATATAATTTACATACCATTCAATTCACCCATTTAAAGTGAACAATCCAGTGGTTTTAGTATATTTGCAGAGATCTGTAACCATCACCACACTCAATTACTTTTTTCTTTCTTTCTTTTTTTTTTTTTACCACACTCAATTTTAGAGCATTTTCATCACCCCAAAAGAAATCCCATGCCCATTAGCAGTCACTCTCCATTTGCTCCCGGCTCTCTGTCTTCGACAACTGACATCTACTTTCTGTGTCTATGGATTTGCCTATTTTGGACAATTCATATAAATTGAATCACACAATATGTGGTCCGTTATGACTGGCTTCGTTCACTTAGCATAATGATTTCGAGATTCATCCATGTTGTAGCAGGTATCTGTACTACTTCATTTCTTTTTGTGGCCAAATAATAGTCCATTGTATGAACATACCACATTTTATTTATCTATTCATCAGTTGATGAACATTTGTGTTGTTTCTGCTTCTTGACTCTTATGAATAATGCTGCTGCGTACATTCACATACAAGTTTTTGTGTGAACATATATTTTCATTTTTCTTGGAGACAAACCTAGGAGTAGAATTGCTGGGCCATACGGTAACTCTAATGTTTAACCTTTTGAGGAATTACCATACTCTTTTTCAAAATGGACACACTGTTTTCTCTTTCCATCGGCTTTGTGTGAGTATTCCAATTTCTCCACATCCTTGCCAATACTTATTATCTGTCTTTTTGATTATAGTCATTTTAGTGGGAATGAAATAGTATTTCATTGTGGTTTTGATGTGCCTTATCCTGATAGCTAATGATGTTGAGCATCTTTTCATGTGCTTACTGGTGGAAATTTTTTTTAAGGCTCTTGATAAATTTCACCCATTTTCTTTCCATAAAATTGTATTACTTTATAATGCCAATAACTGTGTATCAACTCACTGAGCATTTACTAGCTTCAATATTATAATTTTTAAAAATCGCATTCCTTTGATTTCTGATTTCACTTTATTTCCACTTCTTTGATTTATTCTGTATGTGTATGCATTTCACAAGGAATTAATTAACCATAGGTCTAAGTTAACATAATTTTTTGCCTAGAAAATAGACTATCATGACGCAAACTGACCTAAGCCAGTATGGTCACATACAACTACTAGTTTATTCATAACAGCTCTTAAGTACATCATAATAGCTGCCTGAAAGTTTGAAGTCAATAGGAGCTGACTGCTTTCCTACAACTTTGCTACTTGTTTTTAATGAAAGCAGGTCTCAGACAGGTCTCATTATCTGCTACATAAAATACATTTATCTAAACCAAAATTTATTGATAAGCCAGGTCAAATAGTTCAGACACTGTATTCAGTAAGTTTCATGAAGTCCAACTATCTTTGTTTTAGGTGATCTGAATACCCCTGGCAATATTTCAAAAGCAGAATCTGGTTGCTCTTGTGGTGGGTATCAGGCAACCAGATCCTTTGAGCCAATGGCAGGATTGGACAGCCTCAGAGTCTATCCCTAAGGATACACATTTGGAACTTGCTAGATTTTTACACCTTATTAATACAAGGGTTGGGGTGTCTCTAGAGTATTATTACCAGTATATGTATCTTGAATACCACTATTTCAGTAGAGTCCATATCTAATATCCATTGTGCTGATTAACAAGCTACTAATTTCACCGTGAAAGTCCATTTCTAACATTGGCAAAAGCCCTATGCTATTGATGGCAGATAAAGATCTCTGGAGCACTTGTAATAATCACATTTGAGATGTTTTCTGATTATCGGATTGTATATTCTTGAAAGGGGAACTGTCTTCTCCTCCATAGCATATTAAACCTAGACCCCTCCACATGCACACATAATTTCACATTATCTTTGCTAAAGAGCTTAAAGCAAATTACAGACCTCAAAAAAGTGTGCAGTATCTCTCAGTGTTTGGTTTTTTTCTTAAATAAGAAAATGAGAAAATGACAGAAACCATTTATTAAGTGCCTACTCTGTGATATGTGCTTTGCATTCATTATCTCATTTAATCCACAACAACCCTGTGAGTAATTATTATTACTGTCATTTTATGGATGGGAAGACTGATTATGAGAGATTTGAATAATGTGTCCAGGATCACTTGGCTTGTGTCCACATCCACATGGCATGTGGGGATTCTTGGTGGATGTTTATTATTTTCCTATTGTGTCATCTTCACTTCAGGGACTCATGGACACATAGATCATGTTGTGCCTGATGCATGTGTATAGGTGGTTAAATAAAATTTGAGATTCTGCATATTTAATAAATTTGGGGGAGAATATATTATTGAGTAAAACATTATTTCTAAATTACGTGAAATGTCTGTGGCATTTCAGCTTCTCATGAATATCTGTAACCAAGTTTGAGCTTTATGTCTGTAAGAAACATAGAAAACCAACAGGCTAAGAATTAGGAATTATTTTTAAAAAATGATGGCTTTGAACACATTCAACTCTGAGGTAGATAATTTAATATTTTCCTTTTATTCAATTTTTGTGTTTTCACTGACAAATAGCAAAACATTTTAAATTTATGGTTTTTTAATGTATATTTTTCTCTCCTGAGAATGAAAAGGAGCTGAGGATCAGTTTCTCATGCTTTAAAAAGTTGTGCTTCAAGCCAGAATTTGTAAATACAGTAGTGTTCAGTTTCAATGAGCAGAGAAGTGAGGTATTCCAGTGTAAATTACCCTGCAGCCTGCTTAGAGGGTTTTTTTTTCCCCCTATGTTTAGCAAAATTATGGAGTATGCTGTTTAAAAGAAGCTATGTTATATTCTTTGTTGGAGAATTTCAAATGGAATATAAGATGACTTCATAATTTTTAACAGTGTATTTTGATTTTTAAAATATACTTGGATATTTTTTTCCTTCTCTTCTTTTCTGTATTGAAGGTGGAAATGAAGCCATTTCTTTTTGTCATTTTCCATTATTTCCTTTTATTTCTCCCACTTGTGCCCTGGATAATATCCTGGCTAGATAGGATTACAGGCTATTTTCACTGGGAGATTCTGATTCCATTACCAATCAACAAAGTTAAGGAGCATTTCCCCCACCCCCTTTATAGTGTGCACACTCCATTTAGAAATGAGAAAAAGTCTCAAAGGTAGGCACTACTATATTACCAAAGCAGGCAGCTTTCGCCCGGGGAGGCCCTGAGCCAGAGTGAGAGCATGTTAAGAGGGGGAGAAAGTAATGAACAGTTTTGAAAAATGAGGTTATGTAAGTTAGAGCTGCCAGAGATGCTCCGAAGGTCTATTAGACACAGTTCTTGAAAAGGGGTTTAAATGAACTAAAATGCAATAATGAAATTTTCTCACTGGAGAGGATTTAAAATGATTACTCACTAGAATTAATTGATACCGTCGGAGGGCCAAAACATGCTTTGTCTGTCTGAAAAGTGTGTTTAGTGTTTTGGAAGACTTTCTATAGCATATAATAAAAGACTGGGAAATCAATACCTTTTCTTTAAAGGTGCACCCAGTGTTTAATAGCACTAAGTAATTATACCCCCCATAGCATCTGAGAAGTCTTAACTCCATCTTCAGTGCTTGGTGATCTGGTAAACCTCATTTCCAAAAACCTATCCATATCTGTTTTCTTTCCATCTCTTAAAAAAAAAAGTGTTTTTGAGTAATTTTATGAATCCTTTAATACTGACATCAATTTTGTTTGTCATAATTTCTCAGTGGTATTTTTGGTTTAATATAACTGAAATTTGTTCTAGGTATTTTGTCCAAACACAGGATGAGGCTTCAAAATAAGCCTTGAATTATTCTCCCTTGTCACGAAGACAGAGAATCATAGTCCTTGATGAACCTTTAAGTGTCCATTGCTCCTTTTCAATTGTTAACTCTAAATTTATTTAAAAATCTCAACTTAGGGCTTCCCTGGTGGCGCAGTGGTTGAGAGTCCGCCTGCCGATGCAGGGGACACGGGTTCGTGCCTGGGTCCAGGAGGATCCCACATGCCGCGGAGCGGCTGGGCCTGTGAGCCATGGCCGCTAGGCCTGCGCGTCTGGAGCCTGTGCTCCGCAACGGGAGAGGCCACAACAGTGAGAGGCCTGCGTACTGCAAAAAAAAAAAAAAAAAATCTCAACTTAGTAGTTTGATATGATACCCTCATAGTTAGGATCTTGATGGGACATGATGGGAGTTTTGCAATTCGTATTCTCTTAACCTCTGAGGCAGGGTGACAGAAATTATCTTTATGAGACTGGAAACAAACTCATTTTGCTCTAGATCCGGAATGCCAATTGTTTGAAGATTTGATCCGGATGCTTATGACTTGTTGCCATGGATGTTTCCATTGTTTTACACATTAAAGACCCATCCAGTTATGAACAACAAAACTGTACAAATCATGGCAGACTTCTGGTCTGTAGCATGAATTTCTTAAGTAAAAGAAAACTGGAAACCAAACTGCTTCTTCTTTTCTTGTCTTCAATTTGTTGCCAGGGGGAAGATTATGCACAGATCATTGGGCTAAGCAAGTGTTATTGTTCCCCCTGCCATGCACAAAGTAATAAGTCATTCTCCTTCTTGAAATGACATCTTCACTAGGACCAGTATATAAAACACAGTTCTATTGGTGCTGGAAGTACAAGGTCACAGCCATTCAACTGGAAGATGATCCTTCACAATTATTCCCAGAAAAATACTTCAGAATAATGCTCTCTGCCCTTTATAGTTCAATGATGTAAAGTGTTTGTACTGCACTTGTTATGGGCACTAAGGTCAGAGAGCTTATCCAACAGATAGACCTGTGGGTCTAGCGCTATATTTAGAAAGACAGTCAACTGGAAGATGGTAGAATACATGCCAGGTGTGCAGCTTGTTACATTTACTATCTTAGAAGCTATTAGAAGAATCAATCTTCATAATAACATCAAAATTTACACTTATAAAAACTTTAATCTTCACTCATATTAACTCATATGATTCTGTCAGTATTCTTAGGTAAGATAACTGTGAAATTTTTTTATTGAGGTAACTGTAGTCCATCTTGTCTAGCAAGAAGTTAATAGTGGAATTGGGAGATCAGTGTTCTTTCCTCTCCTTCTGCTTGGCTTGTTATTTTTTGTAAACAGTGCATTGACTATTCCCACTACTTAGAAAGAGGAGCGCTGCAAGCAGAGAGCACAATTGAATTAATTGTAGCAGTGATGCCATTTCATATGCCAGAATGTACAGTTTACTGATCAGTAGGAAAGGGAAGATCGTAACAATGAAATCAGTTTTTCACATACAATGTACAATGAGCTTGTTAAATAGATAAAGGTGACATCAGAATCTTCCCTGATACCTCAGTGGAAAATTGTTAAGAAACATCTGCTCTGAATGTATGAAAATCATAGAAAGTAAAGATACCTCTGAAGTTGTTTTTGTTCAGTCTTATTTTACAGCTTAAAAAAAAGAGGTTCAGAGATTTTAAGTGATTTGCTCCATGTTACACAATTGAAAACGACAGAGCTGAGAGTTGAATCTGTCTTTAAACTCCAGTGTTTCTGGACCTTACTCTATACCATGCAGATGTTTGGCTGCCTATGGGCAGAGGGTCAGACAACAGTGGTGGTCCCATTCATCTCTGTGGTTCCTTTGTGGGCCATACCACATAGAGTAGCCCCATTTTATGGGTAGGAAATCCTGGTTAAGGAGTGTCCCCAGCAGCAATTAGCAAGTCAGTGGTGTAATATCTCTCCCACGTGCTTCCTTGCCTGTCTTCTCACAAATGTTGGAGCCTACAATGTTTCTGCTTCCACCATAAAAAGGGTTTGTGGAAAATCATCTCTATATTTCAGCCACAAGGATTGAGAATGAAAAGAAGTGATTGAAAAAGAATCTCTGTTCTGCAGTCAACATTGAAGTAAAGTACCTATTGTCATGTTCTATTATAGCCTCGGTCATGCTGGAATCAGGTGTGATTCTAGGCTGTGATTCTAGGCTGGCGTAGTTTTGATGCTCCTAAGCTGATATTTGGATAGGTCAAGGTATCTGTCATTTGTGTCATGTCAGACCGAGGAATCTTCAAAAACTGTTACATGAATCAGTAGTCTGCTTGGCTTAAGGACCTTGAAAGAGAGCTCCAACTGTTTACCTACTGGTGATTATTGATTTTTGATAGTTAACACAATGTATTTAAGAATAAAATGAACCATTGGAATAAAACTCTATATGGAATGTACTCTTAAGAACCATAGGAGACAAAAATTTTTGTAGAAATGGGTTAAGAGTAAGTAAGAGACGGATGTTTATTGAAGAGGCAAATAGTATGAATGGTAGGAATATTTTAGTAATTTCTCTTTATCACCTATCTACACAGAACATTTTGATTCAAGTGTTTTTGATGCAGGCATTTTGACAGAATTAAAGCCAGCAGACACCTAGTTCTACCTTAATCCCCTTCCCAATTCTGGGAAAGTTTTACTTTCCAATTTATTAATTTATTTATTGTTTGGAAACTTTTGAACTTTGGGTTTGTCTTGCTTTTATTTCTGGGATGACTGCTGTTTGGTAATGTATTATTGTTTTGTTATATTGCTGGGTTCAGTTAGCACTTTATAAACGAGACTGATCTCTAACTTTTTTCTTACTATTTCTAACTCTGCTATTTTTATTAAGATTATGTTAGGCATGTTATTTTAGAATTAGGAAAAAAGCAGTAAAATATTGTTTAGTCTATTATAATTGGAAAGCCTCCAAGGGGTTATTAGATACACCCCAAAGGCATTACTATAAATGAGTTTTATTATAAGTGTAAATGTGTTATTTAGAGAAGAGTTAGAAATTTAATTAAGGTCTTCTGTGTGATCTGAAGCTGAGAATGAGAGATTTTTATTATGGTCCAGGTGTCCTCCCTACCCAGTGGCCCCTAATATATACCAAGTTAAAAAAAAGAAACTCAGGAAACTTACAGGAAGAAGATAATGCTTTTCCTTTAGATAGATTGTTTTGCAGCATTTAAAAACTTGTGCCTTCATAAGCATTTACAAGAGTCCTATTTTTTTTTTTTTTTTTTTTTTGCGGTACGCGGGCCTCTCACTTGTTGTGGCCTCTCCCGTTGCGGAGCACAGGCTCCGGACGCACAGGCTCAGCGGCCATGGCTCACGGGCCCAGCCGCTCCGCGGCATGTGGAATCTTCCCGGACCGGGGCACGAACCCGTGTCCCCTGCATCAGCAGGTGGACTCTCAACCACTGCGCCACCAGGGAAGCCCAAGAGTCCTAGCTTGACTGGCCCAGAAGATGTTGTCTGACCAAATATTCTGCAGTTTGTTTTATGGTAACAGTACATATATTTCTATTTACAAATATAAACCAGCATTATATTTTAAATATTTTTTCAAACTATCCCCTCAGGAATTTGTAACTGAAAATTACTGCTGTAAATTTTTTAAGTAAAAAGAGTTAGTTCTTTTATTGATCAACTACATTATTTAAAAGACAAGAATAAGTGAGTGTCACAATTGTGACATTAAAGGTGGAATTGCAATATCTGAGATGCAGAAAATTCAAGATACAAATGGATTCTCATTGACGAAGCAGTATTTGATTGGAATAATTCATGTTTCCTTCTGAGATGAGTGCATGATTTCTAACCATATGTACTTTGTGCTAGATTAACTCCAACACCATCCCCACCTACTTCTGTTGGTGCTGGGATGAGGTTCACCAGAGAAAGAAGGTCAGTTTTGCTTACTATTTGAGATATATAGATATAGATATAGATATAGATGTTTTTAACTTGAAACTGTAGTAGTGTATGTTTTAGTTTGGATCAAAATATCACACAGTTAATTCTCTCTCTCCATCCCCCCCTCCCTCTTTCTCCATTTGGTTCCTTAAAGGATTTGAGGTAAATGTTGGGAAACATTGGGATATGAATAAAAGTCTCATGGCCAGGATAACCAACAAGAACCTCCTGTATAGCACAGGGAACTCTGCTCAATATTGTGTAATAACCTAAATGGGGGCTTCTCTGGTGGCGCAGTGGTTGAGAGTCCGCCTGCCGATGCAGGGGACACGGGTTCATGCCCCGGTCCGGGAAGGTCCCAAATGCCGCGGAGATGCTGGGCCCGTGAGCCATGGCCGCTGAGCCTGCGTGTCCGGAGCCTGTGCTCCGCAACGGGAGAGTCCACAACAGTGAGAGGCCTGTGTACCGCAAAAAAAAAAAAAAAAAAAAAAACCTAAATGGGAAAATAATTTAAAAAAGAATAGATACATATATGTGTATAATTGAATCATTTTGCTGTACACCTGAAACTAACACAACATTGTTAATCAACTATACTCTAATATAAAGTAAAAAGTTAAAAAAAAAGGCTCTTGGTCAGATGATGTGATGAGCTGGGAATTCTCTAAGGTGTTATATTGTTTTGTTTTTTGGTTTTTAAAATTTTTTAATTTTTTTTAGTGTTGTCTCTCAATATTTTATTATACACCATGGGTTATAAAATAATACTACTTCATTGTTCAAATTGTTCCATCTTTGGCCATTGGCAATTCCTTTTTTTTTTCACACACACACACTGTATTTTATTTTTACAAGAGATAAATAAACTGACACCAAGCATTGTAAATGGAAGACCACAACAAAAGCAACAATGATTGCAATTACCAAACATGAAACACACTCATACTAGGTCATAATATTGACATTCAGTCCAGTAATCCTCCACTGTAACAGCTCCTTTACTTTGCAGTGAAAACTGATTTGTATATTTTTTGCCTCTGAGTCCTTGTGGGATTTTTTTTTTTATTCAAACAGAAAGTCACAAAAATTATAATCATCCTCATCAGTTCACTCAGTCCCTGTAATTAATTTTTTTTATCTTGATCTTTTGTTAGCACTTTTATGAATTCATCAGTTTTCCATTCGAGTTCTGAAAATGCTTATTCATTCAGTTCAGCAGTATAGTCAGTTACCAGAAACCTGTACTTGTCAGAGTCTTTTCCATGAATTCCTTGAAGATGAAACCCTTTTATAGGAACATTTTTGCAAAAGCATCAGAGTACACCCAGAACTGTCTGTAAATGAAAAAAGACTTAAAAATGACCACGGTTAAAGGTTTGATGAAAGTTCATAATAATGCAGTTGACAAGGAAATTTAGTTATTTCTGAGATATACATTTTAAAGTAATAACTAGAATTATGACTTATAACATTATACCAGAACATATAAGATTTTTAGAAATTTCATGTAATGTCTGAAACATTTATATTAACATATTTCCATAAAAATAACCCAAAGAAAGTTTAGTACTAGCTGTTGTTTTTTGTTTGTTTGCTTGTACTGCAGGTTATTAGTCATCAGTTTTATACACATCAGTGTATACATGTCAATCCCAATCGTCCAGTTCAGCACATCACCATCTCCACACCCCATGGCTTTCCCCCACTTGGTGTCCATACGTTTGTTCTCTGCACCTGTGTCTCAACCTCTGCCCTGCAAACCGGTTCATCTGTACCATTTTTCTAGGTTTCACATACATGTGTTCATATACGATATTTGTTTTTCTGACTTACTTCACTCTGTCTGACAGTCTCTAGATCCATCCATGTGTCAACAAATGACTCAATTTCATTCCTTTTTATGACTGAGTAATATTCCATTGTATATGTGTACCACAACTTCTTTATCCATTCGTCTGTTGATGGGCATTTAAGTTGCTTCCATGACCTAGCTATTGTAAATAGTGCTGCAGTGAACACTGGGGTGCATGTGTCTTTTTGAATTATGATTTTCTCTGGGTATATGCCCAGTAGTGGAATTGCTGGATCATATGGTAATTCTCTTTTTACTTTTATAAGGAACTTCCGTACTATTCTCCATAGTGGCTGTATCAGTTTACATTCCCACCAACAGTACAAGAGGGTTCCCTTTTCTCCACACCCTCTCCAGCATTTGTTGTTTGTAGATTTTCTGATGACACCCATTCTAACTGGTGTGAGGTGATACCTCATTGTAGTTTTGATTTGCATTTCTCTAATAATTAGTGATGTTGAGCAACTTCTCATGTGCTTCTTGGCCATCTGTATGTCTTCTTTGGAGAAATGTCTATTTAGGTCTTCTGCCCATTTTTGGATTGGGTTGTTTGTTTCTTTAATATTGAGCTGCATGAGCTGTTTATATATTTTGGACATTAATCCTTTGTCCTTTGATTTGTTTGCAAATATTTTCTCCCATTCTGAGGATTGTCTTTTCATCTTGTTTATGGTTTCCTTTGCTGTGCAAAAGCTTTGAAGTTTCATTAGGTCCCATTTGTTTATTTTTGTTTTTATTTCCATTACTCTAGGAGATGGATCAAAAAAGATCTTGCTGTGATTTATGTCAAAGGATGTTTTTCCTATGTTTTCCTCTAAGAGTTTTATAGTGTGCAGTCTTATATTTAGGTCTCTAATCCATTTTGAGTTTATTTTTGTGTATGGTGTTAGGGAGTGTTCTAATTTCATTCTTTTATATGTAGCTGTCCAGTTTTCCCAGCACCACTAATTAAAGAGTCTGTCTTTTCTCCATTGTATATCTTTGCCTCCTTTGTCATAGATTAGTTGACCATAGGTGCCTGGGTTTATCTCTGGTCTTCTATCTCATTCCATTGATCTATGTTTCTGTTGTTGTGCCAGTACCATATTGACTTGATTACTGTAGCTTTGTAGTGTAGTCTGAAGTCAGGGAGTCTGATTCCTCCAGCTCCGTTTTTTTCCTTGAAGACTGCGTTGGCTATTTGGGGTCTTCTTTGTCTCCATACAATTTTAAGATTTTTTGATCTAGTTCTGTAAAAGATGCCATTGGTAATTTGATAGAGATTTCATTGAATCTGTAGATTGCTTTGGGTAGTATAGTCATTTTCACAATATTGCTTCTTCCAATCCAAGAACATGGTATATCTCTCCACCTGTTGGTATCATCTTTAATTTCTTTCATCAGTGTCTTATAGTTTTCTGCATACAGGTCTTTTGTCTGCCTAGGTAGGTTTATTCCTAGGTATTTTATTTTTTTTTGGTGCAGTGGTACATGGGAGTGTTTCCTTAATTTCTCTTTCAGATTTTTCATCATTAGTCTATAGGAATGCAAGAGATTTCTGTGCATTAATTTTGTATCCTACAACTTTACCAGATTCATTGATTAGCTCTAATAGTATTCTGGTGGCATTTTTAGGATTCTCTATGTATAGTATCATGTCATCTGCAAAGAGTGACAGTTTTACTTCTTCTATTCCAATTTGTATTCCTTTAATTTCTTTTTCTTCTCTGATTGCCGTGGCTAGGACTTTCAAAACTATGTTGAATAATAGTGGTGAGCGTGGACATCCTTGTCTTGTTGCTGATCTTAGAGGAAATGCTTTCAGTTTTTCACCATTGAGAATGATGTTTGCTGTGGGTTTGTCATATATGGCCTTTATTATGTTGAGGTAGGTTCCCTCTTTGCCTACTTTCTGGAGAGTTTTTATCACAAATTGCTGTTGAATTTTGTCAAAAGCTTTTTCTGCATCTATTGAGATGATCACATGGTTTTTATCCTTCAGTTTGTTAATGTGGTGTATCTCATTGATTGATTTGCTTATATGGAAGAATCCTTGCATTCCTGGAATAAACCCCACTTGATCATGGTGTATGATCCTTTTAATGTGTTGTTGGATTCTGTTTGCTAGTGTTTTGTTGACGATTGTTGCATCTATATTCATCAGTGATATTGGTCTGTAATTTTCTTTTTTTGTAGTATCTTTGTCTGCTTTTGGTATCAGGGTGATGGTGGCCTCATAGAAGGAGTTTGGGAGTGTTCCTTCCTCTGCAGTTTTTTGGAAGAGTTTGAGAAGAATGGGTGTTAGCTCTTCTGTAAATGTTTGATAGAATTCACCTGTGAAGCCATCTGGTCCTGGACTTTTGTTTGTTGGAAGATTTTTCATCACAGTTTCAATTTCATTACTTGTGATTGGTCTGCTCATAGTTTCTGTTTCTTCCTGGTTCATTCTTGGAAGGTTATACCTTTCTAAGAATTTGTCCATGTCTTCCAGTTGTCCATTTTATTGGCATATAGTTGCTTGTAGTAGTCTCTTAGGATGCTTTGTATTTCTGCAGTGTCTGTTGTAACTTCTCCTTTTTCATTTCTAATTGTATTGATTTGAGTCCTCTCCCTCTTTTTCTTGATGAGCCTGGCTAATGGTTTATCAGTTTTGTTTATCTTCTCAAAGAACCAGCTTTTAGTTTTATTGATCTTTGCTATTGTTTTCTTTGTTTCTATTTCATTTATTTCTGCTCTGGTCTTTATGTTTTCTTCTGCTAACTTTGGGTTTTGTTTGTTCTTCTTTCTCTAGTTCCTTTAGGTGTAAGGTTAGATTGTTTATTTGAGATTTTTCTTGTTTCTTGAGGTAGGCTTGTATAGTTATAAACTTCCCTCTTAGAATTGCTTTTCTGCATCCCATAGTTTTAGGATCATCGTGTTTCATTGTCATTTGTCTCTAGGTATTTTTTGATTTCCTCTTTGATTTCTTCAGTGATCCCTTGGTTATTTAGTAACGTATTGTTTAGCCTCCATGTGTTTGTGTTTTTTACATTTTTTTCCCTCTAATTCATTTCAAATCTCATAACATCATGGTGAGAAAAGATGCTTGATATGATTTCAGTTTTCTTAAATTTACTGAAGCTTGATTTGTGACCCAAGATGTGATCTATCCTGGAGATTATTCCATGTACATTTGAGAAGAAAGTGCAATCTGCTGGTTTTGGATGGAGTGTTCTATAAATATCAATTAAATCTATCTGGTCTATTGTGGCATTTAAAGCTTCTGTTTCCATATTTATTTTCATTTTGGATCATCTGTCCATTGGTGTAAGTGTGTTGTTAAAGTCCCCCACTATTATTGTGTTACTGTCCATTTCCTCTTTTATAGCTGTTAGCAGTTGCCTTATGTATTGAGGTGCTCCTATGATGGGTGCATATATATTTATAATTGTTATATCTTCTTCTCGTATTGAGTCTTTGATCATTATGTAGTGTCCTTCCTTGTCTCTTGTAACATTCTTTATTTTAAAGTCTATTTTGTCTGATATGAGTATTGCTTCTCCAGCTTTCTTTTGATTTCCATTTGCAAGGAATATCTTTTTCCATCTCCTCACTTTAAGTCTGTATGTGTCCCTAGGTCTGAAGTGGGTCTCTTGTAAACAGCATATATATGGGTCTTATTTTTGTATCCATTCAGCAAGCCTGTGTCTTTTGGTTGAAGCATTTAATCCACTCATGTTTAAGCTAATTATCGATATGTATGTTCCTATGACCATTTTCTTAATTGTTTTGGGTTTGTTTTTGTAGTTCCTTTTCTTCTCTTGTGTTTCCGACTTAGAGAAGTTCGTTTAGCATTTGTTGTAGAGCTGGTTTGGTTGTGCTGAATTCTCATAGCTTTTGCTTGTCTGTAAAGCTTTTGATTTCTCCATTGAATCTGAATGAGATCCTTGCTGGGTAGAGTAATGTTGGTTGTAGGTTCTTCTCTTTTATCACTTTAAGTATATCGTGCTACTCCCTTCTGGCTTGTAGAGTTTGTGCTGAGAAATCAGCTGTTAACCTTATGGGAGTTCCCTTGTATATTATTTGTCGTTTTTCCTTTGCTGCTTCCAATAATTTTTCTTTGTCTTTAAGTTTTGCCAATTTGATTACTATGTGTCTCGGCATGTTTCTCTTTGGGTTTATCCTGTATGGGACTCTCTGCGCTTCCTGGACTTCGGTGGTTATTTCCTTTCCCATATTAGGGAAGTTTTCGACTATAATCTCTTGAAATATTTTCTCTGGTCCTTTCTCTCTCTCTTCTCCTTCTGGGAACCCTATAATGCGAATGTTGTTGAATTTAATGTTCTCCCAGAGGTCTCTTAGGCTGTCTTCATTTCTTTTCATTCTTTTTTCTTTATTCTGTTCCACAGCAGTGAATTCCACCATTCTGTCTTCCAGGTCACTTATCCGTTCTTCTGCCTCAGTTATTCTGCTATTATTTCCTTCTATTGTAGTTTTCATTTTAGTTATTGTATTGTTCATCTCTATTTGTTTGTTCTTTAATTCTTCTAGGTGTTTGTTAAACATTTCTTGCATCTTCTTGATCTTTGCCTCCATTCTTTTTCCGAGTTCCTGGATCATCTTCACTATCATTATTCTGAATTCTTTTTCTGGAAGGTTGCCTATCTCCATTTCATTTAGTTGTTTTTCTGAGGTTTTATCTTGTTTCTTCATCTGGTACATAGCCCTCTGCCTTTTCATCTAGTCTATCTTTCTGTGAATGTGGGTTTTGTTCCACAGGCTGCAGGATTGTAGTTCTTCTTGCTTCTGCTGTCTGCCCTCTGGTGGATGAAGCTATCTAAGAGGCTTGTGGAAGTTTCCTGATGGGAGGGACTGGTGGTGGGTAGAGCTGACTGTTGCTCTGGTGGGCAGAGCTCAGTAAAACTTTAATCCACTTGACTGTTGATGGGTGGGGCTAGGTTCATTCCCTGTTGGTTGTTTGGCCTTAGGCAACCCAACACTGGAGCCTACCTGGGCTCTTTGGTAGGGCTAATGGCTGACTCTGGGAGGGCTCATGCCAAGAAGTACTTCCCAGAACTTCTGCTGCCAGCGTCCTTTTCCCCATGGTGAGCCACAGCCACCCCCCACCTCTGCAGGAGACCCTCCAACACCAGCAGGTAGGTCTGGTTCAGTCTCCCCTGTGGTCACTGCTCCTTCCCCTGAGTCCCGATGTGCACACTGCTTTGTATGTGCCCTCCAAGAGTGGAGTCTCTGTTTCCCCCAGTCCTGTTGAAGTCCTGTAATCAAATCCCACTAGCCTTCAAAGTCTGAATCTCTAGCATTTCCTCCTCCCATTGCCGAACCCCCAGGTTGGGAAGCCTGACGTGGGGCTCAGAACCTTCAGTCCAGTGGGTGGACTTCTGTGGTATAAGTGTTCTCCAGTCTGTGAGTCACCCACCCAGCAGTTATGGGATTTGATTTTACTGTGATTGCGCCCCTCCTACCGTCTCATTGTGGCTTCTCCTTTGTCTTTGGATGCCCATATCTTTTTTGGTGAGTTCCAGTGTCTTCCTGTCGATGATTGTCCAGCAGCTAGTTGTGATTTTGGTGTTCTCACAAGAGGGAGTGAGAGCACGTCCTTCTACTCAGCCATCTTGGTTCTTGCAGAGATGTTGAGAGGATTCTTTGTTTTGTTTTTTTAATGTAGATTTTGGGAAATGTAAGGATCTCTAGCTGCTAGGATGTGATGGTGATCTGACTACATTCAGTCTTGACCAGAATATGTCATTGATCCATCCCATCTCTCTTGCATAGGGTGAGTCTGGAGGATTCCATTGGACTCCTAGTATGTAGATAGATGCTCCCAAGTCTCAGGTGGAAGGAATTTAGGAATGGGGGGGGGGTGGCTCACTGAGAATGCACAAAACAAATAACACTATTCAAGGAGATAAACAGTTTGTGACCTGCCAACCAGGAAAACTGCTCTCTCAAAGTGGAGAAATTCATCAACTATAAAGAAGAACCTTGCCAAGGCATAAGTATAACTATCAGGATTTTGGCCCCAGTGGACAAGTTAGTGGATCCATTTTGCCCCTGTGTAAATGGCATAAATCCGCAGTTTGTGCGTAAAGAACTTCACAGAAAAATAGCCTCTGTTTTACAGAGGAAATGGGCCTTCATTTCCTTTCTTATTTGTAACTCGCCTCTGGTGTGAAAGGAAGATTTAGGCCTGGTAGAGTATTCCTCTGAACTTCATTCATTCTGTGCTGTGACTAATAGTTTTTCCTCATAACCACATCAAAAATTGATACTGCTTTAGGAAAACAGCATTTCACATCTCTAGTGAATTGCTTATCTTTTTTAAAGCAGAGTGTATTGCTCACATTGTTCTTCTTATGTATTTTCTGACATAAGAGAGGCACTAAAGCTATCAATTGTTTTAGACTGTATGATGGGTTTTGAGGACCACTTAAAAGAACTCTGTGCAAAATAACCGAGTCAGACTCTGAAGTCACCAAAAAGTTCAGCGTGTATGCAGGGCGCTTTGAGCGCAGTTAGTCGACAGACCTCTTTTGCCGATCTAGTTGAGATATCGTACTGAAATTTTGCAAGAAGAAGCGATACATTTTTATGTATAACACAAGTAACCTTGGTGCACCTGGAAGATTCTGGTTAGTTTTGAGCAAGGAAAAAATAAGGGGGCTACAGAAGATGCCAGGAAAGTTTCAGAGGCTGTAATTTCGATGTATATCTCTTGCTGCCCATACACTAGTTGTGGGAACAGGCTTTCCACAGCTGCTGTCTGTGGACCTTGGTTCCATTGTCCTTTTGACTTAAAAGGACATTAATTCTTGACTTAATCGCAGAGGCACAGACAGTGAAGAGAAAATGGGCTTTCACATGAGAATAGAGCTAGACAATTCAGACTCTGTGGCAGGGCTGGCTGCATAATTTGTAGGGCCCAGTGCAAAATGAAAATGCTGGGCTCCTTGTTCAAAAATTATTAAGAATTTTAAGCCTGTCACAGGAGAGCACTAAGGCAAGCTCAGGACACTTTGAAGCACAGGGTACTGTGTGACTGTACAGGTCGCCCACCCAGGAAGCTGGTCCAGCTCTTTAGTCTGGAAATATAAAGGTAGAGAGGGAGTTGCTTAAATCTGCGCAGTTTAGAAATGAATAGAAGAATGGATGAATTTTGTTTATGGCATCTCACAATATTAAATTTAAGGAAACCACTGAAGTTCCAAGGTGGATGATGATAGCATGCACTCCTTCTCTGCAGTAGAAGCAAACACTTTCTTCGAGAAGCTGCACAGGGTGGATCTGAGAGTTTCTTATTTGTGCCAGTCACAGGGTCAGGTAGAGCCATAGAAGCATCGAGAGGTGACCCCCGAAGCCTCAGTCTGGGTATAGGTGACATTCTCAAATTCCTGAAGGCTCATGGTGAATGTTTGTTTATGGACCCAGATATGGGTTGCTTTCATTAGTTACAGCTTTAGAGTCAAGATTCTCACAGAACTCAGAAGAGACAAGAAAACATTGCTTCAGAAGATTTGGTGTGCGGCAGTGGTGGTGGCACCCAGTGACTTCTCACACTTAACTCCCTGGAAGTTATGTTTGCAGTCACTCTTCTCACTGACTTTCATTTTACACAGCTGGTCACCTTTTACTGGATGGACTGTGACAATGGAGGAGAAAGCATTAATTCTGAGGAATGTTTCAGAGCCATTGGAAAGCTAGTAGGAGAATATTGCTTGGTTCTTTTTGCTATAACACAAAATATTAAGCCATACAAAAAATTAAAACAGTAAATGACAAAAAACACAACAGAGAAATTTCTTCTGTTTTTAAAATTACTTAAGAAGAGAGTAGACACCATTTTTTTTTTTAATTTTAAAAAATTTTTTATTGGAGTGTAGTTGATTTACAATGTTGTGTTAGTTTCAGGTGTACAGCAAAGAGAATCAGTTATACATATACATATATCCACTTTTTTGTTTTTAGATTCTTTTCCCTTATAGGCCACTACAGAGTATTAAGTAGAGCTCCCTGTGCTATACAGCAGGTTCTTATTAGTTATCTATTTTATATATAGTAGTGTGTATGTGTGAGTCCCAATCTCCCCATTTATCTTTCCCTCTCCTTATTCCCTGGTAACCATAAGTTTGTTTCTACATCTGTGACTCTAATTCTGTTTTGTAAATAAGCTCATTTGTACCCTTTTTTTTAGATTCTGCATATAAGGGATATCATATGAAATTTGTCTTTCTGTGTCTGACTTACTTCACTCAGTATGGCAATCTCTAGGTCCATCCATGTTGCTGCAAATGGTATTATTTTGTTCTTTTTTGTGGCTGAGTAATATTCCATTGTATATATGTACCACATCTTCATCTATTTCCTATAGCCACCATATTTTTAATGTAATAGTCACACATGGAATATTTGTCTCTAAACAAAATCATTCTTAGAGACAATGACCTGTTTTCTACTCATCTAGAAGTTTAATAAAGCATCTATTTATTTCTGAAGAGAAAAAGATAACTCATGTAGGGACATGAAACTAACATTTGTGGAGTGGCTTACTGTAGTAGACAACTTTGTCTGTAGCATCCTTATTTTACATGACTATGCAGTTTGGTATGTACCATTGCTTACACTTAGAGATGAGGAAGATGTGGTTCAGAAAACAAACATTTCACTAATGATGTCCCTCAGAATAGTGATTCTGTAAGGTGTCAATTAGTAGTTTTCCATGATAGTCAAATGCTTGGGAAAATACTTGATTTTATCAAGCATTAGAGAAGATTAGGAAACTTGGACTATATAATTGACATTCTGGGGTCCTTTGCTCTTTGCCCTTTGCCCTCTTCCCCTCTATAAGTGTTAGAGGGTCCTCTGGCCCTCAATTCTGACTGTAGGAAAAGCTGCTCTCAGAAAGCAATAAGGAAAACAGTATCAACTGTAGCCCTGTAGACATCTGCAAGCTAGTGGGGATATATTGAGGGACAGAGGATCTCCATGGAATCCCTGAAATTTTACTATGAAGTTTTACTATGTAAGCAGACATCAGTGGGTGAATCTGCCTCTGTTTGTAAAAATACCCAGAAGGATGTAGTCAGGAATGTTTGCTGAGAAAAACTGGACACTAAGTACTGTATGCAGTCTTTAGAGTTAACATTTCAATTTCCAAGATTTGAGTCAGTTATCTAAATATAGTTCTTTGAGTAAAATAGATGTAATTTTAGGGTTATTATGTACTCTGTAAAACCTGATAGATATGACTATACTAAGTTAGGTTGAAATAAGATCACAATAATATAGAAGAAGGCTTCTTATCTGATATGATCAGGACTGGTAATTGGTTAGGTAGGCTGCAAATTCATTACAATAGCAAATTATTGCAAAGCAATACATATACATCTTAAACATGTTATTTTAATTAAAATATTAATGTACATCCATCAGACAATTTTTTTTTGTCAGGCAAGTGTTTTCTTTGATTGAGGATCCATGTAGAGAATCACTTTGTTTTCCTTACATAAACCACACCCCTAATGCATTATCTGTGGTTGATAATTTAGTTTGACTTAAAATGGAGCTAGAGTTAAAAGGTACTTGTAAAGAAATCTAGAATCATTCTAGGCTTTTTGATTTTTCTTCAGCTTTTTATGATTGTCTTATCTACATCTAACTTGAGAGTTTTTTCTTTTTGATGACACAATTTTATCAAACTCTCTGGATTTCCACTTAACTTCCCTAGGGAAAAAAAGATTTTCTTTTTTTCATGTTGTTTGGTTTATAAAAAAAACCCATATCTGAACTTACAAGAACAACTACAACTGACATAAACAGGCTTGGAAGCAAATACAGTTGACACTTGGTAAGCAAAAGCACTCAGCTAGTGGGGCCAGGTGTATGCAGGAGTATTGGTCTCCTAGCTAAACCTTTCAGCATGCTTTAGATATATGTCACTATGTTTTACAGAGGTCATCAATTTATACTGCAGATTGCTTAAGTGGAGGTCATTAAGAGAGCTTCTGTTGTAGTAACATTATATTTTTCTACCTTTCAACCACCTTTGATACTGTGGTGTCTTCAGTTCCTCAGACCGTACTACCTACTTCTGGGAAGTCCCAGGGTGATGTTTGTACTCGTAAACCCTGGGAAGTCCCAGGGTGACACCCATGTACTCATAAACAACTCTTTTTATTTTCCTTAAAATAAAATAATTTTCCTTATTTTCTGGGCATCTGTTGGTCTAAGCCTCATGAAGGCGGCATGCCTTAGATGATGACAGCTGGGCTGTCTGCTACTGGACACTCCATCATGGCTGGAAACCACCATTACCTTCATCCCCTTAATGTAACCAGCTCTTTACAGGGTCTACTCGTATCTTTCTTTGTTTTTAAAAATCAAACATAAGCATCTGGAGGCCAGGTCAGCCACAGTTACGAATGTCAACAAACAGGATATCCTACTAGTCACTCCCTTCCCTCTGACAATCGAGGCATTGTTACAGGGCTAAGCGTGTAGGTCTGCCTTTCTCTTCCCTTAGGAGGAATTATTTCCAGGGAGACTCCTCTGTGTCTAATGTAAATGGACTCTTGGCAAATCCAGGCTGCCAGACATTGTGTAGGCATGGGCCCACAGATCAGACATTTCTCAAGTGTCCATATTATATCAGGTCTCCATTTTTTTCTTCATTAGTTGCTGCAGCTGTAGCACGCATGGTAGAGTAATTTAGTGAGGTATTATAATCCCCGTTTTTAAAAAGAGGAAACCAAGCCCAGAGAGTTAGACACACAACTGGTAAGCAGTAAGTTGGGATTGGAACCAGCCCCCTACACTCTCCATACGGTTCTAAGAGAGAACACAGAGCGTCCATCCCACTCATGAAACAGGGTCTGTAGTGGGCAGAGCAAGCCCACAGGGCTGTGAAAAGGCTCTGATCCCACTGCCAGAGATGCTCCTGCTTGTCCTCTGCCCTGTCCAGGTACATGGCTCCCCCAGGCTGACACTGCAGCAAGAGGGAAAGACATAGCTGAGAAGAGGGGAAGGGAGTCAAGAGTGTATTAGCCTGATGGTAGGGGCTGGGACCCCACGTCCCTGAATGTCTCAACATGTAAGATGATAACAGGTGTGTTCTTACTCCAAGGGACATGGTAGTTCAGTGCTATTATCTTTTATTCATTTCCATGTCTGTAGTTGCATGCAACAGGGTGGGGTTAATCTTACTCTAGTTTTGGACCAAAAAAAAAAAAGAACACTGAAAGTCAGAGTGTCTTTTTCTCTTTTTATATTTTCCTTGATAGTTGAAATAGTTTGGCAGCCTCTTGTTTGAGAAAACTTGCACTAGAGCAAAAGGTTTTTGTCTAAGATCACTTTGGCTTATGTTTTTTAGGGTAACTACTCCTTTTTCCAACATAATGTCTCAACTTTATTTTTTATTTTTTTGTGGAAGAAGGAAGGATTTATTACTTGCAGCAAGTAAGGAGAACACCGGGGATCTTTCCCAAAGCAGTGTCTCGATGTGTCAACTTTAAAGAAGCAAATATAAGCACATGGGCCTTACTCTGGCTCTTCATGTAGCATTTTATAAAATTCCTGGGTTCCCACCTAGATAAATATTTTTGTTTTTACACTGTACCAATTCTTAAAACTTTAAAGTTCAAGAACAGAAATCCTCTTACTTTACGGAGCAGGAAACGGAGTCAGATAGGAGAAGTGATTTACCTAGTGAGACACAACTGATTAGTAGCAGAGCTTGGTTTAAACTCAACATTTCTTAACATTGAGTTCAGATTTCTTTCTACTACAATGTGTTGCCTCCTATGCCACTGATTAAGGGATTAATGAATTTCTCTGTATATGTTGGCTGAATGCCCCAAAGCCTTTGAAAGTAAGAAGAGAACATTATTCCTTATTGTTTTGGCTTAAATGAGTCACTAGAAAATTATAGGAAGCTCTCTTATGCTTCTGTGTTCCCTGATTTATGTAATTTTAGCTCAAATCACAGTTTTCCCAGTACTCCCAGAAGGGTATTGATATTTGGTAAATGAAAGCCACACACAGATTAAATTAAATCAAACTGAAGGTAAACCATGGCAATCCTTCAGTCAGGTTTAGTAATGTTCAAATTCAGTAGTACTCCAAATTATCATTTTCCCAAAAAGGTTTACTATTCATCTACACTCTTCATTTCAGTTACCAACCCTGCTTGACATGTAGATATGTAGTAGATTTGTTGGAGAAAGCAAACGCTATTTTAACTACAATAGCCTGAAATGCTAGTAGTCACAGCACAGTGTAACCTGTCAGAAGCCATTGAGGACCACTACTGGAAATCAGATATCCACCTTATTTCAGTTCTATCAAATGCCAGTTGATTTACTCGCCTATTAAAGCAGCTGGAGAATGTTTCACAAAAGCTTTTATTTGTTTGGAGGTACCTGAGAGGAATTGGAAGGTTCTTAGTAAGAGTTTTTGAACTTCTACTTTATGAACTGCCGGGTGGTATAATAACTAAATTGAGACACAGAGTGCCTGAGTAATATACCAAGACCATAAAACCAGTCAGCTTGAGAGCCAGAGAGACCTCAGGCAATGTGCCATTAACCACCGTGCCTCTACCTCCACTCTACGAGGCAAGCCAGGGGATTTGGCATAAAGTTTCTTGGATTCTGAACTGGGTTCTGCTACTCAGTAGTTGTGTAAACTTGGCAAATTAACTTGTACCTTTGTTTCCTCTTTATTAACAGACAGGGCGTTAGGACTAATGTCATGAGATTTTTTGGTGAGGTCAATGTGCAATGATACCTACTTATCACAATACCTAACATCTAATAAGAACTTAACAAATGGTAGACTTTATTATATTATTGTTATTATGACTGTGGGGGACTTAAAGATTAGGAGGTATATTACTGAGTCCAAGAAGCTTTTGATTTAATTGGGGACTGAAACATATAAATAGGTGCAAATTAATGCAGAATCAAGAATAAAAGCATAAGAAATTAAACCTCATAATTTGAAAATGCTCAAAGGAAGCACTGGTATAAACTATGTTTGTCTTCTTTCTGGGTTTACTTTGGCTCAATTAAAAGTGTCCTTGCAAATTTTGCCATTTGCAGTAACACAGATGGACCTGGAGGGTATTATGCTTAGTGAAATAAGTCAGACAGAGAAAGACAAATACTGTATGATATCACTTATATGTGAAATCTAAAAAAATAAAACAAACTAGTGAATGTAATAAAAAGGAAACAGACTCACAGATATAAAGAACAAACTAGTGGTTACTAGCCAGGAGAGGAAAGGCGGGGAGGGGCAAGATAGGGGTACGGGATTAAGAAGTACAAACTATCATGTATAAAATAAATAAGCTACAAGGATATATGGTACAACATGGAATATAGCCAATTTTTATAATAACTATAAATGGAATAGAACCTTTAAAAATTGTGAATCACTATGTTGTTCACCTGTAACTCATATAATATTGTACATGATATATATCTCAAATTTTTAAAGAGTGTACATGCAATATATATAAATATTGAATCATTCTGTAGTACACGTGAAGCTAATATAATGTTATATGTCAACTATATCTAAATTTCTAAAAAGTGTACTTATGCCAGTCATACATACCTTCAGCAATATGCTATTGATTTCATGAGAGAAACTTTAGTTCTAGATTTTTTATATGGACTGTTTAACTTTTCATGTGCTCTGTCGTTACAAACTGCTTAGATGAGCAAGCAATTTCATGCATTTTTGCTATGCATCATTTTTAGCTCTTACATTCAGCACCAATTTAAAATCAGCAGAGTATTAAGATACTCTCAAATTATAGTAGATCTTTTTCAGCAATAGGCAAATTTCAAATTTTTATGTAAATCATTTCTTTTCCTAAGCCCTGCAACAATTGCACAGCAAGAGATAGTCATTTTGGTGTAACTGATAGGCTAAGTAGAAGTCAGAATTTCACAGAAGGAAATATAAGTACATTAAAGAGAAGTTATGTTGCTAATTTATTTTATTAATTGGTTCTACTTTGGGGGGTGACTTTGTCATGTACTCCTAATAATGGGCCGTCATTAGCTTCAGAATTCTTGATCTGGAAGGTCACTCTTTCTAAGCTGTCAATGCCCGTTGCCTTACTTACTTGACCGAAACAATCATATTACACAGACTTGATGACCAAACTTATTTATCTTATGGCAATAACTAGTGTACTATTAATTCTTAGTTTTCTGTCTGTCTTCTGGTTCAACTATAAACTCACTGGTGCCATGTCTTTCAAAATAAAAAAAAATTAAGAAACGCATAACATATGAAAAAGTTTCCTTTAGTCCATCAAGTAACAAAACCCTCATGAACTTGTGTTTCATTTTTCAAGTAACTAATTCATTACAGTAAATAAGAGCAGTCTTTAAAGTAGCTTCTTATGTGTAGTAGAAGACCTGGATTGTGTTTTTGATACAATAATTATAGCTGCTTTTTTTTTCTATTTATGTAATCTTTTCTTTTCTCCATTTTTCATTTGAGTCTCAGAGTTTTCCAGTTTTCTTTAGAACCATGTGGACTAGGTCAGCTTTTAGAGTAGGTGCCAATTAAAATAAGTACCAGAGGGGGAACCTTCAAGATGGTGGAGGAGTAAGATGTGGGGATCACCTACCTCCCCACAAATACATCAAAAATACATCGACATGTGGACAACTCCTACAGAACACCTGCTGAATGCTGGCAGAAGACCTCAGACTTCCCAAAAGGAAAGAAAATCCCCACCTACCTGGGTTGGGCAAAAGAAATAAAAGAAAAACAGAGACAAAAGAATAGGATGGAACCTGCACCTCTGGGAGGGAGCTGTGAAGGAGGAAGTTTCCACACACTAGGAAGCTCCTTCACTGGCAGGAACTGGGGGATGGGAAGCTTCGGAGCCACGGAGGAGAGCGCAGCAACAGGGGTACAGAGGACAAAGTGGAGCAATTCCCGTGCAGAGGATCGGTGCCGATCACCCCTCACCAGCCTGAGAGGCTTCTCTGCTCACCCGCCGGGGTGGGTGGGGGATGGGAACTGAGGCTTGGGCTTCGGAGGTCAGATGCCAGGGAGAGGACTGGGATTGGCTGCGTGAACACAGCCTGAAGGGGGCTAGTGCACCACAGCTAGCCAGGAGGGAGTCCGGGAAAAAGTCTGGACCTGCCTAAGAGGCAAAAGACCATTTTTCAGGGTGCATGAGGAGAGGGGATTCAGAGCATCGCCTAAATGAGCTTCAGAGACGGGCACAAACCGTGGCTATCAGCTCAGACCCCAGAGATGGGCATGAAACGCTAATGCTGCTGCAGCCACCGAGAATCCTGAATGCAAGCACAGGTCACTGTCCACACCCCCTCTCCCCCCAGAAGCCTTTGTAGCCTGCCACTGCCAGGGTCCTGTGATCCAGGGACAACTTCCCCAGGAGAATACATGGTGCACCCCAGGCTGTTGCAATGTCATGCTGGACTCTGCCAATGCAGGTTCACCCCGCATTCTAATTGTAACTACCTTACCCCTCCCTCCCCCCGTCCTGAATGAGCAAGAGCCCCCTAATCAACCACTGCTTTATCCCCATCCTGTCTGGGCAGGAACAGATGCCTGAGGGTGACCTACACACAGAGGTGGGGCCAAAACCAAAGCTGAACCCCAGGAGCTGTGCAACCAAAGAAGAGAAAGGGAAATCTCTCCCAGCAGGCTCAGGAGCAGCAGATTAAATCCCCATAATCAACTTGAAGTACTCTGCATCTGTGGAATACCTGAATAGACAAAAAATTATCCCAAAATTGTGGTGGTGGACTTTGGGAGCAACTGTAGACTTGGGGTTTGCTGTCTGTGGCTGATTTGTTTCTGATTTTTATGTTTTTCTTAGTTTAGTGTTTAGCACTTATCATTAGTGGATTTGTTTATTGGTTTGGTTGCTCTCTTTTTTTATTATTATTTTTTTATTTTAATAATTTTTTTTCCTTATTATTATTTTTGTTTTTGTTTCTTGCGGTACACGGGCCTCTCACTGTTGTGGCCTCTCCCGTTGCGGAGCACAAGCTCCGGACGCACAGGCTCAGCGGCCATGGCTCACGGGCCCAGCCACTCCGCGGCATGTGGGATCTTCCCGGACCGGGGCACGAACCCGTGTCTCCTGCATTGGCAGGTGGACTCTCAACCACTGTGCCACCAGGGAAGCCCTCTTTCTTTATTATTATTAAAAAATTTTTTTTTTCTTTCTTTTTCTCCTCTCTTTTCTTCCGAGCTGTGTGGCTGACAGGATCTTGGTGCTCTGGCCTGGTGTCAGGCCTGAGCCTATGAGGTGGGAGATTCGAGTTCAGGACATTGGGCCACCAGAGACCTCCTGTCCCCACATAATGTCAATTGGCATGAGCTCTCCCAGAGATCTCTGTCTCAAAGCTAAGACCCAGCTCCACCAAATGGCCAGCAAGCTCCAGTGCTGGATGCCCCATGAAAAACAATTAGCAAGACAGGAACACAACCACACCCATTAGCAGAGAGGCTGTCTAAAATCATACTAGGTTCACAGACACCCCAAGACACACCACCGGACATGGCCCTGCCCACCAAAAAGACAGGATCCAGCCTCATCCACCAGGACACAGGCACCAGTCCCCTCCACCAGGAAACCTGCACTAGCCACTGAACCAACCTCACCCACTGGGGGCAGACACCAAAAACAACGAAAATTACAAACCTGCAGCCTGAAAAAAGGAGACCCTAAACACAGTAGGTTAAACAAAATGAGAAGACAGAGGAATATGCAGCAGATGAAGAAGCAAGGTAAAAACCCACCAGAGCAAACAAATGAAGAGGAAATAGGCAGTCTACCTGTAAAAGAATTCAGAATAATGAGAGTAAAGATGATCCAAAATCTTGGAAATAGAATGGAGAAAATACAAGAAACGTTTCACAAGGACCTAGAAGAACTAACGAGCAAACAAACAATGATGAACAACATAATAAATGAAATTAAAAATTCTCTAGAAGGAATCAATAGCAGAATAACTGAGGCAGAAAAACAGATAAGTTACCTGGAAGATAAAATAGTGGAAATAACTACCACAGGGCAGAATGAAGAAAAAGGAATGAAAACAATTGAGGACAGTCTCAGAGACCTCTGGGATAACATTAAACACACCAACATTTGAATTATAGGGGTTCCAGAAGAAGAAGAGAAAAAGAAAAGTTCGGAGAAAATATTTGAAGAGATTATACTTGAAAACTTCCCTAATATGGGAAAGCAAATAGTCAAGTCCAGGAAGTGCAGAGAGTCTCATAAAGGATAAATCCAAGGAGAAACATGTCAGATACATATTAATCAAACTATCAAAAATTAAATACAAAGAAAAAATATTAAAAGCAGCAAGGGAAAAACAACAAATAACATACAAGGGAATCCCCATAAGGTTGACAGCTGATCTTTCAGCAGAAACTCTGCAAGCAAGAAGGGAGTGGCAGGACTTATTTAAAGTGATGAAAGAGAAAAACTTACAACCAAGGTTGCTCTACCCAGCAAGGATCTCATTCAGATTCAACAGAAAAATTAAAACCTTTACAAAGAAGCAAAAGCTAAGAGAATTCAGCACCACCAAACCAGCTTTACATCAAATGCTAAAGGAACTTCTTTAGGCAGGAAACACAAGGGAAGGAAAAGACCTACAATAACAAACCCAAAACGATTATGAAAATGGCAATAAGAACATACATATCGATAACTGCCTTAAATGTAAATGGATTAAGTGCTCCACCAAAAGACACAGGCTGGCTGAATGGTTACAAAAACAAAACCCATATATATGCTGTCTACAAGAGACCCACTTCAGACCTAGGGACACATACAAACAAAGTGGGGGGATTCAAAAAGATACTCCATGAACGTGGAAATCAAAAGAAAGCTGAAGTAGCAATTCTCATATCAGACAAAATCGACTTTAAAATAAAGGCTATTACAAGAGACAAAGAAGGATACTACATAATGATCAAAGGATCAATCCAAGAAGAAGATAAAACAATTATAAATATTTATGCACCCAACATAGGAGCACCTCAATACATAAGGCAAATGCTAACAGCCATAAAAGGGGAAATCGACAGTAACACAATCATAGTAGGAGACGTTAACACCCCACTTTCACCAATGGACAGATCATCCAAAATGAAAATAAATAAGGAAACACAAGCATTAAATGATACATTAAACAAGATGGACTTAATTAATATTTATAGGACATTCCATCCAAAAACCACAGAATACACTTTCTTCTCAGGTGCTCATGGAACATTCTGCAGGATAGATCATATTTTGGGTCACAAATCAAGCCTTGGTAAATTTAAGAATAGTGAAATCTTATCAGGTATCTTTTGTGACCACAACCCTATGAGACTATATATCAATTAGAGGAAAAAGTCGGTAAAAAATACAAACACATGGAGGCTAAACAATACACTACCAAATAACCAAAAGATCACTGAAGAAATCCAAGAGGAAATCAAAAAATACCTAGAAACAAATGACAATGATACCACGACGACCCAAAACCTGTGGAGTGCAGCAAAAGCAGTTCTAAGAGGGAAGTTTATAGCAATACAATCCTACTTCAAAAAGGAAGAAAAACAACCTAACCTTACTCCTAAATCAGTTAGAGAAAGAAGAAAAAAAAAAAAACCCCACAGTTAGCAGAAGGAAAGAAATCATAAAGATTAGATTAGAAATAAATGAAAAAGAAATGAGGGAAATGATAGCAAAGATCAATAAAACTAAAAGCAGTTTCTTTCTTTTTTTTTTTTCCTTACACGGGCCTCTCACTGTTATGGCCTCTCCCGTTGCGGAGCACAGGCTCTGAACGCACAGGCTTAGTGGCCATGGCTCACGGGCCCAGCCGCTCCATGGCATGTGGGATCTTCCTGGACCAGTGCATGAACCCGTGTCCCCTGCATCAGCAGGCGGACTCTCAACCACTGCGCCACCAGGGAAGCCCTAAAAGCTGGTTATTTAAGAAGATAAACAAAATTGGTAAGCCACTAGCCAGACTCATCAAGAAAAAAAAAGGGAGAAGAGTCAAATCAACAGAATTAGAAATGAAAAAGGAGAAGTAACAACTGACACTGCAGAAATATAAAGAATCATGAGGGAATACTACAAGTAACTCTATGCCAATACAATGGACAACCTAGAAGACATGGACAAATTCTTAGAAAAGTACAACCTTCCGAGACTGAACCACGAAGAAATAGAAAGTATAAACAGACCAATCACAAGCACTGAAATTGAAACTGTGATGAAAAGTCTTCCAACAACCAAAAGCCCAAGTCCAAATGGCTTCTCAGGCGAATTCTATCAAACATTTAGAGAAGAGCTAACACCTTTCCTTCTCAAACTCATCCAAAATATAGCAGAGGCAGGAACATGCCCAAAATCATTCAACGAGGCCACCATCACCCTGATCCCAAAACCAGACAAAGATGTCACAAAGCAATAAAACTACAGGCCAATATCACTGATGAACATACATGCAAAAATGCTCAACAAAATACTAGCAAACAGAATCCAACAGCACATTAAAAGGATCATGCACCATGATCAATTGGGGTTTATCCCAGGAATGCAAGGATTCTTCAATATACAGAAATCATTCAATGTGATACACCAAATTGAAGAATAAAAACCATATGATAATCTCAATAGATGCAGGAAAAGCTTTCAAGAAAATTCAACACCCATTTATGATAAAAACTCTCCAGAAAATAGGCATAGAACCTACCTCAACATATTAAAGGCCATATATGACAAACCCACAGCCAACATCATTATCAATGGTGAAACACTGAAAGCATTTCCACTAAGATCAGGAACAAGACAAGGTTGCCCACTCTCACCACTCTTATTCAACATAGTTTTGGAAGTTTTAGCCACAGCAAGCAGAGAAGAAAAAGAAATAAAAGGAATCCAAATTGAAAAAGAAGTAAAATTGTCACTGTTTGAAATTAAAGGAATCCAAATCAGAAGAGAAGAAGTAAAACTGTCACTGTTTGCAGATGACATGATACTATACATAGAGAATCCTAAAGATGCTACCAGAAAACTACTAGAGCTAATCAATGAATTTAGTAAAGTAGCAGGTTACAAAATCAATGCGCAGAAATCTCTTGCATTCCTATACACTAGTGATGAAAAATCTGAAAGAGAAATTAAGGAAATACTTTCATTTACCATTGCAACAAAAAGATTAAAATACCTAGAAATAAACCTACCTAAAGAGACAGAAGACCTATATGCAGAAAAGTATAAGACACTGATGAAAGCAATTCAAGATGATCCAAACAGGTGGAGAGATATACTGTGTTCTTGGATTGGAAGAATCAACATTGTGAAAATGACTCTACTACCCAAAGCAATCTACAGATTCAGTGCAGTCACTATCAAACTACCAATGGCAATTTTCACAGAAGTAGAACAAAAAAATTTACAACTTATATGGAGGCACAAAAGACCCCGAATAGCCAAAGCAATCCTGAGAAAGAAAAACAGAGCTGGAGGAATCAGACTCCCTGACTTCAGACTATACTACAAAGCTACAATAATCAAGACAGTATGGTACTGGCACAAAAACAGAAATATAGGTCAATGGAACAGGATAGACAGCCTAGAGATCAACCCACGCACGTATGGTCACCTAATCTTTGATAAAGGAGGCAAGGATATATAATGGCAAAAAGACAGCCTCTTCAGTAAGTGGTGTTGGGAAAACTGGACAGCTACATGGAAAAGAATGAAATTAGATCACTCCCTAACACCACATGCAAGAATAAACTCAAAATGGATTAAAGATCTAAATGTAAGGCGAGACACTATAAAACTCTTAGAGGAAAACATAGGCAGAACACTCTATGTCAGAAATTATAGCAAGACCTTTTTTTACCCACCTCCTAGAGAAAGGGAAATAAAAAGAAAAATAAACAAATGGGACCTAATGAAACTTAAAAGCTTTTGCAGAGCAAAGGAAACCATAAACAATATGAAAAGACCACCCTCAGAATGGGAGAAATTAGTTGCAAATGAAGCAACTAACAAAGGATTAATCTCCAAAATATGCAAGTAGATCATGAAGCTCAGTATCAGAAAAAAAAAAAACCCAATCCAAAAATGGTCAGAAGATATTTAGAGAAATAGATATTTCTGTAAAGAAGATATACAGATTGCCAACAGACACATTAAAAGATGCTCAACATCACTAATCATTAGAGAAATGCAAGTCAAAACTACAATGAGGTATCACCTCACACTGCTCAGAATGGCCATCATCAAAAAATCTACAAACAATAAATGCTGGAGAGGGTGTGGAGAAAAGGGAACCCTCTTGCGCTGTTGGTGGGAACGCAAAGTGATACAGCCACTATGGAGAACAGTATGGAGGTTTCTTAAAAAACTAAAAATAGAACTACCATATGACCCAGCAATACCACTACTGGGCATATACCCTGAGAAAACGATAATTCAAAAAGCATCATGTACCACAGTGTTCATTGCGGCACTATTTACAATAGCCAGGACATGGAAGCAACCTAAGTGTCCATCGACAGATGAATGGATAAAGAAGATGTGGCACATATATGCAATGCAGTATTACTCAGCCACAAAGAGAAACGAAATTGAGTTATTTGTAGTGAGGTGGATTGACCTAGAGTCTGTCATACAGAGTGAAGTAAGTCAGAACGGGAAAAAAAATACTGTATGCTATCACATATATATGGAATCTAAAAAAATAAATGATTCTGATGAACATAGTGGCAGGACAGGAATAAAGACGCAGACACAGAGAATGGACTTGAGGACATGGGGACGGGGAAAGGTAAGCTGGGATGAAGTGAGAGAATAGCATTGACATATATACACTACCAAATGTAAAATAGCTAGCTACTGTGAAGCAGCCACGTAGCAGAGGGAGATCAGCTCGGTGCTTTGTGACCACCTTGAGGGGTGGGATAGGGAGTGTGGGAGGATATGGGGATATATAAACATATATAGCTGATTCACTTTGTTATAAGCAGAAGCTAACACAACATTGTAAAGCAATTATACTCCAATAAAGATGTAAAATAAATAAATAAATAAAATAAGCACCAGTAGCCTATTGCTTATAGTGCCACCTTGTGGCTTTGATCATTACTACTGCCAATTAGCAATGACTGCAGTCCCTTTCCAGGGGCCAAATATGAAAATAGCAGTTTTTAAGAAATGTATCCGGAGTGAGTGTAATTATGCGTTTTCAGGTTATTAGTACTTGAGAAAACTGAGGTAATGACAAACTATAATTAAAATGAGAGTTCTGTCAGAGGAGGTCATTAATGCATTTGAGTAAATGTGGATCAATACAGCACTGAATAAAAAATAAAGGTGCTGAATTCACTACTGACCTGCATTCAGTCCTCAGATATTCCTGTTTTTATTTCTTATGTTAATTAATTTAAAGCCTTTGATAGGTATACCCATGACTGCAGTGTTAGGAGATCAAACCTTCATAGTATGGTCCAGTTTGGGGCAAAAATATATGTCATTTTGTAAAGCATATGAAGTAGAAATGAATGTTTAATGTTTGGGTATCATTTTGCATGATGAAAGTGGGTTTAGAATCAGGGTCATGGCAGAGAAAACTGGACAACAAGAAGTCCATATTACTCATTAAAAACATTTAACAAGACAAAAAAGTACTTGGCTGAGAAGAATTCATTTTGATTAATAAGTATGTAATTTATACTCATTTAAATTCCATTGAAGAGCCATTCTCTTCCAGTTGTGACGAGTGCAATTGAAGTTGTTATGTGATTAACAAACCGTTCAGAGTGGAGGTATATGCTCTTTTTCTGTGGCGTGTTCTTATGCAGGCCTGGCTGCATAGGCCTGTGGCTGTTTTCTTTTCCTGAAGACCAGGAAACTATAGGATGACAGAGAAGTCACACCCAGCCATTCCAGAGTCAACTAAGAGCCGGAAACTCAATTTCTACACAAGTCATGACATGAAAAAGATCAAGTATTCCTTCTTTTAAAAAGAAAAAGAAACAGAAAATGAATCACTAGAGAAGGATATTCTACAATTTTAAAGTCCTTTACTAACTTATCTCTTGCAAAATATCTCTAGCAAGATAATTTAGTGAATCACTGTTCGAGTTGAATTGTGTTCCTCTCAAAAAGATAGGTTGCAGTCTTAACCTCCAGGACCTCAGGATGTGACCTTATTTGGATATAGAGTCTTTACAGAGATAATTGATTAAAAATGAGGTCTTTGGGGTGGGCCCTAATCCCATATGACTGATGTCCTTATTAAAAGGGGAAATTTGGATAGAGAGACCGACATGCTCAGAGGAAAGACTATGTGGAGAGACACAGGGAGAGCACCATTTGAAAATAAGAGTTATGGTGCCACAAGCCAAGGGATGACAGGGCTGCCAGAAGCTGGAAGAGGAAGGATCCTTCACCAACAGGTTTCAGAGGGATTATGGCCCTTCAAAAACCTTGATGAAGGCTGCTGACTCCAGAACTGTGAGATAATACATTTCTGTTGTTCTAAACCACCGGATTCATGGTACTTTGTTATGGCATCCCTAGGGGAAAAAATGCAATCATAATATTGAACTAGTACTTAGTGCATTTCCCTGTGAGCACTTTACAGGAATTGTCCTATTCCCACCTAATAACAACCTTGAGAAGTCTATTTTTATCATCCCAAGATACTATCAGATGAGGATATTAAATTACTGAGGTTAAATGATTTGCCCAAGATCATAGTTAGTAAGTGAGTGAGCTGGGATTGGAACCCAGGCTGGTTTAACTCTAGACTCTGCTGTGTGTGTGTGTGTTTGTGTGTGCGTGTGTGTGTGTGTGTTGCAGCCACTGTCACACCACCCTCATGGCTCATCTAGAACCACTCATCTCCATTTCGGAGGAGAATGACTCTTGGCATACACTGGCAACTCCATTCTTCGTTTTCAAGGGCATGAATAAGATTCTTCATTTCTCTGACAATAAAGGATTGGTAATATTCTCTTGTCTCTTTGTAATTTGAAATTTATAAACTTATTGGCCTTTTCCCTCATACCTCTCCATTTCTTTCCACCTCTTTCCATCACCCAAATCAAAGTTTAATATGTTAACAGAGTGAAAAAACTACAGAGTCAATTTTCTGCTTCAAAAGAATTTGTTTAAAAAATCTCTTTGTCAAAAGACCAAATAAACTGGGATTGAACTGTGTAGATATCAGAGATACTGAAAACCGGGCTAACACTTAAAACTCAAAATTCTATCAGTGAAACTAATATCATTATGAGAGCAGAATTATTTTTCTAAATCACAGAATGAATGCCTTATTTTTATTAATAATTATCTCTGTGTTTCAGTTTAACTCCACTACCTGATCCAGAAAACCCAAGAAATTAGTTTATGAAGTGCCATGGGTTGAAACAATTAAAAAAGGAATTCTAGTTAGACCAGTAGTTAGACAAAACAGTTGATTATACATTAGTCATAGAATGTAAAAGCTCAAGCCATCAAATTAGATTTCTGTTAGCTCATTAGAGAAACAAAGAGAGAATTAGGAATCTCAGGGTATATTTGATTGTTAAGCTCTGAAACTTCTCCTTGTCTGTATTCTTGATCTTGATTTAAGATGTCACCTTCTGCTCAGTGTTCCACATTGAAGTGGTAGGTTTCAAACTTTTTTGTCTACAACCCATAGTCAAGGCAGCCAGGGGAGGAGTTTCAGGAAGGAGGGATGGTGGGCACTGTCAGCTGCTTCAGGGAGATTAAAAGGATGACTAACAATACTTCATACTTAGGGGATCAGTATTTATTGACGCAGATGTTTTTGCTGTTGTTCAGTCAGATAGTCATCTAGGGAATCAGGCATGAGTAATAAAGCTGCCAGAGGAATAAAAGTCACTGAATTTGTTAAGACTGTGAAGCTGAATAGCAAGAAAACCCACCTGCTTGGCAGGTGTACCATGCTCCAACAAACACCGCTGTAGAGACAAACCATCCATTAGCAAGGCTTCAGGCAACTCACAAAACAGCAGCCATGCTGTTGGGCCGGCTATCTTATAACAATACAAAAATAGTCAGCAACCCTCTACAGTATATTTCCTTTTACTTTTTCTTTTCAAATTGTTTTGTCTTTCTTTTCTCTAACACATTGTTTATAAAGTAGAAAGGAGAAGTTAGCAGTTTTACATATTTGGAGATTAAAACTCATGAAGGTTAAATGACTTGCTCAGAGCCCCACAGCTAGTTAATGGCTATTCTGGGGAGGCTGGGAAGGCTCAAAAGTCACCTGCAATCATCCTGCCCCCTACCGATCCTTTCCATTTTAGCAGGCTTTTCACAAAGCCCTGGACTTCAATCCTGCCACGTTGCCTGGCTAAACTAAATTAAAACTGCACTAAACTAAACTAAACTAAATGACTAAAACACAGATCTGTCCTGAGTTGAAGAATGTCAGGTAGGGACATGCTATATTGATTGGTCATGAAGAGGGAAAAGAGAGGAAGAGGGCTAGAGAGACACTGATACTTTACAATGTCTCATTACTTAAGGCCACCAGGGTATTTCTGTTCCTACCTATGAATAAAATGAAGAAAAAGGACGACAGTACCGGTCATGCAGCTTATTTCAGAGCTGGTGGGTAACACTCAGACAATTCAAAGAGAAAATTCTAAAAGATAGGAACCTCTTAAGAAAGGGGGAAAAAACCATGTATATAAGAGGTGACTATGGAGTGGTGGCTTTCCGCTGTGGACTGCTGGAACTAGTCCAGCGAGATGTCAGCGAGACATCTAGATGTCAGCGAGATTCTCATAGGAAAGCAAGTAACATTTGTCACTTTTTGCATGTCTTTCTAACTTAGATAAAAGCAATATTATCCGTAGGATGTAAAAGCTAAATCCATCAAAACTAGATTTCTATAATAGCTGGACAGAGCTATGAAGAGAGATTTAGGAATTTTAAGGTAAAAGTGGTAGGCGATGTCATGGAAATGGAAAAGTTCATTAAAAAAAAAAATGCTTGTAGACCAAGACTAGAAGAGAATTAGGTAAAGAATCCTGATAATGAAGAATATGCAGAAAAAAAGGAGAGCCAGAGAAGGGATGGTCTGAGAGACCAGACCGGAAGACAATAGTGAGAGAAGGAAGCCAGAAAGATTCAAAGTTGTACCCATTACGGCTTTGAAATCAAGAAGGACTGATAATTCAAAATACGCCTTGGGATTTGGCAGGGAGGTCATAATCTCAGTGCAAGCTTTCGGTGAATGGTGGGGAGAAAGCCCAACAAAACTGGGCCATCCTTGCCTGATCTGAATATATGTAAATATATACATATGTACATGTGCTGGGTTGCTGATAACTGGTTAACAGAGGGTGTCCCTACCTGACATTCTTCAACTCAGGACAGATCTGTGTTTTAGTCATTTAGTTTAGTTTAGTGCAGTTTTAATTTAGTTTAGTTTAGCCAGGCAACGTGGCAGGATTGAAGTCCAGGGCTTTGTGAAAAGCCTGCTAAAATGGAAAGGATCGGTAGGGGGCAGGATGATTGCAGGTGACTTTTGAGCCTTCCCAGCCTCCCCAGAATAGCCATTAACTAGCTGTGGGGCTCTGAGCAAGTCATTTAACCTTCATGAGTTTTAATCTCCAAATATGTAAAACTGCTAACTTCTCCTTTCTGCTTTATAAACAATGTGTTAGAGAAAAGAAAGACAAAACAATTTGAAAAGAAAAAGTAAAAGGAAATATACTGTAGAGGGTTGCTGACTATTTTTGTATTGTTATAAGATAGCCGGCCCAATATTCTGCATGCACGGCTGCAGGTGCGTTTTCTTGCTGTTCAGCTTCACACTTATCGAATCCAGTGACTTTTATTCCTCTGGCAGCTTTATTACTCATGCCTGACCAGGTATTCCCTAGATGACCATTTTACTGAACAACAACAAAAACATTTGCTTCAATAAATACTGATCCCCTAACTATGGAATATTACTAGTCATGCTTTTAATCTCCCTGAAGCAGCTGACAGTGTCTACGATCCCTCCTCCCTGAAATTCCTCCCCTGGCCGTCTGACTCCCTGCTGCACTGCTCTGGTTCACCGCCTGCCTCAGTCTCCCCTGTTGTACCTCCTCTGCCTCCTTTCCTTTACCTGGTCTTGAAGTGGTGGTAGCTATCTTCTGCTTTCTCTTCTGTTCTCCAGTCTGTCCCTTGGGAGTAGCCTAAGTGCATGTGAGTTCAGCTCTCACTCTGGTGCTGAATGTAGGTCAGTAAGCTTATTTCACTTCTGAAGCTCCAGGATTCCACAGGTCATTCCTACTTGTATCTTCTGCTCCCTCTCAAATGCTACAAATTCCAAACCAAACTCACTGCCTTCCTGCACTGGTGCCCCGACTGTAGTCTTCCTCTGGAGTTTTCTGTGTTACTCCATAGTATCACCCTTCTTTTAACCACCTGGCTAGAGACCTAGCCATCATCCTTGATTCTACTCCTTCCTTTAATCTCATGTCCATGTCCAATATCTAATTGGTTGTCAAATTCTATCCGTTTTACTTACAAAATACTCTTGGTCTATAATCTTTAGAAGTGATGGTTTGTGTCCCCCCATTCTTGATTCTTCGCCTTTCTCTGGAGTTCTGTTGCTAGAGTTCTATTTTTGTAGTCCTGATGTGACCATGCCACTCACTGTAAGTCTCACGGATCTCTGTGGCTTCCAGCATAAAACCCAAACTCTTCAGAATGGCATTTGAATCATTTCAGGATTGAGTCTCAAATACTTTTTCACTCTCATTTCTCGACACATTGCCCATACATTGTTCACACTTAAGTCTCACTGGGATTCTTGCCATTTACAGGACACAAAATGCATCTCCCAACTCCTGAATTTTTGCTTATTCAATTCCTTCTGCCCAGAATTCAGTTAATATCACTAAATTCTATTAAAAATTCCCCATAATACTACTCAATAAATTTTTGTTGGATTGAAATATAATGATTAGTCTCTCTCCTGCACATAATATGAAAGCAGAGATCAAATCGTTTCATCTTTGTATTTCTAGCAATTAACAGAGATTACAACAGGTACTCAAGAAATATTTACTTGGAGACAAAAGCTAAAGAATTACTGATCTGCATGGTTATATGTATTTTTAATATCCATCTTTTCCCTAAGAGGGATAAAATAGTAAAATAACCAGTTAAAGAAATAAACATTCTTTACTACCAAGCAGCATGAATTGTTATTCACTGGGGAGAATAGCTATTTACAAGATTGGTACTGACATAAATAGTTGCAAACCACTCTTTTAGTCCCTAAGATCTGATTGGATAATCAGATGGATACAGTGGATAATAATGAATATTTGTAATAAATATTTTGTTTACAGCTTTTCTCTACATGAAATCTTGCACATATAGGACCCTCAGATTTTGGTATCATAGAGTATTACAGGTGAAATATCTGTTCCCTGCTTTCTGGTAGCAAAGCTTCCCAATGTGAAACACTGGGTGTTTAAATATGTATCATGATTAACAATGAAATTATGGCCTTGTTGCAAACACTGGAGAGTTTTAATAGCTGAAAAGTTGGTTCATCCTATAGGAATTTACTTGACTGTGTATGAATAAAGTATTTTCATCTGGAAGTTTGTTTTTTGAAACAGCTATATTCCTAAACTTCAGTTTATTTAGCTTGTATATAGTAATTCTTTTTACCTTCTGAACCAGTCCTTATTGATTGGGAGAGCACCAGTATTCTAAATCATTTTTAGTTTGCTATAGTAAAAACAGTTTCTCCCTTAGGATAATTCTATGATACAGATTAAATCAGAAATTAAAGAAAATCTTCCAAATCAGAGAAATATTTGTCTTCTTAACTAGGTTTGCCTGAGTGAATTATTTTATTATTTTGAGAACCACAAGGAGAATTCATTGCTGTCGTCATAAAAGTAAATGTGGGGACTTCACTGGTGGCGCAGTGGTTGAGAATCCGCCTGCCAATGCAGGGGAAATGGGTTCAAGCTCTGGTCTGGGAAGGTCCCACTTGCCAAGGAGCAACTAAGCCTGTGCACCACAACTACTGAGCCTGCGCTCTAGAGCCCGCGAGCCACAGCTACTGAAGCCTGCGCACTTAGAGCCCGTGCTCTGCAGCAAGAGAAGCCATCGCAATGAGAAGCCCATGCACCACAACGAAGAGTAGTCCCTGCTCACTGCAACTAGAGAAAGCCTGCGCGCAGCAACGAAGACCCAACAACAAAGACCCAATGCAGCCAAAAATAAATAAGTAAATAAATTTATTTAAAAAAAAAGTAAATGTGTACATTGATAAGCCTTGGTTTTTTAGGAAAATAATCTTCAATTAAGGGTTAGACACATATATATGGAATCTTAAAAAAAAAATCGTTCTGAAGAACCTACGGGCAGGACAGGAATAATGACGCAGACATAGAGAATGGACTTGAGGACACGGGGAGGGGGAAGGGTAAGCTGGGGCGAAGTGAGAGAGTGGCATGGACATATGTACACTACCAAAGGTAAAACAGATAGCTAGTGGGAAGCAGCCACATAGCACAGGGAGATCAGCTCGGAGCTTTGTGTCCACCTAGAGGAGTGGGATAAGGAGGGTGAGAGGGAGACGCAAGAGGGAGGAGATAATGGGGATATACGTATATGTATAGCTGATTCACTTTGTTATAAAGCAGAAACTAACACACCACTGTAAAGCAATTATACTCCAATAAAGATATTAAAAAATTAAGGGTTAGAATAAATATGGTCCCTCTGTCTTTTCAGTCTGGTATCAAGTCTATGTGGGATGAGTCAAAATGAGCACTTTGTCTGACTAAATCACCGCTCTCCCATTTGAGAGGGTGTGGGAGAGTGCTTAAGACTGTGGGCATTGGCATCAGTCAGACTGTGTCTGGAATTCTGGCTTCACCACTTAGTAACAGTGTGACATTGGGCAAATGGCTTGGTCTCTCTCAGCTTCAATTTCCTGATCCATAAAATAGGTATTCATTTATTCAGTTGTTCGTTCATTTGTTCGGTTATTCAGCAAATATTTATTGAGCAACTACCGTGTGCCAAGTTCTATTACGGGAATCTGGGGAGTAACAGTGAACACAACAAGCAAAAATATTTTTATTTTTTAAATTGAAGTATAGTTGATGTACAATATTATATAAGTTACAGGTGTACAATATAGTGGTTCACGATTTTTAAAGGTCATACTCCAGTTATAGGTATTATAAAATATTGGCTATATTCCTTGTGCTGTACAATATATCCTTGTAGCTTATTTATTTATACATAGAAGCTTGTACCCCTTACTCTCCTACCCCTATTGCCCCTCCCCCCCTTCCTTCTTCCCACTGGTAACCAGTAGTTTGTTCTCTATATCTGTGGATCTGCTTCTTTTTTGTTATATTCACTAGTTTGTTGTATTTTTTAGATTCTGCATATAAGTGCTGACATATGGTATTTGTCTTTCTCTGTCTGACTTATTTAACTTAGCATAGTACCCTCCAAGTTCATCCATATTGCTGCCAATGGCAAAATTTCATTCTTTTTTATGGCTGAGTAGTATTCCATTGTATATACATCATCTTTTTTTATCCATTCATCTGTTAATGGACACTTAGGATGCTTCTGTGTCTTGGCTATTGTAAATAATGTTGTTATGAACACTGGGGTGCATGTATCTTTTTGAATTAGTGTTTTTGCTTTTTTCAGATATATACCCAGGAGTAGAATTGCTGGGTCATATGGTAGTTCTATTTTTAGTTTTTTGAGAAACTGCCATACTGTTTTCCGCAGTGGCAGCACCAATTTACATTCCCATCAACAGTGCGTGAGGATTCCCTTTTCTCCACACCCTCGTCAACGTTTGTTATTTGTGTTCTTTTTGATGATTGCCATTCTGACAGGTGTGAGTTGCTATCTCATTGTGGTTTTGATTTGCATTTCTCTGATGATTAGCAATGTTAACCATCTTTTCATGTGACAACAGGCAAAAATCTTGGCTCTCATGGATTTACTTCTAGTAAGGCAGTATTAATAGTACCTACCAACAATGGTTGTTTGGGAATTAGCTAATACAATGCAGGTAAACTGCTTAGCACAAAGCCCAGCACCTAGTACATTCAGTTAGCTTAGGACAGTGAGTAGTCTAGTTTGACAGGTATACAAAAGAGGTGCTGGGGGTGGGGTGTGGCCTGGGGAGAGGGCAGATTGGGGTCAGGGTAAGTTGGGGCTGTAGAGGCTAAGGTTTATTGAGTATTTACTATTTGTCCGACTCTGTACTAGGTGCTTTAAACTTACAACAATCATATGAAGCAGATACTGGGAGTAAGCTTTTGCTTTAAGGTAAGAGCTATTTTAGATACCATATCTCTGAAAACAGATTTTGAGAGAGGAGCAGGGAACAGAGCAAGAATGAGTTGGATATGTCCGTGGACCTGCTCTCTTACCTTTTAGGTGGACAAGGAGAGAAGGACACTTGGGTAGCTAGACTGTGGCCTGAGTGGGACTGTTCACTTCACTTCACTGGATCTCATCTGTCAGAATCGGGAAAAAAACTTCCTTTCTTTGGGGTCATTTTTTATATTTGAAGGAGTTGTACTAGAGGGTTGTTGAGATCTGTTCCTGTACCGACATTTCCTGATTCCCCATGTAGGAGGGTGGATCACTGCAGAGGAATACATCTTTGTGGTATGTGGAACACAAGGTTACACCAGCACATGCTCATGTATGATTCTTGTTTGATGATTCCCCTAAGCATCCATGTAGAGCTCATCCTGAGGTACAGGAATACTGGTGTGGCCAGGGAATGACTGATGGAATTGAGCAGCGACGCTTGAAAATAGAGCAGAAGATACTTGATAATTTTGAAGCAAGAGTTTACTTTCTTATTTTTTCTGTGAGATAATTACAGGACATAGATACAGAAAGCTCATTGACTGTTAAATTTTATTTATTTTTCCAACACAAAGCATAGGGAGCTGGAATAAGTCCCACCACTTCAAAGAGTTTCCCTATTTAATTTGTTTTAATATTTCTTGTAGGCAGCTTTTTTCTGCTGAAAATGAAAACTTTGACCTTTGGGAAGTAACAATTCAAAACTTAAAAAATATTTAGATATAATATTAACTAAATCTCCAGTTCAAATCTGAAAATTTCTGATTTTTTTTTAGCTTTTTCTCTCCCCTGCATCAGTGTTCATCTTTATGATAAAGCACACCTTAATTTATGTAATAAGTATGTTCCCAAAATAAGAATCAGATCATATTTAAAATGTAGTGAGGATTTGCTGTTTAAATGGTTTCTATTGTAAATTTATTTGCAGTGTAAGTTACTTGACCTTAATTTATCTTTGATGTATCCTTGGATTTTAATCTATTAGGTTTGTCTAAATCAAGGCACATCGATTAACCATTGGAACTATTCCTGTTTATTACTCTCCTAAAATCTAAAACTATCACTTTGAAATTTAAAATCCAGAATCTCCTGTGGTTAGCACCGTTACTACTAACAGCAATGTAGAGTTTTTGTTTATTTACAATGTATTTTATATCCAAGATAGTACACTATATATATATAAATTCAGTATATAATTAAATGGCCTTGTTAAGTTTAACTGAAGGATTCAGTATCTTCATTTTACTGATTATATACCTACAAATTATGACTAGGAATATTGATATATTTGTGGTCATTTATTCACTGAACCAAACATTTATTTAATGCCCACCATATGCCAGGCACTGGGCTAAAAGCACTGGGAAATGTAAAGTATAATATGTGATCTCCTTTAGAGACTTTCAATCTATTAGGGGAAACAGATATAAACACATAAAAAGTTACATGATAAAAGAAAAATTGCAATATGAGACAACAACATAAAGTAGCATCTCTCAAATTGTGGTATGTGAGATAATTTTAGGTAGTAGGCATGAAGAAACATTTTTTACATTAATGGTTACATTTATAATTATATAATGCTGTATATATATTTACAATTACCTTCAATTTGTGTAAAATGTTATTGGTTTTCCATTATGGTTATAATCTAAAATTTCCTATAAAATTAAATGTACTTAATTTAAAATATGGGAGTTGGTTTTAAGAAAATGTTAAAGAGGAAAACATAATAGGTAATATGTGGATATGGAAAAAAATAGTGAGGGATATGTGAATACTGAGATTTGGGACACTGATGAAAGAAATGATTTGGTAACAAGGCACATTACCATCAATGCTATGTGCTGGAGGAAGGAAAGGTCCTGGCAGGCTGGAGGTTCGGGCATGCTCCATGGAGAAGAAAGGACTTAAGACTGGATGGAGAGGAGGGAGGATGTCAAGGGCGTGGTTCTCACAGTGGTAGAAGAACCTGGAGGCCAGAATTCACATTATATTAAGGGGAAGAGGAAGAGTTTAGAGTGGGGGGTCTGTGTAGGAGAGTATGGGAAGGGAGACTGAAAATGTAGGCTGAAGGAGGAAGATTGTTCAGGGCATTGAATGTTATGCTGAGAAACCTGGGTTGTTCGGACTATTTATAAGAGGAAGTGTTTTTTTCTACTTCCAGCCTCCAGGAGGGATGATTGATGATTGGGAAAATCTGGAAAGCCTTTTGGATCACATACGTTTCCCAACATGAGATTCTGACCATTGTCAATACTGAAGGATTTGTTATCTGGTATTAATATCTCCTTTACCACCGACTGTGGTTCTATAGCAGTTAGTAGCTTGAAAGGCCAACTAGTCAGAAGGCAGCATTAGAATGTGGGTCCTTTAAACAGGGGATGTATAGGGCAGGGCTAGAATGGCATCAAAATATGGGATGCTGGGCAGCCCAAGATTACTTTCTCTCAATAGTTTAGCTTGAGGCTGACCTGTCTTCTCTATAGAGCAGTGTGGTACACATAAAAGAGTTGCAATCATGTGTTATTGGATTTGTCATAATGTGTTTCCTTTTTTTCTTCTAGACTTAGCAGCTTTTCTGTTTTAGACAATTATACATGACTATGGCAGGTCTCAAGTTCCCTTACAAATATAATTTGCCTTAGTTCTCTTGGGATTTTACTTTGGGGCAACCTGGGAGTCCATTTTCAGCAAACTGGGTGTTCCCCTAAGTTTATTTTTATTTTATGGTTAAATAAAAATTTGCCTTGAAAAAAATAAACATTAGATGACCCTAATGTTTTATATTTGTAAATAATGAAAAACATTACTAATTTTGCTATTCAGTTGAAATTTCTTCTTTCCAAATGAATTCCAAAATGGTATCCTTCTTGAAAACCCAAGGATATCAAAGTGGAACTATTTTCAAATTGCTGTCTGTCCTCTATAGTGAGTGAGAAGGAAAACTTTGGGTCTTGATCTCTACTTCAACTACAGCAAATCTGCTTTAATTTATTTTTTATATCTGTCGTCTAAAGACACTATGAAACTCGAAAATACAGATGAAAAAAGATAAAACTCTAATCCATGGGGTACTCCCCCAAGTGATCCAGAGATCAAAACGGTAATGACAGTGATTGCTCATCACCCCTGCCAGGAGGTGCTTGGATATTACTAAACCTTTTGAGATATATAGATAAGCAAGACCATCACTGTTTGGCTGGGATCAAGGCTTGGCTACTTAGAAAAAGAAGAGAGTGTTTTTACTCAGTTACTCTGTTAAAAGTATGCTATAATGATTTATTCTAATTATAAACATCAACCTCTATTCCTAGTATCTAAAAATTTAAAGGCATCACAACAAGAGTGAAATTTAGAGGAAAAAAACCATATATTTAACCTCCTCACTAATACTACTTGATAAATTTGTGTATCTACTCCTACCTACCAATCCAACTATCTAGTTGATTTGACTTTTGGATATCTAATTGATATATCAAATCTAATAATGGTCCAAACCAAAATTATGGATCCTCCTTGTAACCTATTTTCCCCCAGTCTTCCCTATTTCAATAAATGAGCCCACCATCCACTCAGTTACTCAATGCCCAAAGCTTTTTCTCAGTGTTCAAATGGAAGCAACCAATAGGCAAGTCCTGTTGGCTAAAAATATATCCCAATCTCTCCTTTCCATCTTTACAGCTACCATCCTGGTCATGATCCAAGCCACCACCATTTCTTGCCTAGAATATTGAGATAGTCTTCTACTTGGTCCTCCTGATTCTACTAACACTCCATAACAATCTGTTCTCCATAGGGTGGCCAGAAAGATCTTTTAAAAATGTATATCAGATCATGGCACTTTTCTGGTTAAAACCTATCCCTGCCTTCTCACTCTATCCAAATTCTCAGCCCTGGTTACAAGGTCCTACACAATCTGGGCCTAGTCTTCCTTTGAGACTCTTCTCCTACTGCTTCCCTCCATGTTCAGTACTCTCCAGCCACAGGGATTTTTCTGTTCCTGGTACATGCCAAGCTCATTCCAGTCTTAGGGCTGTTAACCTCTTCACCCCTCAACTCTTGGTCTCCAGATCAGCTTCTTCTTGTCACTCAAATGCCCATTCAGGGTCTCCATGGGGAGACCTTTCCTAAATTAGTCCCTCCATCCTCAAGTCACTCTTTACAAAGCAAGAAAATTGTCTCATTCATTTCCTGTTTGTTTGTTTACTGTCTGTCTCTACTTCCCCTACTCTAGAATGTAAGCCACATGAGAATAGGAACCTTATCTTCAAGAGAACCACTTATTCCCACTAATTAGCACAGTCCCTGGAACAGAATATAGATAGGCTCAATAAATTTTGCTCCATTATCCAGTTTATGGATTCAGTATTTTTTCCCTTCTTTTATTTAATGAACTTAAGGAGAGAAACCTTTAGTTCTTTCTCTCAGATTCTGTCTGCCCTTACTATTATATCAATCTCCATTTAACTCTTGAATGAAATTATATGGAGAGACAGGAAAAATATAGCACCTACTTCTTCTGAACCCCACTCTGAGAATTGCTCAGTTTAGGGAATTTTGTCTTTTCCTTATGGCTTGATTCTTTTGAAATTCACCAGCGGTTTTAGTATTTCTCCTTTGATAGCCATTCTTTCCATTTCCTTCATGAGGCAGAAACCAAAAGAGGGAAATTAATAATTCCCAATGTGTGCAAGAGTGATGTTCCATGATTAACTCTTTAAAATTGCAAGGGAATAATTTACCCCTCTCAACCTTATCTTATTTTCTTTTGTAGATAGAGATTTGTTAGTCTGGGTATTCTCTCTCCACATCCAAAATAAAATATAATTATTCAACAAGTAGGTAAGTTGCACACAAAAATTTAAAGTAGAGATAGAATGATAGTGGTTTAGCAAATGGCTTGGTCTTGATCTTGGGATGTGCTTGCTGCCCACCTCCACTCCTCTCTGCAGGCCATTTAATCACACCCTGCTATGCCCTTTCAAGTATTGAGGGGGAAAAAGCATGCTGCGATACTTTATGTACTTCCGGGTTCTAATTATATTGAAAATGCATTGAAAAAAACAGAGGAAGGGAAAACAACAGTATATAGATCCTCAGTATATAGTTTTAGAATGATGGATTTTTAAAAATATCTTCTAATACTTTGTAAGTTTAAGAAGTAACATGTATTATTTTGTTTATTATTTTTATTATTCTTAAAATCAGAAAAAAGAATACTCTTTAAAAGAGAGAATTATTGGAACTAAACCCCCAGATAGGCTGTGAGCTGCCAGGGCTCTGGTACCTTTCTGAGTGACCATCACTGAACTCCCAAGGCTGGTCTAATAACCTCGAAGATCACATAGCTCAGTGGGCTCTTGTGTTATTTTCTGGTTCAGAAAAGCTGGTTTTAGGTTTACAACTGGTTTGATGTATAATTCTTTTCCAGACAAAAGCTGATTTAAAAATCACATTGTACTACATAATGGAATTTCGTTTCTTCCTGAACAGCGTCACCCAGGGGAGGTTTTTTGTTTTGTTTTGTTGTTGTTGTTTTTAGGATTAAAAAAAAATTACTTCCATTGAATTGATAACATTTGGTTCCATGAAAAGAAACACTATTGAATTTAACAGTTCTAACAATTGGAGTTCTGAGACCATTGAAAATAAAGAATTAAGTTTGCCATCTTCTTTATCCCTTTTTGTTGAGAGAAATAGCATATGTTACATACAATATTGGGTTTTCAAGAAAGGTGGAAATATTTGTACATTTATGTTCTTAGGTACTAGGGAAAGCCCGTAATGTTGATGACATATTTCCAATACCTTGCTGCTCCAAATCTGATGTATGGAGCAGCAGCTGATAAGAAATGTAGACTGTTAGGCCCACCGCACACCTACTGAATCAGAATCTGCAGTTTAACAGATCTTTAGGCAATTCTTTTTGATTTTTAAAAATTTATTTTATTGACGTATAGTTGATTTACAATGTTGCGTTAATTTCTGCTATACAGAAAAGTGATTCAGATATATACACACACACACACACACACACACACACACACACACACACACACATATATATACATGTGTATATATATTCTTTTTCATATTCTTTTCCATTATGGTTTATCACAGGTTATTGAATATAGTTCTCTGTGCTATACAGTAGGACCTTGTTGTTTATCCACTCAGTATATAATAGTTTGCATCTGCTAACCCCACACTCCCAATCCATCCCTCCTCCACCCCCACCTCTTACTTGGCAACCGCAAGTTTGTTTTCTATGTTTGTGAGTCTATTTCTGTTTTGTAGATAAGTTCATTTGTGTCATATTTTAGATTCCACATATAAGTGATATAATATGGTATTTGTCTTTATCTTTCTGACTTCATTTAGTATGATAATCTCTAGGTCCATTCATGTTGCTGCAAATGGCATTATTTCATTCTTTTTATGGCTGAGTAATATTACATTGTATATATGTACCACATCTTCTTTATCCATTCATCTGTCAATGGACCTTTTGGTTGTTTCCATGTCTTAGCTATTGTAAATAGTGCTTCTGTGAACATAGGGGTGCATGTATTTTTTTGAATTAGTTTTTTTTTGATGTATGCCCAGGAATGGGATTGCTGGATCATATGGCAACTCTATTTTTAGTTTTTGAGGAACTGCCATACTGTTTTTAGTAGTGGCTGCACCAATTTACATTCCCACCAAAAGTGTAGGGGGTTCCCTTTTCTCCACAGCCTTTCCAGCATTTGTTATTTGTAGACTTTTTAATAATGCCCATTCTGACTGTAGTTTTGATTTACATTTCTCTAATAATTAACGATGTTGAGCATCTTTTCATGTGCCTGTTGGCCATCTGTATGTCTTCTTTGAAAAAATGTCTGTCTAGGTCTTCTGACCATTTTTTGATTGGGTTATTTGGTTTTTTGTTATTGAGTTGTATGAGCTGTTTGTATATTTTGGAAATTAAGCCCTTGTCAGTCACATCATTTGCAAATATTTTCTCCATCTATAGGTTGTCTTTTTGTTTTGTTTATAGTTTCCTTTGCCTTATAAAAGCTTCTAAGTTTGATTCAGTCCCATTTGTTTATTTTTGATTTTACTTATATTGGATCCTTAGGCAATTCTTATGCACATGAATTGAGAAGCATTGTCCTGCTATACTTTGGGAATTTCCAGTTCCTAATTGCTTCCTTTACTGCCTTCTCCTTTTCCTTCTCTCCAGCCCCTAATGGCAAAGTCCATAAAGTAGGAGTTCTAAGCTGGGGTCTGTGGACTCTTAGGGAGTTGTAGGTGGTGATGTGTGAAACCACTGAAATTGTACATAAAATTATGTTCCATGGGCCTACTCAGCCTTCATTAGATTCTCGTGAAGCCAAAAAAAGAAAAAGGTTACCTATTCCAGGCTGCAAAAGCATGTTCTGCCTTGAAAGATGGATTAGAATAACTGTTGTAATTACAGAATTATTTCCCTTGTCTGGGAAAAATTTAGGAAAAAATATCAGTGAGCCTTTTCTACTGTTTTAATTTAAAAATATCAAGCTGACCAGAGAGCTGATCACAGAGATGAGGAATTTTTGGAAGCAGCTCCCTAGTTCCCCAAAACTGAAGTTTGCCCCACTGGTCCTGATGTGTTTAGATTAGGAGAAAATTGCTCATTCAGTTCTCATAGGTCCTGCATACTTTAGGATAATTTAAAAAGATTAACTTCTCCATAATATGAGTTTTGTGCCTTTAACTTTATCTTTTTGACTATTTTGATTTCCTAAGACAGAGCTCTTTAACCTTGGCTGAATATCAGATTCATCCCATGCTAGATCACTTGAATCAAAATCTTAGAACCTCTGGGGTGAAGACCAGGCTTACTGGGTTTTGTTTTGTTTTGTTTTAATTCTCCTTGGGTGATTTTAAAGTATAGCCAGGTTGAGAACTATTTGCACAGAGCAATGTGTTCAATAAATTCCAAAATGGCTTTCTTGGGGAATTGTGTGTCTTTCATATCTAAGGAATACTGATTCTGTTTCCTCTGGACAATGAAGTTCCTTTTTCTATTGGAATATCGTTAAATACATGCCCTGCTGTGCTATCTTCCTGCATGCATGTCCATGGAGGCTGGTATACAAAGAAGTTGTTCAAATCTGGAACTGATTCTAAGAACTATTGTATTTTCTAATTTTTTATCTGCTGCTCTAATTACCAGTCCATCTCAGAAAAGCACCCTGATTTTTATGTTATGAGTGACTTTTCAAATACAATAAGTCTGAAAGGGTCCTCTCTCTTGGGCTCCTTTGTGGAGAATACTTGCTATGTTGTAAGAAATGTTGGAAATGAGTAATTGTGCTATAACTAAATAATTGTAAGTAACTGGTTTTTTTTTCTCCATGTACGAGTACTTGGCTAATACTGCAGTTATAAAATGAACAGTCTCGGACATTTTGTAAGCCTAAGAACACATAAGAATCTGTAGGATTCAGGATTTCAAAGAGAGCAGGAAAGAGCATATAGACTGGTAGTAATTTACCATCACTAGTAATGCCTTTCATCAAATAAAGGAAGTGAAATTCTATGATAAAGTTCCCATTTATAAAGGTTGCCCCCAAGACACATTCACAAATTGATGTGGAATTTTACATACTTACATTTTTCCATTTTGTACCTCAAGCATTTCTAGCATTATTAGATTTTGCAGCCAGTCCTCTGAAAAATAACCTAAGAGTTTATTTGTGTATTATCCTTTTCTAAAGGAGATTTCTGGCAATCTGAGGACTTGCCTTCTTACTCTTTTGGGAATTTTCATGAGAATTAGTGGGATTTATGTTCACCTCATTTTTACCTCTGGGATGGATTCACCAAGGGTTCATTTAATCACTATTTCCTTCAAGATCATGAGAGTGAATGCCTGAGAATGATAAATTAGCTTCAACATCATTTGGGGGTATTGGAAATGGGGGATGGAATTATAGAATAATTCAAATCTGATGAAGATATTTTTGAAGTAGCAGCTTGTACTCAACATTAATGAAAAAAATTGGAGCTGATTATTTTCCTAGTATTAATGCTTCAGTGTTCTCTATAACCATTCAGAAGGATATAACATAACTTGTATGATATTAATTTTTATTAACCTCCTTCTAGCTAAGGGATTTCTCAGTTGTCTCCTGGTAAATATATATAAGCAAAGTGATTTTTCACTTGGAATGGAGAATGCATGTAGATTATATTTATGCTTTTAATCTTTACATAAGATTGCTTAACACTAGGAACCTCAACAGGAGGCTTTGTGATAAAATTGCTTTTGTTTCTGATATGCTTTAGCATTAGAATTTTGTTTTTCTTGGTGGAGGCTACAGTTTTGGCTATTATTAAAAAAAAAAAAAACAGACAGTAACCAGTATTAGGGAGGATATGCAGAAACTGGAGCTCTTGTGTACTGTTGGTAGAATTGTAAATGGTACAGCAGTTATGGAAAACCTTATGGCAGTTCTTCAAAAAATTAAAAATATGATCTAACTGTATGATCTGGCATTTCCACTTCTAGGTATATATCCAAAAGAATTGAAAGCAGAGTTTTGAAGAGATATTTGCACACCCGTGTTTATAGTAGCATTATTCACAATTGCCAAGAAGTAGAAACAGTTCAAATGTCCACCAACAGATGAACAGAAAATAAAGTGTGGTATATACATACAATGGAATATTATTTAGCCTGAAAAAGGAGGAAAATCCTATCACAAGCTACAATATGGATGAACCTTGAAGACATTATGCTAAGTGAAATAAGCCAATCACAAACACCATATGATTCCGCTTACGTGAGGTACCTAGAATAGTCAGATTCATAGAAACAGAAGGTAGAATGGGGGTTGCAGTGGCTAGGGGAGGAGGAAAAGAGGAGTTGTTTGATGGGTAAAGAACTTCAGTTTAAAAAACAAAAGAACTTCAGTTTTGCAAGATGTAAAAATTCTAGACATCTGTTTCACAACAAAGTGAATATACTTAACAGTACTGAACCGTACACCTAAAAACAGTTAAGATGGTAAATTTTACGTTATGTGTGTGCTTTAGGGTGCTTTTTAAATTACCATGGTCAATGGTAATCATGATATACAATCATAATATTATTCAGAGCACTCAGTGTTTTGGAAAAAAATCTGAATTTCTACTCCTGGAATATTCCAGGAAAAAGTGCCCTGCTGCTATAAAACACTTGCATAAAGAAAATGTGGGATTTTAGGGATTTGGGAATTTAACTGGTGGGAGAATTTTCAGATAAGAGAATTAGAAGAAAGTGTGGGATGGATCTGGTAGAATCTCAGCTTTGCCACTTACTAGGTGGAAAGGTTAGGGCAAGCTGCTTGATGTCTTCAAGGCACAGTTTCCTAGTCTGTTAAAATGAGCTAATGATACTCAAATCAGAGGGTCGATGTGAGGATTAAATGAGATAATCTATCCAAAATGCTTACCACAGGATCTAGCATGGAGCAGGCATTGGACAAGTGCTAGCAGGAAAGGTGAGAAAGGAGCTCTCATTACCTGGAGGTGAGCCTGGGAGTCGTGGAGAAGATTAAGTGCCCTAAACTTCTTGGCTGGTGCTAATTTTTACTACACATTACCCTTCCAATACATCTTTCAGATTGATCTGGTCCAAAATATCGTCACTTTAAGCTAGCTTTGACTTTGATTAATTAAGAAGTGCATTAACTTGGAAATAAGTCCATGTGCATCATGAAACACCATTCCCTTTAGAATCTGCAGAATAGAGGCTACACTGTGTGTTCTTCCTAGAGATTCACAGTGCATACTCACCTGTGCAAGGTATGAAAAGTACTGCCCAGCATTCTGTTTAATTCAGTGATTCATGGACTTATTTGACAGAACCCTAATTAATATCATGCAGAACAAATTTTTGAGTAATTTCTCAATGATTATTGTTTGCAAAGAGAATTGCTCATATTTAAATAATAATTTTAATGTATTGGAATGTTTGTTTTCGAAATGAAATTGATAATGGTATTAGCTAGGAGCACAACAGGCTAATAGGAAGGCAAATGATTATAAATAGGACTTGCATACTTCATTCAAGCAGCTGCTGAAATCTCACATCCTTTATTAAGCTTTCCTGGGATAAATAAAATAGCATAAATTCCCAGGACCCCATTATCTGTCCTAATTATAAATAAAATAGCATAAATTCCCAGGACCCCATTCTGTCCTAATTATCATCTCATGTACTTTTTCAAATACAGTTCCAATATAATCAGGGCTGCCTTTTGGCCCAGATGCCTTTGAAGAAACAGCCCAGAAACAAATAGGTGATTTCAGTTACTTCAGATATTATTCTGCTTCTGAAGAAGACACTAAATAGGAGAGTATATTCTTAATATATGGAAAAAAATCTTTCAAAAACTTGTTACTATGGAAAACTTCAAACTTATACAGATTAAACAGAATAGTATAAGCCCATCGCCCAGTTTCACAGCCATGTACTCTTGACCCATTCTGCTTCATCCCCACCCCCACTCTTCCTCCTCCTCCCATCTTATTCTAAAAGAAATTTCAAACATTATTCAATTTTATCTATAAATATTATATATCTCTAAAAGAGATGGATTCACTCTTTTACAAAACATAACAATACTGTTATCACACTGAAAAATTAACAATACTGATTCGCCTCATAACATTTTTTACTAGTTCAGAATAAGTTCCACATATTATGATTGGATGATATGTCTTTAAGTATTTTTAATGTATAGAGTCCCTCTCCATCTCTTCTTTTCGGTTGCAGTTTGTTTGCTGAAGACATGGCTAGGGTGACCAACTTGTCCTGGTTTGCCCATAACTTTCCCTGTATTAGCAGTGAAAGTCCCATATCTTGGAAAAATCCTCCAATCCAGGGACATTTGTCCTACAGTTTCCCACAATATGGATTTGACTGATTGCATCCCTGTGGCAAACACATTCCTCTCTCTATATCTGTAAATTGGTAGTCTAATGTCTTGGTTAAATTCAGGTTCAATTTTTCTTTCTTTTTTGGGGGCAAGATTGCCTTATTACTTATAATGTTGTACACTTCCATTATCTCTTTTTGTGATGTCAGCAGTTGTTGATAAACAATGTGTAGAATATCAAAACATCTTTAAAATGCTTTTCCAGCTCTTAGTTCTTCCCTTGTTGCAAATGTTCCCAGTTGTGTATGTACTAGTCAGCCCAGGCTGCCATAATGAAATACCATAGACCAAATGGCTTAAACAACAGAAATTTATTTTTTCAGTTCTGGAAGCTAGAATTGTGAGATCAAGTTGTTGACAGGGTTGCTTCTTGGTTGCTCTTCTTGGTGTGTAAGTGACCATCTTCTTCCTGCATCTTTAGATGGTCTTCTTTCTGTATGGGTCTGTGTCCTCATCTCTTCTTCTAAGGACACCAGTCATTTTGGATCAGAGCCCACCCATGTGACCTCATTTTATGTTAATTACTTCTTTAAAGATTAACTATGGTTATATTTTGAGGTACTGGGTATTGGGACTTCAACATATAAATTTTGGGAGGACACAATTCATCCCCTAACACAAACCAAACACTCCTTATTCCTCCTCCTCCTTTCTAATAAGAATCTACCCTGTGCCTCATTACCATGGGTTCCAGAGGAGGGGAGCCTCATTCTGAGCCCCAGGAGGGTGAATTATGATTGATCTAAGCCATATGGTGATCCTATTTTCCTTTCCCAGGAATGGTTTAAGCATGGGTATAATATGGCCTATGAGATGTGAGAGTCTGCTGGGAATCTTAGAAGGATTTTCCTCACTGAGTAAAAAGATGACACATGGGTAGAAATGGAGCTTCTTCTGCTGAAACACGAAGGGAGCAGGCTGAGCCGACTGTTGACAAAACATTCAAATTGACATGGATGGCAGAGCACAGGGGCGAAGTCCTGGAGGAGACTGTGGAATCTGAATTAACCAACCCTGCCTCCCTGCTTTGGGATTTTTATGTGTGATGCTATCTTCCCTTTTATTTAAAGGCACTTTTAGCTTGGATTTCTGTTGCTGCTTTCAGAGGCATCCTAAGCAGCATATCCATAAACTTTCCCACACATTCAACAACTCCAAACCCAGCTGTGCTATGCTTCACTCCTCCCCTCTTCTTCAGACCTCCTCTTCCCTTCCAGGAGCCATTCCTTTCTATCCTGATAGTGATTTTTTTCCCTTTCCCCTCTAATTTTCCAACCTCTCCTAGAAACTCCTTCTCTCGTATTTCCTCCAGGCTGAAGAAAAAGATTGTGAATACTGACAATTAGTAATTTTGCCTGTCTTCATATATATACTTTTCTCTTTCTTTAGTGGTTATGCTGATGTCTTTGGGTGGTTGAGGTGCTCTTAAGAAAACAAAATCGATATCCTGCTCTCTATTCTTGGAAGCATCCTTTGTACTGGGTGAGAGGTGACTCTGCTTCCTCTTTGGGTAAATAGGATCTCCTCTTCACCTTGGAGCTCAAAGCAAAGTTAAAGTGTTCTTCCTGCTTATCCCATTGCAGCTTTTTGCAAAGAAAAGGTAGAAAGCAACTTTAGATCATCTTCCTAGGTAGATTTCACAAGAAAAAAGCCACACCTTCTTGCCAATAAAGCTTTCACTCTGTTACTAAATTTCTGTGGTTAATCAATTGTTTGTCGTTCATGTCTCCCTCAGGGTTGACTTGTATAACTAAGTGTATTAGAGGTATATACTATACCTCTATATAAAGGGCTAAGATGCCAATTTGAGGTGATCAATATTCACATCAAAACAAAAGCACTGCCTTGAAAATTTCATACCCAGATAAAGTGACTATATACTTTATCATCCAAGTCAGGACACTTCTGCAAGTGAAAGGCAAAGGGTCAACAGGCATAAGCCAGATCTCCCAGCAAAATGTGATGTGTAGTCACTCCAATTAGAGTGTGTAAAGGCATTCACAACTTTCCTTTGTAGGAATGTGTAAAGGGGTGCCTCGCAAATGTTTTAGGGACATAGTAATTAGTCCTAATGATTTCCCTGGAAGTCCAAACTCTCAGAATTTGCAGCTCCCAGGAATATCATAGGGATCTTCAAAATACATTACAAAACTTTGAGTAAAAGTATTCCTTGATTTTTACAATCCTGGGAATAACTAGATAAATTTCTTATCCAAGGCACTTTTCAAACATTCATTTGTCCACAGGGCATCTCTGATGGGGCAACTTCAGGATCCTGTCCTTCTCAGCATGTTTTCACATTAGGGGAGATCTGTGAGCAGTGGAGAAGTGATTAAGGAGTGATTTACAAGGTGTTTTGTTTAAATTGCACCAAGGGCACAGGGATGGCTTTCTGTCCATGGCCTCAAACTACAGAAGTAGAGTGACAGTTTTTTCTAGAAACCGAATGAAAAATAGATCTAAGTGTCACTAGCAGAATGTGAAATGACAGGCTGTGACTGTGACTCTGACATTGTCACACAAATGCTGAAATACAACCAAACTCAAAGTAGACCAGGCATAGAAAACATTAACATTGTATTCTGGGAGAGCAAGGGAAAAAATAGTAAAAGAGCATTGTTTATTATGGCTCAAGACTCACTAATATTCTTCAGACTTCAGTCTGCCTAGTAAAACATGCGCTTGGCTTTTTTCTCTCTGTTGATACCTCACACTCCTCAAATGACATCCTACCCATCTCTTTCTATGGTTCCCTATGAGAGTATGTTAAGATAAATACATGGATATCTACTGAATTGCCCAAAAGAGTGCCAGGAGAAAATAAAGCAAAATTATACACAGGTGAGACAAAGTATGTTGACAAGTTATTTTATAAGACACCAAACGGAGCAGGTTGAGAGCTGATTAGGTATTCTGGTCTTTCTGACATGTGCTTGAGATGGGGAAGTCGGGCTGAGCTTCTTATTACTCCCTTTGGCCAATGTTAGTTGTCTTACTCAGTTTCACACTTCTGGTAGGTGTTATGGTCAGGGCCAGGACTCAAACCCAGATCTTCTGGCTCCAGAACTCAAGCTTATTCCGTCGGCGTGCCCTTGAGTAGCAGCTCTCCGACAGATCTGCCTCTGGCTGATCTTTCCCCAAGGATCCTGGGACACTGCCTGAGGCTGGTGGGGATAAGGCAGTGCCCTCCCCTCCCACGCCACCACCCTGCCTTGAGCATGGAAGGAATCGGTTTGGTTTGTGACGTCTTTTGGGTATTGCCTGCAATATGCTGTGTGTCATGCCTCTGGACAAATGCAACCTTGCACCTGGCATGGGCTAAGATGCCAATTTGAGATGATCAATATTCACGTCAAAACGAAAGCACTGCCTTGAAAATTTCATACCTAGATGAACACAGTAAAATCATGTCTCACTGTGACATTCATTACAGCTGAACTACTCTTGGTGTTCTGGACTAAGCAAATTTGTAGCTATTTTAGCTCAGTGATTCCCAGCATAAGGACTCCTCACCCCTAGCAGTCCAGGAAGGCAGTTGTGTTTGTAAGAGTTGGGGTGCTTGTTAGTGCTTGGTAAGAGGTGGGATCCATGAATAATTTAAACAGTTCAAAAAGACTAACAGAGACAATATGCTCAACCACGACAAGTCTACACAAATAAAACAAGAGTTTTAAATGTCTTTTGGTGGGAATTTTATCAATATTCTTATTGGAAGTCCTGATTGGCACTTATATATGTCTATGCTGAATAAAACAATGAGAAACAAATTATTAATAATAGCAAATTTAGAGAAAGATGAAGATTTTACAAGATAGTACCTATAAGGGGAAAAATAACAAAAGGTGTTCTTGATGGTGAAAAGCATGGGAATCAGTGGATTAGCCTGTGACTATAAGTCCCAAGGGGAGGTGGGCCTGGCTAAGAAGCCACAGTACAGGACTCTTCTTGATGTGCAAGTTCTAGAGCTTTTCCAGTTAAGTTTCAGAGACCAGTTAAGGATCCAGTCCTCTGTGGATCCTTACAGGTGCTAGTTGGCTCATGGATCCTCTATAGGATTCAGGTCACTGTAATCAGAGGAACCAGCATTTGGGTTTTGTTCAGGGTTCCCAAAGTGATTCTGGGCCTTGTATTAGTCGATGCTCAGGTAGTAGCTTCCTTATGAATACTTGTGGGATGAGATTTCCTCCCCTTTTTACTCTGCTCTGCATCACATTTCCATGTAGAGTAAGGATCGGGCCCTAGAGCTTGGTAGTTATTCAGTATTCTACTTCAGCACTGATTGCTGCTTCTGCCTTTGACCTGGTCTTCCCCAGGATAAATACTGGGACTCATGCCAAGACAATATTTTTTATCTTTCCTGATCTGTTTTAGTTCGTTGACTACTAACCCACATATTGGATATGGCTCTTGATTACCTGCAAGGTAGGCATTGTGCAGCTGCTAATGCATGCTTGCCTGCCTGCTTGGATGCATGCCTTTTACTCTAGAAGCATGTATGGGTTGTCTACTGCATGCACTGAGGAACTTGTTTAAAGAGTAAATTTGCCTCTAATACAGCTTTAATAATTGAAAAATTAGCTTCAGAAACACTAGTCATTTTATGACAAGCTACACAAATATAAAATGATATTGTGAGATAGCTGTTGAATTGTACATAATTAATTGATCAGTTTAAACCTCAAAGAATAAGCTTCAAATTGAGCAAAGAGAAATCTGAAGTATTAACTGCCAAATCACACATGTATGCTGACAAAGTGAACAGCCCACTCATTCTATCAAAGTTGTAAATGGTGTTTCAGTGCTGTTTCTTCTCAGGGACTTTATTTTGTTTATTGTAATCATATTTATCCTGAAACTTTGGTTTATTAAGTAAATAACTTTTACAAAAATGGGATAATTGTTCAAACAGCAGTTACTTATTTACAGATCTTACTGCCGTCTTTAGATCCCCACTTAGAAGCAGTCTGGAAGAAAAACAACACTGTGCATTGTGATTTCTGTACTGAGAGTTTGATGTGAGCTTGGGGAGAGGGGGAGCTTTAAAAAATTCTAAACAGAATTTATTCAACTATAAAATTTACTCTCCCTCCCCACACCTCCACATTCACCCACACACAACCTCCTGAAGAAGTTTAACTGAGTTTAAGTGTAAAAGAAACCCAAGACAATAGGAAGCATACAAATGTGAAAAGAAGGAGAAAGAAAACCACAGAAGCTGCCTCACAGGAATTATAAGCTGAAACAAGAGTCTTGTCCTTGTACAGAGGAAGTTCCAGGTTCATCCCACCAGGCTTTGCAATACTGATACAAGTATTTGTATCCTTTAAGCTAACACAAGTTGTGTCCTACTTGGTCACTTGTTAAATAATGAATTGCACTTTAGGGTAGAGTAGATCTCTGTGTTTCTTGTTGTGGTTAATTTATGTATTTATGTTTGAAATTTTCTATACATTATCTTAGATATTATTTTACAGACTGTGTTATTTATTAAATCATTCTCTTATTTAATTAGAAATATATTCCTTGAGCAGCCACTGTGTGCTAGGTATTATACTGGAGGTTCAGAAACATGAACCTAATGCTCTTAAGAACCCAAGAATATTTTCAGGGATAGATTTCACATTTATGAAATATCAAATCAGAGAGGTAACACTGAGAATACTGTCTGACAGGAAAGTTACTGATAATTTTCCCCATTAATTGTAAAATACCTGTGTACACTTATTATTTTGGGCACTCAGCATCTTGGTAGTTGGGCCTTGATTTTCCTCTAGAGAGCTAACCCATCCTCCATTCTAAGTCCTTGTTTCCACCGCAAGCTCAGTGATGGACATATGGCTCCGTTCTGGCCTAACAGAAGATTGCTTTTCTTTGGCTTCATGGATTGGTTCAGCAATGATCATGTAACCCAATTTGGGCCAGTGAAGGCCAGGCCCAGCATTCTTGTGCAAATAGGGAAAGGAAGCTCTACCAACATTGCTGAAATTTTACCTTGAATGATATCTAGAGCTACTGTGGTGTTTGAAAATAAAACCCACATGTAGGGGAGCTAAGAAGTAAGTAGGGACAGCATTTTACGAACTCATTTGAGCTCTGATCCAGTATCTACTCCTGTACTTTTTATTATGTGGACAGATAAATTTCTTTTTTCTGCTTGTACCAGATCCCGTTGGGATCTTTTTCACTTGTAACAGAAAGAGTCTAAAAGCTACGCTGTGGAAACATTTGTTGAGGTCCTACCTTGTGCCTAGGCCCTGTGCCAAGTGGCTGAAGGACACAAAGATGAGTAAGCCATTGTCTCTGCCCTCAAGCAATTCACAATCTATCCAGGGTTATAGATATTGATAAAAATCTACCATAATATAAAAGTGATGTATTAGTGGTATGTACAAAGAGCTATAAAAGTATGATGGAGTACCAGTTACTTGTTTGGTAGAGTGAAAGAGTGGCAGAGAGAAAATGGTAGGGCAAAAGGAAAGGTTCAGGAAAAATTCATCGAGATGATATTTGAGCTGGGCCTTGTAAAATAAGTAGAGTTGAACAGATGGACAAAGTGAGCAAGAATATTCTGGAATGAGGGAATAATAATGAAGAAAGAGACATAAAACTTTATTATGCATAAGAGTGAATAACCTACTGTAGCTAGCATAGATGGAATATGGAGGGAGAAGAGTGCTGGAAGACAAGTCTAAAAAATATGCTGGGGCTCGACTGTGAAGGGCTTTGAATGCAGGTCCTCTAGGCAGTAGGAAGCCATGGAAGAACCCTGAAGGTAGCTTGGATTGCAGTGGAGGTGAGGGAGTGGGAAGAAATGATTGAAGAGAAGCAGACAATGTTGAGAGATAAGTAACAGGTAAAATCAAAAGGACTTGGTGATGTGTTGGGTATAGGGCATGGCTTCTAGGCTTTTGGATTCAACCCTTGTTTGAAAGGTGGTATCTTCACTAAGACACCACATTCCTCTTGGAAGAGAAATAAGTTGTTGAGGGTGAGTTCTATCATGGATAAGGTATTTGAGGTCCTTTTGAGGTATATAAGACATGTAAATGAAAATATTGAGGAAGCAGATAGATCCAGGTCTCAAAGGAAAACTCTGGGTTAGAAATACAAATTTAGAGGTCAAAGGCATGTAGACAAGGCATGTAGATTGGTTCCAGGAGCCCCTATGAATACCAAAATCCATGGATGCTAGAGTCCCTTATGTAAAATGGTGTAGTAGAGTAAATACACGTATTTAATATATGAATATATATATTTAATCTTCTAATATGTTAGGATATTTCCTATTTGTTTTCATAAGGGACTTAGATAAGTTTAATTTTTGTACTATTTTTAAAAAAATTTTTCTTTCTTATTAGTCATCCATTTTATACACATTAGTGTATACATGTCAATCCCAATCGCCCAATTCATTGCACCGCCACCCGCACCCCCAGCCGCTTTCCCCGCTTCGTATCCATACGTTTGTTCTCTACATCTGTGTCTCTATTTCTGCCCTGCAAACTGGTTCATCTGTACCATTTTCTAGTTTCCACATATATGCGTTAATATTCGATACTTGTTTTTCTCTTTCTGACTTACTTCACTCTGTATGACAGTCTCTAGATACATCCACAACTCTACAAATGACCCAATTTCGTTCCTTTTTCTGGCTGAGTAATATTCCATTGTACATATGTACCACAACTTCTTTATCCATTCGTCTGTCGATGGGCACTTAGGTTGCTTTCATGACCTGGCTATTGTAAATAGTGCTGCAATGAACATTGGGGTGCATGTGTCTTTTTGAATTATGGTTTTCTCTGGGTAGATGCCCAGTAGTGAGATCGCTGGGTCATATGGTAATTCTATTCTTAGTGCTTTAAGGGACCTCCATACTGTTCTCCCTAGTGGCTGTATCAATTTACATTCCCACCAACAGTGCAAAACGGTTCCCTTTTCTCCATACCCTCTCTAGCATTTGTTGTTTGTAGATTTTCTGATGATGCCCATTCTGACTGGTGTGAGGTGATACCTCATTGTAGTTTTGATTTGCATTTCTCTAATAATTAGTGATGTTGAGCAGCTTTTCATGTGCTTCTTGGCCATCTGTATGTCTTTTTTGGAGAAATTCTATTTAGGTCTTCTGCCCACTTGTGGATTGGGTTGTTTGTTTTTTTGTTATTGAGCTGCATGAGCTGCTTGTAAATTTTGGAGATTAATCCTTTGTCAGTTGCTTCATTTGCAAATATTTTCTCCCATTCTGAGGGTTGTCTTTTGGTCTTGTTTATGGTTTCCTTTGCTGTGCAAAAGCTTTGAAGTTACATTAGGTCCCATTTGTTTATTTTTGTTTTTATTTCCATTACTCTAGGAGGTGGATCAAAAAAGATCTTGCTGTGATTTATGTTAAAGAGTGTTCTTCCTATGTATTCCTCTAAGAGTTTTATAGTGCCTAGTCTTACATTTAGGTCGTGAATCCATTTTGAGTTTATTTTTGTGTATGGTGTTGGGGAGTGTTCTAATTTCATTCTTTTACATGTGGCTGTCCAGTTTTCCCAGCACCACTTATTGAAGAAACTATCTTTCATCCACTTACATCCTTGTCCCCTTTGTCATAGATTAGTTGACCATAGGTGCGTGGGTTTATCTCTGGGCTTTCTATCTTGTTCCATTAATCTGTATTTCTGTTTCTGTGCCGGTACCATATTGTCTTGAGTACTGTAGCCTTGTAGTATAGTCTGAAGTCAGGGAGTCTGATTCCTCCAGCTCCGTTTTTTCCCTCAAGACTGTTTTGGCTATTCGGGTCTTTGTGTCTCCATACAAATTTTAAGATCTTTTGTTCTAGTTCTGTAAAAAATGCCATTGGTAATTTGATAGGGATTGCATTGAATCTGTAGAATGCTTTGGGTAGTAGAGTCATTTTCACAATATGGCTTCTTCCAATCCAAGAACATGGTATATCTCTCCATCTGTTTGTATCATCTTTAATTTCTTTCATCAGTGTCTTATAGTTTTCTGCATACAGGCCTTTTGTCTCCCTAGGTAGGTTTATTCCTACATATTTTATTCTTTTTGTTGCAGTGGTAAATGGGAGTGTTTCCTTAATTTCTCTTTCAGATTTTTCATCATTAGTGTATAGAAATGCAAGAGATTTCTGTACATTAATTTTGTATCCTACAACTTTACCAAATTCATTGATTAACTCTAGTAGTTTTCTGGTGGCATCTTTAGGATTCTCTATGTATACCATCATGTCATCTGCAAACACTGACAGTTTTACTTCTTCTTTTCCAATTTGTATTCCTTTTTTTTCTTTTTCTTCTCTGATTGCCGTGGCTAGGACTTCCAAAACTATGTTGAATAATAGTGGTGAGAGTGGACATCCTTGTCTTGTTGCTGATCTTAGAGGAAATGCTTTCAGCTTTTCACCATTGAGAATGATGTTTGCTGTGGGTTTGTCGTATATGGCCTTTATTATGTTGAGGTAGGTTCCCTCTATGCCACTTTCTGTAGAGGTTTTATCATTAATTGCTGTTGAATTTTGTCAAAAGCTTTTTCTGCATCTATTGAGATGATCATATGGTTTTTATCCTTCAGTCTGTTAATATGGTGTATCTCATTGATTGATTTGCTTATATTGAAGAATCCTTGCATTCCTGGAATAAATCCCATTTGATCATGCTGTATGATCCTTTTAATGTGTTGTTGGATACTGTTTGCTAGTATTTTGTTGAGGATTTTTACATCTATATTCATTAGTGATATTGGTCTGTAATTTTCTTTTTTTGTAGTATCTTTGTCTGGTTTTGGTATCAGGGTGATGGTGGCCTCATAGAAGGAGTTTGGGAATGTTCCTCCCTCTGCAATTTTTTGGAAGAGTTTGAGAAGAATGGGTGTTAGCTCTTCTGTAAATGTTTGATAGAATTCACCTGTGAAGCCATCTGGTCCTGGACTTTTGTTTGTTGGAAGAGTTTTCATCACAGTTTCAATTTCATTACTTGTGATTGGTCTGCTCATAGTTTCTGTTTCTTCCTGGTTCATTCTTGGAAGGTTATACCTTTCTAAGAATTTGTCCATGTCTTCCAGTTGTCCATTTTATTGGCATATAGTTGCTTGTAGTAGTCTCTTAGGATGCTTTGTATTTCTGCAGTGTCTGTTGTAACTTCTCCTTTTTCATTTCTAATTGTATTGATTTGAGTCCTCTCCCTCTTTTTCTTGATGAGCCTGGCTAATGGTTTATCAATTTTGTTTATCTTCTCAAAGAACCAGCTTTTAGTTTTATTGATCTTTGCTATTGTTTTCTTTGTTTCTATTTCATTTATTTCTGCTCTGGTCTTTATGATTTCTTTCCTTCTGCTATCTTTGGGTTTTGTTTGTTCTTCTTTCTCTAGTTCCTTTAGGTGTAATGTTAGATTGAGATTTTTCTTTTTTCTTGAGATAGGCTTGTATAGCTATAAACTTCCCTTTTAGAACTGCTTTTGCTGCATCCCCTAGGTTTTGGATCGTTGTGTTTCCTTGTCATTTGTCTCTAGGTATTTTTTGATTTCCTCTTTGATTTCTTCAGTGATCTCTTGGTTATTTAGTAACTTATTGTTTAGGCTCCACATGTTTTTGTTTTTTACGTTTTTTTCCCTGTAATTGATTTCTAATCTGAAAGCATTTTGGTCAGAAAAGATGCTTGATATGATTTCAGTTTTCTTAAATTTACTGAGGCTTGATTTGTGACACAAGATGTGATCTATCCTGGAGAATGTTCCATGCGCACTTGAGAAGAAATTGTAATCTGCTGTTTTGGATGGAGTGTCCTATAAATATCAATTAAATCTATCTGGTCTATTGTGTCATTTAAAGTGTGTGTTTCCTTATTAATTTTCTGTCTGGATGATCTTTCCTTTGGTGTAAATGAGGTGTTAACGGCCCCCACTCTTGTTGTGTTACTGTTGATTTCCTCTTTTAGAGCCTGTAGCAGTTGCCTTATGTGTTGAGGTGCTCCTGTGTTGGGTGCATATACATTTATAATTGTTATATCTTCTTCTTGGATTGATCCCTTGATCATTATGTAATGTCCTTCCTTGTGTCTTGTAACATTCTTTATTCTAAAGTCTATTTTATCTGATATGAGTATTGCCACTCAGCTTTCATTTGATTTCCATGTGTATGGGAATATCTTTTTCCATCCCCTCACTTTCAGTCTGTATGTGTCGCTAAGTCTGAAGTGGGTTTCTTGTAGACAGCATCTATATGGGTCTTGTTTTTGTATCATTCAGCAAGCCTGTGTCTTTTGGTTGGAGCATTTAATCCATTCATGTTTAAGGTAATTATCGATATGTATGTGCCTGTTACCATTTTCATAAGTGTCTTGGGTTTGTTTTTGTAGGTCCTTTTCTTCTCTTGTGTTTCCCACTTAGAGAAGTTCCTTTAGCATTTGCTGTAGAGCTGGTTTGGTGGTGCTGAATTCTCTTAGCTTTTGCTTGTCTGTAAAACTTTTGATTTCTCCATCGAATCTGAATGAGATCCTTGCTGGGTAGAGTAATCTTGGTTGTAGGTTCTTCCCTTTCATCCCTTTAGGTATATCATGCCACTCCCTTCTGACTTGTAGAGTTTGTGCTGAGAAATCAGCTGTTAACTTTATGAGAGTTCCCTTGTATGTTATTAGTCGTTTTTCCCTTGCTGCCTTCAATAATTTTTCTTTGTCTTTAAGTTTTGCCAATTTGATTACTATGTGTCTCGGCATGTTTCTCCTTGGGTTTATCCTGTATGGGACTCCCTGCGCTTCCTGGACTTCGGTGGCTATTTCCTTTCCCATGTTAGGGTTTTTGACGATACTCTCTTGAAATATTTTCTCTGGTCCTTTCTCTCTCTCTTCTCCTTCTGGGACCCCTATAATGCGAATGTTGTTGCGTTTAATGTTGTCCCAGAGGTCTCTTAGGTGTCTTCATTTCTTTTCATTCTTTTTTCTTTATTCTGTTCCACAGCAGTGAATTCCACCATTTTGTCTTCCAGGTCACTTATCCGTTCTTCTGCCTCAATTATTCTGCTATTGATTCCTTGTAGTCTAGTTTTCATTTCAGTTATTGTATTGTTCATCTCTGTTTGTTTGTTCTTTAATTCTTCTAGATCTTTGTTAAACATTTCTTGCATCTTCTTGATCTTTGCCTCCATTCTTTTTCCAAGGTTCTGGATCATCTTCACTATCATTATTCTGAATTATTTTTCTGGAATGTTGCCTATCTCCACTTTATTTAGTTGTTTTGGGGGGCTTTTATCTTGTTCCTTCACCTGGTACATAGCCCTGTGCCTTTTCCTCTTGTCTATCTTTCTGTGAATGTGGTTTTTGTTCCACAGGCTGCAGGATTGACTTGCTTCTGCTGTCTGCCCTCTGGTGGATGAGGCTATCTAAGAGGCTTGTGGAAGTTTCCTGATGGGAGGGACTGGTGGTGGGTAGAGCTGGCTGTTGCTCTGTTGGGCAGAGCTCAGTAAAACTTTAAACCACTTGTCAGCTGGTGGGTAGGGCTGGGTTCCCTCCCTGTTGGTTGTTTGGCCTGAGGCAACCCACCACTGAAGCCTACCCAGCTCTTTGGTGGGGCTAATGGCAGACTCTGGGAGGGCCAAGGAGTACCTCCCAGTACTTCTGCTGCCAGTGTCCTTGTCCCTTGGTGAGCCACAGCTGCCTCCCACCTCTGCAGAAGGCCCTGCAGTACTAGCAGGTAGGTCTGCTTCAGTCTCCTATGGGGTCACTGCTCCTTCCCCTGGGTCCTGATGCACACACTACTTTGTGTGTGCCCTCCAAGAGTGGAGTCTCTGTTTCCCCCAGTCCTGCCGAAGTCCTGCAATCAAATCCCGCTAGCCTTCATAGTCTGATTCTCTAGGAATTCCTCCTCCCGTTGCCAAACTCCCAGGTTGGGAAGACTGCCATGTGGCTCAGAACCTTCACTCCAGGGGGTTGACTTCTGTGGTATAAGTGTTCTCCAGTTTGTGCGTCACCCACTCAGCAGTTATAGGATTTGATTTTATTGTGATAGCGCCCCTCCTACCATCTCATTGCGGTTTCTCATTTGTCTTTGCATGTGGGGCATCTTTTTTGGTGAGTTCCAGTGTCTTCCTGTCAGTGATTGTTCAGCAGTTAGTTGAGAGCATGTCCTTTTACTCTGCCATCTTGAACCAATCCTCTAAAATGATCTGTTCTATTTTTATTAGTATATGCTGTCAGAATTATTGTGTCTTCAGAAAATATTTGAGGGTTTTCTGTATTTTTCTGGATTCTGGAATAGTTTGAATAGCTTATGAAGTACCTTGTTCTTGAAGGTTTGAAAGAATTTTCCTATGAAGACATCTACACCTGACACCTTTTCTGAGAATGATTCCATTACAACTCTCTCTATTATTTATTTCTGTGGTGACTGCTTTACTCAAATTTTCTCATTCTTTTTGATTCAATTTTGTTAATTTATATTTTCCTTAAAATTCACAACTTGCCAATATGTAACTTTTCGAATATATAAGCTTAGGGTTGTGTGGAGAGTCTATTATAGTTCTTTTATTTTTTTCTTTGGCTGTGATTATATTTTCTTTATCATTTCTGTTTTAATATATTTGTGGGGTTTTCCCCCGATTCTTTTTTTTTTTTTGCCCACGTCATGCAGCATGAGGGTTCTTAGTTCCCCCACCAGGGATCGAACCCGTGCCCCTGCATTGGGAGTGCAGAGTCTTAACCACTGGCTCAGCAGGGAAGTCCCTTTTTCCCCTGATTAAACTAGCTAGTGATTTATGTATGTTTTATTGATTTTCTCTACAAGGACCTTTTCTGGAATAATTTATCAGTTTTGCTGGTTGTTTTCCCATTTATTATTTTCAGATTTTATTTTTATTAATTCCTTCCTTCCATCCATTTCTTTGGGTTTGAATTTTTTTTTTTTTTTTTTTTTTTTTTTTTTTTTTTTTTTTTTTTTTTTTGCGTTATGTGGGCCTCTCACTGTCGTGGCCTCTCTCGTTGCGGAGCACAGGCTCCGGACATGCTGGCTCAGCGGCCATGGCTTATGGGCCCAGCCGCTCCGCGGCATGTGGGATCCTCCTGGACCAGGGCACGAACCCGCGTCCCCTGCATCGGCAGGCGGACTCCCAACCACTGCGCCACCAGGGAAGCCCGGGTTTGAATTTTTGTTCTTTGGCTTACTCATATGGAATCTGCCCCTGAAAATAAATAGTTGAATTTTGAAGAGAAACAGCACCTAAAGGAAGCGATGAGACACTATTGCCGACTGGCTGAACCTGGTTGAAAGTGGGAAGTGCTTATGGGGCAGTAACGCATTATGGTTTTGAAGATTGCTTCCTAGCTTGTCAGCTAGACTGTTCTAAGATACAGAATGAGAGACCTTGGCTGAACTACTGATGAACCACATGGAATGCTTCTCCCTCACCTCTTTGGATTGATATGCCACCCTGGTAATAAACGATTAGCCCTTCCAAATTTCTCTTTGTTGTTAGGCCAAGCTTTAAGCTCTCTCTGTGTTCAAGGTTGTCCATTAAGAATGTCCTGAATTTACTAGGTACCAGTTCTGTATTTTAGTTGCATAGACACAACTTACAAGGCTTTTACAGTTATAATATTCATTTTAGAGTCCTATTACATTAATTAAATATTAATGCTCTAAGCATATTTTTCATAACCTTCTCTGTTTCTTCTCCACTGGAGAATATTGCTGGAAATTAAAAAATAGTGTGGTTTATTATCCATGTCATTGGTGTTGCATTTTGATGACAAATTATTTTTGGAAAATGAAAAAAGATAGATAACTAGAAGAATCCCCTCTGGGTCTCATGCATTTCTGTGAATAGCAATTTTATATTTCCTCACTATTTTTCCTGAGATTATTACATATCTTCCATAAGCATCTATAAAATACTTAGCCATAGTCTTAAATATTGGAGATACTTTCTGAAGAGCTTCTAATGAGATTTTTTAAAAATACTGTGTGTAGTATAAAAATGCTCATACAAAAGTAGTTTAAAAAAAACCTGGTTTTTAATATGTGTAAGGCCTTTATATAGTTTCTTACCTTCTTTACGTATGACAACAGGAAACATTGGGATGAACAGTCAGTGTGTTTAAACTCATGACTTTTCTGGATGGGAAACCTGAGGTTAATGAGTCCTTGACACATTGTAAGGATGAGAGCGTCTTGGCTACAGTTAAAATAATTCAGAGATGGTGAGGGATGGCAGTGCTGAGCCAGAGAAGCTCAATGGTATGGAGATGGAGGCTTCAAAAACTGCTGAATTGCTATGATGTGATTATGCCTATTTATGGACAACAATCCAAGAGGACTTCAAGGGTTTGGAACTGGGTGATTAAATCATTAATGGTTCTTTTGGCACATGGGGCATTTTGGAGAAGGAAGCTCTTTCTTCAGGAAGAGAGGGGGATTGAAATGACAAACTTGGTTTTGGAATGCTGAGTTTAAGGCAGTAAACAGACTTCCAAGTTGAAATGTCCTGTAGGCAACTGGTGATGTGGAGCTACAGCACAGAGAAAAGGTCAGCACCAAAGCGCCAACTTTGAGAATCATCCCACAGGTTACCATTGAGACACAGGTAAGAGAAAGAGACTTTGGCACCTATTTAGTTAATAAGGTTGAATTCAGAGTTGAGTTCAATTTAGGACCAGCAATGCTAAAATTAGACTATAAGATAGAGGAAGCAAATGTTTTCAGAACTCAGGTTGGTGGATCAGGGTCAGAAACTCCGAAACCTAAACCTGAGAAATAGCAGAGCGGGGCTGAGAGGAAATGGGGTAGGAAAATAGGAGAATGAAGTCAGAGGCAAAAGGAATTAGCCATGGACCAAAGTGCAAGAGTGAGGTAGGAGAAGCAAGTAAGCCGGAGGAAGTTTCTCAGCTACCTTAAATATCTGGCTGTACCAAGTTTGTTGTCTTTTCTAGCTAACTCTTGGTCAAAGGTTAATCCTTGCATGGCCAACCCACCTTATTTTGTAGGATTCTTATATTGTATGAATAAATCAATCAGAGGGAAATTGTAAAAAAAGAGGATTAGAAGGCCAAAGACTGAATCTGGAATTATAACTTAAATGGGGGAATCAGAAACACAGAAAGAGAAATAGGAGTGTATAGTACATGGAAACCAAGGTTTTAATGTCTAGCTGGTGATCAAGTCTTAAAGGCTTCAGAGAGAACTTAGAATAGTTGATGGATCTTATGATCTTGTGATTGGAAAGTTATAGACAATCTTCCTGTAGACTGAAGGTTGTAAGCTAGAAGGTAGGATGTGAGGACCTGAAGACAAGCAGATGTAGGTCACACAGTGAAGATGGAAACAGCAATACCAGGTGAAGGGGAACACATTCCCCTTTGAAGGGAGAGGAGAGGAGTTGGATACAAGAGACAGAAATGATGATGATAGAGAGGAAGGGCCTAAGGTCTCTCAGAAAGGACAGAATGAAAAACTCCAGCAAATGACTTGCCTCCACAGACAAAACATGCCTTTTTCCTTGGGCCTAGGAAAAAAGATATCGTCCTGTGTGGACTGATACTGAGATAAGGTCGAGAGTAGATGAGGAAATACGTTACAACTTTGTATTAAGCCTAAAGTTCTGTGGAATCAGAATAGAAACAAACAAAAAGTCTGGTTAAGCTTTATACAGAAATAACATATGATAAACAGATAAGCTACAGACTGGGAAAAAATCTTTGCAAAACACATAGCTATAAAGGACTAGTATCCAAAATATATAAAGAATTAAAACACAACAATAGCGAGCAACTCAATTTAAAAATGGGCAGAAGATCTGAACAGATACCTCACCAAGAAAGATATACAGATAGCAAATAAACATATGAAAGGATGCTTAACATCACATGTCATGAGGGAACTGCAAATTAAAACAACAAGGAGATACCACAACACACCTGAATGGTTTACAGCAGGCTTTATTCAAAATTGCCAAAACTTGGAAGCAACCAAGATGCCTTTAATAGGATAAACAAACTGTAGTACATCCATATAATGGACTATTATTCAGTGATTTAAAAAAATGAGCTATCCAACCATGAAAAAACATGAAGACACCTTAAATGAATATTGCTAAGTGAAAGAAGCCAATATGAAAAGGCCACATACTATATGATTCCAACCATATGACATTCTGGAAACAGCAGAACTGTGGGGTCAGTAAAAAGATCACTGGTTGCCAGGGGCTTGGGGAGAGGGAGGGACGAAAGAATTGACAGAGCAGAAGGAATTTTTAGGTCAATGAAACTATTCTGTATGACATTGTAATGGTGGGTACATGTCATTATACATGTGTCAAAACACATAGAATATGTAACTCAAAGATTGAACCCTAATGTAGACTGTGAACTTTAGTTCATAGTAATGTATCAATACTGGCTCACTAATTTTAACAAATGTGCCACACTAACGTAAGATGTTAATAATTGGGGAAACTGTGTATGTTGCGGGAGGGAAGAAGGTATATGGGAAATCTCTGTGCTTTCTACTCAACTTTTGGGTAAAACTAAAACTGCTCTAAAAAATAAAGTCTATTAATTAAAAGAAAATTTTAAAGGAATGAACTACTGATACATGTTATAACATGGATGAACCTTGTAAACAGTATACTATGTGAAAGCAGTCAGCCAGACACAAAAGGCCAAATATTATGTGATTCCATTTATATAAAATGTCCACTACTTTAAGAACCATGAGTTATAAAAAACAAGGCGCTAGATAAATGATATGGCTAAAGGAAGTATTGTGCTGCTAATAGGAAGAAATCATGTGACTGTGTTTCAAATGTAAAGAAAAATGTATGTATTTCTCATCAGAAAGTAGTCTAAGAGAATTTTTTCTGTTCATACATTGATTGTGATATAATAGAATTTTTCTAGTATCAGGGTGTTGATACCATGACTAAATTACTATATAGTGTGTCTTCCTGCATTTATACCTATGCTTGGTAAGTGGAGAGATCATAACAATATTAATAGTTAAGACTCAAGAATGCCTGGATCAAAATGTAGCTTAAACTGATTTCTTATAGGAACTTTGAGTTACAAAAACGAATGGAGCAACTGGGCAGGCTGAGATATGTAGGTCAACCTACTTACAAAAATAACCTTGACAGAGTTACATAGGTAGATATTGCTCTAAATTTTTCTTCACACAGTGAGAAGGAGTAGGCCAAGTTTACTGAGCCATAATATCTATTCATCTTAGACAAAGCAATCATAGCTTGTAGACCCATTGGACCATATCACATAGATGGCAATTGCTAATTATCAAGAAAGAGTCATGATTTTCAAAAATGAAAGATGGTTAATATTCTTAGAATATAAAGAGTCCTTACTAAGCAATAAAGATAGATGAATGTCCAGTAAGAAAAAATAAATAGGGCACATTAAGAAAAAAAGAGATAACCAAGAAATTATGTAAAGTGTTCAGTATCACTAGTAATCTAATGTAAGTTGATACAAAAATGAGTATTGATTTAATTGATCATACAGACATAATTTTAAAAGGATAATAATACCCAATGTTACATGAGAAGGGCATTACTTTTAGTGGGGATATAAATTGGTAGAGCGTTTTTGGAGGTTGGTTTGGCAGTAGCTCTTAAGTTTTTTTTAATGCACATATTCTGCAACCTTAAAATTTCACTTCTAGGACTCTGTCCAACAGAAGTATTGTCCAGGTGAACAAAGATATATTTGTAAGAAAGTTTATGGCAGTGTTATTTGTAATAAGGAAAAATTGGAAACAATGTGAACCTCTACTAATAGGTACATCCACCCCCTAGAATATTAGGCAGAGATTAAAAGAATTAAGTAACTGACAATGATTTCCAAGATATATTGCCAGGTGAAAAAGAAGGCATAGAACATAACTTACAGTGTGATCCCTATTGTGTTTACCACCACCCTAAGACTAGATATTATATGTATGCAGTTCATAAAAAAGTACCCAGAAGAATACACTGTAAATGCTAATAGCGGTTGTTCCTTGGGAGAGGAGTGGGTAGCAGGACAGGAAACGAAGGGGGATCTGTAGTTATTTTAATGTATGTACTTCTATACTGTTGGATTTTTTTAAACGAAAACTAAAAATGTGTTTATTGTTAGGAGTTATTTAAAAGTGTACACACATCAATGAATTAACATTAGTAAATCATGCAGAATACTGCCTGATTCAGAGGAAGTGCCATGTAAACGTGTGTTAAATAAATAAGTTCAAATATTAGGGCTTTATTTTAAGAAAATAATAATGGGATGTGCAAAGATTTAATTGCAAGGCAACCACTAATCTACTTTGTTTCTCCATGCATTTTCTTTTTCCAGACTACACAGTGGGATATTTTTGCATCCATAAAAATTGGCCATTATAAGTGATAGTTGGTTATAAAAAGTGAAAAAAGCAGATAGCAAAATATTACATACAGGATTATTATTATTATATAATACACCTATTCGAGTTTATGTGAAGAGAGAAAGAGAGAGAGGAAAACTTGAATGATGGTCTCCAGAATGTTAATGATGGTTACCTCTGAGTGGTGGAAATACGAGTACTTTTATTTTCTGTTGAAATCTTATGACAATCCAAATTATCTTAGAAAGAACACAGCTTCTGAAATGGGTTTTCCCTTCAATATCTGTGAATAAGTGGGTGGGAATTTAGAACTGCCTGTGGACATGAGAGGGTTATTTTTCTAAAGTCTCGGGGGTGGGCAATGGGGTCACATAGAGATAAGATTATTGGTTGATGTGATTAGTACCTGCATGATTCAGGTGCTCAGCGGACCACAGCCTCTAAAAAGTCCAAGAGAGTATTTGATGTTGTACAGCTACTTGCCAGGAATTGGACTCGACCAGTCTACCGTGCAGAAGCTTGTGGATATTTTAACCAATACTAGCTTCAAGGAGAGAGGTGAGGATAGGGTGCTCACTCCAATTCTTCTGGGGGCCCAGCTTTAATACCTAGGGGCAGGAGCAGAAGCACTTACATCCCCCTCTCCTACGAAGAGAAAGTGGAGGACCAGTGAACCTTTCCTTCCTCATTTGCCATCTTGCTCTCCTGCATCTTTTGTGAATACAATTCTCCTCCCACCCCATTCTCTTTATGAGTGTTAATTCCTAAAGTGGACAGTTGCAAAAAATATATGTAATTGGATCATCTACTCCATGCCAGTGTTTTTTGAAACAAAGTTGGTACTTTATGCCTCTGTGTATTTTTTGGAGACTTTTCTTCAAAGAGGGCACAGCTCTGAGAGAAAAAGGCATGCTTTAGCCAAGAGTATATACTTTGGTGTGATCTGACAAGATGCATTTATTATTCTGATTCTCAAAATAAAAACCCGACATATTGTCTTTACTGAATTTGCATAGAAACAAAATTACAGTGAACTAAACTATACCTCTGGTAGCAGGAATTTCCTCTGGAGTTTCTAGAAAACTTCAAACTAATTTTTTACTATTTCAAATATTCTATTTCTGAAAGATGTAGAAGATGTTTCATTATGTGAAAGTACTGTGACTGTTTCCTATTTTGATAACTTATTTTCCAAATTACTCTACTTGAGGAGTTTATTTAGCTTCTGAATTACAATTATGAAAACATCCCCAGTTCCAAAATCAGTGTGGCTTGAATCAGTGAAGCTTTGCCTTATAGTTAATGCCTGAGGGCAGAAGTGACTTGAGAGCACAAATCTCAGGATCTGTACAGAGAAAGGAGGTGTTGGTGGGAAATCCCCTCACCCATTAATTTGGCTGACAGTGATGTGGCCCCTCCAGCTGTGTTGCTTTCAGGAGTGGGATCCATAAAGGGGATGGCCCCAGGCCCCTCACTGTGAACCTCCAGTGTAGACCTCCAGTGTTCTTTAATGATATATAATTGGACCAGACCAGACCATGGGGCTTGAATAGCCTTACTCTGTGGTCTGCAACAGTCCCAGTGCTCAGATTTTATGCTTATTAGTGGTACTTTTCATGAGTTTCCAAGGCTAAAGTGACTTTTTCACACTGTTTAATGATTTTCAGTTTAACTACCTTTTTGAGTGGGATGTTGTAAAGATTAATTAGCCAATGTTCATAAAGTGCTTTCAAGCTGAAAAGTGCTGCACAAGGGTGTACAGACTCATTAGCTTCTTAGTCATTTAAGGCTTTTTAGATCTTTTGGCATTCAGAAACTAGATGGTGAAGGCCAAATTAGTATTTTTTCTTGGAGGAGGGGAATTTCAGAAAGAGCAGAATAGAACAGTATATCTTTTTCTAAAAAAGACATCTTTTGCACTGGAATGGACAAAAGATATAAAAATATTTTTATTTTTCATTATCTCCTATTTCCATAATGCTTCAGCTTCTTCTTACTCCCTTCTTTCAAAATGTATTTGACCACTTCTCCTGCACATTTATTTAGAAATTATATAGATTGTCATATAGTTATCCAATGGAGCTGAGTGTGGCTCCAGAGTGTTGAATTGTTGTGCCAGTGAATGACACAGTATAGATCATTCCCTTGGTAAGTAAAGACCCCCTCTCAGTTTGCAGTGTGTCATGAAGGTATGTATCGTCTCCATCAATAGTAATCTTCAGTTTTATGTGTATATATATATATATATATATATATATATATATATATATACACACACACACATATATATATATATATTTCACATGTTCCTTTAGTCATTCTCTTCTTCCTACTTGCTTGACCTATAAACCACCTTATATAATACTTGGCCCCAGAAGGCAACTAAATACAGGAAGGAAGGAAGGAAGGAAGGAAGGGAGGAAGGAAGGGAGGGAGGAAGGAAAGAAAAGAGGGAGGGAGGGAGGGAGAGAGGGAGGAAGGAAGGAAGAAGTGGAAAGTTAACCGTATCTTCTCTCTTCCACCTCCATCATAGTCACTGTCTCCACGGTAGAAAAAAAACCCCAGAAAACTGCAAGGAAGGTGCTCTGTGTGTGTGTAAGTGATGTTGAAAGTGGTCCCATTCTGGCTAAAGGCAGGGAAATTCTGGCAGTATATCTGGCAGCTTTAGGTCAACAGCTTTATACGACTTACCAACATACTTCCTAAGACATGAGGGGGACTGGCCGGAAGAGCGGGTGACAGAAATAATATCTAGTTCTAGAAGGCAACATGTTGTAAGGAATGATCACCAGTTGTAGAATGTGATGACCTGAGTTCCTTTGTAGGTTTGAGCAAGTTTCCTGGGTTTCCTGATCTCTAAAATGTACATAATGTTCCTCCATGAGGAGGTGATGTGAGATTCAAATGAAGAAATGAAGTGAGAGTGTCTGACACATAGCAGGTCCTCATTAAATATTAGTTTATTTTGAATCAGAGTCAGTGAAGGAATTTATCCTGAAAATATCTGTAAAAATCAATTCATTGATTTTTTTTAACCTCTATTCAATACCTTAATTCTCCCTTCTTTAAAAGTGGGGTCTCAGCTATCACCTCACACCTATCAGAATGGCTGTCATCAAAAAGACCACAAATAACAAATGTTGACAAAAATGTAGAGAAAAGGGAACCTTTGTACACTGTTGGTGGGAACATAAATTGGTGCAGCCACTGTGGAAAACAGTATGGCAGTTTCTCAAAAAGCTAAAAATAGAACTACCATATGACCCAGCAATCCCACTCCTGGATTGATATCTGAAAAAAGCAAAAACACTAATTCGAAAAGATACATGCATCCCAATGTTCATAGCAGCATTATTTACAATAGCCAAGATATGGAAGCAACCTAAGTGTCCATCAACAGAGGAATGGATAAAGAAGATGTGGGGTGTGTGTGTGTATACACACACACACACACACACACACACACACACACATACACACACACAATGGAATACTACCCAGTCATAAAAAAAAGAAATGAAATTTTGCCATTTGCAGCAACATGGATGGACTTGGAGGGCATTATGCTAAGTGAAATAAGTCAGACAGAGACAGACAAATACTGTATGTTATCACTTACATGTGGAATCTAAAAAATAAAACAAACTAGTGAATATACCAAAAAAGAAGCAGACTCACAGATATGGAGAACAACTTAGTGGTTACCAGTGGGGAGAGAGACAAAATAGGGGTAGGGGATTAAGAGGAAGAAACTATTATGTATAAAATAAGCTACAAGGATATATTGTACTACACAGGGAATATGGCCAAAATTTTATAATAACTGTGAGTGGAACATAACCTTTAAAAATGTGAATCACTATGTTGTACAACTGAAACATATAATATTCTACATCAACTATATCTCAGTAAAAAGTGGGATCTCAGCATTCACTTCTACAAAATTCTGAATTACTTTTAGGGACACTCTGTCAGAGTTGAGTATGCCGAGGTAGCCAAAGCAAGATTTTAATAGGAAAGAAATGATAGGGATTGTGAAGTGCCAATCATCTTTTGTTCACCTCCAGCCCCTCTACAAAAGCACCTCCCACTCCAGGTAATTCTGTTCTGGGTATCCCAGGGGTGTCTCATGCTTGCTCCTGGGTGGATCTACCTCTGCTGTTTGCATCCCTCACCCACGGTGAGCACTGCACTGCCCTCTTCTGGGCATGGCAGGAACTGCTCGGTTTTGCTGCTGCCTCTTGACATGGCATCATGGTGCGTGTGAGAGAGAGAGACAGAGAAAGAGAGAAAGTGACTGTTATATAAAACATGCCCATATGCCCATTTCCCTCTACATTAGAAAATCCCAGAGCGTTGTCTCTTTTCACAATGTCCTACATTGTGAAGAGTTTATGGAAAGAATTCTTTCGGTTTTTACTTGAGACATTCTCTCTCTCTCTCTGGAATCAGAGATTCTGGAGGTGAATTTGAGTGAGAGTGCCAGGAATTACTGAGAATCCCTAGACCTAGACCCCCTTTGATAAGAAAATCTTTGTTAGGATCATGCCCATCGCACGTGGCTGTTTCTTCCCATAGGAGGAGTGCTCTCTTAAAGGGTACCCAGCCTTTCCTGGGTAGTTACAGCAACAGAGCAGTGGGTTCAATTTGAACCCTTCTGCATGAGGCTCTTAGGCCCTCTGGCACCTAAGTTCCTACTGGGCCCATCCTAACAGGCGTGCTTAAGTCTGTAGCTGACAGAGTTCTAGCGTCAAGCTGAGATCCCTGCTGTGGATACATATGTACAAAGAAATTGGCTTATATCCTACCTCCAAGTGTGAGTATGGGCACTGCCTTAAATTCTAAATATATCAGACTTCATTTACTCATATTTCATTGATCAAGGAAGGAATACAAAGATGATTTAGACACAGTTCCTGTATCACAGCCGTCACAGTCTGTTGCTTCACTTTATATCTTCATAGATGTGACTGTCCCTAGTTAAAGCTTGACTGTCCCTAGTTAACTCTGAAAAATATTCCTTCTGAAGTTAAGATACTAGTATCAACAACACCATACTCAGTCTCTGTGGTTGAAAAGATAGTATTGAAATCAGGCATATGAAGGAAATGTGAAATTTAGTTCCATCTTTTTATGTTTTAATGTTCATAACACTCTCTTTGCCCCCCAGGTTATGCAGATGTATCTTCCATTTTGCGGAATTGCCATATCTAATGCTCAGCTATTTGCTGCCTCAAGGAAAGAATATGAAAGAAGCAGGGTGAGTAGAAAGAAACATTGCTGACAACCCTCAAAGCTCTCTTTCAAGTGTCTGTGAGTCATTATGTCTTTTAAAAACAGCGGATGATCTTTGAATAGTCCAGGAATCCTTTTTATTTGTATAATCCTTCAAGTCTATGGTTGAAGATCCCCTTTAAGCAATAAACCCAAATGGAAGTGGATATAAATTCTCTGTTGTTGTTTGCAGGAAACAGCTTCTTTTAAAAAGGAAATTAATTTCACATCTATACTTCAAGGCAGCAGATATATTCTTGCTTACTTATAGCTTTGAAACAATAACACAATTTAGTGATTTTTTTGCAATTTAGTTCCCTTAAGAAGCAAGGTATGTTACAAATGATTTCACCCCACCTCACAAATTTTGAATTGAAAGTTTACCTGGAAGAGCATCACAAGGTAACTGGACAATAATGCTACAAACACCATCTTATAGATTATAAAGAAACTCACATAGAGGGATTGATCTCATATACCTTCACCAATTATAGGGTTAAATAGTAAAAAACAAAGACTGGTGCTCAAATAATTGCAAAATGATCAAATACAGATTAAATTATATTAGGCTCACTATACTTTTAAATATAGGGAAGTTACTGTCACAATTTAGATATATATTTAAAAAGAAGATGTTCAGAAAGGTTAGAAACCCTCAGTTAACTGGTAATCAAATTGATTAAAAGTTTCATTTGCTAAGCATTATGATTTATGAATATTTCACAGGGGACAATTGACAGCTACAGTTATCTTCTTTAGCACAGCATACCACCTGTTTTCTCTGACTTGGATCCTGTTGTCATCTTTAGCCCCATGTCTTACCATTCTCCTCCTTTCATTGGACATCCCAGCAATACAGTCCCCAATTTCCAGAAAACAGTCTGTTTCACTTTCTCATTCCCTTAGTAATATTTCTTCCTCTGCCTTCAATGCCTTATGTCCACCTTCTTCCTCCCACTGCTTTTGCCTTGCATTTCCTTCAGGACCCAGCTCAGTCTTCCATTTAATCTTTACTTTGCTTGTTGTTTTGCCTTATATATACCACCACTGTTTTATTGTGGGCACTTACCACACTGTATAATATGTATTGATGGCCTTCCTCTCCAACTACATTTCAAATTCCTTAAGGAACACTTCATGAATTATGAATCTTTGCATCCTCATGTATTAATTTACACGCTCAACAAATATTTATTTTGTGGTACTCTTCAGACACTGTCTGTCCAAAGCCCCTGCCTTCATAGAACTTACCATTTTAGTGGGAACTGTAGATAAGAGACAAACGAGCAAATAAAAATTAATATAGTATCAGGTAGTGGTAAGTGCTATAAAGAAGAATGAAGTGAGGTAATGGAATACAGACTGGTTGCTGAAGGATAGTTTCAGAGGGTGTTTATTTCAGAAGGTGATCAAGAAGTGTCTATAGAGAGATGATATTTGAGCAGAGACCTGAATTAAATGAAGGAGTAAAGCCATACAAAGATCTGGGAAGAACATTCCAGGCAGTGGAACTATCAAGTGCAAAGGCCTTGGGGTAGGAGAAACCTTGGTCCATGTGTCTAGAGAGCAGAGAGGAGAGACCTCAAATAGCCAAAACAATCCTGAGAAAGAAGAACAAAGCTGGAGACATCACACTTCTTGATTTAAAACTATACTTCAATGCTATAGTAATCAAAATAGTATGGTACTGGCACTAAAAACAGACACATAGACCAATGGAATAGAATCAAGAGCCCAGAAATAAACTCATGCATATATAGTTAACATCTCTTTGACAAGGGAGCCAAGAATACTCAATGGGGAAAAGGTAGTTTTTTTTTTCAATAAATGGTGTTGAGAAACCTGGATATTCACATGCAAAAGAATGAAATTAGACCTGTATCTTACATCACTCACAAAAATTTCCTTGAAAAATATTAAACACTTAAATGTGAGACCTGAAACTGTAAAACTCCTAGAAGAAAATGTAGGGGAAAAGCTCCAATGATTTTTTTGGATCTGATATGAAAGCTCCAACAACAAAAGCAAAAATAAAGTGGGACTACATCAAACTAAAAAGCTTCTTCACAGCGAAAGAAACAACACAATGAAGAAGCAACCTACAGAATGGGAGAAGGTATTTGCAAATCATACATATCAGTAAGGGGTTAATATCCAAAATTTATCAGGAACTCATACAACTCAATAGCAAAAAAAAAAAAAAAAAAAAAGTAATCCAATTAAAAAATAGGCAGAGGATTTGAATAGGCATTTTTCCAAAGAAGACATACAAATGGCCAATAGACACATGAAAAGATGCTCAACATCATTAGGGAAATGCAAATTAAAACTACAATGAGATATCACCTCATACTTGTTAGAATGGCTATTATCAAAAAGATAAGAGATAACAGGTGTTGGTGAGGATGTGGAGAAAAGGGAACCCTCTGTGCACTGTTGATGGGAATATAAATTGGTATAACCATTACAGAAAACAATATGGAGGTTCCTCAAAAAATTAAAAATAAAATTACCATATGATCCAGCAACTCCACTCCTGAGTATATATCGAAAGGAAATGAAATCACTAGCTCAAAAATATCTGCACTCCCATGTTCATTGCAACATTATTTACAATAGCCAAGACATGGAAACAACCTAAGTGTCCACTAATAGATGAGTGGATAAAGAAAATTGTGATACACACATACACACACACAATGGAATGTTATTTAGCCATAATACAGAAGAAAATCCTGCCACTTGTGACACCATGGATGAAACTTGAGGGCACTGTGCTAAGTGAAATAAGTCAGACAGAGAAAGACAAATACTATATTATCTCACGTATATGTTGGATCTATGGAAAGCAGAACTCAAAGAAGCAGAGTGTAGTATGGTAGTTGCCAAGCATTGGGGTGTGAGGGAAAAGAAATGTTGGTCAAAGTATACAAACTTCCAGTTGTAAGATGAATAAATTCTGGAGATCTAGTGTTCAGCATAGTGACTATAGTTAATGATACTGTATTATGTACTTGAACATTGCTGAGAGAATAACTCTTAATGTTCTTACCACACAAAAAATGTAATTATGTAAGGTGATGGGTGTGTTAGCTAACCTTAGTGTAGTAATCATTTTGCAATATATAGGTGGATCAAATCATCACACTGTACACCATAAACTCACACAAAGTTTTATGTCAATTATATCTCAATAAAACTGGGGGGGAGGAGAAATAATGTGGTTGGTCAGTGAGAAGTGAGAGATTATACAAAAAAATTAGCAGTAAAATATATAAGGCTTACTGATATTGGAAATGAGTGAAAACGACTTTAGGTTTGTATAGGTGGCAAGTAAACAGCTGGATACAGGAATCTAGAGTTTTGGGGAGATGTGAAGACTCGAGATTAATATTTGGGAACCATCAGCATATAGATGGTATTTAAAACTAGGCTACAGGTGGGGAAAATATATGGGTAAGAAAGGGAAGAGGTCTAAGGATGATCCCAGGAGCAAAAAAGGTGATAAGAAGAAGGAGGTGGGGAAATGCAAGTGACATCAAGAAGCAAGGAGTATTCAGCTGTGTGCAAGGCTTCCAGTGTCTGTTGAATTGCATGTCATCCTAGATTTTCTTCTTTTTTTCTCCTATTTTGGAGCTAGTCTGCATTGTTATTTGTGAAACTTTTATCACTTGTTAGTAAAGCAGAAATTTTTAATTAGAAACAATAAAATTACTATAATGTAATTTGTCAGTGCAAAACTCAAGGCACAATTAGTTTTTCCTCTGAGATAAAAGTTCTTGTATACGGGTCCCAGAGGCCCCATCCATGCAGTCCCAACAAATTGAAAAGTTAAATAATTGTTCAGTTAATATGATCCATCTGAAGAAATAGTCTGGATGATTAAGGAAATAATGTCCTCTCCCTTAATAACAGGGGATTTTGTTGGTAATTATGCAGACAGTTGCCTCATTTTTGTTTTGTTTTGTTTTTGTTTTATGGTACGCGGGCCTCTCACTGTTGTGGCCTCTCCCGTGGCGGAGCACAGGCTCCGGACGTGCAGGCTCAGCGGCCATAGCCCACGGGGCCCAGCCGCTCCATGGCACGTGGGATCCTCCCGGACCGGGGCACGAACCCACGCCCTCTGCGTCGGCAGGCGGACTCTCAACCACTGCGCCACCAGGGAAGCCCGCCTCATTTTTAATGTTATATTTGCACATGAAATTATCGCACATTGACCTCTTACAGTGATTTGCCGTCCAAATGCCAAATGGACAGAATACACTTAAAACTTTTTTCACCTCCTGGTGTTTCTCTTTGCTTTGGGTTCGTAGAGCAATGCATGGCCCTTAGCCATAGTCACAAGCTCTCTTTAGAGAAAACGCTACCCAAGATATTGGGTCCTATTTTAGATGCTCAGTGAACTAGACTCATTTCATGGATCTCTTAACTCATTCAAATGCTTTTCCACCTGAATAGACTCAGAGAAGAAATATTCACATGTTTCAAATGGTTTCAGGACAAATCAAATTCATTACCAAAGTTGAAAATTAGTCAACACCATCTACCAGAATAGATGTGAATTTGAAAACTCATGAAATCCTTTTGTGACAGGTCAGACTGGAGAGTGCACATCTTATTAAATTCTATTGAATAAAGCAGGCTCTGGTCAATTCACTGGCTGTGTAATTTTCTGATTGCACTCTTATAGAGGCATAATATCTGCCACCTGTAAATGGCCCACTATTCCTCCATCTCCAGAAATATCCATGTAATTAAAAATTCTAAATAAATATTATCTCAATGCATAAATTGTAAGCTAACTTAGCTGGATAGAATGACAAGTTATTACAATTTCATTTTTAAATGAGTATACAGTTTTCAAGTTAGAATTTAAGTTTTTTCTTTAATTTTTGTGCTTTTCATTCTGTTGTTTTAATAGAAGTTTTAATAGTGATTTCTTTTTGAGAAGTATAATGGTATTTAAATGTTCTCCTGGACAGATTGGGATGAAGCAATACTTCTTGTGTAGAGGGATTAATGGAGTTTTTATATATTTTTTTGAAGGCTCTGAAACTTAAGTAGCATCCGCCACTGTGATTCTTAAAGAGTTCTGTGAGAGATGGGTATTAGTGAAAATAAGTCTTGAGTTTGACCATGAAGCTATTTCTTCTGGTTGGTGAGGAAGAGATGCTTTGTAATTTTCTGAAATAAATGTGCATTAGAGAGAATCAGGTATCTGTTATTCATAAAATGTTGGTTTTATACTTAGTCACATTGCAGAAAAACTACTGTAGGAGGGGAAAAGCCTATCAATAATGATTATATGAGATCATGTAGTCATTAACTATATGGAATATAGTCATACAGATATATGAGGAACTTATGTGGGATTTTATGGACTGGCACTATTCTCAAGTTACATTTTACAATTCAAGACTGTGTTATAGAGACTTCCCTTGTGGCGCAGTGGTTAAGAATCTGCCTGCCAATGCAGGGGACATGGGTTCGAGCCCTGGTCTGGGAAGATCCCACAAGCCGTGGAGCAGCTAAGCCCGTGTGCCACAACTACTGAGCCTGCGCTCTAGAGCCCTTGAGCCACAACTACTGAGCCCGTGTGCCACAACTGCTGAAGCCTGTGTGCCTAGAGCCCGTGCTCCACAACGAAGAGTAGCCCCTGCTCGCTGCAACTAGAGAAAGCCTGCACGCAGCAACGAAGACCCAACATAGCCAAAAATAAATAAATAAATTTACATATAAAAAAAGACTATGTTATAAAATGAAATGATGGAAGTTTGTCAAAACAACCATAAACGCTATAAAAATTAGCCACACAAAAATGTTTATATTTTTATAGCAAAGACTAAATGGAATTTTGAGAGAAAAATTTTAATTCAGTCCCTTAGCCACCTAAATACATCCACTTTATCTTTCCTAGGCTTTGCTAGAGGTGGTTAATGACCTCTTTGAAGAACAGACTGACCTGGAGAAAATTGTCAAGAAAATAATGCATCGGGCCCAAACACTGTTGAAATGTGAACGCTGTTCTGTTTTACTCCTAGAGGACATCGAATCACCAGTAAGTCATCTTTCATCTGTCATCTGCGTTAATGAAGTAAAGTTTAGTTTTGTTTAGTTGTAATTAAGTTTGTGAAATCGTGACTTGAACCACTCTTTTGTGACTCTTCTAACCATGAGGTGAGGTGACTTTTTATAAAAGTAAAATTTTTTATTTCCTTTACATGTATTTTCGGTCTTGATCTGCTGTCACCTGAGAAACATAGACTCTTCCACTGATGGGGGACCTTCGATGTCTATCCTAGCCCTGTATATACAGATGAGGCAGCTAAGGGTTGGAAGGGTTTGCCCAAACTCACACAGCTGAATAGAAGAGAAGCTTGGGTGCCAGCCTCCCATCGTACCCACCCAGCAAGGGAAGGCCCTCAGCACTTGTGGGCATGGATTGCAATCCACACAGTGCTCCACAGCCCTCTTCTGGGGGTGGAGTGAGGAGAAGCAAACGAACCCTGGGGAAGCAGTGCCCTTTGTGCTTGAGCTGAGTGGAGCAACCCTGAGCTGGGCTGTGCTCTCCAGCAAAGGTCTGTCCTGCTGCTTCCCAGGTGGTTTCCAGGTTCTCCCACTGCTGCTTCAGACCTGTGGACACTTACACAGTGTACTCCAGTCAGGAGGCGGAGGCTCCTTTCCTCCTCACGCAGGGGCTGCTCTTACTCCAAGGGCGAGCAGCTAGATCTCAGCCTCAGGCCTGCCACACCTTGGCTCTCAGGTTCTGTTAGACGTTCTGGCTCTTTGTGGGAAATCTGCTGGTTAAATACATAACAATATTGAAAATAATGATCATCTTCGGTCTAACTTCTTTTTTTTTTTTTTACATCTTTATTGGAGTATAATTGCTTTACAATGGTGTGTTAGTTTCTGCTTTATAACAAAGTGAATCACTTATACATATACATATGTTCCCATATCTCTTCGCTCTTGCGTCTCCCTCCCTCCCACCCTCCCTATCCCACCCCTCCAGGCGGTCACAAAGCACCAAGCTGATCTCCCTGTGCTATGCGGCTGCTTCTGTCTAACCCTCAACAGCAGTTTAATATCTTTGCCATGAACTCTCGCCAAAGACCAGGAATTGTCTAGCAATTAAGTGCTGTTTTAATACCTCAGAGAATGATATTTTACCATACTTTACTTAAAAAATGTTATTGTCTTTACCTTTAGGTTTGCTTTCCTCAAAGAATGAGAACCTTAGGATAAATTTTGGAGATTTAATCATAAGTATTGTAAAACTTACAACATTAAGTTTAAAAAATTTTTTTTATTGAAATAAAGTTGATTTACAATGTTGTGTTAGTTTCAGGTGTACAGCAAAGTGATTCATATATATACATATATATATATGTAACTGAAAACATATATATATTCCTTTTTAGATTTTTTTTCCGTTATAGGTTATTATAAGATATTGAGTATAGTTCCCTGTGCTATACAGTAGGTCCTTTTTGGTTATCTATTCAACATTAAATTTAAAAAAAAATCTATATATGTTTAAAATGTTTAGGAGTGTTTCCCTATATCTTAGCAGAGTTTGGCGTTATTTCTACTCAGCAGGTGTGGTTTAAGCAAACAATAGCCTTGCAATTATCCTGCGATTGTGTAAAACTCAGTAGAACCTTGGGAGAACACACACACACACACACACACACACACCCCAATAGCCCATATTTGTGAAGCGCTTCCAGATGCTTTGTGAAGCATCTGGGTTTATTCAATACTCACTGCATCCTTACGGGATAGGTATTATTATCATCCTCACTTACAGGTGAGGACTTAAGGCTCCAAGAGTCGAGTGACTTATTAGTCTTCCCCACCACCTGACTCTGAAACCCCCACAAGAAGTGGGAAGAGGTGGGGTGCTCGGTGGTTTTTGGCAGGCTGTGGGCTCTCCCTGAGCAAAGGCAGGAAGGGGCAGTGGTTGGGGCTTTTCAGCTTCCAAGGTTCCTGAGCCACTCCCAGATCCCTGTGAGGGCAAGTGGCTGGGGGACCATGTGGAATCTAAGCAAGGACAAGCTCACTGTTTGCTAGTTCAGTTAAAACAGACATGGAACTAATTTAAACCAGCTTAGGGTGGTCACTTTTGTAAATCTTCTAACATGGACTAGTTTTTACCCTGCAGTCTTGCTCTCTGGCAAGTCCGATGAAAAAATACAGAAGACAGACAATGATAGGGAAAGTGCGGGCAGAGCTGGAGAGAATAACAGCGACAGTAATAGCTTCAGGGTATAAAGTAGGGAGGGGGTCAAAAATCACTCCCTAGACTAGATGACTAGATGGTACATGCATAAAGGTGTTGGTATAGTACTGAAGGTTAAGAAGACCTTTTCACTATCACAGCTGAACATTCTAAGACTGTAATATTGGGGTCAGGGCAGAATATCTGGGCCTAGCCTATCATTTCTTCTTTGCCCAACCCCTCCCCCTCACAGTAAGGAGGAACTCCTTTACTCCAGAGGGGCAAGGTCTGCAGGTAAAAGTGAACTATGTGCAAAAAGAGGAGACTAATCTGTTTGGTTCCATTTGAGAAGCTGTGAAGATTTTTTGCCGAGGTTACTGCCTGGGGAGGTGGGGTGGGAATGGGGTATAAATGTGGCATCACCATGCAGAAAACCCGTCAATGCCCTGCTTTCCTTTAACACGCTTCTCACCAAAGGTTTGTTGAAACTTCAGACTCAAAGGGATAGCTGTTCTGTGCACTACCCTGATTGTCAGGTAAAAATGATAGGAAGGCGATCAGATACAGTCACTCCATGTGTAAGAGGAGAAGCCAACTCAGGACACCAGATGCCAAAATCTGGTGCTGGCACAGCAAACAGAAAATCATGCCGAGTCAGAGTTCTCTGGCTGGGACTTCGTCCTCCTCACCTCAGAATGCTGAATGGATGGAATGATATTAAAAACCTTTGTCATCTAGATTTAATCAGGGGGTTGAATGATTATTATAGAGGGACCCAAGCAACACCTGTAAATGCTACATGATCTTATTTTACTGATTAAGAGCACACTTAGATTCCTATCCCAATATTAGAAAACAAAGATGGAACTTGACAACATGATTTTTAATTTTGAAAAGTTCATATGGAAAAATAACATATAAAAGTAGCCAGAAAAAATGTTTTAAAGGCAACAAAGATGTAAAATGGATGAGGTTTTGCCTGTGAAGCTGTTAAAATATATTATAAAACTAGAGATTTGTTCCTTATAAGAAACAACTGAACAGAATAGAGTCCAAAGACCCCTATACATGTGAAAAGCTAGTAAAGACTGTTCTCTTTCCTGTAGAGTTTAGAAAATTATTTCTGAGAAACAAAAGTGTGTTGGAGGACTAGAGAGTTTCAGACTTGAAATGACAGTGTTTTGGGTTTGTTTTTTTACTGCAAGCATTTCAACAATAAAGATGCTTTTGTAATTATAAAGGAATACATATAAGTTCTCAACATCACTGAGCAAATCCAGAATTCAGTCATGCCTTGCCCTTGTTACTTATGACCTTTCTTTCTTTATTATCATCAGCAAACCTATCACTCTCCATCCCTCTCTCCAACCCTCCAGTTAGCCTGGTACGTTGTTTCAGGCAAGGGATTGCACTGAATACAGAGACAAAGAACTCCATTCGGGGTTTGTGAGTGCCAAAATGGGCTTTAAAAAGTTATGACAGAGTTATTATTCTCAAAAACCAAGACTTTTTCATTGGCAAGAACAAGGCTTTCTTAGAGACTTGAAGGAACCAGAGCTTAACGTTGTACCCAAAACAGTAGATTGGAAAGAGAATAGATGAAGCCCTCGACTCTCCCATTCATGAGTTGCCCGGACTAAAGTGGGAGAGTTGGAGAGAAGAGGAAATACGGTTTTCCAGCTCTCCTAGCCCTGCCCAGCCTCAAGGCCACTCATAGTGGAGCTAGGGGGGTGGTGGGGATTGAAAGTCCCCCCAGACCCCGCGACAGGGAAGAAGACTGGAGGCGGCAATATGGGAGGAGCCATGGGACAGCCAGAGCCCCACGAAAGCATGAGGGGCAAATACAGTTTTCCCATTTCCTGATAAAAGGTAACAGAGGGAGGGCTGAGACCTGAAGAAAGAAGCCTAACTGTCAGGACGAGGGAGGCACAGAGGATCTGACCTGGGCCTGGGGAGCTATAGGTGTAGATATTTAAGCACATCCACTGTTAGGAATGACTAGGCTGAAGATCAGTGAGGCTGTCTTGCCTCTTAGAGGCCAGCCTGGCTGAGAGGGTGACTATAGATCAGATGCTTTGCTCCAAAGAAGCCAAAAAGTTGCATGTCATCCTGGTGAAAATTTCAGTATTAAATGAATTGAATTCTGAAACGATTGAGAAAATCTGAAGTGGCTGAGTTAACTGGATTGTCTCTTTTGCCTTCTGTCAGCAAGCAGAACTAGGGCTCAAGAAGAGATTCAGTTGCCACAGGAAAATAACATAAGTGACTTTTTGTACAGCTATGTCTGTGGCCTTTGAAATTTATAATCAGTATACAAATTGTATTCTCTAGTCAATCATCTTATATTCAGTACACAAATATGACAAAGCAAGCCTTTGAAATTAGATTGGTGGGAAGATTGATGGATTGTCCTACAAATGTTTTGGAAACAAATAGCTGGCAACTTAGGAAGAAAAAATTCAAAAAGCTGGATTCTTACCTCATACTTGTCAAAATATAATTTTCTATAAGGCAAAATTGTAACTTTCATGTAAATATTTAATAAATACATATCAAAGATTATTTTTAATTCATTAATTTATGAGGGAACAAATAAGATGTTAAAACAAGTCCAAAGAGCATTTGAGAAGTTAGGTATTTATAGGCAATGTTAGGATAAAATTTCTCAGAGACAAAACTTTTTAGAAACAAAGCAAGTCCATAAACTGTAATCTTTAAGGTTATCTTTTCCGTAGGATAGAAATTTTTAATCAGAGAAAAAGCTACAAATTAACATGTAACTTTATTAAGTCTGGAGTCTTTAATAAGTAGTAACCAAGGATGGGACTTAGTACATTTCTTAGATTGGGGGTGGCAAATTTTTTTTTGTAAGTTTTCAGATAGTATATTTTTTAGGCTTTGCAAGTCACATGATCTCTGTCGTAGCTACTCATGGTAGCATGAAAGCAGTCTTAGTATGGCTATGTTCCAATAAAACATTAGTTATAAAAATAGGTGTGGGGGGGACTTCCCTGGTGGTCCAGTGGTTAAGGCTCCGTACTCCCAATGCAGGGGGCCTGGGTTTGATCCCTGGTCAGGGAACTAGATCTCACCTTCATGCCGCAACTAAAAGATCCCGCATGCTGCAACAAAGATCGCACTTGGCAACAGAGATCCCACGTGTGACAACTAAGACCTGGTGCAGCCAAATAAATAAATATTAAAAAAAAAAAAAGTAGGTGGTGAGCTATATTTGGCAGCAGGCAGTAGTTTTCAGTTCTCTGCCCTAGATAATTCTTGTGTGGCCTTTACTCTCTTATGACATTGAAAGATGAGCTGCCCCCCTTTTTGCTTTATTTCTGTAAGTCAGTATAAATTTCAGATGGATCAAAGACTTAATGTTTAAAAAAAAGAATGTAAAAATACTGGTGAATATTGTTTTATAGTCATTCTGTGGGTAAAGGCTTTCTAAAACATTCATGCAATTCCTTAGAGAATATAAGCACATTAAAACACTTCTATGATTTTGCAGCCATCAGACTGGTAAAGATTTAAAAGTATTATAACAGTGAGTTTGAGTGTGGTTATGAGAAAATGGACATTATCATTACTGATGATGAGAATTCAAATTGGGGTAACCTTTATGGATATAAGTTTGGTGAAATATATTTCAATTTTAAAAGGGCCTAGCCTTTGCATGCAGCAATTCTTCCTCTTAAAATTTAGCATAACGAAAGAGATGGAGAAGAAAGTAAAATCAGTATATAAGAATGTTTATTGCAGTATTTACAGTAGTGAAACTATAATTCAAATATCAACAGAAGTTTTATATAATGAAATTTTATATGTCCTTTAAAATAATGATGTATATCTATAGGAACAATATCCTTGATATATTTTTAATCAAATAATAAAGGAGAGAAAACAAATATAAAAGGAAGTGATTTTTATCAATATATGGGTACATAAATGAGATCATATTTTCACAACTATTAAATTGATGGAATTTAAATTTTCTCCCTTTGAGTTATGTTTCCTTGTATCTTCTCTGTTAGGCAGAGTCAGGAATTTATCACCTCATGGGAAAAAAGGGCAGGTAGTGGATCTTCCGGTAAGAGAGTGAACTTGAAAGTCGGGTGTCAGGAGAGAGGATCTGCTAAATGGATTTATATTGCCTTTTACCAGTTAAGGGCCAACCTGAAAACAAACAAACAAATAAACAAACAAAAAGGACAGGAAGTAAAACTCCATAATCCACAAAAGAAGAAGCATTCACAACCCTATGCTTACAATCATCACCCCACCCATGCCGCACATAATGCAGGGAGAGCTGCCCAATGCAGTGAAAATTGGGCGGGGTGAAGTAGAAAGCTGAGTGTGGTTGTCTGCATCCAGCTATCTTGGGCAGAGTACAGTGTTCATCAGAACAAGTCGCACATACCTGCTTGGAGCAGTAAGGGCGAGTGCCTGGCCAGGCTCAGGGATGTTTCTTGAGTCCTCCTTGCTGCCATAGAGTGGCAGGAGAGGTGGGGTGGAACAAGAAAACTTTCAGACAAGCCATCTTGGAAACACGGCTGTCAGTATGTCAGGATAATTGACAGTGTGAGTGAAAAGTCACCCTGCAGCTGCTAATATTGGTCAGCTGAAGAGAATTTCATCACACAAAAATATCTATGTCATATGAGACTTCAGAGTAAGCAAGGGAGGCTTCTGCTAGGCAGGGGCTGAAATTGCTGCCAGAGGAGAGTGTTGGTGAGAAAGTACTCAAAGACGATAGACCAAAATTCAAATGCAGTCACCCTAATCCACTCCCCTGAAGTCACCCCTCCTCCATTATTCACTTAAAGATAAGCATAGAACAAAAAGTCCCCAGCATGGGACTAATGCAAAGATACCACAAGAAAAAAGAAGGAAAGGAATGTGAAAACAAAAACCAGATGAAGAACACACCCCAGAAAAATTGCTAACAGTTTTCCATGAAATGAAATTAAAGATAGTGTGATCTCTCAGGGGGGAAAAAAGTGTTCAAAGAAGAGATACAAGACTCAAGGAATAAATGATAAGCAGTATAATAGATAAGAAAACTGAGTTGCAGAGCTTAGAAAGAAATAGAAGAAAAATATATAACCATATAGAACTGAATATTACATTAAAAACATCAAAAAAGAAGAGAAGCACTTCTAAAATACTTTCAGGGGCATGGAGGATAAAATTGGAAATGAAATGGAAAATAATACAGAATAAAAAGACAAGATAGAATGATTAAAATGGAGTCAAAATAAAGGAAGTCCAAAATAAGGATAATTGGTATCTCTGAAGAGAACATGACAAATGAAACAGGAAACAAAGTCAAATTATAACAATAGGACATTTTATTGAAATGAAGGCAAACTTGAATTTACAGACTGAAAGAACATATCATTTCAGGAAAAGTTGATGCTCACTGCTTAGTACTGAAACACATTCAGTGCTAATGAGCTTCAAAGATAATTAAAAAATTCTTTGGGCGTCTAGACAAAATCGAGTCACCTATTGGAGGAAAATTCATTCTGGTGTTAGTCTTCCTGGTAGCACTCTCCAGTTCAAGGAGACAACATAGTGATAGCTACCAAGTCCTCAGGGAAAGAAAATATGACTCTACAATTAAAAATCCAGCAAAATTCATATTCAATTATGTAAGCCACAGATAGACATAGAATTTCATCACACAAAAATATCTATGTCATATGGGACATTTATGCATTTTAAATATGCAAAGGAGAGTGCAGGAAACATAGCTCCAAGAAGCCCTTCCTGAAAAATATGAGAGGTTGAGATCAAGCCAAGCAAGCAATGGAGAAAACATGATAAATAAGAGTAGTATTGAGTATTGAATATAGAGCTAAGGCAAAAAAACAGTAGGCATATGCTTATAGAAGAACACTGTGCCTAGAGACTAGATCCCTTTTACATTGAGTGGTGTCTAGCCTGCTGTTTGTCTGGGGAGAGATGATACCTCATTGCTCAAATGTTCCCTGCGAACACAATCCTGAGAAATGAACCAGACAGAGAGCAGGGCCTTGCGGTCTTGGCATACACAGCCAAGACTTTCCACTTAGCACTATGCCTCTTTCAACAGGTATCTTGATTGCATGGAATATTTTAATTTTAATGTGTCAAACTTATCAATCTTCCCTTTTGATTTGTGACTTACAGTTTTTGTTTTTAAAAATTCTTTATCTACCTCCATGTTATAATGTCATTCTCTTATCTTTTCTTTAATCCATCTGGTTTTTATGGGCTTTTATATCCATCTAGACTTTATTTTGTGTATAGTGTAAAGCTGTATATGTATAACCAATTGTCTCAGAACTATCCCCCCCTCCCCCTTTCTGAATTATATCAAGTCTCCATATATACCTGGGACTGTTTCTGAGCTCATTATTTTGTCCCATTGCTCTGTCTATTTCTAAACCAGTATTACACTTTCTCAATTTCTGTAAGTTTATAATCCTCTTTGATATTTGATAGAAGTCCTCAATGTTGTTGTTCTTTAAAATTGGCTTGCCTATTCTTGACCTGTTGCCCTTCCATATAAATTTTAAGAGCAGCTTATCAAATTCCATGAAAAACTCTGTGTAGATTTTGATTGAAATTGCTTTAACTGATAGATTGATTTGTGGGATTTCTGCAAGTAACAGAATCTACAGGGGAAAATGGCTTAAACAATAAGAACATTTGTATCTTAACATGACAGGAAGGCTGCAGAAGGTAGTTCTGGGGATGTTGCAGCAGCAGATAATGTAATCAATGATCCAGGCTTTGTCCTTTTCCTGTGCGTGTCTCAGTGGTTGGCCTTCACCAGCTGGCTTTCACCCTCATGGTCCAAGAGGCTGGCACAGCTCCAGGCAGCTTGTCATCCTGTAACTGTGTCCCCGAAGAAGAAGGGAAATGTCTTTTTACATATCCTTCTTTTTCTCAGGGAGGAAAGCCTTTTTCAAAAGGGTTTTTTCCTAGCTGACTTTCCTTCCAGACCCATGGTCAAGAACAAGATGTTCAAATCATTTATATTCTCAATATTTTTTTGTTCTTTATCTATCATTCTCTGATAGACGTGTGTTCAGATCTTCAGTGTAACTGATTTATCACTATTTTCTTGTCCAATTCTGTAGGTTGTTGACTTAGTTGTCTGTATTAATCCTAATTGTTTATGTGTTTTTGAATTTGGGATTGGAGCTCATTTTAGTGGGAGGGTGTTTTATTTGTTTGTGCCATTGTTTTTTTCATTCTCTCTTGTACTGTTCCCTCCCTGTCTAATAGTTTGCACAACTCCTTTGTCCCTAGTCAGGAACCAGGTCTTATATTGATGGCTTGGGTCTCCTGCTGTGTGGTAATATTACACTATACCAGAAGCAGCTTGGTTCAGTTTCTGGGGGTGAAGCTAGGCCACCTGTCTCAAGGGAATGCTTTTAGTCCCCAAACTGAAAGTAGAAGCTGAAATCCCAACCATTGCTCCTTGCCTGTTTCTGGACTTGGAGCACAGTAGGTCTAAGTCTTCAGGCTCATGCCTTTAGAGATCTTATTTTTTCTCTCCCCTCTGCTCCCCTCCCCTTATCTTTTCTCTGCCTTTAAACCTCTATATGTCTTTCTGGTTTTTTCTTTCTGTAGTTTATCGATCTTTGTTCTGTTTTTGGAAGAGAGCAGAAGAATCAAAGCATGAACTTATAGCACCATCTTTATTGGCATTCCATACACTACTTTTTACACTCAGGAAAAAAAGTATCATTTCAGGAAAAAAATCTGCTCAGTTTCCTCTGAAAATAGCTTTTGCTTTTCTCTATTTTATTAGAATCATTCCTGGAAACAAAAACTTCTGGTTTTTGTGTGTGTGTGATTTGTATATTTTTAAAAGCTGGTTATTGCAGATGTATGGTATTTCATGGCCTCTCTACATTTGAGGGAAAGAGGGAGAAAAAAGCATTTAAATCTAATTGTAGAAGCTTTGATTCACCAAGATTTTAACTCAGTGTTAAGACTGCATTCATGGTCTTTAAACTGGGCAGTCAGGTGTAAACTGATCAGTTTACTCTGTTGATGCCAAAAATAGAAATGAGAAATGCCTTCCTAGCCCTCTCTCCTGCCAAAATTAATGTTTTACCCTCTTTTGCTTTTCTTTAGTGTTTCAGTCAATCAGTTTTTTTTAACACCTTTATTGGAGTATAATTGCTTTACAATGTTGTGTTAGTTTCTGCTGTATAACAAAGTGAATCAGCTATACATATACATATATCCCCATATCCCCTCCCTCTTGCATCCCCCTCCCACCCTCCCTATCCCACCCCTCTAGGTGGTCACAAAGCACCGAGCTGATCTCCCTGTGCTATGCAGCTGCTTCCCACTAGCTATCTATTTTACATTTGGTAGTGTATATATGTCAATGCTACTCTCTCACTTTGTCTCAGCTTCCCCTTCCCCTTCCCCGTGTCCTCAAGTCCATTCTCTATGTCTGCGTCTTTATTCTTGTCCTGCCCCTAGGTTCATCAGAACCTTTTTTTTTTTTTTTTAGATTCCATATATATGTGTTAGCCTACGGTATTTGTTTTTCTCATTCTGTCAGTCAATCAATTTTAAGTGACTTTGTCAATGGTATTTTCCACTAGACTGAAAAAATAAAAAGATTGTTCCATAGCTAGCTGCTGTCAACATTAGGAACTACTTAGTCCTTTGAACTGAATATTCCCTGCTTAATGTTATTCCATTCCATGAACCTGTCTAAGCAATTCCTATCAATTCTCTTAGCTCTTTTCTAGCTCCTATACTTACTATTATCTCTGTTTCTCTTTGCACTTAGTCGAGGAAAGCGAGAATGAAGACATTTTAATCTTCTGTCCTGAGGCGCTGTCTCAGCACTGGTGTTTACACGTGTTCTTCTTTCATGGATTATCCTGATGGCTGGCAGCTATTTTGTTGTTCAGAGCTCCATGAAGTACTTTATAGCTGAGCTTATCAATATGAGACTGGTTTCTGGAGTTTATTTTCTAAACCATGAAGCACAAGCTCCACTTGTTTTCTAATGTGTTCCTTAACTTCTTGGTTCTTATGTGAATACACATACAATTTAGCCATTGAACTAGATGATCTTCCTGAACCCAGCACTTGAAAGGAAGAGATGGAGATAGTAATTGTCATCTGATTGTTCTGAAACAGCCACTATCCTAAGTGGATGGTAAAAATTGCTTCAGGCTTTCCTTTCTACTTCACTTTCTCTTCCTTTTCCCCATCCTACTTTCTTTAATTTTCCTTATCCCTGTTAGGAAACCAACTTAAATTCTATTTGATTTTTATTCCAAGTGCTTTTTCCAGAGTGCAGAATAGAAGGTATCTAAAAGAATTCCAAGAATTACCCAAACATTGTTATGTATATGTATGTATATACATATGTATGTACTCACATCATTAATCATTAATATATCATATTATGTATTTGTATATATTGACTCACTTTATTAGTAATTATATGTCAGTATATTAACTCACATCATTAATCATTTATATATGTTAAATATACGTATATAGGTATGTGAATATATGTGTGTGTATGTATATGTGTATATGTCTCCAACTTGTGAACTTTAGTCCCCACTGTCCATCTCCGCCGCATCCTGTCACTTCTGAGGTTTCCTATTTCAGTTAATGGGTAACTCAAGCTAAAAACCACAGAGTAATCTCTGAGTGTTTCTTACCATTTACATTCAATTGTTTGTAAGGTCTGTTGCCTCTACGCTGAAACATCATTTCTAGCCCCTCCCTCCCACCCGTTCTACCGCTTTCTTTACTCTGACTTTACTAGTCTCTAGCTTGGAAATTTTCCTCTTCACTCATTTCTTTACTTGCAGACAGGGCACTCTTCCTTTTCATCAGTTCTTAATACTACTTCTAGTTATCTTTCTAAAACATGCATCTGCCCGTCTCATGCTTCAAAATATTTTATTATCTGTTGCCTACACAGTAAAATTCAAACTGCCCAACATTCAAGGTCCATCACCTGTGCTCCCAACTTAACTTTTAGCTTTCCTTTCTGGTCCTCAGGCTCGCTCTATCCCATTCTTCCTCTATCACCTCTCCTCCCCATGGTCAGCCTATGCATCTGTTGCCTCTGTATCTTTGCATATATAATTCCTGTGAAAGACAAAAGGCACCAGGCAATTAAGGAGATGATTTCATCTGGGCTATTGCAATAGGAAGAACATTCATTTATGAGGAACATTTCAAAGAAAGGAAAGGGTGCCTGGGGTCCTACAGAAGCATGTAGACAGAGGAGTTGACTGCATCATTTGTGCATCCCAGAGGAGTCATGAGGACAAAGGTCTTATTTTGGAATGTTCTAGGGCAGGGTGTTTCTTTGAGGTTAGCCAAATCTGGAAGACAAAGCAGTAGGGGTATTTCTTCATCATTATACCATTTTTGGGGGAGCAGGGCTCAGGTAAAGTTCAACATTGTCACCTCTGTACTGACTATTCTTTACAAATCCCAATTCCCCCATCTCATGCTGGTTTTTCTTTCTTCAGCTAAGTGCCTTTGAAGGCTGATTTCTATGTACTGCGCCACTTGGGCTTTCTTGTCCTCTGGCTTTCAGTTGCGTTTGACAAATGGGAGGAAGCAGCAGAAGATTTAAGAGCTGAAGGAGAGAGCTACTGGGAGTAGTTATTCCCCTGTTCTTTCTCTGTCAGTTGTAGAGGTGGCTGAATTCTTCCAAGGCCCCTCTCCATGGCCCCGGGGCACCAATAACATTATCCCCTCCCTTCCTCCATCTCTCCTTCTCTCCCTCACTCTCTCCTGTGTCCCCTCAGACCTAGGGGTGTTAATGACTTTCCAAATGTCTACTCCCTGGGTACCTCACCATTCCTTACTGGTTTCTTTTCATCTTGCCCATGCTTCTGTACCTAGTCCCTTTGTTGAATTACTTTCAGTTAAACCATTTTGGAGTGTTCTTTCTGTTTTCTGGCAAAACCTTAACTGATTTAGTCCCTCAACCTGGAAACCTTTCCCCACTTTTCAGCCTAGAGCATGCCTGCTCCCCCTTTAGGACAGAGTTCACATGAAAACTTCTTCAGCACTCTCCTCTGTGTGCTTGTAGAATTTTGACCATATGTTGTGGTGAGCTTATACCTTTGTGAACAGTTTCTCCCTCCATACTGTGTTGTGAGTACAAGGAGAGGATGTGATTTATGCCTCTTGTTATTTCCAGACCCTGTCACGGTGCCTTGTACCCTAAGTATTTGGAAAATGTTGATTGAGTGAATAAATGACTAGAGTAAATTACTCATCGGTGTAAGAGAGGAATTAATCAAGAAGGATGGCAGTGAATGGCCATTTAATTCAGTCTTTTGCCCTATATATTAGTCCTCTTATGGAAAAATAGGAATTAAGAAAACTCAAACCCAAAAAATGGTGATTACTTGTTAGATCATTCCTATTTTCTTCTTGGTAGCAGGAATATCTATTTGAGCATAGTTTTTGTTTTTTTAGTTGTATTTAAATTAAAAAAACAGAGAGCAACCAGACCAGCTAGTGCTTGATAAATATTCAAATCAAAAAGACTTCTGCCCATGGAGCTTTTCCAAAGAACAGTCAGAGATGCTTGGGGATATTTTGTTTACTTCCCTGTGGCGTGTGTACCGCCTTCCCCAGGGTGTAATGCCCAGGGCTGATCAACAGCCAGAGGAGCTTGGAATCATTTGTTCAGTTTCATTGACCTATAAACCACTTCCGATATTTCTCGTATAAGATTCTCTTTTTACTTAGTGTATGTGTGTGTATTTATTTATTTAATCTATGTTCATTTAGTGCATCTATAATAAAAATCAGAATTAGAGAATAAATTTTAAAAAATTAATGAAACTAAGAACCATTCAATTTGTCCAAGTCAAGAATAAAACATGAACTTTATTCTCATTTACTTATGCTTTCATCTATTTTTTATTGGTCATAATCTCCGCAGTGACACTATATATATCCCATTAAATTGCATCAAAAAATTTTAGCTGTTTCATTTTTTAACCCAGGTGTCTGACTATAAATAATTTTCCACTGGATGCATTATATTTTTAATAAATTCCTTTTAAAAATATAAATTGTTTGAGGCATGGCTGCCTAGAGTTTTGCTTTTCAAACAAAGATATTTTTGAGAGTGCAAGGAGGTACTTTTAATAATTATTGCATGACAACAGGCTTTATTAGGCTGGGATGGTCCCGTGACAAGTGGGACATATGCATGTCCTCAGATATACCCCCCATCACTCACCCTGGTGCCTAAAATTTCTGTCATTACAGTGTTGTTTTAGAATCTCCTTTCTGAACTATAGATAAATTACATGGGAACACGAATACTTTAATCTATCATTAGCCATTAACGATTTAGCAGAAAATAGCTAGTTGACTTGGTTCAGAGATCTCTGTGGACCAGAAGTTAGCAAATTTTTTCTGCAAAGAGCCACCTAGTAAATATTTTAGGTCTTGTGGCCCATAGGGTCTCTATTACAACTACTCAACTCTACTGTCATAGCGAATAGCAGCCATAGGTAATATTTAAATGAATGAGTGGGCTCTGTTAAAATAAAACTTTATTTATAAAAACAGATGGGGGGAAAAATTGAGCTTACAGAGTTTTTTTGCCCAACCCCACTCTGGAGGCATGGGAGGCAAGCAGATAGTTTACATCTCCAGAACTGTAATACTTCTTTGCTGTTCCTTGCTGTCCTCAAGGACCAAGGCCCATGTGTATGTCGCCTTAAGGGCTCAATATTCTGGTGACTTTGAGGGTTCATTTGCTTGTGAGCCTAATCTCAGATTGCCCTAAGTTCAGAGAACTTAGGGGGATTCCACCAGCAACCTTGCGTTCTTGAATATATGATTTAGGCTAGAATTTCTGTGACAATCTTAGATTTATTCTAGAATGTTTTTGAAGCCCTTCATAGTCTGATGGCTTGGAACCAGGCTAACTTTATGCACCTTATGGAGCCAAGGCTAGTGTTTTGCCACTTCGTTGATCTTATCTGGCTTACAGTCAGCAGTGTGTTTGTCTTCACAGTTTCATTGCTCTGCTTATATTTTGTCACTCTCTTGATGGGACTCAAGCTTGCTTCTCTTTTATTCTTACATTGTTTGCTATCAGCTGTAGATCCTTAAATGTTGTATTTCTCTTACCCACCATTCCAGATTCCTTTCCCATGCCTCTGAAAAATACTCTTTTACACAAATTAATGGCCCATAATAGCTTTGTTCAACTGTAATTAGTTGTACATAAGCAAATTTATGTGATTTCATGTGTAAAAGTATTTTTATATACTTCATACATTTTTCAAGTATGTAAGTACTTCATCCCCTTTTTGTTTACACTTTTACTCAATTAATCGCCGAAAGCATTTAAGGCACCCTTCAGCAAAAATACAAAAATTCATAGTGAACAAATATTTTCTGAGTGCTTATTGTATTCCAGACACATAGCAGAATGAAAGGCAAACTTTCAAATTAAAAGGAAGAAAGAGAAAGTAGATGTTGTAAGTGAAACAAAATCAAACAACAAACTCAAAACCAAATTGTGGTGCAAAAAATGATACAACTTTGAACCTAAGGCTTTTCTCTGAGCTTCTCAACAGCCAAGGTAAAAGAAAAAAATGAATAGGCTTTTATAATTCCTTTGGTTTAGTAAAAGGAACACATCAACAGATTAAGAAAGTTTTTCTGACCATTAAGTTAAAAAATTTTTCTTCTCTAAAATACTAATTCTTTAAAAGTTGGAGACTATATTTACTATTTCTTTTCTATCTCTCTATGCTATCCAGTACTTAATACACATTGGATGATCAGTATGTATCCAAAGACAAGGCAACATTAGTATTGTCCTCATTTTTCTTCTAAAGACACGGGAACCTAAGAATTATACAAGGTATGAAATTAGGAAACATAGTCTATAATACTGTCCTCACTTCTGATACCAAGTACAAGTTCAAGAGTTCCCAAGACCACTCTCAAACTCAATATTTTGCTAGAAGGGTTCACAGAATTCACTGAAAGCGGTTATATACACGGTCATGGTTTATTATGGGAAGAGATACAAATTAAAGTAAGCCAAGGGAGAGATCAGTCCAGGAAGGTTCCGAAAGTGGTGCTTCCAATTGTCCTCTCTCCATGGAGTCATGGAGAGCATTAACTTCTCCCAGCAGTGATGCACACATCACTGTGTGTGCATGAAGTATTCAATATGCATGAAGTATTGCCAGCCAGGGAAGGTCACCTGAGCCTTGGCATCCAGGGTCTTTGTTGGGGCTTGATCACTAAAACCTATTTGGCCACCCTCATAGCTGCCCTCAGTCTCCCTGCCCTCCAGAGGTCAACTGATACCATGTGACCCAAAGGCTCCACCCTAAATCACATTGTTGGTGTGGCTCAAAGCCACCACTTTAAGTTACATTGTTACTATCTGGCTGGCCCAAGGCACCCAGGTAAACAAAGACATTTTTACCCAGGCTGGACATTCCAAGGGCTTAGAGGTTACCTCTCAGGAGACAAAGGCAAAGGCCAGACCTTTCTTTGGGTGAGCTTACTTCTTCCTACACACAAGGTCAACATTGTGGTTCAAGAATCTAGTATCTGACTTTGATCAGGGCACCATGGGCTGGTTTACTGGGGAACACAACTAGTACTTTCCATATGGAGTGCTAAAGTTGAAAGATGCATAATCCTTGACTTTCCCTTTACTCATTAAAAAGGAATTTAGAAACTAAAACCAAAAAATAAAATAAAACAAAATATTTGACCCTGTTTTTCTTTTCAGCATGTGATTTATGTTAGAATAAAAAGTTAAAACATTTTAGAAAAAAGAATTTCTTCCTTTTGTTAGTTTTAACAAGTCCTCTCTTACATTTCAAGGGTTCAAACATTCTGACATTTCACTGAGGTACTTGTTGATCTTATCCGTTTTCTTTGTGATTCTAGAGCTGTAAGTTATATAGCTTTAAGATTTCAGGATTTTCTGTTCCATTTCTTCTATCACTCAGAGGGTTTCTTTTTTTAATTCTTAGAAGATCTTTATTCTTTTTTAATCTCTAGACATTTTTCAGGTTTATTTCTTAAGGTGTGGAGAGCAGAAGTTCACTTTTTATGCCAGGGAGCACTAATTTTGATGAGCCAGGACAAATTAAGCTCCCTACCATAAAGTAAGCTCCATGCATGCAGGGTTTTTTTTTTTCTTTTACTGTGTAGCCCCAGTGCCTATTGCACTACTTGACACATACAGACACTCAGTACATATCTGTTGTGTCAAACAACAGTTTTCAAAAAGTTAAAAACCTAACCCTTGCACAAATCTAAAACAAGCAAGTATCAGAGATGTAGTTAACACATTAATGAGAGAAGCCAGCAAGGTAGTAGTCCGTTCTGAAACAGATACCAGATGAATGCAGGCACAAGATTGCTAGGTTAGCGTTTAAAAATGCTTACCGGGCTTCCCTGGTGGTGCAGTGGTTGAAAGTCCGCCTGCCGATGCAGGGGACATGGGTTCGTGCCCCGGTCCGGGAAGATCCCACATGCTGCGGAGCGGCTGGGCCCGTGAGCCATGGCCACTGAGCCTGTGCGTCCGGAGCCTGTGCTCCGCAACGGGAGAGGCCACAACAGTGAGAGGCCTGTGTACCGCAAAAAAAAAAAAAAAAAAATGCTTACCATCATCCAGGACAATAAAATTGTAATTATGGGCTTATCTTTTCTACTGCACAGAAGCCATTCGCATTTCTGCTTGGATAAAATTCATTTGCATTGCTATAGGACAAAAATCATTTTTGTAATGTCAAACTGTTCTTTGTTGCCCCAGTGGCTTCCTGAGTGACAGCACTTGCCCTGCTTGTTTTGAACTTCTACTTAGTTATTGCCCACTTCTGGGTACCCATCGTCAACATAATGTACGCAAGCCACAAGCCTCATGATGACTTCCTCATTTTACCCCTTGTCTCCTTTCCATGTAGACCCAGTCACATTCAAATTACCCAAGGGGAATGCTTCCTGAGTGCCACAAGTTACCCTACCTATGACCCTCTATAAAGGCACTTACCCGTGGGTCCTTGCTCTGCTGTCTGCCTGCCTGCAGTAACCAAACTTTGAGCTTTGGGTGACTTTCTGTGGTCCTTTGGGCATACTGTCCCCCCCTCTCTAGGGCCTGTGAATATAATAAACCCTTTAATTTCACATGCGTTTCTGAGTGTAATCTCTCATGGCGTTTCTGAGTGTAATCTCTGCGGCCGTGTTAGAGTGATCCTCAAAAACACCGCCAAGGGGGCTTACTCCCCCTTTTACCACCCAATGGATATCAGTTTTTCAGAAATTAACATATGTCCTTTCAGAGTTGTAAAGTATTCTAATCAGCAGTGAAAATTAAGCCAAATAAAGTATTCTTAGTAATATTGGAGAGTTTAATTTCATCTATCAAGTCTGGAAATTAAAAGACATATCCTTCTTGATTTCCAAATGCAAAAACAATTATTAGTTGATTGGTAACTTGATTTACTATATATCAAGCCAAGTGTTTTACTTCAAGTTACTTTTAGTCTATGTTTATTCAGATTCAGGTATATAGTAGGTACTCAATAAATATTCATAGAATTAATAAATAAAGGCAGAATTTATCTAAGTATTCTGGCTCTGAAGGAGTCATGTCCAAATAATTTTCTCTGTCAATGCTACTTGCTCATGTTTATGAAAGCAGTGAGTAGTGGGGAAATTAGAAGCTGTGGAATCAGACCGACATGGTTCAAATCCCAATTCTGTTAACATATTGGTTATATGGTTTCCAGGAAACCACTTAACCCCTCTAAGCTTTCATTTTCTTTCAGGAAAATGGGGATAATAATACCTACCTTGCTAGGACGTTGTAAGCATCGATACGTACATAAAGGATTGGTCATAATGTATGCAAAATGCCTCATACAGATTTGCAGTAAAATGGTAGGATATGGTTGTCTTAGTCAGTTTGAGCTGCTATTGCAAATTATCATAGACTGGGTGGCTTAAATAACAAACATGTATTTCTCCCAGTTCTGGAGGCTGGGAAAGGGAAATCCAAGATCAAGACACTGGCAGATCCAGTGTTTGGTGTGGCCACCCTTCCTGGTTTGTAGATGGCCATGTTCTCGTTGTATCCTCATGTAGCAGAGAAGAGAAGAAGAAGCAAGCTCTCTCTGTCTCTGTTAAAAGTACTAATCCCCTTATGAGGCTGCACCCTCACAACCTAATAACCTCTCAAAGGCCCCATCTCCAAATACCATCACATTGAGGATTAGGGTTTCAACATATGAATTTTGGGGGGGACACAAACATTCAGTTCATAGCAACAGCCTAAAACATGATTAAAAAGTAGAAGAATTTACTGTCATCTAACAAAATAATGGAAAGAAATCACAGATGATGAGAGATCAAAGTAGAGATATGACTTTCTCTTTTAAAATCTGTAACAGTTTCCTATTCTGCAAGCATAAATGAAATGCTTCTTTTTATTATCCTGTTATTGTTTTAACTTTAAGAGTTATTTAGGGTATGGTTTGAGGAATTTATTATTTGGTGATAGCAAATAGTCTGTTTGTGGCTTGTTGGCCTTGTGAGACCCCAAGAATATTGCAGCTAGATCAAGATTTCGGTGTTCTAAGTGATTGGTTTCTGTTTAAGCCCTCAATTAAGATAAGTGTTCTAGTTAATTTTGCTGTGTAACAAATAAGCCCAACATTGAGAGGCTTAAACCAACCATGTTGGTTTAAACTGATCTTGTGGATCAGGAATTTGAAGAGGGAATAGCCAGGATGGTTTACCTCTTTCCAGGATATCTGGAACCACTGTTGGAGATCAGGGGTGACTTAATGGCTGGGAACTAGAATCATCTGAAGGTCTGTTTGCTTTTATGTCTGGCACCTGGGCTGGGAGGGCTTAAAGACTGGAGCTGCTGACCAGAGCATCTACACGTGACTCCTCTGTATGGTTGGCTACCTTTCAGCATAGTGTCCTCAGGGTAGTTGGACTTATGACATGGTGGCTCAGGGCTCCAGGCACAAGTATTCCAGTCAGATGAGGCAGAAGCTGCATTGCCTTTTATGACAACTTCAGAAGGCACATAGCCTCTCTTCTATATATTCTATTTGTTGTAGTGCTCTAGAGCCCACCTAGATTCACGGGGAGGAAACATAGACCCTACAACTTGGTAGGAAGGTGGCAGGGTCATATTGTAGAGAAGAATGTGGGATAGGAGATATTGCTGTGGCCATCTCTGGAAAATAAAATTTGCCACAATGAGTAATTTTGTAGAGGCTTATTTCACATTAGAATATGAAATGAAATATGTCCTATAGTTGTCAAGGGTATTTCCTTTTAGTTGAGCTATTGTCACTGCCCTGCTAGTCACACACAGTTTTCTTTGTGATGGGCTTTTATCTTTTTCTTAATGTTGCATTTTTTTTAGTATGGGTTCATTACCTCACTGATAGAGCTGTTTTAATATTTAATCTATTCCCAGTTCCCAAGTCATTTTCTCAAGTGCCCATCAATTCCTTATAAGTGGTTAATTTAAACGGCCTTTGAAGCATGACTGCATCTGGCTAAGGCAAATCTAAATGTCAACCTTGGAAGCATCCAGTGACATTCAGATGACTCCTTTCAGTATAGGGCCTCCTTTTTCTATCATGTGTTATATCTTGTCTAAAGAGGACCAGAAACGGTGCCTTTCCCACTCAATATTTTTAGCATTGTTGAAAAAACTGACACTCTAGAGTCATGCAGACTTGCTTTAATCCCAGAGGCCCCATTTAGTTGTGCGAAACAGTGTAAGTTTCTTAAAAGTTATGGGTTGGTTTCCTCATCTATACACTGAAGATAAAAATCCCCACTTCAAAGAGTTGTAATAGGGAAATTAAATAGTCAAAGAAGCTTCTGATGTAGGGCCTGGTTTATAGTAAGAACTCAACAGTAGCTAATGATAAGAAAAACTGTCTTTGCATTTTCTGTGCCTATAAATTACCTTTCAGCATAATAGGTCTTGATCAGGATTTTGAACTGATTGTGCCAGTTTCACTGGACAGGTAAGTGTCCACACTAGGGATGATCTTAAGTGTCTTCCTCTTCGTTACCCTTTGCAGGTGACAGAAAAACATTCACCTGAGGACAGTGATAAGCCAGGGAAGGTAATTTCAGGAACCTGGGGTTGATGGAGGGCAACCTTTTGAAAGATGTTTTGTCTCTACCAGGTTCTCCATGGATGGTGACTGGGTTGTTAAAAGGGCAGTAAAAAAGTTTTCAAATGAGATGTCCCTTTGCCTGACCACCACAGGATTCTTACACCTTATTGTAAAAATATATACATATTTAGAAATGTATTAAAACTTGGGCAATATGTGCCATGTAAGAAATAAAGTACAAAATGTAGGATAAAATTTTCTCATATCCCTCGGGATTTTTCCACTTAAAATCTCTCTTTAATGTCCAATTATTGTAATAGTCATTATAAAGATGAAAAATGTTTACTGGAATATTTTAAACTGTGAGAAAGCTTTAACTGACTTGGATCTGTTGTCTTTCTGTGTGGCAGGTGGTGAAGTTTACCAAATCCTTTGAATTGCTGTCCCCAAAGTGCAGTGCCGATGCTGAGAACAGGTAGGGCTTATGACTTTCAGTTTTGTCTCTAATCCTCATCTTCGATCCGTGGTGTTGGCAGCATTGCATAATTTCTGAGGATAAGAGTTTTTCTTTCTTTAGATCAGCAAGTGTAGCCAAATATCATCACTCTTCTATATTTCAGGGCTTAAATTAAAACTATACATAAAAATACATGTATATACATCTAAAACTGCTAATGAATAAAGTAGATTTTTAGATATTCCATAACTGCATAGATAACCTTTTTTTTTTTTTTTTTTTTTTTTTTGGCTTTATTCTGGTCCCTCGTTTGTCTTCTTCCCTTTTGTTTGCTTGTGTTTGACCAATACCCCTTGGTGAAAAGACTAAGAGTTTCTGGTAATTCACTTTTTGTCCCTATTGGTATCTTTGAAGCTGTAGCAGGGTGAAAATTAGGGTTGGGGACAATCAGTGAATTTCTTTTAGTTTGCACTACCCTGAATAATAGTTTAGCTACCACAAAAATAGATCCTCTTTACTCTGGTCACCTCTAGAAGAAGGGCTAAAAAAATAGTGAAATTGACCAAAATGCAGAAATATGGAGAAGGACAAGTAAAGCATGATGATGATAATGATGACAATATCAATGATGGTAATACCAGCTAGATAAGCAGCTTCCATTTATCTGAGTACCTGCTGAGTGTGCCAAGTACTATTCTAAATGCTTTATATGCATTGAATCCCCCCAGATAACCTGATGAAGTAGGCATCATTACCCATGCGTGACAGAGGAGAAAGCCAAGGTTCAGTGAGTTTAAGTAACTTGTTCAAGGCCCTGCAGCCAGTAAATGGTGGCCACATCTCAGGACAAGATCACCTGCATAAAACCCTCCCAATCTCTGAATTTTGATCCCATTGCCACACATAATTTACAGTCTGGTAATTAATCTCATATAGTGAATGTCTGCTGGATTGTTTCCCAATCTGGCTGGATCAATCAGAATCAAACTTGGAGAACTGAATAAAAACTAAATTCTCAGGACCCACATGAGTGCTTTTGATTCAATATGTTGAAAGTGAAGTCCTAAAGATCTGTATATTCAAAAGGCTCCTTGGGTAATACCTGTTTCAAGATGTAGTAGTTGAGGGTAATTTGATTTTATGTACTTATTATTGCCTTTAAGTTCAGAAAATAGAAATCAGTACATTAAAATGGGCACTTTAGTTGCTTCACATTTTATCAAGTGTATGATATTTAAAAGAGTCCATTTCTAATTCCAGTTATAGAGCATTCTTGAAAAGGCAAAATTATAGCAACAGAAAGCAGATCAGTAGTTGCCAGGTGTGGAGATAGAGAGAAGAGTTTCCTGTGAGGGGGTACAGGGGAATTTTGAGTGGTGAAGGAACCGTTCTCCGTCTTGCTTGTGGTGGCAGTTATACAACTGCATTTGTCAAAACTTGCAGAACTATGTGCTTAAAAAACATAAATTTTACTGTTTGTAAATTATACCTTAAAATGGGAAGCAAGAGGTCTTTTGTAAGAGGTTTTTGTTTTCATGAAAATGTATGTTCACATCTATGTTTAATGTCAGCTAATCTATACCCAAAAAAGATTTAGACATAGAGTTACTAGTGGTGTATTCAGCCATTCTCCTAAAATTTTCATGTAAAATAACATGAAATACATTTAAAAATATCTGTCTGTACTTAGTCCTTTAGCTAGTTATGGCCTCATATAGGTTCTCTCTCTTATATATGAGGGGGAAAAGCCTTCCTTTGAAATCCTAATGTTTTAATATTGTTCTTTTTTTTTAACTACTGAATGTGTCCTCATGGTCACTGCAGAGTTAAATATTTCATTATTTTTAATGCTGAGAGAACTTCCATGTCAAAACGAAATGACCCAGGGCCCATACTGCTCTTGGCAAACTTGTGATAATAAAAAAGAAAGAAAGAAAGAAAGGTCAGATTTTCTTTAAAGAGACATTTGAAAAGTGCCTTTGAACTTTGACATTATGAGATAGTACTCTCCATCATTCTATTTGTGGCCTTTATGTAGAATGTCCATTTATTTCAGAAGCTCTTTCCTGCATTGTCTAGTAATTTTCCTCATGTAGATGTGGGATCCTTTGGTCATTTATTGCAGGTTAAAGGAATAAAGACAAGTGGCTCTAGCATTTATTTTGCCAGTGGCCGTGGAAGAGACATTGAAACAGGCTATGAGTCTACAAATCACAGCCTGCTCTCAACATGTTGTAAATCTGTCCTTTAACCTTCATCACTTAACATCTTCTCTATAGCTAATGTCCACTGGATACCTTAGTCCTCTGGACATCATTCAGAGTTTTAATAGGATAGCTCTTGAAGATAATGTCTAGGGTTTCATGCAACAATGTTTCAGGGCATTAGTTTAATTCTGATGAACTTTGATTTAAAGCTTGCTGATTTTTATAGACAGTCCTTGAAGACTTTTTTAAAAACCAATTTTGTTGCTGACTCATCATTTCTGCCTCCTGTCTTATGCGGCTAACTCTTTTGTCATGGCCAGTCTCCTCTTGGTCTCCATGTAATTAATACCAAGCAATTTGAGCGTTGGAAATGATTTGATCTGTCTTTCTTCATGCGGTGTTTACCTCCTCTGGGACAGCCTTGATGACTCTTCTAGTGATAAGATTCTCACAATGTCACAGTGGGCTTTTTCTACTGATAGGGAGTTCTGATTGTTAGAAAGGCATTTTAGGTTGAATCACATTTCTGTAACTTCCACCTCTTTGTCCTAAGTTTGTCCTTTGGAGATAGTTATCCTTTCATTAATTTTATTACTTCATTCAACAGCCGTATGATGAGTACCTACTCTCTGATAGGTAATGGGGCTACAGAGATTTTTTTTTTTAATCAGCAGTCTCTGCCCTCAAGGATCTCAAGGCCAATGAACAGGGGTAGGAGTGGGTTAAGAATATAATATAACCATACCTGGATTTCACCAGGCCTCCAGACCATGGCTATAAATAGAGTCACGGTAACAGTGATCATCTATACTTGGCTGCTTGGTCATTTCTCCCTCGTAGTGTAAGAACCCAAGCTCTTTGCCAAAGTCACTCTTGAAGTAGCTCTGGGAATCCCCAAGATTAAAAAAATTTTTTTTATTGCTCACCCATCATTTCTTCCAAGTATTCCTAAGTCCTCTTCCTCTAAACATGGCAGAACAGCATCTGCTGGACATGGGCTTCCTGGCCCACTGCAGAATTCCCATGAGCATAACTGGACTCCTCACCACCGCTGTGCCACAGCTCCCCGGGCACTGTCTCAGATGCACTGATGGCCTTTCCAAATCCAAGCAGGGCTTGGTAGTCAGTGCAGAAGGTAAGAAGGTTCACTTTGCCTACAGTGTGCTATAGTTTGTTGCCTGACCCCTAATCAGTCCTGCATGTACCTCATTTTTTTTTCCAAGTCTTTTAGTTCCTAAAGCTTTTCTTTCTCCATAGGACTTGGATTTAGTCCATGGGGCCAGGCTTAGGAACCAGTCCCCAGATTGAGAGCTAGCCGCTAAGTTGTTCTTTTGATTTCTCCACCTTTCTTCCATCTTAGCCACCAGACTCAGATGCTCAAGACCTCCTCCTCCCAGTCCCTTCCCCTCCATGCACATCAGCTTATATAACACATAAAGGCCCCCTCATATACAGATGTGTCCCCGATTAGGCTCATATGTCCTGCTGTCAAGTACATCAGTGACGGCAAAGCAATTCAATACTTTCTGTAAAAGGTTTGTGCAAGGTGGTATTTTAATATAGAGGAAGGGGCACCCAACTCATCTGGGGAAAACTGGAAGATGATCCTCAGAGAAAGCTTTCAGACATGGTAAAAATTCATTTAGGTACTGTAGAATGATGGGAAGTTAGTGACACGACTACCTTCCAGGGTGAGGAAACATCGTAAACAGAAGCATAGAGGTGGGAGAGAAAACATGGCATGTTTCAGAATCTTTAATTAGGGCTGTGATCTGTTGTCACAAGGGTCATCATAATTGATGGTGATGGCCCTTAACTCCTTCTGAGGGCCTCCAGCTCCCCTGAATGCCATCTCATAGGGGTTTGGGTCCTATCTGGTCCTCAGATGCTCAGACCCTCTTAATTGGCCTGGAGACTGGCTACATGCCTGCTTGCTCACGGCGGAGTAGCAACAGATAGTGAAATATTAAGATTTGTCTTGAAAAATCCTCTGGGCAGTGGTGTGGGAGAAGGACCAGAGGATGACAAGCTAAAGCCACCAAGGATTAAATTTACTGCCTTACCCACATGGCAGTGGTTCAGTTATGGTAGACTGCACGGATCCACTATCCTTAACTTTTCCAAGTCAGCAACTGCTATTTTTAGACTATTTTCATATTTCATGGTCCCCAGACTCTTCACCACCCTTTTTATTCTCCCCTGGACGTGCCCCAGCTTAGAATGGAACATGATATTCCAGTTTTTTCCAGAATCAGAACAGTTTAGAAATAGACATGTGCCTCTCTTTTGCAGAATATAATACTGTTGATGCATTTATTATTTACAATCCTCTTGGGTTGTCAATACTGACTTTAAAAAAAAATTAAGATCTTGTCTGATCCATTCGACTGTCCCTCAGATCTCACTCTAGGACCTTTCATGTGAAGCCTAATTTAATAATATATAGTGAAGCAGCCAGAATAAACTTTCTTGAATCTCTTATTCAAGCTTTAATAAACCTCTTTCTGTTCTCAATGGGAATAGGGTGTCTGAATGATCATATGTACTTAGAAATGAAAAAGAACATTTATGCACATCTTAAGAATTAGAATTTTTTATTTAGTTTAAAATATATTTGGCCACATTCTATTGATGTATCTCCTAGGTATAAATATGGGTGCTTTGGAAATTGCACTTTCTCAGCACTGCTACTTAAGGCTAAAAAAAAAAAAAGAAGAAGAAAAATTTTTTAAAAAGCCAAATGTCTGTAATTTCTAGAAGGTAACAACTGACTAAAAGGGAATTTTCACATAATCATTTAATGGAATATAATGGAAATATATATTGTTTAAAACACAAGCACTGTAATCATTTCAGCATTTTGGGAGTAAGGGAGTTCAGAGGAGAAAACTTATTTCAGAGGGAAACAATCTTTTTTAAAAAGCCATCTTCTTACTATATTTTTCATTTGGTATGACTAGAAGGGGAGGAGAAAAATAAAGCTAGAAATCCCAGAGGAGGTAAATAAAGGGTAAGAATCTCTGTTTAATGAGTCTTTCAGCATGCAGGTCAGCCTGGAGGGTGGAGAGCTAAAATGTTCTGTTTCATAAGATGAGGGTATATGGTAAGCACAGTAATGCCCCCTCAAAGATATACAGGTCCTAACCTGTGGAACCATGACAAAAGGGACTTTGCAGATCTGATTAAGAATCTTGAGATGGGGAGATCATCCTGGATTATCTGGATGTGTCCAATGTAATCAGAAGGGTCCTTATAAATGGAGATGTGGTGACAGAAGCAGAGGTCACTAGCCATGGCAATCAGGGAAGAAAAAGAAATAAAAGGAATACAAATTGGAAATGAAGAAGTAAAACTGTCACTGTTTGCAGATGACATGATACTATACATAGATAATCCTAAAGATGCCATGAGAAAACTACTAGAGCTAATCAGTGTATTTGGTAAAGTTGCAGGTTACAAAATTAGTGCACAGAAATCTCTTGCATTCCTATATACTAACAATGAAATATCAGAAAGAGAAATCCAAGGAAACAATCCCATTCACCACTGCAACAAAAAGCATAAAATACCAAGCAATAAACCTACCTAAGGAGACAAAAGACCTGTTAAGACACTGATGAAAGAAATCAAAGATGACACAGACAGATGGAGAGATATACCATGTTCTTGGATTGGAAGAAGCCATATTGTGAAAATGACTATACTACCCAAATCATTCTACAGATTCAATGCAATCCCTATCAAATTACCAATGGCATTTTTTTTACAGAACTAGAACAAAAAAATCTTAAAATTTGTATGGAGACACAAAACACCCCGAATAGCCAAAGCAATCTTGAGGGAAAAAAACGGAGCTGGAGGAATCAGACTCCCTGACTTCAGACTATACTACAAAGCTACAGTAATCAAGACAGTATGGTACTGGCACAAAAACAGAAATATAGATCAATAGTACAGGATAGAAAGCCCAGAGATAAACCCATGCACCTATGGTCAACTAATCTATGACAAAGGGGACAAGGATATACAGTGGAGGAAAGAGAATCTTCAATAAGTGGTGCTAGGAAAACTGGACAGCCATATGTAAAAGAATGAAATTAAAATGCTCCCCAACACCATACACAAAAATAAACTGAAAATGGATTCGCGACCTAAATGTAAGACCAGGCACTATAAAACTCTTAGAGGAAAACATAGGAAGAACACTCTGTGACATAAACCACAGCAAGATCTTTTTTGACCCACCTCCTAGAGTAATGGAAATAAAAACAAAAACAAATGGGACCTAGTGAAACTTAAAAGCTTTTGCACAGCAAGGGAAACCATAAACAAGACTAAAAGACAACCCTCAGAATGGGAGAAAATATTTGCAAACAAGTCAACGGACAAAGGATTAATCTCCAAAATATATAAACAGCTCATGCAACTCAATATTAAAAAAACAAACAACCCAATCCAAAAATGGGCAGAAGACCTAAATAGACATTTCTCCAAAGAAGACATACAGATGGCCAAGAGGCACATGAAAAACTGCTCAACATCACTAATTATTAGAGAAATGCAAGTCAGAAGTACAATGAGATATCACCTCACACCAGTTAGAATGGGCATCATCAGAAAATCTACAAGCAACAAATGCTGGAGAGGGTGTGGAGAAGAGGGAACCCTCTTTCACTGTTGGTGGGAACGTGAATTGATACAACCACTATGGAGAACAGTATGGAGGTTCCATAAAAAACTAAAAATAGAACTACCATATGACCCAGCAATCCCACTACTGGGCATATACCCAGAGAGAACCATAATTCAAAAAGACACATGCACCCCAATGTTTACTGCAGCACTGTTTACAATCTCCAGGTCATGGAAGCAACCTAAATGCCCATCAACAGACAAATGGATAAAGAAGATGTGGTACATATATACAATGGAATATTACTCAGCCATAAAAAAGAACGAAACTGGGTCATTTGCTGAGACATGGGTGTACCTAGAGACTGTCATACAGAGTGAAGTAAGTCAGAAACAGAAAAACAAATATCATATATTAACGCATATACGTGGAATCTAGAAAAATGGTACAGATGAACCGGTTTGCAGGGCAGGGGTGGAGACATGGATGTAGAGAACAAATGTATGGACACCAAGGGGGGAAAGTGGGGGTGGGGTGGTGGGGGTGGGATGAATTGGGAGATTGGGATTGACATATATGCACTGATATGTATACAATAGATAACTAATAAGAACCTGCTGTATAAAAATAATAAATAAAAGAGAAAAAGAAAAGCAGTAGAAGTCAGTGTGATGCAGTTTGAGAAAGACTCAACCTGTCATTGCTGGCTTTGAAGGTGGAGGAATGGAGACATGAGCCAAGGAATGTGGGCAACCTCTAAAAGTTGGAAAAGGCAAGGAAAGGAGTTCTCCCCTAGAGAATTGTAAGATAATACGTTTGTGCTGTTTAAAGTCACTTAAGTTTGTAGTAATGTGTTACAACAATGACAGAAAACTAATACAGGGGTTTGAATTTAAAAGGAGTCCAAGAAGAAGAGAATTCAGGAAAAAATGAAGGAATAAGGAGAGGCAAACAAAGAACCCGTGGAACTGAACAATACGGGTGGAGGCTGAAACTTGTGGGAAAACATGGCCAGTGAGAAATTCCCAGGGGTGGGGCAGTTAAAGGATTTGTGTTAACTGTATGTTGTGCACTATTGTAAAATATTACATCTGCTTGTCCTTTGCTTGCTATTCAGCTTACTGTCTTCAGTTGCCACTCACATCTTGTAAAACCAAAAATGCATGTTTTTATAGGCTACTGCTGAGAATATAGAGGTAGAAAATATAAGATCTTTAACGCTCAAATAGGAATATTCAAAGTTACAAATTTGTTTGATTTTAAATGTTATTTCAGTGAAACTTGTTTCCCCAGTGTAGTGGGTTGAATAGTGTCCCCTCAAAATTCGTGACTATCTGAAACCTTAGACTGCGACCTTATTTGGAAATAAGGTCTTTGCAGATGCAGTTAGTTAAGGATCTTGAGATGAAATCATGCTGGACATACATGTTGGATTTTCCCCACGGGCAGTAAATCCAATGACTGGTGTCCTCATAAGAAGAGGAGAGGACATACAGTGACACAAAGGAGGAGACCATGTGAAGACAGCAGCAGATATTGGAGTGATAAGTACAAGCCCAAGAACACCAGGAGCCATCAGAACCTGGAAAAGCCAATGAAAGATTCTCCCTAGAGCCTTCAGAGGGAGCATGGCCCTGCCAACACCTTGATTTCAGTCTTCTGGCTTCTAGAATTATGAGAGAATACATTTTTGTTGTAAGCCACCAAGTTTGTAGCACTTTGTTATGGCAGCCCTAGGAGACTAATACACTCAGTTATTAAATGAGGAAGATATATGTGGAATCTAGAAAAATGGTACAGATGAACCTGTTTGCAAGGCAGAAATAGAGACAGAGATATAGAGAACAAGTGTTTGGACCCCAAGTGGGGAAAGCCGGGGGTGGGGGAGGGTGGGATGAACTGGGAGATTGGGATTGACATATATACACTAACATGTATAAAATAGATAACTAATAAGAACCTGCAGTATAAAAAATAAATAAATAAAATAAAATTCAAATAAAAAAATATGAGGAAGATAAAATAGATAATGTCTACTAAATGCCTCTTCCAGCAACAAAGTTCCAGGAAGCTGTGATTCTGTGCATCCACTATTGTGCATTATAGTGATATCTACTTTAATTAGGGAAAGAGACTAACTATCACTGAAAGTCTAGTATCCATCACACTTATGCTGTCTTAGTCTCACAAATGCCCAATGAGTTACATGTAATTGTCCTTATTTTACAAATGAGGATCTTGAGGCTCAGAGAGGTAATAAGTAACTTGCACACATTTGCAGCACTTCTGGCAGTACTACCTATGCTCCTGCAGGCTTATGTCTGGAAGCGATTCTCTTAGCCATCTAATGCTCATTCTATTAAGACCATGGCCTTAGTTGAGTTAGATGCTATTTAATGTCTTCAACAAGATTATACTATGATTTAGCATTGAAATGAAAAGTATCATTTTGCAGAAAAACATGGAAGCAAGAAGTAAAATATAAATTTGTTACTAGTGATGAAAATGTTTATTGTTAGAAAACTGGCCACATGTCTATATGTTCTTGCAAAGCTACAACCAGGGAAGAAACTCACAAGGAGACGAAACTGTGCTATATTTTGTTACTAAAATACATACTAAAGGATCATTTACTACATGCCAAGTGATGCCACCGAAGGCAGGAAAAATTGACCAAGTACTCACAATAAGTGAAAGAAATTTCAAAACAATAAGAGGCCAGTGTAACTAAATTCATGCATGATGCAGAACTGTTATTAAAGTATAGAATGTTAATTTGTCAAAAACTTCCAATGTTTTGGAAGCTGCTTAGATTCCAGTGACAAGGGATTCAATTGAGTAAAAAAGGAAACTGGATTTAGTCAAATAAGAAATGCTGAGAAAATTCCAGTGTCTTCTGACATGCCTGTCAATGCCAAGTGTGCTAAATTGATCATCCTCAAGAGCACAGATGACAAAGTATAGCATTTCAACATGAGGCCTTGCATAACATCAGATGGCTAAAACTTGCCACCATATTCGATTTTAAATGACAAAGTCAAACTAAAGGTGGTAGACAGAATTTGGGGCCCCATTACCTTCACCCTCTGTTGTCATACTCGTGAATGCATTTCGTTACATGGCCAAAGAGACTTTGCAGATGTAATTAAGGTTGTTAATCAGTTGATGTTAAAATAGGGAGATTATTCTGGGATTAACTTGGTGGACCCAATGTAATCACAAGTCCTTGAATACAGAGCTTTCTCCCAGTTGAGGACCAAATAGGAAGTTAGAGAGATACAACAGAAGGGGGAAGTCAAATAGATTGGAAGCATGAACAGGATTCAACACATATTGCTGGCTTAAATATTCAGAGGGCCATGTGTCAAGGAAACCAGGACTTCCGTGCTACAACTATAATGAATTGAATTCTTCCAACAACGTGAATGAGCTTGATTCTTCCCCAGAACCTCTAGAAGGGGATGCAGTTCTATCAATACCATGATTTTGGTCTTTTGAGGTCCTAAGCAGTAAATCCAGCTGACAAATGCCATAATAAACTTCTGGTCTCTGAACTGTGTGATAATAAAAGGGTGTGGTTTTAAGATGATAATTTTGTAGTAGTTTGTTATGCAGAAATAGGAAATGAATGCAGTATTAGTGTATGAGTTTAAACCCAGTCTCATCTGAGAATGAGATTGAACTCAGTGATGTTACTGTGTGTGTGTGTGCGCGCACACACACACACACACACAGACTCCCACAGATGGATGACAGCTGAGCTGATGAATGAGTGATGTACAGCCATGTGGAACAGATGACCAGGAACCCTACGTAACCTTCCAAGTTATGTTAGGTCTTGATACAGTTTTCAGACATGTATCTGCACAGTAAAAGAATTGCTGGTGGTGTGACTGGACAACAGTAGCCCCTTAAAATTTCTGTCAACAAACGAACTAAGGAATACTTGAGGAAGGAATGTGAGTCTGGTTGTTGTCTAAAAACCCGCAAATGACACCTCTTACTAAGTTCAGTAGAATGACAGCATCAAGACTTGCAGGAGGGGTTGGCAGCTTGGAAGAGAGTCCTGGAGATGATAGCAGAGCACTCTTCTAAAAAAGGCTGCATCCTGATGACTCAAAGGCTCATATCTGTGAACATCAAAGACTCTATATTGAAAAGTGATTCAGAAGAGTGACACTGAATTTGAAGAAATTTTAGAATGTCTTAGTCAATTTATTTTGCCCATAATTTTTCCTTTTATATATAATCAACTTGTATAGTTAAAATTTTCCTTCAAGAATGGTATATGATAAAATTTATATCTAATTCAAAAGATCTCTAAAATAAGATTAAAATATTTTAAGTGAAAAGAACACATTGACTCATTGCAGCATTTTTTCTCTTCTTTCAGTGGTTCAAAAATAACAGTGCATCTTACAATCTGTAGTACTGTAGATTCAATGAAATAATATGACCCTTCCACACGTCGTTTTCCTTGTGGATTTTCTATTCCTTAGCTCATCTACATCTATCCCTGAGGGTACATATATCTCAACTTTGAGAAGCATCTTGGAGACCTTTAGGGTTTCTTTTATTTTTAAGATGGAACAGCCCCATGATTCTTCTCAACATTAGGTTTCTTTGTTGCATTTTTGGGGTCAGGATGCTGAAACTCATGTTTCAATGCCTTACTGATTTTTTTCTTTTCCTTTTCAATTCTGTGTGGAATCTAGTTTTGCAAACAAATTACTCTTTCCAACATTCCTCACTTCTCTGTAACTCTTTCCTTTAGGCTTCCAGCCTCCATGACCCACATCTGGCCTTTTTAGGTGTGTGTGGAGGCAGGGACTGACTTCCATGAGATGTGACTGTAATGAGACAAAACTACAGGATGAGCTCTAGCATTGGGTCAAGAGTCTGTAAACAAGCCTTCTAGAGATGTTCTTTGTCTTGGGCCAGCAGCAATGATATTTTCAGGAATAGATTTGGGATAGACTGTGTTAGCCTGGAGAGACTAAGTATGATGAGTGAGATTTTGTTTATCATGTTTACTGTGATTGTACCTTGCAGTCATATTGTACATTTTATAACTCCGAGATGTACCTGGCCCAAGCGAGGTAATCTCCAGCTCTTATCCAGGTTATGAATATGATTTTGGGCTCATGCTTCCAGAAAGTGTGATGTGACTCACCCTTGCTTGGACATTACCACTCAAAAGCATACCCCCTTGATGAGGCTCTGGGGAATTAGAAATTCTGTTCCTACCTTATTACTACTCAAAAGCATACCCCCTTGATGAGGCTCTGGGGAATTAGAAATTCTGTTCCTACCTTGGAGAATGTTGCTACATATATTTTTGTACGCGGGCCTCTCACTGTTGTGGCCTGTCCCATTGCGGAGCACAGGCTCTGGACGAGCAGGCTCAGCAGCCATGGCTCACGGGCCTAGCCGCTCCGCGGCATGTGGGATCTTCCCGGACCAGGGCACGAACCCGTGTCCCCTGCATCAGCAGGCGGACTCTCAACCACTGCGCCACCAGCGAAGCCCGCTAAATATCTTTACCATGAATCCTAACCTTGCCAGCTTCACTGTGTATCCCTTAGATTGTAACTTTCAACCTTTTTTGATTGCAACCTACGACAAAAATACATTTTATATCCAAACCTAGTTAATGTATATAAATATGTACACAAATACACACACACACATATATCTAAAACAAGTTTCATGAAACTATACTTACCTTTACTATGTATGTATCTTCTGATTTATTCTGTTCTTAAAAAAAACCCACTTGCTGTCTTGACCCACAAAATTGATTTCATGATTCACTATTTTGTTGTGATCCACAACAAAACTTTAGACTTTTAAGCCACATCTGATTTACACTTGCAGTGTGTGTGGCCTCAATCAATGCCTATATTTGTTATTTTAAAATATAGTAGTTGTGTGAAACTGATTTTTCCCAAACATTTCAGAACTCCTTCACTCAAATACATATTGTTCTTCAAATAAGACACCTTGGGGAGAATTTGTTTGTGTAAGTTCTTTATACAACTGTTTAGTACAAGTGAATGAAATGTGTTACAAGATCTGATTTTGGAATCCTGGGGATGCAAGAAGTAATGATGTCCCCACACTCTTTTTTGCTAGAGAGCAGACACATTCAGTCCTACCAGGACTTTTCAGCCACATTCTTCAAGTCTTGTGCTAGAGTCATTCTTATATAAACCTTAGTGAGTCAGTTCCTGCCCTCCAAGAAGCATATGCTAAGATTAAATGAGCAAAAGATTTTTCAGGGGAAACAGCTGTGAAGGATAAAGGGTGGGACAAGGAGTAGGCAGGGAGAACCTTTTACTACCCTGCTCTGAGAAAGGAGAGTGGAAAAAAGGAGTGAACAGGAGGAGTGATAGATTGCAGCATAGTTTGGAGAACATCTCTGCCAGGCCAGTGGGGAGTTCTAAGCAGAAGATGCCCATGGGAAGAATCTCATTGCCAGGAATGGCTCAGTTCCTACCCTTGCCATGCTCAGTCATTGGCAGACAACAGCCCCAGAGGAAGCCTGGATCCAAAGGTCGGGAGATGGAGACTTTCAATCCACTGTGCCCTCTGTTGCAGATTCTTTTAAAGGAGAATATGAATGGGGCATCTCCCACAGCAACTGCACTAGTGGCCACTCATATTACTTGCTTTAATTAACTATCCAAAAATCTTTTTCAAATTCTCACTTGGCAGGTTAATTATCATCTTTGTCCTAATTATTCTTATTTTTTAAATTTTTGATTGAGATATAATTTACATACAACAAAATCATCCTTTTAAAATGTACAATTAAGTGGGTTTTAGTATATTTCATATATTCACAAGATTGCACAACCATACACTGTATGTTTCTGGAATATTTTTATCACCCCAAAAAGAAACTCTGTACCCATTAGTAGTCACTCCCTACTCCCTCCTCCTTCCAGGTTTTGGCAATTTCTAATCTAATTTCTATTTCTATCAGTTTGCCTAGTTTGGGCATTTCATATAAATAGAATCTTATAGTATGTGGCCTTTTGCATTTAGCTTCTTTCACCTAGCACATTTTCATGATTTATCCATGTTGTAGCATGGACTTTATTCCTTCATTCCTTCTTATGGCTGAATAATAGTCCTTTGTATGAATAGACCACATTTTGTTTATCCATTCATCATCAGTTGATGATGCTGTTTCCACTTTTGGACTAGCAAGAATACTGCTACTATGAACAATCATGTACAAGTTTTTGAGTGGACATACATTTTCAGTTCTTTTGGGTATAGACCTAGGAGTGGAATTGCTGGGTCATATGTTAACTGTATGTTTAATTTTTAGAGCAACTGCCAGACTGTTTACTACAATGGCTACACAATTTTATATGCCCATCAGCAAAGTATGAGGGTTCCAATTTCTCCAGATCCTCATCAACTTTATTTATTTACAAAATTAAAGCCATTCTAGTGAATATGAAGTGGTATCTCATTGTGGTTGTGACTTCCCTAATAGCTAACAATTTTGAATATGTTTTCATGTCCATATTGGCCGTTTGTATATCTTGTTTGAGAAATATGAATTTAAATCCTTTGCCATCCTTTAGTTACGTTAATAGTCTTTTTATTGTTGAGTTGTAAAAATCCTTTGTACTTTCTGGATATAAGTCCCTTATAACATTTATGATTTACATATATTTTTCTCACTCTATAAGTTGTCTTCTCACTTTCTTGATAGTATCCTTTCAAATACAAGATTTTAATTTTGATGAAGTCAAATTTATATATTTTTTCTCTTGTCACTTGTGCTTTTGATGTCATATCTAAGAAACCAGTGCTTAATCCAAAGTCATAAAGATTTTTGCCTTTCTTCTAAGAGTGGGATGGTTTTAGCTCTTACATGTAGGTCTTTGATCCATGTTCAGCTTACTTTTTGTATATGATGTGAGAGAGGTGTTCAGTTTCATTCTTTTGCATGTATATATCCAGTTGCCTCAGCATCATTTATTGAAAAGACTATTCTTTCCCCATTGAATTGTCTTGGCACCCATGTGGGAAATCAACTAACTATAGATGTGTGAGTCTATTTCTGGACTCTCAATTCTATTTCATTGATCCATATGTCTATCCTTATGCCAGTATCATACTGTCTTTATTATTGTAGCTTTCAAATAAGCTACAACTTACTTTTATTCCACCTTTGTTCTTTTTTAATATTGCTTTAATTATTTTGGAGTAGGTTTCCTTCTATTCCTAGTTTGTTGAGATTTTTTTGTCATGAAAGAGTGTTGGATTTTGTCAAATGCTTTTTCTGTGTCTATTGAGATGACTACATGATTTTTTGTGCTTTGTTCTATTAATATGATGTATTGCATTGGTTGATTTTTTGAATGTTAAACCAATCTTACATTCTTGGGATAAACCCCACTTGGTCATGGTGTATAATCGTTTTTATATGTTGCTGGATTAGGTTCATTAGTATTTTGTTGAGAATTTCTATGTATATATTCATAAGGGAGTTGGTCTGTAATTTTGTTTTCTTGTGATATCTGGTTTTGGTATCAGGGTAATACTGTCCTCATAGAATGAGTTGGGAAGTGTTCTCTGCTATGCTGTTGAAATGAAAGATTGGTGCTTACAGAAAAATTCTTCTTGAAGCACTGGTGGAATTCACTAGTGAAGCCATCTAGTCCTGAGCTTTTCTTTGTAGAAATTATATATTTTAATTTTTTATTAATTCAACATCTTTACTTGTTATAGTTTTATTAGATTTTCTAATTTCTTCTTGAGTACATTTCAGTACTTTGTGTCTTTCTAGAGATTTGTCCATTTCATCTAGGTTATTGAATTTGTTGTACAATTATTCATAGTATTCCCTTACCATCTTATTTCTGTAAAGTTGGTAGTAACACTCTTTCATTCCTGATCTTAGTAACTTCAGTCTTCTCTCTTTTTTTTTCTTGGTAAGCTTAGCCAAAGGTTTATCAATTTTATTCATCTTTTCAAAGAACCTACTTTTGTTTTTGTTGATTTTCTCTATTGTTTTTCTGTTCTCAGTCTGTTTATTCCTCCTCTAATCTTTATTATGTCCTTCTATCTGCTTGCGTATGTAGGTTTAGTGTGTTCTTCTTTTTCTAGTGTCTCAGATAGAAGGTGAAGTTACTGATTTGAAATCTTTTTTCTTTTTTTAATGTAGACATTTATAGCTGTAAATTATCTCCTGTACACTGCTTTAGCAGCATCCAGTGTGTTTTGGTATGCTGCATTTTGTTTTCATTCATCTCAAAATATTTTCTTATTTCCCTGTGATTTCTTCTTTGACTCATTGATTCTTTTTTTTTTTCATATAAGGATATTTTATCATTGATTCTTTAGCAGTATGTTGTTCTATTTCTAAATATTTATGAATTTCCCAAATTTCTTTTGTTATTCATTTCTAATTTCACTTCATTGTGATTGGAAAATACTTTTTATGATATCAATCTTTTAAAATTTATTGAGGCTTCTTTTAAGGTCTATTCTAAGAATGCTTCATCTGTGCTTGAGAAGAATGTCTATTCTGCTACTGTTGCTTAGTGTGCTCAATAGATGTCTCTTAGGTCTAGTTGGTTCATAGTGTTGTTCAAGTCTCTTACTTCCTTGTTATTCTTCTGCCTAGTTGTTCTATCTGTTATTGAAAGCACAGTGTTGAAGATTCCAACCACTATTGTTGAATTATCTATTCTCCCTTCAGTTCTAAGTTTTTGCTTCACACATTTTGGGGCTCTGTGGTTAAGTGCCATATGTTTGTAACTGTTATTTTTTTTTTTGATGGTTCATTCCTTTTACCATTTAAAATATCCTTCTTTGTCTTTATCAACTTTATTTTTCTTAAACTCTATTTTGTCTAATATTAATATAGCCACTGAAACTCTCTTTTGGTTGCTGTTTGCACGGTATGTATTTTTTCCATCTTTTTGCTTATTTATTTATTTTTATACAGCAAGTTCTTATTATCAATTTTATACACATCGGTGTATATATGTGAATCCCAATCGCCCAGTTCATCACACACTCTCCCACCCCACCGCGGCTTTCCCCGCTTGGTGTCCATACGTTTGTTCTCTACATCTGTGTCTCTATTTCTGCCCTGCAAACTGGTTCATCTGTACCATTTTTCTAGGTTCCATATATATGCGTTAATATACAATATTTGTTTTTCTCTTTCTGACTTACTTCACTCTGTATGACAGTCTCTAGATCCATCCATGTCTCAACAAATGACCCAATTTCGTTCCTTTGTATGTCTGAGTAATATTCCATTGTATATATGTGCCACATCTTCTTTATCCATTCATCTGTCGATGGACACTTAGGTTGCTTCAGTGACCTGGCTATTGTAAATAGTGGTGCAGTGAACATTGGGGTGCATGTGTCTTTTTGAATTATGGTTTTCTCTGGGTATATGCCCAGTAATGGGATTGCTGGATCATATGGTAATTCTCTTTTTAGTTTTTTAAGGAACCTCCATACTGTTCTCCACAGTGGCTGTGTCAATTTACATTCCCACCAACAGTGCAAGAGGGTTCCCTTTTCTCCACACCCTCTCCAGCATTTGTTGTTTGTAGATTTTCTGATGATGCCCATTCTAACTGGTGTGAGGTGATACCTCATTGTAGTTTTGATTTGCATTTCTCTAATAATTAGTGATGTTGAGCAGCTTTTCATGTGCTTCTTAGCCATCTGTATGTCTTCTTTGGCGAAATGTCTAATTAGGTCTTCTGCCCATTTTTGGATTGGGTTGTTTGTTTCTTTAATATTGAGCTGCATGAGCTGTTTATATGTTTTGGAGATTAATCCTTTGTCCATTGATTTGTTTGCAATTATTTTCTCCCATTCTGAGGGTTGTCTTTTAGTCTTGTTTATGGTTTCCTTTGCTGTGCAAAAGCTTTGAAGTTTCATTAGGTCCTATTTGTTTATTTTTGTTTTTATTTCCATTACTCTTGGAGGTGGATCAAAATTATCTTGCTGTGGTTTATGTCAAAGAGTGTTCTTCCCTATGTTTTCCTCTAAGAGTTTTATAGTGTCCAGTCTTACATTTAGGTTTTTAATCCATTTTGAGTTTATTTTTGTGTATGGTGTTAGGGAGTGTTCTAATTTCATTCTTTTACATGTGGCTGTCCAGTTTTCCCAGCACCACTTATTGAAGAGACAGTCTTTTCTCCATTGTATATCCTTGCCTCCTTTGTCATAGATTAGTTGACCATAGGTGCGTGGGTTTATCTCTGGGCTTTCTATCTTTTTCCATTGATCTATGTTTCTCTTTTTGTGCCAGTACCATATTGTGTTGATTACTGTAGCTTTATAGTATATTCTGAAGTCAGGGAGTCTGATTCCTACAGCTCCATTTTTTCCCTCAAGATTGCTTTGGCTATTCAGGGTCTTTTGTGTCTCCATACAAATTTTAAGATTTTTTGTTCTAGTTCTGTAAAAAATGCCATTGGTAATTTGATAGGGATTGCACTGAATCTATAGATTGCTTTGGGTAGTATAGTCATTTTCACAATATTGATTCTTCCAATCCAAGAACATGGTATAACTCTCCATCTGTTTGTATCCTCTTTAATTTCTTTCATCAGTGTCTTATAGTTTTCTGCATACAGGTCTTTTGTCTCCCTAGGTAGGCTTATTACTAGGTATTTTATTCTTTTTGTTGCAGTGGTAAATGGGAGTGTTTCCTTAATTTCTCTTTCAGATTTTTCATCATTAGTGTATAGGAATGCAAGAGATTTCTGTGCATTAATTTTGTATCCTGCTACTTTACCAAATTCATTGATCAGCTCTAGTAGTTTTCTGGTGGCATCTTTAGGATTCTCTATGTATAGTATCATGTCATCTGCAAAGAGTGACAGTTTTACTTCTTCTTTTCCGATTTATATTCCTTTTTTTTCTTTTTCTTCTCTGATTGCCGTGGCTAGGACTTCCAAAACTATGTTGAATAATAGTGGTGAGAGCAGACATCGTTGTCTTGTTCCTGATCTTAGAGGAAATGCTTTCAGTTTTTCACCATTGAGAATGATGTTTGCTGTGGGTTTGTCATATATGGGCTTTATTATGTTGAGGTAGGTTCCCTCTATGCCCACTTTCTGGAGAGTTTTTATCATAAATGGTGTTGAATTTTGTCCAAAGCTTTCTCTGCATCTATTGAGATGATCATATGGTTTTTATTCTTCAATTTGTTAATATGGTGTATCACATTGATTGATTTGCATATATGGAAGAATCCTTGCATTTCTGGGATAAACCCCACTTGATAATGGTGTATGATCCTTTTAATGTGCTGTTGGATTCTGTTTGCTAGTATTTTGTTGAGGATTTTTGCATCTATATTCATCAGTGACACTGGTCTGTAATTTTCTTTTTTTGTAGTATCTTTGTCTGGTTTTGGTATCAGGGTGATGGTGGCCTCATAGAATGAGTTTGCGAGTGTTCCTTCCTCTGCAGTTTTTTGGAAGAGTTTGAGAAGAATGGGTGTTAGCTCTTCTGTAAATGTTTGATAGAATTCACCTGTGAAGCCATCTGGTCCTGGACTTTTGTTTGTTGGAAGATTTTTCATCATATTTTCAATTTCATTACTTGTGATTGGTGTGTTCATATTTTCTATTTCTTCCTGGTTCTATCTTGGAAGGTTATACCTTTTTAAGAATTTGTCCATTTCTTCCAGGCTGTCCATTTTATTGGCATAGAGTTGCTTGTAGTAGTCTCTTAGGATGCTTTGTAATTCTGTGGTGTCTGTTGTAACTTCTCCTTTTTCATTTCTAATTTTATTGATTTGAGTCCTCTCCCTCTTTTTCTTGATGAGTCTGGCTAATGGTTTATCTGTTTTGTTTATCTTCTCAAAGAACCAGCTTTTAGTTTTATTGATCTTTGCTATTGTTTTCTTTGTTTCTATTTCATTTGTTTCTGCTCTGATCTTTATGTTTTCTTTCCTTCTGCTAACTTTGGGTTTTGTTTGTTCTTTTTTCTCTAGTTCCTTTAGGTGTAAGTTTAGATTGTTTATTTGAGATTTTTCTTGTTTCTTGAGGTAGGCTTGTATAGCTATAAACTTCCCTCTTAGAACTGCTTTTGCTGCATCCCATAGGTTTAGGATCATCGTGTTTTCATTGTTATTTGTCTCTAGGTATTATTTGAGTTCCTCTTGGATTTCTTTAGTGATCTCTTGGTTATTTAGTGATGTATTTTTAGCCTGCATGTGTTTGTGTTTTTTATGTGTTTTCCCCTGTAATTCATTTCTAATCTCATAGCATTGTGGTCAGAAAAGATGCTTGATATGATTTCAGTTTTCTTAAATTTACTGAGGCTTGATTTGTGACCCAAGATGTGATCTATCCTGGAGAATGTTCCGTGTGCACTTGAGAATAAAGTGTAATCTGCTGTTATTGGATGGAGTGTCTTATAAATATGAATTAAATCTTTATGGTCTATTGTGTCATTTAAAGCTTTTGTTTCCTTATTTATTTTCATTTTGGATGATCTGTCCTTTTTTTGCAAGTGTGGTGTTAAAGTCCCCCACTATTATTGTGTTACTGTCAAATTCCTCTTTTAAAGCTTTTAGCAGTTGCCTTATATATTGAGGTGCTCCTATGTTCGGTGCATATATATTTATAATTGTTATATCTTCTTCTTGGATTGATCATTTGATCATTATGTAGTTTCCTTCCTTGTGTCTTGTAACATTCTTTATTTTAAAGTCTATTTTATCTGATATGAGTATTCCTACTCCAGCTTTCTTTTGATTTCCATTTGCATGGAATATCTTTTTCCATCCCCTCACTTTCAGTCTGAATGTGTCCCTAGGTCTAAAGTGGGTCTCTTGTAGACAGCATATATATGGGTCTTGTGTTTGTATCCATTCAGCAATCCTGTGTCTTTTGGTTGGAGCATTTAATCCGTTCATGTTTAAGGTAATTATCGATATGTATGTTCCTATGGCTATTTTCTTAATTTTTTGGGGTTTGTTTTTGTAGGTCCTTTTCTTCTTTTGTGTTTCCGACTTAGAGAAGTTCCTTTAGCATTTGCTGTAGAGCTGGTTTGGTGGTGCTGAACTCTCTCAGCTTTTGCTTGTCTGTAAAGGTTTTAATTTCTCCATCAAATCTGAATGAGATCCTTGCTGGGTAGAGTAATCTGGTTGCAGGTTCTTCCCTGTCATCACTTTAAGTATATCATGCCACTGCCTTCTGGCTTGTAGAGTTTCTGCTGAGAAGTCAGCTGTTAACCTTCTGGGAGTTCCCTTGTATGTTATTTATCATTTTTCCCTTGCTCTTTTAATAATTTTTCTTTGTCTTTAAATTTTGCCAATTTGATTACTATGTGTCTTGGTGTGTTTCTCCTTGGGTTTATCCTGTATGGGACTCTCTATGTTTCCTGGAAATGGGTGGCTATATCCTTTCCCATGTTAGGGAAGTTTTCGACTACAGTCTCTTCAGATATTTTCTCTGATCCTTTCTCTCTCTCTTCTCCTTCTGGGACCCCTATAATGCGAATGTTGTTGTGTGTAATGTTGTCCCAGAGGTCTCTTAGGCTGTCTTCATTTCTTTTCATTCTTTTTTCTTTATTCTGTTCCACAGCAGTGAATTCCACCATTCTGTCTTCCAGGTCACTTATCTGTTCTTCTGCTTCAGTTATTCTGCTATTGGTTCCTTGTAGTGTAGTTTTCATTTCAGTTATTGTATTGTTCATCTCTATTTGTTTGTTCTTTAATTCTTCTAGATCTTTGTTAAACATTTCTTGCATCTTCTCCTTCTTTGCCTCCATTCTTTTTCAGAGGTCCTGATTCATCTTCACTATCATCATTCTGAATTGTTTTTCCTGAAGGTTGCCTATTTCCACTTCTTTTAGTTGTTTTTCTGGGGTTTTATCTTGTTCCTTCATCTGGTACATAGCCCTCTGCCTTTTCATCTTGTCTGTCTTTCTGTGAATGTGGTTTTTGTTCCACAGGCTGCAGGATTGTAGTTCTTCTTGCTTCTGCTGTCTGCCCTCTATCTTTATGCTTTTAACCTGTTTGTGTCTTTGAACCTAAAGTGTGTCTCTTGTAGACAGCATATAGTTGGATCATGTTAGTTTTATCTGTTTCACTAATCTCTGCCTTTTTTTTTTTTTTTTATGGCTGTGTTGGCTCTTCATTTCTGTGCGATGGCTTTCCATAGTTGCGGCAAGTGGGGACCATCCCTCATCACGGTGCGCGGGCCTCTCACTATCGCGGCCTCTCCCGCTGCGGAGCACAGACTCCAAACGCGCTAGGCTCAGTAATTGGTGGCTCACTGGGGGCCAGCCGCTCAGGGGCATGCGGAATCTTCCCAGACCAGGGCTCGAACCCGTGTGCCCTGCATTGGCAGGCAGACTCTCAACCACTGTGGCACCAGGGAAGCCCCTAATCTCTGCCTTTTGTTTGCAGAGTTTAATTCATTTATACTTAAAGTAATTACTCATAAAGTAAGATTTACATCTACCTTTTTTCTTATTTGTTTTCTCTATGTCATGTCTTTTTGTCCCTCTATTTCTCCATTTCTGCCTTCTTTTTTGGTAAACAGATACTTTTCAATGTGCCATTTAAATTATCTTGCCATTTCTTTTACTATCTTTTTTTCAATGCTTTTCTTAGTCATTGCCCTGGGGATTACAATTAACGTCTTAACTTATAACAATCTAATTTGGATTAATACTAATTTAATTTCTATAGTACACAAAACTTTGCTCCTATATAGTTCTCCCTCCATTTGTGTTATTATTGTCTTAAAAAGTATATTTTTTTACATTATAACCTTTTAATGAAGTTTTAAAGTTGTTTCATTATGCCATTAAGTGAGATAGGAGAGAAAAAAGGATTACAAACGAAAAATACATTTATACTGTCTTCTGTATTTATTATAGGGTAAGCTTTATCAGTGCTCTGCATTTCTTCATGTGGATTCAGATTACTCTCTAGTGTCCTTTTATTTCAGCCTGAAGGACTATCTTTAGTATTTCTCATAGGGCAAGTCTACTGGCAATGAATTTTCTCAGTTTTTGTTTATCTGAGAATGTCTTAACCTCTCCTTTATTTTTGAAGTGTAATTTTGCTGGATCTATAGTTCTTGGTTGACAGTCTTTTTCTTTGATCACTTTGAATATGTCATTCAACTGCCTTCTGGCTTCCATGGTTTCTGATCATGGAGCTATTGATCTTACTGAGGAACATTTGTATGTGATGAGTCACGTCTCTTGCTGTTTTCAAGCTTCTCTCCTTGTCACTGTCTTTCAACAGTTTGTTAATGATGTGTCTAGGTGTGGATCACTTTGAGTTTATGGTACTTGGATTTTGTTGAGCTTTTTGAATGTATAGATTAATGTTTATTTTAATCAAATATGTGAAGTTTTCTACCATATTTCTTCAAATATTCTTTCTGCTCCTTTTCTTTGTCTCCTCTCTTTCTGAGACTCCCATTATGGATATGTTTATATGCTTAATAATGTCTCACATATCTCTGAGACTCTGTTTTCCTTCATTTTTTGTTCCTAAGACCAGATAGTCTCTATCTTCAGTTAACCTATTTGCAAGGTCAGTGATTCTGGCTTCTGGCTTCTGAAAACTGCTGTTGAGCCCTCTTAGTGATTTTTTCATTTAGTTATTATTCTTTTTAATTCCAGAATTTCTATTTGGTTCTTTTTTATAATTTCCATCACTTTATTGATATTCTATATTTGGTGAGACATTGTTATCATATTCTCCTTTAGTTTTTTGGAGGGAACGGGTATGGTTCCCTTAGTATTTTGAACATATTTATATTGGCTCATTTAAAGTCTTTGTCTAGTAAGTCCAACATCTGGGCTTACTTGGAGACAGTCATCTGCTTTTTCCTGTATAGTTTCCTACTTCTTTGTCTCTCTCTCTCTCCCTCTGTCTCCTCTCTCTTTTTGGTTGAAACCTGAATAATTAATAATATAATGTGAAACTCTGGAAATAAAATCTACTCCTTACCCACTCCATCCAGAGTTTGTGGTTTTCTATTTGTTTCTGTTGTTGTTTCTGCTGTTGTTGTTTCATGACTTTCATGAACTATCTTTGTTGTGTGTGGCAACTGAATTCTCTGCATAGTTAGGTAGTTTGCCAGCTAATGACTGGACCGAGATTTTCTTAAAAACAAACAAACAAAAAACTTGAACCAATAAGTCTTCCAGCCTTGCTGAGGGGATCTGTGTTCACGTGGGGCATACTTTCAATTCTCTGACAGGAAGTTTACTTAGCTTTTACTTTCTGCTTTCGTAGAACTTTAAGGTCAACCAGAGGTGGGAGATTAGGGCCTTCTCAGGTCTTTCCTGGCATAAATCAACTCTAGATTTCCAGGAATATGTCAGAACTTTTCAAACCTCCCCAGGAATATCTTATTCCTGCACTTCTTCTTTTAAGTTTTCTGGTCAGTTTCTTGTTAGCTGTAACTGTTTTCCTGCCTAAGGCAGTTGTGATGTTAAACAGTTGCTGCTGTTTTGTGTTTTTTTTCCACAGATACCTGGGGATAAAGGCTGTTCTTAGTGAGCAAGCTCCAAGTCAGGTTAAATAAAGGAAAGCTCTATGAGTGGAGGTTTCCGTGGAACTGCCAAACATGTCAAATAATGACATTTCTGTGGGATAGGATTTTGGAGGCTCCAAACCCATTCTTCTTCTGCCAGTGGCTGCTTGCCTGCTAGTTTTCACAGCTAGCATGGTTATGAATCTGTTGGTTTTCACCATACCCCAGAGCTAGGGGAGGGAGATGACATAAGGTAAGTTAAAATGCCACACAACATACTGCCCTTACAGAAATTGAACTGTTTTTCTGAATAAACACTCCTTGTTTTTTGTAAGCCTCTCTTTAATTTTCAGGGTTTTTCAAAAGTTGATTTTTGACAATTTTTGCTAGTATTCTCATGCTTTATGGAGGAACAGATTTTTAGTGGGCTTTACTGTGCCAGTTGGAAGGTCTGTCGTCTTCTTACCTTCTTTTAAATTTCTCTATTACCTAGAGTAATAGGGAATGTTAGACAAACTTACACACTGATGTAAGACAGAATACTCCCACAGTATGTCATGAATACATTTTCTTTCTTTTACTTTCTTCTTCATGGATCTTCTTTCTTTGACTGTACCTCTGCTAGGAAGCATATGACAGGAGTTTTTGTAGAAATAGAACGTGATACTTATTCTGATTTCAAGGAAATGAAGAAATCTTTAAACATTAAACATGAAAACAGCACTGTCACCACCATGACCAGTCATCTGGAACATAAGATTTCTTTTGTTGTGTAACTTCCTTTAAACAGGAACCTTAGGAACATTCTTTTTGACTGTCTGTTGTGGCAAATTCAGGGCTGCTGAAGCTTATTATGCCAGTATTAATGTTGCTATTGAAGAATGAAAGATCCAGATGGCCAACTCCCTTTCGGTTGTTTCGCAAGGAGGTATTTCAGCACGTCTGAATTAGTTTAATGGAAGACAGATTGGTACCAGAGACTAAGCTTCTGGTACCAAGGCCTCTTCTTTATCAGGAAGCTCCATTGTTACATAGTCACCTAGATATTTCCTAGCCCCTTTCCCTAAAAATACAAAGTGTCATTAGAATGGAGTGTTTACACACTGACCTGAGCAGGGATAGTATCACTTTGATATTTTTGGCTTATATGGCCCCCAATCCCCCAAATAACCCTATTTTATAAATACCTCCATGCCTAGTAATGTATGTGTCTACACCTGGTTTGCCTAAAAGATTCTAATTATAAGAACTAAACATCCAATGAAGGAGAGGAAATATTTGTAACAAAGTTTTGTATCTTCCAAAATCTTAGGAAACTCAGAGTAGACATAATTCCCAAGCATCTAACTTTCACCTCTTAAATACATTTAATTTCTTTTTTCTACCTTTGAACATGAGACTCAAATGAAAGACAAACCCTCTCATTACCCCTATGTATTTCAGGCCAGTGGTCTTGTCCCACTTAGTAAAACTGTCACAGAGGAGAATTAAAGCTATACAAATATCCCATGAACAACAAAGCACATGAATAAGTACTGAGATCAAACATAAGGAAGTAGCTTTGTAGGGTCAGCTGTCCTTAGATTGATGGCACACAGTAAATGGAATCATGGGAACTCAGAATTCTTAACGATTGGTTTTTTATGCTTGGCTCTCTCATTTTTGTAGGTCTCTCTTTAACATGCCTTAGTTATATTTTAAACACATTGAGTTCTCTTATTTCTTTACTGTGTAGACATTGCCCAGGACCTGTGGGGATGTATGCCCTCAATCCAGAGCAGATGGGTGGGTGCCCACAGCAGCCCCAAAGAGAGATGGGGGAGGGCTACTTGACCCATCTAGAAGGTAGAATTTTACCTCTGTCCTTTATTATCATAGCACATTTTTTCTTCAAATCTGACAACAATGCCACAGCCAAAAACAGTAACATCTCTCCTGCCCCAGTAGATAAGCATTTAAACAGAACATGTCTCACCTAGTGTTTTTTAATAGAAGAAAAATCTGTGGCCTACAAGGAACTGATACTTTGAGAAACTTTCTATGTGTCATGATTCTTCTTCCAACATATATTATTGTATCCTCAAAACAGCCCTGTAAAATGGGCTATCTTTCCCCTATTTTCTATTATGGAAACTAACAGGCAAGTTAAAAATTTTATCTTTAGTTTCACAGCAAGGAAATGTTGGGCCAAGATACAAAGAAAAAAAAACAAAACCCCAAAAACCCAGCTTTGCTCAGCTGTGAAACCAAGCCTTGTCACCACATTGTGCTAATTGTAGACACCAACCACTCACCCGTAATGCCATATGACACCCATCTGAGGGCACAAGACACTTCCC